>NC_051061.1:19400513-20831346 GCF_904848185.1 Acanthopagrus latus
TGGTCTCCAGGAGTGTCAGGGAACAACCGCTTCTTCTCTCAGGGTAAAAACACCTGAATACTCGTGTGTGTTAAATGTTTGTTAGATCGTCTCCTCGGGTCAAGACTCTGCTGTCCGCTTACATCTGTAGGAGAAAGGTCATTCTTTTGAGGAGAATAAAGTAAACCTCTTAGCCGGAGAGGACAGATGGTTTGAGAGAGGCATAAAAGAATCTGTCTGCATCAAACTTGCACGACCGTTTCTGAACAGAGGCGGTGGCCTACTACATTACTTTTCACCCACCTACAACGCTGTCCTGAGTTCCCTCCCTAGACAGCTTAACAACCTGGACCCACCTGGCCCTGACGACCTACGTGACTGCCTCTCGGATGGGAAGTGAAACGTCTTCTAGAAACTGAAACACATCGATGCCTACAATACAGAGCTTAGAATTACTGTGACCTGGATGACTGAGAGCCTTCATCAGCATGTTCGCTACATCAGTGTTTTGATCTCCCATCAACTCTTTTACAAAAAAAAACAAACAAACAAAAAAAAACCATGTGCATCTTGGTGTTTCCATCAACCTCTTTGAAAGCAATTTTTCAAAACGGCCATTGAAATACATTGATGAACGCCTAACATCTTTCTTCTTTCACCTCCTGGCTTCCCGCAGGGGCGCAAGGTTCCCCTCTCCTGCTCCCTGGAGAACCTCCTCCAGTGGAGCCTCAGGTCTGTGCTACCTGCTGCCTCCAGAGACCCACCACAGGAAGTGTGTCACCTCCCCTGCAGAACAAGCTGCAGATAAAAAGGAAAGTTCTCTATCTAAAATCAGACATCAACATCCCACTGATCACAATCTCCTGCAGTGTTTTTTTTTTTTTTTTTTTTTATTCAACAGAACTTGGTGACTCAAGCCCTGAGCCCTCAAACATTGTTGATTTTTTATCCCAAGCACACAAAGTAGGTAGGCACATGCTGTAGCGGCTGTGTTGTCAGTATCTAATATTAGTTCCTACTTAACCCTGTTTGATGCATGAGCAAAGTTCACTATGTTGCTAGCAAACCTTGGCATGGGTCATCACGCTTGCAGTGAGGCTGGCTGCACTCATTACAGAGTAAACAAACCTGGAGGAGACAGCGTGGACTGAGGTGAAACCGAAACTGAGCCGCTGTCAAGTTTCAAATCTGCTGTGTGGCAGAATTTGGGAGTTCCGACAGATAAAGAAAAAGGCAACAAGACAACTGACAGGAAAATTGCATGGATTGTAAGGGGAGCCTTGTCTTAGGGGAAAATACTACACAACTCGTACAAACACGGTGAAAAACATGTAGCTGCTGGTATAAATACAGTTAAGCCTGCTTTCTTGTTTGCATTGTTTCAAAAGGTTCCATGTGAAGATTTACTATTTTAGTTAAGAGAAGCATCAATCTTCTTCTTCGGTGTAACTCTTTGCAAGAAAACCAGTAAACATATTTCCCAAAATGTCATATTATTCCCTTAAATACAGCTGCACATGATGTCCCAGTGTCAACGTGCATTTAGCGTTGTCAAAATGACAATAGCTACGGTAACAATCATTCAACTCAGCACAAACTATAGGCTGAAAAGCATTTTATCCACCACAGCCGCCGTGGGTTAAATGTTTGTAATGGTGAATAAAGGAGCAGAATAATCTGAGCTAATCTATCAAAGGAAATGCCTCAGGTACAGTTAAGGATGAACTGATGTCGTGCCAAGTGAAGTTCTGCATGGATGCATCTGCATCACACGGACCCTGCAGCCACAAGGGCTCCGCTGAACTTTAAAAATAACAACTGCTGTACTGCACGAGGAGGTGCCGCTCGATCTCACTGTCCATCTCTGTGTAGATATCTGAAACTGCACTGTAACATTCCCAATCATCATAGAACTGTAAAAAACACACCACACAAAGAGCAATTAAAAGAATAAGCACGGTGCAGACCGGAGATGAACTTGCAGAGGAAGCAGAAGCACGACTCTGGGGAGGGATTGTCTATTAAAATAGAATATTAAAAAGGCATCTATTGTGTTATTTGGCAAGGAAGTCTGAGTTAAAGGAGATATATTATGCTCATTTTCGGATTCATCATTTCATTTTGTGTTTAAGCCCCTCCCTGAATACCCAGTCTGCTCTGATAGGTCAGTTCAGGCATGCCTGAGCCATCACTGCTAACAATAACAGAGCAGCTGAGCTAAATCAATACCTATGCGCCAAACTAGCCGCTAGGCATAAATTATGCAAATATGTGACATGGTGACATATTGTGATGTCATAAAGTCACGGAATTACAGGCGGGACAACAGACGAGGCGTTTCAGGAGCAGTGTTTTCTGTGGGAGAGAGGAGCTTCTGTTGTTTTGGACTTTCAAGATCTTAGACATGCACACGAAGCTATAAAACAATAAAGCAAAGGGAAAAACAAAAAGCACAATAAGTCTGCTTGAACATTTGCCTAAACCACAGTCTGATTATTGGGTTTAAGACTGAAGATACACTCTATTTCCTGTCAGATGCTAAACTGAACCACTTTATCCGAGGCTGCTTTCAAGTAAAGAGATCGAAAAATGAGATAACAGAAAAAAAGAGACATCTTCTTGAGGAAAATCAATTAACAGCGATGCTATAGCTCAAAAAATATTCTCCTTAATCCCTGAATCGATTTACATTCATCAAGAGAGAAATCAAACTGTGAGCTAGTGAGCTCCATTCTGCACGGTCAGTGCAGCTGCTATTACAGCAGCTATACAATTATTTAACCACCACAGGCAGGTCAATTAAAGGGAGGCTTCATAATTTTTAAAATCCATTTTGCAAAATCTGTTTTGCATTACTCACCGACACTGCTGTCGCCGGACTGTAAGTGTCTCTGTATTCATAAGGCATAGCGGGAGCTCAGAGCACTTGTGCTGCTGCCAAGGAAATGAACTAAATTCCATATGAGCCTGACATAATATAAAATAACATCCCAACTATCCTGTCAAGGACAAATTTTTAATTTACAGTTGGCAGCAAAAGGAATCCAAAGGGTGTTTTCACCAACAAATGTTGTGCCAAGCAAACATAATGATAAATAAGTGGAAACCTCCTGGGAAATATGACCATGTTTGTATAAAACAACGGCCATAAAGCAGGATGATGGGTTCAGCTTCAAAAAGGTCTGAAATTGCTGTTGTATTACTTTGTCTACAGACACACTGCACCTCTGGTAGACATTTCCCTCTTCACTTTTCCCGCAGCATTCAACAGATGACAGCAGTAATGTAAGCACAACCAGCCAGTTGAAGGGGTCTCCCCAGTGTCTAATGTCCTGATGAGTTCATTCTGCACAGAATCATTACCGGGTTCAAATGTTAATGTCCACATTAAGATGCTTTCACAAACCCCAGCACCGGGCCAAAGTGATGTGTCACAAGAGCAGTAATTTCCCAGCAGACTTAAGGAAATATATGTCCGAATTAGGGCTGCTCAGCATTGTTGAACTTGATTTATGTTCGTCAGACACTTTTAAATAGAGGATGACGTGAAAAATAAAGCAAAGACCTGCCTATGGGACTCACAGTGGAGCTACACTGACAGTGGATTTGAATTTAGCAAACTCCAGACGGGGTGAAAATGTCTGAAGACTAAAAACTCGGCTCCATATTAGACTAGTAAGGCTGCTAAATGAATTGAATAGAAGTACTCATCGGAAACACGAAGCAGTGACAAGCAACTCTCAGTTTGTGTTGATTCTGGCGGCCGCTGTAGACAAAACTGGTATGAGCCACCTTGTGTCTAAACATCTTGATCTGACTTATGTGTGCATTTGTTTTTGGATGTGAGTAAAAGGAAGACAAGCTATTTAAATAAAACACATCAAGCTTGCACATAGCTGCTTGCAGGATGCATTGCAGGATTAATAACATAAATATGCTGAAGGTGTGTAAAGTCTGTATTTGTACCTCTGAAGGAGCAATTGACTTGTATTTCTCAATATTCAGGAATTGTAACGGGGGGAATCAATACCAAGACACAAATAGAACAATAAATTAAATGTGGAAAACACTAAAGTGTCGGTGTGGAATCAGCTAGGGTGAGGAAGTTCAGAAAGTGAAGAGGTTCAGAGCAGCAACTCAGTTCCTTCAAGGAGATTTATTGTGCTGCAGCAGCAGAGAACTCTGTCCTCCCTCAGGCCACACAAAACATGAATGACAGACCAAGATCTCAACAAATACTGTGACCTCAGCTTCAATCAGACAAACTGTTTCACCTGTGTGTGTGTGTGTGTGTGTGCTGAGAGAAATATAGTCCCCCGTTGGTGCCGGTGTGTTGAAGTAGATACATCTGCAAGGTTAAGATCCAGTGCACAGCTTAATATTAATACAGTAAGACTAAAACCCCTTTGTTGACTTCAGGATTGTTGTCAAGGCTACATATGAAAAAAAAAAAAAAATCAAAACACTGTGCTGGTCCATTGGTGCAGTGGCTCATTAGTGCTGAAGCTGCTTGTGTGAACTCACACACACAAAATGGCCGGTTCAATTAAACGTTGGAAGGATGCACTGAGGATCAATACACCTGCGCCTAATGAACACAAGAAATAAATTATGAAACTTCACAGATGTATTCCAACAAACACACGATACTGCAGGAAAAGCAAAATACTCGAGCGGCACTTCAGCTTCCTAATTCAAAGAATGGTGCATTTATAAAACATGACAGCACCCTGAATTGTTTCTTCAATTCATTTTCTGGCGGCTTTGGAGACAGATTTCAACCATGCTGTTATCCTGTGGTGCAAATAAGAGTACAACGAGGACTCAAGCTGCATGCAATTCGTCAATCACATTTTCTCCACTGGTAGGGAACCCTGGAGCCCACTGCATTACGTTTTCTTCACTGGGAGGGAACACTGGGCCACACTGAATCATGTTTTCTCCACTTAAGGGGCATCCAAAAGGGCACTGATTTGCGATGTCTTCAATGGAAGGAGACCCTGGAGGACACTGCATCATGTTTTCTCCACTGGACGGGCACCCAGGACGACACTAGATTACATTTTCTCTGCTGGACAGTCACCCTAGAAGGCAATGGATCATGTTTTCTCCACTGGGAGGGCACGCTAGAGGGCGCTACATCATGTTTTCTCCACTGGATGGGCACCCTAGAGGATGATGCGTCACTTTTTCTCTATATTTCCATTTTCTTTCTACCACCTTAGCAGAGTAGGGGATCGGGGGGCTTGTATTGACAAGTATAAGTAGAAATTCTTCAATTGTTTGTAAACGTAAATGTTTGTAATCAACCATAGTTAGTCCATCTGGGACCAGGGGAAGATTTTGCCTGAGGACCTGGTACACAATCTTTTTTTCTTGTTGTTTAGTATTTTGTAAACTCAACATTATTAATTACACCTAAATCTTTCTCTCCTCTCTCAGCCAGAGCAAAGAATCTTGGATCCAGCATCAACACCCTCCTCTTCTCGCTCAAAAACGCTGTTTGTGTTGTGTCTGCTTTTAGCTTCACCCGTTAAAAAAATGCCCATGAACTGTTATTGATGCATTGCTGAAGTAATTCTTCCCCTGTTGTGTCGTCAGTTAGCCAGAGGATGGACAACAGACACAAGACAGCTGGGCAGCAAAGAAGGGGTTCAAACCTCCTGCAGCTTGAAGGTTTATTCATAGACAGTCTGGGGTCATATAAAAATGGAATTACAGCCCATCCTCATCAGTTTCATGCATTTATTGCTCTTTATTGGAGCTCAGTGAAGTGGATCCGCAGTGGATTAAAATGAGCATCCACCCCTTCCTATCTCCCTCCTCAGACTGGAACATGGATGCAGCCTTGCAACCACAAGAGTTATGAATAAATAATAAAAGAAAGAGCTTTGTAGGTGACGGCTCCAGGGACAGTCGAGCAGTTGCCTTGTTCACTTACGCCGCAGGCTGGCCCCTGCAACTATTTACCTCCATGGGTACAGCTGTAATTAGTTTGTGACTCAGTGTTTTGTAGTGTTTTTATATGATGAATATGTAATGGAGAAGCTGAGTACAATAGAGAAGAATCTAAGCGCCTCTCAGCATCATTTCTTTTTTATTACATTAAAAAAAAAAATCCATTATTGCAAACAGCAGCTGTGTCTAAAAAAAACAAATGATAATAACAAACATTTCTATCAAAACCTCATTTAAAACGCTGACCAACAAATGTTGAGAGTTACGGTTTCTCCCTTCAGCAGGTGCGCTCTAACAAGCAACACGAGTCCCGAGCGTTAGAAACATGTTTTTCTTTGATCTTGTTCGAGCGAAGGTATTTTCAAGGAATTAATTTGAGGCTTTTTTAGGTGGAGTGAGCTACACATGACCTCCCTCTTAAGGGTGAATTTGCCCCTAAATTGAGGCAGATGTCTTAAATATATGAACGAACATTCATGCTACCTGTAGGGTTGTTTGAATACTGTAAATTTACAGTATTTAAAGAAAGCAAATCTCTACTGACTACTACTCTACTGGTAAAATTAATAACATTGATCATCTCATTACAATCAACTGTTCTTTTAAGAAACCTTTGGTTCTGGCATTAATGTGGTTGCTTCTTGGAATGCATCACCCACCAAACACTGTTACCCACTGTGGACTTGGCTCTGACCCACTGAGGCATGAGCTTCTGGGACTTTTCTGTTCTGTCTGCCAACAAGACCTTGGTGTCGGATCCTTTGAGTCCTGTAAGTCATGAGTCGGACCGCCATGGATTTGGGTTGTTCCGGCATGTCTCACAAAACGTGTTTGGTCAGATTGGGATATGGGAGGCCGCGCTGATGCCAGTTTTTGCAGTGTGTCAGGGTATTTTGTCCCGCTGGGGTGGTCACTGTCATTGGTGAGTGCAACTGAGTGGCTGTACTTGGCCTGTAAATGGTAACTGATGGTTGATTCCTATCAAGAAACTTCCACATGAATGCTATAATCCAATGTTACCCAGTGGAACAATGCACTGTGACCAAATGATCAATGTTTTTCACTTCACTGTTGTATCCTTTTGTCACATCTGGGTCAGGACCTGCCTCATGTCATCGATGTCTTATTATATGACGTGTTTCTTCTCTTTTAATATTTGTTCCCTTAGTCGTAATCTAAATAAAATTATTGAAGCGTCACGAAAAAACGTCTGAATAACAAGTCAACCATAAAAACCCATTCTCTCAACAGTGTAGCCTTTCTTGATAAGCCCGAAGGCCACTCGTGTAAGCAGCAGTAATCAATCACTGTGTTGGACAGAAACACCTTTGTTGTAATGTTTAATTTCCATTTGCCACCGGGTTCCTCTTTTTTTTATTAAACAATTACTTAACTATTTCTACGAGGCATACCTGTCATACTCTGATTTTTTTAAGTAATTCAATTAAAAGCACAAAAACAGGACACACCAAAGTCTAAAATGACTCCATTTTCACCTTGAACCAGTTGTTTGCAAAAGTCTTTGTTTCTGAGAATTCTCACATTGTCACATGAATTGGGAAATAACATAAAATACACATCTTTCATTGCACGTGCGTATTTAGTTATGGCTTGTCTACCTGTGTGAGTTTTGCCCTGGTCAACAAATGGCACAACACAGGAGGGCCAACTCCTCGGGTCAGGACTCTGATGACCACTCACATCTGAAGGAGAAAAATCTTTGGAGGACAGCAATGTAAACGTCTTGGCCAGAGGGGACAGATAGTTCGAAAGAAGAGTAAAAGAATCCGTCAATGTCAAACTGGACTGGCAATCTTTGAAAAGAGGAGGTGGCCGACGACATCACTCATCACCCTCCTACGATGCTGTACGGAGTTCCCTCCCCAGATGGCCTAACAACCATTCACACCTGGGCTCACCTAGTTTGAGCAACCCACATGAGGTCTGGTTGGGCTAACGGCCTATAAGCAGCCCTAACGTCTCTGAAACTCTGTTCCCATGTATCCTTAACGACTCTGTAAGGACACTCCCACACAGAATTTAAAAGCCTGCGACTCCCCTCCAGTTGGTCATAAGTGAAGAAGCCTCTCGGACGAAAGGCGAAACGTCTTAAAAGAAACTGAAACACGTCCAGTTTCCTGCGATACAGCACTTAGACCTTGTTGGCCAACATACACATTTCATATGATTGTTAATAAGAAATGAACAGATGAAGCAAAAACTGTGACAGCGCATGTTGAGTGTAACTATTCCTGAACACAATAGCCAGGATCCAGGAGGGAGCTCAGATTTTTTCCAGGGAACAGGTAACACATTGTACTGTAGGCTGCACCCATGATTAATTTAATGCAGTTTTTCTTCACAGCTCTCTCCAGCTGAGTCCTCTCCACATTCCCCCTTTTCACCCACTGACCCTGCTTTTCTCACTGAGACGCCGCTTCAGCACACCTGGCTGCTTTCTCCTGTGGATGTATTTGATCAACCACCATTTTTCTTTCCCGCTGATGACGATGCTGCCTCACAGTGCTGCCCTATTTCCAGGCCTAAGCCCCCGCGCCCTTGTAACACCTGCCTCGAAGTATTCGTCTTTGTGCTGACAGCGCCAAAGTCTCCGCTTACTGCTTTGTCACAGCATCTTTGGCCAGTAAACAAATTAATCATAAGCTGTTAACCACCTCCACCTTCTCTTCAGCAATATATGTGTCCTTAGTAACACATGCTGCATAATAATCTCTCTTAATGAGTGATAAAATTCAGGTTGATTCGGGTTAATGGAAGTAAATGAACGGCATGTAAACTGAAATAATACTGTGCCTCGTTTATAAAGTGGAGGTAATGTTTTATGATGGCATCATCAGTAGATTTCTTTAACCTTCCAGTTGCACATCTCCTATTTTTATGTTTAAATCTCCAGTTGGACAAAGTGCTGCATGTTTTTGATTGTGACTGCAAAGTCATGGGAACAGCATTCACTAAAAACATCTGGTCGGAAAATAACTGTAATCAAAGAAATCGTACTAACTTTCAAGACGATGATTTGACACATCTGCTGCAAAAATTGAATCAACAAAAATGCAGTTTACTAATGGAGTGACTGAAGTGAGCGTCTCTGACAGTAGAGACCCGAAGATTTCATAGAGATCTCGTCCGATCCGGTCTTGGCTTTCCTCCAGATCAGACCATGACACAAACATATGTTTTCGACCGCTGTTTGGTTTGTTTGCGCTGAGCCATCTGGTCCTGTCTTGTCAAGGTCACGCACTACATCAAACACGTCACGCATCTTCACCTGCAAATGCCCGAGCCGGTTCCATGGGAAGCTAATGATGTTTTATGCTCATCATGTGGGTCGTTGGTCTCACGCTTACAAATAAGTGCCCTCTCAAACACTGGTCAAGGTTATCAAGTGGTTTGACCCCTACAAATGTTGAAACGCCATCTCAAACAATGGTTGTATGCTAAGCTTAACTTTTGGTTTCACACTTACAAATAAATTCTGTCTCAAACCGGTCTCATCCTAAGATTATCCAGTGGTTCCAGGCTTACAGATGTTAAAATGGCATCTCAAAACAGTGATCTATTTTTTTTTTCTCGGGGACAGTAGCAACAAGTTGTAAATAAGACCAGCAGTTGTTTTGTTTTCTTATTTTTGAACTTCACCAGCTCCTGAGTGAAACATCTGTATATTTAGCTGCTAATGCTCCGCTGTGTCACTAACTAGTTGCTAAATGCATCGTCTGTTTGATGCTGAGCGACTGTACACTGAGTATTTAGAGCTTCTTCACTGAAAACAGCCGCCCGCCTCCAGGTTCCAATAATAATTCTCCGTATGATTTCCTCTCTACAGCAAAAACTCTTTCACTTTGTCACGTGGCTTTCACATTATCATTTGACACTTCGTTGTTTTGTTCAATTATAGCCACTTTAACCACGCGACAGATCAGAGAGCAAGCATATGTGTCAGTCATACTGTAAGCTAGTTCTGGAGAGGCACCGATAATTGGCCTATTTTTCAGGTTAGAGAACACGTTGCCAGCTGACAGTTATAGTGTCTTTCACCTCATATTCTCCGGTGCACTCAACCCCCTTTACCTAACATGTCATGCACATTTTCAACTGTTGGGATTAATATTTCATCTACAGAAATATCAGCTCAGACAGGTTTAACCAGAAAGAACCTTAACATATTCACGGACAAGAAGCGAAAACACTCCCACTCATCGCATCGCTGTCACATAAGTGGCTTTTTTACCAAGTGGGTTGAAAAAAACTGTCTCCAAAGAGGGCAAAGTGGGTGAAGCAAAGTGTGCTTGGCCCCCTAATGACAGCTGGGAACATGTCAGGTGCATTTTTAACTTTCTACCTTTGCAACTGCTTGGGGAATAAAATGTGAATAAAACACATTGCAGACTGGGCTCATTGTACACGTGGCAAGCTGCAGGTTTTTTTATAGCACACGTTATCATCTTCTATCCATCCACAGGCAGGATTTCAGGGGAATTCAATGCAGATATACACACAAGGTGAAACACCTTGGTGAATCTTCAGTTCAGGGCTTACTGTACTGCTCGCGTGGTGTAAACAGACTTACAGTCATTTACAACGATGCGACACGAGGGAGGTTTTTTTTTTTCCTCAGCATAAATGTTCCCACATGTGAGGTGGTGATAAGCAACCTTATGTATAAAGGTATGTGCAGATTGGATAAGGGAGAGAACGGTATAATTGATTCACTGTTACATCCGTCTGGACAGCAGCACAGGCTGTACATGCGACAGTCTCTGGTGGCGGAGGCTGTTTGTGCATCTGATGCTGAAGTGTTTAATTGCGATGCTTCCACTGAGGCCCGGTGTATTTAGAGTGGTGGACAGTAAGTTAGTATATTCACTCAAGAGCGCGACTGAAGTACAATTTTTAATGTAGGCCTGCTTGCACTTTATCTGTGTATTTCCATTTTATTCTATCTTCCAGCCCAGTCTCACTCCGAAGCATGTAATAGACCTGCCAATCAACTGGAGGTCGGTGGATTCTCAGAGGACTTTCACCCTGGAGACTCTGGTTTGAGTTGCGTGTGAGGCACCAAGCAGTGGTGAATGTTTTTTGAGGAATAGTTATGTTAAGCTAAGCTGTGATCTTTTTCTAAACCTAACCAAGCAGTTTTGGTGCCTTTGTTTTGAAAATATAACTGGATGCAGCATGTTTGTTACTGGCAGCTCGACCCTGGGAGAGGCCGAGTTGTTTTCACACATTCAGCTCAATAAAACAAACTATATCAACATATAAATAATAATGTATTATTAAGATAAGTCTTTATTGCCCCTTAAGTGAAATTCACAAGCTCACAATTTTACACATTTAAGTGAGTTTACATGTCATGCGGAGTACTACTGCACATGTGAAAAGAGTACTATAAAGCCTTTCAGGGCTTCAGAATAACCTGCAAATATCTTCAAATGAAAGCACTCAGTGGCTGAATTGCATTGTGGGTAATGTAGGTGCTAGGTTTTGACAAACTGGTCCACTGGTCTAGCATTACTGTCTTATAACACTGTTGGGCTCCTTATGAACAGACTGTAAACTAATCATCAACACCGATACAGCAGAACCACAGATATCAATTTCTTTCTATTCCATGCTTTCGTCTTCCTTCACTTCCCACAATGCAACTGGCAGCAATGTATTAGATTTCACGCAGCTTGCTCTGGAGCCACAAATGGCTTTATTCTACTCTTTACACATACACAGTAGCACTTCTACTACAACCTGTAAAGACACTTTAATGTGTAAAATTAGTGGAATTACCCTTTAAGTACATTATTTGAATGCAGGACTTTTTTCTTCTCTGTGGTTATACAACCTTTTCACTTCAGTGAAAGCTCTCCTCCCATCACTTTGTATGCATGCATACTTTTACTATATTTTGTGAGTTGTTTGGATGTTTAAACCTTTAATACGAGTCACTGGTCTGAAATAGATCAAATCGACTGAGAGATTGAAAATGTGGCCCTATAGCCCTTTGAGACATCGCATGAGGTCCTGGGAAATACAAATAAACCTGAATTGGCTCATTGACTTTCTTGACTCACTGTTCAATATGTGTTAGAGTGTATATAAACTGAACAAACACACACAAGTACACACACATTGGCATTTTTGCACTTCTGAACACGTGCTTATTTACATTATTCATTCTTTTACCCTCATGCCAGACATGTGCTGTGTGCTTGGGCTGAAATGACGTGTCATATTCGTGGTGACATCATACCAATCAAACATGAAAATGCAACCACAACAACCTAGACACTCACTAGTGGCTAAAATAAGAACCTTATAAATCAAAGCAGGTCTACAAATATAAGCGGAGGTATTTATAATTCAGTGTGATCGCTCAGTGAGGTTGTGAGATGCAGTTGCCATTTTACATCAAACTCATCATATGCCTGCAATGGACCGTGCAGGTGTCAAATGAGGAGTGTTAAATGATGCACGTCAATCACAGCCTCCGGTTATTAACTGACTGTAAATATTTGCTCCAAGAATTGGGCTTTAAGCAAACAAAGGGGAATTTCTCGGAGCAAATGGGATAGCGATCTGAATATGTTCTGCATGACACTTGCAGAGGTAATCTGCAGAAGCACCCAGTGGCATCTGCAGAATGTCCCCGAGAGCCGTTTGGGAGCAGCATGGTAAACATGACTGATACCAACACAAGGAATACATTTTTCACGTTGGTTCACGCCACTACGGCAAATGGATGCCCCGTGTTTGTGCCCCGGAGTCATTAGCTATTTTCTTTGCCATTAAATTTAGCTCGTCTGGTGAGGAGTTTCGAGTGTGCTGCAGTTTAAATAATGCACGAGTCAGCTTGGTTCCTTGTTGGAACCTTGGCGATATAGATCAGATGACGATCAGATGATGAAACATTCAAGTAAGCCGTGCATAAATTGGACTGTTGCAAGCACCCTACTCTACACGAAGCGCAGAGGCAGCATCGGCAACATGTTGAGCGTTATTGCATCAAAAAGGTGAAAATATATAAAGAAAGAAAATTTGTAATAAATAAAGATTACATAACTGAGAAATAGAGCATGAAAAGAGCACATGTGGGGAGAAAATTGCGTAACATCTGCAAACGTATGTGTTAACATCACCCCATTATCATTCTCATTATCAGCTCTGCAGGAAGCTATGCAAATTGGCCAAAGGGTGTCTGGAGGTGTGTTCAGAAAATACATTTTTCTGTCCATTAATATATGGAGAAAACCTAATTTAGGTGGAAAAAATCACATATGCGACGGTTCATTTAACAATCGCAGACGCATACACGTCAGAAGCACACGCCTCGTGAAGGCAGGGCTGTATAGAGCAGACCAAAGGCACGACGAGTCCATGATGTGCAGCCGCATCCTGCTTCAGCACCCTCGTGGCTGGCGGAGGCTGGAGCCAGTCGGGCAGGAAGCAGCGTACGGTCTGAAGTCTGATGGCTGTCGGCACAAAAAGGCGCCTCAAGTGCTCTGTGCAGCAGCCGGGAAGAAAGTGCTTTGTAGCTGGATCAGCACACACTGCAGGGGGTGGCAGGTTTGTTATGTGGTGTGAAACAAGTGGTTCTGGATTCAGCAGTGATGACACACACTCCCCTCTGTGTACCTCTTGGCAGACCTTAAATAACACACAACAAACCCCTGGCATATGCGGCATCAACATATCGTGACCAGGTGCGGAGCAGGGGTGTCGCCGTAGACGTGATACATGATTTGGAATGGACAAGAGAACAAACTGGATTTGGGGATTTTTTTTTTTTTTTCCTCCAAAATGTGCTCAGTGACTCTCTTTTGATCCAACTCCATTTCTCTCACACACTGTTTCTGCTGGCTTAGCTTGCCTGGTGTTAAAAAACATACTGTGCTCTGCCACTTGGCAGTGCCACCCTATAAGAGACAGTAACAAAGGACTGGGAATACTGTGTATTAAAGGATGAGGCTGCTGATAGACTGGCTATGTTGTTTTCCTTATTTTCACTAAATCCTATTTAAAGATTAAAACCAACGTGTCAACAAATATCACCTGTGTGTACGCAGTGTGATGTAGCTTATTCTCACACATCATAGATCGCCACTGTTTTACAAACAGCAGTAACAAAACCAACAGTCTGCAGCCATGACAGAGACTCTGGTCCCTCTTCATCAGAACAACAATCATGTAGGATGAAAATGAAAGCAGCTTATCACAACCCATATTTACCTCTAGTGGTCATATCATTGTGGCAGTAAAGGAGGAGGTCAGGGGAATGAATGCAAGAGCAACACGGTTTGCACAGGAAGGATGTCGGGGACGGACGGATGGGTCCAATAAACAGAGGACTTTCCCCCAGGAGACTGTTGCTGTTCCCAAGTGATAAAGAAGTCAACTGTGAGTTATACTGATGTGATAACAAGGAAAGTCACGTTACGTAACATAGTTTATTTAATGTTGGTGTGTTTTTGATTTGAATCCAAACCAACATGTTTTCCCGAAGCCAACCAAACGGCGAGCTTTTGTTTGCAGGTCCCTGGCTCGCTGCAACAGTCAGGTTGACTCAGGTGATATATTTTGATTTGGGAGTCACCAGCAAATTACCTATTCAGTTATCTATGCATGAGGATGAGTTGTCTGTGACATAGATTTTCATTGTTTTTTCAAAAAACTTGTAATAAAACTATCAGTTTACAGCCATGCTATTGACTCTGTGAGGCTGTACTGTAAGCTAAATGCTAAAGTTAGCATGGCAACATGCTCACAATTACAATGCTAACGTGGCTGTTATAAAATTGACCCAAGTTCAGCAGTTGAGCTGGGGCTGATGGGAATTAGTTTTGAGGGTACGTGGGAATTCAGAATCTGTTTGTACTCAGTAGAGAACAGATCATGTGTTAATGGAAAATAGTTCCCAGTAAATTCACGAGTTACCCTTGTTTGAGTCCTGTTTGCTAAAACTGTCAGGGCCCAGCTGTTACATGAGGCTGCTGAGCATGTTTTAGTTACGTAACATCAGATCTGTGACCAGTTTTTTTAAGATTTATGTCTTTAGAGACAATTCAAAAAATTATAGGAGGAAGAGCAGGTAGGATGATGTCAGCCTGTTCACGGCATGAAATAATTACTGCTATCATAGCCCTGCAGCAGCAGGTTAGCAAAAGCACTTACCTCCATCTGAACACAAACATTTCAAAAATAATAATCATAGAAAAACATTCTGCCACAAGTCTCAGATGACTTAGTTTTTATTTCTTGCATAAATGAAAATCACTCCTCCAGTGACTCATGTTAAAATGAAAATGTTTCCTCATATGGACGTCACAGTTTGTATGTGCATAGCATGTAGCCAGTCCTCACTCAACTTAATTGTAGGTGTTTTTCAATTTCAGTGAATGTAATAGGTAAGTGCATCTGCATGTATGAAAGGAGGTCTGCGTCCCTCGCCTGTTCGAGAGCGCTGAGACGGTACAAAGGGAAAATGTGACGACTGTATTCAAACGACACGGGGTTTTTCAATCACACTGATAAATGGAAACCTGTTATTGTTATAATGTAATTTCATGCCAAAGTGTTTGCGCTTGTTATTTTATACCGATTCAATGCCGGTTCTGACCTCTGGATCCGCTCCTGGAAGTAATTATTCCCGGACACCAATCACTGGAATATATCAGTGTTGCGAATAATGAAAAATTCCACCCTGTTATGAAAGTGGGGCAGACAGACTGTATGGTTCTGGACGAAAATGTTATAGACAGAGAGTCGAACCGGCCGGTCAGCAAAACCCAGTGAATTAAGCTGAAGTCGGTAATACAAAAAGATGTATGTACAGCCGAGACAAGACAATCAGCAGGGACAATGAAGGATTATGGGAAGAATAATCAACCAGAGTAAAATGTTGGCATTGTAGGGTAACTTAAATTTCGACGTTTTAGATGTATTATATCAATATTTGCGCCCGACAACGTGGAACAACAATGTTGGGACATCTCACAGCTGCGTCCACGGAGACAAAACCACCGGGTGTTTCGAGCCAAAATGATCTTTCCTTCGCCCTCACCGCAGGGATTTTGTGTCAGACCAGAAGCACAGCGCGTTCACTACAGCTTAAAGAAATGCGAAGGTTCAACACATCCCTGGTTTACAAAATAACAATCTCATTATTTGTTGATACGTCGTGTACCGCACCATCCGAGCTCCATGTAAAATGAAACAGTGGACAATCACAGAGATATTTGTGCTGATGGCTGCGACAGTTTCTGGGCACAACCGCAGGCCATTAAGAATTTTTGGAACCCAGCTTGACTAAGTTTCCTTCGACTGGTGCAGCTGCACGTCACGTGAGTCGCCTTAATTATCAAATTACTCACTGTTTCCCACCGAGTCCAGATTCTGCCTCGAGTCAATCTGTGGAACAAATTCTATCTGTATTCTAACCAAATGCCTTCTGTTCATTTGAAACAGGCTGTCTGCTGAATTAGGAAAACAGCACTGCTTTTTTGTTGCACGGCGCACTTCACACGTGCCTCTCGCGCTCGTCGATCGCACGGATTATTTAAGTGATTCATACATACACGTTGACTGACACTTTTTTTTTTTTTTTTGTCGGCAGACGCATGAACACACGAGCTGACGAATCTCCAGATATTAAGAAAGCGCCGGTGAACACAGAGCAATGAAACTGTCTGAGGTCTGCGATCATTTTTTAATGTTCATTTTTTTTAACGATTCAGAAGCTTCTCGCATTCAATATTGAGTATTTGGCATTAATAAGAGATGGGATTTTTATTCGGCAGCTGAATCCAGGTGCATTTCTGACGGCCGGGCAGACTTATAATTATACAATCTCTGCTCTTTTCCTCGTTATCTGATGGATTTTACCACAGTTTTTCACTCATTAAATTGCATGTGCAAATGGGAACACATATATTCTCATTCTGCTTTCAGTGGTTTTATTATTCTTATTATTTCTAATTCCTTGGCCAGGAGGCGGCTGGTCAAACCACCTACACTGTTCAAGGTTTACTACACCCGTGTAACCTCTTTAAAGGTGAGAGCGGTAAAACAGCCTCAAGATAATTTCACCAGTTTAATGAATGACTTTGGATCCACTGTATAGTATATTATCTTTAGGGAAATTAACACCACACGTTTTAATTACCCCGTCATTCTCATTTATTCTGACAGGGAACCAATTAATACATGTAATTGTACTTATAAAGCTTCCCATTAAAAAAAGCTTTTAAACGGCGTCCTTCTGTGGAGTGTGCGAGATAGCTCTTCATATCGGCTGTAATTATGGCTCTCTGTTTTGCAAAATACAGGATTGTTTTGAAGAGAAAACACTTACACAAACACATCCTCGTTTATTCTGAGGGGAAAGTCGTGAAGCGGAACGAAAAAAAAAAAGTGTGGATCCTGTTGCTTTAACTGGGGAAAATCCTCAATGTAGGTGTGGTTGTGATTATTGATAAGGGCCGTAGTTCCTCTCTCTACTTATATATTTTGTAGCATCTCAGCCGAGACCCTCGGTGCATTTTTGATTAGCCGGTCAGAGAACGACGAGTGGAGTCCTGATGAACAGGGATGGATCCTGCGGCTTCCTCACTCCTCCCTCAGGAAGTGATTTGGAGTAGAAAGAAATGGAAGCAGCGAGGACGCAGCGCGGAGCGGAACAAGGGAAAGTCGAGGCAATTTGGCACACTGTCTTTTCCTCCTCCATCATTAAATATGGACGTCAGTTATTTATGAAGCTGCCCTGTTATTACTGACGCAGCCCGAACACACACTATGACTCACAGCCCATTGAAATTATGTACACACACAATATGAACATCTATAATTACAGTGTTACACATTTACTGTAGCCTGAACAGAGCGTTGACTTTTTTTCTCTGTGGTCATTGTGGGCAACAGGAGTTAGCTAACCCTGCTAACAGCCTCTTCACCTTGATGCTAAGCTCACAGCTAACAGCTAGGTAAGTAGCATGGTTAGCCTTGTTAGAGTACATTTTTATTGTTATCATTTCTCTTGCTAACAGGTGCTAACTGGCAGCTAAATTTAGCCTGCTAGCTGAGGAGAGGCAGGAACAGTGTTAGGAACAATAGCTAGCTCAGAGTTCAGTTCCCACAGATTAAAAATGAACTAATTCACATTCATTTTTTCTTC
Organism: Acanthopagrus latus; assembly: GCF_904848185.1. Classification (NCBI taxonomy): domain Eukaryota; kingdom Metazoa; phylum Chordata; class Actinopteri; order Spariformes; family Sparidae; genus Acanthopagrus; species Acanthopagrus latus. The sequence goes on from NC_051061.1 coordinate 19,418,632, forward strand.
TATATTGCTTTTAGCAGTAGAAAAGTAATATAAGGCGTTACTAATAAGATTGGGTTTGAACTACAGGGGGTTTTTGGAGACATTGTGAAATAAATCCATAAAAAAAATCCAACTCTCAATGATTATTCACCTGTTTCCCTGTTGCAATCAGTTATTGTTTGTTGTTAGCATGATTGTTAGCCATCCACTGGCAATCCCATAATGCACTGGATTGAATGTTTTGACCACTCAGAGGCTCAGTGGCAGAGTGAGGCGGGTCTTTTAAAGAAAAGCAGTGGGATCCATATGTATGAATGAAACAGCATGTGTGTTTTTAACTCTCGCTCGTGTTCATTAGCTTCAAACACACATTCAGTTCAGCATTACCCACAATATCAACGCACTCTTTTAGTGTGTTCATGCACAACACTGGGTAGGAGATCTGTGACTGGCTGAAAGATAACCGGGGGTTGACAGCATGGCCAGGAAAGGGGTGAAATAATGTAAAAGCAGACTAAAATTTCAAATTCCAAAAAGACATTTGTTCTTAAAGAAGAATGGATGAGAGAAATAGAGGCATCTTTGAACTTATAACATTGAAACAGTTGTCGAACTGGAGGCCAAGTGCCCTGTTGTTAATCTTGAGAAAAAACAAATCGCTCAACGTTAAGTCCATATTCAAGGATTACTTAAACAAAGGACAACTTTTTGTGCTTCCTTAAGTACTTCTCAGAATTCTAAAGCTCATCTTCACAAAGTCACAGGGTTTTATGTCCTCAGTAATCTGAAAAAAACCCCCAAAAAAACCCCTGAACCTGAATACAAAAGCGACCGCAGAGAACAGAAGCCGCGGCGCCATAACTAAAAATGTCCTTGTAGAAAGTACGTACACTAAAGGTAAGGAACAGTGACAGCCATTAAGTGCAGGGGGGGGGGAAAAATATGAAACATAAAAAAGTCCTGCCAACTCTTTCAAAAAATAATGGAGCTATCAGCTGTAATGACATGGCCTCTGCAGCGGGGGGACTGGGGAGAATATTCAATCTGAAGGCTGTAAAAGAGCATTGTCAACCCTGTTAACAGCCGACCCCTAAAAGCAATGTCTGGTTACATGTTAGGACTAAACCGGTGGAAGCACTTCCTCCGTGCACTCCATCTACCCCAAGGAGATTGAGTGTGAAGATAATGCACCAAGAAAGATGTCATAGTCACAGCTTAGGCCTCCCCTCCCATACCAATGTAGTCGTACTCTGGAGGCATCAACAAGGTGTAGGGACACGAAAGTGATAAATCTAATACGCGCTGACTGAAAGCTCACAGAGTCGGATGCTGTTAAGGTTGTTTTGTTTTTTTTCTCCTTTCTTTTTTCCTCTTTTCTTTCTCCCCCTTCCACCCCACCATCGGTTGAATAAGTGGTTCACTCAGACTCAACCAAGAAAAAAAAAAAAGAAAAAGAAGATTCCCTGTCTATTCCACCTCGAGCGAGATAAAAAAAAATGAAGCCCGGGAAACCGCGCAGACTGTCAATGATTATCATCATTAAAATTGCAGCAAAGGAACCCCGGCCTTGTTTTGCATCGCCCGCCCCCGCGTGACCTTGCGCGACAGCAGCGAGTGGAATGTCATGAGTGTGGATCGTAATATGTTTTTGACAGGGTTATTTCATGTGGTCACATGGGAAACGTGGGGGGGTGTCGGCACGTTGTTGTCGAGCTATAATGTAAACAGATATTTTACACGGCTGTCAGGCCGAGGGTTGACGTCGGGGGAGAGACTGCGGGAGAGCAGTCGCCTCAGGTTCGGATCGCTAATATTAGATTTTCCGACAAACACGTCAGCGTTTCATACACCTTAAAAGAACACGTCGAACATGTAGAACGACATGTGCAGTCAATCGCAGCGTTTAAGATAAAAAGTCAAGTTATATATTATACGAACGCAGCAACACCTCGGTTGTTTGCGAAGGCTGTGTGCTCCAGAACGTTCGCTCGGCTCTGTGTGCTCGCATGGTGATTGTGTCCTCACATTAGCAATCAGGGCTATGTACTTTAAGGGTGACAGTAATGAATTACTTGCTCTTTATGGACAGCAGGGCACCCAGATAAGTGATGTCGCTCCCTGCAAATTATTCCGTTTCAAGATGTGCACTTTCACATCACCGCGGCGCTGACAGGCTCCCGCTGATTAACAACGGCCACCGGTTACAGCGAGCACCTCTGTGATTGTAACTTAAGATAATTATTGGTTGAATGTGCGTTTTTCGGTGAAGCACTTGATGGACTTCTGTTGTGACACGCGAAAGTGACTGCTTGACATCTTAGTTAACAAATCTTAGGAAGAATCGGAACACCATTTACTGATTTGGTCTTAAAGTTGTCCTCTGTGGGGTCAAAAACATAATATAATGTTGATAAATGTTCAAATAACTCCCATGTTACTGGGCTAAAAGAGTCTACATACTAAACTATATATCTTTAGCCTGATGTTTTGTTGACCCATCCATCCACCATCCATTGAATTAGGTACTTCCATCTGACCAGTTTTAACCTTCTAACCTGTATACTGATGACAATGAAATGGTTTCTTCCTACCTGACTAGTATCAGTTTTGCATGAGCATGTTAACTTACAAAATAAATCAGTCTTGATTGTTGGTCACAGACAGGACACAAACCCTGGGCTTTGGAAGGAAAGTGTATGACCCATCCAATCTCTCCTACCACCCCTGACGCTGACTCTGAGGGGTGCTTCAAGAGGTGATGCTATAAGGGGTCCCTACATAGTGAAACTTAGAAGCATCGGGCCACTTACCCAAGAAAAAGGCCGTCCTGCGCTATATAAAATGATCTTTATACCGCTCTAACATAAGCCAAAGCACTGCTATCTTTGTTTTCCTTCCAAACATTCAAAACACTCAAGGTGAACAAACAGAAAGTACAGCGGATATCAATCCTGCACTCCTGAACGTGTGGGAGCCGTGAAGCTTTAACAGCGAATGGTAACCATAACAACACCCTCAACACATCCGCCACCTCTGGAACGACACTTAAGGGCCACTTTGAGTACCCACCCCGCCACGCTGGTTCCAGCCTCGGAGTCACACGCGGGAATATCTGTGCTGGAGGTCATGAATATGGAAATCGAGGCCACCTTCATGTTTTAATATGTGGACCCGGTATTAAACGTTACTTAGTCATACACCTACGACTCTGCAACATCTGATTTACCCAGATGTTGTTTCACAGCGTTAAACTGAAATCAGAATGCTGTTAAATACTCTGAACAAGCAGGATAAGGATGGAAATTTAAACATTAAAATTGAAATCATAGTTCACAAAAAAAAAATCATCCACTGGATGCTCTGGAAGCCTTCAGTTAGAACATCGGTTTCATGTCCTTCATTTCCAGCCTCGTACGCACATTCTTTTTTTTTTTTTAACACATTGCGACGGACAGCGAAGTGTCCTGAATGTGGCGCCACGCATCTTTTGTTGCACGCAGAGGTTGGTTGAATTTTAACACACCATCAAAAAGAAACGGCACTATCGGGGCGCCCGAAGGCAGCCAGGAAATTATTTTAATGTGTCCACATTTAACATTCAGCGCAGCCATTGTACATGGATAGGGCTCGGATCAGTGGGGTGTGCTGCCATGTCTCCTCTAAGCCGGTGGTGTCCGGTGCTGCGACCTGGAAGATATGCAGGTTTTTAAATTGCAGCCAAATTCAACACCAGCTGTATTTTTCCGCTCTGTCTGGTTGAAGGCATGCTGATTAGTAAAAAATTAGCGGGTAAGGTTTTGATTGGATTTGAAACCCTGCACACGTATTTTTGGGGGTGAATGATGTCCTGCAGAGCCAGATTGCACAGTGAACAGCCTCCAAGCAGCCAAACAGGGTGCCCAGGAATGTTGTAACACTATACTCATGTCCTTCATTCTCAAGCACAGTGAACATGCAACACGGCAGACAGTACACTGGTCAGGAATCGACCTGATGGATGTTACAAAAACACTTCCACAAGGGTTTATTTGTTGTACATGTTACGGATTTAATTCTCTTAAAGTCCCAAAGACAGAATCCCTCTGCACTTTGATTTAAAGGCAGCTTATGATAGATGCTTTAATCAGCTGTAGACAGACAGTAGACGGGCACGTGCCCAAACTGTACTGAACTCCACGTGGATGGCAGGCTGAATAATTCAGTGTTATTTGTACTGAAGACACTTTTTTCCCACTCAGAAACCGTCTGTGTTGGTGCAGAAGCGTTTAAGGACTGACAGAATACGATGGAAGATATCTTTAATTGAGGTTTTTCTCCGTGTCCTCGTTGGCTCAGCGGAATGACCCAGAAATGACAACTGCTTTCACTTCAGTCAGCCCGGCTGGATCCCACAGAACGTTTTAAAAGGACGTTTCTTGAACAATGACTTTGAGTGAGTTTCCTTTCCCCCATCGGGTTACATAACTGGCATCTGTGCTTTGTGAAAAATGTTGATAATTTTCAGTATTACTGTCTGTTCACTTAATTTGGCACGTGGTTTTTAATTGTTCCTATGTAGCTGGTGAATGTTTGACTTTATATCAATTGATCAACTGACTAATTTGACATTTTCATGCTTTTTACTGTGCGGTATCACTCCAAGTTGAGAAAAAGCGACATCTTTTAATCTCTAGGATTCATGAACAAAGTGTAGGCGAATCCTAAGCATTTCCTTTTGCCAGTATTTCACAAGTCTCACCCAGAGTGCTTCAGATTAAATCTTTTCTCCGTCTCAAAAAACCTTTTGCTGACCTTCACCGGAGTGCTTTTGTTGGCTAAACCAAACCACAGACTGGTTTCTCCGCCTATCATCCACCCCAGCCTCCTCCATGCGACTCCAGTATTGTGCAAAGTGTTTCAATGAGTCAAAGAAACATGGTGCAGGCACTGAACACAGTCGTGCTTAAGATCAATTCAACAATTCAAAATGTGAGTCCCTGTGTAAGAATCCAGTAGATCTTTTGGGGGATACCATGTCGATCTTTGTGCAATATTGTGAATAAAAAGTCACATATTTCCCTTCTGGAGTTTTAGGCATGAAAGAAAAATGTAAAGTACAAGTCTGTGATGTTCTTACTTATTTTCCCTCTTTGCCTGAAAAGCAGGTGGTGATTTTTACATCTCCTGATCCACCTGCACCATGTGCTGAGCGACAGTGTTACAATCTGGCACATTGTGACAAGTCAAAGGAATATTTCCAGCTCTGAATCAGACAGGTGGGAGTCTTAAGAGGAGGTCAGTGGCATGTATGATAATCACATGAATCAAGGTGAAATGCCCTCCGGCCTGAATCCTATATCATCCATATTTTTCACACTCCACAGACTTGAATTTTTCTGATTTCTGAGCCTGTGTTTGGTATACAAGGACACTTTGAGACGCCCTTACACAACAAGCAAGTAAAGCACTGATAGGAAAAAGCCTTCAGAACAATTAATTAACAGTTTGTGTTCCTAGTTGCAGGAAATCGTCCTTAACCGGATGCCAACATGAGGATCTCGTCGCACTAATTGCGGTTTTCCATTTCGATCTAGGGCCGTTTGCATTCACGGGGTCTTACTGCTGTGATGCAAAGAGTCGAAACATAATGAAAAACTTGCGGCGCGGCTCTGCCCGGATCCTCAGAGTTATGATTTCAATTGCTATGCACAACTCGACGCTCAAGGTCTGGAGTCTTTCTTGAATGAATGCTTGGAATCTGGCTCTGGGGGTTAACAAGGAGGCTCCGTCTACTGTTTAACAATTCAGCCCATGCGCACCCCCACGTGACGGCGCATGCAATAGGGCCTGCACTTGTTTATATCTCTGGATAAAGCATCCCACTGGCCGCAAATTAAGCATTCAGGCTCGGCAGCCTTGTTGTGCTCCAGTATGACGTGTTCGGAGTACTAAATCTGACTCTGCGCCCTAGGTACACCGCAATCTTGTTTGGGGGCTTCATAAGTTCTAAGGCTGTCATAGCCTTTGAAATGACTTCAATACACATGATTTGCACTTGATATAGAAATAAATTTGTTCCTTTCTTTACACGGGGAGACTATTGTGGGGTTTATTGCTCGGGAGTGTTTACAAATTAGAGGTGCAGGTTTGTGACACAATGAGATAAGAAAAAAATGAAAAGGGAGAAACGCTCCTTGTGTCTGTTACGTGTGATACAATGAAGGTCAAATTAATCAGACATCACTTCTCTGGTAAAATGTCTTAGCATGAAAAGCGATGGACCGTGAACTTTTTTTTCACTTTTATCAAAGGAAGGTTTTCTTTTTCTTCTTTTTCTGCAGTCCAACATGAAACTCGCAATCAAAAGACAAAAATGAAATATAGAACAAAATGAAACGTCAGACACTCACCGACAGTCGCAATCCTGGCCCTATTGTTTTTATCTGTAAGATTAAAAGAAAACCCGACACACTGATTTTCACCTGAAACGGAGGTCAATTAACTGCGGACAAAAATAAATTCACAGAATAACCTCTCTTTCGTTCAGTACCGAGCCTCAGAATTCAGCTGGGTAAGACAGAAATGTCAGAGGAGAGACGCAGATCAATGAAATGAAAAGATCTTCTGAACTTGCTATTCTGTTATTTTCTATTACATCTTCAGCACCGACCAGAGAGGAATCATTTGCCATGAATCAAAAGCAAAATTTGACATCATCTGAGTCGTCGTTTAATCTTCTGCTACATGAGCATGAAGCACATGAACTAAACAAGCTGCTCAGGAAGGCCATTGACGTTGTGGGGGTGGAGCAGAGGAGCACCTTCAGCCAGAGACTAATTGCTCCCAAATGCACCACCGAGCGCCACAGGAAGTCATTCTTACCTGTGGCCATTAAACTGTACAACTCCTCACTATGATTGGACTCAACGGCTATAGCTTCTTATATAGGTATATACATGTGTATCTATGTATATTTCCCAGACCGTATTTATATTGCACTGTATATCTGTAAATGCTTGGAGTGGTCATTGAACACTTGAGATTGGATACTTTATTATCTTATTTTACTGTCTACTTTCTTATTTTATTTTATTGTCTACTTTACTTTTTTTTTGTTATATCCTTATCTTTATCTACTGGTTCCATTCATGCTGTATTTCTATTTCTACTTTGCATGGAGCATCTGGAACAAAAACATTATAGTATAGTATAATATCATTATAGTATTATAATATAATAGTATTCTGATTCTGAACAAATGTACTACAACCCACTAATTTGATGATCGATTTTGTTTTTCAAGCAAAAATATGACAAATTCACATTTCTGAGCAGTTTTCACAGCTTTTCTTGACTTTTGTGAGAATAAACGGTCAACAGATTAATCTTGAGAATAACTGGCAGATAAATCAATAATGAAAATATGTATCTAATAATATAAATAATGTAAATATGTATATGCATCCTTATCTGTTTCTAATGAAAATCTTTTAACGCGTTAGCTTTGCAATTCATGTAACCCCTAACATGCTACATTTTCAAGAAAGTAATCAGTTACTCTGAGTAAATTACCATATTTCTTTGTTCTGTTTCTATTGGAGTCACAGGGTGTTAACAATACCAGCCAACGCTGTCGCCGATGATAAACATCTGCATTAACCCCTGCTCCACACACAGCCGGCTGGATGTTTCAGTTCATCCAACAGTGTGGAGGAAACAGCACATGTCAGAGAGACGTCGGAGAGAGTTCTTATTCAGGCAATTAATATATTTCATCTGGTTCCTACGACGGGGGAAAAGCTGCATCGCACTCTTAAGAGACAATCCCTCTGACAACATATTACATGCATAATTAAGCACAAGATCTCAGTTAGGCGCTGAGAGGTGAGTCTCTGGGGATGATACATACGAGGGAAGACGTGTCCTTATTCCATATTTTTAGCTCCGTTTCCTGTGTGCTCGGCGCTGCAGGGCGACGTGGACAGAGACAACCCGTAGTGTGAGCCGCCTTCCCTTTTTATTAAGACCCCGCTCTTCAATTAAACACCCTGCATCTTACACAGATCAATACAGACGAGTCTATAAAAATGTCAATACCTGAAGCATGGACTGCGGCTGCAGAGGAGCCGAAGATAATACAGCATCCCCCATGTGTGTTTGGCTAACAAGTTCCCCCCTTTGAACTTAATGCAGGCTTCCTTTGTGAAATACCAAAGCATTGATTAATCCATCTGTACTGATCTGAATTTTCTCTGAGATGTGTTGCATCCCTTTGAAATATTCAAAGCAGAGCTCTTGGAATAACTATTATATGGACCTCTGCTCTCCTAGGGGCAAGCAATGAAAGTGGCTGCATACAAATGAAGTATCAGCAAAGCGAAGGAAGAACAGGGTGATTGAAAGCACACTTGCATAATCATGCTTTCAGATAAAAAAAAAAAAATAGCATGTCATTCATTACAGAGTGGTTGGAGGCAGAATTGATTGCTCAATTAAGAGCTACACAGGTGTGACCAAGACCGATGCTAATCTGTTAGTTACCTACGTATACAGGCGTGTTGTTAAATGCATTACGTCATATCGTCGAATTTGGGGAATTTGAATTTTCAGGATTAAATGTTCCTGCATGGGCAAAGATAATCCTCAGTCTCTTTATGTGATCATTTACATTAATAACCTGCAGTGCTATCAGAAATATGCAGCGTCACAAAGCTGAGACCTTGAACCTTTCACCTGTTATCATAAGAGCTCATGAAAAGTTGCCTTTGAGGGGTATTTAAAGTAGCGCTGAGTAATTTCTCACTTATTATTAAGCCGCGATCGCCCGCGTACTAACATCACCGTCACCGGCTTTGTTGGGACGTTGTCTTATTCATCAGCATCGGATGCATGAAATGATACGACGCCCTGCAGTATCTCTGCATGTCGTTAAGATCCATCACCGTTTCATCCCGTCGACATCTAATTGCCATAATCAGACTATTATTGTGTTGTTAGTTAAACACAACAACAAGCAACGTTCCCTTTACATTCATAAAACAATATCACATCAGGTGCTGCATGCTGGTTAAATTTAATGATTATGCTAATAGGTGTGTAGCTTCTCTAAATTAATTTCATCTGAAGATATATTCATTGTGGTTGTTTGGGTGCATATGTAATAAGCATTTTATTGTCTGTTTGGTGTCCCACTACTAGCACACTGGGTAATATTTTAAAACTGTTGACGAAACAAAGCAATACATGAAGCAGAAACCTACCATATTATTGTTGGTAGTGGAACAGCAGCAGTTTGGTTATGTATAGCCTTAAAATCTACCTGGTTAGGTTAAGGAAAATATCTGTAAACATCTGTATCTTAAGATATGTTGCGTACGGGATGTAAGTTCAGTACAGTGCGTTACATAAACTATGTAGGCAATGACTTTTGGTTTACCATGTCACGTGACTTCCTCATTTGCCCCCCGTCAAAACTACTCCGGCCACTAGAGGTCGCAACAATAAATGTAAACAGAGAGGAGCAGGATGACGAGGGAACTCAGCCTCACCCCGACTCCCTCCACAAGAAGTATGAGAGATGTTTCGAGAGGATTTTGGATGATTGTGGAAAATAAGACCTGTTGCAGACAAGTTTATGATTCTTACATATTCCGCAAGATAATCTTCACAGGTGATATCACTTTTATTATCTTGAAGCACAAGTATGCCATTGTAGGCCGCAAATGTGTTCACATGAGTTCAGTGTCAACAAAAGTAAACATCTTATGACAATATACACACACTTTAATGTAAACAGATCTAGCTACAAGTTGAAAAGGTGAAACAGTCTTGATAATTTCTTTTAATGGTCCCAACAACCCTTATTTCAGACACATAAACTTGTGGGGTATATAAAACAGGAAGTCAGGAAGAATTAAAATTCAGCTGTTTGCTTTCTCAGTTGGTTTTGTTCTTCAGAATTCCACAGGAGATGAATTTGTCTGGAGCCCCTCGGTGCAGGTGATCAACGCAGAATAATCAACAATCAGGTGATGTCTACTCCTTTTGCATCCTGTTATATTCACGGATGTCTGTCTCTGGAAGACGATGCTGCGGGTCAGAACCACCTCATCGGGGGGATCCGTGTCGGCACAAAGCAACAATTCATGCACCTCGCTGGATCATCTGTAGCCCTCAGGGCGAAGCTACCTGGACCCTGACAGACCACAGGCAGGCCCTGCCCTGACACCCCAGGCGTCCACATCCTCAGCTGCTTTATCCTCTAATTCTGCTTTAAAATATGCGGCGGTGTTAAAGTCTCAGCGCTTATCAGCATGGTTGGCTGTCTGTGCGCAGAAATGCAGGGTGTGTTTGACTTTTCTTAAGAGATTCTGCAATAGGGGTAAGCGTCTCAGCTGGCCTCACAGTGTTATCTCTGGCGCACTGCCAGCGTGCTACAGTGTTCTGCACTCGGCTGGTTTCATCACATTAGAGGCCGACACACTCGTGGCACAGTAGGGGAAATTAGTGGTTACAGCCAGCCACGGACTGTCTCACAGGAGACTACACTCATGTTAGCAGTGGACACGGCGCGGCTCAGTGTGACTTTCGGTAAACTTACAATTCTCTCATTTATACCGCTGAAGTCCTTGGATTAGTTAATTCCTTCCAAGAGTGTCACGCAGTGAACCAATCAACTTTCCGATGGCACTGAACACTTGTGGCCGTGAGTATTTTGACCTCGCTGAACCACTTATCCATGGTGACTATTATGCCTCTGCATGCTTTTATATACAATGGTGGAGAAAAGGTTGACCTGTCACATAAATTACTACAGTGAAATATCGTTCGATTCACAGTTGAGCAGGATTCAAGTTCTCTCTGTGACCTTTCTAATTACACAGTGCAACTTATGACATCATGTTTGTAATGTTATAAGGGTTTGTCTTGTAATTGGCTCCAATACGTATATACAATCGTATATAATAAAAAGCTCATTAATTCAAAACCACAGGCACCTAAACCAACAAATAACTAAGGGTTCATTATGGGAAAAGCGGATATATACATATCAAGGGTCAGGGTGCTGCATTATAGATGTTCTAACTTAAACTGGCTGTGAGGAAATATTTTGTTGATTCTGGCTCCTGTGAATAAAGGCAGTATGAGCACAGCTGTCTGCTGTCAATAAGATCTTGATCTAGCCAGCAGCTGTAATTGTTTTGAAAGGAATGGAAAATATTGCTATTAATAATTTTTATTTTTTAAAGTACAGTTGTTTGAAGGATGCATAGTGATGAGGTCATGTATCTATTTGTGGAGCTGCTAAGTTTTACGCTCTTCTCGAAGCAGTCCTATAGTGTAGAACTATAAGGGGCTAAAAACATCCAGGACCAGGCTGGTGTGACAGGTCACGTGGTGGACACACATGCAAGACAAGAGGAGGCAGGCGGGAAGTGGTAAAGTAAAGAACATGATAGCAAGTTTTAATAGGCCATCAAGTAGCCGGCAACAAAAACAGAAGAAGCAGGAGGCAGATCAAAGGAAACTGAGTAACGGAGTAAAACAGGACCGGAGAAGAAAGAATCCAGGACAGACACGAGGAAACAGAACAGACGAACAAACAAGGAAAGAGGGAAAGACACAGACATACATACACAAGGACACAAAGACAGGAAGTGGAAAGTAAGACATGACAGAGAGAGAACTACAATATGAAACTGGAACTAACCAAGGACAGGACGATTAATAACGATAAAAAAGTCGAACTTTGTAATGTTTGTCATTTGAGGTGAGAGTGACAAAGTGTACATGTGGCTGAATAAGATTAATAACTCTCATATGATGTTGGTGAGACAAAGTAGACTTTGTTTCAGTAACGTTAATGTTAATCAACATGACCTCATGATGTTATGTCACCGTAGTAACAAGCCATGAAATGGTACATTATATGTTAGTTGTTCTGCTGCCACCTGTTACACAGAGGTCACTCCTGCTGTACCATAGATGGCTCAATCAATCTGCAGCACTCTGCTATAAAAAAAAAGTTTCAATTCTTAAGATTTATGGATCCTTCAACTAAAACATCACCAAATAATAAAAGACACTGATTACCAATTAGAGAGGTTATTATTATTTTTTTTTTTTGCTGTTTATTTCTCAATGAAAAAGGATTATTTTGTATGTATCAGATTTTTAAATGTTGCTACTCTGACAATAAGTTAACACAGGGGCTTAGAAGTGCATGTGATTATTATATTGATAATATAAAACTATAATCCAAGGATTCTAATTAAAATCTGTAATTAGATTTTTTAATGAAGTCTCAGTTGACAAAGAGCAAATAATGAGTCTGTGTACTGCACCACCTTAAGAGCCTCCAGGGGCAGCACCGGTTGCGGTATGAAATGTTAATGAACAGAGTCATTCAAAGCCTTTTACATGAGAGGAAGAATGAAATAAATAGAAGCATTCAAGTGCAGCTCTTTTATGATATCAAGGACAGAGAGGACCACTGCTAACAATAAGTAGTGGTAGTACTAATAAGAGTATCCGCTGCAGTCCTGCATGTTTATGTCAATAAAAACATAAAACCGCCAACACGTGCCATCGAATATAATCTTCATATAATGATAAAACCCTGGTAATGGTGCTCAAATAAACGTGGTTTTCAAATATATTTTGGTAACACCGCTATAAAGAATGAACAACGCAGAGGACTCATTGATGTAAAGGCTCACAGTGCAGACGGCTGATTGTTGTGGATTAATCTTTATTCTGCCTGGCTGGCGTTCATACCATAATGGAAATAAAACTTGTGCCTGTGTGTGATTACATTTCAGCTTTTTGAGGGGTTGAGAATGGGGAAAGCCAGAGAAAACATGAATGAAGGGGCTGATTTTAGAGAAGCTCATACGAGTGTGACATTACCAAACTAAGTGACCAAAAATATAAGGGAGCACTGAGCTGTCGAACAGCTCGGGCATGCGGATGCCAGAACGTTAGAAACGCCGACACTCTTGGCGGCGAGATTGCAGTCTGCTGTTGGATTGGCACCGCCAAGCCCTTTACAGCGGCTCACCTCCCACTGGAGCGAACAGCAATTTACCAAATCAGCAGATAACCTCAACCTATGAAAATGGCGGTTTGCTGGTGCATGGCTACGCTCCACGCTGTGTGCTGTCACCAAAATAGGTTCGACATTACACATTCTACAAGACAGGGTTGAACAAAGAAATGTAAACTATAACCGTAACCTTTTAAAAAAAGGTCCTGGTGGAATATGGAGGATGAGTTCTGGAGTCTCACAGCCCGACGGAAGAAGCTGCTCTGTAGTCTGGTGGTGCGGCAGCGGATACTTCTGTATCTTTTGCCAGATGGCAGCAGGGTGAACAGACTGCAGCTGGGGTGGTGTTGTCATTTAGTATCCTTTGAGCTCTGTGTAGACACTTCACCTCACTAGTATCACTGATGCTCTGCAGAAGGATACAAGTGAAGTTCTGGGCAGTTTTAATCACTCGCTGCAGCCTTCCTGTCCTGGGCCTTGTTCAAACCCTGCCACTTTGTGATGTTCCCGGTTGGGCTGCTCCTCACTGCTCTTTTGTAAAAGTTGGCAAGAACTAAGAAATTTAACCTTCTCAAGTTTCCGTAAGAAGTTCAGCCTCTTCTTCTTTCTTTTTGTTCTTACCAGATGTGTGAAATAGAGCCTATGACAGCATAAATGCACATGTGAGTGTACAGCAGCTTCACTCCTTTTTTCATCAAGGCTATTTTTGAACTCCATGTAGATAGATGCTATTTTACTTACTAATTTGCTATTGCAAGCAGTCATCGTAGGGTATTTGAGTAGTGTTTAAATAAATATACCTTATTTTCAGTGAGGCAGTGCCCCTGTCCAAGGCACTGGCTAAGATCTGGAGCTGGTCCACAGGCATGGTACGCTGCCCGCTGCTCCCTCAGGGTGGGTTTCACATACTTGAATCACAACGGCAGTAATGAATCCACAAGCACTCGGAAAATAAAACGTTTTCATCAGAGTTTATTCATAAAAGGTAAAATGATTATTTACACAGGTCAGCAGGGGGGCTGCAGCCTGCACAGCTGCCCTCCCCACATCCCGCAGAAAAAAAATGCAAAAACGGTTTTCAGTTTTTTTGTGGGTGAAAAAGTCTCCTAACATTTAACCATGAATGAACTGAATCAGCATTTTGACGCATACATCAATTTTAACAGAAAAGCCAATCTAAAATATGTGGTTAGAGATAGAGACTTTCTCATTTGTAGTGAGGATCCAGTTCATTATTATTTTTTTGTTTTATTAATTGTCAGAGACAAAACGAAATAAAATCCATTTTGTGCTGCAGCAGTGGATTCTGAGGCTGAGAACTCAGAGTTGTACGGTGTAATTTTAATTTCTTCGGACCCCCAATAAACATAATGGGTATCATAAAATCTGCCAATTCCCCCCCGAAATCTATTTCTTTTCTCTCCCCTAAATAGCATATTAAATTTGAACTTTTCACAAGCTGTGTTGCACCACAATGATTTCTTCTCATTATACCACAGTCATTACTCTCTGAGCTGACACTGGAGCATCTCACACGAGGAACGGGAACATAATCTACTTTGATTTTCTGGAGCAAAAACACGACAGATATACATTTTACACACCAGGAGCCAAATATATAAATAATGCGTTCATACGAAAAACGTACTCAGACCACTTTCCACGCAGGTTTTCAAATGTATAACAATCTGCAGAGCGTGAGAATGTTTTTCTTCATCCTTCACAACGATACACGAGTTGTTACACTTGTCTTTTCTGTCGTCTGTAACTATGTTTGTCAATGCACATTTATGGGGATGGTCGGACAGCTCATGCTCTTGCATAACATTTCTGGATGATTTACATGTATGTACAGGTGGGAACAGCCGTACCTACGTATGCATGTGTTCTCGCTCTCTCTCTTGACCTGAATACACACAGAGTTTTGTACAATTGGCCCCAGATGTTCTTCATGTGAAATGTGCTTTGTAAAACACGATCTGACTTGAATTGACATTTCTGTCCATTGTTGATGTCTGCAGACACATTAAGTCATGATGCAAAACTAACATGAAGTTCCTGTGATACCGCAAAACTGTCAGGATGAACGGGATAAACTCGTAGCTGGATTGAATGTGATGCAACATGAGATCTGAGCAGTCTGCTGAGGCCGTTTTTGAAACACGTACCGCGGACGTAAAGCTGCCTATTGAATCTCAAATCCCAAACGCAATCAAAGCGCGTTGGCATGAAAACATATACGAGAGCAATGTTAAGGAAATCATACCTGAAAGCAGAGGGATGGCTTAAAATGCTTCCTTTTTGTAACCTTATAATTCATTTATAAATGTGAGATCGGTTCAACCTGTGCAACAGCAGTAATAAAACTGTATGAAAGCTGTAATCTGTAGCCAACAGAATAGACTTCAGGTTATGAATGGCTTCACATAGCTTAAGTCATATCGACGTCTACGATAATCACCGACACAAGCCCACAGACCAACAGACCTTGATGAGACAATGAAACACAGCTTCTTTTCTCTTCCAGTTTAACGTGGTGTCAACCTCACCTATGACAGCCGAGGTGTCTATTGATCTGCCTGTTGTGTTTTTGTCAAAGCAGGTCAATCGTGTTTATATAGCACCACAATCCCAATCACATCGCCTCAATGGGCATTACAATCTGTACAGTGAACGTCATCGGCCGTCCTCAGATGCTCGATACGAGCGAGGAAAAACTTGTTCAGAAAGGAAAGAGAAGACGGAAAACCAACAATCAAACGTAAAGTTTAAAAAATAAGCTAGTGTTCCACCCACGGCCTGTACACTCTGCCTCTGTTTCTAAGATGAAAGATGTGTAAACGGCAGATACGTGTCACCGCACCTGTCAGTAACCATTATAATGAATGCAGTCGGTGTCTGAAATCTCCACTCTTGTGCTCACTACACGTGATTGATAATTTACCCGTGCCGACATCTGGGCTGCTAACTACAGAAGCTTCCTCATGATGACAGTTCAGTGGGTGACAAACAACCGCAGGAGGCAGCGTGATGCCGCTGGTTGGTGATATCGTTTCAATCGTTTCATTCAACTGGGTTAAACAAAGAAAACGCCTGTTTGTCTGTGAACCTGACGAGGAAGTGACGACGTGGAACCAGCTCAGCAGCTAACATGATGATTCCCACAAATCAGCTGGATTTCAGGCGTAACTGCTTGTTGATTTTCAGTGTCATGTGAATGAGGCAGTGCACATTTACAAAAGTGACCACCCCCCCCCGTCCCTAATGACCACTTTCCAGCACGTATTCAATACAAAGTGCTGCAGCAACATAGAGGTGCTTTTACCAAGCTCTCCCCTCTGGACTGAGCTGTGATAAGGTTGTGTTGAAGTTGAAGGGTGTAAGGGTGTAATGTAAGTTGCAGGAAGCCTCTTACGTCAGTGAAAAAGAAGTGATGGATCATTTGAGACCTGTGTTTTGGCCGGATGCTCCGTTGCAACTCTTCAAAACTGCTCCGGTTTGCTGTGAAGCTTCTCGTTGTTTGAACCAATTATGACTTGGTTTTAAAAAGGTGCACATATGTGGGAAAATACTGATATGTAATCTTTTTCTCACCATGCTTTATTAAAAGAACACTGTTAAGCAGCCTACAGCTACAATTGCACATGACAAACTGCTGGAAAATGTATCCAACGCACCCTTTACAACAACAGTTTGCACATTCACTCTGCTTGTTGTTCTACACCACTCATGCAGCACTTTAGCAGCAGATTTAGCTTCATTGCTAACAGTTCTGTCATGTTGCATCTGGAGGACCACGAGGAGGAAAACACAGTCTCGCCTTGGGACCGAATTAATTTACCTTTTGCAGAGATGCCTGGGATCTGCTTCCATCAGACAAGCTCAGTACTTTAGCATGGTTGTGTTCAACCTTTGTTTGTTTGCTTAGCAATATTATAGCATTAAGCTCTCGTAGGTGACTGCTTTACAGTATGTCTTGCCTATTGTGTGCAGTGTAACAGTGCATGAGTTTGTCCTGAACCGTCATGACACAGATGTCGCGGTTCGGCACATGCAGTCACGCGAAGGTCTCCCCTCATTCCTCTGTTTTGTGCCTCCTTGTCTCCTCTCACATCAGTCCTCTTGCCCGTGAGCCACAAAATCAATCACAAGGCACCATTATTGAAGGATGTCTCAATTCCTAAAATGCATCTCGAGGAGAGAGAAAGCTTGCCGGAGGAGCTACGAGCGAGGATGCACCGGTGTATCCTCTGTGATATTAAGGAGGTGTGTGTATGCCACATTGTGAATAAATATACATGTTGCCATAAACACTGTTATGCTCATCTTGCAGAGATGATACAGTACTGTGTTATAACAAAACAATGGACATGTGATGCAGCTGTGCCACACTAATTGACATCGCTTCAGAATATGGATATTTATAGGATATTTATTTTTAATGTCTAGATGCCTGTTGCTTCAACTCTCTCCTCATTACTCCCCCTCGCCTCCTGCACTCTCATCTCACGTGGGAGGGACTACGATGCATGGAGAGGAGGTGAGGGAAGGAAGGAGCCACCGTTCTTCAACGAGAGGGGCTGTTTACATCACCATGTTGTCTTAAAAACAAATAGAAACAGCTAGCTTTTGTTGCGTTATGGTCGTTACTACCTCCATGTTGGTTTCTGCTAGCTGCTAATTTCTACTCTCATGCTAATACCATCCCCTATGTGCACCATTTACACTGGTATTACATTTGAATATCTTTACTGTATTAGCCGTGCTTGTTTTCCTGTTGATTGCTGTATGGCATGTTCATTATGATGCCTTTGTGCTGGTAATTGTCATAGCGGTGAAAATGAATACTCATGCTTCAGTGTTATGAGTGTTTGGGGCTGAATTGCTTTTGCACCATATTTTCCCCTCGGTTGTTGCTGTTGATGTTGTTTCACTGCGCTCCTTCCTACTCAGACTGCCAAGTCTCTAGTAATATTGTGTGTTGGCTGTAGAGGTGTAATCACAACTGCAGTTTTGCACCCGTCCTTTTCACACAAATATTTGTTTCTGCAATATTGGCTGCATGTTAAACTCAACTTGTCATACATACAGGAGAGGCTGACATTTACATTTTCCCACCCATGTCATCGTCAGCCCACTGTAGCAAGATTTCTCACATATCATATCTCACAAGATGTGTTAGTAAAGATGCTTTAAGAACTGACTCATCCTGCTGTCTCCTCTCTTCTCAGACCTCAACACTGCTTCAAAAGAACTCAGCTAGGCGCAGCTGGCACATTGTTTTAGCGAGATCACAGAAAAGTCACCACTTTTTTTTTTTCCCCCTCTAGGAAAATAATTTTATTGTACAAAACCAAAGCTAATTTACTAGAATTCAAAACCCATCATTTGTGGAAGGGAGTATTTTGGAAGTGCATTAGCACCGTCTTCGTAGCATCTGATTAAAATCATTTTTGCGTCTAGAATCTGCAAAATGAGCCCAAAATAAGTCCAACTCTTCAACTCTTTGAACACAGACACGCCTTTTGAAGGATCATCCATTCAGACGGAGCTCTATAGGTTTTAATATTGCTGTCATGTAGGACTCAAACGTTAAAAGATCTTAAGCCATCTGGCTATGTATTTGCATAACAAAGTGTTATTCTAAATGGTATTCAAGTGGTATACTGTTTACTGGCAGTGTGGGAGGTTTTGCATCTGCGAGCATGCACCCTCTCCAGAAATGTGGCCTGATTAGCTAATGGCTGACTTTTTTTTTTGTTAATAAAAGTAAATCCAAGTTTGGACATTTTTAGCAGCTATTTTGTTGCTGGATCAGTCAGGTCTCCATGTCTGTGGTCTTTACTCCAATCAGCATGTAGTCTGAGGTCAGACTAAATAACTCCCCTCTGCAAAAGAAGACAGTACATTCAGCTCTCCTATGAGACGTAATTGCAATAACTTTGAGAGAGTCGACGAGGGCCACAAGTCCCGATTTCAGGATGATCTCAAAGAATTACGTGTGAAGTAACCTTCATTGTGGCCAGGATCGATTGTCTATTAATGATCATGAGGATGACTTAACTGATGGCAGATCTGATTGTGGCAAAGCTGAGGCTGAAGAGAGAGAGAGAGAGAGAGAGAGAGAGAGAGAGAGAGAGAGAGAGAGAGAGAGAGAGAGAGAGAGAGAGAGAGAGAGCGCAGTGTATCGAGCTCCTGAAGGCCATCCTGAAAATGGATCCGAATGAGAGCATCACTCCCCGTGAAGTCCTCACTCATCCATTCATCACCACAGACTACTTGAAGTAAGTGTATGTGTGTGTGTGTGTGTGTGTGTGTGTGTGTGTGTGTGTGTGTGTGTGTGTGTGTGTGTGTGTTTAGTTTGCGGACTGATGAGGTCAAGACATGGAGAAGCTCAGACTTTAAATGTGAGCCTCCTGCCACTCCTCTGAAGGATGAAGACAGCACTGACGTCCAACCAGACGACAGCACTCCATCTCCAGAAATTCTCCCCATCTGGCGTGATCCTGGTTCGGCCTGCGACACCTGAAAACACACTGCTGCTTGAACAGTTTAACTTTGTGTGTGTGTGTATGTGTGTGTGTTTGGGTTTCAGTCTGGGCTGAACAAAACGTCACAGCCTTCAGTGAAATACACTGAAAGACCTACCAAGTCTTTGCCGATGCTTCTTCTCTTAGACAAGTTACTGACACCTTGTGAGACCTGGGATTTAAGAGCTGTCTCTTTTAGGCTCATTCAGACTCATTTTATGTGTAGTAAAATGGGAATCGTTGCCTCGGGACCAGAGGGTATTTCAGCTATTGTATGCAAAACACCACTTACTGCTCTTGACTATTGCAATTTAATTTTCACGATTCAAGACAAGGATGACAGAATGTTTCACTGTATATTGGAGTTTTGGGTTGAACTTCCCTTTAAATAAACCAAATAAGAAATATCCCAAATCTCCCAGTAAGAGTATGTAATGGACTCATTTACTGAAGCTAATGTCGATGGGATTTTCCTTTTTACTTCCTACATTACCCACTATCCTCATGCATTGTCCTGAACTTGGAGCTGAGTAGGGTGTTTAATGTGGCCTCTGAGGGTACTCAGTCGTGATTAGCTGGAAGGTGTGGATTCAGTCGCTGGACTCCTGTGATGCAGGTGATTACAGGTGAATATACATCCACTTATCTTGTGCTGCGCCGCCGGGTGTGGATCCAGCTGACACTGGGTGAGCGGCGGGGTATGTACACTCTGAGCAGAAGTTCATTACACATCTGATATGAAGTCAGATCTCTTTCAGACGGACTGTCTGCACTAGTATTTGCAAGTGATCAGATTGGATTTTTGTGTCCAGACATTGCCATCGCCTATCTATATGGGTTGCTGTGGTAACAATGCTGCCAGTGTACACATCTGATGCCCCTGTACTGAAGCATGAGAAATGGATGTTCATCATCTCACCCTTTAAACAATCGCCGTCAAGTTGTGGAGCAGACACTTTATTTCAGCGGGACTGTCCACGGACTACTTTCCTCTGTTTTCTTTCTTAGTCTGAGGCAGTCCCGTCACTCTGGATTTTGATGTTGTCGTTGGCGTGTCGCGCTGCAAGTGACACAGAGGCCACTTTGAAATTCAATATGAGCATCCATGAAGTCCAGACTGAGGAAAATCCACTTGGTCAGGGTTAGAATGTCCTGGTTTGGCTTAAAATACCTGTTTAGCTTCAATCATGGGTGGAGATGGTCCAACTTCCCTTGATAAACAAACAGTTCTAGTACCAACATAAACTGCTGGAGATCTGCAGGTCTCCTTAATAAACATCCGGTTTTGACACCACAAAAAAAGGCTGGAAACATCCCCAGGTGTAGGCCAGGAATCAAACCCAGGACGTGAACAATTGTGGCAACAACCAGGTAAAGCGATAATGGGAGATTTGGCGTTTACAGGCGCTGTAGTTACCTGGTTACTGTAAATCTGTGACTCGATGCAGACTTTCTAAGCCATGTAGCTCAGATAACTTACTCTCCAGCAGTGTTTTCGGGCACCTCCTGGGGGATCCCAAGGCGATCATGAGTCAGATGTGATAAATGATCTCCGCAGCATGTTCTGGGTCTACTTCAGGGTCTCCGACCAGTTTGAAGTGCTTCAGAACTCTCGAAAGGACGATGCCCTGGAGGCTTTCTGATCAGATGCCCAACCCACCGTAACTGACTCCTTTCGTACAGGAGCTCCCTCCCTCTAAAAAGGTGAACCCAGGCTGCCCGCAGAGAACACAGATATCAGCTGCTTGTCAACTAAATTTTAATTTGTTTAATTACTATTCAGTATTCATAAGCACTGGTGAGGTTTGGAACACTGTAACAGTGAAGATATTATCATTACTGAAGTGATAAAGTAACAGCAGATTATTTTAACTCTCCTTACATGCAGTTATCTTTCATGAAAGTCCTTCAGTGTCGCGCATATGCTGTGTTTAATGTATGACAGGCTAAAATTCAAACGCCTTAAATGGCAACATTCAAAAGAGTCAAAAGAAATGTCACATTTTGTGTTCGTCAGTGAAAGGGGATCTTTATAATCCAAAGAAAGTGACTGAATAACCTGCCCGCCTGTCACTGACGATTGAACACATTAATCAACCAATCTTCCCAACTAGCTATTTTAAATTGTTCATCGTCGGATATTGCAGTCACTGACTCACTCGCTTGCCAGAAAATGTCAGAAAAACCTTTAGCGATCTATAAAAAGTGGAGAAATGATGATACCAATTAGACATTTTTAAGGGCGGATTCTGTAAAAAGAACAATATTTAGTCAGCCATCGGAAAAGATCTCATGGTTCTTGACGCATTTGTGTAAGGTACGTCACGTTTACTGTCTATTCAAATGTCTTCACATATTGTTTTTGTCGGAGCCATGGGAGTGTGGGAATAGTAGGAAAACTTTCAAACCCCTTTAATTATGTAAAACCTACGGTTCATCTTGTGATTAATTTCCATAAAATTCTATGAATAAGCTTTTGGGAAAAAAAAAAAAAAAAGTACCTCATACTACGGCGTCAGATTTCCCCATCCCTCTACCAGAGAATCAGCTGCCCTTAGGCAATACGAGTGGCTGTCAGTGCAACAAACGGGACGGCTGGTACCATTTATTTGAAAAGAGCCAAAAAAAGAAAATGTAACGGAGAATGATACAGAACCTCCACAGTCCGGCTTCTTGCGTACTGATTGTTACACACTGGATTTATTGTTTACTGCCAGCAACACTTTGTTTGTTAATGGTTTGGCTACCTGACAGGAGCAGAACATAGGAGTTGATTGCGGGCATTAAATCAACGCTGTCGTCGATTCACAAACCCCCCCCCAAAAAAACGTTGTTTGCTCGGCTGTTTTGATGACGGAATTATTTCACGGCCATCAAAATAACTCGCCAGTCGTGCTTCTCCTGCTTAAGATATCAAATCAAATATGCCATCCCAGACACTGAGCTGACGGTTTGTTTTAAAAAAAAAAAATAAAGTCAGGGATGTGTTGAAATGCAAGGAGGCTCGGTGAAGCAGCTGCAAGTGTTTCTGCATGCCTGTCCCATAAAAATATGAAATCTCTTAAGGTTCTCTCACCAGGGCCTGGTTGTCCTGAGGACAAGGTTATAACTCAAAGGGGATCGTGCATTTGCCATCTGTGCTCTAAAACTTTGGAACGGCCTCTCCCTTGATAATGAACCGCTTAAACAAGCTCTGCAAATGTTTGTCTTTTACTTTTACTGTTTTTGGTGAAGCACCCGGAAATCTTAGCCAACAAAAGTGCTGAGCTTTTTACTGCAAAAACCCCAAGTTCCATTAAGGTCGAATTATTTGTCGAGAACGGCCAACAAACTTGTAATTGAGCTGGAGCTGGATACAGGACATCAACCCAGGACCCCCAGCCAAACACACAGCAGGTGAACAAAAAGGAATGATACGAATCGAAGAGGAAATCATTGACATTTACAATTTCTTCCAGTCTGTCATACAGTGTTTCTTCATGTTTAAACTTTGTCTTTAAACTTTTTTATTTTGTGACATCGCTGTGTCTAAGGTCTAGTTAGGTTGAGGCACAAATTTAACATTTCATGCTTTACAGAAATGCACATAGCCAACATTTCATTCTGCAGACCGGGCTGAGACACACTGTGGTACATATGCAGGCCGAAGATGTGTAGATCTTAAGGTATTAAACATAAGAGCTGTTGCGGGAGAGAACACAGAATTTATTGCAAAAGTCTGATGCAGGAGACATTTTTCTCTGCTTCTTTTTAGATCAGGCATGAGTTGAGTCCGTAGGCTTTTGTTTCCTTGGTGTTGTTACAAACCCCGGAGTCACAGCAGTTCTCTTGTCTGTTGCACCGACTGAGGATCAGATCTGTGAATGGGAAACTACACGGAGGCGTTGTGGCCACACAGCTTTGTGTGTGGGAAGTTGGCTCAGTTTGGATAAATCGAAATCAGATTCAAGCCATTGCCACAGCTACTGACTCTACTGGAAGGTAGATGGCTGAATTGTGTTCTTGAGATTGTTCAAGGTGCACAGCAACAAGTTTGAAAGTGGTGCAAAAATGAAACACTTCAGGTTTCAACCAAAGCTTTCATTGTTCTACCTGTGTGTAAAAGACTGGAACACTTTTGCCCAACAAGGTTGTATTTCCAAGGTCCAGACCAGCGGCCCTCTTGTTGTATGCCGACTTGCTGCAGTTCTGGTCGGCTCAACACTCTGTTATATAAAAAAAAACATTGCCTTTTGTGCTTTCATTGGCATGTAAGAATTATATTCCACCTTCTGATTGCCTTCAAGAAGGTGAAAATGATGTGGAAATGACGGCTGGCTTCCCACCAGCGTGTCTGGCAGAGTTGACAGGCTTGCCTGTCACTGCCAAAGATTCAGCAGCATTTGATTTGCCTGGTGGCTAGTGTTAATTTGCCACCCCATATGCTAACATGAAATACTGCTCTTCAACTCAGGGAAAGTGACTAATTGCAAAGACTTTTGTAATCAGTAACCAACGCCAGCCTCATTTGTTTTGATTGATAGACAGCCACGTTCATTTAACAGAAATGAGAAGAAATGTTACTGTAAAGTACAAAACAGCATTTCATCATGTGAAGTTAGTATATTTTGCATTCCTGCAGTTATTTAAGGACACAATATGAAGAAATTCTGCATTACAGTGTGTTACATGACTAAACTTGGTTATATATTTTGTTGAGGTGCTCAGTTACATTATCCACAATGATTCCAACAATGTTCAAACCCAGAGAAATCCATATGTTTACTGAAGGTAATGGTGCAAGTTGACGGTCGCTACTTTGGAAAATGACTAAGACTTAACTCAACGTGACTTACACTTTAAAAAATGACCTCTGCTGGAAACATTTGTGCTACATCAAATGGAATTGTATCAGCAATGGTGGTAATGATGTGTTCACCAGTGAAGCGACTTTGACTGCAGATCATTTGTGTATTATTTGCTTTACTGGCTCCAATGTGCAGCTGGATTACTTCACTGTGCATTAACTGTAGCATAGCGAGCAGCGACACACACCAAGGATGTGTGTGTGTCTGTGTTTTTGACATTAGGTCAGCTCTCATTGAATTTAGCACTCACCTGACTCGGTTTCTCTTTATCCCTCTCCTCTCTGTAACGTAGTTTGTGAAGTAAAGTGCATTTCCCCTTCAGCCCCCAAGCTCAAAGTCAGCCGGCTCTGAGCAGCTGCAGCAGCTGATATATTGGGATTATTTCCCAGCTAAAGCAGTAAGTTGTAATAATATCAAAGCTTCTCTTTTTTTCCCCAATGTTTGTGTGTCTAAGTGACTAATTGAAACAATTTTTTGAATCAAATTTGGTGCAGTAATGAGTGAGACCGCTGCAGCGGCGATAAAAAGGCTGCAATGAACTCCCTGCAGGCTGCTGCTCGCCACCCTCGAAGTAAATGTTTGTGCTTTTGCCACTGACGGGTTCAGATTGTTATTCTTGGTGTCTGGAAACATTCTGTAAAAGTATCCCTACACAGAAATTCCTCTTCTTAAAGGAAACGATTCTTTTTGTTTTGCCAGAATAAGGCGCTCGCCAAAGCCACCAGACTCCATTTGCAAAAGCAGTAATTTTATCTCGTTGAACACACATTCATTCAAACTTGAAAGAAAAGCTACACAAAACTGGCCACAACTATCTTGCTTTGTCTTTCTGCTGTTCCAGCAATCAGCAGCTGTGGTGGTTCGGTTGAAATAAATCCTTGGTTCTCTAAGTTAATGAAAATATTATGGCTGTTTCTCTGATGTCGGCTGATCCTCTCGCTCCACCTCTGATATTTTCTCATCTTTATGTTATCTTTTGTTTGTATATTGATTTAATCTTTGCTATTATATATCAGTGTTATTCCTTAACCTTATTTTATTGTATTTTTTCCACTACTATCTGTTACTGACAAATTTTAAGTTTTTGTAATGGCAAAAACTTTACTTTGTAAAAAAAACACACACACAAAAACAAAGCAAACAAACATACAATACTATTAGAAAAGTGATCCAAAGTAAAGGCAGGAGCGATTTCACTTAGCAATAATGTGTCCAGCAAGAGAGTGAGTCGGTGAGAAGCAGGGTGAAATGCTGTTCTCAGAGAACTAAAGTTACAATGCATAACCTCAGGTCAAGCCAGTGCGCCCCTCACCCTTTGTGTTGCTTCATGCGGTCAGATTGTTGCAGTGTTTTCCCTCGACATCTGAGTGAGCCTGGCCCAGGATTGGAAACCCCCTGATTTTAAAGCCGGTTAATTATTTTGGACAGATGTCACGAAACACGCTCAGCGAGAGCATCTGAGCTTTATCTTTAGATTAGGAATCAAAGCTTTGCTCGGTGGTTTCCTTTTCAAATTCGGTCTAATCACAAACAAATCTTGATCCCGGCGAGAGGTCGCTTTGGTGCATCGTAATTGGACGTGTGGATTTTGCATTGCAGCGTCTTTTGAGCAGACTTTGGGCTCGGTGTCGACACGAGCAGCTGAACATATTCTGAATTTAAAAGCAAAAAACAGAGTTTGTTCAGAAAGGGATGAGGTCAGCACTTACTGTAGGCACTGTGTGGATGTATTGTCCCCTGACGCTCACTGACTCGCACTGTATAACATAATCGACATATTCGCAAGTAACATATGTTTAGAAAATCTCCTGCAATTAATTGCCTGAGTGAAATTTGAATCTTTTGAGAGTGCTGCTGCATAAAGGATGAGGGAAACACGTTCTCATCCTTTCATTTTTTTTTCCAACCTTAGGCATCAACATGCTTTTTCCTTTCTCCCTCTTGTGACTACAGCTTTGAGGCGGCAGAGGTGGAGGTACTTTGTTTACTTACATTGAAACAGAGCTTGTTGTTCACACCGTGCTGCATTTATATGATCCGACACGTCATCCTGCAACACCTCCTGTTCCATCATAGTCTCCATAAACAATCATTCAGAGGCAGAGCCACAGTTCACAAAAGAGTTGCATGATTATTGGGATATCATGAAGCTGCACAAAACACCAAAGTAGGGCTTTTAGAACGCAAGTAAAACAAAAAAAACATGCAGAGACAGTTGACAGAAGAAAAACAGAACCTGATTAAATAAGAGGGGGACCTTAAAGGATGCAGATGCTTCGGGGCAGGAGGGGTCACTGCACCGTTTGATGAGCATGTAAATGATATGAATCATACGTGATGATTCACTTCATGTTGTTCTTTTTCCTACTCCGTCACTAATCCTGCCATAAAATTAGTGCATGCCATTTCATGCAGCTGCTTAAAAAAAAAGAAAAGAAGAAAAAAAATTCTCCAGAATAACTGCACAACCACAGAGAAGATAAAAGAGAACGTTTCTTCTTCTTTCAGCTCAATGTTTGTGAGTTAAATGTTCTATTCTGGCCTCGTCACAACGCTGTGGTTCTGCTCTGGTTAAGTTCAGGGAAAAAAAGACATCTGGAAATGTCTCCAGATGTCCTTAGAAAAATTCTAGTGGTGTGACTTGAACTGTGTTTGGCAGCTTTAAAAAAAAAAAAAAAAAAACACCACCACCTTCCACTCCACATCTTGATGTGTGAGGTGGCAAATAAGCACATAATGTGAACGTGAAATGCCACCTAATATCTTCGGTTTGCATAAATGTGAACTGCTCACATCACATACCGGCGGCTCGGCTGTCGGTCACTGGTTGGCCTCCCTCTCGCCTGTACCGCCACTGCTGTTCCCCTCCAACTCTGGATATCAGAGACAGGTCACTCACATGTGACATAAAAGTGACATGACATGTTTTTTAAAGAAATGTCAGAACAGTACGAACCGTAGCCTGTGACATGTACAAATTTGAACAAAAGTGCCGACGGTTTATCTTGCGCCTGGGGTGACATTTCCTAACAGCGAGGAGTGTTAGACGTCCACGGCTTGAATTAGAAACCGTCTCAGCGCATAACTTCTCTTAATTACAGGGTAACAGAGGACACGCATGTGTCAGTGTCACATGGGAAGTAAACTTAATGTTCATGAAAAGACAAACGATGATACACAAATACTGTGGATTTTGCTCAAATCCTGCACTAAACCACTTATCCTCATCATAAACTACCTCAACCTTCTGTGGAGAAATAATAATGCTAATGATAAAAAGTGCACATCAAATAATTTTCCTGTTTAAACCATTTCGGTAAAACCTCTTTTCATGTATCCTCTAGTTTTTTTTGTTTATTTGCATAGCCTGTTTCAGTTTGAATATGTAAAATCTAAATCTTCCTTATCCTCCCTGGAAGGATTAGTTTTTTTTTTTTTTTTTTTATCTCTGGCTACTGTGCCTCTGTCCAATGTCCTCCAAGTTTTTATTCAATAAAGATCAGCAGTGCGGAGCAATGTGGAGAAACAACATCGCTGCTGTACTGCAGGGAGTCAGGACAGAAAGTCTTCACCCACTGCCATCAGCGGGGCAGTGGAGCAGACCCGGAGGGCATAAGAAAAAGGAAAAGCCGGCCTCAGTAACACTAAATTAGTGATCAAAATAGTAGAATATTCAACATAAAGCACCGGAGCAAGAAGCTCTCGCCTTGTCTGGTTTCTGCTGCAGCAGTTTCTGCAGGCGGTCTGACTGGAGAACACTCACTGCTCTCTTCTGTGATTCGAGTTTCTTCTTTCTGCATTGAACTTCCCCGATAATTAGGTGCACTAATTAACCATCCAAATTATACTGAAAGGAGCCGGAAAAAGCAAATCGCATCGTTTGTGTTTTGGCAAATCCTGCCAAGATGTGTGTTTGTTTACACTCTATACTTTATGTTCTCATGGAATATAAATATAATAGGTGCAATCAAAATATAACAGATGGTGAGAGGTGTACCAACATCTTGCTCTTCTACATCGACTCTGTTTACCTGCAGCCCTTGTTTAGCCGCAAAGCTTCAGATTACGTCTGGATGTATCATTTATTTTTCTCTGTAAACCATAAACATGATAAATAAGAAACTGATCAACCTCGCTGAGCTTTAACTGCATGAAAAGCACACCTGAGGAGTGAATCTGGCAGATTTACCTCTGTTTATGACAAAACTCTACTTTATGAGTCACTGAGAGGGCAGCGATTCTCAAGTGATTCTCATCTGCCTGATGATTGCGGTCTTCTGGTGCTCTCTATGAGTCGTCAAAGAGAACCTCCAAGAAGTGCTAAATTAACATATGTCGTGATTTCACAAGGCATGATGAAGACGGTGTACATTTAATGAGATCCAATTAGCATTAAAAAAAAACACAAAAAAACATTTGCATCTAATGAAAAGCCATCTTGTAGACACAGGCATCAGTTAACTACTATAAAAAGACTGAAAATGTTACGGCCCTGAAAATGGGGGTAAACAATCACAGGACTGATGTGATGATGTTACCTCAGCGACGGCTTCAGTCTGAATTAATTATAGCATAAAGCAACATGACAGTTAACTGTACAAAACATTAAACAATATGTGCAAACATGAATTAACATTCTGCAAGACTGTTTACACTTTACACAACGTGGCCGCTTCTCTCGGCACTTCTAAGGACTTAACGAGCAAATAAACTCGCCCACACACACATTTTATTGCATTTGGTAAAACGTACTCTTAAAAAAAAAAATAAAATAAATAAAAACAAGTATAAAGACATTGTCTTGGCTCTGAAACATCTTAGCAACTTACTATGAACATATTATATCCACAACATAACTGAAAATTCAGGGAAATAATAAAATACGTGATATGTTAACATTACACCAGCCACAGAGTCTAATTAAGAAAATAGCGCAAATTCCCCAGGTATGTGGGAGGAGACAAAAGCAATCGATCTCAGACGCACAGATAGAGACTACTGCGTAGATTATCGAGTAACACTGTTTCTGTTACTTAGCTTATACAAGTAACAAAGTAAACATTATGAATTGAACACTTTTAAAGCATTTTTAAATCACATATTGGCTTTTGTGCCTTGTTTTAACACTTTCATGGCTTTAGTCACCCCTGATAAATGTTATTTATTAATGTATAGTTTTTTTTAACCTCCTCCATTGTTTTTAACATCACAGATCATGAATTCAGAGCGCTACTTTTTAAACTGAATGACAGTGTGTTTGTTACCTTCTCAACTTGTTACTAAAGGAACACGCTAACATTGGTCCTTTGTTTTCAGAGGGAGAGCGCACAGTTGACATTTATCACCAGGTCAGGTGACCTTGCAGCAGTCACAGGTGTTCATCAGCTCCTGCTCTGATAGAAACATGACAGCCGGGGGGACACGCTAATTTTCTCCCGTTTTCAGGGCATGGTGCTATGACATGGGTCTAACTTCCAGATGATGGTGAGAACATAATTTTCCATCTGTCTTCAGTCTCTGTTGGGATTGAAAGGCTACAGCATGTTGATTTACATCAGTTTCATTACCATCACATTATTTTACGAAAAATAATGTGCATTACTGTGGCTGCAACAACATGGAGCTTAACCGCTAAACATTTACTCATAGCGCTGGAGTTACATCCAGTAACTACTGTGTTCCTCGCCAAACTCCAACTTCGGTAACACGAACATGTGGAAAGTAAACAAAAGCAACCAAATCTCCTTGTTGCTGCCAGCAGGAACCATCACAATCTCCTTCATCTACTCCCACCGACACCAAGTGAATTAGATAGATTAGATTTTTTTAGATGGAAATGTCCCCACAACAACAACAGCAACAACAACAACAACAACAACAACAACAACAACAACACTCTTATTGGCTCTACGTCTGCTTCTTCCGTCTTACTTGATTGCTTTCCCAACAAGGGCCAGCAACGTCAGCCTCAGGCCCGTCATCGCCTGTGTTACGGTATATTTTGCACATAAAGCTGCTGAACGTCACGTCTGATGCAGCACACTGGTGCGCTGTTTGAGTGTTCAGTATGAAGGGACACTCGAGAGAAATTGTGTGAACATAAAGCCTCGCTTGAAGCAGAATTAAACAAACAGCCGCAGTAATAGATTAGATGTGGGAAGCGGTTTTGTCTGGTTGCTGTACAGTACACGCTACTTAACAGTGCAGCGCAAGCTCAGCTGGCTCTGTTGTTATCGTTACGAGAAGGCTCTGTGATCCTCCGCAGTATATACGTGTTTGTTGTCGCTGGATGTAAATGTTCTTTACAGTCAAGCCCCCGTGGCACACCGACTATTGCACTTCCAGAAATATTCTTTGGGTTTTCTGTCAAACAAATGCTGTTAAGATGCCTAATCCGTCCCCTCGTCCTCCCTCTGAGACTGACACACAATTCATTTAATTATCCTACATTATCTGGCAGGCTGTTCCTCCCAACACAAATGTGTGTGTGTCCAATAAACACAATCTTTTATATTTTATTTAATCTTTTATCATTTGTTAGGATATGTTTCCTCTCATTGCCAGTATGGTAAAAAGAGAGAGTGTCCCTTTTCATAATTATCGGATATGAATGTAGGTCACGTCACCCTGAGACCATTCCCATCAGGACAGACACGTTTCCTCGTGCTACAAAAAGGTGATCACTCAGAAGAACAGCATTGATTGGCGGTGACCTTTTCCCTCCATCGGGACCCAAACTACATATTTCTCCACTTATTTATTAAAGGTTTATTATTTCCCTGATATGGCGAGTTTAATTAATTAACATGACTTCATTCATGACCTCCAGTGTCTAGCCTTAGTGCCTCTCGACACTCAGCTTACAGAGAGCTAACAGCGAACAGTAGCTAACGACCGTCTTCCAGCAAAACGCAGAAGCTCCACGGAGCCACTTTCACTTAACTTCTCCAAATGAAATGGCTACTTTTCCACATTGGGAGGAACTGAGCCGACACACACACACACACACACACACACACACACACACACACACACACACACAGCATCTACAGTACTGTCAAATTAACCCTCAGTCTACAGTGTACATTCAGGTGTGTTGCTGGGTGCGGATTCCTGTAGTTTATTTTCCCATTTGCTGCTGGTAGCCGAGCGATGGAGAGCTTATTAATTTCTTATATCGTTTTACCTTTATATAGCATCAAAGCCCGGCTCCTCTGTGTGACCGCTTGGCCCCTCATCATATAGGTTCCATCTCATTTGATGATTATGTCGCTTCACGTGTGTGTGTGTGTGTGTGTGTGTGTGTGTGTGTGTGTGTGTGTGTGTGTGTGTGTGTGTGTGTGTGTGTGTGTGTGTGTGTGTGTGTGTGTGTGTGTGTGTGTGTGTGTGTGCGCGTGCGGATAAATAAATATCCAGGTGCACGAGTCCTATTAGTGTCTCCGTCTCCCCCTTGATTACTTGTCACTGCTGACTTGTGCAAAGAGGAATGTGCGAAAACAGGAACTCCTGCAGCAAAACTGCATTGATTTCATCATCCGGATTACTGTAAACAAGATATAAGTACAAATATTGAGCCATGAAACTTTTATCTGTTTAGACTGCATTCGGCTCGGGTCGTATAGATCTCAGCCGGCTGGAAGAGAGAGACAGCAAATAACACGATAACATAAGCAAACAACATTAGAGCGCAGTAAACTCAACGATTCCTTTAATATTCCAACACCACAATGCAGTAATAAGAGGTTGCCTGTTTAATGGCTTGAATATGAGATTTTCTCTCACACTCTCCGGTGTTGACAAAAGGTGTGAAGACTGAAATCAGTCAAGGTTCCCCCCCCCCCCAATATTCTGATTTTGATAGAGGTGACTCAAAAAAAACATCCAAATAGTGCAAGCTGCAACATGCACACACACACACACACACACACACACACACACACACACACACACACACACACACACACACACGCCAGCTGTTTTTCTGGGTGCTCTCGCATCCCTCCCCCCACTGCTCAGGATCTCTGCCCCGGCCACTGCGAGAATGAGTTCATTCTTTTCAAGGAGGTCAATATGAAGACAATTTTAGCCAATGATATATCCTCGGTGGTGTAGCGCGGCATTTCTCAACTGTCATCACCAACCCGGCTCAATAACTTTGAGAGATTGTCCCGGACAAGGTCAGTCCTCAGTCACCGTGTCCCAGTAGTTTTCTAGCCGATTTTACCGCAATCACGGGGAGTGCAGGAAGGAGCTAGGGAGGCTAAAGTGATCCAACGCGGGCTCAGCGTTTTGTCGTAGAAAGGCAAACTAGATGTGGATAAACAGAACAGAACAGCTCCCTGCAGCGTGAGGAGCCACAAAGACAAAGAGGGGGAGGAACAAGCGGAAGACGACACGAGACATCTTGATGTATTAGAACATGTTGCCAGTGCACACATCCTCATTTCAAAAACCAACGTTATTAATATGAAAAGTACATCAATGCGACCGTGCAGCGTTTCGGATTTCGATGCGACAAATAAGCTTTGAGAAGGAATATAAAAGCCACAGCGACGATGTGAGGATTTCATTTCCCGTCTCCCCCCCAAAAAAACATTATCTTGTCAAAGCTGTGTTCGTACGAGACGAGAGGAAACCGCCAGCAAAGCACCTGAAATCGGGGATGTGTCCTTGAATAAGTGTCCTGATAAATCCCAACAGCATAAAAAGCGATTCACGCTGGGTTTACATGCAGGAAACCCCGCTGAGTTTCTGTTCTGGAGCTGCGCTACTGTAACTCCGAGACGCTGTCAACAGTCTGACGTTTTCAAAAGAGGGAAAAATCTCAGTGACTACAGCAAACATTAGCCGACTTTCAGGCCTGTCTTCTATTACTGGATGTGATCGCTGCTGCAGGGGTCACTGAAGTGTAGCAGTGCAGCATCACAACAAAACTCAAGAGGATCTGCTGGCAACTCTGCAAACCTCAACCACACTGTGAAAGGTTTCGATGTGCCAGATACACGTTGTGTTCATGTGTCTGTGTGCTGAACCCAATTAAAACTAAAAGACAAAATGTATTCAGATGTTGTGCATTCAGCATTTTCCTCCTCTTTTCTTCATTCTTTTGTATTTTGTCTTTTTTTTTGTGTGGCAACTCTTCAGTTGGTGGTGTTGCATGTGGAAATGAAACAACAAGCCTGCAGTCATGTGGAGGTACAGGCAGGAAAATACTTTTAAAAAAAAATCCTAAAAACCACATAATATTAAACAAAAGAAAATTATATGTATTTGTGGGGAATGGCGACACTCACCAATACTTAAATAATATTGAAATAACATCCTCTCTAGGGGATGATTAATCTGAAATATACATTTTACCACCTTTAAAGTCCCAAATGACAGAACAAACTGAAGATGTACAGAGGGGTTCAATTAAAAAGGTACAATATGTAAGAATGTTAGTTAAATTAATAACAGAATGTGAATAACAGCTCTGAAGCTAACCAGCTAGCCCAGCACTGTCCAAAGCTACTGTGGAAGCAGTTTAAACAACAGTTCACTGCTAGCTACACAGCTAACTGAGCTAAAAAGCACATGGCAGCTGCAGTTAGCATCCACACAGGTGGCCAATTCTTACATACTGCACCTTTAGACAAACACCAAAAGAAAACCTGCAGGTGTATTGAAAGACAAGTGAATGCAGGTAATCTAGTAGAACTGTGACTTCTGACGTTCACTCAGTTTCCCTCAACTAGAAAAAAAGAAGGCAGCAAGGAAATCTCAACAGAGGCCTAAAACAGAGCAGAGTTTCTGCCTGATGATCTAATGAGATGAAGTCTGCAGTGTATCAACGACAGAATGAGAAGGATGTGGGCGCGTCATTCCCCCACCTCTCTTAAGCGCTCACAACAGGGCGTCGTCACACCCTGATTGGCTGTGAGCTCAATGCCCCAAGCTGCTCTCACTCATTAACAAGGAGCCAGTCTTCACACCCCGATCACAGGTGATCTCAATCCACCTGAGGGATTTTGATCCGCTTAAATTAAAATAATTGCAAGTACTTTCTAGGTATAAAGTCGCGGTTTGGTTCATTAACAGGTTGAGGTCTCATGTCAGTGCATGTTGTGTTCAGTGGGTAGAAAACACAAATGCATGACGATCAGTTGCTTTTCATCTGTGCTGTAGTGCTGTTGGTAGAGCAACACTACAGCTCACAGCTCAGTTTTGTTCTCAAACAACTAAAAGGATGCAGGAAGGTCTTCATCTCTGGCCATCTGACACATTATTTTCATTTCACTGTTTCCTTGACTGCTAATTAAAAGTTGTAAAGACAACGGATAGTTTAATCTGGAGGGACATCAGACCATATCTCAAGATAAAACCACATAACAGATAACAGATTAGCTTCCATTAGACAACAGCAAATGTTTGCAGCTGAGGCTGATCGAAGCCTACTAATGAACCAAAGCATGGGAAAAACTACATTTTTGACCTGATGAAGATCGCCTTAGATGTAAAGTGAAAACGGTTCATCCTAACGGGACCATAAATCTGTGTAACAAATAGCTGCTGACACCCTTCATTCAAAAACCACGAGTATCAACCTCATGGTTCTAGAGAGAAAGTCAGAGAGGAACCAAACACAAGTTAAGACAATCATCTGGGGACCATGAACGTCTGAACAGAATTTCAAGGCGATCCGTCTTAAAGCTCTTGAGTTGTTTCAGCGCCACTGACACCGCTCTCTGTCTCTCTCTCAAAAGCGGCGCTGCTAGCATGGCTAAAGGGACTGTAATTCCTACTTGCGTCCCATCCATGTGTTTTTCTTTGTATTCTCAGAGAACATCTTCTAGAAAATATATATAAAATCAGCCGATATGTTTTTCATTTTGGTTTGAATTGCCACAGTAACAGATGGTGAAAATGCCCTTCACACTGAAAAACAATTTCCACCACTGAGCCTCAAACACCTCAGGTACATGCCCTTGTCAACAAAGGTTTGGAGCTCAATTGCCAACATTCCCTTTTTTTTTTACCCCCCTCACACAATATTAAAATCATTTACATTTTAAAAGACCATTGTGACACAGCGGAGTAGAAATATGAGGGGCAGAGCATGAAAGAAGGGCGAGGAAATGAGCTATTGTCGTCCGTTATCGGGGGAATATATTTTAATCCTACAGCGAAACACAGAACAGGCCTGTCAGTCCGCTCTGATTGTTTCTACGAAGCAGGAAATGCTCAGATTATGGAAAAAAAAAAAAAAAAAACACTTTTCATGACTGTGATTAAATCATTAGGACTTTAAACAGGAATAGCACTCTATGCCTCCAGTACAAAGCAGAACCCTCAATTTGTCAGCTGTGGGTTGACATGACCGGTGTGCAGCAGCGACTGTGCTCAGGGCCGATAATGCCACCTTTCACACTAATAGACAGAACAAAGGTCACATACGGCGGTTTTCTTCTGCTCGGTCTGAATATATGCTGCGGATTAGACTTCAAAAGGGTCGAAGTCAGCCACAAAACACTTCCCGTAATTGCCTGAGTCGTACTGGAATTACTGCTTTTTGATTGTTAACTGTTTTCATGCCGCAGCACGATAATAACAGTGTTCAGACTGTCGTAACTCTAAACACTTTGCGTTTTGTGTTGTGGCTTAGAAATCAAATATAATGTTTCCTTTATTCAACATGTATTTGCCCAGAGAAGACACACATGCATGCACCTGCCCTCCGCACACATCCTCCACTGAAGCTTCTGCTTGTGATATGAAATGCCGGCCTGTGATATTACAAGAAAACAACGTGTTACGACGCCGGAGCACAGACATTTAAAGGAATGCTTCTAGAAAACATATACGGTGCATGTAAAGAAGGT
This sequence comes from Acanthopagrus latus, assembly GCF_904848185.1. Taxonomy (NCBI): domain Eukaryota; kingdom Metazoa; phylum Chordata; class Actinopteri; order Spariformes; family Sparidae; genus Acanthopagrus; species Acanthopagrus latus. The sequence goes on from NC_051061.1 coordinate 19,454,873, forward strand.
AAGCTATAATTGTTCGCTGGCTAAAGGAGAGAGGCAGAAGATTTATTGCAGGGTTTTAGCCGATTTACAACAAAGGGATGAATCATTCTACATTCTCTCCTGATTTAAAATTAGAACTATATAAATTGTACATAAAGAAGCTGTTGCATTTTGCTTATTATTGTGCGTCATCACTGTTTAAAACACCAGACCATTGGAGACAACATCTCTGAGACTCACATCTTTCTGCGAGAGGACTCCCAGTTTTAAAATCCTCCCTCCAGGTCAACCAACATGAGTAAACCTTCTGTTTTTCAGCCCAGTCACCAGGATATAATGTTAGCAGTTAGCATGTCTGATAATCACAGACAAGGTTGACATTCATAGCAGACGTGGCATATCGCTTTCACATTATATGCTTATTAGCTGACTGTGTCATCAGGAGGAGGGAGGGATGGAGGCGCCGTCATCACAAGCCAAAAAGACGAGAGTTTGAGTCACGCCGGAGGATATTTGTGAGGACACCTGGGGATATTTTCCAGCAGTTTATGTGGCCACCAGTATTTTAAGCTAAACCGTGATGTTTTCCTAACCCTGACCAAGTGTCAGGGTTAGGAAATGAACCTTCACGTCAAGTTGCAACATAAAGAAACGTAGAGTTTTAGCTTATCTGTGGTTTTACAGAAATGTACTTTGCTAACATTGATTCTGGAAACTGCGCTGCACAGCAGCTCCTCCTACATTTCTGATTTGAGGCCTTCTGGGCAGCTCGAGCGTCTTTCAGAGGAGATGAGCTCTCCTGTAACTCAAACTCTGAAAACATCAAGAGGAATGGCAGAACGTGGCCTGCTACATCGCTGGTTTCTCCCTGGACATATTAGAAAGAGAAATGATCATTAGATGTGAAATATGTGAAGTGTAAACCCGAGGAAATCCTTCATAAAACGTGTGATTTAATGCTACGTGATAAAACAAACCAAGCTTTATTTTCACTCATGTATTTGTCACATTGTTATGACAGAAGACACATATTTTTTTATCATTAGTAGTAAAACCAGGGAGTGCGACGATCACGGGCAGTGATGTATGGATCCAAGGCTGTTATGAAGTCCGGTGACCCGGGTGTCCAGAGGACGTAAAACCAAACACGGTCTTCGATACACTTTCACTGTATTGTTCCAGCGTTTATTGCCCTGTGTGCGCCGCTGCAACGAGCTCCGGTCACCCTTTTGCAATCTATTCATCAATACTTAAATGCTGCAATACAGAAATGGATTTTTTTAAGCAGAAAAATGTTCACTAGACCAATACATCATTACAAATAACAGTGGTGTAGCGGCGCGATGAAAAATGCTGCTCTGACCGACAACTGCCCAGCTTTGAATGTTAAACACAAACCTGGTCGCTGCTCTATAAAGCACGAGCCTCCCTCCAGCATACTGCCAGTCGCTTTTTTTTCCTTTTTTTTTTTTTTCTCCCTGACATTGTGGGTAAAATGCAGGTGCATTCATTATCCTGTAATTACCCTGCTGTTAGTCTCCTGGTATATTATTCATTACATGCATTCTCCACACGGCGTTTGTGACAGGAAAGGTAAAATGAACGAGCGGCTGTAGATAGGATCAACTACAGCTGCCTGCGCCGCCATCATTAATACTGCTGCAGCCAGGAAGGAACCCGCTCTCAAGGCCACCGCTAAGTGACCGCTCACACACACACACACACACACACACACACACACACACACACACACACACACTCAGCGAACCTTGGCAATCTAATACTGCAGGCACATGAATGCTTGTCTAATATTGGTCTGTGATAAAAAACAAATCTCAAAAATCTTTTTCTTCTCATCACGGCGAGACGATAAGATTTCAGTATATTACGGCGGGTACAGGTGGCACTCCATTCTTGGAAGTTTCTTCATTCCAGCGCAGGAAAAGCGCCAACAGCTGGAAAATGTAATGTTCCCGTAAATGATGCTCGGCGCTTGATGGCGAACACGACGCCTGCAGACTGATAATGTGTCGGGGGGTGTTGGTGGGTTGGTGGGTTGAGAGTGCACCATCTTATAGAAGGATTTGGGAGGATGTAGAAGAGAGAGATGGGGACATTGAATCACTCTGTGGGGATCACTGCACAAGAGGAGCAGCTCACCTAAAATGCAAGCAAAGCTGGGCAGGCTAGATCCCTGCGAGCGAGGCGAGCGTACACATCCACGTCGTATTGATCCGGTGGTGATCCCCGCAGTGAAACAAGCACAGAGAGAAGTCTCATGGAGAAGTGACACAACGCTCTATAGAAGGAGGGGGAGATCAAGGGTCCAATTGGAAAATGTTAAGAAACAGAGAGAGTATGGTATACAGCACATGTTACAACATCTGTACAGAGATTCTCATGAACCGGTCCTGATCACAACAAAGTAACAGACATAAGAGTGTGTGGTAGAATCCAAATTTCAAAATCAAGTGAATAAAAACAGATGAAATCATTTCATGAACAGAACCCAGGTGAACCAAGACACGACCTCAGCTGAGGGGTCTCTGCCTAAACCGAACGCTGAAAGTAAAACATAGAGCTGCAAGAAAAGAGAAACCCATAAAGCTTCAACAAGCAGACGTGACATTGTCAACATGTGCTGGCAGAAATAAACCATTTGGAGCTGAATGTTAGAAAATGGAATCCCAGGTTTTAGAGAATCATCCAGTATCAAGGTTTCTGACGGGTGATAGAAACAGTACAATGTGTGTCTGTTCCTTTTCTCACACTCCCTCCAACAAGAGACAGGCAGCATTCTCAGACCCTGGAGAAGCTCAGGCCGCTGTGTCTTTTCCTTGTTCCTCGACTCGAGTGTTCTGATATCGTCTTTGTCAGGCGTGTGACCTTCTTTCATGGTTGGACTACACCAGCTACAACACAGAGTGCGCCACTTTTTCATGGGCATGTCTTTGGTCTGACAAAGCAATCTTCTTCTTCTTCCGCTTTTTCTTTTTTTTTTTTTCCCCCTTCAATTTTCCAAACTTCACTAGTAATCTTTCCCCTTAATTTAAGAGACTGTTATAATTAACGAGATCAAAGTTTCTTGGTGTAAGCGCCTGTAGACGGCGGTCCACACGGAGCCTGTTTGCCCAGACAACACGTGCTCAGACGGCTCATCAGCGCGTCGCGGCAGCAACAAAATGATTACAACACATTTCCACATCTCAAATCTTTTTTTTTTTTTCTTTTACGAAGCGCTTGCTGTGCCTTTCATATCTTATCACTTACTTGGAATCTTTTTTTTTTTCGCTAAAGAAACATAATCTGAATGACAAAAAAAAAAATGGTTCGCGTAATGGCCAATTAAATGACCGTCGCTGTTTATCTGTTCCCAGCGTGTCTCGGGATGACATTCAAAATTGATTTCACTGCAGGTGATCCAGAACCGTCCTCCGCCGTACGATTTTTTTCTTTTTTCCCTTCCTCCAGCCTTTTGGTCCCACTTGAGGTTTGGCCCCGGCCCCCCTCGCCTCGTGCCTCGGCCTAGCAGAGTTTCTGCAACACAGCAACATTCATATTTCAGCGGCTGAATATGAATTATGCACAATAAGCAGTGAGAAGGAATTTAATGATGCCTCGCTGGTACAGTCTGCCTCAACAAACGAAGAGTGATTCCCCCTGTCTTAGCTGCGGGGATGGAGGTGCTGATTTGAACAAATCTTTGACCTCATCCCTCTTGTTGCTCCAGGTTTGCAGTCGATGCACAGGTTCGGAGAGAGGGAGCCGGGAACGAGGGTACCTCACCCTGTCAGAATATTGATCCCCGCTGACATCTAATGTAATGATTCTTTGTCAGCGGAGAAATGACTGGACAGGCTGAATTTGGGTCGTATCGCCAGCGACTTTTAATTAAGACTCCTCTGCCATCTCCTCTTGACCTCGTCATCCATATCACGCCGCAGCCAATGAGAGTTGATTTCTTTGTCATCCGAGGAGCGATCCCTCCCTCCACAGAAATTGGACGCGTTATCCTCTGTCGCTCAGGATAACCTTGATTCGTAAGGCAGATAAATTTCTCAATTTTTTTTTTTTTTTTGCGCCGGCGTAAACACGTTCTGGTATGCGTGCTGCGTTTTTTTCCCCGTTGGAAGTCTTGAAACGCTCCGTTCTTCACATCTCTGAGCCTCGTCAACAACAGACGGACTGTTTGAGCTTCCTGCGCAAACATCTGATTTAAGCTGCGGGATAGATTTAAACATTTACACCTCCACGTATGCCAACGCACACTTCCACCGGCAGCATTCGTCAAAGACACAGAGATGTTGTGCTCGAACAGATAAAATGACATATATATTCTATAATCAGATTATTGAGCACGATATATGATGTATCTCCTTATCTGTTCTTCAGCCGTATTCCTTAATCAGAGTTTATTGTAAAAAAAATAATAATTTGCCGTCTTCTGAAACCAAATGGGACTCTTCTTCATTTTCATAGACGCACATTTACATTTGATTCAACACAGAATGTAAAGGCTGCTCAGCCTCTCCGCTGTGTGTGAGCGCATTTATTTTTCCATCTATTAACGGTTTGACCCCTTTGACTCAATATTTGTGTGTATTACTGTCGGTTGGCAATGCTTCAAGTACAATTTATTTTTTTTATCTATCTATCTGGCAGGAGTTGATTTGAACCGAGAGAGTCCGGTCACAAGTACACGAGCAGTTCATCTACATATATCAGAAAATATAAATATGAAGTGTTATGTTGGTCCAGCAGCGGCTCGACAAGATCCAACCCCCAGTGATAAAATGCAACTAAGTGCATCATTTACTTCAGTGAGATCTCAAGGTACTTGTACTTTATTTTATTGAAAGGGCCTGAATGCTTTAATTAACTCTGCAGCGTTTTTCTGCAACTTTACACAACAACTTATGAGACGCACAGGGAAAATTCACCGTAGGTCCTTGAACATCACATTTTGGTGATTCTCCAAATTAAATTCCTTTAACGTTTTGACCATATTGAGATTTCGCTGAACAGCGTCAGTGTGTTGTGTTTTGTTGAGCATTGGGTTTTGGCATCGCTGCAGATTGTTCTCTCCACATTTATCAGATCAATATTTTCTAGATTCCATGTTGGGTAATTCTTCACCCCTCATCAGCATAAAAAAAAAAAAAAACGATTTTCTTACATTCAGCTTGAAGAGAGGCCAAAAAAACTCCACATCATTTATTCTGAGCTCATTTATCTTCTTTAAGAATATTATTCAACATCGGTGAGAAACCTGTTTTTAACGACCAGATGATGGACTTCTACAGGTTTACAGTACAGTGAGATACACGGCTCGTTTCAGAGTTCATCTCAAGTTACAGAATGTTAAGTACAATTGTGAGGCATTTCAAGTATTTCCAATTACCTTCCACATTTTAGAGGCAGAAGTTAGAACTTTATACACTGCTACATTTATTCCTTAACTTTATTTACTAGTTACTTTGCAGATTGTTGCATCATAGCCAAAGCAGTGCATTTTGAAATCCATTCATTTTATCAGCAATCAGATCTTTTTTAAAAAAGAGAATCTCCCCTGAGAGTCTGAATCCACTGGCCGGGCCGTATATACTGTGCACGTGACGTGATTGTAATTTTGATTGCAGGAAGCTGCTGTTTATTTTCAATATCATGTGTTGTAAGACTTTCCCTGAAGTATTGTTCGTATAGGTAAGTTTCAGTTTTACCAGACTGCTGTTATTCATGAACACGATATCTTTACTTATTCTCAATTATGGCATTTGAGCGCTACTACAACACTGCCGAGTCCACACAGACGTTTTACGTCAATAGGGCATGAAATGTCAAACAGTTTCAAAGTGCATTTATGAATCGATACACCAGGTAAACAGACCATTTATCGAATTGTGGCTGTTCACAGGTCAGATTATTTCTTCTTCTACACTTTGTTGATTTTCTCTCTGCTGAGGCGTTCGCTGCTGTGGTGTGGGAACACGTAATCTCCGGAAAGACTTTGTATGTTTCATGAGTGGTCTGCTGCCGACACTGACAGTAAATCACACACAGATTAAACAAACTTCTCCTCATCAGTCATCAATCGGGGGTTTAGAGAAGGTGAGCTCAGTCGCTCGGAGGCGAACACGAGATCATTCCTGCGTCAGCCGTTGTTGATATGCAATTATGAACTCTGACGACTCGGACGAGAAATATTAAGGGAGCCGACGGCAGGAAGTGGATGTCTGAAGGAGGATCCCCGGAGTTTGAGTCTCAGCCAAATCAAACACGTTTAAAATTAGACGCTGCTGCTGCCTGGGAGTCTGTCCTGAAATAGAAAGGTGAAAGGCTGCCTGTCGGCCTGGTGTCGTGTTTTTTGGGGGTGGATGTCTTTGCTAACCTGTGTTGCCACACTGATACTGAGTATTGTCTGTAACATAATACATAGAGCTGTGCTTATAATTATTCTAACACCCTACAGGGGTGAATAAATTCATAAAATGTGTTGCTCTGACGTGCTTCCTCATTGATTTCTTTGATGTGACGTACGGAACACCGCGTCGCGGGGCTGCAGCCATCAAGTCGTTTTGTTTTCGCTCAAATAGGTCGGGAAGTAAAATGCATCTGAAGGTGTGATGTTGAAGGGCTCTTCATATTTTAGTGTTTTTTTTCCGAATGTTTTCGTTTGCCTGCGCCTGGCCTCGGGCCTCCATTTGATTCAAGTCACAACACTGCGAATGCCTTTGGACATCCGGACATAGTGGCGAGCTATATTCAGCTCGCCGCAGATCGACTTTTTCTCTGAATGAATTTGTGTCTCGTTTTAGGGGCACGTTCTCCTCGCTGTGTGTCTGGTTTGCATATCACTGAAACAACTGTTTATGCTCTGGATGAGGATTTTTTTTTTGTTTCCTCTTTTTCTTTTTTTCCAGTCTGGTAGCCTACGCATAGCAAATCTCCTCCTGAAAACAGATCAGTGACTCAGACACTGAGAGCTGTGCATCTAATTATGATTGGGAGGTATGCATGCTGTAGTACTCTCTGCGAAAAACACTCGGTCGGCCGGTCTTTGGAATATTTCTGTAGCGAATGAATCTTTCCTCAGTGGAGTTTCCGCCAGCGATGGATCAAAAGAACGTATTCCTCCGCAATAAATCTAGACACATGAAGGTCTAAATTCCATTAGACCTCCATGGGATGCAGTTATTTTGCCTTCTGCCCAACTATCTTCTGTGATTCCATATGCTGTCAATTTCCCCTTCAATTAAATGATAAGCCTCTGTTTCCCCCCCCCTCCCACTATTCAAATGAAGGTAGAGTGTCGGAGCAGTTGTCAGGGAACAGAGGTTATTCTACTACAGTTTAAGGTCTTTTGTTCCAAAAGGAAAATATTTACCTCTGAACCCCCCCAGAAGTTTCTCCATCACTCTCACCTGTAAAAGACTTCATGTCTGCTCTCTCAAGAAAAAGAAAATATAATCAATATGTTTTGCAGAGTCTGTGTGCACCTCTGGTAATATGAATCCACTCCCCCCCCCCACACACACCTGCGATTGCAGACTTGGTCTTTGAGAGCCGGGTTTTTCTGCTCCACAAATTGGCAGTATTTCGCAGCAGACGGGAGATTGCCTTATTTGCTGGAGACATTAACATATCGCTTGTTGTTTGACAGCGCGGACAGCAGGCTGGGAATACCTGCGTACAGCAGCGTAATCCCAGGAAGGTTCATTACACTAAACCTGCTCAAACCTTATTCCCAGGAGGACTCGGCTCAAAAAAAACACACACACACAGCTGCTCGATATCTGAAGCTGTGCTGTCTTTACATTACTTTTGTGGATAGGAGTTTTTTTTCCCTCTCTCACTGTTATCCACCTCACATCCCAACTGTGACATATGACGCTAAATAATGGAGAGAATACCTTTAGTATAAGCCACTGTGTGTCTCAGAGACGTACGGGTCCCAGTTGAGACTAATGATGTTTTCATCCACCGGCTGTATTTTTTCACTTTAGCATCGGCACTGTTTTGCTCAGGAGTTGGATCGCTCGAGGCGAAAAAGCCGGACATGGCTTCGAGTCCTGCATCATTTATGCATTGTCAGCATCAGGATGCAACGGTTGCAACAGACTCAGTCCAGTGAACAAACATATTGACGTGTTGCCGCCCTCTAAAAGATTAAATCAGTGCAATTGTGTGCGCTCTGTAGCGTTCCAGTGAAAACAAATCAAATTTTTACTTAAAGTGCGTTTCACACTGAAGTCTGTCTGAACTGAAAACAAAGAAATTAATTAAACGGGGATGGGGGGGGAGTAGTGTTATTAAAAAGGGAGGATGGAGGTAGAAAAAAGGAACAGAAAAACAAACGCCACCTGCAGAAAATAGACGCAGAAAATAAGTGTTTGGGAACATCACGTCCTGCATAATAAGAAGCCGCACTCGTGTGTTTGTGAGCTGCGGGCCTCAAGATGAGAACTTCTCTTTGTAAAGTGGAGTGATTATGGCAGGTACTTACTACTTCGAGAGGCTTTTCTGGGGTTGGGGCATCGGTTAGGGGTTGAGGATAGAATTGGAGTTTGGGAAAAGGATTAAGTTAAAGGTTAGGCATGTAGTGCTGATTTTAAGTGCTTGAACTGTAATCCCCCTCTTCAGTTTCCCCTGAAGTGACAGGAAAGTTTGCGAAACCATTTTCCACACTGTCACATTGTATTATCTTTATGTGGTTGGCTCCGGTGCTTTAGTTTTGTAAGTGTATACAGAAGGAAATTAATCATTAAAGGGCAGTCAGTGTTATGTGTTATGCCTTAAGAGTGTGCTTACAGGTCTTACTGTTACACATGTGGAAGCTGCATGTGATCTGATAAACCGCCTCCAGTGATGTCAGCCAGTTGCACTGTGGGTAATGTAGGCAGCTGGAGCCGGCATTACCCACAATGCAACTTACCCACTTAGCGACGCCACTGGAGGCAATTCACCAGATCACATGCAGCTTCCTGCGGAGCTCTAAAAGGCTTTATATTACTTTATTCCCACATATGCAGTAGCACTCCCCCAAGGCCTGCAAACACACTTTAATGTGTAAAATTGGTGGAGTTACTCAAAGTTTAATGGAGTGAAATATTTGCTGTGGCTGCACCATTACAATCATTTTATACAAATTAGCTTGTAACTTAGCGCCTCCTCCTGCGTCTGGTGTCTCTGAAAAAACCTCAGAATATAGTAGAGAACTTAAATTAACTCTAAGTCTGTTTGCACTATACTTAATATAATAATGAGTGAGTTCCTAGATCAGCGATTCGTCCGCTGAGGGCCTTATGTTTCTGTGTGTGTCACTGGAAGTTAAGAGAACATTCCCTCGTTTGTGGATTGTGCAGAGTTAACTAAAGCCTTCACGATAAAATGTCTAAACCTTAAACTAACAGACTACAGCAAGTTTTTACTGTAGTCTTTGTGCACGACCCATAAACTACAAGTAATGTGGAAGAAACATCCTTGATCCTTTTGGTGACGTTGATAGCATCATGTGGCGAAAAGATGCTCAAGAAGTCTTTGGGCCGACCTCCAACAAACTTAATTTTTCGGACCAGAGAGCAGAATGGTTTTTCTGGGTTGAAAAACAGTGGAAGGTGCAGCGAGACCTAGTTTAAGACAGAGGAACACATTCAGTCTGAGGTCATCACTGCGGCCGTCGGGTGTGAAAAATACTACCGCTAGTCAGATGTGCAGGTTCTGCATCTCTTGCAGGCCTAAAAAAAAAAAAATCACGATCCGGCTCGTATTTGCATTCAGGTCCACAACACTTTTCATCATCCGAAGATTTATGCCTGCCACATGTCGGGTCAAGTGTACTCCTTCAAACTTTATCTGCGGGCTGACAGAGGCAGTGCCGGTGCAGGAGGGGATAGTTTATCATTCAGTAACATTTAGGGGGAAAAAATTTATGTTGATAGGAAATGTAAACCGTTGTCATGACCAGCTGGAAGAGGCAGCAATCAAACATGATGAAAAGATGCAGCTGTCAGCATTCCTGAGCAGCTCTGACTCAAGTTAGATTTAATATAGAGGGAAATAATAAGACGGCGTATTTCATTCAAGTATTCACCCGGCTGTGCTATAGGCTGCTTTGTTTTGTCCCTGCGTCATGTTATGTATCAGAAACATTATTGTCTTAAATCATTCCAGTGATGAACTTTATCGAGATTCAGGCAAACATTAACTTCATTTTAAGATAAAAACTTAAAAACTGGCCTCTGACAACTGACATTTTCCTGAATCCACACTTCATTTTCATAATGAACGACACCACAGACGGAGACGTAACGCTTTTTACACAAGGGAAGAGAAAACTTTACGTGTCACAGTTGCTGAATTTAAGAGAAGACTGAAATAATGAAGCGTTTGTCTTTTAAAGCATTTCACAAGTTTGTTACGTTCCACCTCACTCGAAAAATCGCAAAACTGAACAATTTCTTAAGGGAGTCTGGTGTTTTTCCTCGCACTTTTTATCCCTGTGTAGTCACCGTGGCTGTTTGTGTTCAAGTTTACTGTCTTGAATCGGAATTAACTGTTTAAAATTATCCCGGCCTATTTGATTATTAGAAACAAAACACAAATGTCACATACCATTTATGATGACATCATCGTATAGACTACCCTCTGAGCGCCCCTCGCTGTAACTCACATCCAGCGTCCCTGTAATGTACCGAGTCTTTTCTCAAATATTTCATCTTTTCACATTCCCGCATGTTTTAATGACAAAAGCTCAGTTTGGAGAAAAAAACACGTACACTTTTGACACTCTTCCCCCACACTTAGTACCCTCATTAGTGCCAGACAATGGGCCACAGGGTGTTGATTCCCTGAAGTGTGAAACTTTCTGCCTGCCTTTTAGTGCTGCGCTAAAGCAACACGTTCGTTTCTTTCCTCTACCTACGCAAAGTATTCAGCCTCTCTCAAACACTGTCGTCTGGTTCCTTTGAGCATTAAACTTCATTTTGATTTCAGCTGAGACGCATTCAGCATACAGCAGCTTCCATCTCCGCAGAACCTCCTGCAGTTTATAAGCACAAAGATGATACTTGTTATTACTTTGTGTTCTCATGTATGGAAAAACTCTATTTGCATGTAAGATATGATGCTCACATGTTAAAAATGTAAATGTTCTTAATTAATTTCTTTTTCAGTAACACCTTTTGGTAACTATCACTAATAAATGGTGATTTTATAGTTGATTAAGAGTTAATAGTAATTTGTTGATGACGACATGCTTCATAAATAATTTATCAATTTAGAAGTTGTAATTGATGTTTATAAACCTTTACAATTCCTTAACAAATGCTTAATAAAGCATGTTATTGTTAACAGTGAACTAAAGTTTGATTAACAAGACATATCATTTTTATCGACGGTTATTACAACGTGTTACTTTGCAGAATTGCAGGTAAAAAATGCGTAATTTACACGTGAAGAGGCAAATCTTATTGGCCATGATTTGTTCCTACAGCTGGAAATGCTGATCCAGATGTGAAAAAAAATATTCACTTGTAAAAATGTAATTTTCACATTTGGAAAAAAGGCAATAATGTGTGAAAATGTCTTATCGTCTTAACATTTGAGTTCACATATGAAAACCGACAATATGCAGTAAATATTCAGTTCCCATGTGAATTTATGATTTTTATGATGTGTTATTTTGATAATTGAGTGGAGATCTTCCAGCATGTTGCATCCACTGGTGCTCAACACAACTCGACTGCGGCGCATCAGGCCTCACCATTCTGATCACATACACTTTATGCACCTCTTTTCCAGTTGTCTTGCTCCTGTAAAACCCCCTGTTTGCTGGAGGATTTACTGGACTCCTGTTGTTGGTGTCTTTCAGTGCAGTCAGTAAAAATGAGTGAGTGTGACACTCCGACGTGGGAGCCTATAAACTGAAGTGAGGCTCGTGTGAGGAGGGGTGCTGAAACCAAAAACAGTGAATGTAAATCACAAACAGTATGAGGCGTATGAGCCAAAATTCAAAAGCGCGGCTGGGATACGAGGGAAGGAACACGGCACCGGCCTGTGTTTACTTTGCCAAGAACATCTTAACATTAGAGAGTGAACTGAGTTGTCAGGGAGAGACTGGAGGAGCCGATGTGGACTGGAGAGTCACTTTAGTAACTCTGGCAACTGTAATTACTATCACTTTAAAAGTCACTTGCAAGCTGGGCAGTGTGCTTATACAGACGTAGTGACAGGAAGTGCCAGTAATGGCGCAGTTTGACAGAACCTTGAATGCCGTTTTAGAGTAAAGGATTCTTTATGGGATTACTGCTGCTGGCGACTTCTCACGGAAACACAAACTTTGATGTGATGGTTTTTTTTTTTAAGTGTTGAAAGTGAGAGCTCAGTTAGTGATCGATGGGCCTCTAAAAAAAAATCCTCATCCCGCCTTTAAACTTGTTCTATGGCGGTTTCAGAAGATGACATGGATGTTTGAAGGACGGTCCTAACAATGATTCTGAAGGGGGGGATGAGGGAATAATGCGGGAAGATAAAAGGAAATCATCATTAAGTAGCACAAAGCCATATAACTCTATACAGACCATAAACACATATAGAAACTTCCCTAAAATCTATGACAGCCAATTAAATGGAGACACTACAGCTGAGAAAGGACACCATGAAACTTTACCAGTTGGATCAATCCATGCAGGTAAAAAATATCATTATTATTTTTTTTGTCTCACAAGCTTTCCGGAATAGTATGTGCTACTGTATATGCAAAAAATAAATACATTAATAAAAATATGACGTATGAACACCCGACCTTGAGAATACAGACAGAAAGAAAACTGAAAATGTCCTGCTGAAGCAGAGATTTATGTGAAAAAAATCCTTTTTAAAGATACAATATGGAGGAATTGGCCACGTCGGATTCAAATAAATGGGGGGCAACAGGAATGTCTAACAGCTGCTAGCTTTAGCTGCCCTTAGCTAGTTAGCACAGCTAGCAATGTGCTGATGAAATCGAACGATATGAACACCTACATGTGTTTTTAAAACTCTCCACTAGTTGTACATAGGCCACACAGTAATATAGATTTTGTTTAGTAAATCTAGAATCAGTAGAGCGTATACGTCACCCCCGAGGCCCATCATTCCCACTTTTGTACTCACTCATAGATACCAGCCGCCAAAATATGCCTGATTTGTTTTGATAAGGATCCATTCCAAAAATCATCGATAGGTAAGTCCTTTTATCTGGATCTGCACCAAAAGTTAATGGAGTCTATTCTGGGCCAAGACCCGTCCTCCATCTGAGTTTCGTGGAAATCCGGTGAGGAGTTTTTCTGAAATTCTGCTGACAAACCAACCAGCCAGCCAACGAACACACACGGGTGAAGACATAACCTCCTTGGCGCAGAAAAAAAAAAGCACAATAGCCGAAAATCTCAAATCTGACCAGCGCATGAAACTGCTCTTTTTCCTTGTTTTTACTTGAAAGTGTCTCCTCTTAAAACTTTGTAACCTTCAAATGATCAATAATCAGGCCGTTAGTGTCAGCAGACTTCAGCCTGAGGCAGGCTGGGAAACTGTGACCAGGTGCTGCTGTACTGTACACCCTGATTGCCTGCCTCCAAAGATATGAGTATTCAGAGCATGATAATTGTCCTTGTAATACATGCATGACTACACAAAACAACACAAATAATCCCCCGCGTCACTTCTGGGGCAAAACACACCCTGTGCGAGGTGAGGGACTGGAGCGGTTCCGGGGGGCGTTGGCGGTTGTTTGGGGGGAGTGGATCAATAAATCGATCATCTGAGCGTAAGAAGTCAGCTGGACATCGTGAAGGAGCTCGAACGTCTGGAGCCTATTAATTGTTTTGTTTATGCCGCTCCAATCACAACATACCACACCTCTCCCACAGAAAATTAATGATTACTGGCAAAAGGTTAATATCCACTCAGCTGAAAATGAATCAACAGTGAATTAATGAGATCATTACCTGCATGGATTGATAACGAAATTAGTCTTCTCTCAAAGCGGGAACTTTCTGGGATGTGGAGGTATTGATTTGAAAAGTAATGCATCTGCTGGCGAAGCCCTTGACCAGATGGCCTGTGCTGTGCGATCCTGACTGTGGGAGGATGCAGCCACCGAGGAGTTGTAGCGAAATGTCTTTTATACCTGGAGAGTTTTGTCTGTTTTCAACGTCTAACGCTCGATCGTATTTCAAATTTTGACCCCTGACCATTGTTATCGAGTGCCCCCCCCTTGCAGAATGACACGGGGCCAGTTGGTGAATTTTGTTATGGTTTTTTTTTGTTAAATATAAATTTGTTGAGTCTCATTCCAAGGTCGTCTGACGCGGACGTGCTGGGTTTCAGGGCCCGAACGCCGACCCAAAGCATCGTGTTTTGACGACCTGGGGATGACATTTGGTAATCAGCTGCCTGTCTCCAGACTTGAAGTGAGCAGACGCGACCTGATGTTTCTAACATGCCTGGATGCTCACAAGTGGTATCAATCAAGTCATCAAATAACAAGAGAAGCCTGCTTTATTACTTGGCCATTAGCGGCGGTTTACAGGCTAACATTCCTCTTACTCTATTCGGATATCAGAGGAGGGGAACCAGCTGCAACATCGCTGCTGGACTTCAGTTGGGTGTCACGTGCCATCAGAGGGGGGATGCAGCATTCAAATAGGTCAAAATGCAAAACTGTCACACACAAGTTAGCAATAAGAACGTAAGGTTGGGCTAGCTGGCCAGTTAGCTACTGAGATATTAGAAAACTAGTAGAACCTGCAGAGTTTTCATGACCCTCAGTTTAAAGTGTGCGATGTGGCCCACCCATCTGTCTCAACAAGAACCAGGACACCCTCCCGCTGTCGGCAAAATGAGCTGAGTGGTAAATGGGGACGTGTTGAGACTGATGTTAAGTTTCAGAAAAAAAGAAAAAAACCCAAAAAACGTTAAGAAGCGGCTGTTTTCTCCTAACAGCGTAGAAGTCAAATCATCAGACCGGCTTGAGAGACTCAAGGTTTCTCTAACACCACCGTGTTTTTTTGCAGTCTCGAGGAGCGAAACTATCAGCAGAGTCCCCACAGTGATTTCAAGAGTGATTCATACACATGAAATATGTCTCTGCAGAAAATTGTGCTGGGTTATTAATTGGCAGGGAGTCAGACAGTACTTAGAGAGGGCTCTAGAGATGGGTTGATTCATGTATCAATTCTTCATTTGAACAGCACTTCAAAGTTAACCAGTCAAACTGAATCCGCAGCAGAACTGGAATTTCAAATTAGCACCAGCCTGTTAGCTGGAGTGTGCTGAGCAGCTCCTCACAAGATCACAAACACAAACCAAATGTTTGTGAGAGACACAGAAAGAGCTTTCATTTCTCCATTTTCCATTAAATGTGCAACCTTTCTGTCCTTTTCAGATTTTTGTACAAATTTGTTTGTTTGTTTGTTTGTTTGTTTGTGAGACCTTCTGGAAGTGTAGACCTTCATATCGGTGATGCTTTATTTTTTGATTTCAATATTATTTTCCTTTTTAGTTTCCAGGGAAGAATTCATGTTATTAGCGACACATATTTACTGATGTATAGATTATAAAATGAAGGCTCTGGGTGACAGAAAACGTGTTCATGTAAAGCTGCCAAAAATAGGTGCTTGACCTATTTTCAATAAATTCAAAATACATGACAAGTTTACTTATTAGTTTACTTTACGTGGTCATTTTGAGGTAATCAGCTGACTCGAGTCACTCTGTCAGATTTCACAGTTTCTTTGATGAGGTTATTTCATTTCTTTTTCTCCAGGTAATTGTAATGCAATTTTAAAGTGAACGCATCAAACAGCAGGTAGCGATGAAGGCGAGCGCAGGTCTCCGCCCTCCTCTGCCCGCTGCATCTCACCCCATTGTGTGCATTTATGTAAATGACGTAACAGCGGCGCCGGCGGAGCGGCAGCCGAGCGACGCCGACTCTTTGAGACGAGCAGCCCACAGAGAGGAGTGAGGTGTGATGTGATCGCAACACACACACACACACACACACAAAATAAAAGCTTCTAAAGAAAGAAAAGCTAATGTGTTAAAAGGTGCCTCCATTCTGACAAAGTTCAGAACAAGGTTCAGCTTTCAGAAGCAGGAAACAGAGAGGAGGTGAGACAGAGGTGTGTTCAAGCTGCTGGGTGCGTTTCAGACACTTTTTCATTTAGCTTGTTATTTATTTAGTTGAACTGGTCTCAAAATTGGATTATAGATATTAAAACAATGCATTTTTGTGAAAAATCAACTGAATGAATGACTCAGTAACACAAACTTCAGACTAATTTCATTGTGTGAATCGTATTTTTTCAGCATTTATCAGGGGAAGAACAAGAGAGGAACAATTCTTAGAGGAACGGGGGAATAAAGTATTTTAGCACCAGGTGCCTGTTGGGTTCAGTAGAGTGAAACAGAAGTGATGTTTGGGGAAAACGTTGTCAACACTGACGTTGTGTATTACATAACTGCCATTAGCAGACGGAAAAGGCATCTGTTTGTACAGTAGTCAATACAAACACTGTGAACTGGTTGGCTAGACTGTCTATGCAGATGGGTTAGTGTACCCCAGCATTGGTGATGTGTCACCCACATGTTTAATATGCTCTTCACTAACAGAGTTTGCAGAGTTTTTACTCAAAAGCCCCTTTTGTCACCTCTTTGTATCTACATTATAATACTTTACTCCGTATTTGCTGCTTCTACTGTTGTTTTGAGCTCTAATCTCTGTCCGGCTCCCACATCTGGTTCATTTGAGGATTTATTTTGTTTCTCTTCACAACTCTGAATGATTCAATGAGCAATAATATCCAAGACGCCAAGAGGGCGACTAATCCTGTCCGAAAAGGGCTCAGAGGTTCACAAAGAACATGGCATGAACAAAAGTAAAAAGCACGTCTTAAATTCTCCGTGGCCGTCTGGCGTTCTCCAGAGTTTCTGCAGCGTTTGTCTTTTCTTGAACCTTGAAAAAACTAGACTACTACGCCTTTGCTTCTCCTTTGCTGTGTGGAGCGCCTCGATTCAAGGTGACTCAGGACCACCTTGGAGGAGCTTTTTTTCTGCCATTCGAGTGCTGAGCTCCATGTTTTGGCCTGCAGCCTAGACACTGAATTCTGCTCCTCAAGGGTTCGTGTCCTTCAGGTTTTCTGATCCTCCTTCCTGATAGTTATTGTGCTGCACTTTGTGCCAAGTAGATTCAGATCCAGGTGTGGCTTGTAAACTGTCAGGGTGGATCAAACACCTGCAGGACAGCGGTCCCAGAGGAGCAGAGCTGGGAAAACTGTGGCTAGAGCTGTAAAAACTGTGTGGCAGAAATAATAGTAACATGTCTTTTGCCAGCTCGTTTGGTCTATTTGCATATTCTTCTTCATGGGTGTAAAATGTGTACATATATACCCTAACTCTATATGTTGACTGAAGAACTGATCATCCTGCCTGATAAGTGGTTTTCTTAAATTGTTAAAGAAAACATTGTGTGGCTCGGTGAGGCCCTGCAAGGAAAATGTGTAACCTTCGTTCGGACTAAGTAACGATATATCTGCAAACACTTTTCCCCCCTCAAGTAATGTAGAAGACTTTTCCAAAACATTTGAGTAAATTACACTTTGTGAACATATTCAGAAGAAAGTTCTGTGCCCTTGTATTAAGTTATACACGTTTTGATCATTTTGTGCCTTCAATGAGACTGATAGACTGAAAATGTCCTTGGATTTCACCTTATTTTAAGTTTTTAATTATGCACCAAATTGTTTCAGGGGAAAGATATTTAGGGGAAACTGCAGCACACTGTTCGTAAAAGCAATGTGGAGCTGCTCCTGCACCTCCCTGTGCACCTGATCACCTGGATTAGTGTCGTCTCACAGCTGTTCCAGTGACATTTCTGACTTAATAATCATATTAAACGCAATAAATACATTTTATTGAGTCACAGTCACTAGCAGTATTATAAACAAACAAGCAAGCCACAGACTGGGCTCATCTGATTTGTATTCATGAAGCGTTTTCACTGTTCAACCAGGAGGCTTTTTCATTTTTCACCAGGCTTCTTTATTAGAAACAGGCAGCAACAGTATAACTTTTGGGGTGTTAAATTTTGTACCTCAGTGCAATTTTATTTTATTTTATTTTTTTTTACCTTTTTTTTCTACATTGATATTCCAGGACTAAAGATTATACTTCCCATTACTGAAAAGTAAAACCAAGCCAATAACTGCACTATTTTTCTGAAGAAGCACTTGGTACTTCTTGAAGCTGATCTTAGAGCCCCTCCAGTGAGTCTTGTCTTCTTGTTCCTGCGGTTGAATGTTTGAGCTTCACTGTGTAGGATGATGTCTGTGCAGATTTTGACATTTCAAGGCTGTTTTCACATTCATTGTTCAAAGTGTAAGTATATTTACAAAATATAACATTTGCATATTCATGAATTTTTACGAGGGCGAAGGAGTAGGCGCCATTAAATTTGGTAATTATACTTATGTGAGACTTCAAGTCGATTGCCAGAATAGATGTTGGCAATGTGCATTTATGCAAACCACAACCAGTCGAGCAAACAACACAAAGCTCACATGACTTTATGCTCACATATGAACGAATCAGTGGTTTGCAGAAATGTTTACAGCCAACATTTTACTCAGGGGTAACAGATGTACGTTAGTGAATGTTTGAAACACAGGAATCAGGTACCTACCGGTGAAAATCCAGCGTGTCCCAATTGTTAAGAGAATTGAGCGTGGAAATCACCACGCTGTCGCATTCAGGGATCTATGATGAAACGTCTTTTGCGTCTCTGATCGGCGCATTATGTTGAGAAACACTGTGTGAAGTCAGAGAAAAAGGCTGCAGAACACCTCAAATCGTCCGTGTTCTCCTTTTTTTTTCCTCTGGGTGGGAATGAAGACTGATTTCTTGGGGTGAGGTTTCAGGAGAAAAGAGCATTGAAACCCTGCGTGTTGAGGCAGAATGCAGCACTCAGAGAGAGATTTCCAACCAACCGTCTAGTTAACTGCACTCACCTGGCTCTCTCTGATTAGGACTGAAAAAAAAAAACCAGCTGGGTCCTTCAGACGGGGCCTGAGAGTGGGAGCTTTAACCAGCCATGCAAGAGAATCATCTAAAAGGCTGACTTACATCTTAAACTCAACGCAGCTGAATCCCTTCCTGTGGTGTTGTTGTTGCTGCTGTGAGCATTAATAAAGGAGGAGGGGTGCGCGGAGACGATACTGGGTTAATACTATTCAGTCGCGACTGGATTACTGCATATCATCACAGCACAGTTTGAGCAGCCAAAGTGATTTTCTGCTGATTTCATTAAACATACATTAATTATGTATGCCTAATTTATTGGTCTACATTATCAACAGGTTTATCTTTCACTGATTACTGTTTAATTGGTGATTAGGTGATAACTGTGAGCGCCGATGCTGAGTGGCATTTCAATTTTTTATTTAGTTTTAATTTTTTTTTGCTTTTGAAGTCATCTTTGCTCGAGCGGACCTTTTCAACATCCCACAATACCTGCACGGCGCCTCATTAATTAACAGGAGGGTGAGCTGAATTAATGGTAAACAACGCGAAGAGGGTAAAAATAGCGCTGTAACAAATCCTGAGTGCGCCGGACCATTTCTACGTCAGCTGTGAGAAGGAGCTGCCCTGTAATTTTTGCAATGGAACTGGTGCTTCGGTCACTTTCAAGCGGCTCTTCTTTGCGTCCGACGTCAACTCTAACTGTAATGCTTCTGATCAGAAAAACTCGCAGAGGTATTCTAAAAATCCTTCGGGCCGTGGCAAGGCATTCACAAGAAACACACAAGATTAAATTACAATTTTTTTTTGTCCCTGTGAAGGATTCATGCAGGCCTGTGTGTAGGCAGGCATCAGAGAGGGTGTGAAGGAGGAGGAGGGGGCTGCAGCACAGAGAGGTTTTCAGTCAAGATTCATACGGAGGACGGTTCGCCTCTCCTGAGGTGGCTGGAGAGGAAGTTCATGATTCAGGAAGCGGCAGCGGTTGTAATGAGGACTCCTGGTACCGACTGTGGTCTGCGGACAGCACAATCACCAGAATAAATGTTGGCAGGCTGCATCTTCTGCAAACCGAGGATACGTTGAGACTTTATATTCCTTAATGTTTGATTCTGAATTTTATTCAAAGGTCCACATGTAAGAGAGCTGATTCTTCAGAACAAAGGCGGCTGGAAATTGTCCGATTTTGCATTTAAAATTCAAAAAGACCAGCAAATTGTTTGGAGGACTCGTGGTTTATTGCAGCCGTCTCACCTGTCTGTCATCAATATGAAGTTAATCTGAATGTGAAATAACACCTATCTTCCAAATGTTGATGATGCAGACACATATTTGAATATTTAATATGTAAGAATTGAGCATTAAAATGTCTAAAAAAGACATCTGATGTATATTTTTGTGTTGTGTAGTTCATGATCCTAAATAATTCCAACAATATTTGAACCCAGAAAAATCCTCAAGTTTTACTCGAGGTGATGTTGTGAGGTGGCGTTTCATTTGATCGCCAGCCGCTACCTCGGGATAAGGAAGTTGGCGAAGGAGACTTAACTTAAATAATATATTAAAGCATTACCTCCTCTTTGAGTTTTTGAGCTTGAGTCACGTTAGATAGATGTTTTATCGGCAACAGTGCTGTATCGTCAGCATACAGCAGAAGTTCATGACGACTCTCACCAGAAACTCCGGTTCTCTCTCTTCTTGTTCCCCTCTCCTCTCTGTGATGAAGCTCATGACATGAAGTACTCTTCCCCTCCAGCTCCACCTGGCAGTCAACATCACAGTGTATGTACACCGACGAGGTAGGTGATCTCCTCCGATCACTGAGTCAGGCTGATACACCGGGGTGAAGATAATTACACTTTTAATCCCAAAAGTTGAAAAGTCAACTGTGAGCTCCCCTGTCCTCGGGAAGTGGTTTAAAATCAGAGAAGGATCTAATGTGTCTCAGAGCGTTAACATAATATATATAGTAATATATCTATAATATATTATATTATGCATTCAACATAAATCCGTCTGCAGGAACTAATAATGCCATCATTTATTCTGGAGACTGTATTGCTGTAGAAATGGCAGGATTCGGAGATCTGAGGATATGGTGATGTAAATTAAGATATTTAAAAATAAAGATTTTAGTCATGTTGTTTTGGACCTTTTAACAGTTGTGACAGCAACTTTTGTCCGCATGTCACCAACAGTTTCAGCTTGGAAATGGGGCAGTTTATCATTCATGCAAAAAGCAGGGCAGCACTTAAACACATTTAAGATTCATGGAAAATTTAGAGAGTGTGTAAATGAGCGGAGGGCTGTGGTTCTCCCTCCTGCTGAAGGAAACGGAGGAGATGCATGTGTTATGTTTTGGCTGCGAATCTCAATGTGTTCAGCCACCAACGTTCAGGTTGTCATTGGCAACCAGTGGATGCATTGTCCTCATTTTCCTGACACGCCGTCACCCCTCCACACACCTGAAGACAAAGATATTGAAAAACAGAGAAACAAAGATGAGTCTAGAGAGCGACGCCGGGATTTTGCTTAATCCTTAATTTGGTGATCAATACGATTCTGGTGCATGGGTAGCAGCTAAATTCAATGAGCGACTAAGCCACCTCGGGAACATTTCCATGCAGATACAATTGCAGTATGGGTAAATGAATGATTTTGTTTGGGGATAAAAAAAGATGAGCGCGTTGGGAGCGCGTATAGTTGCATCTCATTTTCGGCTTATTTATTTTCTGTGTGTGTTTGTTCTGCAGTTATTCGCAGCTGTTGGAAGAAGAAAAAAAACCCCTTCCCTGTTTGTTACCGTTTGACGAACACACATTGTTTTTCTGATGGGATTTCTTCATGCATTTGTCTTACTAGGGATTCGAATGTCAGCGGACATTAAAGGGACGATTCACCCCGCAATTAAAAGTACTTACTTGTCCTCTTTTTCTGTAGTGGTATCTATCCATTTTTTGGAGATGCTGGCTCTGGCAAAGTGTCTGCCTACTGTCAAATACAATCACACTCGAAGGACCCCAAATTAATTCATTTGAAACGCTATAATGCAACATCTCTTTCCACAAATCATGACCCGGTTACTCAAGATAATCCACGCCGCGTTGCGGGCAGCTTGAAATAGGCCCTCTTTTCCTTTCCCATCACTATGCATTTACACACATCCGAGCCAACGTTACGGCCGAGGAGGACACCATTCATGTTTACATCCCACACAGTCAAGAGCACAAATCCCTCATCTGCGAGTAGACGCATGTTTCCTATTGCACGGCGATACAGTGTTGTTTGGCTAAAGAGATTATCTCGAGTAACCGGGTCATGATTTCTGGAAAATAAAAAGACGCTGCTGTTCAGTATTTCTAAATGTTCCTTCTTCTAGTGGCACAAGCCGAGGTGCTGTCTAGTTCCATTTCATCTCCAGGGGCAAAATATCACAAACTCAGCGACTCACATCTAAACAACTGAGGTGGATAAATAGATCTACAGGTGGAGGTACAAAAAAACTAACGGCCTTCATGATTTTGGGATGAGCTGTCCCTTTATACGAAGGACATTTAGAGAGGATCAGTGCGAAGTTTTTCAGACACCATTGTGCCTCTTTGAGCAGATAGTAATCATTCACTCAAATGAAGTGAAAATCCAATTAGTTGGTAGTAATGGAGACTTCACTGAAGGTTTTCTCTTTTTTTTGTGCTACAAACATTCATTTCTCTACAACACAAACTACTCACAGTGCTTTGTTTGAATCCGAGCCTGCGGTAAACCTTCATTATGCCCCTCAGCAGTAAAGCATATAATCATAGATCATGAAACGAAAAAAACAAAACAAAAAAACTTTAAAGCACCTCTCGTACACAGATTACAGCCCTTCAACCAAACATAAA
Source organism: Acanthopagrus latus (assembly GCF_904848185.1). Classification (NCBI taxonomy): domain Eukaryota; kingdom Metazoa; phylum Chordata; class Actinopteri; order Spariformes; family Sparidae; genus Acanthopagrus; species Acanthopagrus latus. The sequence goes on from NC_051061.1 coordinate 19,477,786, forward strand.
CACGAGCAGGAAAACTGCAAATCACTTCATGCAGGTAGCTTTTTCACGCCACGAATTATCGCTTCAGCTCTTGCCAAATTGTCAGTAATGACTGACAAATATGAATTTGTACTTCATTTTGAAGTGGCTGCACTTTGGCGGTGACAGTTTGATGAGCGGGCGACGCTCATTCATCGCTACAGTCTTCTTGAGTCGTCGCTGGGAAAAAAAGCGCTGATGACCCCCCACTGGGAGGAACACATGAAGGACGTCTTAGCGTTTCTTTCATGCATCCTAATCCTCGCAGGATGCATCACAGCACTCTGCCCGTACCTGAGCACGAGCACGAGGTACAAGAGAGGAAGGTGTGCGTGTGTTTTGGTTAATGAGAGGTTGGATCCAAGTTTTGAGCGTTGGAGGGGAATTCCCTCACGCGTGTGATCCTGGAAATGCAAATGACAGCGCGAGTGCATATTCATAGATGGAAAATGGAGTCCTCATCTGTCCCGGTAACACTGTGGGGTGCCTCCTGTGGGTTTCTTTGAGCATCTCTACCCCGTGTAGGAGGGACCGTCTGGTTGTGAAGGTGGATTATACATGGCTCCGAAAGCTCGGGGGCGAAAACGTGCATTAATAAATAACGATAAAGGCTTTTTTTCTTAAATGTATGATTAGCATGTCTTGCTTGCGGTTATCTTTATACAGAGTGCCGCGCCTTTGTGAAACAGCCTCCTACAACAGCTCAGAGGAGGGTGAGGAGGGGAAGAGAGGGGAGGTAAAAGTGCAGAGAGACAGAAAAAAGAGAGAGAGAGAGATTGTCAAGAAAACACCGAGGGATGGCTGCAGAGAAAAGCCTCAAAGTGGAAGTTGTGACTCTGGGATAGCGAGACTCAGGGGTAAGTGTTCGGGCTTGGCGCTACAAAGGGCAGTATAGTGCTTACTTTGATTGAATCAATTGCTCTGTGTAAGTAGCTGCTGGTGCCGGCCTCCCCAGGGTGACAGAGAGGTCTGCAGAGAGTGAACCAATCCAGCCATCCATGGCCGGAGAACAGGGAGGATTAACAGAGCAATGCATCATAGCTGCAGCAACCAGTGATGTGTAGCAGACTGTATTTATTGACTCATTGACTGTATTGATTGTCTCAATTGATGAAAAGTCCAGAGACAACAGACAGACGCACAGCGAGTTATGCAAAATAAAATTAAATAAAAAATAAATAAGAACAATGGAAGAGAAAGATGATGGGTCATGTAAAGGAGCATTTCACAGCAAAGAAAAACACAACCCTGTTATGTTCAACACAAGCCGGCTCAGTCCCGCTCATCACAAGTGTTTGGTAGTATAAACCTCTGGTTACAGCACATTTCCCTGGCACACACATCATCATCACATTCAAGTTAAGAACACACAGTAATGGCTTGGTAGTTTACCTGGGCACGTATGTAGCTTTTTTTCCTTGACAGCAAACCCTCTCTGACATTGACATTGTTGCAGCGGCGGCGACTTATTTAACACGCCATTAATCTCCCAACGACAGAAGACCGTGCCGCCGCAGCAGATGTTTGTTAACAAACTCCTGCTCGGTCCTTTCCGCTGTTTGTTCTTCACCCTCGTTGACATGTATTACTGTGACTAGAAGGGGGTCCCCGGGGGGGGGGGGATAACAAAAGGCGCTCTGCAAGAGTTAACTCATATGATTTTGGCGACAGGAAAAGTTTTTTTTTTTTTTCTTTTTTTGTCAAGAAGCAGGATTGTTTGATCGGCGGCTCACCTTTGATATTTGTTACACGGATTCAGTAGTCAAATTATGCCAAAAAACCACTGATACTGCAGCACATCTGAGTGTGTGGTCATCAGTATGCTAATGTCCAGCTATGCAGTGAAACAATCCAATTATTGAATGATGGCCACCGTACGTCAGCTCCCTTATTGAATGCGTGTGCAATTAATGAGCGCAGAGCAACTAGAATACTGACACTGAGTAAATGAACACTTTGGTAAACTTAGACTGACAGAAACAAAAAAGAAAAAGAAAAAAAAAGGATTGTCTCCACTCAGAATACGGACAACTGAAAAAGGATGAGCACATGTCGAAGGATTACTCTACTATACTGCGTGTCTATCATTTCATTTTCTCGTTTTTGTCTTTTCTTGTAAAGCAGCGGGACAGCGTGTGAGAAAAGACATAATACAGAGCGCCGCGCGGCCTTAGCCACTGAAACAGAATATCTTCTTCTCGTTCCGGATGCTGGTGAGTGGGAGTGAGGGCAACAAACGGCAGGAAAGTAAAGGGAGAAGAAACAGGCAGAGTTTACCCTTAGGGCTCATGAGGTAAGGACACTTAACTCATCGCATGCATTGCCATAGTCAACATGATATTTTTTTTTTATATCAGCTCTATGCTTTGAAAACAAAATGGAATAAATCATCTCCTTTTCACAAATATAAATATATTTTTATGTTTAGTATATACAATAATGACTTGCCATCATCAACAACATTAGTATTGAAGGGGGGAGAGAGAGAGAAAAAAAGCATGTCAGTAAACTCTTGCTAATGGATACAGACACTGCAAAGACGGCCATGATTGACTGGCGTGCTCAAGCGCTCGCTCTGAAGACGAAAGCGGTAGACAGTAAGTAGTTCCATCGAGAAGGCTGGTGGTGTGGCTGCGCCGCGCCGTGCCGCAGTCTACTAGTCCTGAGAGCTACGGGTTACACTGTCCTCCTCCAGCTCCCACTCAAAGTTCTGGCCGGTCATTTGGTAGAACATCATGTTAAAGGGTTTGTAGAACTTGTGCAGCCGCCGAATCACGTCCGGGTCTATTTTGGGGTGAGTTCTCCCTTTGGACTTGCCGAGGCACCTGGGAGTGCTGCTGTCCTCGGGCTTCTTCAGACACGGAAATCCTTTAGTTTTGTTGAAGTAAAAGTGTTTGTCTGTGACGATCCGCTTGAGCCCCAGGAAGTCCTGCACTTTGGCCATCTCACCGGCGGGATCCACGATGAGCCTCTCTCCGCTGACGAAGTGCATCTGCGAAAGGGGGAAGTACTGCATCCAGCTCTCCAGGTGGAGCGCATATATTCCGATACGCAGCGCGCTCCACGAGGCGTCTATGAGCCCCAGCGTCCGGTTCTTAAAAGCCAGAACCTCAAAGGTGGGGATCTCGGGTTTCTTGGATAAAGTCTGCGTGTAGTCTGAAATGGCTCTGGTGACAGGATTACGCACCACGATAATAAGCTTGATGTCCCTGGCCATGGAGTGGATGCGCTTCGGGGCATGGTTAGTCACAAAGTAGCTGGGCGTCTTCTCCATGGTGATCTGCCCCTCCAGCGTCGAAGGCATCAGGTCTCTGGGAACACAAACAAGGAGAGGGAAAAGAGAAAAACAGCGGCTTAGCTCGGTATTATCCTCAACACCTCCTCGCAGTGCACACAAAATACCCAAGGACGCGGTGCGAGCAAATCTGGTACATTTATTAAGCAGTGCATTACTTGAAATTACAAGTGAAAATAACTGTTATTATCACTGGACATTATGTTGCGAGGGAGAAACATACAGCTAATTACATCCATGGAGTAATGTGCGGGAGATAAAAGAACGGAGATGAAACGGCAGGCAAGCAAGTATGCTCATTGCTTAATTGACTCCATCTGTGTTACTCCAGGAGCTGTTTTGGAACTTTAATAATGAGTTCGCTGCATATCATTAATACCGGGGCGCCTGGGGTATTGTTTTGTCATACATTTATTATGCATGCAAGGCTCACACTCTGTGTGTGTGCAGGCAGTTCTTATTTCTGAGGCACATGCACTTCCAATGCGACGGGGCGCGGGCAGCTCTTTTTCTTCTACCCCTTCGTCTGGTATGTTTAAGGTCGGGGGGGTTCATTTGAAGGGAGCGGTGATTAATTATGAGATTCAAGGTGATAATTTGTAGTACAATAGAAATGTCCCCCCCCCGCCCCGACTTGAGAAATTTATCCCCATGAATAGCGGGGAAGCCATTTGCCACCGTCACGAATATTATGTTCGACTTTGGTGCGTGTGAGAGAGAATGACTTGTGGGGATGTGACAGTGCAGAGGCAAGTATATCATAGGCGCACAGGAGCGAGGTCGTGTTTCTACGGGTGCTATTTTGGTATCAATAATAAAGCATAGCGCTCGCCTCCAGCAAATCCTTATCAAATGTTTACACTGACGTTCACTCCAATCCGTGCTGTTTCTTCTTTGTTTGTAGGCTATGTGATTCAGTGCTAAATTGGTACATTAAATCCTCGGTGAGACACGCCGTTTATTTAACTACTAACAAATACGAGCACAGCAGCCCCACAATACGAGGCAGGATCCAAGCGTGCATGCTGTTTTTCTTTTCTATTTTTTTTTTTTGCCTTCCCCCCAAATTAAGTAATATTTACTCAGGAATTAATGTATAAACAGCCCGACCGAAAAAAAAAAAAAAAAAAAAAAAATCCAGAATCATTCCAACCGGAGACCACAGAAAGACTCTCCATACGTTCCAGGATAAAAGCCATTTCCTGCTCCTTCCTGCGAGATTATTTTTTTTTTTTCCATTAGGCCGCCCGGCACCCCAAACCTACAGTTGTAACGATATAGTCACATCAATCATTTGCATCTTGGACATATTCTAAATTAACTGTTCTCCTGCAAAGAATCCAATTTACTCTGCAAAACATAAGAGCTGTTATGCACATATCGACCGGCCTCACACACACATGCACCCATGGATACTGGGCTGAAAGTCTCACAAGTGGCCTGGTAATTGCATCTCAGTAACAGTATTGCCTTCCTGATGGGTAATTTCCCTCCGGATTATGTTTGTCTCTTGACAGTATAGAACTGTGGTTACTTCTGGGCCTGTAATGGGATATTAAACATTTCTTCAGATAGCACAGTGACGAGACAGAGTATTAGTTTTCATTATTTTCCATCACTTTTTTTCCCCCCCACTTCCTCCCTTACAGTAATGAATGGCTAAAGATTTTTTCTTAACCTTTCAAGGACTTCGGCGCTGTCTGCCGTTCAACCCAACGCCGAGGTGCAGGTAGGTGGTCTGAGGGTGCGGCATCGCCACAGCTCAGATATACCACAAAAAAAAAAAAAAAAAAATCACCTTGAAACAACCGGCATCCTACTGTATATAGACACTGGCCCCGGCGTCTCCCCCGGTAATGTGCTGTGCATCTTTGGAGCATGTCCAATTGACAGGACAGATGTGCAAGCGTCCAAGGTTACCTTTCTGAAGGTGTGCACATAACAGGCTATTGTCCTCGACTGGGTCTCAACGCTAATCATCACACATTTAATTATGAAACAATGAAAACGGCACGAGCCAAATACATTACTCCGTTGGCGCCCGCTTGGTTTTGATTGGGAATCAGTCATGGATCATGTAGCCTACGTCTGAAATGTCAGCGGGATGGTGAGGCGGGACGGAAATCAAAATGCTGATAAACAAGCTAATTTCTCTGTGCATGGCAAATGACTCCTCTGGCCTTGCAATCTACTGGAACCGGAGTAAACAAGAGCAAACTGTTAACTCTCGCTTTTTTTTCTTTCTGTCTTTCTTTCTCTCTCCGCATCAGCTGCACAGCTCAGCGCGGGTCATTCAGGTGGGTAGGTAAATAAAATCCATAGCGCTAAAGAGGCCCTGCCAACCATCTGCTGTTTACTTCCTCACACCGAGGACACGCCGCACAACGTTCACTGATTCTCTCTCGCTTCTCAGCCACATGTCCACAAAGGGGAAAAGCAGGGGCGCACCTCGCAACCCCGGAAGCGTGGAGTAACTCCGGGCGATTCCTGCCAGGAGAGTAAAAAGTTCCAGCGTGCCTACAGGAGTGTTACCTTTGTTCCAGCGAGAGTGTAAATAATACAGACGGATTAATAGCAGCTCGAGCAGAATGTGACTCTGTGATACTTCACTGAACAGAAAAGTAGTTGAGGCCCATTAAGCGTCCCCCGGAAAAAAAAAGAAAAAGAAAAAAAAAGTCTCATTACTGTTCTGTAATTCAGAAAAAATGCTAACAAAATCCCCTCGTGAGCGGATCCGTTCGGTGTCGCTTAAAAAACATTATCAAAGTGAGACAAAATAAATAACACAGCAGAAAATCAACATCTCAAAAAACTAATTTCTCCGGTTTTATTGAGGTCGTGTTCTGTAACTTAGGGACGCCTCATCGTCCAGAACGCAGTGGTTCTTCAGAATCGCATCAAGAGCGTCGTGTTGCTAAGACACTAAAGTAATCTTCGCAGATAATCACAACTCTTCATGCCTAAACGCCCGCCGTGGAAGTGCTCTGGAACATGCCCAAGCGTTTCATTACGTTCTGTCAAATTAGCGCACAGGGAATATTTTGAGGCGTGATGAGGTGAGGGATCGTGCTCATTTAGATTCCCAGATACTAAATGGTTCCAAGCTGTTTTCTGGAGGAAAAAAAAGTGCTTTCTCCAGAGAAGCTAAGTTCTTCCTAATAAAGTTTGGCAGAGGAATAAAAGCTCCCACACACACACACACACTCTCATTTGGATTGATCATGGCCGCCGCCACTGAGTATCAATCCACCGAGCTTCCTCCATGTCATGTCAAATACAATCAATTATTCTAAAGGAGTCCGCTTATAATAAGCTCCCGAGTCCTCGGAAAGCACATTGTGGAGACAGCGGCGGCGTCGGCGGAGATGTGGGCGGATGACTGTAATCCTCAAAATAATACTTTAAAAAAAGAGTACTGAGGTAGAAATATAGAATGAAAAAGAAAGTAATTTAAATGTCAATTTTTTTTCCTGCCATCATAGGCCACCGGACTAATCCTGTCAGGAAGGGGTGGCAGGGAACATATTTTATTTCGAGCCAAGTCACCAGAATAACATGTCATTTTATCTGTCGGCAAACCGAGAATATGTTCAAATATCACACGTACCATGTTGACATTTCTACTATATGTGCTACGTTCACATCATCCATCGTCCGTGGGCCATCGTTGGGGTTGGAGCGGATGGCGGTAGCATTTAAGCTAGCCGAGTCAGCCGCCAAGCCAGAGACCACTGTTCCAGACTGCGTTTCAACATCCACTTTGCCTAAAACAGCGACCTGAAGTGTTTAAATTACATTCTCCATCTTATTTTATTACATAAGCTCCATGTGAGGTTTCTCATTTAGTTTTTCTATCACGTTGTATCAGTGTGTGCTAATTAAATAACTCAGTCTGATTAATTTAAATCTGTGTGGAACTGTGATAAAAAAAACAATTATGTGTTAAAGTGAAAAATAACTTCTACATAAACATAATGTGTTTTTCAAGTGTCTGTTACTCAGTTATTAATAATACAATTTGATGTCAACTCATATTATTCTGTCTCCTGCGATACATCCAATACTTTCTATCAGATGATTCTCTTAAGGCCTGAAAATGTTCATTTACTTGATTCTTCTGTGTTTGTCTCTGGAAAGAGTCTTAAAAAAATGCTGCCTGCTGTCTAAAGTTTTGATTTAGAACAATAAAGATCACTCCTCAAACTTCAATATACATTTAAATTCTTTTCTACCACATGCTCTCACTTATTTCTTTATTTTTTTATGGTTTCGTATTCATGCATGTGGAACAAATAAACCCAACCATGTGATTCTGACACTCAACGTGATGGGAAAACGATCATTTTCCTATTAGCATGAAACCATCGGGACAGTTTCCAGCTGTATTTGTGGGGACGGAACCAGATGATGCAAAAAAAAAACAAAAGAACATGCCGTTTTCAGAACCATCCAAGTGGTTCCTGTACACCTAAATCAAACAAGAGCATGTGAACACAGCAGTGTCACGACAGCAAGTTGAAAAACAAACACAGATAAATGGGAAGCTCCAACATAAAGATGTCAACATATTCATTGTTTGCCAGTATTTATTCTGGAGATGGGGTTGTTGATTCATTTCAAGTATCAGCCGCTTTCTGGCCTCAACAGACAATAGAAAGAATAAAACAAAAAAGGGTAATTGTGCGGCGTTGTGACTGAGTCCGACTGCAAACATCAACCGAGGGGTGTGAGCGACTATTCATCAGCAACAGCCAGTCAGGACATTTGAAGTGAGAGATACTGCGGTCAGCGCGCGATGAATAATCCCATCATTACACCCTGAGTGACATGTTTGTGATTGCAGCAGGGCAAAGAACAAAACGCATCGGTTCACTGGGAAGTGGAGAAAAAAAAGAGAGAAAGCAAGAGAGAGAGAGATTAAAAAAAAAAAAAAAGCCTTTGGTCAAATGAGTCATTCCTCACTCCTGCCCTCAACAAGTGGATGCGTACATGTTTGGCACACACGGAAAACAAGCCCACGGGCCACAGCGCAGGGTCTTAGCGGGGTCTGTTATGGAGTGGGAGGCATTGTTTTGTCACGGTTAAGGTGCAACTTTCAGGAGGAAAAACAAATACAGAGGATGCTGCTGTTCCCCGTGATCGGATCAGGCGCGGTAATGGTGGAGGGTTTTCTTTTTTGTTTTTGTTTTTCCTCAGTCTGACCTCCACCGCCGAGCACGCGGAGCGCTCCGCTTTGATGCTCCGCGGGATCTAATTATGTAACACACACTTACTCTCAAACACGTTGTGATTTTTGGGACTTTTTACTTATGTGTATTTACACATAAATGGCTCTAACTATAGCGGTGTAAGTAAGTTGTAGCTGCACTTCCGTCCTCGCGATCTCATTTTTATACGCCGCACCTGTAATGAAGCTCAAGCGGGAATTCGACCGCAGAGGCCGCCTCACCCCGACACTTCTCACTCAGGCTCCCTCCAATTAGTTTACTTCACATTCATCACACATTTATTCCCAAACCAGTCAGTCCATTTCTTTGCTTTCCCGTGCCTTCCTGCTGAATTATTTATCTGCCCATTTCCTCCAAAGTCCTCTAAACTAAATGGCAAAAAATGCTTTCCTGCTGCCAGTTTATTAGACGCACATACTGTATAGCAGGAACTGGTGCGACGTCCTGGAAGTGTTTGGTTCTTTGTTGACACCCGTCTGGATGGATAAGTGCTGAGGTCACTTTGAGAGTTCTGTGTCATGCTGAAAGGTGTTTCTGATATTTTGTCCACAAGATCACACAGTTTACACAAGTCTGTGTAAACGCATGAAAAACATACTTCCCCACTATTATAGTCTTTTTTTTTATTTGCTTGACTCTTCTCGCTGGTTTGAAGTAGATGAGCTCAAATGGACGAAGGTGACGTCACTTACAACTTTGCACCAATCAGGGTTTCGCAAATACATGAATCAGAATCCGATTAGTAATATGACAAATCTCACTTCCAAGTTGAATTGAGTTGAAACGGCAAGATACCCGTGTGCTGCAAAAAAGTGTCTTCAACTCGCTGAGGTCACTGAAACACCATTTTCTGATTACAATTCTGACATTGCCGAGGCGACTCGTTTCGCTCTTCCTCTACGTTTACCTCATCTGAGTTGCACATGTGGGTTGGAGTCCATTACAGGAAGCTCCCCTTCTGCAAAACATGCAGCGATGGATTGTCCATGTGGTGTTGTCATACCTAACCGTCTAAAATGGCCAATCCAGTGAATGGGGCTCAGATCGGCACGTGTTTAGCCATGTGGACAGTGTAAACCATCAACCCTTTGGCAAAACTCTGCTCTACTTGCTTGCTTGTTTGTCCATTGAGAACGCTTTTAACTTACATGTCCTTTCCATCATATGTGCCTTTCACAGGACTCTGCTTTCTGCTCCTTCTGGTGTCTTGTACCTTTATCGATCGCCGACTTTACACCTCAGAGTCGTCACCACCACCGACTCACACTAACCTACAGATCCGCCAGCGGTGAAATACAACACGTCCGAGCCCGACGCAGGGTTTTACTCCGCCCTGTCATAAACAATGTCATTAATCTACGTTATTGTTTCTGGTCTCTGCTGAGTGCATTTCGTTTTCAGCGACAGGTAAAGCACGTCTGTTGAATGCATGAAGCACAGCACAGTGAGACTAATTAAACAGCCTCCCCGCACTTTAAATGAGCCCCATTATTAGGTGCAGTTCTGCAGGACTGTGGGCTTCAACAGAATAGCTGAGGACAGAAGTGACAGCTGGTCCTGATCAAAACCTTATTCCCCGCTCTCTTCCCGCGATTCCCCAGAAGACTGTCCCACTTCCAACAGTGGGCGAGCCAGGTACTTCTCTCTCCCACATCGCCAGACTGCAGCGCCGAGATCTGAAGCTGCGTTCAGATGCCCTTTGGACATAAAACATCATGAAATAAAGCGTGGCGATGAGGGGAAACTATGAGGATGTTTGGACTCCCGCATCATTAGTCCATAACAGTGCATATAAGCCGGGAAAATTAGCCTATTTTTAACTGGTTTAAAGTCCGGGGAGAATATGGAGGCAATCTATTCTCAAATCAGAGACTCAAAAGGAGGATATTGCTTTTTTTTTTTTTTTCCTAACATCAGTGTCTCGTTTGAACTTTACCGGCTATAAAAAGGCTCCAATCTCTCTTCACAAACCTGGAGATAAATATATAGCACAAACCTTAAAAACCAAAAATAAAAGTCTTACATAATGGCTCATCTGTGATTCAATAAAGCAACAGCAGTCCGCCGCTCCTCTGACAGATGATTTCATTCTCTTATTGTTCTTTTCTCTTGTTTGTTTATTTCGCCGTTTGGATGAGCTGATGAGAGCACTTCAGGCCAAACTCGTTCAATTTGATCACAATTGCCCTCAATATTCCGCCACTGATGTTGCCACAACAAACACGAGCAGCAGTCGTGATGCGCCGGTCGCCGCCACAAAGCAGCAGCACACGCATCATCGACGAGATGAGCTCCTCGCCGGTGTGAGTGTCAGCTATTGACTCAGAACAGAGACAGAAAGTGCACACATGACATGCCGGTCGATCCCTGAGGAGGTAAATATCATGTCAGCTGTGTTTCAGGTAAAAGTGAGTCAGAGGTTCGACTCGAGTCCATGTTGAACCACATGTGATTCTGCAGTCTGATCTAGAGCAATTATTAAATTAGCAAATGTTATTTTCAAAATAAGAGCATTCCTGACATATGGCAAAAGTAACTGGCTTCTCTGAATTCAAGTTGTCCTCATGTGACATTTAGATTTTCACATGCGAGCTACAGACAGTCATCCGCGATTTTCTTCTTCTCACGATGTGGATGCGATTTTCAACATGTGGACACAAAACATGGCTGTTGAATTGTGTGAAGTTTGCTTCACATCACATTTTCACATGCAATTGGCTTTCTTCAGATGTGAACAAATTCCTTCATCATGTGATAATGGAATAACAGTCTAGAATATAGAGTAGAACAGAATTTGCTTCTTCACAGATGAATTCCACATTTTCTCATGTGTTTGCCAATTGTCACATTTTTCACAGGTGAATGAAATTACCACACGTGATATCACATCTCCACATGTGAATTACACGCGTCCACATGTGATTGGTCGTCTTCGCGTATAGAATTCCCACATGTGGAAAACACGGAGTGAAAACACCCTCAGAATGTGCGTCAGCTCCAAGTGAAGCACAAAAACTGCTGGCTGTAATTGGAAGTCACACCTGAATACGTCAGAGTCAAAGGCTAAAATTTACATCCTGGTAATGTTGCAGATCTGGCTCAGTTAAGCAGAACCAATTAACATGACAGTCTGAACATGATAGATTTCCTCGCAGGAGAAAAATGGCCGACGCTTCAGGATCTCGCCGAAGTCGGTCACAGACAGAACTCGGCCGATCAGAACATATGGGGCAACTTCTTACACGAGTTCTCCTTCAGCGGTCATCCACGCTCGCTCGTTACACGACATATCCACGAGGATCGATAAATCGCTCAAGAGGTCACATGAGGCAGCTGAAGTCAGACTGGATTTTGAAAATTATCAGATGTAATCTTCAAAATCGGAGCGTCTTCCTGGCATCCCGCATTTTTTTTTTTTTTTTGATTTGCAAGGACACAATGAGCACCAGGCCTGCAGTGATAGAGCATCTGACAAGATGACAAGATTGAGGAGGATCAATTACTGTGTGGATAAACAAGAGGCTACAGAAGACATCAACTGTTTTCCATCAGAGCAAAGCCATATGGCTGAAACCACCATCAGACACAAATGGAATAAAACCGGTCATTAAAGACACCAAATTAAGCAGCATCTGTGTCTGATTTCATTCTCTGCAGCCGAGTGCAACAATTGTTTACTTTGAATATGAGCTGCTGCGATACCCGCTCCTTCCTCCGTGCGGCCTTCGGGGTATGTTGATTTTCCTGGACAGGAAGCGTACAGGAAAACGAAGCCGTCTGTCCTTTTCTTATGTCCGAGAGGTTATTTTCTGGCAGCACTATCAGTTAAACACCTGAACATGAACCTTTCCAGGAAATTACCTATCACAGTCACTTTTTTCCTCCATTTTTCTTTTTCTTTTTTTCCTTTCTCCCAATTCATTACAAAGCTGTAGGTCAGCGTGACACCGCCGAGGAGGAGGCTGCACAAACTCCTTCCGCTCTCAGTGCGAGGCATTAGTTGCACATATCCAGTAATCCAGTAAAACCGTGATTCAGAGGATTTTTCTCCCTCTGTAGAAAATTTAAGGTAACTCACAAAATGTCAGGATGAATATCAGGGCGAGAAATGATGGCGGGTAAATGTGGAAACTGGTAATGTGTGTCATAAAACTGTTGGGAAATGTCAGCGTCAGTCTCTGTCTGCACGGAGAACAGGAACGCTGCTGCTGCTGGGTCGACATATTTTATCAACCTTTAGCTATTTGCACTTCCTATCGAGGTATTTTGTTCCTTGAATAGATTTTGTTAGCACGCTGGCTGTATTTTAAGCCGGCGATAATAGAAATATGTGCAAACAATGTAAAATGCAGCCGCAAGCTCCGGTAAACACGCCATCCCTGTGAAATTCCCACTATACGTGTATATTTAGTGATAAAAATACAAAAGTATACCAAAAAGCTGATAAATGGTTCAAAGCCAGTTTTGGATACCACAAGATGCTTTGGGGGAGTTTATTAGCAAAATGATAACGGGGAGTTCAAATGTAGTTCATCCTCAGTTCGCCGTCAACTCGAGTTTGTCTCAGCGCTGCCGTCAGAAGCTAAATAGCGTTGTACAGCGCGTGGAAGAGAACAAACCTCCATCGTCTGTGGCCGAGACAAGGCTCCACACCAGGCATGCCACGCTCTTTATACTGTGCGAACTTGAAAATCAGCGCAAAACATTCGCTAATATGCTGTTTTTTACTGTCGTGAAAGCACACATGGCCGGCCTCTTTAGTCTGAGAATCAAAGTCAAGACATTCCGAAGAGATTTATCACGTTTAACAAAACGAACAAGTCGAATTTATCATAGAAAAGATAAACAGAAAACGAAGAGGTTTTTTTTTTTTTTTTTTGCTGCGTTTTGCTCGATCACAGGCAATTTCCAAGCTCAGCGGGAGTTTCGCAGCGATAAATGGTGTGTGTCTCCTTCTATTGTGTAATGAATTAAAATCGGCAAGAAAATGAAGATGACAAAGAAGAAGTCTGGATTCACACTAATGTGGAATACATTATTATTCAACAGTGTCTGTCTGAATGCAGTTTTTGTTTAAAACACTTCAGTGGACTGACGGCTGTGGTGTCCAGTATCAACAGTGATGAGATCTGTTTTCTTTATTCCTGGGATGCCGACAGTGACACTCCCAAAGGGGGGCCAGGGGGGGACCCTTGATACAATTGCTGGCCACCCCACTTGCAAGTTTATTTATATACTGTTGATCAACAATGGGAATAAGATGAAAATTGGAAAAAGTTCAGCCAGCCAGTCGCTTTGGATCACCAACCTTTTGGTGGCCACCCCGAGATTTTCAGGGGCCCCCTTTTGAAAAGATTCTGGCGGCGCCCCTGGTCAGAGCCGAAGAGATCCGGTCTGTGTGGATCAGATGCAGCAGACTTTGTGACTGTGTGACTTTGTGACTGTGTCTGTGTCTCTCACTCATCCCCTGCTCCCTCGTCACTACATAGGGAGTCCAACATGGTGGACTATATCTGGAGCTCATCAGCAGAAAGGAAAAAAAAAAGCACTTTCAGACACGACTCAGACGCCACTTTTCTCTCAGTGTGATGACCTGATGGTGGATATTGTGTGACCATCGGTTGTACTCTACTTTTCGTGATGCATTGTGGAATACTTTGAGTCCACTATATAGGGTACAGTAATTCCCACTAGATGTCTGGACAGCACTACAAAATGGTGTACTTGCTAAGTAGTGCACTATACAGGGAGTAGTGAGTGATTGTGGACACAGCCTGTGTGAAGAACTTGTCTGTCGAAGAAACACAACTAAAATAAAACGTGTCAGATTCCTCGTTGGACGCTGCTGTGCATCCATTAACATAATCAACGCAACGGGCTCGGTCTCTTCTCACTCTTCTCTAATTCCAAAAGTGTTCAATTCTTTTCTGTTATCGTAATTTTTTTTTTTTCTAAATTGAATTTGCTAAATTGAATCATCGGGGTGATTTAATGAAGAACAGTAGCGAGGTAATAACTGAATGAAAATGTAATTGAATGTCCGCCGCGGTATCGCCTCGATCACCGTGACTCCTGTTTGACCCCCTCGCTGTACCGGCCAGAAAAAGAAATATCGGTGGAAACGTGTATCGATCCTGCCGTTTAAAAAGAGCTAAACGTTTGCCCGGCAGTTTGCGGTTGCATCTGGTCAGCAGCTCGATGTGACGGGCGCAGATGACTTTCTTCCACCGGGCAATCCGCCGTCACATTCATGATCCTGTGCTGCCTGTGGAAACTGTGTTCTTCATGTTGGAACACGGCGTGATGTTAGAAACTGTCTGTGAATTATCAGACTGTTGTTTCTGCTAATATCCCCCCTGAGCACCTCAGGTACGTGTTAATCCTTTTAAATATTACCAGAGCTCCTGGTTATTTAAATATAGCTCTTGACGACGAGGAATGTGTATGCTCGGGAATGTGTTTGGTCTTTGCATTTTGGAAAACCTCCAAGACAGACAAAACGAGGGGATGGGGAGGGGCGGGATACATCTATTACATTTTGCATGAGGGATTTATTCTTTACCCAAAAGATCTCTCATGTACGTTTAGTACATATGTGCGGCGTGCTGTAAAGGCACCTTAAATACCAATCAAACTCTGTGGCACAAGTTAAATTCTTTTCAGCTGCTGTGGCAGGTCATCTGGGCGGGTTGGCCTCAGCCCGGTGCTCACTGTGAAATATTAATGTGGTCTGTAGCCGAAGAGGAGAGGATAAGGATGGAGATGGCTCCTCGGTAGAGATGAGGAAAAGCTGAAACGTGGTGAATCTGACAATCGGCAGGAACAGAGATATAGATCTACGTCTAATTTTAGAATCCCCCCGGGAGCTCCTCGGATTCAGGATCAGTTAATGTTTCTAAACACCGCGACGGATCGACTGATCATCCGGTTTATTTATTTTTTGTTGTGTTTTGTTAAATGAGTTTGACATGAAACTCATCTGAGACGGCATTAAATATTCAAGCGTTTAAGCTTCAGACAGTGATGGGCCCCTTTCCCGAAGGTTTGAAAATAACACGTCTGCGCTAAAATAGTTACTGAGCCATCCTGATCGGATTGATGCTCAGTTTGATTCATTCTCAAAATGAAGTGTGTCACCCTCCGACATCAGACACTCTTTTTAATGAGTTCCTTATAGAGTCTAATGGTGATAACACTTCATGTGTAATGGCACCATAACTGAAAGAAGCCTCCATAAATCAGACAGCATGGCCTCCACCTTTCACAAAACAAGAGTAACAAAAGTCTTTGTTTCAAGAAGTGCAAAGAAATGAGAACGATACAGATAATCCTGATTAACTCGCGCAGGATAACCCGGCGTTCTGAGTCCCCCCCCAAAAAAGTACATTGTGCCTCGGCACGATTCTCATCTCGTTGCTTCCTCGATGTTGTTGTGCTTTCATAAAGCTGCGGGCCGCCCTGCAGCTATCTGCTGGAGAAGCGCTGCCGCCTGCGTGAGCCGCTCGTAAACTTTGTCTTTAATGTTTGCAGCTTGTAAATATGATGTGTTTGCAAAAGAGCCCTTTCGAAATAAATGAACTCGGAAACAAAAAATAGTTTGTTGATTCACTGACTAATGTGAAGACGGGGCGTTGATGAAAACAGTTTACAGTAGATGTTTTCATTTGGCGATACCTTCTGCTTTAATAGCATTAGGTGAAGATAAATATTAACACTTCTGTATTAAAAAGAGAAATCTGTAACTTTGAACAAGGTGTGTGTTTCATTTTGTCGTCTGTCACAATAACCTCCTGTGGAGAGTCCTTTGGATGAGCGTTCAGTCCGCCATGTTGTGCCGCCATGTTTCTACGGTAGCCCAGGACAGACAAACCAAACATGCAATGTTTTTATTGGCCACCAAAAGCAGAATGAGACTGCAGTGCTGCTAAATCCTGCACGCTGGACCTTTACAGTGTCTTCAGTGAGCCAGGCTGCACTTTGACAATGACTACACCACACAGCAAGGCACACTCACACTGTCATTTGCAAGAAAGAAAAAAAAGAAAACAACAATTGATTTTCCAGGTAATCTCCTTTTCAACTCATTTCCATCATTGACAACACCACTTATGAACCGTTAAAACCTTTAACCTCGCCTCGGCCCGTTGGACCTGCTCATTGATTGTTCCAAGAAAGCTGCTGAGAATCACTACGTATTATTATTATTAACAATACACCCTTGAATCCTCAGCGTAGGTGAGAACGCTGAGGTTTAAACACACACACACACACACTCCAGTATCAATGAGCTGAGGGACAATTCACTTTAGCATCAGCACGTTTCATCACAACAGCTGGAGGAGTCTACAGGGAGCGCTAATTTAAAGCGCAGCCACAAAGTGAACAGTTGGAAATAAATTACGAGGGAAAAAAAAAATATATATATATATTTATAAACACAAATTCATGGCAATTTAAAAGCGACGTGTGAACAAAATGACTGAGCCGCTAAATATCAATTAAGTGAAAGAGAGTCTTCATGCCAGAGGTGCCACAGACGCAAAAAAAAAGTGCAGGCGGAAGTGTTGACAAAGCCGAAGTTGTGACGCTTTGATTCCCCGCCGAACGGAAGAAAAACAGCAAAAAAGCATGTCCGAGATAATAACTTTTACGATAAATTAAACATGGCAAATAAATGAGAAATGACTGTCGAAGTCTTTCACAGCTACAGAAGATGATTTAGACGTCTTTTTTGGGGAAATCAGCAGCATCTCCAATTAGATAACTTGTCAAAACTGTGTCTTATATCCCAGGAAATGTTTCAACGTGCATCGTTTTCTGTCCCTGTGATCTATATTTTGCACCGGGCTGTTAAAAAAAAAAAAAAAAAAAGGCGAGGCACAGATGTGTGTTGATGTGTGTACTGTAACATCTGGATGCATCGAAATAGGCTGCAAAGAATGTTATAATCATGCAGACAAGGCCTAAGCTGCTCCATTACGGGCTAAGCTGACCTATCAGTGGGGCTTTTGCTAATCCAAATTGTGCTTTAGCTGGCAGAGATTGCTCAATTCAGACAGTCTGCTGGGAAAGAGAGAGAAGGAGAGAGAGAAAAAATGGTTCACCTGCCATGTGAGCTGCTATCATTTATAAGATATTTATCGGCCCGTTATCATATGTGCAGGAAAGCTGAGCTGTTTTTACATTCAGAAGCTCACATTCATGCTGGATATTCTATTTGCTTACCACATAAATGCCAGATATGACCAGATCGGAGTGCCTTAAGCGCACTTTTATTTGACGCGGGGCTTAATAGCCTCGGCTGCCACGCTCGCATCACGCTCAGACGCGCTGAGTGACAGCTGTATTTACGACTGCAGACGGCCGGAATGCACAGAAAAGAAGAGTTACATGGAAGCACGTATGAGTGTTTCTCTTCTAGGGTGGTTCTGTGTTTTTTGGGGGGGACGCTCGCACAAAGTTTGGCCTCCCTTTTAATTCTTGTTTGTGTTTTTAATGTGGCTTCTGCACAGAGGCCAGCCGCCGGGCTCGCTGTTTTTGTTTTTCCAAAGCTGGTGCGACGGCAGCTAATATCAGCAGCTCACAGTTGGCTCCACGGATCCACTGAGTAAGCCAGGCCGACATGACACTGGGGAAATTAATTTGCTACAGTCATATAATGGTTAGTTATTTAATCACTGTTAGATTGAATCTAACACCTCGATCTCGACGGGTTGCTCGTCCTCTTGGAGCTTCGTACCTGCAAAAGACTGAAGGGAATGAAGGCAGAGTCCAGTGAAGAGGACTTTGCTGTGCAGCGTGAAGGCAGCCAATCGCATCAAAGGTCTTTTTGCCGTTTAAAAATCATCAGGATCGAAGAGGTTTCGTCTTTCGCTCAGGCACAATATCAGGCGAGCACCAGAAAGCCTCTGCAGGACCTCCAAGCTGTTTTATTTAAGGCCGTTCCGCATTATTCCTGCTGGTTCCAGCCCCAAACCAGCAGGGAGATATTCTTTATCGTGGAGAACATGGACAGACAAACACCTCGGCTGTGAAATGGCCTGTTCCAAGTCATTGAACATCTCGCTGGTTTTCAATACTCAAGATAGGAGATATGAGGATGTAATCCTTGAATGGATCTCGGTATAGCCCTCAGCCGTTTGAGCAGCTTGTTTGAGGACTTCCAGTAAACCCCTGTACACACCCTTAATCTCCCCGGCAGAGGTAGTTTGACACAGTGAGTGAATCTGCCATAAACACGCATCGCAAATGCAGGATAATGTTTTAGAGATAACTTGTGTAATCCAGGCTGCCACAGGCAGAGCTTAAAGAGAAATGTGTCAAATGTTTATAGATAGAATAAAACCAAATATTAAACCTTAATCTCCCGAAGGCTTTTTCCTATTGTTGTCCTCACATGTTCTGCTCTATTCTGAGAGTATAGGGAACATCAGTTACAATTCAATTACATAGCAATGATGTAAGTAACCCGAACAAAGCCTTTCTTTTTTTTTTTTTTAAACCAAATCATGTTTTTTTGGGAATATTCCAGTTTAAATCAGCACACGAGACAAAATACTTCTTTGAATAAATGTCAACGATTAAAGACGATCCAGGGACTAAAACAAAAATGTGAATAATGTGAAGTCATCTACATCCAAATGGCTTCCCGAGTCATTTCAGGGAATGACTGAGTGCCTTCGTGTCACACAGCAATTTGCAATTAATTTAGAAGACAAGGGTGTTAAAGAAAGAAGAAAAAAAGAGAAAGATGTCCGCTGGCCTAAACATAAACAGGAGTCAGTCTGTCGGGAGATGTGCAGCCACTTTCAATATCCTCCGATGTTGTTTTTACTTCATAAGTGGAAAACAATGTCCGTTATATAAATGTTTAATGTGCATTCCTGGGATCCGGCATTCATAATAACACACTTTTATGAGTGCGAGGCTTGATGCTTTGGTATTCCGCATGGGCCATTTGGGAGAGAGACAAAATAAAGCAAATGATTAACTCCTTAGCCGGAGCAGTCACACTCCATCGCTCCCACAAACTGCTGCGAGCGTCACGAGGTCACATTTTGTCTGACGGCGCAGTCGGAGAAAATGAGACTGAGGCAACCCTGTGTGTCCTGTGATGTTGTGTCTGAATGATGTCTGGGAACAGACGCAACACTGCTTCCAAATGACAACAGTGAGTTTGTGCCACACGATGGCTCAGAAGTGACGCGGCTCCAACGCTTAAGAGGCATCAGGACTTTTTACGGTAAAAGTGAGTGCTGGACGGCAGATCGATATCAGTGTACTGTAGGTGTTGACTGTTCAGTAAATTAATGACATTTTCTGAACTTATTCTAGTACTGGTCTAATACTTGCCTGTCATTATAACCTCTTTACTGACTTATCAAACATCTCATTGTGTTAATATCGTGTGAAAGTACCAATAATCATGCCATCACATCAATCACGAGGTATTTATTTAGACAAATTGTGACATGTGATTTTTGTCGACCAGTCCTGGTATATATGGGAATAAAAAAATACTGAGATTTTTATATTGTATATAAAAGTGTCACCCAGCAGTGAGGCCCCAGTCGGAGGGTTTGGACAGCATCAAATAAAGCAGACAGCCCAGATAACAACTAACAGCTGAGAGCCGTACAGTATTTGGTGTGTGGCTCCAGCACCAGGGGACCCATTTGCTTTCGGGTAACATATGGTTGATGCTTTTGGATGCGGCGCAGCCTGCAGCAGCAGCACCGCTCGCACCTGAGGGAGGCCAGGATGTAGCCAGAGCCTCCAATCACTGTACCTCAACCTGCTGCTCAACAATGCGACTGGACGCCGACCAGTTTCCTCTGGTCGGAGGATGAAATGTAATTCTGAAGAAAGCCTCGTCGGACCGCTCGAGGGCTCGTTCGCTTACAGGTGCTGCTGGTTCGACTTGCGAACGCGGCGTCACTCCCCATCAGACGGGCTCGGCGAGCTTGGCTGTTTATTTTGCCCACATCTCTGCCAAAGAAAACTTGCTGACTGGATAATGCAGTAAGAGACACGCTGCGTGCCACACTATCCCCACACACATACTTCTCAACTGATACGGTAGCACTTCTTTATAGAGGTCCACACATTTCATGGTGAGTTGGTGGCAACTACCAACAGCGTTTCAGAGATTTATTTGCAATCACCCTCAAATAACCACGATAATGACCGCACTGTAAAACAACTGGTCATTTCTTCAATGCATGATCGGGAGACTTAAAACGACATTGTATTTAAATTCAGCACATTTCAAATTTCTTTTCATCTAACTTCCCCTCAGCAGGCCGCTGAACTGCAGAGAGTAGCTGCAGGTCAAGTCTCTGACCTGAACTCCTGCAGGTCGGCAAATTCAGTCTTATTTTTTATTTTCAACATTTACATTCTCACAATTTTCTTTTCCAGCAGGTTAGAGCGACTTTTAACAATTTTTCTGAAACTTTCCTTACTCGATTCTTTATTATAAGAAAAAAATAATAAAAAAAAAAACAACCCACGAGAACGAGATTGTTCCAAAGTCGGGCTGACCTGCTGGAATAGAAAATTGGTGGAATGTACTTCAGTTTCCTGACCGACAGACACTAGCTGGAGATTAAAAATGAGATGGTCAGCAGACTTTAAGCCTGTTGGAAGTTTGTATTAAAGAAGTTAGCCACTTACTTCCTACTTGGAATAGTAGATTATTATTATTAAACCATGTTAGGGTCATTTCTGTGGTAATTGTGGGACAAGCTGTACACTTCTGTCATTCATATTTGCATTGCAACGTGTGGACTACACTTATGTTGTCCTTGCGCCGTGTTTGCAATCATCTGCTGTGTCAAAAATGAAAATGAACTGGATTCCTTCTGCGCGTCTGCTGCCGAACACACTCCTGTACACGTGAGTTTCTTTTCTTTTAGCCAGAGGCGGATTTCTCTGATTACACTTTCTGATTGATCTCTAAGTCTCCCTGAAAAAAAAAAAAAAAAGCTAAATTATGAAGCTGAATATTAACTTCGTTAGCGTTCTATATGTTGACAGGTGTGCGTTGTTTTTTAGTTTTGTTTTTTTCCGGGGATGCAAACATATTGCTGACCGAGAAAATCCCTTATCAATAAACCAGCGCTTGGATCAGGTACACTCCCGGCACATAAATGAGTTAAAGCAAATTATCCATACGGGGCTGAGTAGCATGCTTTAATTACTTGTGAAACCTGCTCTGCTATCTCGAGCTGTCTGCAATTTCACATCAGTATTCAATTAGGCGCCGTGATCAGATGATTTGGCAGGACGAAACTGCATTGCGGCTTTTTTTTTTTCTTTGGTGCTGTAACGCGAGAGATTCCTGCACCAGAGGTATATTACAAAGGCAGCATCCTCCTCTAATGACCACGGCCGTCACGTGGACGCTTGTCTGTCGTTCTCAGAGTTTGCTGTTAGTCCAAGTGTTGTCTCTGCTAGTGTCCGAGGGCGGTGAGCTCTGTGTGACTGTGCATCACTAACCACTGTAGCTCTTTACTGATTTATAATCCAAAGAGAGAGAGTCTCTGTGTGTCCACCAGCAAAGCCGACGACTTCCTGAACCCCTCATGTCACGCTGCAGTGGATGCCGACCCTCCCCTTATATATGAGAGGAATGCCCCGGCCGCTAGAAGAATATGAGTTTAATATCAATCCGCTCCTCTCGTAAATCTAATTAGACACCGGGGTGTGTTAAGTTATACAATAAATTAATTGCCTAATGACTCTTGCACATACAAGCAATATATCCTCATGATAGCAGTGATAGAATAGAGGACTTCAGAAAAGGCTTGCGCCTCAGTTGAGGGCTGACAAAAGGCGGCGAACAAGAGCTTGTTTTGCAGACGCGTCCCGTAATCTGGTGATGGTATTTCAGATATCATTTCGCAGCACAATGCGGCTGCGTGTTTTCAGCATTAAGGCCTCGTTTAGGGAACGGATCCGGGTAACAGGGGAAGCTCAGAAACAACTTTGCCAATCAGCTCATTCAGATAAATGTTTAAGGGAAACAGTGTGATGTACGAGTATCTCCACCAGTCAGATAGTTTGAGTTGAAATGAGGCTCTGGAATGAAGCAGAAGAACATCAAGCTGCTCTTTCACTGAAGTGTAAAGTGGTACAACTATTTTATCTCAGGAAACTGACAGGAGGGGAGTTGTTTTGATTTATGTGTGTAGACTTTATGCTGCATCCAATTTTAAAGTCATATGCCAGATGATTCAAACACCGTATGATAAGTATACTTTTTGTCCGCGGTGTTTGCTCATGGTTTTGGCTACTTGGCTCCAATTACCAGGAACTGTGACACCACAGCATATAATTGCATTTTATTGTCATCAGTTATTAATATGGCTGATTTACCCCTAAATGTAGGTCTTTAGAAATAACAAATTAATACCAAAGGACGCTGTTCTGAGATCAGAGGGGAGGCCTCAGCAGGAATAAATATTATAAACATCTAGAAGAAAGGCAGTGGAAGAGCTATGATGATGTTGGAATATGAAATTAAAGGTAGTGATATTGTCAGGAATCAGGACTTCATGTCAACTTGTCAATTTCCCGTGTTTTGGTTGGTCCAGAACATCTCTGGGTTGATCTGGAACACCAACTGTGAACCGGACCTTGTGGCCCAACATCATGCTTTCATGGCCGATTGGAAGCAAAGCAGCCCAGTCGCAGGAATAAAATGTAAAATCTTACATTTCTGCAAGCTACAGATGCGTTCACTGGATGCAGCTGAGTACTTATCAACATTTCTAGATCACAGGCATGTGAGCTGGACCACTGGAGGCACGAAATCACTATTTTGAACGCGATGTTGGGACACGTTCCAGCTGTTTGTGTTTGTGGCAACAGAATCGGATGTTTTTTGACGCGACATCCGTACAAAAGCTGGTCGTTTCTGACAAGGCGTCAGGACAGCTTAACCCTGTTTGTGGCAACAGAGCTAAGCAAAGATTCGTAGAGGCTGTTATAAAAGCAGAACGAATGGGTGTGACGTCCATGTGTCCACATTCTTTTGGCCGTGTACTCTCAAAACACAAGCAATGTTTGGACTCATCCTCCGCCGTCATTATGCAGAGCGTGATGCGGTTGTTTCTTTTGTTCTGTTTTAGGCGGTTTGAATTCACGGTGCGTTCCCTTTTTGTCAGGTTCCTGCAGTTTCCCCGAGCAGATGTTGTCGTAATTAATATTACACACCACAGTCATCGCTCGCACAACAAGGATTTATGCCTTGCGCTTTAAACCGGAGCCGCTTGAAAACCGCTGGCCTCTCCCACCACTTGTGTCTTAAAGAAATTATGAAACCGAGAGCTGTTTGAAACAGGGATAATCTCAGATGAAGTGAAATGTGTACGGAGTTATTAATGCCTTTAATGGACAGTTTTTTCATATCGGGGCACAGCAGTTAAAAGCCTGTCGGGAGGAATTTCCCCTACAATTAATCCTCTGCTTAGTTGCTCACACGATCACGTTTCAAGATGCGCGTTTTCAAGTCAACAGGCGGCACTAGTCTTCACGAGCCCTAGCTGAGTGTCGTGTGCAAAAACCTTCAGCGGTTTGCGTGGCTCATGTTAATATTCGCGGATGCAGAAAGTCGCGTCATGTGTCGCCGAGTCTGTCCAGTTGTAACAAGCTCGGGAAGAGTTCTGCCGCCCGTCGGGAAGGGAGGGGGTTGGTGAGCCAGGAGAATTTTCAGGGCAACATTATGAGAAACAATATTATCGCGAGGTCCACCTGATGATTGGCTCATTATAAATGGTCTGCACATTGACTTTTACCTCAGCAAGACAGAAGGCTATTAAAAGATGCTTTATTCTCCTTCTGGATATTCATTATTTCTCACAGCTGAGGACGCTGACATCTCAAACAAAAACCCTGAAGTGACCAGCCACAGGCCTGTCAGAGGGAGCTGAGATAAGCCTCATATGTATGCAGTTTTTTTTCCCCCCTGTTAATATTTTGTTTACATGACCAAGAATGATGAGGTACCATCGCGATAACGACAGTTTTGCATATTTCTTTTACCCTCTGCATTTTTTAAAGCGGATCTGTGTCCAACCTGGGAGCAAAGAAGAAGGAAACGATTGTCTCTGTGTAGCCGGCGCAGACATTTCTGGGACAGAGTGATGAAGTCTGAGGGGAAGACTTATATTATTGATAAAGATACGGTACGAGCCCCGTTTGGACAGCTCTGTATTCATGACGACTTAATGTGCAGCTTGTGACAAGCACAGCCAATCTCATGACCACATTGTCAGACGTTCCCAGTAAAGCCTGTAATTATTCATGTTGCTTCAGTGCTCAAAGCTGAGAAAGTGTTGGGTTGGACTCACTTCACTAACAGAGGGAGCTTGCTAGAAAGTCGCTCGTTTGCTGTGTAACGCAGTTGGAAACCCGAGAGTCGTTTAAAGGGACGAGGCGTCGGCGTGCGGCGACTTCCGGTGTATGACGCCCTCTAATTGCTCCCGGCTAATTAAAATGTCAAACAAGTGTGTTCGCATACCTTAAAGGTTAATGTTGTTATCCTAGACTGTGCCTTTTGATGCCCCTGACATACCGGTAATCAAATCAGACACTTATGTTGATTTGATTAGTATTTAGCAACATAGTGCACCCATGATATCTCCCTGTTATTCTCAGAACAGATGTTCAGCACGATGTGATGGAGCACTGCGGGCATGTAAAAAAAAAAAAAAAAAAAAAAAAGCTGTTAAAACAAATATTAAGGGGCTATTACATATACGCTGCATGTTTACTGATGGAATATTCAGATACGTTGGGTACGATTAAAATAAATGAGCTCAAAAAGAGTGAATCTAAATAAAGAGGCAGAGTAATTGCCATAATAGCCCTTTTCTCTGCGTGCAGTTGGCTTAATTACAATTTCATCCCAACAGGCACAGTGGAAGACAACATAATATTAAGTATATCCCTGTAGAATTAAAGCTGTCAGTATTATATGGTCTCATACGAACACAACTGACCATTAACAGCTTGCCTTACTCAAAAGCTTGTCAACCTCTCCATTGTGACACAGCACTTGATGCTACTATGCTAATTGTAGCATATTCACAGTCACATTTGAAACAATGCTTCCA
This sequence comes from Acanthopagrus latus, assembly GCF_904848185.1. NCBI lineage: Eukaryota > Metazoa > Chordata > Actinopteri > Spariformes > Sparidae > Acanthopagrus > Acanthopagrus latus. Next base: position 19,503,447 of record NC_051061.1, read on the forward strand.
CGATTTTACATGTAAACAAAAGCGTGATGCAGCATCCTCTCCAGCTGATGATCCCTGCAGAAGCACACCTCCTAAGAGCGACATTGCTCGTGTATTACAACTAAGAGATAGTAAGCCAGTGATTTTTAAGTTTAAGAAAATTATATGAGGATGAGGACGAGCTGATGTGTCTGACTGATGAAATGGAGTGTTGAAATAATGGTAGAGCTGCGATTATTAGGCTTCTCTGAACTCTGATATATTCTCCATTATCTTCCTCCATATCTTCTCCATTCTCCATGTGACCTCTTGTAAGCATAATAAGTAATGACGGGCACAAAAACAAGGAAGTCAGCTGATGCAGTATAAACAGCAAAGTCCATGATGGGATGAGGTCATGGTAAATGTGGATGGGTCCAAAGCCGAACTTTGACCCAGGAGACTACTTGAAGGCACCATTTGACACCAAAAGTCGACAGTGACTCGATTTAACCTACATACATGAGTAATTACTATTTAATTTTTGTCTCTAAACCTAGCCAAACTCTCTTGGATTGATACAAAAAAAAGATACAGATACTTAGGCAGCAGTTAATGTACCTTTGCAGACTGCCCAAGTTAAGATATATGTGTGGGAAACACTTTGTATCACAATGTGACAACGAGGGTCCGGTATGCCTTTTGCTGGTAGTCCTCGATATTCATATGTCATTTTGTTGGTAATAACAAACTGAATGTTCTGATCCTCCCTCAACCCATCGGACTGTCTTAACTAACTTCAATCCGTCATTTCACACGAGGCACTTCTTTCCTCCATCAAAATTTGATGTTTCCAGGCCTCTGGATCTCTTTCACTTGCAGCGAGAGTGGTTTGTGATGTTTTGACGATATGACACTCTCTCTCTCTCTCGCCCGTGTTTTCAGATGCGTGTTTCTTGGCCCCAGACAAGCCTCCACCTCCGCTGTGAGCTGAGTGACGGAGGGTCGCGTCTGGCTGTCATCCGGCCTGACCAGAGAAACGCGGCTTCGGGCTACGTACGCGCTCCTCCGCGCCCGAAATCTGCCTATGACACTGACACTCTGTCTCAGCCGGAATGAGCCGTGTTCAGACCCGGAGAGCCAATGTTACAGTCTGTAATAGAAGAAAAAAAGTTTGAGGACGCTCTGAATACCTGTCAAGACACGTCATTGTTGTTCCTTTAGGCAATTTTAACTTAAGCAGCGACACAATGGAGGCTCAGACAGCCCAGCGAGGACCCCTCTGCCCCACAGCTGACAGACTCATCAGCTGGTTGGTTGGTGGATTTTGTCATGCAGGAGCAGCAATCATCCTCCAGCCAATATATTCATATCTCCATGGTGGAGTATTATCCACATCCTACAATGTCTCCAATTCTATTATGATTAAACTTAAATTGAACCATCTTCCATTGGAGTTCATAGTAAGTACAAGAACTGATTTTTGTTTCAGTGTGACCAAACCACTGTTTGCCAAGTGCATGTTAACATTAATGAAATTGTTCTAGTGACCTCTGAATTTGAATTCAACTTGTCTTTTGGCAAGGCACTCACCACACCGTTTTTTTTTTGGCAACAAAGTAGAGCCGAGTTAGCCGTCGCCGTTTTGTTCAATTACCATAAGCTGTCCTAAATATGCTGAACACTGGTCTTCTTCAATACCACCCCAGGGGCAATGCCTTAGAGAGCAAAATAATTAACAGCTGTGCTGACACTTAAATCTGTGGCGTTTTACTGTTTTCATTATGTGTGTCAGAATCGTTTAGCTGTGTCATCTCCGCCGAGAACAAACAGGAAATTGTCGAGCCATTCTGAAATGGCACACGTTGGCTTCAAAGGGTTTGCACTTGATACCAAGTGAGCTGAACAATGACATCACAGCATGATCATATGGTCGGACATGGGCATAAAATAAAATACCCTCAACACCCACGGGGACATGTGAGCTGACACGATGCAGTCGCTCTGTGGCAACATCTGCCACAAACAATAAACCCAGATGGTAAAATTGTGCAACAACAGTTCAACATTTCAGGAAACGCGCTTATTATTTTCCTCGCGGAGAGGCAGATGAGAAGCTGTGATGAGAGTCTTATCAGTCCTTTCATCTAGATTTGGGCAATGAATCAAATATTTCAACAACTGAGGACTAATAAAGTTCACAAATGATGGCTGAAAACATAAAAGCTTATAAATCCTCTAGAAACAATTACAGTCCTTTGCTGATGGCAGATAATATATTGCAGTTCAGTCTTTAACCTGAGTCACACCTGATACAAAACCTTAAGTTTTAACTTAGCTTTAGTTTTGCAGAAACAACATTGCTAACGTATTCTGGTCATGGTTTGAGCTCGACAGCACTCGTCTTCTGAGGACGACCGGGAAACTACCATCACCTGATCTAAGAGGGCGCCCCGGGTCATAAGGAGTTAATAATTTATTGACTGTCATCATATAATTTAAAAATCTAACAAAAGAAAACCAATACCAGTGAGGCCAGGGTCTAGTTTTGTTGAATTGTTGATGATCCTGGCAGCAGGATTTTGAACAAGCTGAAGATGATGGCGTAACGAAGTCAGTGTGGACAGTGAGGGTCCCACATCATGTTGCACTGGATGCCCGATGCACTTAAGACTGGGTGGAAGTTGACAGAAATGTGACCCAACGGAATAAAGCTCACACGTTTCCTGCAGTCGGCTAAATATTCCATGACAGGGCTCCCAGGTCACGGACGAAACCACCAACCAATCAAGGCTAATCTGACCACACTAATAACCAGACTGAGACGACTAAATCAACCGGCTGCCTCACGCAGATTCTTCTCTCGGAGGTGAAGCTCGCCGTGCCAAAAGCTAAAAATTGTGCGAGTTGCCTTTCTTCCTACACCTAGTTATTTCAGTCGATCGATGTCGCGAGTCTCATCGTCATTAGAACAATAGTCAGCAGATAGTGATTAACAGCAGGATTTCTATAGGGAATAGCACTCCTTCACATAAAGAGAAGAAATAGCCTGCATTACTGTAGAATCGCACATCCAAGAGTATTTTTAAACCTGTCAAAGCGTGGCGAGAAAGAAAAGATCAACGCTTTTGTCTCTTACATATGCTCTCAGTGTATTGTCACTCTGCCTCTCCTGTACATCTGATTGCCACAGAGGAAATAAATCTGACTTCTCCGTCTTTATTTTCTCGAAGGTTACCCCACGTCTCCGCTCTCCCCTCCTGCGCGCGCCTGAACCACTTGTTGTACTTTCACCTTAGAATAAATCTCGTCTAAATGGCTGTCATTCCTCCGCAGTGGAGCCGTTTCAAAGGTTACACAAAAAGGAGAACGGCGAGGCTTTCACCCACAAAGGCAAGAGTGTTTTGATAGCTGTCTCCGATAGGATGGTCTCGTGAAGTCTTGTGAATAAAAAAATAAAAAAATAAAAAAATACTAAGGAAATGTCAGTCAGAGCAGTTAAATGTCGTCTAAAATACAGCGCAGATCGGGGCCTAAAACTTCATCGCAGCCAATTAAAGATAAATATGCCGCTGACTGATACAAGAGACGTTGGGTTATCAGGTCACTTCAATTTCATAGCAATTAGGCTGCCGTAGAGTCAGAGTTCTTGTGAAGGCTGAGCTGCTCAGCGCGGGGCGAGCAGCGCTGCACACCCCGGCACATGACATCAGTTAGCTCAAATCAAATTCGCTGACCTTTGCTGCCTCAAAGATCGCAGAGTCTTCTGTACAGCGCTTCCTACAGTCGTGGCGTGCGCGTTATCACGGCGAGGGCGGCTCCTTTGACCTCTGGGGCCACTTTTTTTTTTTTTTTTTTAACCCGCCGCTTGTTGATGCACACGTGACCTTTATAATGTAAAGAAAATACAGAAACACCTTCAACGACCTTTTTGAAAGCTCTGCCGTTGCCATTAAAATTAGCCTGTGGTTCCAGTTATTTGGCTTCCTTTGTCTTCGAGTGCACAGACGACCACAGAAAAACAAACAGTTTAAGGCTGTAAGAGTGTAATATAATATTAATCGAGTCAATTACCGCATCTGAACAGCAGCATCATTAGCACGGTGGCTGATTCACTGACCTCCTAATAAACTGTTTCTCGGACTTTAGCAGAAATATGACGCGTGGTTGTCGAAGATCAACGTGCAGAGCCGGGCGGGTTGTCCTGTTTCACCGCGCGCTGGTGCTCTCCTCCGCACTCCATTAACCTTTGCTCAGGTTAGAAATGCAACGCCAGCATCGCTAAAACAGACACAGCAACGGTGACTGGCCTTTTGCAACATGTGCCGTCTTGTTCCCTCCGCTGTGCCGTTCTGGAATAATGAGCACCACGGATGTGATCACATTTAGACTTCTGTGACATTATTACATTAGTGGCAGAGAGTCTTTGCTAATTTCATCAGGAGGGACTAATTGGGAGAAGCCTTATTGAATAAAACCATTTGAAGCTCGGCGTCAACGGCGCTCGAAGCTTTTTGGGGAGACAAGCGAAAAAAAAAAATGCAGCAGCGGCTGGAGCGACGGCGACAAACAGCTGATGGAAATAAAATAATTGGTTAGTCATTAATTCCCCCGGCGGTGGTGAGAGGAGCCAAACTGGCTGGATGCTGCCTCGATGAGATTGAAACTGATTTGATAATGAGTAGCAAAAGCACGGTAAGAGGCGTTAAAGAAGAAAACCTTGATTGATTGCGCGGGAGGGGATGTGTATTTAAATGAAGTGTTCCTATTGATCGGACTCATTTGACAGTTCTGCTGAACACGCGCGCTGCATCCGTGCCTGATTGCTTTGCTTTCTTAGCATTATTGTTGTAAATTATAAATGCGAGGGAAACGCCTGAATATTTTGCACGTGACGGTGTTTGTATTGACTCCAGTGTCCCTCCAGAGGCTGTTTTGTCATAAACCCTGTGCAATATCAGGGTTTATGTAGTGTGGTGGCGACGACTAAACAAACAATGCAACATTAATCTCCAGCCTGTAGCGTTCAGCACAGCAGATACTGAATTATTGATGCCTTTCTTTTGTTAGCGTTGTGGGGCAGTCAAACCACTCTGCCTGGAGTTGAACAGGTTAATCACTCAGCCACGATGAAGATTTTCAAAGAGTCGTGCAACTAAAAAAAAAACTAAAAAAAAACATGCTGCACATCAGCCGGGATGGAGGAAAAAAGAGAAAGAAACAATATCATTAAATATGGATGTTTGTCTTGTCTGCGAAAAACAGCGCATTTGACCAAGTAATGGATTGTTCACATAGCAACCGAGACACAAAGGCACAGGCTATTCAAGCAAAACAATCGGGCCCCTTTGAGAGGATATGATCGCTGTAAAAAAAACAAAACAAATATCTTAAACATTGCGGTCGAACAGTGGGAGGACACACACTTGGTTTTGGTCGTCTCGTCGACTGCTTCTCAGTTTGAACTTGTGATGAAAACTGATTTCTTTGATGTCACATTCTGACGTCCGATCCTCATCGAGTCCGCCGAAATCATCTTTTAAAGTTCTCGAGCTGCACTCCATTTGGCGCCTGAAGGGCCTCCTCCATTTCCCTCTCCTTCCACTAATTGGTGTGAGTGGGTAATCCAATGCACCGACGACACTAATAGACGTGAGGTTATTGATTTTTCAGTTACTGTGATGACAGCCAAAGGTGTGGACGTCCGCGGAAGATCTGCTGACTTGATTGAAAAGCAGAAACGACAACATATTGAATATGTGCCTTCTAATTAATCAGGTTTCCTTTGCGTGAGTGTCACAACTGAGGCATCCTTCAGTTCACTTAAGGCTTCAGAGTGTGAGACCAACAGGGTTAAAGGTCAATGACCTCAATATAGATTTATCTGCCATCATTTACTGCAACCATCGCTCTTGTTTATGAGCTCATTTGTCCTTCATGTTGCAATTTAATGTATGTTTACAGTTTAGCTGTCAAGATTATCCGCACATATTCTTACTCTTTAGACTTCAGAGGAAGAAAACATCCTGGGTCCTACATCGATATTTGCTGGTGTACTACTTGCAAGTGTTTCATATTTTGCCAAAGTTTTTGAATCTGTCTGATAGAGCGTGGCGTCCACTCAGTCCTTTGGGGCAACTCCAAAGTTGTGACCAGTAAAAGAGCTTGTTTTTCCAACTGGCATACTGAGGTTGTTACGAAGTTTAAGTTCTCAGTTTCAGTATCAGATAAATACTCAGCATTGACTTTAAAAATCAGTTCTTGTGGGCAGTCCCCAACTCAAGTTTCCCCCATCGTCCTGCGAGAACAGCTCTTCTCTTGTGAGATTTCGTAGCGAGGCTTCTTTAGCGTGAAATGTGTTTCTGGTAACAAAAAGGATCTTATTATTCAACAGAAAGGTCTCTCTCTGTAGAGATTGTTTCCAGAATATTGTCAGACACTAACAATAACAACCTCTGTCTGTCGTTGCTGTGGTTTTAGGTTACAGTTGAGTTATTTCCTGTTTTATTTTGTAATAAATACACTTCCTGTCTTTGTCTTTTCCCTCCCTGTTTTTCTGTCCTTGTGTATTCATGTCAGTGTTTCTCTTCATTCCTTGGTTAGTCTGTGTTTCCTTTTCTGTCCCTTTTTGTTCCTCATGCTTTTCCTGCATTTCAGGAAAAGCATGAGGCTTTGTTAAGTTCATGTTGTTGTCAGTTGTTTTTTGGACTTCTGCTTGCCTTGTTGTCATGCATTTGGGTCCTTTTTGACTGAACAGTCAGCTGCAAAAACAAGCACTGGCGTAACTTTTACAGTCGAAGTTGCCCCAGTTGATCACATCGCAGCCAATTCCACGTCCCAGCTGCCAGCTGTGGCAACGTCCTGGACTGATTTTAAAACATTGAAATAACAAGTAATTATAGGGCTCAGGTTTTTTTTTTCATGAGCAATGATGGAGGTTTTAAGCAGTATTTCTCCTCCGGTTTAAAACCGGAAGATGTCACCTCTGGTCGGTTTTACTTGGAGCCTCCGTCTGGAGTGTGTAAAGCCACAAAGCTCTATTTGCTTCCCCTTGTCCATCATCTGTGTGTCCAAAGCACTTTTAAACTCTTATCCCACCATCTGGGGACGGAGAAAATAAAATGGCACAGCGAAATGAAAAAGTGCACACGATAATGGCGGCCGCGATAAAAGTGCACGTGAAGGCGGTGACACGTCTACTGACAAGGGTGACCATCTTATAAAAAAAGGCAGCAATATATGTACATATCCGGCGTGTATATATGAGCCTGTTCCAGTCTCATATCCACAAAGACCGGGTGGGGGGGCAAGTTTGCACCTGCACGGCGTGGTTACCGTGGTAACAATAAGAAAAGGATCATACCAGGGCCATCTGTTTATCGAAGAAGAGAAGGAAAGAAACTGAACAGAATTAAATATACCTGTGTGTGTTTTTATGGGTGTGGATGTAAGGCCAAAACTGATTTCAAATTAAAGTAGCTAAAAATAAATGCTTAGATACTTAAACAACGAGTAATTTATGTGTTTGATGCTCTATTCACTTTGCATCTGGTGCCCTCATTATAAAGTGTTTATACACCTTATGTAGATATGAATGCATTTTAAAAACAGTCTTATTAAGTAGACATATACGAGCCTGAACCGGATCTTTCGGTCAGCTCTTTGTTTCATGAGACTGTCAGCTGAGGCTGACCTTCATATGGAGATACAGTGTATGAAATTACCTCCAGTGGGATCATAGGATGGTGTTAAAATGTGACCCTGAACAGTAAAAAGTGCTCCACCTCGAGCCAGCTCTCACAGAAACTTCCCATAATCCTTTCACTGGAGCCTGTCAACTGTTCAACTGTTTCCTTTTCTCGGTTTGGAGCCTCAACACAAAACAAATGCAAATCAGAGAGGGAAAAAACAGTGATTTAATTACTGATACACATACGCAACAAATTAGCCTGCTGAAATGAGAGAATATTACAGCTGTTTTGGGAACAGAACTGCTGTTTCATACGCCGTAATAAAGATGGCAGTAATGACCCACCGCACCTGAGCAACAGCAGACAGTAATAATTCACAAAACCATTAGATTCAGGGAGGAAACGATCCCTCTTCTCTCGGTTATGCAAGTCAACAGACCTCTGGAACTACAGTTTGATACACATGATACTTCAAACTTTCCTAACAAAAACACAACACAGTTATTTTTCTGTTAATAAGCAGCTCTGATCAATATGATAAATCGTTTATGTAGATGGGAGCACAAACAAAGAACGTCCATTGATCGGACTCACGCCACATATCATAGCGTTTACGCCCCGGGGCTAATTTGCAGCGTCTGTCCCGACATTGCCCTTAATTGCTAACTGCTGCTCAAATGCTAACACTATGAATTTTTCAGCAGCCATTAATGAGCAACAGCTTAGAGAAGGCATTTAATGGATCAGTGCTGAATTATAAACCTTCACGAGTTTATGTACGAGTGTGGGCCGTGACAGGTACAAAGTACATCGAGTATTATATGGAATGCATTTACATTTTCTCAGGGCGGGGTTTTATTGTGACAGCCAAAGAGAGAAACACTATCATTCCGAATTATTATGGAATTACTATGGAAGTTACCTTGAATATGTCGTGCAGCTGAGTCATGCAATGATGGCTGAACCCCTTTAAGGCCAAAATCACCGCTTGCTGTGAGAGTGTGTGTGTCTTATTTTTTTGTCCAGATGGAAATTACAAACACTGACTCTCCCCATCTACTTGTTACAGAACATGTTTTTGGGGAGTTTTATGCACAACCTGAATGGATTAACAGAAAAAAATAGCCACAGCTTTGGAAAAAAAAAAGGCTTGTAAATATCAATCATTACAAAATCTGGAAATTTTGGAGCAGCACTGAGCTGTGTGCTCGCTGCTAATCCTTTAAAACCCAACAAATTCAGGGAGTTTTGGGAAACTAATGCCATGCCTGACCGCTCGGATGTGCCTATGCTGCTTTAGCACAGCAGTGTGGAGTGAGTCCAGCCAGTTTTTTGACATCTAAATCACAGTTTGTCAGCACACGTGTGGGGAGACAGTTAGAATGTGCAGCTACGGCGGGCCTATCAGAAAATATTCCCCGCGGAGGTGATGCGATCGTCGGCGGGTTGTGCCGTGCAAGCCACCATTGTTTGATTTGAGAATGAAGCAGACAATAATCATTATTAAAATGAATGACAGCAAAAAAACAGACAAACTAATTGAGCGTGTTAAGTGTCCTCAAACCAAATGAGGTATGACTAAATGCATCCTCAGGAATATGAAGCTGCATTAGGTTTTTGGGAAGACAAAGAGTCACTGCGTTCCTCACCAAACGCGGCGGCGGCGGCGTGCAGAGGCATATAGTTCCGTGCCAGACACCCAAAATCCGCAATCAGCAGAAAACGTGCGTGCCAAACAACAACCCCATGATTTCTAAATGTGCTGTGACTGTGATGGAAATCCTAAATAAGCTGTGTGCAGTGTCGGCCTGTCTCTTCCATTAAACTGTGATGTGCTGTCTGTTGAGCTTCAAACCAGCGCTGAAGGCAGCGAGACAGGAAGAACAGATGAAAATACTATCACTAATTTACGGCGCTGATGTCAAACATGCGAGATGAGCCAGAGATTTCTTTTTTTCCCCCCTTTTCCTCCGGATTTCCATACTGCAAAATACTGGCCTCTTCACGTGTTCTATTAGTTTTACGTCTTGGTGACAATGAAAGACTGTAAAAATAGACGCGCTGATCAAAGGCACACGTGGGAACGGTGAGAAGAAAAAGAAATCATCAGCAGCGAGCGGCAGTCGGCAGAAAAAAAAAAAGTGGGTCTCGCTGCTCACGTCTGTCTAAAAGCAAACTTGCAGGAGAGGCACGGTGCGCAGCGTCTCCTCTGAGAGCCAGGTGCTCAAAATCACCTGAGGTCAACCGACGCTCCTCCCACGCGGGCCTCCGCGCCCTCAGCAGCCGCTATCAATGTTTAAAAGCTTTATAAGCGGGGAGAGTGAGAGGCAGCAGAGGGGTTTGTCATATAAAACTATAAAAGCAAGAGAAAAACTGTTAGAGAGAGAGGATCAGGGGGGAGAAAAAGGCTTGGGGAATAGTGAGGAGGTGGTCATTTCTGTTCTCTTTTTCCACCTACAGAGTGTCTTTAAAAGCGTAAATCATAGGCGTAAAATCCACAGGGGGGCTTGACCCCGACATGGTGAATTTAAAGGGGCAGAAGACACGCAAAATCAGTATATTTGTATTTATGGTTTTTGAGGTTATTATACAAACACAATGACATGTATTTTCCTCAAAACTGAATAAACAAGCTGTTCTCAGAGGAAAATAAGGTCCTCAGAACACCGTTTGAAGCTAGAAGGTGGCAGGGTCCGCCACCTATAAACAAAGTAGAACAGGATGAGATTGTGTTGTTGTTTGAGGTCAGTTTGTTTACTCAGTTTATCCAGTCATGAAGACAAAATGAGCTTCTGTCTTTAGTTTGTTTGTGCATTAAAAAAACCCCCAAAAAACAGTGAAAACCAGTCAGTGAAGATCTTTTGATTAAAGATTCAAATTTCTTCCTCTTTAAAAATATGTGTCTTTACTTCCCCCACTGAATACAAGAAAACAATTTTCACTGCACTGAGTTACAGATAACTCGTCATGATAGCCAGTGTTAGCCAACCAGCCACAGTGACATCAGGCAGTGTTTGTAACCTGTCGAAATGCAGTCTGGTTTTCCTTCGCTGGCAGGCTGATGACCTGTTTGTCATTTTGAACATTTTGGATTTCCGTCCCTGCCTGAAACCTCAGTTTGCATCAGGCTGATCTACGAAACCTAATTCATCACTTAGCTAAAAGAAGAATAGGACGCAAGCACGACAAAGTGATGATGTACTGAGACATCTACTTATCTGGACGGAGCGGCGCCTCTCGCTGTACAGGTGATTTAATTAAACGCTCGCTTCATATGCAGCAGGTCTAAATGCTCCCTGAGCTCTGAGAGCGACTCTTGTTATGTCTGGGCGATGTAGCACTTTTTTGAGCGTGACACTCGGCTTCATCGCTGGGCACAGTCACCAAGTAACACAGCGCGGTGTTATGCGCGTGCTTCATACGGAGTCACTTTTAGCAAAGCTGAGATCCAAAAAACCTGCGGCGTAAATTACAACCACCACAGCCGTCAGGTAGGAACTGGTCGAGTGAGAAAGCCATAACTGGAGATGCTACAATCCATTACTAAGTGCCAGGGTATTCTTGGTGGTGAGCAGCATGCGTGTAAATAAGCGCCTCTGATTTGGGAGAGCAGCGTGGAGACATGTGACGAGAGGGCTGCAGCGCGCTCTTTTATTTATTTATCTTTTGACAGTGTGAATCACGGCTTCGCTTCCACAAATAGCGTTTGATACACTGAGAGGACCTTTTTACCTCTGATGTCCATTCCTCAGATGTAAGCGTCGGGGAAATACTCGACAATATTTTGATCGGGTCTGAAGTCGGGAATATCAAACAGTCGCCGAGATTCAGAGCTGATGAACTTTCGTCCCGACGTGTGACATTACCGAACGCTCCCCAGACGCACTCGACACGGCGCCCAGCATCACTGAACACTGTGTCGAGTGTTGTTTGAAATTCTTCAAGGGCGGACGCCCTCCTCGACCCTCTGTTTGACTTAAAGGGAAAGTCTGAGGGTTTTTCCCTCCACCCAAAAGCCAGGGTGAAGTGCCTCAATGTGAACCGCTGGTGTGAAAGTCTCCTTTTAGCCCAGTGATGACCAGATTGATTCGTTCATGTCATTTCAACCAGTGCAGAGCAAAATATCTGATGCAGTTTGACAGGCGTGTGACGTGGTGCTGAGTGACACACGAGAAGTGCTTGGTCTATGTGAGAAGTGTCCAGCTGCGGACTAGAAGACCCTACAAACCAGGTCCAGAGGACCCAGTAGAGTGCACACCTCCTCCAAAGACCCAAGGTCCAACAATCCCTTTGATTTAATCAACTTAGATCTATTAGATTTAGATCTGTATCAAACTGTACACACTCACAGATACCAGCCATGTATGCTAGTTTTTGTTAGTTCAACAAAATCCATGCATACTTCCCTGAGAAGTTATCGATTCCTGGATCTGTCCCTTCATCTGCATCCTCACAACCATGGCAACACTGTCCTCTCCAGGCTGAGATTAATCCTCCATTCAAGTTTCATGGAAATCTGTCATGGTAGGTTTTGTGTTATTGACGGACAAACCAAGCGGACAGCAGGAGCTAACCGTAAATTACTTTCACCGAGATCGATGTGGTCTAATCAAAGAACAGATGCAAATAAATGGTGGCTTAGAGAAACTATGTAAACCCAACTGCTAAACCATACATATTGATATTGTGAAGTGTTTTATTGAGTGGGCCATTTTTTTTTAAACGGTTTGAGTGAATTTAAGTTCCTCCCTGATAAGCAGTTACGTAGCGGTATACTGATATGTCCGGGACTCTTATTGTGAAAGGCTGATGATATGGAATAAAGTTAGCTGTCTTGGTTCAGAACTACGTAGACTGTTGTAGTTTTCGTCTGTTCAGTGAACAGATTTGGAAGTTGGGCTTCCTTCACATTGTGGCTGCATCCGAACACACTCGGTGTGTTTGGAGCAACATCTAAAAATAACAGTGCTGACATACACGCCGCTGTAGGTTTAGCTCTGGAAGCTGCGTGTCGAGGAGCCTGTAAGCCTCATCACTTCCCGTACCAGCTCTCTGCATATTGTATGAGCCGCATGTGGACGTTAAATTGTGTGTCATCAACAGCAGCATCATTAGGGCTGAAAGCTGTGGGAGCAGGACTCAGCCGCCTGACAACAGTGTCAGGAAATGTGAGGTGCGGCCTTGATTAGTGGAAAAAAATAAGACTGCATCTCAAAACGAAGGCTTCTCTGGCAGGCAGGACGGAGCGCCGGCTCTCGCTGCGTTTTATGTACATTTCAAGTTGTCAGTGTTAGCCGCGTCACATTACTGGCCATTGCACTGTGAAAGAAACCCGCTGTGCTGTAAACGAGATGAGATGGGTCCTGTTGAGAAGGTGGCTGCACAATCTGTCTCCCTTTTTGTGCACCTCTGACCTTCTAACGATCGAGTCGTGGGCGCGGGAACGGCAACCCTGTCTGAAACCGCAACCCGAGCCAGAGTCTGAGGGGGGAGATACGAGCGGCTAAGACTGCGGCGGCGTGGAGACTCATTTCGTTTCATAGCACCTCGCAAAAGCCGATAACCAAATCCCTCTGACATTAGGGAGGTAGCTGCCCTCCCATTTTAATTACCAGGGAAACTGCAAGCCAAACAGTGTTACCACAGCCCTGCAGATTCTTTGATGGCATTTGTCATTTCGGAGAGATAGGAGGAAAAAAATAACTGTCAAGTAGGGCTAACCCCTCTCCAAACTGGCACATAGATTTCCAGCTAATCCGGGTGGGAGAGGGAGACTTGAATGGATAAACACTGAATGGAACTGAGCAAGCAAACAATTTTAGCCGCTGTTCAAAGCATGTCTCGAAGTTAACGCCCCCGTCAAAGAGAGACTCCTAAATTGGCATACCTCGAGACAGTGGATGTACTACAGGGTTTTTACTTCCGACTGGGGGGTAAACTGCAAACCAGTCCGAGGCTTTATTTATTTATCGCGCTGCTTCAGTTCAGGGAACATTTTTTTCTTTTTTTTGTGCTTTTTTTTACAGAAGACTCTTCATCTCAGAGCAGCTGAAAATATCCCTTGAATAAGAGCCGGACTGGAAAAAAGAAAAAAAACAGAAATGGTGTGTTCTGACATTGTAAGCAACATGCCCAGGGTGAAAAGGCGTTAAAAGCTGAGGTCCTGCTCAGAGCTCCCATCTGAAGGTCAGCACGGGTGTTTCTTTATGTTTGTCTTGTTAATGGCAGGGGCATCTCTACTTATATGTGCCTGAGTAATTAACGAGGTCGCCCAGATCAAAGTGCTTTTTACAGGTTTTCAGATTTCAAAATAAAATGACAATGGTGTCTTCCTACACCAACTCGGACTGTTAATGGGTCCAAATCATTCAAGTACTGGCAGAATCCTTGCAACCATCTGTATTTGGCTTTCCTATAATCCCCTTTATATAATATTTGGATATAATATTTTTTTCATATTTAAAAAATGTTATATAAATTATCTATGATTCACAAAAGTGGCACACAACAGAGAGCATACCTCAGCCAAGGCCCAGCAGTCCTCTTCTGTACTCACTCGTAGATACCAGACACCTACTTCATCTTGTTTTTGTTGGTCAAGATCCTGCATAATATATTATTTTATTATATTATATTCAAAAAACGTGTGTGATCCATGCCTTTATCTATATTTGTACCTAAAGTTGTATTATTAGTATCTGTTCCAGGCACAGACAAGCACTAGTCAGTGTTTTTTGTGTAATCCTGCGTACAAACCAACAAACAAACTAACAGACAAATGGGTGGAAATAAGACCGTCATGGTGGAGCTGATTGAATAACAAGCACTTATTTAATATATTACACGTTTTGATATAATTCCTCCGAAAATCCCCTCCACACGATGTGTAAAGGCACACTTAAAAATGATCTAAAATGCATCTGAAAGACTAAAAAAAAAAGGAAATAAAATCATCACCAGTAAAAGGCCACAAATCGTGATTCTAGATAAAGTCTATTCAAAGTTTCTGCACATACATCATCCTGCACAGCGGAGCTCAAACTGTCAGCCGCAGGATCGAGAACAAACACACATTGTTGCCTGGAGGTCGACTTTGAGCTTTCAAAATAAACCTGGATCTTATTTAAATGTACAGCGCTGTCTGGGCTGCGCACAGTGGCTGGATTCAAACAAAATACAAAATGCAATTTTTGACAATTTGTGTTTGGTTGATTATTCTGTTGTGGAGTTTTCTTCTTCATGTTCAAGAAGTGAGACTTCATTCAGGACGAGATTCAGTCCAAAGTTCATCATCTTGTCAGTTAAATGCCTGAGTGCGAGCAATAGCAAACAATATTTTGTTGTTTTCGGAGGAATTTCATCTCAGCGAGATGACACTGGGGCTTTACTCTTGTTTTTCCTTTTTATTTTATTTGAAAGACAAAGCAAAGGCACAGACAGAAAACATGGGATGTTGGTGTGGGACATGCAGCAAAGGTGTAAGGACGCCCGACGATACTGGATCGCTAGCAGAGCAGCAGCCTCTCGCACAATATGTAGTAAGTGTCTTTTATTAATTCTGATTACTTTACCGGAGAAATTAGAGAGATTTTAAAGTGGATAAAATGATTTAATTATTCTTGTTTCACGGAGAAAACACTGGTATTCATTTCCTTTATGGCCGTCTGGACTTTAAGTGGCACAGCGAGGTGATGATGAATAACTCTCAAGGAGGATCCCATTTTTCTCCTTGATCAATGTTATCTCCCCCTTTTCCTGCGACGTTTTCGGCGCTCCGTTCTTGCCCACTCGCAGTAAGTCTCACTTGAGATAGTGTCAGAGGAAGGGTACGCCGAGCACTTTAACATCCCCTCTGTTCTTGAGACACTCTTCGCCTCTCATCAAGTGCTCAACCAGACACGGACGAGCGTGCTCAAAGGTTATCTTTGGACATCGCGTTAACGATAACAGCCCGCGCACACTGCCGCGAATTTGAACGTCGGCGGCTGGGTTGACAGGCTGGCACTTTCACCAAATACAAAAGCAAAGTATGAACCCATCTAGCAGCAAAATGCAGCTTAAAACGTGTGTCTTCGTCTCACAACAGATTTCCACCCGAGCCGTGTTTTCCACTGGAGTAAACAACACCCTCAAACCCTGACTAAACTGTGTGATTTTCAGAAAAACTGAAACAAAATATGTCTCAGGAGAGGAGAGAAAGAGAAGTGTGCTCATTTGATTTACTGCAGAGACTGCAGAGAGGCAGACTTGAAAGACACAGGTTTACTAGAGTGAAGCAAGACTTCCCCCGGCACACACCGAATTATCTTTTTCACTTTGAAAGTTAGAAGCAGAACTAGAACTAGGAAAACAGCCTTTGGGGGAAAGATGGACATCTGTTAAGAGTGATATATTTTCTGGTAGAAGAAAAGTGTGTGTGTGTTTACATGTGGGATGGCCCTCAGATTTTATTTTGTACTGTATGTCCTTCAAATTGAGATAAAAATGGACTCTAATTTTTAATTTTTGACACGAACAACGTCTTCAGCTGTTGACCTCCCTGTTCTTTATTCATCCACTTATGTCCAAAATGCTTCTCAAGACTTCGGACTGTATTTCACGCCGACCGCTGCACTTTTTTAGTGACATTTGGGGAGTTCAAAAGCTCAGCGCTATTTTCCACAGGTCTGCCATTACATCCAGCGAGAGACACTCGAGTGAAGGGCCTGTGACTAAATTGTGCACTGAGCTGCGCCATCTGTGCTCAGATGCTAGTGCTGTAGAGTGTTTAAACCGGCTGGTTACCAATTTGGACAGCACAAATAAAGAACGCTGTGAGCGACGTTGAACGTTTCATCTCGTCCGAGAGAGAGAGGAAGATTTATATTCCGCCTACATTTCTGGTTATGGAGTACCAGCGCTTTAATACCCCTTCAGTGGCTGATAAAGAGGTGAAAGGGCTTTTCCTGTCATGAATTAAGATTCCTCTCTCCGCTCCCGGCATGTGGCGATGTGGCCAACCTTCTCCGCGCTTAGCACTTTACACGGACCGTGGCCTCCAATAGGTTCAGCAAGGAGTAAGAGGCATTTAGAATAAGGAGCGAGAAAAAGGAAGAAACCAGCCGAGCGTTCACCATGTAGAGCAAATGTCTTTATCCCTCACGACAGCAGCGAATGCATGTATGTATGTGGCAGATCGGCAAGTGAAGGCTTCTTTTTTGTTCCATCTCAGACTGATTCAAACTGAATGTATCCTTCAAAGGGAGACTAATGTGGGACGTTTTAACCTTAATTAGTTCTAACTGTCACAGAGCAGCTCAGTATCCTCGCTGCGCTAAGAAATGTTTCGTTGCCACAGTTTTGTCTTTATCTTGCGACCCAATGGCAACCCCACATTTCTATCTGTATGGCTGAAACACTTGTCGCCTATGGTAGAAATAAATTCTTCAGCTCTGGAGAAGAAAGTTCAACCATCTCACCTGTCCAGCCGGACCACAGAGGGAAGCCGCAGAGGAGGAGAGTCGACATGTCCATATGATCTTTTTTCAGGCCATGATTTCAGTTAGAGATGGAGTACTTATTAATCCCCAGTATATCTGACAGCTGAGGAAGACAGGGTTAAGTACTAAATCAGCATTTCCCACCATTTTGACTTGAGACCTCTTATAATAAAGTGTTGCATTTGAGGCTTCTTGTCATGTTTGAGTTGTTAAACAGTTCCTTCAGAAGTGCTACACTCCAGTAATTGCTTGAAAAAAGTATTTTGCACAAAGCACAGATAAGAAAAAAATCATTTAAATGTTGATTTTTTCCTTTCTTTTTTTTTTTTTTACTCTCTCCTCTCACACGCCACCACATTTATCTTGGACAATTAACTGCAGAAGTGCTCTTACTTTTGATTTTTGACATTTATTTTTTTCTGATAATACTTTAAGCAGGATTTCACATGTAGGACCGGTGCTGGTAGTTTAACTAATAAAGTAAAAGATGCTCGTACTGTTTGCATCACTGGGGCTCTCCAGACTTTTCCAATGTGCTCGTTGATTTAATGAGCAGCATGCGCATATAATTACTAATTGATAAGATGTTTTGACAAGATTTAATTGGATGCAATTCAACATAAATATTCAGTAAATGTTAATGTGCCTACACAAGCTAATTAGACGACTGCAGCGGGTTCTACTGGGTACAAATTGGGGTTCAGTGCCCAGACGGTGAAAAAATAGAGCCCACACAGATAATGAACAAGGATGCCGAGGAGAAAATCAATTCTCAGGGCCCATTTTTATAAAGTAGTCGACTTTTGACCAGCGAGAGAAAAAAAGGAGAATCAGATCAGCTGATGTTGTTTGCTGTAATTGTGGCTCGGCTGAGAGCAAAGCGGGGCGCAAAAGAACAATGATCGTGTGGCAGCGGCCTACTTCTCCTGTCGGACGCTTTAGTGGTTGTTTAAGGCTTTTGGTCATTTGGAGGAGAAAGCAGAGCTGGTTAATTTTTAACATATCTCTTCATTTATTTATTTTCTGCATGCGCGGTCCCTTTGTGCCGTCCATCCCGGGCTTGAAAGGGGCTCTCTCGGGCACCGCAATAGGGAGCCAGTCATGCGGTGTAATGTTAGAGCATGCAGCGACTGAAAGGCTCCTGCGACACACAATAACATGTTCCAGGAATAAGATCCTACACAGCGTCCCTGCTGACACACACGGCTTCTGGTTTAACAAACGTAGGCTTGTATGTAAAGCAGAGTGAGACTTTTTAATAACCAGCATTGTTATGGTTTAATTATCTTGTAGTTAACGGTCACTGTTCTCTGTTGATAAGCAATGGAATTCTTGATAAACCATTTATTTAAGTGTTTAATGTAAGTGATGTTTATAAACCCGTTCATTCCGTCAGCATAACATTTTCATGAAATCTTATTCTGAAAGCTATTTATAGCCCGCATGTTTTCATAATGTCCATTCAATTGCAGCTACATTCCGTTATGACCTGTCTGTGAAGTCCTTTTCACTGTTAGTGGCGGGGTACGCCATCCGCATGCTGGTTCCTCTGCTGTAGTGTGACCTACACAGCTATGTTTCCTCAACATATTGTGTGTGTTTGTGGCTGCAGTGCTACATCAGTTCAATCATTCTAGATGATTTTGCATAAATTATACAAATGTATCATCATCATATGTTCTTTGGATCATAATTTCAAGTAAGCAGGTAAGATGAGGAGGTTGATAAATGATTTTACAAGGCATCTCATCACAGTAAAATAACCATTTATTAACAGTGTTAGCATGCTGTGTATGGTACTGTATGTGTTTATGGTATGAACAGCAGGTGAGGCACTGTCTGGTCCTCCTTGTTAACCTGTCCTCCCCCTCAAACCCCCTGAGATCATTAACAGGTGGTCTGCTGTCCGGGTCCAGGCCCAGATGTGACCCTGTACGGGCCTGGACCCATAACTGTCAGAATGTAATCATTTTCAATAATGAATAAGGGCGTTTCTATTGCAATGTTCACAGCTTTCCAAGCCTTTACAGGACTAGCGGTCCGGGAAACTCACAAATCATTCGCGTGCGTTGTAAACCATTCACATCAAGTAAGACCTGTACACACACACACACACACACACACGCACACACACACACAAGAAACAACAGCAACAGGAAAGACAGCATGAACAGAGCTCTAATTCAGAATGGTCTCTTAAATGTTCATTCTTCCCACGGGCAGTTCAAAATTAGCATGACTCATGTCTGAATCCGTGAAGTGGCCCTATTAGACAGTGCAGGGAGCATGTTCTGAGCAAATCCAAACTGAAGGCGGAGGAAATGAAACATTTCATAACACGCAAGTTAGAAGCAGTGCACTTCTGAATCTCTGCTCGATGAAATTTTGGGTAATTGGACCTGAATTTGAGTCGCTGCCCCCCCCACCAACTGGGTTTAAATATGTGTGTGTGTGTACACTGTATGTGTCTGTTTACGTGTGGATGTTTCAGTTTGTATGCACTTTTTAAGCTGTTACTTAGTCTTCTTCTGCTGTCGTATGAAATGACGTGATAAATGATATACAACTACAGTTTGAATGTGGCATTATCTGCTTTCCTTCTTTCACCACACAGCAGATGCCCATAACTATTAAACTATTAGTCAAATCAGGCTAAAAGCCCGTGTTCAGCCCCGGATCCTACATATATTATACAGATGTGAGGAATCCATCTAAGTGACTGTTAACTGCATTTCAAAAGAGCGCCGTCAGGGAGGTAAAAGGGAGATAATTGTTAATGATTCTCGTGACTTGTCACATCGTAATGAAGAGATAATACTAATAAGCACAAGCTAATTGTACAGAAATGAGTAGTCTCGTGTCACAACGCCATCACGGCTCGATGTTTGTTTTACTTTAGTTGATCACCTCTTCATTTGGCTTCTTTTTTTTTTTTTTTAATCTAATGTGTCTGCATACGACGTGTCATTCCAGGCCACAGGAAGGAAAAAAAAACAAAAAACGTGCAGCATCAGTGCGGCTATTCAAAACAGAGAAACTAACTGAGGGAGAGAGAGAGAGAGAGAGGAGGCGCAAATGGCATAAAAATGCTTCAAAAACAGCTCATCTCGCTGTTATGAGGCAATATATTAGACTGCATGCTGTGTACGGCTGTAATGAATTGTCACAGAATACCAACTTGTGCGCCTTTGACTCAGGAAGAGAACAAAAGACAAAGGGATAACAGAGCTAGTTGTCTCCGATATTGGATATTACACACCATGCCCGCAGAATGGCTAATGAACTCCATCCAGTTTCATGCTAATGGTTATCGGGGTGATTTCATTCCCTCGGCCTTTGTGTGTAATTATTGATTGTCCCAAGAAAGGTGGGTCGCACAAAGCCCCGGTAAACAGCAGGCCATTAGTATTTTAGACCTTTTGGCGGGATAATGCCCTGCGTTTCTGTTATTCGCATGCGTGAAAGCAGAGGATGTACGAATTCTTTTCACGAGCCGCCGTCTGGGGCTTCATTCCATCTATTCCTCTAAACATGTTAACAATTAGAAACTAGTATAAGGGGGGACAAAATAAAAAATAAGTTTTCATTGAGCAGCAGTAAGATTAACAATCTACCAAGAATCAGAGTTTTCCATGACAATGGCGTACGGGAGGAATTCTCCCTTCGAGCCTCATTGTACCTGAGAAGGAGAACTATCACATGTCAGTCCTACATGCTGGCATTATTCCCCTTATCATGATTTATCTGAAGCTCTTTAAGAAAACGCATTGTGTGAGTCGTCCATCCACACCGCCCCCTCCCCAAGAGGATAAATAGCACAAATTAAGTATCATCTGGAAGGCCGGCTTTCATATTCATGTGGCGTCTCGGCTCGAGGACCCAGCGGTGGCTCGTGGAATAAGAAGGTGCAGGAGATTGCCTCGGGCAGCGGTGCATGGGGGACTGGGGGGGGTTCATGCAGGAGGTGAAGAAATGCTTCTCCCTCAGAGTCGCAACTCAGTCGAACCCGAATACACAGACAGGATTCACATAAACCCGGCAGTCCGCCTCGCAGACTGAGTGGTTTCTCCAGTGCCCATCGTGTGCAAACATCCATCAGTCCATTCAGAAATCTGAAAAGAAAGACGCTTCTCATGACATGAGATGTTGACTCATCATTATTATCATCATCATCATCACGACGAGCCGTTTCCTTCAGCCTGTTGAATGGATTGTTTTCATTATTGATGAATCATTTTCTCAGTTAAAAAAATAAATTAAAAAAATACCCAGGAGTCTAAAATGATCTTGTTTTGTCCAAACTGTTCACTTTACTCTACATGACGAGGAAGTGATTAAAGTCTGAAGCACAGAACTGATTCTCAGAATAGTTGCTGATTAGCTTTCTGCATCCACACTTACTTCTGGGCAGGAAGCCTCTGACTCCAGCTTACCAACAATTTTATTTTCCTGTTTTATAATTTTATTTGAAACTGAATCCACCTTATTCATCCAGACATCTCATTCACCACATTAATAACAGCACTGACATTCAGGGGGGAGACCTAATGTACCTGTTGGGCCACAGACAAACAGAAAATAACAGTTTGTCCAAAACTAGCTGCAGCAGTAAGTCTGACTGGTGATATATTGAGAGAAAGACGATTTCTCTCCAGGTTGAGCTGTCAGTGTGTTTGTTGCTGCTATATGAATCTCTTTAGTTCACCTCCTGCATCCTTATTCATACACCTTAACCAGGCCATCCCCGTTGAAGCGGAAATGCAAATCCGTGCCGTGCCGGGAGTCAAGCTGAGTCCAGCCGAGCCAGCACAGCGCCGTGCAATAACGTTAATGTGGGAGAAGTTAGCCTCAGGACGAGTGCTTTGCACTGATGACTAAAACTTAAACAACAATTTTCTCACTCTGTCTACTTCTATGGAGCTTTTGCAGCCCTAAAGCAGTTAAGGTCCAACTTTCTCTAAGCAGAGAGACTTTGCCAGTTGTTTCTTTAACTCCGATCCTTAAAGTCGTTAAGTGTCCTTTTCGTGATGGAGGGGGCACGACGACATCTCGCTTCATATTCTTCATTTAGTGGCTCCAGTTCCTCCCATCCTAAACACTGATCACCAGACACTCTGCAGGTGGGATGCACAGTGTTGACTTGGCACCAGCAGAGGATTACTGCACGATCGTGGTGACGTGAGACTACGGCCATGTGGTCGCTGCTCATGGAAGTGGAAGCATTATTTTGTATTTCCATTATGGCCGCTTATGTAGTGGACACATTTATTATTTTTTTTCAGATGGTGTGTTTCATGCAGAGCGAAATGGAAAGCTGATTTGTGCAGCTCGGTGGAGCATCACCTCTGCTGGCACGGACGGGCTGACCTGTGCCGGGCTGGAGGGATACGACGGACTTGCATGAAACACAACACACCATTAATGGACATTTGTTGTGGATCACTCACTCCAAAATGTCACCGCGGTTACTGGCTGCCACTGATTTTTTTGTTGTTTTTTTTCTTTCCCAGCCCAGGGAGTGAGGCGACGCGGGGTCACTATTAGAAAGCCCCCGCAGCTCCACGCGAGCATGCATCATTCATGGGCTGGCAACGAGACGCGCGCTGCGAAAACGACGCCAGGAAAAACAAGAAAATTATGGTTTGTGAAAAGGATGATTGTGAGTTTGAGATTTAAGGAACTCGCTGTTAAAAGTAGTATTTTGATCCGGCAGCCCTGCGTTACAGTCTGTCCCTGGACCTTCTATGTAGGCGCTCTTCCGAAACCCAAGAAAACTTTGGCCGTCTTAAGTTTTGGGAGCCGAGTGCCAGTTTTCAGAGGACATGTGCACAAACTCCCACTCGAGTCAAACCTCTTTTTGTCGACACAGGTGGTAGAAATTCATGCAGACGATGTTTTCGAAGGACTTTTCTGACTTTCTCTATTAAAGGCGGCATCCTAACCGCACAAAAGACGAGCACAGATGATGTGTTGGACATTTTATTCGGCATGAAAACATGTTTCTACTGAAAATCTTACACGCATTTTGGGCTATGAACAAACTGACTACTCACATATTTTAAAGCTCCGGTTGTCAGCGGATGGAAAGAAAACCGACTCAGACAAATGAGATTCCAAAATCCAGTGTGTCCTTTTTTTTTTTTTTTTTTTATGGAAATATCCATCTTGAATGTGTTCCAGCATGGCAGCGATACAGAATCAGAAAAGCATGAAAACAAATATTTTATTTTTTTTTTATTGCCTGTGTTTATTTCCTCAGCTGCGGCTACAAGATGTTGGTACGTGTTTATTCAATATGGACAAAAAACAAGAGAAAATTTTAATGGATTTTGGGTTTTTATAGTCTTGCCGTTGGGTGGGTTCGTAACAAACACCACCTGCAATGGCATATGTTGTCCTCCTGCTAGAATAAATCAAGTGCGATGATCTCAGAATAAACCCACAATGAGTGCACAACTTTCACTGCACTTCCTCTGTAGACCAAACCAGAAACTGCTGCATAGTTATAGTTTTTTTTTTTTTTTTTCATGGGGGGAAAACTATCACTGGAGAGGATATACGAGTTCATCTTTTATTTTTAATTCAGATTCTGAACTATTAATGCTCTTTAATTGCACCCCATTGGATAGCAGGCCCCTTCATAAGCTGATAGAACGGATGTCCTCATGAGTTTGCTGTGAAGCAGACTAAAACGGTTTTGATGTAAACTGTTAAATTTTTAAGGGGTATTTGCAAAAAAGAAAACCTCGGAGTGGGAGCATGAGAAAGCTCCTCTGCTCTGTGTACCTGCTGCATTATTAATCCACTTTCTAATGACACTAAGTGGTCTGCAAATTGAATAAACTTCAAGGATGCACCAACTAATTAAAACACTTTTAATGTATGCACATGTATGGAGGTGCATGGCGGAGGTGTAGCTGTCCCCTGCGCCCCCCCAGGGGACGTCTGCCACGCTCCCTGACGGACAGACAGCCGCTGGGCTCGGCTGTCTCCCCATGACACCCGATGACCTGATTGATTACGGCTACTGCCAATCTTCCCCGAGAGCTGCCGATATTCAACGTCTCGCCAAAATAAAGGCATCAAGCGTGCGTCTACGGTTACGAGGCCGAGACGCAGACTCGTCCCTGTCTGACGCCTGAAATTTCATACACTCCCACGGGCTCCATCTTTCTCTTGAATGTTTTTTTTTTTTTTTGCGCCTCGTTTCAGGGAAGATTAAAGTCATCAACAGCTCGGTGCTGCTTTTTTTTTTGGTGAAGTTGAAAGAGAGCGAGATAAGCTGGAAACACAGTGATAAGGAGCTATCCATAAAACGCAACAGGAAAAAAAAAACTCTTTTCAGCTGAAGAAGGTATAGGATAATTACTCCACAGTTTTTTTTTTTCCCTTTCCCTCCTTTTATCCACTGGGGTGTTAGATGTTGCCTCTGACAGAATATGGAGCCCGATGCATCATGAAAGGAAAAAAGGCAGAAGTCTTACCTGTGCCCCTTAACAAGTTTGAGTGTTACAGAGAAGTGAAAAACAGACTTCATTAAAAAGACAAACGCGAGGAGCAGCGAGATGTGCACAAAGAACAGCGGCGCGCATCGAGACAGCGCACCTCTTTTTCGTTAATTAATTCTGCCACGCGGCTCTCGCTATAGCGTCTCGGATTACACAAAGCAAATTGCGACGTAATTACATGCTAAAAGTTGGACAATTACAGCTGTGCTCCCTTTTTCTACAGTAACAGCTGCATAATCGCATGTAAATGAGTTCTGGGCGCCGTTATCACTTACCTATGTGAATGACGTGCTGAAATCACTGAGGGGCAATCTTACTCTCGAGTCACTTATTGTGCCATTAGGAATAACAAAGAGTCGTGCTCGGAGAATGATAAAGAGTTGGTTTTAAATGCACCAAATGCTTCTTAAGGTTAGGAAAACGTCTGGGGTGTGATTACGCCGACGGTAACATTGTGTTCCCTCAATAATGATAATGTGATAGTTGCAGCGATTTGGTTATTTGCTCAGTGAAGTTCCCCGGATGTCTCACACCGGAGACCAGGGCAAGACGCCGAGGCGGGCAATCATTTTTATTTATTTATCTACATTTTTCAAGTTATTTTAAAGTGATGGGATGCAGAGCCGGCCTGGCAAATTCAGGCAAGTCTTCTTCTTTTTTTTTTCCAGTTTCTCCACTTCCGTACCTCCTGGCAATCACTTATCAGCAGGCAAATCAGCTTAGTCATTGACCTTGTGCCCTCTGGCACTCATTAGTGCAGCGTATGACAGTGATGGAAGGGTGGGCTTGTCCTGCAGTGTGCTGCTCACGCAGGGAATACATAGGTCACAAATAGTGGGTGGTCAGATTAGTGTGTACCAGAGAGAGCTTTCTGGTGCGCTCTGCCCCGGGCGAGCTTCTGCCTCGCCGCGCCGGCCTCCCAAACTCTTATTCCACCTCTTTCTTTTTTTCTTTTTTTTCCCCCTCTCTTCTCCCACTTATTCTCTTCTTGTTACCCTGGATATCGGAGGAGAAAGTAGAATTGCAGAGTGGCTGAGCTGAGTGATGCCATGTAGCTCAGGCAAGCACTCAAGGCATTATGGGCCCAACGTGCTGAGTGCACCGAAATGAGAAAGGATCAGCCGCGGCTTTCCAGCTCCTTCTATAGCATCACGGGCCGCGCACAGCGTGGCATCTTCACTGAACCCCTGGGGTCACCGTGGCGAGCATATGTGGCGTGCTGATTCGTGACTAAAGCCAAGGTAATGGGACAGTGTACCTCAAAGGACACAGTGACAGCGGCAGCTTTAAATATGAAAGCCACTACTACATCCCATTTGTAAAGCCTCGAATGTTGTCTGTGTCAAACTCTTATAAAATATGTGACTTTGTGTTGTTATGGCTTTATTTTATATTGTAAACCAGCAATCCATAACCTAAACATTAGTTTCCTATTCTATGTAACCAGTGACTGATTATACCTCACTACAGTTACTCCATTTCTGTGCCTAAATACAATTTTGAGGTACTTGTACTTTGCATATTTCTAATTTCTGCTAATTTATACTTCCACTCCACAACATTTTTCATGCAAATTGTGTTTTGTTTTTACTCCATTTTATCATAACTTCAACACAAATTACTTTGCAGATTGCATCAGGGTCAAAGAAGCACAATTACATTTAAGGGTGGAAATGTAAGAATTTGGGTTAAAAACATCCATGATTTCTCTGATATTATCAACACAATGTGGAGGAACAACTGTTTTGATGTTCTGACATCTACATATCATTCTGCAATGTTTAGCATGCTAACCAGCTAGCCCCCAGCCCATCCAGGTTCACAGCTCCTGTGCTAGCGGTGTAAACACTAACACTGCTCCAAGCTTCGAGCCCAGACAACCAGCTGCACAGCTAATTGAGCTAATTAGCTAACGGCAGCAACAGTTAGCAGCACTTAGGGTTTGCTGACACATTACTAAAGTAATATTTTCAAACAATGTCCTCCCTTTTTACGCAACTATGACTTTTGGGTACATTTTACAATGTAGATAGTAAATGTTGCTAACTATAGCTCACCAATAATGTGATTTGGCGCAATGTACAAATGTTTATATAACATGTACATATTTTAACATTTCAGAGGTTTGCTGAATCTTTAAATGCTAATGGTAGCTGTAGCATACATACTAATATTGGTATAATACTAGTTATACCTTATGAAATGGAATTCAGGACCACTAGCTCCCAAATAAGTAAAGCATTTCTTTAGAGCTCAGGTTAAAAAAGGGAAGTATTTCACTGCTGGGCTGCTGTTGTACTGCAAACAATTATGCAATTGTGAGTGAAAAAGTTTACAGCTGTTACGCACTTCAAAGCTTACAGCAGCCTTTTTCCTTCATCAGATCATCACTAACATCAGTCCTGAGGAACGCTGGACAAATATAAACCCTCTGTCGCACACGCTCAAGATAAAAGTCAAACACTCTGATGTGAGCCCTTCACATTTGTTCAGACTGTCTTTTTACCCATCAGGGGATTTTATTTTCAGATCCACACATCCCCCCTCCCACTTTCTCTCAGTTCAATCTGGGGACCATTTTTATTATTTTTTTTTATTATTTTTTATTTTTTTAGAGCTGATACTAAAGGTGGCACATTTCTGCGATTTCCTCCTGCGTAGCTTCAGGTGTCGATTGGCTGCGCTTCTGCATTTGCGACTGACATACAGTAATTACTGTAAGAATGGAAATACATACAGAAATTGCGGAGAAAGAAAAGACCTGAGCACGTGGGATGTGTGGCTGATTTCATTCTTTGGTATAGGTGGGTGTGAACACTATGGAATAGTGTTCGCCCACATACTGTATTGTCCAGATTAAGCTGGCTGGAAAAAGGAGCTCCCATGGTATTTAATCAGCTTCCCCAGGCCATTACCCCAGTATGGGGGAGTGCAAACACCCAGTATTGTCTTTTCTCTAATTCTATGCTATCTCTTATTAAACCAGCATGACAAGAGCAGACGTGGCGGCAGCGGTGTGTGTTGGAGAGAGTGTGTGTGTGTGTGTTTAAAGCTTTAAGGAGTGACAAGAGCACAGAAAGTCCACAGAGAGAAGGTAAATAAAGGAATATCTCAACCTCTAACAAGGATTTTAATTGGCTATTCAACAATATAATTACACAGACTTGGAGTAACAATTACTCTGACTACATGACCTTCAGTGCTGTTAACAGTAACCAAATTGGCATTGCAGCTCTATGGCGGTGGTGTCCTCAGAAATAAATGATCCAATAATGAAATTATACTCCATTTACAATGATAAAGGGCAGAGTGTGAAGATGGAGGAAAAAGGGATTTTTTTTTGCTTTTCAATTTGCACCTCTTTGGCTTTGATTTCAGTGGCGCCGATATCGTGACATTGGTGGACTGGTTCACCTCAAAGAAGGTTTCAAGTTATCTTGCTGTTTTTTTTTGTTTTTTTTTTCCCCCCGTACTCTACCTTGAGATAGATCTCCAGCTTGTGAGTTCAAAAAGAGACAGAGAGAAATAAGCAAACGTTTGTGAAGCTGTTGGTTACAGAGCGAGCCGGCTGCTCTGAAACGGAGATGACTAACTGCAACACTTGGCACGAGTTTCTTAACCGGAAAATGTGTTAATATCATCATATCAAGAGCCACTTTAGGAACGGGCGTGAAGTGAGGCGATTGTGTACGCAGGTTCAAACGTTAACATTTAGCTTTCGGTGCGTTTGAAAGCGACAACATTGCTCAGATGAACGTTATCAAGAGACTCAGAAGGAGGCGTAATTCTGCTCATTTTCAGGTTCATACTTTTCTTTTGGGTCACTACCAGAAGAGTTTTACATACTTTAGTGCTCCAAAAAACACAGTGATTGTCTCATACTGTCCAGTCCTGCAGCACCTCGTCAATTCTAATTGTGTTGAACACTTTTATCTTACAGGGGCAGTTATAACCCATTTCTTTCCACTTTTCTTTCATCCCCCCTCCTCCCAAAGAAAATAAACAAGCTACAGAGCCGAGCTGCAGAGCAAGTCAGAGGCATTTTACGTTCTGGCGGAACTTGCTCAACAGATCAAAGTGTGAAGCTTTTGTCCGGTTTTTAGGATCAGCCTGTGGAAATGGGACCGAGGAGTGGCAGACTCAGCGCTTTCCCCTCAGTATTGGGTTAATGCAGTTGTGCCACTAAACCTGTCAGAGCCGGTAGCGGCGGGGCAGATGTACAGCTGCGGGCCGGAAGAAAAGAAAAATGCTATTACTGGCGCTACAGTCCACAGCAATGTGAATGTCATAAACCTGAAGTGTTTAAAAGAATCCAATTAACAATAAGACCATTATTCATCCTGGACAAGTCTTTTTAATAGCCCATGAATGGAAAATGTTGAAATCTGTCAATATTTGTTTTATCAGTTTCCGTGTGGTTATTTTCAAACCTCGCAGAGTTCTAAATGAATGATTATCACGAATGTAAAGTCCGGACAGCCCGAGCCGCGGGAACATAAAGAGCGTCAGCTTCACCGCAGACTTCAGACTTCTGCGTTGCCTCATGATGTGTCTTTGTTCTGAAGATGAGAAGATTTGAAAGCCGTGTCACGCTTTCATCTCAAACCCACTGACTTCACAGGCCCGGTTCTCCGTGAAGCGCCGCTGCCGCTTAAATTGAGTGTTCTGGTGTGCGGACCCGTCCTCGTGTCCAAAACAAGGACACACTAAGATAACATTATAATGCAGACGGAGGAGGACAACGTACCCGAGAGCATTTCTTTACCCCCCTCCCAGCCACAAAACCATTTCTTTGTGTATCCATTATGTTTCTGATTCAGAGGCCCGCAGAGGGAGAGACAAAGAAGATTTACTTTGTTCAATGCGATGTAGGCCATGAGCCTTAAAGCAAGGGTCAAGCCCCGCAGAGTATTCACAGACGAGCACCACCAAACCCAGCCTCTTGTTCACGCTCTGCAGGGTTATTACAAGCAACAGTAAAACAAAACAAAACCATGAGGACACAATAATTACATCTGGCCGTTATGTAAGAGATGATTTCTCTTCTTTCGGGTCTCTCTTTCCTGTGATCTGAAGTTGGCTGTCTCATTTCTTCTCCCTCAATGAAATAAAAAAAACCTTTTTTAAGTTATTTAAGCGCGATTAAGCGTTTTCTCTCCCACTAGCTCTGGGTTAAGCCCTGATTAAACAATTTAAACCACCACTACGTTTTGTAACGCCTTATTAGATGCTAATCATACTCAGAAAACCATCATTTCACACGGGGGTTTAGGGGCTCTTTTACACATAAAAGGCTCATTTTGAAGACAGATATCAAAAATTAATAATCACTCAGACAAAAAAGACAAAGTCAGAACATCGAACAGAGGCATAAACCTGCACGTTGCTTTAAATTTGATAACCACCTGCCTAAATTAGTTGCTGCGTTTCAATAAAACCCTCCATTACCCCCCGCCGTCTTAATCGATTAATTGATTTATTAAGCTATAACATGTTAATCAAAAGGGTGAATACTGAACGATTGGTTTATCAGTCGCTGTTCACACTTACACATCACTGCAATTATCATTTATTGCGAAAGTCACATTAAATCAACTGAGCACAAACCTGGAAATAAACCCCGAACACCAGCTTTTTTTTTTTCTTTCCTTTTTTTCCTCCCCCCCAGGATTTCTTGTAATGTTTGAGAAGCATTTAGTTTTATGTTCCTGTGAAACTTTAAAAAAAGCCAATGCAGTGTTAGACATTAAAACACAACACCTGAGATGCCTCGCCGCTATTTTCGAATATTGTTCGCAGGAAATTGTCAACTCTCTAGGTGAGCCTGCCGCACAGCTGCCGCCTGACATCTCATCTGCACACACGGCTTACCGAGTGCAGAAGCCGGAGCACGGCGCTTTACAGTAGGAAAGAAATGTGATTTATCTGCACTCCCAGTTCAAGGTTCACCTCTCAGCTTTCTTTATTTGTCACACACAGGGAGCTCACGACGGCGCTTGCAGCGAGATGCAATATGCAGCAGGACGTTTAAAGACGAGCTTGTAGCCGCCGAGATCAAACGAACAACAGTTACACGATAAAGAGATGAAAAGGAAGATCAAGGTTAGGATGAAGGTTAGGATGTTGCATTCTGTAACATTATGTCGCATAAATGACACAACCCTACAATTTAAAACACAACACGACTAAATAAATATTTATAGTCAAAGGGGGGGTGTAAAGCTGTGAGTATTAAGCTACAGACAGAAATATAAGGGAGGTGTTGGTGAGAAGTGGCGGATCAGCGGTGCCCAAACCAGAACTTACCAATCACCTGTTATGTTGTATTGTACTGTTACGATGACTTCCAGTGCAAAGTGTCACTCTGCCTGCCATGCACAGATTATTACGAACAACTAAAGGATTCAGTGTTAATGTTCAGCCGCTCAGTGTGGCGCTCCGTCTCCTCCCTGCCATCGAACATACATCACAACACCACCGTTTGAAGCATCCGCCCCCTTCCTCAAGTGGTCGCCATTTTCTCGCAGGTTTTTGCGGTTTTCTTGGGTAAGAAATCAGTTCAGGGATCGTCAGCGCGAGTGACTGATGTTGAGTCAAAGGTCCAATTCGTCTCAGCTCAACGCTGCGGGATGTCAGGTCGGTACATGACGAGTCGGCGATGAGACTTGACAATCAGATAGCTCGCAAATTGAGCTTTCACAATGTTAGGTTGTTGATTTGCACACTCGTGTTAATGTCAACCCAGTTGAGAGTGAGGCCGAGGAGATTCCTGGGATTTCACATGCAGCCCCTGTTTACGCTCCATCACAGGGAGGCAAATTACACGAGCATGCTCCGGCTGAATAACGTAGCGAGCGGTGAGACTCATTACTCCCCTTGATTCAAAGGCAGTTCTCTTACTTGTGTGTTGTGGTGCCGCGTCGAGAGCTGATTCTTGATTAGCCGGCTAGCGGAGGGAGGGAGTCAGTTTCCCGTTGCTATGGAAAACTGTGTTTAACGCGTTGATCATCTCGGCATTTCAAAAAGAGGATTTCGCTCAAGTGCAGTTCAAATAGTGCCGAATCAAAGTCAACACAGCGATCAACACAATTTAGAAGACAGAGGCCCCAGTCGTTGCAAAACAGTGCTTTCTTGTGGAGCTACTGGGCAATACCAACGGTATGGAGGTGAAGAACAGCGAGACAATTAAAAACCTCTTCATGAAGATCAGTGCTACTATAGGCAACACATTTGTGGGATTATACCTGGAGATTGAGCTTCCTATAGCCCCGCGCTTCTCTAAATAACACCAAGTGTGATATTAACACGTAAAAGCTCACTGCATTTCATTTGATTTAATTAACTGCTTCTTAAACGCCTCGTCAGGAGCCCCAGAAACAGAGGGAAAATTAGCATGTAGTGTTTCCTTTAAAACCCCGGGAGTTTCTAGTTTGAGCTGAGTCTGTAACCACTGACTCCTTGACTTGATATTTGCTGGTTACCTAATGAATGTATGAATTCTTTTCTTTTTATTCTTTATTTAGCCAGGAAGTTACAACTGAGATACAAGTCAATTGCTAAAGGAAAAAGAGGCATACATGACCAAACTATGATGTGTTCAAATCAAGGGTTATGTAAAACAGCAACTCATTGTTCAGGGCCATTTACAAAAGCCCTTGGAAAGGTGTTAAAAGGTAGAGAATGTATCTGGTAATGGAAACCAGCGAGGTATGCGGAGGGTTAAGTGCACCCGCCTCTGGCTCTGCCCCGACGGCATCGCCGCTAACAGCGAGCGGACAGGCCGGCCTCCATCAGGAGGTTGCGGCGGGCATTAGCACGGACAGGTATCACCACGGCCAGGATGCACGAGGACAAGAATGAAGGTGGATATTAACATATCCCCTCATTACCATATTAACAGTGTGCATGAAAATGTGGCCCAAGCACTTACCTCAATTAAACTACAGTTGAATCCCAAGGTCACCGCCACATTCACGCTCATCCTCTGCAGAGTCGAAATAAATCGGTTTTTCAAAGCGCAACATGTGATGTATATTCGGTCTGAAAGAGCGGGGTCAACAATGCGAGGGTGTTATTTTATCAGCTAAGTAAGTAAGTGTTTTTTTGTGTGTGTGTGAGAGAGAGCGAGGGCGTGTTTGTATTTTATAATTATTTGTCTCGTGCTCTGCTAAGAGCCGAGATCGCTCTGCTCAGATGGCGCACATCGCGGAGTGGAAGTCTTGTGAAAACGCTCCCCAAAACTAAGAAACACAGGCAGAACGATATCTTCAAAGTGACAAAGGTGTTGGCGGTGTCGTATTATTCGGGATGTTATGTTTGAGACGGCTGAGCGTTCAGTCAGTGTCAAGGGCGGGTTATTTGTCCCCTTCGCTGTTTTGAACAGCAGCGCCTGACAGATGGGGAGGACTGAACTGAGCGTAGGTTAACATACGCTGAGGCAGGATGCTAATTCCCATATCTGTGCAGAAGCACGCTGTTTACATAATATTCTAAGGGGAGTTGTGAACCTCATACTGCATGCTTTTTAATATCATGCACTCCGCAATTTCCACGTTGCCGAGCTTGCAAGCAGCTCGCCATAATCAGTGAGTCACACGGTATATAAATAGAGCATGAATGTAAAGCACACGGGCGGGGTTAAAAGGTTCGGCCCGCGCTCAGCGAAAAAAACGGCGGGACGTGTGATGGCAACTTTTAACAGCTGATCACCAGGGATTCTTGGCACGCTGCAGTGTTTATATTTGACTCAGAGTGGCGCGGTGCACTTAAACAAACACGCAGTCAGGCCGGCGTGATGAATGAAATGGTGCATGGACAGTTTTCTTAGCACAGTCGGGGTTCCCGGGCATCGACTGAAGATCTGAGCACCACAGCTTGGGCGAGATTGGTGCTATGAGAGAGCGAAAAAGCTGAGTTTTTATATGTATGACAGACGAGACAGTGAAACACTGACAGATTTATAAAAGCAAAAATTGCAAGGGACGCACGTGAGGAGGCAGGGAGGACTGCAGTCGCAGGCGCCTTGTCTAATTGTCGCATGCAAATACCTCGCCGCGACGCGTCTGATTTGTTTCAAATATTCAGTATAATTGCACGTTTGGTGATGCGTCGCCACAACGGGCTGTCAGTTTGAGGAGCGGTTCGTCATACTCGCGCCCATGGGCAGTGTGGATTGAGCCGCACAGCTGGAGTCATGTTAAACGTAAGGCGAAGTGACAGAAATGCTAATCAAGTATCAAAACTGACACTGCATTCCCATCGATGCACATCAGACCCTCAATGATTTATTAGTCAAAGTGAAAGCATGTGTCACTGTGTTGAGTGCTCATGGGTAAACACAGCTCTCGCCAAGGTGTACCACTTAGCAGCTCGCCCCCCGCCCCCTCCCTCCACCTCCCATCGAGCATGAACAGCACTCTGTGCGAGGGGCCGCCGATAGCGCGGCTGAAGAATAACTTTCAAAACAGGTAAGCCCCACGCGATACATCGAAGCGGGTCACTTAAGAGTGTACTAAAGGGCTATTATAAGAGCAGGAGGTAGAAGGGTGGATGTGTGTCCCCACTTCAAATGGCTTCTTCTGCTGAGTAAGCTCCGCCGCCCTCCCCTCCTCCCGACTCTTATTCCCCTCCCTGTCCCCCGATCAGAGAGAGGACGGAGCGCTGCGGCAGACCCCAATTATCCAACCGTCATTCACCATCCTTCATTTACCTCCTCAATTGCTGCTCCGCCACTGAATTCATTTTCAGGCAGTGTATTCCTGCCAGAGCCTCTGGGAGCCGGGGGTGGAGAGGTTAAAGACTCCACAGAGCAACCGACTTTTGGCTTAAGAACCGAGGGGACAACACATAAAAAAAAAAGCCGGCGAGCTCCTCCCTTCTCCTCTCCTCTCCTCTCTCCTCTCTCCTCTCTCCTCCTCTCCTCTCCTCTCCTCTCCTCCTCCCCTCTCCTCTCCTCCTCTCCTCTCCTCCTCTCCTCTCCTCCCCTCTCCTCTGGATGTGATTTGCATCATGGACAGACGAAGAAAGTTGTCTGTTTGCTGCGTCTCCACTTTGGTGTTGCCAATTAATTCAGAATCTCTTTGTGAGTGGATTCCTGGAACAGGGCCTGGTTTGATGGATAAACAATGCTCCAGTGCATAATTTAGTTGAGCATGGAAGTGAAAACATAAGATCCATTCACTCTCGCTCCCTCAGTTGTATTCTTAGCATCCACTTAAGCCGACTGCAGCGTCGTAATGAGATTATCGTTGAGTGAGCGGCTAAAAACAGATAATTGGACACCTTCGTTTGTCACTCGAAGGTGTGCAGCATCAGTTATGATTAACTGTAAAAACCCCCCCACCCCTTTTCCCCCCCATGCAATAAAGAATATCACATATAGTGATAAATATTAGAAAAGCTGCTCTCTGCATTATTCATACATCTTAACATCTGAGAGAATGCCCACCCCCGCTAAGACATTTCATTGGCTGCCATGCAAATCAAGACGAAGGCCCCGCTGCCAAGTTTTGCAGCTATAGTGGGTTTGTTCATTTTTAATAGCAAGGGGAGAAAAAATAGAATGGTTAATGATGTTGATTATTCGGCTGGGCAGACCAACATGTTTGTTTTTTGGGGTTTTTTTTGTTTTTTTCCTTGAGAAAATGCATGAATCATCCCAGAATCGTGGACTTCCCATATAGAGGATGCTGTCCTTGTGCCATCGAACACACACACACGCACACACACACACACACACACACACACACACGTTCATAATTATTTTCCAAGGATCACATCTGCATTATGTTCCTTCAGTAACTTTTAATGGTGTTTATAACCGATAACAAGATCCCCGTGTTTCGTCTGCATAATTAATGCAGAGTCTTTGATTGCCTCAGAAGCGGAGAGCTGCAAATTTTCTCCTCCAGGCAAAATTTATTTACACAAAATCGTAATTTTGTATAATAAAAGCCCTGGAGCCATGAACAGCGGTGTCCTATGCATTTTTTTTTCCTTCTTCCCTTCACTCCGGGGGAGCGCTTATGTGAATATGATGCCTGCTTTTCTCTCTTACTGCACGGACGAGCTGCTGTTGCATGAGAGTAGCCAGGAGCAATTTATGCTTTCATGTGAAAAGCGAAGGGGAGAATGCTGTAGGAGATTAATGGTACATAAACAATATAAATGACTGTGTAAGCATAGAACCACTGTCCCGTGTACGCTGCTTTTTTCTCCTTTTTTTCCTTTTAATCTTTATGCATTTATTCATTCATTTAGACGAGGAGATATTTGGCATAATTCGAAGTTTAATCTCAAAAGACACGCGAGGCACATTTGCACTTGAATGAAACGAAAAAAAGAAGGTGCTCGCTGGGTGAGGTTGATTATACGCGTCCAAATCAAGATAAACACATGCTGACAACAATAATAATTCCTCTGTCCGACCACATCCGTATCATCGGGTGATGAAACGAAATCTGATATGTATGTGCAGAAAACAGGCTGCTGCAAAAGGCGCCGCGGATCTCTTGGCACCGTACTGCTCGCCGAGAGTGACTCACTTTACCCTTTGTTCCATTTCAAACAGGTTCGGATCTGAATGCCGCACACTAGTCTTCAAAGTGGTAGTAAATTTACTACGATGTTAGTTTATTTTACAGGCCAAAGCTTTCATGGCACGCACGAGAGTCTGTACTCTTTTGTGATAAATCTTGAAACGCAGGAAAGCAGTTTAATTTTTTTAAGGGAAGGAATCATTTGTCAAAGAGTTTGCCGACTGAGTGAGCATTAAATGGTCTTATGAATCTTCCGCACATCAATTTGTGGCCCTCAGAGGATTTCTAATGCAGTGCAAATGATAGTTACCCACAGGGGAATAGCACCTTTAATTAATCTGGACATGGACCACACGCTCAGGACTTGCAATTGAGGTGTAAACAGATGTTTGGCAATATACCTCCTCTGCAATAAAGATGTCCCCACTGCGCTCCCAAATAGCTGCAATATGCAAGTGAGGAAATTCAGCGTGCCCTGATTTATTTGCTGTTATTAATGGGGCGGCGTTGAAGGAAGGAAGTGGTCTGTGGCTGCCAGCGCAATATCTGACCTCTGAGAGTGCATTAAATCAGGACATTAGGGAATGCAGTAATAAAGAGGCCGGCTAAGGCTCTGAACCTGCTCCAAAACAAACAAACCACAACAGAAGAGGCTGAGATCACACCCAGAGGACTGAAGCGTACAGAGGAGGGCCGACATGGAGTCCACCACCATGTCCTAACACACCGGGCGTCAGCAGTCCACTCTCAGATGTTAAAGGGTCAGGCAGCATCATGTAGCGCTGCACAGCCACACCTGCACACAGAAGTCTGGGCTGCATCATTTCTCATTCTGGGAGAAAAACACTCTGGCTTGTTTGTTTTTTTAAATTTTTTTTATTAATTTATTTCTTCTGACCATTAATTCTTCCTGGCATGAAAATAAATGGTGACACCCCCCAAAAAAGGGAGGAGCTGCTGGATTGTTTATGTTCGTACCTTTCACCACCCTGATCTGAGCAGCTCATTCCATCTCGCAGCGACATGTTCATATTGTTCTTTTCAATCTACTGTACAAAAACTGTGCTTTTGTGCTTTGGCAATATTGTTCCTCAAACGTCCATGCTAATAAAACCCCGCAACCACGCACCACCATCTGATATAGTCATTATCAAATGAATTAAAAGACAATGATATGATGAATGATGAATTTTTCTGCGGTTCTGTGGGTGGTTTGTCCAAGTGGTGTTGACATAGCTAACATAACTGCCAAAGGAGGCCTACGTATGTGACAGCACCGTTAGCCGGCCAGGGTAAGGGGGGTTAGCATACCATTTTCAGCGTGTAGGTTGCTAGCTCAAAAGTTGTTGTTGTATCCACAAACCTCTTTTGTTTCCTTTCAGTGGTAAAGATGAAATAAAACTGCAGCTATAAGACAAGCTGTTTTCTTTACTGTAACAGCTGAACTGAATTTTGCGTTCTTTCATCAAACGGGGTAAAAGTGCAAATTCAGATTAATGTAAATCAGTCAGTTTGTTTTCAACAAATCTGGAGGACCACCAGTCCAGACCATGAATGTCGTTTTATTTATTATGTTTTTTATTCCTCTTAATTTGATCTTACTCATTAATGTTGCTCCATGCTCATATAAAGTACTCGGACTTTACATTTCATCTGTAGTTTCTGGTTTTATTTTCTTATATAAAAAAGTGCTGTATAAATTAAGCTTACTTTTATTGTGACTATTAACTGGAAACACTATTGGCTACAGAAAGTTGGACTGCTGGTTATTCAGGCGTTGAATGTGAAACTGTGTCACTGTGCAGAGCAACCGCTCCCGTCCTGAAATATTGTGCTTGTTAAGACCGTTGGAAAGTTTTATTCTGGTAGCAGCGGCAGCGATATCTTAGAGGTAAAATCACACCAATTACAGTTTAGCATAACAAGGAAGAAAACTCTTCAGAGCATCCTAACAACGTACAAATCTCATGACATCAGATGTCAAAATCTGGCAACCCTAGTAAGTTAACATAACTGTATTTTCAAAACAAACTCCCAAACACTTCCCCCCCGAATATCACAAAAACTGCCTCCAGATTAATCCCTCACTTGTTAAGATTTTACAGTGAAGTTTTGCTCATTTGGTCAATTGCCAACAGTAGTGCGCACACACACCCGGCAACCATCTGCTCCACGACTTTTTCCTCTCACAGACTTAGTATTTCATTATGGCCAAGACTGTGCGTCACCTCACATCCTGTGCGTCCCCAGAGCCGTGGTTATATGCAAACAAGAGTCTTAAGACGCGGCCCCCACATCACCAAACGGTCTCCTGACTCCTACTCACATTTACTTGATCTATCTGTCAACTAACAATGTTTGCAGAAGCCTTCACACTTAAATTAACTCACACGCTCTGCCAACGCTGTACGAAGCTCATATATACTCTGTGCGCTCAGTACATTTGAGTTAATGTGCTTCAGCAGTAATTGTCTCGGCTACTTGTAGCACTGACACCGATTTTCTTTCAGTTAACGGTGGATTCATGCTGCCCTGCCATTGACCTCTCCGAGTATCCAAAATGTACACTGTGTGATGCCTGTTGTAGGAAATTCAGATAAACTGTATGTTTGCTTCAGTGAAAATAAAGTCGGTCTTCTTAGACAAAATCTCAGTGCAAATATGGAGCGGCTGGATCAAGATTAACACGGACTACATTTGTTAAATACGCATGCAGTGTTTGTTTTTTTCAGCCATTTTGCAGTCATGTTTAAGGATGCCATTGCCAACAACCTTTTGATGCATGATGGTCGAACACTGACTTTCCTGAAATTGTATAGAATTATAGGCTATTATAGAGGCTGTGTGGAACGTAGAACATTTCTAACTCGTTCTCATTTACAACTTGTCGAATACAACAGCTTTGTAGTTTGCTTTAAGCTTCAAACTATGACCCTCAACTGATCCCTCTAGTGTTTGCACACTCCGGAGATTAAAATAAATACGCTTCCATTTTGGTTTGATTAGATTTGGCCACCAAGACTACTTCGTTTGGTTCAGTCAACAAAATTTCTTGGTCAGGTCTAGACAAAAAGACCGCTTGGTTAGGTTTAGGTACCAACACTAATACGTTCAGATACGAAATTAATATACGTATGAAATAACTTAAAATGAAATCAGTCTTTGGAAACGGGAGTCAAACCGCAGTCTCCCGGGGGGGAAAGTCGTGTGTGTGACTCAGATTTGTCTCGCTCTTTATACTTGTGCACCAAAGGGGAACTACAGCTGCAAACTTGAAAGGGAAGTAGCAAAGGGCCACCGATCTGACTGCTGTATTTGACACGTCGGGAGTGAAAACAGGCTCACATTTTATAGAGATTCAATCAAATTTTGCAGAGAAAAATAGTGAGAAATTAGTTTTTGTGCTTGAGTGTCACATGACGTCAAACAAAATATTTCCATTGAAGTGATAAGAGGCAGTTAGCCTTGTGTCTGAATTCACATTTAATACATGAGCTAGCCTTTGATGTGCTGGTATAATATGAACCATGTGTGGCCAATGTCAAATCAGCAATGTGACTGTGTAGTGTACAGAACAGTGAGGTTTCGTACTACTGCGAACTTCACTTCATGATATAAACATATAGCAAACACTTCACTCCTGTTAAAATGTTAGGATTAGGATCTGATATATCCTCCAGATATTAGACCATGTACTGTACTGTAGTTAGTGGTGCGGGATCTTTCCCTGTTTTACATGCGCAAAGCTTCAAGACCTGGCTTTTGTTTTTTTTGTTTTTTTTTGGTGAGTGCGTCAGATCGACGGGAGGTTGGGTGATTACATTAATTTTCACTGCACGATTTCCCAGGCGACTCTCAGAAATTGACAGAACGTGAAGTGGACATTGTTTTGCTATTCAGATTTTGAAGCTTACAGAAAAAGGTAAAAAAAAAAAAAAAAATGAGAGAGCGACAGGAAACAAAAAGCAATGAAGTCACGGAGGAAAAGAGCCATGTTTGACTCCGTGGGTTAGCACTTATCCAGGGCAGGGGGCATAGCCTTTCTGATGTCAAAGTGTCTGAGCAACCCACCGCCTCATTATAAGCCAGAACAATTTGCCAGCGCACCTCTGACATTCCTTATGTGAACTAAAGAATGGCAGGCCGCAGAAAGGCTAAGAAAAGTACATATTCTTAATTGACATCTTTCCGGCTGCATTTAGGAAGAAATTACAACTGAAAGGTTTTGAAAAGAAAGAAAACTGTTGCTGAATTGCAATTAGGGCAGATTTGGTTGGAGCCAGATGAATCTTAAAGGCAGTGGTTCTTGAATCTGAGCCCTCCGGACCTACAGGCCTGCTGGTTTTCAACATGTAATCAGGAAGCGGTTCACACCTGGGATGCCAGGTGAAGGCAATTACTTGCAATCAGCTGCCTGGAAAGCTGGAGGGAAGCAGTGCCCTAGGTGCTTAGAACCAAAGCAGCAAATGAACTAAGCAAACAAAGTCGTGTTGAACATCTTGTTACTGTGGTTTATAATGTCACATTTTCACATCACGGCATTAGTTTACAAAAGAACAAGTGAGGATACCCTGCAGGCGTCACACACAAGTTGCTGTTCCTGGAGCTCCATGATGCTCGTTGAAACCAACCAATCATGTTTTGTTAATGTCGTAGCATGACACTTGAGAGAAGACTGGAAAAATACAGAGAGAGAAGTCATCCCTTTAAACACCTGTTTACCACTGTGAAAGGGGCTGTTTTAACACAAACCTTTCCTGAAACTAACCACATATTTCAGTTCCCTAAACCTAATCAAACACTGTCAGAAAATCAAAAAGTAAACTGCAATGAGTTAATATTACAATAGTATGTTTCAAATCAAGTGAGACTCCTGTTCTTAACCCATTCAGCTGGTTTGTGTTACAGTTTTGTACTGAACTGATGGTCCTGGAACATCTAACACAGCGATATCAGACACCTACCAACATCCTATAAAAATTCCAAAATATGTATGTTTCCTGTAGTACAATTTATCCATCCAGAAGTGAGGAAGGACGGGTGTGTCTACTTAAAGATGAGACGTGTGCTCATGTAAACGTAATTGGCGTTTTCTCCTGCTGAACTGCATCATTAGCTAGTTAAGTTGGCTCAGTTAATGAGCCTCTCAGCCATGAGTACACTAGACGCTCGCTTGCGGTGAGACCGTTCGAGGGAGGTCTGTGAATTTCCCGACTAACTGGGTCATGATTTCTGGAAAGAGACATTGATGTTGAGTTTTCTTTTTTTTCAGATGTATTTATTGATGCTCTGAACGCCACAAGCCAAGTGCCATCTAGTTCCTTTACGTTGAAGAGAAGGCAGACATCTCCCCAGCTCACACCAAAACAATCTAGACGGGTAAAAAGCGCTACAGTTAGGAGGGAAAATATAGGTTTTTGATTTTGGGGGTAAATATCCTCATAAATAAATGGGTTTGGAAATAGCTGGCACTTTGTCAGCACGTGATGATCCATCTGCTCAGAAGTGATGATATAACAGCAGGACCATGAAATAACATGAAGAAGCATATGCACATTACAACCAAGGCAAATGATGCTATTTATTATTAAACCCAAGGTGTGAAATTCCTTCCCGTGGCGTTCCTTAACTAATTATCATGGCACATTAGTTTTCAAAACCCCGAAGCCTTTGTTGAGTTTACCCAATGTGCACCGCGTACGTGTTTATTCCTGTAAGAATGAGGTGTGCGACAAAACAAACTTCAGAGAAAGCCATTCGCTCCGAGCCGAGACGACGCGGAGCCGGCAGCCGCTGGGACGGCTTCATTTGTATTCCACAGATCGTATCGGGAAAAATTTGGAAAATGTTAATTGGAGACAATGTGTTAAGAGGCAGATATGGTGTGACACGTAGCCAACATAATGGTATTAAGGACGAATTAATTATCACAAGATGCTGAGGGTGAAAAATGAATGTCATTCTCGATCCGTAGAAATACATAATAGATGGAAAAAGATGGCAGTGAATGCTAAACATCTTTGCTCGGACACGGGCGCCCCGAGTGCCTCTCGGGGGGACACGTTGAAAATCAAAAGACGCAGCTCCCCTGCATCCAACAGTGGACATGTTGACAAAGCCTTCATTTATTACAGATTCCCAGGCCGGCGAGCGTGGCCCCAGCGTGACGCTGATTAGAAGGCTTGTACGAAATAAGCCTGGGAGCCCCATTTCACCACAAACCTATATTCATTTAGTTCTGCAGATTTATACATCCAGCTATCTAGGCACAGAAATCCAGCATGACATGAGAGTGTATTCTGCCCTTCTCAGGAAAAAAAGAAAAGAAAAGAGGGGTTAATCTCTCTTTCTTTCATGAAGAAGCCTCAATCTCACAGTGACCAGCATGTCTCCTATGATGCAGCGGCTGAGGCAA
The DNA here is from genome assembly GCF_904848185.1 of Acanthopagrus latus. Classification (NCBI taxonomy): domain Eukaryota; kingdom Metazoa; phylum Chordata; class Actinopteri; order Spariformes; family Sparidae; genus Acanthopagrus; species Acanthopagrus latus. The sequence goes on from NC_051061.1 coordinate 19,546,035, forward strand.
TAAATTGAATTAAATAAACCCATTAGTTACAGCAGCTACCTACTCACCTCGGCCCAGATACACTTTCATGGTAAGTTGGTCCTTTATAGAGACCAGAGGACACAGCTTAAGGGCTGTGATGGCGGAGCGACCTTGAGTCAAAAGACAGAGAGCGCGTCCTTGTTCATTACTCAAATCAATTAAGACAGCCCGTTCGCCGCGCAGCACAGTCCCAGTGTGTTCCGCGGGTGTTTAAAAAGTAAATGTATGCTCATTCAAAAATCAATTCATACTTAGGATTCTGCCTCCTCCTGTCTTGTAGACATGAAACAAACCAGAGGTCGATTAGAGTAGAGAGCGACTATTGGGAGATTCGCCATGGAGCGTACTTAAAATGCATGGAATGACTAACTGAGTGCAGTTCACATCAGCTTCTCTACAAAAAAAAAAAAAAACGAGCCAGAGAGAAAGTCAGGGATCCTAATCTGCAGCAGCTTGAAAGCAAACTAGAATGTTTTTGCAGTTTTGTCCCTGACAGACTCCGCCAACAAAAGACAGCTGAATTCAGGCCTGTGGTTTTTTATATCAATGGTGATGAGGCCGTTGCTTACAGACGGGGGTTAACTACTGACTACTACCCAAAGACAGAGAGAGTTTAAAGACTGTTTTGGCTCTACGTCACCTTAAGCAAATAGTCTAGAAGTGAAAATAGGCAGGTGTAAAGCAGAATCAGAGTTGTTCAGGGGTTCGTCCATCTTAGTAGGCTGGCCCAGTGACACTACGGTTAATGTCCCTTGCTGGTTTAAAGGGCGTGAAAATGGCAGAATTTGAAATATCCCGGGTAGCTATCTGAAACTTTTACCATCACCAACTCAAAGCACACTCGCCGACCTGGGAACGAGACTGAACAATGATCAATCTGCTTTTTGTAACTGTGCTTCTGTTGGAAGCTGTTAGCATTATATATTAAAAGGAAAAACAGATTTCATGAGAACAAAATGAACAGAGTCTGTGAAGGCAGCGCTAAATCTCTCTCCATTAGCGCCGACTATTATTAGCACTATTTCCAGTAAAAAGTGTTCCCATTTCATCTCTTTGGCTCATTCACAGAGTCATCGTGGATTTTGTCGCGTGTGTGTGGTTGTGCTCTGCTTTATACACACAACACAATATATCACCCATGTCAAAGCCCCCCTCCCAGCCCCACCCAAGGGAACCGTTGGCTTCATGGTCGAGGGCAGGTAACACCCTTTAGTAGAGAGGCAGAACACGTCGACTTCTCTCCCAAATCTCTAACGCCAATAATCCAAATTATCCGGGGAAAACAATCACCTCCTGATACAGCCATTAGCAATTAGCATAATCCCTAAAAGCGTCCTTTTGAATTTCACTGGCTTAATCCAGGTCTCGGTGGAGTTTGGCACATGCCGTGGCTTGTGTTAATGACTTCCAACATACTGACACACAAAGTGCTGCTGGTGGCAGAGACGTGAGCGAGACTGTTTGTTACAAAATCTGATTTTTGTTTTATTTTTTTACACCGATCGATTTTTCACTTTAGTCGATCCAGCACGGCAGCGTCTCCACTGTACGTAAGGAGCATGTTGGGTGCAGTTTACACATCTAATACCCAGCTCATACATTGTTTCACACTGTGCTAAAATTATTCCAACGGAATACCCCATGGTGATTTGAGGGAGAGAAAGAGCATGAATAAGTAAACAACATAAAGCGATGAGAAACTTCAAAGGCGACGGGACAATCACAGCAAACAAGATCCTGGAAGCCAATGAATGTGTTTGTCTTTGTTTGTGACAGTGACTCAGGGGTGTAAACAGAGGAATTAGCTCGCACCTCCGGAGTCTCAACACATCACGCAGCCATAATTGAATTAAGTCTGTCAGGTTGTTGCTGAAGCTGTAGATGATGTGAGGAGCACCAGATGCTTTTTGGCTTCAAAGAGCAGCACAATAAGTCACCTTTACGTTTCCATCGGGTCCCTGACGAAGACATATATGTTTATGTTTCTCCGTGACTTAATCTTTGCTTCTGTTCTGGTCAAGGTTGGGAACATATCGTGCTTTATCCCACCAGGTTCTGTCGCTACCAGATGTGGCTGGAATTTGTGCTGATGTCTCGCTAAAAATATCTGGTTTTGTTAACAAGGTTGGAAAGCGTCCTAGAATCGCTTTAAAAATATCCACTTTGTTGCCACTAACGCTTCTTGACAGTGTCCCAGCATCTTGTTATTAATGCACTATACGGTGGTTTTGCGCTTACAAATGTTGAGCCACCGTCCTGAACAGTGGTCTCCGGCTTGGCAGCCATCTTGCCTTTCAGCAGTCGAGCCATCACCATCCCGTCCTCCCTCCTGACATGAAAGTCAGCTCGAATGTGAATGTGATATGACACGTATTGTAGAAGCTCTGATACAATATGTATGACACATACACATTTAATACATATCAGGGATTTGCAGAATTGTACTATGCAAACATTTTATTCTGGTGACTGGGCTGGGAGGAAAAAAAAAAAAAAAAAAAACATAATGAGAATCTCGAAAAACGTCTGAAATGGTATCTATATTTAGCAGCCGGCCTTTGATGCTAATTTGTTTGCTTTCACAAAAATTGCCAAGCTTTTCCTGATGGAAAAAAAGAAAGAAAAAATAAAACTGCCATACGCTGCACATTGCTGCATACGTCTACTGTGTAATGGTCATATGATAATGCCGCCTATACTACTGGGAGAAGCCAATATTTTCACCCCCCCTTCCATCCCTCAGCATAACACACTACAGAGGCACCTATCAGCTCATGGACACACATTTGAAACATACTCCCAGCAGTCCCCGTATCTTGGCTTCATGACCATTCCTGTCAGGGTTTTTCCCTTTGACTGAACAAATGCATCAGCTCGTGTCATGAGACCACATCCCTCGCAGCCAATAAGGAGCGTGAACGGCGCAAGTGCTCCAGGAGATGTGGAAGGAAAATTGGAATCTTGACAAGTATGATTGACACGCGTATTTGTCCCAAGGTAGTCTTATTTGCAGAGATTTAAAGACGTTTGTAAACCCCGGCATTCTGCAGAGCACAATCATTGTTCCTCCAGACTAGAGGCATATCACGGCAAATTCTGTTGCATGCAAATCATCTTTTGGGAGAGAGGAATCCCTTTGAGCATAAAATGACTTCAGCTTATACTTTATTTTGGGTCCAAAATAAATAATTTAGCAGATGAAGCCATGTCTTTCATTTTCAGACAATCTGTCCATGTCGCGGAAACAAAAACACACGCCTAAGTCCTCACTTCCATTTCGGCGACGGCGCAGGAGAAGGCTGCTCTGAATTTATCTCTTCTCTTTTTGATGGACACAAAAATAAAGTGGATATGAGCCTTGATGGTGGACCGTAACCCACAGCCACTTCACAGCAATGGAAGGGTGGAGAAAAAAAAAGAAAAAGAAAACGGCGAATTAAATTCTAACCATAAGTAAAATAGACTTCCACTTGAAAGCATCGGAGTGTAGCTACAGCAGAGCAGGAGAAAGAGATGAATGTGTGTGTGTGTGTGAGAGGGAGAGAGGAGGAACGCACATGAATTCTGAACAGGACCAAAGGCAGGATGAAATTGGCTATACCCATTAACTGCTCAAGAGGATTTTTTTTTTCCCCTCTCTCTCTCTCCATATGCAAAAAGGGATGGAGCGGCGTTACTTCTTCCATGATCCCCATGTTACAATAGAGATCGCGAGAATCAGATCAAACCAATCTGAAATCCTGGAATGAAATGAAGAAAGGAGCCGCTATTCAGCCAAAACAAAACACAGCAGAAAAGGGGAGAAAAAAAAAGTTCCTGAAAGATAATTCAACACGGCGCTCTGCACTGTGTTGATCCACAGTGTTGGGATCTCTGCTGCAGGAAATGTAAGAACCTGGAGAACGCCGTTGTAATGGTTGTACTAATCAGCCGCGGTGAAATGTTGCAGGCCGTACTTGTTGCAATTCAAATCTGCAGCGTTTTCACCTGAGATTTCAATTATTCAAAAACCAGATGATGCAAATGCAGCCTGTAACAAAATCTGCAGACAGTGTTATTTAACTGGGGGAAGTGCTTCCAGTCTAACCCCGTCTCAGGAAACACATTTACGTGGTGCCGAATGGCCCATTTCATATATTTAGCGAAATGTTTTCATGGTTTAAGTGGCAAAATGTTCATGTTGTCATGTCATTTCCCTCCGATATCGACTCACAGCATGACTTATATTTGAGGTTTTGCTGAAATTTTGGAAATTAAATCACAAGTTCTGAGCCAAAACAGTCTTTAGCCATTTCCCCAGCTTATCGTTAGCCTTTCCCTAACTAACTTTAACAGAAATTTTCAAAAAAATGCTTACATGCATCATCTCGGAGTTGGATGAGATTGTTTTAAAACACTCACGTGTCTTTACGCTTGATATTTATCTGGAGTGAGGTGCTACTAAGCGCAGCACTGAGGCAAAAAAATTGTGGTGTAACAGTCGTCCCGTTTCTGTCAAAATATGGTGAAATTCAGCCAACTGCACCTGTGAAGCTCAATAATTAACACATCACGTCTCACTTCTTCATCATCCAGAAGCCGGAGACAGCTCGACACACAACCTCTTGTGAAATGGGGATTTGTTATGTTTACACAGGTGTCTGTGTGTATCAACACAACCAGATGCAATGAGCGACAAGGTGAGCTTTACAGGTTATTAGGTGAGTAAACTGCTTCCAGTCATTGTGCTAAGCTAAGCTAAGTGGCTCCTGACGGTTGGCTTTACATTTAAGCATGCAGACATGAGAGTGATGTTCGGTTTTTTTCCCCTTTTCATTTAACTCTTGGCAGGAAAGCAAATAAGCATATTCAGCATGATGTTGCCTTCACTGCTGTCCCCAGAGTGTAGGTTAGAACTGATGTGGCACGGGTTGGGATCGGTCATGTCAATTGACGCGGTGCCTTCGAGTTCTCCGGTGTAAATAAAAAGGGATGAGTGGTTACTGCCTGGATGTGACCTGGATGTTCTGTATACGTAAGTGCATGTGTGATTTGTATGTATTAAATCTAATGCATTTGAGTTAAGTTATGTGAGCGGAACGATGTCTGTTCAAGGCCACCTTCACCGTACATATCTGTAATCGGGGTAAACAGGTAAGCTGTAACCATGGTAACAGCCGAGTGACGCAGAAGCTCAGTGCAAAAGGTAGGGAAGGCAATTCTGGAGAAAGATAGTTTATCGTTGAGTCTCTTTCCCTGGTTGTCGAGTGCCGACGCTATGGGTAGGTACTCAGCCTGGAATCCTGAGGCGTCATATTAAATGGGGATGAAAGTCAACAGTACACTGTGTTTGGAAAAAAAGAGAAGAAGGCTGGATGACGTAACACAACGTAGACAAAAGCTGTGTCAGGTGCTCCTAGAGACTGAGAGAAAAGGGTAAATACAAAGGCAGTCGAGGCACTGCAAAAAAGAAACGTCAAGAAATAAGGAAGGAAACACTAAAAAGCTGTTCTCGCAGCTAAAACGTTAAAAGGGCAAACATGTTTCGAGCGTCAGGTCCAAGAGTCTTCGCCTTTGTAATCAACTATATTTCTCCAGAATCACCCTCCTTACCTTTTACTGCGCCGGGCTCGAGTCCAGTTCAGATTTAAAACAAAAAAAAAGAAAATGTTTGTCTAGTTCAGGTCTGGTCCAGTTTTATATTGTATTCCATAATCCTGACTGAAACCAAGATCAGACATTTGACATGCACACTAGCCCGTCTAGATTCTGTCTGATGGCATAACACTGACCAGAGGCTGAGTCAAGTTTTCTTCTTTAAAATAAAAATCTGTTTTAAATTATTTTGAGTCTTATAAGATATAATTTAAAAGATGAAGCCTCTCAGGGCTTCTGGTGGACGTACAGAAACAGCCCTGAACATGAAAGACACTGAACAGACTCGCACTGAATCCATAACACACGATACATACACATCACACATGCAGAGCATTAATGATTGATGTAAGCGGACACAGCCATGTATGCATTTGACCGCATGAGGCACCGTTGACAATGTAAAATACGTGGATGGGCGTCTTTCAGCTTTGAGATCAGACACTCAGCGGTGCTCCATCGTTACACTTGACAATCAGCCGCACGTCTGATCATCGCCGAGGAGAGCCTTGTTACGGGAAGAAGTCACTTCTTCCTCGCAGGGAAGATGATTTCATCATATCGTTGATTCCACAGTTGGCTTAGTGTTCGATAGATTGATTTATAAAGTGCTGCGTGCGAGCTAAAGCAGATGAAACACGCCGCCCTTTCTGGCTGGAGGATATAATGAGTAATTTTCTTGTGCTACGCTGCATCTAAAGAGACGCTCCAACAAGAAATAAACACGATTGCTCCTGTGGTAACCAGAACCTCAGAGCTCCACCGTGCTCGGGAGTTTAATCAAGTGGAAAGAGGACGGGCAATGAGAAGAGACTGTACTGGAGCGGTCCACTCTCTTGACAGTGCATGGGGCTATGCTGCTAATTAAAAAGTTTAATTCCACAACTGCAGCACTGGCATCAGAGCACTCAGAGGTGCGTCCTTGTGAGTCTTGGCGCCGTCTTATCAGGCGTAGGCAGATTCTGCCATGTTGGGGAAGGCGCAGGACAGGGAGGCACTGCGGCAGCACACAGGCCCAGCTGGAAGGGATGGCATCGTGCCTACTCGGGGATCTGGCCCACCTTGCTCTTTCCCATCTCCCCACTGAGTGGAGTCACGGGCTCCCAGTCAGGTGGCAAGAGTCAGGCGCTAAGCTGCCCATGGAGCAAGCCGAGAAACGGAAAGCAGGGCTAAACAAGGGATAAACGCTGGATTTAGACTTTCTGGTTCTGGCCCCGGCACCGGATCCATGTCTCCATTACACACCCTCTGTCACCAGGTCCTGTCCGAGCGACCGGAGGTTGCAGGTACAGCAAAGCCTGAGCTGCAGCACACACTGTTCCTTCAGAGCCCCACAGAGGCTGCTTCAGATGTGATACACACCTCCTCCGTGAATGGGAAAAGGAAGTAGTGAATTCTTTATAATACAGAGCAAAGACGGGATGTGTTTCTTTGGTAAGGTGATGAACGAGCGCGCTCCATTGTGCGGCTCTGAGCTAAAAGTTTTAAAGCCGTGTAGGATCTATTGATTAGAGCACATTACAACACGCACAAAGGCGGAAAGGCCTTGGAAATGACAACACTCGGTGTGTGACATGCTTTTAAAAAAAAGGGCCACATCGCACGAAGCAGCAGGAAAAGATGATTGGAAAAAAAAAAAAGTCGACAGTGAAAGCGAAATCGCTTCAGAGCACGAGGAATAACAACGGTGTGTTCAGGGACTAATCACCGCGGAGCTGCAAGCCATCGCCGACTCGTTTGTCAGCAGCACGGGGCCGCAGCCCTGCAAGAATAAGAATACCACTCTAAAGATTTATAGGCGCTCCCTCTCAAATTTTATTGCGTAGGGGTTAAAGTGTCATTTTAATAACACAGAGATATTAGAGCTCGCAAACCTCAGTACAACTTTTGTTCTTGTTCTCAGCAAGCTGATTTATCAATGTATAAACACTTTACAGAGGAGACAAAGGAAACGCCGGGTGCATTATGATTTGCTCACGTGATTTCTTTGACCAGAGACACCGCGGTTTCATCTTCGTGGATTTTTAAAAACATCTCGCATGCATTCAAGCTGGTAAATCAGCGCAGCGCCGTGAAACTCCTCCAACACAAAGTTGTTTGGATCACGACCCGCTGTTGCTTTTCACCTTTTTTTTTTTCCCACTCCTTTAAAAATATGCTTTTAATTCAGTGCAGCCAAGCCGCCGACTGTGGCGCTAGGAGTTTGATAGATGATGTATTCGCCTCATAAACAGGTGAGCCTGGCAATAAATCCTTTAACACTGGGTCAGATCCATAGAGTGGTGAGACGGTGGTGTTTCAGGAGGTGGCGGCTGAAGTGTGTTGGCGGTGAGCTGACAGAGTGATAAGTTATTCAGGATATGCAGGACACACTCCTGTTACCGAGTATTGTCTTTTCTTCCGGCTCCAGCAGTACAGTCTTAGTGGCAGTTATCTGATGAAGTACAGTGTGTAAATCAGTTTTATACCCTGTTAAGTCTTATACTGAGAAACTTTATGAGAGAAGTCTAATTTATGACTTTTGGCCAATTATTGTGAGGACTGGATGTGAGCGTGAGAACTCTGTTCATACACAGATTAAAAGGACGGACAATTCATTTTTTAGTGGATTGTATTTCAGCTCGCAAAGTAGTAAAGCTGTTAAAATGCAAAATGTGCATTTCTTTCCATAGTTCATGTGGAGTAGATGTTAAGGGTGTGTGTGTGTGTGTGTGTGTGTGTGTGTGTGTGTGTGTGTGTGTGTGTGTGTGTGTGTGTGTGTGTGTGTGTGTGTGTGTGTGTGTGTGTGTGTGTGTGTGTGTGAGACCATCTTCCATACTTCAATTTGTGTTCCTGCAATCGACTCTGAAGTAATCACGAGTATTTATGGGCTCCAGCTCCGACACATGTATATTTGACCCACCTGGCAATGTGAAAGATGTCAGTCATTATTTTTAGAGGGTTTCTCTGCCTTTACAAAAACATATAAACACTATTGTTGGTGTAATAGCAGTTTTAGCTACCGCAGGTAATGTTAGCTGCCACATTAGCATTCTGGCTTTAATTCTCCCAAACGACGTTGGTTGAATAGAATAGATTATTGCTGGTCTCTGTGGGTGCATCTAGCATCTGGGTCCCTTCTCCCCCCTTATGGACAGTCCTGTCCATGCTGTCCACACAATGTGCTCCAATAGGAACACACTCACAGTGATTCAACAGGATTCAGGTAAACGGTAACGCCGTCATCATTCACATTATCGTTGAATGTTCTGTGTAACACAGTTCTGAGATTCCAGCCAGTGTTGTACAAAGAGGAGTCAGACTCTCCTCCATGTAGCATCGTTTTCAGGAAGTGGATGTCTCACAGTATGTTCTGAATATTACAGGCCATCCAAACACACACACACACACACACACACACACACACACACACACACACACACACACACACACACACACACACACACGACAAGGGCACAGAGACAGAGTTACTTGAAATTTTAAGATCTGTGTTTCATGGTCGTATTGATTTTTGATGAATTTCACACATAATTCAGTTCAGATCTATGGCTGTGTGTTGATGTAGCTTTATTTATGACTCCTGTAATGATTTTCCCGGAAAAGCATCAGTTCAGGTTCGCACCTCTAGAAGACACTGATCCCGATCATCAGACTGAGGCCTAAAGTTAGAATACCAACACACGCAGCGTGAGGTGCACTTTGTTACCTCGAATCTTTCACATCAGAAATTATTAACACGGCGGCTCCGTGGCAGGTTCTCTCAGAGTGAAGAAAGCCGTTGAGGAGACTGCTCCCACTCTGCTGACTGTCCAGTTCGCACATCAATGCAGAGCAGAATCCCATCGAGCCTCAGCAGATGAGAAACCTCGGGCCTCCCGCTGTATTATTTGATCCGGCCACACACGCTTTTCAGCTGGAATTAATCTAAAAATCGGACAGTCTGACACTCCTCAAAATGCCTTTTTACAACGTGTAAAGGCGGCTCACTCTGCCACTGTTAATCTGCGAGTTGGCCCAAATGTCAAGGGCTTCGACATTTTACGTGTGAGGTACCAGATTTGACCAATTTGGGGAAAATAACAGCTCTGTCAACGAGGTTTTCTTGTAATTGATCACGCCGTGTTTGTCTCCCTCAGCCAGCAACAGTTCTGTGAGTATTCTGTGCTCTTTTTTCAGTTTTTTTATTTTCTCTCTGGCAGTTGCTCCTCTCCAACCCCGTTCATTAACACTAATATAAATTCTATTTGTTTGGCATTTTGCAAAAAAAAAAAAAAAACATTCCCAGCATTCAACCTCACTAATAAGCCCTCATTAGCCCGGTCCCCTAACTAAGTGTGAATTCCTGCTGAGAACGCTCGCCCACAGCGCACATAAATCTTCATGTATGATCGATAATCAATGGCGTTGCTTAGCACAATTTATGAGGCACATTATGATTCCACTAAAGTACACAAATACTGGCAGGGAGCTGGGGTAACATTTGCCGGATTGGTCATCGCGCATCCAAACGGCTCCCAGTTCCAGGTTGAGGCATGCTCAAGAGAACAGATAAGTTAAATCCTCGCGGTGGCTCATCCTCCTTACTCAGAAATAGAGGCGACATTAGGAGCGCCAACTGGCTGTTGAAAGCCCTCTGTGTACGGTAATGATGGCTCTAGATTGCTAATTGCTTGTTCAAGTAAGCCCAAAACACACTGGAGAAACTGTCCAAGAGCACTAAAAACAGGAAAGCAGGACCGATCACCAGTCTGGGCCCCCGCCGATGGAGGTTCACACCAGACGCGCAACAAACAAGAATCCTGATGTGAGTATTAGACGTGTGCCGAGCTAAAAACAATCTTTGTGCCACATTCTGAGGCGTTTCATGATGTAAGAGTTGCTCAGCATTGTATTTTTCCTCCGCCTCCACAATCGGAGTTAATCCCTGATCCGGTAATGTGTCAGGAGCGGGTCAGATGCTTAGTACTGCATTAAACAGAACAAATGTGAAAGTACAACAAACAACAACAAAGTTGTATTAGATATGTTGAAAATGAATGATTCTTAGATGCATTTTGATGCTGAGAGATGAACATGCAGCAGAAACACGCGTCTGGGAAGGACCCCTGTCTCAGAGGTGATGTGTGAAAGTGTATTTTTCGTAGATTTAAGCTCACTCGCAGCTAGTGTCATCACAGAGATCAACATATCGGCTGCTTCAGGCCTCATTCTTCGCAGTATCGATACACTCCGGCTGCATTATTTCACCAACAGCGAGACGCCACATTGCTCCGCCTCCATAAAATACATTCATCCAGATGCCCTCGCTGGTTACACGCAGCACAAAAGCTTCGTTGTGTTTCTCTTTGAATAGAAATCACAGTTGTGTGCCCTTTCTGTCAGTTTTCACCCGCCTAATCAAACGTAGTATTGAACATCGATATTTCTAAAGGCAGTGTACCGAAGCGAGAAATTCCAGCATTGTGACAACACTAGAGTACCTGTGAAGCTCTCACAGAAAGATTTTTATTGTGTTTTTCTAATGAGGTGGGTCACACAGATACTGGTATTGACAAAGATGCCTCTTTTTATATTGTAGACTGACTCTCTAAATGAAAAGGGAGTTTAGATTAACCAGAGTTCTTGCATTGATTGATGAAAAGGAAGCACGTGCAGTAACATAGACGGTGAAGGATGCGTTATTAAAATGCAGTCGAGAAGGTGAATCGTAATCGAAAGAGGCCAGTGAAGATTCCCATGAAGTTACGTGTCGCACGGTGGCAAAGTTGGACAATGTGCTCGTTTAAAAAAAAAAAAAGAAGAAAGAAAGAGAGATTCACTGTTCAGTGTCGAGCGGTTTCCAAAACGGTTTCTGGAGGCAGTTTTATGAACACATGGATCAAAAACCATCTCTTACTGCTGATAACATGGACACACGCCAGAAAGAAAAATGTAATGCGTTTCATTTGAAGTTTCAACAGATACATCGAAACACTAACGAGCAGTAATCGCACGAGCGCAGTGCAGATCTCACCGCTGCTGCAGACGCATGCGCTCCATTTATTTCTAAATGTGATTTGAGTCCTTTTCTCCCCGGCCTATATCTCTATCTATCTCTCTCTCTATCTCTCTATAAATAAAAGTTAATCTGAGTCTGTGTAATATAGAGACTCATTTAGCCTGAATCCTCTCACACCACAACAACAACAACAACAACAACAACAACAACAACAACAACAACAACAACACCACAAAGACCCAGAGCTCCAAGAAAATGCTTCAGTTGCAAAATAAACAAGTTACCTTTTTTTAAAAAAATGAATTATTTAATGTGATTATTACAAAGTGCAGTGTTTAAAGCCGATTCCTGTCTACAACTCATGTACTGTACGTGCAGCCGCTACACAATACAAGCTGACAAGTTGTGCTGCCTGCCTTCACTTCAGCAGGAGAACACAGCGGCTGTGGAAATAGAGGGGGCGTTCGCTGCTGCCTACATAAAAGAGAACATATTTCCTTTTATTCCACCGCTGTCACTGAGGTTTGACCACGTCAAACATTTGCTGGGATAATGATAACGTCCTTGGAGGAAGCGATGCTTCATGATACTTTACCCAAGTCAGAGGAAAGTGGCAACAAAAGCCTTTACTGGACGGAGATGTATTTTTTTCTAAATGAGGCGTCTGAGGCCGAACGTTGAAGTAGCACAAACACGTTTACAGCCTCATTCAGCCGGACTCACCCTGCTGCATGACCGGCCAAGTCGCCAGGACGAGATTTTAACGTTTCTGCAAACCACCGACGTTCACTATTCTATGTGTTAAAAAGCTTCGTAACACAGGGACGTTTCTACCACGTGTGTCAGAATACATTCACGCTACATTTATGACCTGACCTGCATGTGAGGAACTCGTGTAGGTTGCAGATAAGAAGACCACCGATCAAGTTCAAATCATGACACCACCGGATATCTTAAAGAAAACCTCTGCATGATTTCCAGTCGTGTACCAGTCGAGGAGACCAAAACAGGTATTTCAAGCAGAACATGAACATTTTCTAACCCTAACTCAGATGATTTATTTATTTATTTATTCATTTTTTGGCCTAAAGCTAAAAAGCCCACGAGCACAAGTCTTACCTCAACAGAATATAGAAAATTGAACCTAAAGAAATCTGAAGTTTCACCGCGGTTTCTAGAAATGTACATTTACCCAGGGGATCAGGTCGCGTCTCACCCCAGCTGGACTGCAGTGGGACAGGCTCCAGGCCCGCCTGAATGAATCCACCATGTTTCCTCACCATGCGGCAGCTTCTTTAATTCACACAACACAAAGAAACTCAATGGAACTTTCCTTCATCCTCTTTTCTTTCCTCTGGAGCGTCGCACAAGGCATCAGGAGAGTATTCAGACACACAACCCCGTGCTAAAGATCACTACACCCAAATATGTGTCGGATAAACTGTAACCGGCAAAAAGCATCAGCAGTCGATACGAGCTCCCGCAGATATCATTGGATCCGCCGAGACTTAGCGAGCATCTGAGCACACGTAAGCCCTGACGAGACGCCTCAGGATTACCTCTCCCCGCAAGTTTGTCGTCGGTATCCAACACGTGGAGCAGCTGTTGCCGAGACAGGCCCGAATTTATGAATCGCATTTTACGAGATTACTGGTCTCGTTCTACTACGCCAATGTCAAACGCACGCAAACATCTGTAACTGATCATGATTTTCGCTTCCATTAAGTGCACATTAGCCGCAGCATCAACAGGCAGAGGGGAGAGCGATGCAGTAAAACGCACTGTGCAGGAAACAAAGCGGACAAACGTGGCCTGAATGTGTGGCGCAACTCGTCGTTATTCTATAACCATTAAACCATCAACTTCACACCCCACCCGTGTAAAAATGTGGCCCTGTGTGTTCACCTGCTCCCTGAACGCACCACTCAGAGGTGAACGTTCCACACAGGAGCAGCGACGGATATAACATTAAGGCTCCCGTGGGGGATTCTTTTTGGCTCAGGGGCCCCTAAAACACACAAGCGCACTTCTTATTATTTATGTAAGCATGTCATCCTCCTCTCTAATGAGCCTTTCACCGGAAGCTCAGTGAAACAGCTTGCATTAACACAGGCTAAATGAACAGCCGAGAGCTCCCGTGTCTATGCAGCAAGATGAAAGCAGATGCTCCACAACCCAAACACCGGCGCGGCAGACCTCGAGTCAGCGTCACTGTCGTCAGCTCATTGACTCCATTAGAAAGTCTTGAATTCCCCCCAACCCCCCCTCCACTCCCAGGTCAAACATCATTATGTGAGAAGAACGCCGGGCGGAGCCATGACCAACTGAGCCCCCCCCCCCCCCCCCACACACACACACACACACACACAAACACGGGAATGATAAACAGGAAGCACACCGGCTAATAAAGCTGGGCTCAAAGTGAATGTCAGCCAGCACACACCAGCTAAAAACTGATGCTCAGAGCTCAGACATGGAAAAAAAAAGAAAAAAAGGAATCCAACACTCTCACGTGTTGGACTGAAGCAGAGGAGGTGCTCCGGTAAGTGATGGGTTGAGGAGGAGGAGGAGGAGAAAATACTGACTGACTTCAAGATGAAAGCAGAGTCAAGCAAAGGGAAGAAAAAAGAAAAATCACTGCTTCACCTTTAAATACTTGCAGTCTGATACGTATCACATGAAAACCTGCTTCTATAGAAAAGAACCCCCCTCTCTGTAAATCTGTGAGCATGACTGTGTGTGTGTGTGTGTGTGTGTGTGTGTGTGTGTGTGGAATAATGAACTGAATAATGAGCCGATTCCTCTTGATTAGCGTAAGAAAAATAATATGACAACACATGATGGACCCTGTTTGTCATCACGTGTTTCATTGTCACCAGCTGATACAGGATCAGACTGAAGCGGCACACGATGGCCACCTCGCCAAAAAAAAAAAAAAAAAGAGGGAGAGAAATTAAACGAGATGTTGAACCAAATCGTCGCCCGTGGCTCTCATCCCTGTGTGTGCTGGTCTGCCACTACGCCTGGTGAAGTGCAATTCTGCTGTTTAAGACCACCCTGGATCTGCAACAGTGGAGCTCACTACAACACACACACACGCACACACACACACACACACACACACACACCATGGTTCAGAAGCAAAGTGGAAACTCCTCTGTGAGCAGTATAAATATATACTCTCAGCAGGAGATTACAGACCTCACCTCCCTGAGGTGCTCTCACACTCTGTTAAAGGACCATTTTATCAATTTATACAAATCAACCACTTTACAATCCACTTTGTTTCCTCTATATTTCCAGGCAGCCTTTGCTTTTTTTTTTTTATTTTATTTTTTTATTGGTGTCACTCAAAATGCCAGGATTTGAGAACTCACTGGAGTGAGATAATCCAGTCCACAGTGACTGACAGAAGGGTTTATTTCCTATGGGAATAAAAAAGACATAAAAAGAAAAAACTAGCTTGTGGATCTGATGGGAAGTTTGAGACGTGATTAATCCCTCCGTGTCTGACCTCCTGCAGGTTGTTGAGTCTGTTTCCAACTGAAATACCTACAAACCAAAATTATTAATTGGAAGTGGGAAAAAACAGCACAGAGGAGGCTGGAGTGTGCGTGATTAGCGGCGGATCTGGCTCAACACAGACAGACAGACAGACAGACAACAACACCGGCTGCTACGATCAGAACCGAGGCTGTAACTCACCGGTACCAGTCCAGCCCCCTCTCGTAGTTCCTGTCAAAGAAATGGGGCTCGTTCCCCACGGCTCTGACGTCCGGGTGCACCCTGAGCGCCTCCAGCAGGGCTCTGGTCCCCCCTTTCTTCACCCCGATGATGATGGCTTGGGGAAGTTTCTTCTCTCCGTAATCCATGGTGCAGTTCACCCTGAGCTCGCTGTCCGTGGTGCTGAACTCCTGGTGCTCCCTCTCCAGCGCGGTGGTTCGGTACGCCGCCGCCGCCGCCGCCGTCGCCGATCTGGTCGGAGCCGCCTGCGTCCTAATCCACTCCACCGTCCTCTGCTCGGCCTCGGCATGATCCTTCACGGTGGAGACCGCGGTGGTCCTCTCGGCCTCCGTGAATTCGCCCTGCGAAGCGGAGTAAAGTTTCTCCCTCAATGTCACAAAAGTTGTCTCCTCCGTCACCAGCCTCCCCTGGTACGCGTAGTTCTCTTGCAGGGGGAACTGCAGCGAGTTGTAGCAGCTCATCAAGCTGTAGAACAAGTATGTGACAGAGAGGGAGAGGGTGAACATGAATAAGATTTTCCGGGGCACTTTAGAGGTGAAAACCGAAGTGCTGGACCAAAATGCCATCTCTGATAGCAGTGATCCTCTCAAAGAAGTGGCCAGACATGTTTCCACCCCGAGTCTTGCATGGACGAACTAAACAAAAAAAAAAAACAAAAAGAACAAAAACCCAAAACAGCAAATAAGCAGTCACTATCAGCGCCGCTCCAGCTGGAAACGCGTGAACCTGGACCGAACCGAGCTGATCCAACCTGACCGCATATTGATGAAGGCTCGCCGGGGAAAACGGGTCGTTAAAATTCCGGGAGAATACCGAGTCCCAACCCCCCCACCCCCCTTTTTTATCCCCCCTTCTTGAGTGTCGATTTGTTTTATTCCGAGGCTGACAGATAATGTCACAATTTATTGGAGTGAACTTGCGGATCTGAGAGGCTGGAGGTCTGGCGTCCTTCCAGATGAGCAGCCCGGCTTGAACTGGACTGAGTGCGATGCGCGAAATGTAGACATTTTATAAAAAAAAAAAAAAAAGGAAAGAAAAAAAAAAGAGCAGCAGGGTTTAAAGTAGGATTCCTCCTCTTCTTCCTCTCCTGCTCCTCACCAGCAGCAGCAGCCCGAAGTCCGGTCCAGTCTGCGATACAGGAGTGGATTCACATCCATCTCGGAGCACAATCCACTCAATCTGTTCCCAACAGGAGACGACCGGGGCGCACGATCCCCTCCGCTTCCCTCTGCTCTCTCCTCCTCTCTCCTCACTTTTGTAGTAGAAAGTCGGCAGCCTGCTGCACAAAGGCGTCCACTCTTCTCTTCTCTCCTCTCCTCTTTCTCTCTCTCTCTCTCGCTCTCTGAGGCTGCTGCTCGCCGTCCCTGCCGCCTTGCGCCTTCTTCACGTTGGTAGGATCCTACGATGTGCGCATCGGCTGGGTGAGCTCATCTCAAGTGAAGCGCCGTGGAGCCACACAGCACAACTAGTGTGTACACCCACTTTCTCTCTCTCTCTCTCTCTCTCCCTCTATCCGTGCACAAGTAGGGCTGTGAACGTCAGATGTCCTTATCTGAAAATCACCAGAACCAAAAAAAAAAAAAAAGGTGGACAGACCCGCACGGTCCCGCTCCTCCTCCACATGGACAGAATCAGAGGCGGGAATATGCGGGATGTCATGTCACAGTGGTGCGTCTGTCGCCTCGTGCTGCATTTATAAAAGTTGCCCAAACTCCATCCTCCAAAATAATAATTGTGACGGAGATTACATTTTTTTTTCTCCCTCTACAGAAAGCTCATGTCTGCACCCTGCTGGTTTTTCCGTGGAGCGGTTGCATAAGTTAATTAACAACAACAAAAAAGACACAGAAAAGAAGTTGATCTTGCAGAATGTGCTGGAAAACAAGCTGCAGTACACGATGAATTTATGATGCAGACATTATGTAATTACTGATGAGAATATCCAGCAGAACTTAACTCATACACTTTGTTTGCACCAAATAATTGCATGCCACTGAAACGTCTCCCTGTGTTAGAGGATCTCATTCATCACGCCCCTCCAAATGCAAGCTCCACACTCTGTACTGGGTCAAAAATAGTTTGCAATGCCTGGCTCTCAGAACAGAACAGAACAGAACAGAACAGCAAGCCGCCTTTATATATAAAGATCTGTGGGGGGGAGGGGGAATATTCATTTGTGCATGTTGGCTTGGCTAAATTGTGTCTCCTCTAAATGCAATCCAGGGGTGACACCAAGTCGTTTTAGCAAAGTGTTGTGTAGAAGTGGTGCAGTGGTGCCAAAGGACAACGAAGTCGCAGGGGAGCTCTTCAGATTTGCATTCGAGACCCGGCGCGCTCCCACCAAATCACAAAATCTGTCATCCGTTGAGCGCCGCGAGCACAGATGGGAATATATATCTCCTCACATTGCTGAGTTCCCCAACACAGAGTCAGGATTTTCAAAAACTTAAAAATCTATTTTTTTTTTTTTTTACAATGACAGAATATTAAATGATTAAAAATGAAACAGGTGAGAAGAGACAAGCCAGCCCTGTGTGAGTGAGGAGGAGATGGTGGTGGTTGTGCCAGCTGCGTAAGGTGGCCAAGTTTCCGAGACAGTGTTTCATCTATACAGCAAGTGCAAAATTTAGCCAGTCGCTAGGTTAAACCAGCTACGTTGTTCAGCAGTCAGTGGTTTCTGTGTCTGAACCTAACCAGACCCTTAAAACAACGTTGTCACGACATAACAATTAAAATTGAACCTAAAGAAACGTGTTGCTACAGTGTCAGGGGTATTCTGGCGATTTGGGTTGCATAAGCACTTGATATTTTCATGAGTCGTGGGACTTTTTCCAGCCATGTTAGAGAGGCCATTTTTTTTCTGGCAACTGCGCGGGCTAGCTGGTGAACAAAGTGGACTGTTTAGTTGCTAAAGATGTCAGGCATTTTCTCAGATGTCACATTACAAAATGCCAAAGTGAAGGTTGGACGACACACGACTGCAGAGGAGCAGCAGATGAATGTAAGTGTCGTTTTGCAAATTAAATTCAACTTTAAAAAGTGACAATATATCAACGGTGTGTTTCCAACTTGTTTTTTCTGCCCCCTGGTGGCCAAAAAAATATGTAGGCAAAAGAAACGCTGAAATTCATTTTTCTTTAAAGTTGCTCTTATGACTTGTACTTTATTACAGTGATTTCATGAAATGGCGATCTTTCCAAGTCATAGATTAAGTTAGTCATCTATATGTTAACGGCTGAATAAATCTGTGTGAGATTGTATCCAGTAAACCACATCACTACTTGTCACGTAGCCGTCTGTGTGTCCTCTTTGGTGAAACCTTGATTCAAAAACACTGTTGCCAGATTCTTTTTTTTTTTTTTCTTTCTCAGCAAGATGAAACAGCAAGTTATTTACAAACCAGAGCGGTCCATAAGCAATGCAGGTGATTGGGCGAGGGGGAGGGAAGCGTGGACAAGTGTTTGGAGCACAATGGTTACTGGGTGTTTGGCAGTCAAGAGAGCGTAGGAGAGCTCAATGAGTTTGCTGAAAATGTTGTATTCGTAAATTGCCACTCGGAGAAGCGGAGAGCTCTCTACTGCGAACTGCCCTGTTTGTAAATTCCCACTGTTATCAGACTTCCTGTCACCCCGTCAGAGAGCTCGGAGCATGCTCAGACACTTCGGGACGTGTCAGTGTTAACGACAGCCAGTGAAGTGGTACGAAGACGGCTGCCGCCACTTAATGCTGATGATAAATTATTATCACAGCGGCGGGAAGAAAATATATTGACCCGCTCCATCTTCCCCTTTGTTGTGTCTGTTATCTGAGCCATTCATAAAATCACTCAGACACTGTCTGTCCCTGTGGAGGCAGAGTGCTCCGATTGTCTCCATTTGCATTTGCAAACAAGTAGTCGCTCAGGAAAAATGGAGTTTCTCGACTTCCGTGCGGGTCCAGACAGCTTCTTCCAAGAGGAGGATTTAACGTTTGTGTCTCAAGGCCAACAACAAATGAACATTTTCTAGCTCACCTACAGGCAACAGGTTTTTAACAAGATCTAAGTGAAGATAAGGGGGTTTTAAAATCAACTCTATACTCACTATAAATACAGCACAAGCTACCCTTCGGTCCGCCAGCGGACGCTCAGCGCTCATCACAATGAGACTGTGAGGCACACGGAGCACGGCGGCCCGCAGCCCGCATTAACATTCACCTCGCGCCTAGATTGTATTCAGATATGAATTATCCATATTACATTTATACCTGGAATTAAAAATGGGCCTCGGCTACCCAGTGTGTCTGCAGCTCCACCGCAATTATGGTTTTCAATCCTGCCAATATCCACTCACTGTTAATGCAAAATTATTCATCTGACTCGTTATAAATATCATCTCGCAGGCTTCAGAGGAGGCTGGAGCCGACTTTATTCTAGCGCGGTACATGTGTATCTCTTTCAGTGCCACCTTTTTTTTTTTTTTCCCTTCCCCTCCTCTCTGTGTTTGAATATTTATACATCACAAAGAAAAGATGGATTCAGTCCAAAGTATTTGATGGTGCGACAGCCAAACGGGCCATATTAAAGCTGCTTATCTTTAGCATCAATATAAAAAAAAGGCATCTTTCGTCAGGTGTGGTGTACATCATCAGCGGCAGGTAATGAGAGTTTTCTGACGCAGACAGCTTTACATCGCTGTGTGGCAGTCAGCGCATTGTTCTCTGTGTAGGTGTGCTGAAGATGCAGCCTGGAAGCAGTCTGCACAGATTTCTTTAAGGTGTTACTGATAACGTTCCAGCTCGTCCTTTCATTGCATTCGCACCACAACGCCGCTGTGCCCAATCGTCCGCCCCCCCTCAGTTGGATGCCGCTTTGTTGCACGTGCTAATGTTGCTAATGCTAGCTAGTCCCGCTAGCACCGTTTATACTGTCAGCTCACAAACCCCAGTGGGAGCCGGAACCAACTGTCCCAATTCTTACAGAGATAAACAAATCAATACATTTGGACCCGACAACATTTCAAAAAGCGTTAATCAAGCGTCATCAATGATGTTTTTAAAGGAAAAGAGATACTTCTGTTCTGCACTTTTCTGCAAACTGTGTGGATGAATTATTTAAAGAAATGATTTCCCCACATTAATATGTTATTAATACGACCTTTAAGGATTAAACTGCATCTGCCACCGCTTCTATTATTAACTAATGTGGCGACAGAGCTCCTTCAGCGTCTGATTATCATCAAAAAGGTGGAACACAAAAAGGGACTCTGGAGACTCGTTTTAAGCCCGAAATCTAAAAAGACTCACGTTTTTTGAGATGCACCCAGGTGGAGGTTCCCTGTGCTGTCAATGCAAAATACATCAGGGCCGCCGGCACTTTTTCCTCAGTATAGCTACAGATCAGGAGCTGCTGCAGCACCATGAGATTTGGGTCTTCTAATGTTAAATGACCTGATTCTGAACTCTGCCACAGTCTGAGCCTGTACTGCTGGAGTCCCGAGATGAACGGCCATTGTGGGGGGATCTTGGCAGGTCCGAGCTGCTACAGCGCTCAGTGGAAATTAAGTCGGAGTGCTGGGGCCGGTTCCCGCGCCCCGTCGCTCCACTGTGGGATGACAGCAGAGACGGGTTTTGGCTGCAATTAGACCGAAAATGACAGGCTGGAGACGGGTGACCATCCCTGCATCAGCTCAAATGTACCGTTAAGTGACAAAAGGGTAAAGAAAGAAAAGGACTTCCATAGGCTCCAGATGCAGTTAAAGCCACACATGAGAAATACATAAAGTGGAAGACACAGCTTAGATACATGAACCGGCGGTGCTGTGTGCTGTGTGCTGCTGGCCCAGGTTCACTAGAGTCTACACTCTTGTTGTCGTCTTTTAATGGAGATAACAAAAATCCATGAGGAAAATGCCTTTGAGTGACACTTGGAGGCATTTTCCTCATGAATTTATTTCAAGAGTTTCTGAAACAGAAGCAGAGGGACCGTTAAAGAGCTGTGATGTGATTTTCTTAAACAATCTCAGAACGACCTCATGGTGCTCATTGCATCCAACTTTTAAAATACTGACAGGAATCAAGCTTTGTTGTTGTTGTTGCTGCAGCAAACCACCTTTATATTCAGCCGCCCAATTAGGGATGTGAGAATCCCATGCTTTTATATCTGGGCCCGGAAAATGCATTTGGATCAGAATCACACAGAGCTCTGAGGGGAAAGCATGTGATTTACGTTTGCACGCCAAAAATAATCAGAAACCTGGTTCATGCTTGTGTGAAGGCAGGCTGTGCAAAAAAATGGCAACCGAAAGCCTCGGGGCCACACACATTAACCTAAACTGGGACGTATACGTACACACACACACACACACATACACACACACACACACACACACACACACACACACACACACACACACACACTGTGAAAATGTGTGTTCCACCTCACAGCTGTGCATCCTGGGTATGTACTGCAGTCTTAAATGAGAGTGTGCTGGATGACTGAAATGCTTTAAAAGCGGCTATGCTAACATGCTGAAATTGAGTTTTTTGGGTGATTAAATAGTTACACAGTCACTCAGTGACAAAGTGAAAGAGTGCGCTCCACACGTCTCTCATGTATAATCATAGTATTTTGTGTTGGTATTTTTACATTGCTTGGACAAACTGGTACAAAATAACAGAGCTGTTGACTCCTGCAGATGAATCCCTTACTGAATCGGTTTTTCCAGCAGATTTGGGGTTGAAGTGTGGAGATGATGTCCAGGCCAGTTATTGTGCAGTCATTGACTTTTTAACAAACGTACAGGGGTGCTTGGGTTGTTGCTGAACAGCGCAGCGAGTGACCGACGGTGACTTTGAGGGAACGGGAGCAAAAATGGAGGCGGACTGGAGCTACACTCGGTGTTTTGAGCCCGCGACTCGATGCTTACAACCCCGGATCGAGCAGCCGGCAGAGTCCACCGCCATGTTGGAACACAAGACGGCGACCTGGTCTGAAGCTGAAGATGTGCCAGCTATCATCGGGACACAACCACATGTACGAGTTTTAATTCAGAGTGAGAATACACTGGAGAAGATAGCAGAATGAAACTGAACAAGACAATCGTTCAACATGTCGCTGTTTATGTTTTGCATGCCTGCACATGTTGCACACCCAAGCTGCAAGAAGTTATGGAAGGTTTTACCACAATAATGATCATAGTAATAAAAGGAACTGTTTGGCACAATAATCGGCTCTCTTAAACAATGGAGGAATTTGGCAAGAAGGTGGATTTATAACACAATGTTGGTGTTTTTTTTGTTTTTTTTTTTTGTTGCTCTCGGTCCAACAGATTTCATTTTGCAGCCTTCCACAAAAATTGTTTTGCTTTGACAAATTCTAGACACATCACAGCAAAATTAATATGCTGAAAAATTAATATCCTCTTTTTGTGAGGGCCCACATCGAACCCACATTATGGGCGCGCTTCTATTCAGTTATGCACATTCCGTCGAGGTGGGAGAGAAACTGAATGCCGAGCAGAGGGAGAAACTGTGGCTTTTTTTTTTTTTTTAAATAACAACAAATTATGGCTAATTGTACGAGCTGACAGTTATTGATTTAGTTTGCTATTAAGCGTGTCCCTGCGCAATGTACGATTGCCTGCGATTGTGATTTATTGCAACAATCGCTTGTACTGATGACATCGTTCCGTAAATTAAGAAAAAGTGTCTGATGTGAGCGCCGGACCTCATTGGTCATTCCTCACAAACATCCACACCCTCGCAGCTCCTCTGATCCTGCATTAAATAAAAAACGTTTTCAGCACAGTTTTGCAGAACACGCACATATTCAACACTCACGCCGGATAGTTACTCTGTCCACTGTCCTCTCTCGCTGGGATTCTTGCATAGCTGCAAAAAAAAAAACGTAATTCCTGCGTGGGCTGTTTGAAACCAGATAAGTTATCTGTCACTTTGGCCTATTATTGTTGCTGGAAAGCTGCTTTTAAAGTGCTGAACTCGCCTGCACAACTCAGCAGGGTCAGCTGTCAGAATGACTAATTGATGCAGGGATTGACACCATCGATTTGTTTGTTTGAACATTACAGACCTCAGCGGGGACGTCTGTAGCCGTGTGCTAATTCAAGAGCTGTCGGCATCGGAAAAATTCGCATTTTTTTTTTTTTCTTCCCAAAATCAAATGCATCATACCCCGTCGACAAGGCCTGTCCAATTTCAAAGGCCGCTCTCCAAACGTGGCGGAGAGATGCAGCCTTGTTCGGCTGGATTTGAAGGACACATCTTTTCAGTATGCAGCGATCCATTTCAGCTCAGCCAGCTGTTTCCCAGTGCACCAAGGCGGTTCTTCTATAGTCAGGAAATAACAAGTCGGCGTGTCCTATTTACCAGGTATGTGGTAGAAAACGCTCAGTTCTACGCTCAGGATAACTTGACCATGTACCCATTTCCTGTTTCATCGAGAGCAGCTTTTTCACGAGCCATGTTTCAGTATTGTCCTGATTAGCAGCAAAGAATTAAGTCAACCGACGGAGTATGAAGAACAACACAGTCCACATAGGGTGGAGGTGGGTGGTTGGATTAAACAAGATTCTTTTCTCTCCTGCTTCCTCCATGATCCCCTTGTTCACCCTCTCGGTCTAACCAACCAGATCACGGCTCGATCTTCCTAAACCAAATCATATTCTCCTCTCTGCTGCTGTCAGTTGTCATTTAAGTGCAAAATTTTGCAACCTGCCCTTCACCCCATTCACCTCCAGCACCCACTCCTCTTCACATCCATTCAGTCACCACCACCACCACCACAGTGAGGACTCCATCAGAGCGGCACCCTGCACCACGCACAGCTTCATCGCCCTTCAAAATACGACAATGTCACAATGGAGTCTAATACCAGAGATTCATGTCGATAAATGCCTGCATACCCATTTCAAGTCTCCCCTGAACGAAGCAGTATCACACATATAAAGTGATTTAAGGGTTATTTAAGTGCCTTAACCTCACCGAACTGCAATCATACAATGAACACCGACACACCTGTTGCTGGTGTGCTGCGGTGGCCATGTTGTTTTGGATAACGGGAATGTATCGTTGTTGGAGTCAACGGCAATTGACCTTTTCTGTGGTTTAGGCACGAGGACTTATCATACAGATCGCATCTATTGTGTAAATTCATTTCCCAATGTGAGTCAATTAATCAAAAAAACAAAAAACGATATGTAGTAGAGCCGCAGTGAACAATTAGTCTTCTTTGGTTGATCTGTTGATTATTTTCTCAATAATGCATATGTTGTTTGATGTACAAGATGTCAGAAACTGTTTTGGTTTTCCCCAAGATGAAGCACACACGTCTTGTTTTGCTGCCAACCCAAAGTTGTTCAGTTTACTGTCATAAAGGAGTAAAGAAACAAGAACATACTCAGTTAATATAGTTGCTGTTTAGTTTAATTGCTGAAAAACTAATCCCGCCAAACTCAATCAAAAGAAAAAGTTTTTTTCCAGGTGTTTCCAGGTATTTTTGAGCGGTTAATAATCGGAACGACAATTTTTAATCTCATGGGGTTGCTTCCATAAACGTGTCCGTCTGTTTGATATAGAATAATGAAAAGTCTCTTATTTATGGGTGTAATAAAATATATATTTCTTCTCCACAAAAAATGATTAGTAATAAATATCAGCAAGAATTTTTAATGTTTAACTATGATCCATATGAGTTATGAGTTGGCCCCACTCAAGATTGAATGCACTCAAAGTGATATTACTTCTCTGTACAGTGCACCAGAACTTGTTAGACACCCTGTAATTATCAAGAGCTGCAGCGTTTTATCTCGCATTATGATTTTTGAATACAATTTGCCATTTTTACTCGTGGTTCTAGTGTTTATTTTGTCAAACGGTTGTTGCGCTGCAGAGTCAGTACAACGGGTCCATTAGTGGACGGGCTCGCTGCTTTCCTGATTCTCATCGCACTCCGCCGCGGTCGTATTGTCTTCCCCTGTCTTCAGCTGGCTGCGGTGTCGATGGCGAGGTGAAATGATAGATACTATCCTTTACCTGATCAATAATTCTGCTTCTCTCCAATGTTGTCCGGGCTGCCACACCGGACTAATTAGATGATAAAAAGTGATGGATGTGTATGAAATTCTGCTGGCCCTTAAGAGAACTCCTTTGGGCTTTTCTCCCATTTCCCGCTGACCTTTTGGATCCCAACTTTATTGTACGTGGACACCGTTACGTCAATTTGTTGGATGTTTGTGATGCAGCAATTGGCTTCTGTTGCATTGATTCACTCTCATACACGCACACAAAGACGGAAGAAAAGGATATTTTTTTCTAGATACACAGATGAAGAAGTCGGACATAAAGGTGTATTGATCCTCATTCCAACACACGAGATAATGAGATTTCCACAAATTTTCTCCCGGATAAGTCACGGTGGCTTTGCTGTGGCAGAGAGAGAGAGAAAGAGGGGGGCAAATTATTCCTACTGGAGTTTGTTGTGCTGTAGAATCCAATAACCTCTATGAACATGTCAAATGTGCAATGGCCTCCTTTGAGGATGTGAGGACCAGGTGACCATTACCGGAGTGAAAATGAAGAAATCAAGGCAGCTCCGAGCTTACATGGATCGGATATTCCCAACAGGATCAGCGAGAGGCCACTAGAGCGCCCTGAATATTTTAATATGACCCATTTTACCATCAAGGTGTAAATGTTTCAAGTAACATGTGTCTTTGGGCCAAAAAATTGTTTATATGTCAGAGGTGCAAAAGGCATGATTTCTTTCGCCAACAGCACAAAATGACCGAAACTCTGTAGAGGAAAAATGAATTTCTAGAGTCGTCCAACCTCCTCCTCTCATGTGCTGCACAGTCTCAGCTGCTGAGAGACAAAAGCTAAAAACACCTTGTTCTAAAGCAACAGAGGAGATCCCAAAATAATTCTGACATTGCAGTATTCCTCAAAGATAACGAGCTCCGTTAGCTGGGTGTCCCCCACCCTTAAATCTGAAGATACCAGATATCTTAATCTGACCTTGGAGGTTTCCTAAAAGAAAATAAGAGATTTCATAGATGTTGCCAGCGTTTGAGGAGATGGTTTCCATGTCTTCCCTTTGTGATGCCTAATCAAACAGTTTGCAGAGGATTTTGGTGTTTTCTCCTTTTCCTCACATTATTTGCTCATGCGTTTTGATCACACTTTCCCTTTTACTCATCCTCCCATTGTGCCGCCGCCTGCACTATCTTTGGGGGTGTTGATGTTAGACTGATGCAACACTTGGCCCGCTGTGCCTTCCCTCTTCTAACATGTCAGAGCACAGACAAAATAATGGGGTACAATTAGAGCAGTGGTGAAAATGTTCTCTTGGAAGCATCATCATAGCAAAAGCAAAGTCTTGAATGAGTTTCTTTAGGAGCTGGCCTAAAAATCACTTCCCTCTAATGACCTATCAGTGGAAAATGTCCCGAATTGATGACATCCATTTGCCCTTTCCACAAATTGTGCTTTGGAAGTCACTCCCTGCAGTAATGTCCTCTGTGGAGTTGCTGTAAAGGCTCCCTTTTCCCAAGGCGCTACAGTGACTCAGGACTGGAGCCGCTCGGAGCGAGCTGCCGGTGGACTGCAGGCGCTCTCTGGAGCCGCTGCTCCTGAGTTAGCAAGACGTCCCTCCGGTGCCTCCCAGGTGTGGCTCCCTCAGCATAATTAAGGTGGGATCTGCCAGGGCTTCTGGGCCAGGGTCATTCATCAACTGGATCACCCGCAAGATTAATGTGCACTTGCTGCAGCGCTCCAATGGATTGCTGCCACTTGCTGAGATCATTAGCGTTGGCCTCCGTATGACTGCAGAGGGCTCCGCTCAGTGGATGGGGAGATTTGCAGCTTTGCATACTAAATGAATAGTCCATCATTGCCTAATTAAGGGATTACTGGAGACACTTGTGTCCAGTCCCCCGGACAGTAAACCATAACTGAAGGGCAAACTAGATAGATTAGCTCCACCTGCTTAGTAGCAAAGTGCAAAGTAATGAAACTGCTGACAAAAGTAAGCTCAAAGGAGAACGAGGAGGGAGTGCGTCATTACACAGCATGTGAATCCCAAAGGGACTCCGATTCACTGTTTAATGACTCATGGTTTTTACAGCGGGAGGAGATGAGATTGCAACATTTCCCCGTTCACACAGTTTTGAAAAAGTTGCTGATAAGAATCGCAGAGAGCTGCAACTTAAAAAATAAGAAAAAAAAAATACAGAGTTTAACATGGGAGTCATTGTGGAGAGTTACTGCCGCAACATTTAAATGTTCTGATCTAATTCTAATTCCACTCACCTGGCCCAACAAGAAGACACTGTGGTTCTGTGATCTCATGTTTAAACCCGCAATACTAGATTTTTGAAACGGTTTGAAACACAACATGGACATCATTCAGTTTGGAGTGCTGTCTAATACCCACCTGCTTTTAGTTCTGCTTTGGTCTTTACCAACCGGAGAGATATATCTGAGTATATCAGCTAAACGCTCCGTTGTGTTCACCAACTTGTGGTTAACTTTCCTGTCAAGTGGTGCTCAGGGGTTTCAAGCTGCAGTCGTGAAGACTACACTTTAGCACCCTACACGCCCCCATGAGATCATTTCCTCACCCTAACCGAGACATTTTCCATTTGGGGCTTGTGTTGTAGCTGTGTGTCTGCAGATGGTTTATCAGATATGGTGTTGTGCCTTGAACATTGTAACTGATGTTGTTCCAGGACGATCATTTTCTAACTAACAATACCGTACAGTTAACATACTAGTCTGCTTCTGGAGCAAGCTGTGGTGGCTGAATGGCCCAAGTATAGGACACTTGCCTAGGTGACCAAACTTCCTCTCCTGTGTGGAACATACAGGATTTTTGCCTCTGTTTGGACAGTTTTAGGCTACTAGAATACTTGGTTAGTTTAAGAAGGAGACACACACACACACACACACACACACACACACACACACACACACACACACACACACACACACACACACACAGTAAAGAAATGATATTACAAGATAAGTGCTCAAAGACAAACAGAACTGCTCCAGGAACCAGATTGTGAGTCTGCAGACAGCCCTGCTTGGCTCAGCGGGTAGAGTACCAGACAACAATAAGCTGAAATGAGCTCACTATAAGGCTCCGTAAAGCTGCTGCGACGCTGCAGGTTTGAATGATTATTCTATTTAACTTCATCACCAAGAGCCAACAACTCAATCTATTATGTCTAATTTGGTCTGTTTCAGCTGCTAAAGAGCATATCTGGATGTTTGGATTGCCAGATTTCTTCGACGGCCATTTAATCACCTCTCTATATCTCTGTGGCATCGTGCAGGGCAACACCACGAAGTTTGATTTTGTGCTGGAAACAGCTGCCTATGGCTTTATGTCGCGGATTTAACGAGAGCGCGGAGACTCAGAGCTGCCTGTGTGCAAACTTGGAGGCCAAAACATTAAAAGCATCTCCATGAAAAAAAAATAATAATAAAAACCTGCACAATGCTGCTTGGCCTTTAAATGGTTTAAAAAAAAAAAAAAAAAAAAGTGCATTGAATGACAATTATTTAGCAGATGCTTTGATTGCACATCAACCGCATTCAACCTCCTCAGCAACAGTCAGATGTCATCGAAAACATCAAGAGATTATTATTTTTCCACAACAACGCAAATTGAAACGTGTCAGACTGAGCAGAGAACAGGAGGAGCCTCCACTTGTTGTGTAAACCATTATACAGCTTCACACTGAGAGGAGAGGGGAGGGCTGAGCGCGGCTTCTCCGGCTGTAAGCCTCCCTGTATATGAGGCTTGTTTTTCATTGACTGTGTCAGGAATCAAGAGGGCTAATCCCTCAGAGACTTCAGATGAAAGTTTCAAAAGAAATAATGAAAGGCATACTGCCTGAGGGTGCATATCGGGGTGAACGTACAGCAAGCTGGAGAGAACAGCAGCGGCGCACGACAAGCAGCAAAGGAAGAACATAACAGCTTCCCTCGCTGCCACCCCCACCAGTCTAACTATAAATCACATATTCTGTCTCTGAGACATAAACAAATACGCAGCAGAGCACATCAGAAACTTGGCACGGCATGAATACTTTTAAAACGTAACATTTTGCGGCTTGTACTTTTAAAATATCTGAATGATCCGTAAAAATGACTAGAGACTTTACAAAAAGGGAACAAGAGAGCACCATTTTTTTTTTTTTTTCCTCTGTCTGCCGGCTTTGAATCAAAATGTATTCTTCTTACAGTATTAGAAAATCTTTCAACATGGAGCTTTTGCATATTTTGTGACTGCAATATATGTAATTAAAAAGATGTGCTCTATATGACACAAAGCCATTGAATCAGAGTCTGGCAGAAGCGTTTTGGAAAAGGTCCTCTTTGTGTGGTTCTGTGCTCCAGTGTGATTTTCTGTGTGTGTGTGTTTGCATTTATATTTCTCTTTGCCTGTGTGGGTGCATGGGTGAGTGCCATGTGGAATCTGTCCACATTGTTAGGTAGGTAGATATAAAATTCAAAGACACTTGGCTTCACACTTTGGGATAAAAATAAATAAATAAGACGATGTACAGAAATGTAACAGGATTATACCTGATATATAATTTCCCTTATTAAAAACATCAAAGCTCGCTGTTAGATAATAAGAGGGATTAAAAAAAAAGAAGGGGGAATAGTTGGATGTGCTGGACCAAGTTCTCTAGGCTCTGCTCAGACCTCACAGGAATATGGCCGTCTCTCTGTTACGCCTGTTTGCCACCAGGGTAAAAAAGGTTTCTGCGAACCACGGCGGGATTTGCCATAGGCTTCGTACCTCAGTGAGATGTCGTATCACATTCGCAGTACATGTTTATTACCTGACTTTCATGTCGGGAGACAGAGGAAATGGTTGTGCAGTTAGAGGGGAAAAGGCTGCCGAGCCAGTGACCACTGTTCAAGTCTGTGTTTCAATGTTTTTGTGATGTTTCAAGGAGACCATGGAACAATTTCCAGCCGTGTTTGTGGCAATAAAACAAGTATCTTGAGCCAAAACACACTGGTGGACTCTGCAATAGCGCCCTCTCTGGTGCTTCACTGTAAATGTATCATGACGTTCTGTGAGCTGGTGCCAAGACACGATGTGATCCAAACCCTTTTGTGCCTCAACCCAACCAGAGCAGAAACACAGGAGTTGTGAAATGTAAAGTTTTCACTCGTCTGTGGTTTTGCAGCAGCGACGTAGTTTGCCAACAATTATTCTGGGTTGACCCTCGCTTCAATTTTAGGTTCCAGCAATTGGCAACGACACCGACTGTTTCTATCTGTCCGTTGGGTCGGGAGATAAATCGGCCCACCAAGAGGTACCAATTTCCTGTTTCCATTACTTCCAGTTGCTTTTATGGTTTCACAAACAAATCAGTCTCATGCCCTCAACTCCTGCGGCAGATGAGACATGTAGACTCTGACCTGGAGGCTTGAGCTGCATAGACTGCGCACCATACCTCTAAAGTGAGAAAATTAGAATGCCACACTGTTTGCAGACTGTGTGCGGTGAATGGAGAACAACCCCTAATAGTGCTGGCAGAGAAATGCATCTGCATTCTGCTGGTCATGCATATGTAGATGTGCCCCCCCCCCACATCCCTTATCCACATAGTGATGATTTGTAGGTAGGGCCAAGCGACTTGGCCAGTAACCCTCGCAATTATTAATGTGCAAATATGTTTTTTTTTTTTTTCGGAAGATGCTCTAAAGTCAGACATCTTTATACAGTCAGATCAGTTTGGCTGTGGTCGGTATCACTGCTGCCAGACACACAGGCAGAGAAGGCCCGCCAGAGTTTCACAGAGGCTTAAAAGCACTGCTTATAATCGACCTTATTATAAAAACATCCACTCGGCTTGGTTCAGATTACTGTGTCCACAATAATTAAAAAATAATTTAATGAGGGGTAAAGCCTCTGCCCAGTTACTCCCACGTTGCGACCAATTTTCGACTTATAGCTCAGTTTTTTTTTATGGCAACAGAGATGAACACTGTGCATTCGGCTCACTCCATATAATTTACCTCCTCGCCCAGAACTCAGCACACAGCCAGCTTGTAAAGTACGACGGTAATATGCTTTCTGCTGGGAAACAGGTGTAGTGTGACTGCTCCAATCAGCTGCTTCCAATCGAATACTTGAAGAATTGCAGGCTGTGGAGCTTTATGAATGCTCATTTTCCCGAAAATGGTCCTGGTGTAAGGACTCTTAACCTTCGGATGATCATTTTCTTAACTACCGAGCTCCCCACTGCTGACGCGGTTTAACACCCGGCAGGATAGAGCACATTAGATGTAAGAGGCTGTTTGTAGACGGTGTACCATTTTTGCTGGTGACCTAAAGATGCTCTAAAGATATTCTGAGCCGTATGCTGGCAGTGTCAGTGTCTGTCAGTCGGTCGGTCCAGACAGAATTATCTCAACAGCTTTTGGATGGATTTCAGTTTTAAAAAATTCACTGCAAACTATTCACGGCGGTCAGAGGGTGAATCCAAACGATCCCCACTTGATGGATTGGCACAGTGTTTACCGCAGACATTCATGGTTCTGAGACAATAGATCCGTAATGACTCTGGTGATCAACTCCTCCTCGAGCGCAGGTCGAGTTTGGCAGACCGTCCGACTTTTGGTTCCAAGCGTTGGATAAGCTGATAAAACATTTAGTGCAGACATTTGTCTTCCCCACTGCGTTAAATCTAATTACTTTGGTCGTCCCCGGATTTTTCATCTAGCACTGCGATCTCGTTCCAAATACTTTGGATTGTGACTAGAAAAGCTGCAAAACTAATGACATCCCCTTCCCACGCTCTAGTTTGCATGCAGTGATAATTAGTAATTGATAGCGTTCTACACCAAAATTAACCTAGTAGACGTATCAGCTAGATATGCTGATGTTTCTGGTGTTTTGGCAGCGCTCGAGAACCAAAACTCTACAGTAAGCTTCTTTATTGAGTTGAAAAATTGTGAGATTCATAGCACAAATGAAAACGTGATCACAAATTGTATTAGTCTCTCCGAGTCTCTCTCTCAGTCTTCTACCATACTAGTTTATTCAAGTAAAGGTTCTCTGAAGTCCACTGGAAGATGGAAAAAGGCCCCTTGCTTGTTTGTTCATTCTTTAAACCAATCACAGTCTCCATGGGCGGGGCTGGACGCAGGATGAAGCGAGGGTGCCCCTGCAAAATAGTGTTGGGGTGAACTAGCTTTGCACGTTGGAGGCCAGTTCTGACAGAGGGATTTTAAGAGAACAGGGATTTAGTAAATAGTACCGCACAGATTGAAATACGCACCCGATGGCAGACAAAAGTTTCAACAGTCATTTAATAGTCTTTTTTTGGGTCTTGTGCCATCTTAGTCATTCAGTTCATTTACTTTTCCGATTAAATACTGGTAAACAATAAACAAATCATATTCATAATACGGAGTTTAACAACTGTTTACACAGTTCAAACAAAAAAATCAGGCTGCGGCTGTCACAGAAATCACACGTCTCCTGAATAAATCTGTCTAAACATCGGCGTGACGGCGTCTTCTGATAGACGGAGGCCCAGATCATCTGCGAGGAGGGCTGCACATTTCCACACACAGAAAGAATAGCCGAGGCAGCTGTCTCTGATTCTCCACCTGATTTACCAATAACTGACATGCAGAGCCGGTTTCCACAATCGCTCTGCTCCGCTGGGCCGGGATTTATAGTTTCACACATTGCATCAGATGTCAGGAAAAAAAAACAAAAAAAAAAAAAACAAAACACACACACACAAGAGGGTCAGTGTTTATTGCCGGCATCAGAAGAAATTCAGACTCAAGTCTCCCCTCGGGTGCCTCCATCGCCAAAAACTGAATCTTGTCTTCCTCAACACCTCCTCTTCCCTTTCCGCTTTATGAAATAGTGTTTTGGGACGTGAGATACACAGAGCCCAGAGATACTTCCTCCATGTTCACATCTTTTGTTAATGAGGGTTGAAAGTTCAAACCGGTGCAATCTGAACTGCTCCGGTTCAGACTGACAGGGGGTGAAGCTTTAACTGTGGCAGGTTTGAGACTGTAGAGCCATCCCTGAAGTATCAGACCAGCCAATGGTTAAACTGTTCCCTAAAACCCATCGTAATTCATTAGGTTTTCACCTTGTCTGACATGTTCTTTTTCCCCCCCCGACGTACCTTTTTAAGCTCTTAACCACACGAGTTTAAGCCTCGTGTCTTAATTACGCTGTTGGCATTTGAAATCCAGTTTCCTCTCCTTCTGATAGTGCCTTCAAAGTAGACATTTTCCTGATTTGAGTACCTCATTACAAGATCTAAATTTTTAATTTTGGTGAATGTTTTTTTTTTTTTTTTCTCTTTTGTTGGGGGGGGGGGTAATTAAAAGAGACCCTTTAGATGCACATTGCTGTTTTGGAGGCATGTTGTAGGAGAACCGTGAGTCGGAACGGTATGTTTCTTCCCTGTGAGCGAGCACGGAGCAATTTAAAGGATTTATTATAGGCAAGGCACGCCGAGTGCAATGGGAACATTTGTCCAGAGAGATTCAGGATATACAGTAGCTCTCCATTCAGAGACGACCAGAGGGTAAATGTTCACATGGACAAGAAATATGTTCCTGCTCACTGGGGTTTGATAACACCCAGACAGAGGTTAAGTTTATCCACTATGTCGAGAGATAAAGATTCTGGTTAGGTTTTTCCATTTCTTCCAGGATATACCGAGTTCTTATCACCAAAGTGTGACATGGTGGAAAAACAGAAAGACGGCAGCTGTCGGTTGTTGCACTCTGAAGGCAGAGCAGTCGTGACTGCATGTTGTGATGGTTGTTATTCGACTATGGCTCGTCTACAGCTGGTATTCTATAGCCTAAATCATGTGAATGCATTTAAAACTTGTGCCAAAATCTCAAATGCTATTTTTCAAGGTCATTTGGGGAAAATTAGAGACAATTTTCATTTTATGTAATTGTCCCTTTAATTCTAAAACATGTCTCATTTCAAATCAGAACAGGTAGCCTTCAGTTCAGATACATACAGCTAGAAAACATCCCTTTATTTGTACCTCCACTGAATTGCTGTCTGCACACTGAAGGTCATGAGCACAAAAAAAGCAAAGAAATACATCACAAAGAAATACCTGAGACCTTTATTTTTTT
The DNA here is from genome assembly GCF_904848185.1 of Acanthopagrus latus. Taxonomy (NCBI): domain Eukaryota; kingdom Metazoa; phylum Chordata; class Actinopteri; order Spariformes; family Sparidae; genus Acanthopagrus; species Acanthopagrus latus. Next base: position 19,580,590 of record NC_051061.1, read on the forward strand.
TTGCATGATATTGAAAATGTTGGCATGTTGAGCCTCACAAATGCCCCGAGGTTCAAACAGTCGTCCTGGTGCCTTAAAAACATTTTCCACACCACGAAAAGCTTTCAGAGATGCACCGGTTGTTAACAGCTCCAAATCATGTGGTAATTAGATCATAAGAGTGCCGGTTTATGTTTGGATTTGCTCTCATTAACTATTGGCCTTTGGAAAATCTATCTGGATGAGGTCTGCAGCACGTCAGGGACAGAATCGGAATGAGAATGACCTGGGAGAGTCGTTCCCCCACCTCTCTTAAGCCCTCACATGAGGGCGTCGTCACACCCTGATTGGCTGTGAGCTCAATGCCCCAAGCTGCTCTCACTCGTTAATTATGAGTCAGTCTTCACACCCTGATCACAGGTGATCTGAATCCACTGGAATCAGTCCAGAGGCATTTTAAAATTCAGCCAAAAGGGTCTAACAGTCCCCTTTTATTTCATGTTAAAATCAGGCTTGATTAAATCAAACATATCTAAATATCTGTATATCTAAGATCCAGATTTTTATACAGATCTAGATCGTCTTGTACTCACTTATAGATACTAGTAACCTAAATAGACCAGATTTTTGTGTGTGTGTGTGTATAATCTGGCTAACAAACCAGTGAACCAAGAAATGGAATGGAACGAATGCTCATGCAGATGTTTATTTTGTGGCATAATGTTGATATTGGATCAGGTATTATTGTAGTAGTAGTAGTAGTAGTAGTAGTAGTAGTAGTAGTAGTAGTAGTAGTAGTAGTAGTAGTAGTAGTAGTAGTAGTAGTAGTAGTAGTAGTAGTAGTAGTAGTAGTAGTAGTAGTAGTAGTAGTAGTAGTACCAGTACCCCATAGCAAAAGCAACCCAAATACAACTGAATGTCTCTCTAGATAAACATTATAGCTTGGAAATGCTACTGTATAATATAAGAAAATACAATATTTGTCCACTGTCTCAATATTTTCTCCTTCCATGTGCGACAGAAGTGACCCGAGTAGTTTCTGAACGGCTCGACAAATTAAAAGGAACCAAGAGAAGCAAAATAAAAACATTACTCTGCGGCTGGCTGAAGGTCAGGGGGAGCTCGCGCCAGCTGCAGAGGGACCTTTACCGATTCATGCCACGTTTTGAATGAAAAGCAACTCAAGCCATACCATCAATTCATGGGACTCAGCTGTCCAATTAGTCTTATCTGTGCTTTGCAAGAACAAAAATGTGTCACTTAATGGAAAAATGTGATAGAAATGTTTGAATGTAACTGTCCGAAGAATCAAGAACAGAATATATCACCAGTTTAATACCTAATTATATGATCGTTTCAAAGCTCGGCTGGTGTCAGCGGCTGTTTTGTGGGGTGCCATGGGTGATTGTACCCAAAATGACAAACGCAGATTTCAATTAAAGATGGCTTTGAAGACGGAAAATTATACTGGTCTGTCTTATAGACAGTGTTTCACAGCCAGTAGGTGTGTTATCTAATCCTTAATGGCGCATCAAACTGCGGGAGAAAGTCGTATGAGTGAAACGCAGCGATGAATCAACCTCCTAATGGGCAGCACAACAATTTCGGGAGGAGGACTGAGGAGGTTTTTTTTTTTTTTTTTGTGAGTTTGAGTGATTTTCTTCTTCCTAGTTCAACCACAGCAGAAACTCACAACGCTGTAATCCTGCATCGTCTGTGCCAGCAGAGCTGTACGAGGCCCCTCTGAACTTTTCCACATATTCAGTGCGCTGTCATGTTTTCACGAGAGTGATGGCACTGTGACTGCAATAAAAAGTGACTGGAGTGTACAGTCTGAATGAATGAACAGTTGTAAATGGGACAGCTTCTTTATCAGATGATAGACGTGTCTGAAACGCATCCCCGGGAAATGTTTGCACAGTTTTCCAGCTGTTGAATTTCAGACATCAAACGGTGTCATTACGTCTGCTGGCATCAAGGACACCTCTCGCTTGAAACAATTCCGCACTCCTCCGCGGGCGAGTTGTTACTTCCTCGGCAGGTGCCTGTTGCGATTGGAAGTGTATAAATCATCGAGCGGGGAAGGCTGTCAGCCATGATGACACTCCTCATAAACACTGCTGACCGCTGGCCATGGCATTGTACTTCTTCATCAGCTCTCCTCATCACAGACGAGTGCTGAGGGCGCCGTCCACATCCTCACTCGAGGGGGGAGCACCAAACCGTCCGGCTGACAGAAAACCGCCCCACACTCCGGAGTGCAGGGCTTTGAATTGCAGTGATGTTTCCTTGGCAAAATGTAGGTCCAAGTGCCCGCGGCAGCGCTGATGTAGGAAAAAACAAATTTTGATTGCAGCGAGTTTACATCACACTGCAATGTGGCACAGGCTTTTATCAACATAAGCAGGCAGGGCCACTATGATTGGATGTTTGGTTCACATTAATATTTCTCCCAAGGCTATTATATTAATGAATATGGAGGAAAAACCCAGAGCGGGACTGTATGTGGTTTTACACAGCTAATGCAGGCTGACGATAATTCAGCGAGACAGCAGCAAATTTGACGTAATGGTTCTCAGAGACGTTCTCCCGCGCTCCGCGATGCACTGGAGGTTTTACTCGCGTGCTTTAGGTTATTTGTTTCTTCTTACAATGAAATGCTGGTACTCAGATAAAGTGCAGTAATAACGGCAGAGGTAGAATACTGTGAAAGCAACATCATTTCTCGGGAGAGATTTTCTGAGAAGCTGTGATGTCAGAGGCAGATGCTGAGTATGATGATACCATTGTGTTTGGATTCATGCTTCTGTTCAAATGATACTGTGTTTATCCACGTGTCAATCCATGCAGATTCCAACGAGTGCCACCATTTTTTGAGAAATATCTCAACAACGACTGGATGAAATTCCCTGTTGGCTGATTTGGTTCAGAGTCTTCAGAGGATAAATCGGATGATCTCCTCTCCTTGTCCATTTATGACTCTGATTTATGACCATTTGTTGATATACCTCTAATTTGTTTTGCCGATTACGTTTAGTAGGAACAATTTTGAAGTTTTATTATGCAGAGTTAATATGTCAGTGAACAATCTGCTGATAGGTTCAGGTTGAACAGTTTGTGTAATACGGCAGATGTGTTAATTAACATAATTTTGTCGTTGTCAATGGGGAAACATAGCGAATCTGTCTGGCGCTACATGTTTTCACATAATATATGAGTCTATGCAAATAAGTAGCACATACACATCATATCTTGGAGACAGGGGGTGTCATGTGTTACCATCAGGTATTAAAGAAAACCCTCTGGATCTTCTTGATGGATTGGGACAATATTTGTCGCGGTCATTTACAATTCCGAGCTGATGAATCCTAATCAGCACCACAATTAGGCTGACGTGTTTGTTTCAGTAAACTCTAGTAGCCAAAGTCTGCCGACATATACACAGACGCCATCGCAGCAGGTTCGGACGCAAGTAGTGAATAATTACTTTTTTTCCATCAATGTTCTACTTTATGTAGTGCTGTAGTGCTTGAGGATGTATCAGGACCCGATTTCTCCTGTGTTTGTTTGAGTGCCCAGAACTGTTCAATCAGTTGCTGTAGTTGCTTGTGAAGTTGCGATGTTTGTTTTTCGAGAAAATGCACTCGAACCCTTTTAGATACTGACCTCCTGAGGCCAAAAAAACCTATCATCTGTCTATTATGATCTGTGACTTCATTGCCATGTGAAGTCAATGTGCTGAGCAGAAACTCACATATATTCAGCATACGGTGTAGTCAGGAAGTCGACCCGGAAGCTTAAAACTTTTTGACGATTGCGCTCCAGACGAGTGACTCGCATGGGGCTGATCTGTCGACTCAAGTCTGTTTATACCGCCTATAATCATGTTTCCTCAGTGAGCTTTACAATGAGTGATGTACAGTTGCTCTTTTATAAATGTATGACTCATCTGCGACAGTAGATGATCCATTCATATCGTTACGTTTCAACACAGAGGTTTGACTGCCGTGTTTTCTTTTGCTGCCTTTGGTACATTTCAAGAATGGACCTCATCTGAACCGACTGCATGGATGAGACTGTTTCTGTGAAGCTTTCAGAGTAAAATAGGTGAATAAATCCTTTTTTTGTATTATTATTATGTCCGTAGGTTAGTCGTAAATCTCTGTTTCCTGATTGAAAGCCTTTTTCTCTGATACCGAGGCTACGACATTCATTATGTTCATGTTTTCCTTCTCGCACCAACAGTTTGATTTCAAGTATATTCTTTAATAACTTTCCATAAAATAAATGAGATGTGGATTGTGTTGGCAGTAGCCGCCTTTTCCTCGGGGGTATCAGGGACAAAATGGTCGCGATTAATAATTCATGTGATCTGTTTGATCCCCATCATCGTAGGAACAGTTTCCTCCAGCTTAATGCCCATCAGTCCGAAATTAAATAATTTTATGAATCAGATGACTGCAGTCTCTGGAGGACAGCACACCTTGCCTTCTCCTCTAATGTCCCTGATACACTCACCACTTTGATATGTGCTGCATTTCTAAAGACCATGTGTTGTTAGGCGGAGGAGGGAATATCATTTCAGGGCAGACCTCAAGTAGCTGGATTAGATTTTAGCTGGCAGGGCTGTTAACAGAAGTACCCTTCTGGAGGCACAGAAAGGAACCGGCTGCGAAATGAACGCAAGCCTAACCAGGTTTCTGCACGACATTTATTCACTCTGGGGGAACATTTCATCTAGCGCACCTCAAGGACCCGGGACATTGTGGAGGGGTGAAGATGAAATGGACTGTAGAATGAAAAGTAAAGTTTCATTACGAGGTGTGAGCATCATGTCGCAGCCCGCCTTTCATGCCAGACACTGCTGTTCCCATTAGATCATGGCTTCTATTCCCATCCCCGCGCTATTGCGAGAGAATCAATCTTTTTTTATCCCATTGAAAAGATAGCGTCATTATTTCCTGTTAATCAATTCAGTGCTATTTATTTATGCAGTAAAAAGGCGTGACACATGCCAGTTCTTGATATTGAACTGCTGCAGGCTTAATGTCCACGTTTCTCGGGCTTAATGGAAAGGCATTAGGCGAGAGGCGGCGACACAGGATTAAAACAAATAGGCACGTTTATAAAAACAGTCCAAATAAGGTCTGCGGCACATTGGTCATCTGGCAATAATGTCGAGCGTGCGTCTATAAACAAAGGAGGAAATTATGTGCCAGATTTGGTGATCTCAATTCTTAAAACAGCAAAGCGTGACCATATTGATTGGTGTTGTGTACACTTAATCAGAGCACAGAGGAATTTAAACTGCCTGGCAACATGTTTAATAGCATGCAGCGTGTCCGATACGTGCATCTATAAGGAGGTCTGGTGAGTTAGAGCGCTGCGCTAATCAATGTCCATTAATATTCTCATGGCTGAATATTGTTCAGCTCTTCATATTACACACCAACATATCTGACCTTGTAATGGATGAGGATTTAAAGCAGCTCAGAGGATATTTGTTTATCGTAGTCAGCGAGGTATCTTTTTGATTGCGATGGTTTGCAGCGTATGAAATAGAAGATGAAATATGAAAAGTGGCACTAAAAAGGCCAGAGGCTTCTGGTGTCGCTCCCCCGGAACAATATCGAATCTGATCATCACAACAGCATTATATTTCAGGAGCAGAAAAACAGTGAGCAATCAGCCGCTCATCTCTACAAAACCCCAATATGTAATTTTGTTCAAAATATAGAAATGCACAGTGGACGATAAAGAGTTTGACATGTTTTTTTGAACGTTCGAAAAGCCAGGACCCTGCAGTCATCCCACGAAATATAATCCTAACAGATCTCATCTGTAGTTAGTAAATATTTATTAAAGAAGACCCAGTGTGCCTTTTATTTTTTTTCCTTTCCTCCAGTGTTTTATAGAAGTCAAAAGTCAGAAGCTCCTCTCTCCGACAGAAAACACTGCTCCTGCAACGCCTCATCAATAGTCTCGCCTTTAACTCTGTGACTTTGTGACATCACAATGTCATGGATTTGCAAAATGTATGCAAAGCAGCTAGTTTAGCATGTAAGAATTTCTTTAGCACAGCTGCATTGGTGTTGCTGGCTCAGGCGTGTGAGAGCTGACCAATCAGAGGAGACTGTTGTTTCATAAAGAGACAGGAGCGTTTCAGAAGGAGCGCTGTTTCTAAACCTATTCTTGTACTGACCCAAAGTAAAATTATAAACCTGAAAATGAGAATAACATGTCTCCTTTGATTACTTCATATTCATCATATTTACAATATACATCATAACATTTGTTTAACATCAACAATTGGTCATTAAACATTCATTTCTAATTCTGCTTACCTTGTAACTGGGAGAAATGGTCTCGGGGGAATCTGAGATTACCCAGAGGCAAGAACAAGACACTCCACATGACCAATACTAGACTATTGATCAGCTGAGAAGCAAAGCTTTCTTAAATGGTATTTCATTACCTTGACATGTATGGAGGGGGCAGATATTCCAGTAATAACTGTTTTATAACTGTCTCTACTTTGTGCACTCACCTCAGCTTCAGTGCAGCAGTCATGTGGGTGAATCTGTATTATGTATGTATCATGTTTTGTCAGTAGTCCTTATGTTATATGTAATCTTAGGCTAAATCATATGTATGTGAATTTAGTATAGATTCACCAATTTCTTACTTTTGAGTGAAAGTTACTTATTTTGATGTCACTTAGATATATGATGTATTACGTGTGTTAATTCTAATCCACATGAGAAAAAAAGCCAATCACACGCGAACGTATGTGATTCTCATGTAAATTCCTTATTTGGACATTTTCATTCATATTCAGAAAAATGACAGTTAAGTATGAAAATTGCCCATCACATGTAAAAAGGCAAATCTCCCACGTCGCATTTTCATCAGCCAATATTCAAGACGGCAGTCAGATTATTAATGTTATGGTAACATCTTAGTTCATTTTCACATCAAGACACAGGGCGAAAATAAACGACATGCAGAATTTTGGATGTTCGAGTGAGACAGAATCTAATCTCGTGGAAGTATAAAGAATAACACTGCGAGCTTTAGATGTTAAGGTCAAATAAACCGCCGCGTACATGAAAGTGCGTCGTACTGAATGAGGTGTTGATGTTTCCCAGGATTATCAATTGCTGCGTCGCCTCTAAAAACACCCTGAACCCTCTGATTGAGGTCGCCACCTTCACTGATGAGAACGCATGAAATAATATAACGGTTGTAAACACAATTATTGCCCAGCCATCGGTCCTTGAGAGCAGTAAATACTCTGCACTCGCTGACTGACCTATTGTGCATTGAGTGTCTAACTGTTTGTTTGTTTGTTTTTTTTATATTTTCAAAAGGTTTGCAGCTTGAATGCAACACAAGGGCTTCTTTCGTGTCCCAAAGGATCACAGGGAGGTCATCACGGCTGCATGCAGTGAAATTAAATTATGAGTCCGGTAATCTCCGGCAGTTACTGATTTATTTAATCGCTCACAAGATGATAAAGACTTGTTGGGTGGGTGTTGGGTCCTCCTTTAGAGAAGTATCAGCACCGTTCTGCAATTTCCTTTTGCTTAATATGTGGCAATTGCAGCTCTTGTGCTGAACCCCGGTGTGATTGAATGGCTTATCCTTCATAAAAATGACTCAGCCAACAGCCACCTACACATCCAATCGAGAGCAAACATAAGCCTGTGTCACTAATGGGGGAAAAATATCCCCTGATGTTGTAATCTAGGTCAAACAGAAATGACTTCCAAGTGGTTGTTAGGCCTGAATGAAGTTATCGTTTGGCTTTAATGCCATAAGAACACCACAGAGTAAGACAGTGTCTGTCTATTTCAGGCGAGATTAATAGCAGAGTCTTCCGAGCAGTCAAGCTGATTGGGGATTTAAACTCAGGCATATATAATCTCCTATAGTAAGATAAAGATTGCCGAGTTACACAGTCGGCACTGCATAAATAAGGCTGTAGATCTGCAGGAACGTCAAGGTATTTATGTAAGTACTTCTGAGTGTTAAAAAGCCTGTGCACTGGAAGCAGCCCCTCACCATATATACATTACATTAGCAGGCAGACAGTGATGCTGGTATTGCTATGGCTACAGTGTCGGGGGCTGTGAAGGCTCCTGATCCTCTGTGTATGGATTCTGCAGGGACTGGATGCAGTTGAGCAGCAGAGAGGAGCTGACATGCACCTTTATCACATGGCTTAAGGAGACTGAGGCTGAGGGAGAAGACAGGGCTGATGATGAATGGGCTGCAGGCCTTGCCTTCCCGTCTCCCTTTGACAGAGCTGCTGTAATCTGTTACAGAGCCACCGTTGCCTCTATTAACTTCTGACACATGCACACCTGCACACTCACTACCACTGACCTTCCACTCCTCCGCGTTCAATCCAGTTCTTTTCCGACTCCGAGGCGGAGCGAACGAGACGGAGCACGGCTAAATATTTGAATGTGTTTATAGTGGGATCCTCTTTCCGTGCCGGCAAGTCACAGACGTGGAACCAGTTTTTTTTTTTTTTTACCTCTAAGAAAACCGTTCCATTGTTCTTGTCAGGGGTGTTGCACTTTTGCTGCGAGGCGGTGATGACATCATTTCAGTCTGATTAAACCTGCGGGGTTAAAGAGCTGAAAACTGTGAGGTGTCTGTCTCTACAATCAAGGCTGAACAGTACTGTAGCCTGCACTCAGGGGAGGCTGCCACTGTTTTGTTTTCATTGTTTTTTTTCTCCTTGAGTTTTTGGTGTCTGAAAATAACGTGTCCACATCTCCCTCAGGAAATACATCAGCGTGCTATGAGATCTGGAGTAAAAACTCAAAAAAAAAAAAAAGGCTGTTATGGTATGTGTCCAAGCATTGAAAAAGAGGTATTAACAACTTGGAAGCAACATTAATCTGCTGAGGGAAGTTTGAAAAAGAAATTGTTGATGATGGAGCACAGTGTGTGTTTTCTCATTGTTAACTGAGTCTATTTTAGAGATTCCAAAGGGAAAAAAACAAACAATCACCTCCTGGCTCTTTTTTAGGATCCATAAAAGAGGCTTCATCAGAGCATCCGACTTCCCTTTTGACTTCTATAATAAGACAAAACAAAAGTGTTTTTTCAGTTTTTTTGTAGATCAGTCAGGGAGTTTTCTGACCTCCAACCGAAGCCAAATAATCTCTCAGGGAATCATCTATTCCTTCATCCATCCTGTAATGATCCACTGGAGACATATTCATTTGTTTTGTGATGAATCTTTTGACATAATTGCTCCTCAAGACGGATTATTGAAAAATGGCCTCTTCTTTTATACTGTAAAACAAATAACTATTTCATTTTTGCGATCATTTAATGCATTTTAAGTGATAAAGATACAACGAGACAGGATACATCCCAGATTCAACTTATGAAGTACTTACTGCCTATTAAAAGTCTTTTAATCTGTCCTCTTCCGTTAGTGCGCCTGACGTGTAGCTACCTTACAATAAATGGAGGAGAGGATTAAAATCTGATAGCAGTCGACACTCAGTGGCATTTAAGTACCTTATCTACAGTCTTAATGGGATTGAGAGCGTATCCATTACTCATATAGAATTGTGAAAGGGTCAAGGAGACGACTATCAAAAAGATCTGTGTAATGAATCTACAGAAACCACAAAATTATTGTGCAGGGGTGCACTTTTACTCAGACCTTCACCTTCACTGCCTTCACTGCATGACACAATGTGATACTGATTGATTATAAAGCATTGTTAGGTTATACTCTGAATGTCTGTGTGGACTTTAAACCTTCATAAAGAACTGGCAGATTTCTGAGGCTTCAAGTTAAACTCTCTTTGTAAGCTGAAACTACCAGGAATAAACTCTGTAACCAATAATGCTAACATTCATTATTTCTTAAAAAAATATATCTAAAAGGAGAAAAAAAAAGAAAAATCAGGCGATTACAATTTTAGGGAAAGTACAAACAAACAAAAATATTTTCAATACAAAGTGCAGCTTTATTAGGATTTAAAGGGTAATTTCACCAATTTTACACATCAAAGTGTGTTGACAGGTCTTGACAGGGGAGACCTACTGCATGTGAAAAAAAATAGTAAAAAGCTTTCTGAAGAAGCTGCATGTAATCTGATTTCCCTCGATGATGTCATTCAGTGCCTGAGTTGCATTGTGGGTAATATACAGTAGATCTGTCCACTGGTCTGCATGCAACACTTATGGGTTTATTATGGAAAATGGATCACATGTTTTATTCAACGCACTCTTTTTTTAAAACTGGACATGTAGATTACCCACAATGCACCTTGACCACTAAGTAACATCACAGGCAGCTTCCTCTGAAGCCACAAAAGCCTTTAAACTACTTTTGTCACATATGCAGTTATACTCCTCCAGTTATAAGACCTGCAAACACACGACAATGTGTAAACTTAGGAGGATTTACCCTTTAAAAGCATATTTATAACCTTTTGATTCTTGTGTTGTTTAGTTTTGTATCCGTGTTATGTAACCCTGCGCAATGAAACAGTTCCATTATACTTATACCTATATTTTTATACCAATTCAGTAGATTGAACTTTACAGGTGCAATCATCCTTCCTGGTCAATATCTGTGAGTGAACGGTGAATAGAATGTATGTGGTCATGTTTTCATCACTTTATTCTTGTTTTGTCTTGCTTGTCATTGTGTTTTCCTCTGCTTGTGTCTCTGCAGCTACTGAAAGAAGTGAAGTACCTCCGGTGAGGGAATTATAAAGCCTTTTTAGAGATTTCATATGAATATAACAGTAGTTTTTGATTTATATGCTAAAAAAAACTCAACCAGGGTCATTTTGACCCCGATATGAGACAATCAAAATAAAACCCACAGTCGCTTAAATGTACTTTTTAATCCGTGCCCATCTCTTTTAAAATGACAGAATTGTTGTGTAGTGCATGTACTGATCTAAGTGAATGGCAAATGTTTTCTATTGATAAACCCTTTGATTGCCTGTCATAAAAAAGACAATCTAAGATGCTTGTTGTGGTCTGTGGGCAGGAAAATGTAATTTGGCAGAACAAAACAGGACGTGACAGCGGGGCCTGCCGGAGAGAAAAGAAGTCAGGTCATTTAATCGCTGCATAAAATTATGACAACATTGAGGTGTTGAATAAATTGAGCCGCGATGTTCACCCCGTAATTACACCACCAAAGTGCAGAGTAGCAGCTCGACTAGCAGGTCAACCTAATCCCACAAAGCCTACAGAGGAAGTCGATCACGGCGAGTAGGTGCAGCAGCTGCAGGTTACAGAGGCGACTACCTGCATTTATTTACCGACGCAGACATAATTAACCTGAATATGAACCGGGGGTTATTGAACACGTTCACTTCCAGACAGCGCTGAGACAAGCCCCGGCCGACTTGCTGATTGAAATCAGTCACAGACTTTAATCTGAAAATCTGGATGGAAGTATCGACACATTAAGCCCCGTGTTGACCTTCCAGTAACTTCTGAATTGTTGACCATAAGTCACATAAGCCTCATCGCATCAGAATACACAACAGATCAATGTGGAGGCAAAATGTTGAAGGAAGTTTATTGTAACTTATTTTTCATAGGTTTGGACATGATCTCCAGCAGTAATTATACTATTAGCAGCTACTGGGATCATTGATTTAACTGAATAAGGGATTATATATATATAGTTTAAACATGCAGAACATATAATTAGCATTATTTAATTTGTGTCTACAATGTCTTAATTCTAGTTGAAGAAATAACACTGTGCAAATATGTACTTATGTTTAAAAGGGGAAACACATGTGGTGTTAGCAATAAAACACACCTAGTCAATTCAATAGTGCTTTAAATAAACATACTCAAAGTAGTTTTAGGTTTACGTCAACAGTAAAGAGTTTCCAGCGTCCCACCGGTTGTGTTTTTGTCAAGTAGTCTTAAAGATATAACATGTAACTACACCTACATGTATTATACACTTTGTTGGGCTGTGAACTGACATTATCCTTAATGTTTAAAACAATGTTCAAACTCAGAGAAATCTGTAATTGCATTCAGTTTGACAGTGAGTTTCATTTGATTGTGTCAGTGCTTTCATCACGTTAGCTGCTTTGATTCTTAATTACTTCTTGTTAGTCACCAAAACAGCAACAACAGAACTGAAGAAATCATTGTAGTCCCTAAGTTCACTGCTCAATTCTGGGATTATTGTGACTTTCCTTTAAATTCTAACAACTAGAAACACAAAGGTTAATTCACGCTCCTAGTTCACGTGCTCTCACATGCCTGGTTCAGATGATCCGGTGCCATGTTTACAGTCTGTGTGATCATGTTTTAAAATTCAGGATCAAATTAATGATCATTATTCAACAAAATGATACTTGTATTACATTTATCTTTACATTTGTCTCTTCATATCCTTTAATACTAAAAATGAGTTACCTGATTTTTTACGTTGTGTTTCTTCACTGTCCAAACAATCACTCTGGTGAGTACGATATAAGACCACAGCAGTCCACAGCTATGGGTAATAAAACCAAAGGTTTGATAAACTGGGGTTATACTTTACACAACAAAGCCTTTGTATCTTTAGCCCCACATACAGTATCAGTATATTGATTGCACTATATTGTGCTGTGGGTGAACTTGAAGAGAGATCTCTTCTAAATCACCGTTGTAAATGAGGAAAACACACAAATATAAGAGACATTTTTACTCAGGTGACATGAATAGATAGATGAGGCTCCGACCCTCGTCGTTTCTCCTGGGCTCTGTAAATGTTCACATAAAGATGACAGACATGTCTATCCAGCGGTGTTCGGCCACCGGCCACATGGAAACACTGATAAAGACTGTGAAATCAATAGGCCACCCAGTGCTTTATGATCGTTGTGCAGCAGGAGTGCTTATGCAGCACCTGGCCTCCGACCCTCAGGTAAATTTCCAACACTCGCTTTCTGTTACTGTCCTGAATGTAACCCACAAACCCCCGAAGGCCTAACATCACTGGACATCAGAGGTCACTAAGTATCATTCACTTCTTCTTCCCTCTCTCTCTCTCTCTCTCTCTCTCTCTCTCTCTCTCTCTCTCTCTCTCTTCACCTCATCCAATTTCAGTGGAATCCAATCACAAGTTTAGAGCGGTCTGGATCTGACCCCCCTAAGGGAGCGGTACTCAACAACCTCGGCATCCTACAATGAATTGTAGCCTCTAACAATGTTGCACGCTTCCTGGCTGTAGCAACAAAGGTGAGAGTTCATTTGTTTTCATGAGGTGTGTCCAGAGGAGGAGGAAGACAAATTGCAGAGCCGCGTGCCGTGCCGTGCCGTGCCGTGCCGTGCCGTGCCGTGCCGTTGCTATTTGGCTGAAAGCCTCGTCCTGCTGAATCCTCCCCAGAGTGTCCTGCTGCTGGCGTCAGGTTCCACGAGGGGAGGGCAGTGAGGGTATCAGCTCCTGCCCACACAATCAAAATATAACATGCAGCATGCCTCTCAGCGGCTGACTCAAGTAACTCGGTAATCCAAGCCCCTCAATGTTGCATGGATCATTAAGGTCACGCTCTGATCTTTGAGACGCAGCAAACAATTGGTCTTGGCGGTACGGTGCGGCCATGTTTCGCCGTGACGGATTTAGCCGTGCCGCGTTTGACAGGATGGACAAACTTTGAGTCGAGACAAGATTGTAAATCTTCGGCGCGGTCCCCCCGGATAAACCTTTCATGCTCCGGCTCCTCTAACGCTTTTAAGAATGTGTTCTTTTTATTTAGGTTGACCCCTCATTTGTGGCTGATTGGCTCCTCGTTTCTTCTTCCCTTCCCTTAGAAATACACGCTTAATTGGCTTTGCCCCGCTTTGCAGCCCTGCTGTGATTTACTGCATGTGGTTGGATGTTTTTCATGGAAAGTGTCCTTATGCAGCACGTTAATGCACGAATGGGTATGTCATGTGTAACCTCATAGGAGTGTCTGCAGGATAAGGGCATGATGCAATATTCTTCATGCTTTGTGTTCTCTTGAAGCTGCAGCAAGTGTTTTTTTTTTTCTTTTTTTCTCCTCTCTCTCGTCTTGTCAGATGAAGGCCTAGACTTTTATGGAAATGAGGAACCAAGCCACAGGGTGTACATGTTGAATGAGGCACTAGATAGAGTCAATCTATTTTGGCTGTTCATCATCTTTTTTTTTTTTCCTTCCCCTTGCCCTGTTTTAAGTTCCAATTTGAACTTTCTTCAGCTCCTGCCTTTCATCTCTCCGAGAGTTGCCGCAATTTACACTTTGTCTTTCAGTTCCTTCCTGTCTGATGTAGTGCTTGGTTATCGGTTCACCTCGTGCTCTCTTAGTCAGACTTTTTAAAAGGTTGAGGGATGAATCACATGGGGCACTCACTCCGGTGTGTATGAGGCAAACCCACTTCTTTTTTTTTAAATATATATATATTCTATCACCCACCAAACACCCTCCTCTTTATTTAATGTCTGCACACATTCCATTTCATCTCAGACAAGCAGCGAGGGAGAATTTTCCCTCTGTTGACATCATAAATCTGAACTAGATTAAAAGTACTACTACACTGTTGGGGAAGCTCTGCATTCTCATCTGTCACCTGTGGAGGAGTTAACATTCAAGAAAAAAAAAAAAGAAAAAGAAGGAATGCACGGCTCACCTGCGTTTGCCTGTTCAACTACTGCCATCTGCAGTACGCCACGGTCACAGCCGGCCCTCTCTGTTCTCTCTCTCCCCACCACTATTCAATTACAGCTCCAGGAAATGTGCAGTGGCTCAGTGATTAGTGTCTATTGTATGCAGAACCAACAGGCATGAAATATAGAACAGAGTAATTACGGCCCAAACGAAGCAGACCTCAGGCGCAGTCTGCAGAGAAATACCTTATAGCTACAACAAACATTTAGCAGCCGTGACTTTGTCTGGGAGAGGACGCTGAAAAACAAACAGCCCTTATTATGTCTATTTACTGTGTCAGAGCCGGTGTAATTTGTTAGTGTGAACAGAATGAGAAGAGACGCGACCTGTAATGGCGTAAGAAGGGCAGCTCATCGGGCATTGACTTTGCTGCCTCACACCTGCTGAAACCCTCCAAGACCAAAGATGTTTATTCAGGGGGGGAACAAAAAAAAAAATGTAAAAATCACAAACCCGTCCCGCAAATGACACCAACGCATCAGCTTCTTCTGTTTTTTTATTTATTTTTTTTGTTCTTCTTCAAGAAATGTCTCTTTTCACAAATCAGGATCTAAAGGAGAAGACAATATAAATTTTCAATTTATATTCTGTCTGTCACTGAAATGGGACGACAGCAGCAATGCTGCGAGGACACATGAATCAGAATATCTGGCTGTATCAAACTAAAGTGTTGGAAATATTCATTGTATCAGTGTGTGCATTTGCGTGCGCGTATCTCTGCTAACTCGCTGGCTGATGAGCAAAAATTCTCCGCTCGCGTTGCCAAAACTCCCACTTAAAATGCCGACTATTTAGTGACCTTGATGCCTGAGCTTGATGTTGTTAATACAATGGTTAAACCCTTAACCTTGTTGCACTTAGAATATGAATGAGATCAGAAAACAAACAGGGCTTTTTTTTTTTTTAGGAGGATTAGGGGTCATTAAAATATTTAATAGCTGTGTGCCTTTGAGTAGCACAAAGCCAGCAGAATAACCCCCCTACTGTAGAGCGTGTAAGCCTGTGTGTTGGGGTTTAAAGAGCAGGTCAGCATCACCACAATCCCATCTAATCTGTCGAGCAGCTCGCTGTCTGACTCTCACCGCTGGCACCTCTTTTCTTTTTTTTTTTCGTGGGGATTTAAACCCCTCTCGCCTGGATGTGCTTCCTTATCCCCCCCAATCCATGGACTGCACACACAGCTCATCGACCTCTGACCCGCCATACATGCGGCACGCCGGGGCTTCTCTGACATCTTCACATTTTACACCTGCTTAAATCTGAAAATAAAAATGCCACTTGTATCCGGGAGGTGAACGGTCAGATGTGACCGGTGGATTGCGGAGATACGATCTATGTTATTCATTGGCTGCGGAGCCCTGTCAACACTGGAATAACCTACATATTTCTGGCTTCTGTGCGACTTGATAGGGAGAGGAGGCGCACAGGGAATAAATGAAGAGAAAGCACAATGGAGAATTGTGTCTTTTTCTCTCCTTCTCGCCTGAAACCAGCATCAACATCAAATACTCCCGGGTTATAACTCTACACCCTTTCACCAGATATGTCAACACGTACAGTATAATTCATGCAGTGCAGCAGAGAACCAAAACACTGATTACACAGCGCTTGTGCAGATAGGCATCGGTTTGAACTTTGCTCCTTGCCAGGTTTTTTCCGGCCTCCAGATATAATCAAATTCCCCGACTCATGCCAGCTCCTACAGATTGAATGAACAAGCACCTGCTGTGCCAGTCTGGGAAGGGGACAGAGCTGGCAGCTTGTAGATTAAATAAAGCTGTCTAGTCTGTGCCAAGGTAATGGCTTCTCAAACCAGAGTTAAATGTAATACTGATTCCGTGTCAGTGTTGCTTTGTTGGATAACTCTGTCCAGGGTATGGAATGAGGAGACCGTCGCAAATGTTGGCTTTTGGGCTCCAGCTGAGATCGCCTCAATTCTGGGTCCACAGGGGCCTCAATAATGATCCCTTAGTTTGAGCTATGCAACACACCAGCAACAGAAAAATGTAAAATGAAACAGGAGAGAAGCAGTCTGAATCCGCCCCGTGCTACAGGAATCTAAAGTCTGTTCAGGACATGTTTTAGCTCTGTATGTGTTTTTCATATGCAGTGCTAGACATAATCAGTGCTTTGGGCTCTGTGTGTGGTAATGCAAATGATTTCAGAGTAATGCCATTTGTGTTATTGTGTGAGGAGTCTGAGAAACCTATAGCATCACACCTGTTAATGGCCCTCTAGTGGATCATCAGTGCAATGCAGGAAGTGGAGATCACTTATTTACGAAATTCAAGATGGCCAAGGTTCATATTTTAAGATGAGTATTTGTTGAAGTGAAGCAGTTTGTTAGAGCTACACATGATCATTTTGCAAATGGGTCCATAGGTAAAATGATACAGAAGGTATTTTATTTTGAAAAATACTAAATCGCGTGATGAAAGTCTGAGCGTTCACTTTAATAAATGTTGGAACACCAGATATCCTCCAGAAATCAGTGGGTGGCTGTTATAAAAAGGTGAAAATAAAAAGTAAAGGTAGAGAAAAGCTGAATTTGACTCTCGTGCAGAGCAGCAACATGAACACAATGTTTTTTATTGGTATAAAAGTATTTGTATAATATTTCAAGATATAGATAAGATAGCAGTTTCCTCATACCTGTGTAACTGTAACAGCATTTAATAAAAATATGATACTTCTTAATAACATTAGTAAATCATACATTCCTAGTTAATACAAATTAAGTGTATCGTTATTTCAGTTATTTTCACTAATAAGCTATCATAAAGATTTAAAAACATCAGTTACAGCTCTAATAGCCTTCAAAATAATGTTTTTGCTTCTAACAAACCTCAAAAACATAAAAAAAAACAGTATTTTGATCAGTTTTGTCATCATGTGTCACATTCTAGCATTAACTACAGTCACATTATTAAATATGAGTATAGATGCATAAAGAATAAAAACAAAAAGCTGTCAGAGGACTGTTGTTTATATTTAGACTGCTGCTTTGCAGGATTAGGTTTTGGTACCTTGTCAGAGATACAGTAACACCTCTTTCACCAGTATCCTCTCCTGACAGGTTGCAGAGGTTTTGTCTTTGGAAACGGTGGGAAAACGGGGTGCTCGCTTCATCCCACGCATCCACTCTAAAAAAAGCTCTCACCCTTATTACTGAAATTTAACATGGATCGAGGCTCCCTGTGTTTGGCCTGTTCTCCAGTGGGATGGCAAATGCACTAGGCACTGTGTTTTTGTTTTGTTTTTTGTCACAGCTTCCATGAATACACCAAACCTTATATGCACACTTACTTTATATTAATGCATTCAGGTATGCATAACGTGATATGATGGAGCTATTTTAACCTGACACCAAGGTCTCCGTCACACTGAAATGTGCCATTTTCAGCAGATAGAGATTACTGTATTGTACGCAACGTCTAAGAAAAATCAAGATCTAACATTTGTACACCAGGTAACCTTTTAAATATATTTCCCCTCATTAACTGTGGAAGAGAATAACTAATAATAGATTTTATGTTACAGATGACAAATCAGATGAGTTTATTTTCTTTACAGACCTACATTATGTTTACAGACTAAAAATACTTGCACGTGTTACAGTACACAACACAAAACTTAAGCTTGTTGTGCTAAACACTGAGTAGAATGAGGGAAAAAAGGTGCAATATGTTAGAATTGGACACTCACAACAAATAGAGGGCAACATATCACAAGAGTAACTGCTAACTGCTGCTGTTAGCTAGTGAGCTCAGTTAGCCGTGCAGGTAGTGATCTGCTAACTGCTGCTGTTAGCTAGTGAGCTCAGTTAGCCGTGCAGGTGGTGATCTGCTAACTGCTGCTGTTAGCTAGTGAGCTCAGTTAGCCGTGCAGGTAGTGATCTGCTAACTGCTGCTGTTAGCTAGTGAGCTCAGTTAGCCGTGCAGGTGGTGATCTGCTAACTGCTGCTGTTAGCTAGTGAGCTCAGTTAGCCGCGCAGGTGGTGATCTGCTAACTGCTGCTGTTAGCTAGTGAGCTCAGTTAGCCGTGCAGGTAGTGATCTGCTAACTGCTGCTGTTAGCTAGTGAGCTCAGTTAGCCGTGCAGGTGGTGATCTGCTAACTGCTGCTGTTAGCTAGTGAGCTCAGTTAGCTGTGCAGGTAGTGATCCATACTGGCAGCCTATAGCACTGGGTGAGTGTTGATGTTTATACAGCCAGCACAGAACCTTTTGGACCAGGACTGGATGAGGCTAGCTGGTTAGCATGTTAACCTCAGTAGATATCTCTGCATACAAAACATATATATCATAATTGTTAAGTGTTGATTGTTATTCACTATAATCTTAATTATTGCACCTGTGACTCAAACCAGCCAGTGAAGCTGATAAACAGATCTATTATCAGGAATAGTCCAAATATCTCTGAATAAAGCGGTGAATACAGTACATGGTAGTAAAGTAATACAGCTGCAAGAGGACTGTAGTTCGGGACAGATGATGAGCCCTCTGAAAAAAAGCAGTAATGTCAACATTTACTCACTTTTTTGACACACAGACACACACACACACACCTTCATGTAGTCTGTGTCACATCTTGATGAGGTCATTCACTCTGTCAAAACGCCACCATTTTCTCTTTTCTCGAATCAATTTCAGTCGAGATAATGCAGTTTCTTATATCATGACCGTACACTGGAGGTTGCCATGACAAAGAATCAATCCTAAACTGTAACAAATGGCTCCAATTCATAGAGGGAAATGGATCCCATTTGTCCCCAGCTGGTCAATACACATTTGAGGTCTAGTCGAGAGCTCTTTAATGAATGTGTGCTGGCTTGTTTACCCTGGGAGACAGAGACATAATTTCTGACTGCATGTCTCTGGCCACATTTTCGCCCGAGCTTCATGCCATGATTGCTGCAAAGCCGCTTTTCCCTACAAAATGTTCTGGGCTGATCGGGCCTTTTTCCTTGGCACGCTGTATCACATCCACCACCGCGGTAAAGGATGGAGATAATCACGGCAGCTTTGTATGCTTTACTCACCTCCTCATTTTTAAAAGGGCAATGCTTAAGGATGCCTCGGTGCGAAGACACGCGCGCAATCTGCAATACTGAAAATAGATGGCGCGCCGTCGAGCCTGACCTAAACTGTACGTCTCTCTCATTGTGATAAAAGGACATAAAGCTCTCTTTGCATATAAACCAGTCGAGTGCTGTGAGGGGGGTTCAAGGGCAGGGGCAATTCATAATCAATAACTGCTAAACATCTTAATTTAGCACATTATTCACACTGACTACTTTGTTCCATGGTTATCGATCAACGGACAATGTCACCGGGATGACAAAGACAAACAGGTGACATAAGAACACTTATTCAACAAGGTGACAGGACCACGAATAGTCAATGGACTCGCCTCCCGGTAACTCAGTGGAGTCCAGCTAAGTCGCCAAAATGCTGAGAATCTACTGAGCACCACAGATGAGTCATAGGTATTATATCAACTTCTCTACAGTACAACGTTCACGTGACATGTACATGAGCTGACTTCTGTGAGGTGGAAGCTACGGTGGTGGTGTCAGCATGAAACCACTGGACATTCTTGAGGGATCGCAGCGTTTCAACATTGTTGAGGATGAGACCACTGGATGTTTTGAATGAGACGATGAGAAAATGCAAGTTTGAAAACCGCTGGATGGTTTTAACATTTTTAAGTGTGAAACCAGTGAATCCTATCAAGGTTTGTAAGCCAAGAACCACTGAATAGTTCTAACATTTGCAAGCTTGAAACCACTGGTTAGCTTTGATATTTCTTGGTGTGATACCATTAAATTGTCTCAACATTTTCAAGCAGGAAACCATTGGAAAGGTTTTAACATCTGCGCACGAGGAACCAGTGGGTATTCTTAACAAAGGGATCCCAGTGTTTCAACATTTGTAAGCATGAAACCACTGGATGTTTTGGATGAGATGACAAGAAACTGGCTGGATAGTTTTAACATTTTTAAGCATGAAACCGCTGTGGAAACATCAAAATCTGATGTTTTTGATGAGAACATTTTCAGCTGTGTTTGAGGTTTTTATTCATTTCTCTATAATGTATTTTTGATTAAACTAAATATCAATGTTCAATATAATGTTTTTGCAGAAAATGTACATTTATTCAGACAAGAGCATCTGAAATACATCACGTGCACTTCATTGTTCATATTGGCCATATCCTCCCTGTTGTTTAGTCACGCGGGCTCGTTGCGGGGACGTCTCAGTTAATGGTATCGATCCGTGATGTCGCTGGTTGGTCATCTCGGCCTCCGCAGTGAGGCTGTCAATAAGCGTCCATTTACAGCGGCATCCGACAAATGGAGGGGGGATTCAATTTGCCAGCATCGTTCAAAAACTATTTTGTTTCGTGGTCTTGCTGACATGTACCATCAAGCAAAACCAATGTGGTGGAACCTACAGACAGGCTGCGGGCTGACAGCGAGCGCTCCTCCCGTATTACTGCGGGAACAGATCAATCCACTGCTACTGTAGAGAGAGTGCAGACAATTGACTATAAATATGTATGTTTTTAGGTATTTCATACTGACTGGTGGGTATTTGTTATGTTGTCTTACACAATATACAGTAAACAGACATCATCCTTTGATTAAACATGATGTGTCTGGGAACATGCTTCTCCTGAGGTCACTGGTGTAGAAACACAGTATGTACAGGAAGCAGCATCTCTGGAGCGTCGTTTCATTATCTAGTATTCTGCTGACACGACTAACCGGTAACTGATGACACATGCCAGCTGTTTATTTCTGTAATATTAAAACAGATAACAAATAACGTAATTTCACACATAACCCTAGAGAGAGGTTGTTTTCTGTTGTAGTGCTATAGAAACAGGTGTTTTGGTGCATAGCAACATACATGGCATGTAGAAAAATACAAAGAAATTGATTAGATTTGTAATACCATTAACATTTCATTTAATTTTAGAAAGATACAAGATTTTATCAATCATACAGCAAAGAGAAAAGCACAGAACAGGCATATGCAAGTCAAAACAGAGGACTGGTCTTTTTAAAAGCTCTTAATGTGAAGAAATCTTTCCCATTTCAAATAATTCCGTTCTACCCCGCCCAGCTGAGAGGGATATCAGTTCATATGCCTCCACCCTGCTAGCAGATTTTGCCATTCTGTGACTCGTGGTGTGTAGAAGTTAGAAATTTGACTGTAAAATACGAAAAAAAAAAAAAAATATTATATTATATTGAAAACACAAGATTTTTTTCAAATACTGTCAGAGTCTGACCACCACGACCTCTCAGACTCTCTGTTCCACACAGTATGCCGATTACAGTCACTTGCATTTCATCCACCAAACAAACAAACACAGTGCTGCTGCTAATTCCTCCTCCTGGCATCTATGTGATTACCATCTCCTCTCACAGCGGCCGAGGAGGGAGATGTAATATATTGACCTGTCTATGGGTGGCACTACATCAACATCCACAGCAAGAGGAACAGTCCTGCCCACACACACACACACACACACACACACACACACACACACACACACACACAGGTGACAGCATATTCTGACCTCACTCCTCACACACATACAAGTCAATGTGCTGTAGTTTTTACATGTGCTGCGTTTTCATCTCTGCAGTGTCTCTGTTGATGGAGGATGTCGTGTGGTAGCTCATTAAAATCCATCAAACACTCCATTAAGCCACTTCCCGACTCATAATTTCCAAATGTGCAACGGTTCAAAGCGTGGTTGATGTCTGGGGCTTTTTTAAAATGCCTCCAAGATTTTTCTGGGAGCAGAGACGTGTCATTCCCTGCGTTCAAGCTCCAGTTTCAGCAAGGATCCTTCCGACCCTGAACCCAGATCAGCCATCCTGTGTCTGAACACACAGCAAATGAAAAGAGAAAGTGTCCTGGTGACGGCTTGAATAACACATTATATATTAAAACTAACATAACATCAATACATTTATCTCTGTTTGTCTCTAATGTACACTAACTGTACTTCTGTACTGATTTTAGACACTTGTAGTTTACTTGAGTCATTTTGTTTTGTGCCACATACTACTTCTACTCAAATGAATTGCCAGTAATTGAATGTATAATATAGTACAATCTGAATGTACTTATATTTTACTTGGAGTATTTCATAACACTGCTACATTTTTAGAGATGAATGTTGTACTTTTTACTTCTCTACATTTGTTTGATATCTTTGATATAGATTTGTTACTTTGCAGATTGCATGCTGTGTTATTTCAAATTAAAAAAAATAAATCCATACTCTTACTTGCTTTATTATCTATATTGGCATGTGTATGAAGGCATGTGAGGGATCTGGGATGCGGTTGCAGAGTTATTCTGAGCTCTGAGATCGGTGCATTGATTGGCTGAGAATGAACCCCTGCAAAGGTCATTGGAAATCATCCAAAGGACAATTGTGCTCCTACTTCAGGCTGATCACTCTCACCCATGTTTCTATCAGTAGACCTCACTCAGCACGGAGAAACCTCCATTCATTAATATAAAACATGCCGTTTGGCTGAAATTATAAAGGACAAAAATCTTTCAGTAATGCTTATATTCTTGCTGGAAATGTGTTGATATCCACATGTAAGATGCCATTTGAGGGCCACAGGCAGCCTAACAGTAATGCAGTTAACAGTTTTATAGGGAGAATAAAAAGCTCCAGTAATAGATTGTAAAAACATTGATAATGGTTCAGTATCATTAAGTACCTCAAAGGGCATGTTTTATGTGTGTATTGCCTGCTAATCAAGGAGGATTATTTCATTTAATGGCATTCATCACTGTTACCCAGCACTGACAGCATGCAAGTGTAGAGGAACTTGTGAGAATATCTCACTTGGATAAAAAAAAAATCCACTCAAATATTTATACAGACAAAAAGGTCAAAAATCGCCTCGGAGGGAATGTGCTGCAGCTGGAGAGGTCTGGACACCAGATTCTGAGTAAAATGTTGAATATTAATAATTAAAAAACAAGTTGCTGAACAGAAGGCAGCAAAATACTGTTACTGTCACAATAAGAGCGAAGAAAGGTGGACCCAAACACACGAGACGGCAAGCAGGAATAACAACAGATGAAGTAGATTTAGGACCATCAGGGAAACAGAACAGCAGGAACACAAACAGATGAGTGAACAAAAGACTGGACGCAAATACAAACTTAACTAACAAGGGGATGAGGTGCAGGTGGAGAAACACTAGAAAACAGGGAGGAGGAGCTGATGGAGGAGATGCAGCGCAGGTGTGGAGGGAAACTCAGGCAAGAGATGCCATGAAATCCTAGAAAACACACACAGTGAAACTAAAATGACAACTAAATCATTTTCTGATTATCTCTTATCTCTCACACAATTCATTAAACTATTGATTTGACTGCTGATGATGAAGCCATATAAATGCAAAGTTTGTATTTCAGCAAAGACAAGGAAATACTCAGTACATACTGTAAACATGTTTTCTATGTAGAGTAGCTGATTAAAAGGCAAATTAAACTGTTCTGATCTGATCATCCATGTGTTTGGTACATGGCCAGTAAAAAAAGAGGTTATCTCTTCATTAACCATGGGAAGAAAGTGTTGAAACTACAAAAGATGGATAAGAAGTGGTTGAATAAGACGTAGAAGAAATGTCCTCTCATCAACTGTATTAGAGGCCTTTAGATATTGTCTTGTCGTCAAGCGCAGAGACAAAAATTAAGTGTCACATTTTTCCTCTCTGATCTGAAAAGGTTAGTCCACGGAGAAGTGATCAAACAATTAAGTTTCACGTCTGACAAAGTCATATAACGCACTCGCCTCTGATTCAACTGCCTCTCTAGAATTATCTTTGTTTCCCGCTTATGATTCAGCTCGCTCCTCATCATCGCACGGAGAAGATTTGTTTGTTTGTGTTTGTGTTTGTGCGCTAACTCGCAAAATATCACTGTAATACAGAAATGTCTCTTTCCCACCGGGACCAATTGATTCATCCCTTTTATTCAGACAAAACGCTGTGTTTGGCAGTGGACCGTTCCCCCCGCCCACGAGAAAATGATGAATCAAAATTTAACAGTCTCCGTCGACGCAGTAAGTGAGTGTCCGCCTGCTAACAGAGAGCCGCACTCACCAAACAAAATGCATTCCCAAAGGAGAGAAATATAACATCGCTGCGAGTGACAAATGGAGGGGTCGAGCCCAAATGTTCACAGATGAAAGTTGTTCGATAGCTGAATATTCATTCAGTGGCACTTACAGAGCAGGCGGCCGACTCTGCGATACCACTGAAGTGAATGAAAAGTAAGCACAATGGGCCGGGAATCAAATGCAGACTCCCGTAGTGGGAGGAATTAATATTAATCAGCAAGCCGCAGCACCAGGCCGCCTTCTGAACTCATTTTCCAGCGTTTGTGCCAAAAGTACGCCGAGCTGATCTGATGGAACTTGAAACAGATAAATATCAGAGAGGGAGGGCTGTGACTCATCCTGCTGGTCAGTGGTGAAAGACATTGTTGTACACGTTTGAATAGCAAACACTTGACAAGTATAATAAAGCAGTCTGACCTGATGTTTCACATGCAAACCAAGAAAAAAACTTATTTTATTATGTCAACAAATACAAATAAACGTTCTCATGAAACACCAAACCAATAGGCAGGATAATGTCTGAAAAGTATGTGTCTGCAAAACACAGATATCTTGTAACGTCACATTTCTTTATGTTACAACTTCATAGTTCTTTGGTGTTATTAAGGGTTGTGCTCATGGCCTGGTGAGGTTACAGGCGTGAAAACCACGTGGTTTAGGAAAATGTGGGAAATTGTCCCCTGTGCTATCTTTTCTCTGTAATTTTAGGTGAATTTTAAAATCCCTCTGGACTGATTGCAGTGGATTGAGATCACCTGTGTGCAGGGTGTGGAGACTGACTCCTGACTCCTTTTGTGGAGGCTTAGGAGTGATGGGTAGTAACACACCCGGGTCCTTCTCATTCTGACTGACAGGCTGCAGACCGCCTCCGAACCGATTATCATACTGAACCTTTGCTGTAGTTAAACTTGTTCTGTCTAGTTGAGGGAAACTGTTCCCCTCAGAAGTCACCGATCAGCTGGTCACCTGCGTCTGCGGCTGTGTTTACTTCTGCCAGAGTGCTGACTGCCTTTCAATATCCTGGTCTCGAACGGCGGTCGCTGGCTTCGAAAGCCTTCCCACCTGTAACCCCGTCATGAACACCACCCCCTCAATGTCCCGATATGAAATTCAGGTCATGAACATGTATAGTGAATGTATCAGTGTTTCGCACAAACTTTTAACTGCCAATTTCTAATCCTGGAGACTCTTACACACAAATTGCATTTAAATCTGGGCACAAAACAGTGGCAGTCGAGGACTGATTTAGTAACTTCTGAGGTGTTTCTTTTTCTGCCAGAAATCCCTGATTTCATGCACAATGTTATTTTAAAGTCACTGCAACAGGACAATGACTTTTTCTATATCCTCCTTTTCTGAAATGTAACACTGCAAACCTCAAATTTGATTAGACTGACCTATTATTTTTGAGGGGGAACAGTGAGTCTGTGTAAATAATGGAGTACAACAAATACCTGCTCTGCATGAAAACTGTCGTCCTGTCCTGGTGCTATACAAATAAAACTCACTGGCAACAAAAACACAGTAAAATGACCAAACACAGAGGATGCCAACTATAATATATAATGCCATGCAGATTGTTTTTTATATATAAAAAATATATCTAAATCAGATTTTCTTCCTCCTGAATAATGCACCATCAATACATTGTGTGAGTGAGTGTTTGTATTGTCTGATATAAGAGGAGGAGAAGCATTGCCTAATTTAAAAGTGCTGTTTATTTTCAGAAGGAAGTGGATGAGAGAAATTCACAGTTTGCCCACCAAGTGGCTCCCTTCTCATACACTAATATGACTATGCAAAGCAGGTGGAGCTGTTCTCCCACAGTGTGCTGTGTGGAAACCATCATCACTGTGTGAGTGGCAGACAAGTTTAACTTTATTGCATATTGATCTCAGAAAATAGATCTTTATTGTATATGGATCATATCACAACAGAAAACAGAGCAATTTAGTAAATGTTTTTCAAAGATGACAAGACTTTAGTGTAATAGAAATCTTTTGTTTATTTGTTGTGTTTTTGTTTTTTTTGTTTGTTTTTTTTTTAAAGTAAACTCAGTCTATGTTCATGTTCTTCTTCTGTGACTCTACCATAAGAGGGACAATGACAGCAGCTATTAAATAGATGCTTTAACTCAGGGATTGTGTGAAACTGACTTTTGTTCAACTGAATAAATCCAAAATAACTATTAATGAAACAGTGAAACGACGACGATCTTCCTACATGACGCTAATTAACCATATAGTGCATGTTGTTGGCATTCGAGTCATATGAGAGAATGCAAACACCACATCCGCAGACTCACGTTGGACGATGTGCCATGTGTCTGTACAATTTGGATTTCATCACTCCGGTGCACAAACGGCGAACACAAGATGAAAGAACACACGGTTTTTTGCATGGGACCCACGTCCACCGCTGACCTTTCTTGATTGAGTGTAATAGCATACAGAGCAAATGCAAAAAGGTCACTGGTAGAGACAGCTTTAATATTATAATTGGCACTTTTTCCAGGGAGACAGCTCTGTTGCAAGGAGCTACACACACTGGCTCCGGAATAATCTATTACATATTCAGGACATTATGTTTGCAGGCCTGTCTTATCCATAGAGATGGACTACCTGGTTAATCACGCAGACACAATGCTGCGGTGTGACGAACACAACGAGCTTTTGCTAACACAGATGTAGCGTATCTTGTTGTTTTTTTTTATTTTATTTTGTACCGTTAGCATTCTGAAAGGTGCCTTTGTGTCTTCGCCAAGGCTGCTTTTTATTCTGTGTAATACTCAAGGGTAGCATGTTTTTTTTTTTATGCTGAAAAGTGAATTCACTTCAGCTGAACTATGCAACAGGAAAAAAAGAAAAAAAGGTGGTGAAAACATCAAATTACTATGCCTGGCCTGATGTTTATATAAAGCCAGCTCCTACATGTCGCCTCCGTCATCGTCGGGAATAATCATCACCCATGCTCCTCTGCTCCATATAAGCTAATCAGTGGAGAAAAATATTGTGTTCTGTGGCTGTTAAGCACCTTCGAGTATTCTCTGACTGCCCTCTCCTTGTGCCATAATGATGAGCAAGCTGTCTGCCCAATTTAATCACTGTTATTCAGGCAGGTTAGCTTTGTACGTGGGCTACATTGTTAAAGGCCAAATCTGAAAATATAGAGCGAAGAAACCCGGCGGAAAAAACATCTTTGTGCACCTCGCGCTGGCTTTGTTTACACAGGCTGTCACATTGGAGAGCCTCTTATTGAAGGACGGAGCGTTTTACATAGACGCCACTGAAGGAGTTGTGACAGAATAAAAGAGCTGGAGCTGTACAGCCACTAACCCATTGTGCTTTACCTCCACACCATTCATCACAGATACCAATGGTTGAAGGTCAATCATTACATTCACTCAAGTAATTCACTTACTGACTTACTGGGTACGACTTTAAGCAACTTGTTCTTTTTTTCCAACCTCATGCTTTTTTTTTATACTTGTACTCCACTATGTTTCTGAGGGATAGTAACTTTTCAGAATAACATTTTAAAGGAGACCCATTCCGCTTAAAAGATCATGACAGTAAAAAAAATAAATAAAAAAAAGTCAGTGTACAGGAACAGAAGCTCCTGTTTCCCACAGAAAACACTGCTTCTGAAATGCCTCGTCAGTAGCCTCACTTTGTAACATCACTCTGTCACAGACACACATTTACAACATTTTTGCCTGATGGTAAGAATTGATTTAGCACAGCTGCAGTGTCAGGCATGGGTGATCTGGCCAATCAGAGTCGACCATGTGGTCAGGAGGCGGGCCTTAAACAGACAGGAGCTTAAACAGTGTTTCAGACAGCTCAGCAGCACTGAACAGTATGAGGAAAACTAATGTGTTTACTGAGCAGTAAAGCATGTAAACATAATCTAGTATTAACCCCAAATAAAATTAAGAAGCTGTAAAATTAGCAGAATGTCTCCTTTTAACATAAAAAAGCATATGAGATTATAAAATGTGTTCTTTAAACCCAAACCAAACAACAGTCTGAAACAACTGTACCCTGATTCCCAAAAAGTTGGAACACTGTCAAAGACAAATGGAAAAAAAAAAACAAATGGAAAGTTTGCTAATCTGGGCATTTAAATCAACATCATTGATTTGTTATTAAAATATCTATTTTAATTTGATGCCATAAACATGTTTCAAACAAGTTGGGACAGGCAGGGCAGCAAAATTCAATCGAATCTGATCAAAAACATCTGTTTGGAACAGCCGGCAGGTAAAAAGGTTAAATTGGTGACAGGTGATCGTATCGTGATTGGGTATGAAGAGTGCATCCTCAAAAGTCTGATCACAAGCAAACATTTGTTTTGTGACACCCACAATTGTATAAAGGATATTAAGAATGCTCAGTAACACAATGCTTATTTGGGAATGATTGAATTCTAGTTTTCTTTGTTTTACACAGCATCCAAAGTTTGGGGGAATTTGTGTTAAATAAAATAGTTTTAAAATCATCCCCATTAGACATTAGATTATACTTTTTGTACATGCTGATTGCATTATTCTGATTATTCACAGTATTGGTGCTTTTATTTTTGTAAAAGATCTGAAAAAACATCTTCCATCTCCACTTTAATTGGATTTGTGGTTTTGCCACATTAAGGTTTATTATGGAAGAATGTATTTTAATTAAAAAAAAAGAAAAAAGCATTAAACCCAAACACCTTTTTTTCTTTTTTCTTTTTCAATAAGCAGGCTCGTCTGCGACAGTTTGTTCCTGGATGAAGCTGCATCATTACAATGGCGACAGTAGGTGGAGTAATTATTTTCACAGAAGCTTAATAATAGGTTTAGCTCAATGGCTTATTTGTTGGGGGTTATGTAAATACAGTGCATTCTAATTAATGTAATTGGGTAAACAGGAAGAGATAATTGGGAAGCATCACACTGAGCGGTTGTGTGCTTTGCTTAATAAAAAGGTCACAGTCATGGAATACAAACTTGAATGCAGCATAATCATAAGCCAGCTATCTGGAAATTAATATTGTGACCCAAACTCAGGCATACAGTACACTTTAGAGATAATATGGAAATGAAAAGCCGTTCATTGTTGCAATAATTGTTGCACTTGTGATTCAGACCGCGGTGTCAGGCAGCACGCCTTGGACAAACGGCGCCCTGGCACCGTTTGATAGATAGGATTCAGTCTGCGGAGGATTTGTTAATGATTGATGGGTGTGTCACAGCACTCTGCAGCGACTTCCCATCAGAACGGCTGCCATTGTTCTGCTGTGGTGCAGATGTCTCCAGACCAGAAGTGACATTTTCATGCTGTCAGTTTTTGTTTTTTTTTTGTCTATCATTGAGTCCTGATTCACTAAAAAACAGTGAAATGAGTTTGAACTTGTTACCAATCGCATCATTTCAAGTGTCATTTCACATGATTGTCTTTTCTCGAGACAATGACACTCGTTTCTGCAGAATGCTTGAAATGCATCTTAATAATCTTAATAATGAAGATACTTGAGTAAAATGCAAATTATCCCATCTGCTTGTTACTTGAGGATAAATCCTTGCCTTTAGTGAAACCCAAACAAAACATTACATTTCATGCATTTGTTTTGGTTTTAGGTTACATTTTCAATTACATGTTTCGGCTTTTAATTTGAAAGTAACAACCATTAGTTGCTTGTCGCTACAACAACAAGCGGACAGCGAGGGCAGCCATGGAGACCGAGGAGACGCTAGCATCTCCCACATCTCAGCGACTCTCCAGTTGCTCATCTTGACATCCGTGGATGAAGTGATGGACTGACTGCTGTGATCAGCTGTTTCCTGGTTTTAAAACTCCATCTACACCTCCGCCCATCTCACGCAATTGCTGGCTCATCAACGGCTTGGATTTAGATAGTAGTGGAGGTGAAAAATAAGTGTACCCTCCCAGGTGTCATATAGATGGACCAAAACAGACCCAATATACCGCCTTCTGTATAAATCCGCAGACCTATAGCCACTAAAAGGACAGCCAAATTGGCGGCTCACTGCCCAGTATAGAAACGGCTATCGGCAGGTCACTTCAAGCTTTCAGGTCCGAGCAATCATTGACCACTGTATAAACTCAACATTATAGCGTGCATATAGAGGAGGTGGAGATGCATAATATATTCCAACACTCATCACAGACACATCTCGAATGTTCGCATGCAAATGAACACTAAAGCCGAGAGACTCCGATTAGTCTGATGATCAGTCTGTGGGAATGATGGATGTGTCAGTGTCTCCATATGCTGATTTATTCAGCCAGAGGAGTCGGGACGAACACTGTATGTGACAAATAAGTGTCTGTATGCACCTGTGAACCCCCCCTCATGCTTTTGTGATTATAGCATTTAATGGCTCCTTCTCAGTAACACATTGACATTGTCCACCCGAGATCCTCTTCAAGATGGCTTGATTTACCAAACCCCTCGAAAGGGGGGGAAAAAAAAAAATCTCATTGAGGAGACGGATTGCTGAGCGGGCTCTCCAGCAGGCCTATAAATCATTCTTTAATCAGAGCGCACTGCGAGCGAGGTTACACACTCAGACCCCACATTAGCACCACTGACTCTCAGCTGTCTATGGTTCTGTTTCTATACTCTACCTTCCAAGCTTCATCTTTGCTCCTTTGCCCTCCATCTTCTTTTGTCCTCTACTCCCCTCAATACAAAGCAGTGTGTCATTTACCCGAGAGAAACACTGTGTGGGAGAATTGAATATTTGGGATGCTGGAACGCCGACGTCTCAGTTGTCTAAATATTTGGACATCGCCTTCTCCGGGCGCCGCTTTTGGATGTGGAATTACAAAGCGACAAGGAGGTAAAAGTGTAGACTGATTTCAGAGCATCTGTCGCTGCAAAACTGAGCAGTCGCACAGAAGCTGAGGTACATTTTGTTTCTTTTTTTTTCAAGATGCGACATCGTTTTTGTCATGTCAGATAATCATTCAGAGAAACTGAATGTTTTGCATGAAAGAGTGCCTCAGCTAAAAGAGAAACAAAAAAGTTGAGGTCAAATGAGAATCAGAATTAGTCTGAATGATGGCAGTCCTTGAAAAGATATTTTAAGATATTTTTTTTTTTTTTTTGCAATGGATTCTGCACGAATCGCTCTCCAAGCCTCGTGCCTCTGTGGCGGTCTGCTCTGTTTGCCGAGTCCAGCCTGTTTTTAAAAATGGAACACACCGTATGGCCTTCCTATAGTCAAGGACAGTCCAGTTAATATTTGCGAGCGTGAACAAATCTTTTACAAAGAGAGATCACAGAAAAGAGGTCACAGATGTAAGATAAAGTTAGTCATAAACCAAAAGAAAAAAAAAAAAGAACAGATGGTGGAAGGACTATGTAAACTTTGCTGAACAATGTGGAAATAACAAGGCGATGTGATTTGACTAAAGATCCGGCCAACTCTCATTTTCACATCAGAGGTCTAAAATGTGTCTGATCAGGTTTGGTCTCCTGGGCCAGAACAACGCCGCTGTATTGTTCTGTTCACTCTGAACCTGATGGCCCCTATTTCAACAAATAAATCCTGCTCATGTAAATCTTTTGTCCTCTTCAGGAAGTGATTTGTCACATTACTGTCCCTCTGATTAATTGTAATATTCTGCTGTCGATAAAGACCGATGGCAGGTTGTTAACGTGCTTATCAGAGGCTCGATGCGTTGAGAGTTACGACTTTCGACTGTGGAAGAATTAAATACAACAAATGTGAAATTAAAAATACATGTATGTTTAAACATGATTAGCCGACTGTAACATCAGGAGGTTGAGGGACCACACGATTGCGAACTGTGCAACCGCAGTTTGACTCCATGGGGAGATTCCCGGACATTTTGGTGGCGACCAACAGGCTATGTTGAGACAAACCATGATTTTAGCAGGTCATAAGCACAACATTCTCATGAGACAGAAATAGCAAATTGACCCTGAACAATTGTAAAGTATCATTTGGTTTTAACTTATTTTTGGTTTTGCAGAAATGCACCTAGCTAACATTTATTGTGTCGACTCAGTTGTCCGAACCGCTGTAATTCAGCCTCAGGGTCCTAGCTTGGAGCCTCCCAAGATGGATTTGGGAGATAAATCATGTGATCTTGTAAATCCAGATGACTCGTACAGTAAATATAAACATGCAGAGAAGTACTCAAAAGCACTCCTGTGGTAGCGGGTGTCTGCTGGACCACACACTGACTCACCAGGCAAAAACAAAAACAAAACAGTTTCTCTTCCCTTTATATCACTCGGACTTACAGTTCAGATCAAACCTCGTCATTTATAATCTGCAGTCTAGGCCAGTGCGATGGAAATATAACGATCCGTCTAAAGGCTGTTTTCGTGTGGAAAAGTGAAACATTAGCATCCTCATTAGGTTTACTGTGCACCCACGCTCGCTCTCAGTTCGGTCACAGATGAGGAAGTGCACCCAGTCGTCATTGGATTTAAGTTCTTTCAACTCACTTCAAAAGCAGTCTTACACTGATAGCGTGGCAAAAATTCAAGCTTCAGTACGGGGACATCACAGCCGGCACTCCCCGGACGTGTCAGCTCCATCATCTGGAGCCTCTTAGTTGTCATCGTCTTCTTCAAATAGGATGCGTTGAGCTCGACGAAGAGAGGGAGTAGAGAGCTGCATTTTCAGTCTGTGCATTAGGACATCAAGTGTGCTCGGTTTGAGGGTCGTGCAGAGAACTTCATTAACATTCTCGACTTTCTGTTTTTTTTTTTTTGTTGGGGGGTGAACAACCACATGCAGATTTACAGGATAATCCCAGAGAGGAGTAAAATATACATTACAGGCCCGGCGGCATTATGTGTTACGAGGCTTGACGGCGCTGCGATGGAGTTAACTGATGCTCAGCAGTGCAAGTTGTAACCTTGTGTTGTGCAAACCGTGTTGTTGTACTGGTTGGATTCCTTTGAGACGTTTGACAGACGGGGTGCGTTGCATCTGGAACAACCTCAGCTGTTTGGGAGGAGGCTGGCTTGAGGCTGACTTGTGGTGATTTTTGTGTCAAGTGTGATAAACTGCAATTTAAAGTTTGACTGACAGGACCGGGGGACTTTATTTTGGAATTGGTTCAAGAAAGAAAAATGCTCTCCTGTTGAGTTTAAACCTGTGACGGCTGAGGTTTGGTCCACCTAATAACACCTATAATAACCTATAACCAAGTCGCATTTCTGTCCACATGGAGGCGATTCACCCTCGTTTAGCTCTGTTATTTGTCCCCACCTGCCCCTGAAAGAATGATCTGTCTTTAAAACCTGTGCTGTGGTGAGACAGAACTTGTTAAGTTGTGGGTGAGAACAGTGAGCTGGAACCTCCACGGCGGGGCAGTGGTTAGCCCTGATCCCTCGCAGCAAGAAGGTCCTGCGTTCAAAAGCCGTATGTTTCATGGTCTGCAGGCCTTTATTGCTATGTCTTTAATCTGCCTCATTTAACAGAGTCTGACGAACACGTCGACGCCCTCGTCCACCATCGTAGCGAGAGCCCCTTCACGGGCGAGAGGCACAGATGGGGGTGAGGACTGCACTTCATCAGGATACACACTGCTGTTTAGCTCCCGAGCACAAGTCTGCCTGTGTCACAACAAAAACGCAACACCCATCCATCCAAGTACCCACTAATGTTGAAGTATGTACTGTGATTATGCATCACTCTGATTAGATGGCACAGACAACATGTTCAGGGGCTGTGATGTATGCTTTCTGGCATTTATCATGTTTATTTCAATTATGCCTGATGTGTTAGTTTGAATGCTATTAAATCTTTCAGGTTTTTGTGGTAATCACCTGGAGCAGGAACACAGGATCCCACACAGCCGTCGTGCTCTCCTCCTTCTGGCTTGCACCTTTTTTGCATTTTGGAGCGCGTTCCACACCTCAGCAGCTGCAGTCTCGGTGGACGCCTTGACTTCGAGTGGTGAATTTAGCTTTGACTGACACTTACACAGGTCGGGTACCTGGCATTCATGATCGACTTGATTAGTTGACAATTCTCAGCTGGAATGAATACACATTGGCTAATTGGATTCATCAGCTGAACTGCTGACAGCAGTCGGACTGAATGAATCTGCTCGTCTGTGATTAGGTAAATTAATCTCTGGCCGTTTCCAGCGGCAGGATCCAGCTGTGCCGATGTCATCAAGACTGGACATCGCTTCAGAGGACGGAACGTCTCGTTTCTCTTAAAACACATTTTCCTCGTACCTCCTCAGGAATCCTCGGTGAGAGGGACTCAGACGCGAGTGAGAGAAACATTTCGCAATTGAGAGTAAATGCGATGTTGCTCTATGTCTAAGGAAATCACACTGAATGGATGACATTGTTGCTACTATGGGATCGAGGGGTTTTTCCCTTCTTCTTCAGTTTCTCTTTTTGTGCACTCATTAACCCATGCAGTCAGAGTTACTTCGGTCTCTGACGGGCTCCACCTCAGATTCAATAAGTCCAACTGGCCAAAAAGCTGCTTTACCACGCAAACAACCAGGGCCACCGATGATTAACGGAAGCTGGCCGATAATTCTCTGTACGTTGACGACTACAGACTTTACACCTCTAACATCAGTCAGGAGGATCTGTGAATCCACCATTGCCTGGAATCAGCTCCAACTATCATAAACCTAGACTCATCAGTGACATCAGTGCCGGTGTTATTCAGTAAACTAAGTTGAAATCTGTATTCAGGATTGTTTACCTCCTCTTTTATTGAATGGCAATTTACAAAATCCTGGAGAATAATTCATGACAAACTGAGTTATACCATCATATCAGAGCGATCCTTTCATATTGTAATAAGTACTCTATACATGCACAAACTTTATTGCACTCCCTCCACAGCATTTATGGTAATTCAGCAAATCCCATAAGCCATCCACTGATAAATATCCTCAAGTTAACCTCTGCATGCTGAAGTGTGCTGCGTTCACTGCCCTCATATCTGCCTTCCTTGGACAAGGAGGTCCCTGCAGGCTTTTTACTACGTTGGAAGCGTTGTGGGTTATATAGAACACAACCTTGCTATTGTCCCCAGTTCACTGTGCGTTTATGCAAACAAACTGGCTGCATGCCTCTGAGGTGAGAGCTTTCACCATCTGCCCCGCGCCTGATATCCTTGAAAGGCAATGTCAATGCTGACGCTGCTGCGTGTTATAAATGTGTATGTTTGAGTCCTTAAGCATCCTGCGTACATCACAATGAAGACAAAAAAAAAAAAAAAAAAACTACAACTATTTATTGAAACAAGCACTTTTTCTCAGTACTTGCACTTTTGGCTGTCGTTGCATCACCTCGCTCATGACTCTCCCTCAGCTGCTGTGCGAGTCCGAGGAGCTGATGTGTCCTGGCAGTTGTGTTCAGGGGGCGTAAACTCCGCTTTGTGAAGGAGGAGGTGGCTGTGAAGTTTGTGTTTATCGGCTACAAGCAGCACAACACTATTCATTGTGTACTTAGGCTTTGTTTGCTGAGCTGGTCCATCTCACAGTGAAGGACGTGACGCGTCACTGCATGAGTAACTTCCTGCATCCCGACTTCTGTTTGCACAGATTTGTAGCCAAACTCAGAGGTGCAAGCAAAAAAAAAAAAAAGACAGAGGAGTAATCAAATATGCATCCACTTCAATTCATAATTAAACCTACTGTTAAACATTTGCTTATGTTGAATAATTCACTTGTACCACAGATGTGCCCTACATCTGCTGACAAGCGGCAAATGGGGAGAAGAACAAACTACATCTGTAAAAACAAAGATATTCAAATGGAAATAAACAAGCTGGGTGTTTATTAGTTTACAGACATGCTCACAATGTTGTTGTCGAGTTATATTTTATTCACATTATTCACATTAATAAATGGTAAATTTAAGAAATGATACTTCCCTGTTTAATAGCCTCCACATTTGCTCAACATTAACTTTTGTTTCACTTTTCTCCATTTAGCTCCTCTCCAGTTGGGATTGCAGTTTGTGCTTTGCCTCCTTTATGGTGTGAAAACAGAAACTTTCAAGAGCAAAACAAACAAAAAAAATATCACATGAGTGAAAAATAAATCTGACACATTGGATTTGGTGGTCATAGAAGATCCTTTTCGCAGAGCCAAATTGTTGCATTTCACAATTCTGTCTACCAGGCGAAAAAAAAATTATGACAAATCACCAAAAAACACCCCGTTCTGTTTCTGCAGTTTTAGCATCCCGGAACCTTCTTCTTTGAATTCTGACTCTCCCACCCCTGTGACACTGGTGTAGTGAGAAGTGATGAATGATTGAAGCTTTCTCCCCCCCCCATTTTTTTTCATTCTTCTGTGTGGTGGCAACACTATCTCCTCCGACAGACGCCGGCTGTGTGTGGAGTTTCCCCCTCAGCGGAGCCGGAGCGGCGTGGATGCAGAGTCAGCCCTCTGTGAGAAAACAAACTAGGCGGAAAATTGAACACCTCCATCAGTATTTGCAACAATCAATTTGTTTTAAATGAAATATTAATGCACCGATCCTGAAGCTCCCTGCGGATAAAGCCCTCTGTACGGGTGCATGTGGTGCCATAACCAACTGAGCTGTGGTAAAACATACGGGGCTCTGGTGGACATAGTGATCCCAGAGATTTAAAAAAAAAAAAGCACTGCCATACAATTAGATTCTTCCGATGTCTGTAAGAACACACAGATTGCTTCTCCGGCGTGTTTCCATGGTCACTGCCAAGCACCTTTCCTTTCAAATCCTCGCCTAAATCTCGATAAGAACATTAATTGAGACCAGATTCCTGGAGGATAAAGGCCCAGAGTCTGCACAGATGACAGTAAATGAGATCTGAATATGTAGTGGGGCCCAAGAAGGATTTAAATATAAATTATGAATATGGCAGGAGTGCTCTAAAAATTCTCCCTCACGCTTCAATAATAGATACGGTTTAGTGCTCTGCCGTTTCCATATGGGATCTGCATTAATACACTGGTGTTTGTGAGAGCAATGCCTTTTTTTTATGAGACAGATTAGTTTCTGATATTATTTTGGCTTGTTTCCTGTTAAGTAGAGCTAAACACATGACACTGTATTTGATATTCCAGCTCCAGCTCCAGTGTTTTGTAAACTTGCTGTGAATCAGAGCCTCGCTTCAGGTTTTTGCACCTGTTTGAGAGCATGGTGTGCAAACCCTCTGCATGACTGGAAAAGGAATAATGGCATCTTATATATGAGGAATAAAAGATTGAAATTAGATATATAAGACACACTGAAGCCTGTACTGAGTGCTGGGGAGTCGCACTACCCTGCATGTTATGTCTCAGTGCGTATCGCAGATGTCTAAACTCGGCTTTCGCACGAACACATGGAGTTATTTTTTTTACAAACACCTTCTGAGGGAGATGCTGCAAGCAGAGGTCTCACTTCTGTTTTCACGGTGGGACGCTCTGTTTGTTTGCTCCTGCGCTGGCGGTGCTTGCATGTTAACGGCTCCTCGGGAAAATCAAAAGTTACATGTCAGGGGGTGGTCGGTGTCGGCGCGTGTTTAAAAATTAACGTGTGAATACCAGCAGACAGGTGCTTCACCTGCGCAGAGACATAATTAACGCTCACTTCTGTTTTTAACATTTAGTGTCTGCCTGTCAACTGGAGGGGAATACAGAAGGATGCAAAACTGCTCATTTTACTGGATTTAGGCAGACAGGGACAAAACAGAGGACATGGGATGAAACTAAACATCATAAAAACAAATGTAAGAAAAACATACGTGGACCACGACCAGAGGAAACCCAAAGATTATCTAAGTTGTCCACACAGCACACCTCAAGGAAGACCACAGTCTTACAAAGCACAGAGGAAACTGGAGGAGCAGCTACTTGTTTTTGACAGATGAAAGTGTGTGAATGGGTTCTGATCAACAGCCAGTTCAGGAATTATCCCCTCCGCTCTCTTCAACAGCCAGCGTGACCGGCAATTTGCTTGCAACACAGCCAAAACGCAGTTAAGTTTGGGCAAACGGATGAGCTGCGTTCAGCGCTGCCAAGAAGCTACAACTTTTTGTTTTGTCGTTTGCTTTATACCAGATTGACGCTCGCGGGCCACGGCAAACAAATGTACAAATGTTGTGATTAAAATGTGTTGTAAGTGTTTTAACTATATTACTGCCAAACAGGGACTGTATAAATGCCAGAAGTGAAGCGTTGTGGAGTTCAGTACGGAAACCAAAACGCGTGAAGTGAAAGAGCTGACGAGGAGCGATGAAATGTGACTGTTAGGACTGATTTAACCATTCAGCATCAGACCAATTATGTGATATTAACCTCTGAGTTTGCTTCCTTGTTTGTGTTCTTCAGCAATTAGTTTCATGACTTGAAACATTTAAACACATTCTCATTTGTTTTGTGGGGTTTTCAGCACTTGATTTACCGTATCTGTAGAAGCAGACCAACAACACATTTTCCTGTTTTTTTCTTTTTGTCCTGCTCAGTCTTCTCGTTTGGGGAGAGACTGCTTGATTGGAAGGAGCGGAGAACTTTATAAATGCTTCACATTATATTCTGTGCATGCGGTCGCATCAGCCTTTGTGAAAATTAAACACTCCACAGTTTCCTTTTTTTTTTTTTTTTTTTTTTGCTTGAAGCAGAATATCACCAAATTAAATATTCTCATCTCTGTCGGACATAATACGCCGCAGGACCTTCCAATCAATATGTGACACTGTTAATTATCTCTCGAGGCCACAAACGAGGCGGCCAAACCGAAATGTGGCGCGTTAGCAACAGGTGGCATCCACAGACACAGCAGCTACGCTTGCTGAGCCAAATTCGATGTCTTTGTGACAACACTGGTTCTTTACTCCGACACTGAGGAATTCAGGTTAGCATATTGATTGTATTGGATTATAATACTGACTGACTGGATCGATATTAGCTTGTACATTTAGAGGCTAACAGTTAGTTCTCCTACGTCACAGGTTTGATTGCACACACAGATTTGTCAATGTCATTATCTGTGCTTTTCCCCATTTCCCATCCAAGGCTGTTCATTGATGTCGGGTCCCACTGAGGGACAGTTCTCATTTATTTGGATTTAGGATTGTTGAGCTTCAGAATAACAGCAGGGATTAGGTACTTAAGTGTTTATGTGCTTTTTCACCAGCCGCTGGACATCCAGCTGAAGAAAACATCTGTGGAGATGCAATCAAAGAAAACAAATCGGAGAGCCACCGAAATCCACTCCACAGCCATCAGTCGACTCTTGCTGCATTTAGGCAACAGAAACAGAGATGTAGCCTTCTACACACAGTGATCAGTCACTTGCCAAAACAGCCCTCTGTCTGTGTCATTGAAACCCAAAATAAAGCACACAGAATCCATCAGCCATGTGCTCCGTCTCAGTCGGTAAGACTCTGCGGTCAGAGGAGCCCCGAGCAAATAATTGGCTTCATTTTAATCAACGCTGATGTCCCTCTCTGATGGCAGCTGTCAATCACCAGGGAGCTGCTGCTGTTCATCAAAATGGAGTGGATGGAAATTAGTCAGTGACAGAGGTCTATTTTAATTGTGCTGGAACACCAGAAACCAGCCCCTTTCACTGAAGGAGACACTACAGGTAAAAAAAAAAAAAAAAAAGAGGAAAAGAGGAAGACAACATGCGAGCAACAATGTCGAGTGAAGCAAAGGCACGGCAACAAGCAACCAAACGGAAATGTGTAAAACTAAAACTAGGTAGACACCAGAGGGACCCGGGGGACATGTGAGACACATCGACCAAATAAACAACGAGTGAGGAGAAAACACAGGCTGAAGTACATGGAGTGATTCACTAATGGTACACAGGTGAGGAGGAAAAACGAGCAGGAAACAGACAAAGGGAGGAAGTAGAAAGTGAAACATGACATTATTATTATTATTATTATTATTATTATTATTATTATTATTATTATCATCATCATCATCATCATCATCATCATCATCATTATTATTATTATTATTATTATTATGGATAACAAATACAAATATAATCCTACAAAATTAATAATTATTGTTCAAGATGTGATTGAATGAGATTACCTCCCTGCATATAAGTGCATTTTTAACTATAACTACTCATTTGCAGTTTTTAGCAGAAGATTTAAGACAACGTGTAACAAAAAATAACTGATCAACTGGTTCCATGGTGATACCTCTAAGTTAAAGATTTGACCCAATTTACCCACAGTGTTAAAACCAGTTAAATAACTTGCCATCTCAGTTTAGAGATTCTCAGAACGAGTACTCTGGTTTCCTCCCACCATCAGAAACATGCACATTAGGTTGATTCTCCAGTTGGTGTCCTTGACCAAGGGACTGGCTAAGATCTGGAGTCGGTCTCTGGTTTTATATGCTGCCTACTGCATCCCCGGGGACAGGTTAAATACAGAGCACTAATTTCAGCATGATATGTGACATAAATATTCTTCTTAAGGGTGACAGGTGGTTTTGAGTTGTAACTAATCAGTTTAAATTTTGGGATTCCTCCTGACAGTCTTTTTTTAACATGTTGACAGGCAGATCTGTGGGTGTTTTACCTCCACGGACAAGGATCAGAAAATGTTTTTGCCTGTATTTAGGCAACTGCTGAGTACTGTCAAAGCAAACTGTGTGATAATTAGACGATTTAGTCGAATATCGAGATGCTCAGAGAGGATGGCCTTTCCAAACCCTTTTTTTTTGTGAAGAAACAAAAAGGAAGCAATGCATCAGAATGGTTTTGATTGAAACAACAACGTGGGCAAAATGTCAGCAGCAATTAGCCGACGCCGTGGTTGGCGAGGAGAGGGGTAACCTGCTGTTCCATGGCCTTTCGTTGGTGCTTGGCTTTTGTTCTTGTTGTCTTTCTCAGAGGATCAGCAGCAAATACACAGGAAAAGGAGGAGAGTGAATAAGGACATGCAGGAGAAGGTGAAAAAAAAAGAAGAATTAGCAGTAGTTATTTATATACAAACCTGCAAAACTCACTGAGAAATGTGATGCTGATTTTCCGAACAGAAGCTTGTCACGCTACAGGTTTCAAAGAGAAAGCCGCATTAGTGAAAACGCTCGGCATGTGTCTGATGGAGGAAAAAAGACTTTTTATCATGAATTGTAAAATTCACTGTAACATGGCTCCTGTTCATTCTGGCCATTAAAAGATCCATTCCTACTGTGTTTCCAAAGTTACTCACTGAGGACAAATCCACCGAACTCTTTCTGCGCAGACACCCACTCCAGACTCTATCTGCTTATTTAAGGCTTCAGCAGTCTCAGTTAGACAAATCAAGTGAGTATCTTCCAAAGTTAGTCTATTTAGTTCCAAATTTCCTCTTTTACTACCCCTCCAACCAATGCTGCACTAAAAGCAGGCAGTACATTTGGAGGATCCCCACTTGGTTTGATTTAGTCAGACTGCCGAAGCTTAATATTACCCTCAGATAAGCTTTGGAATACATTTTTGCACAGAACAAAGACTGTGGATTTAGTTCCCCATCATTTACAATGTGAAACATGGAAGGAAAGGATCATTTAATGGTGCGTATGAACAAGAAGAAGCACTACAACAAGCAAAAAAACATTTCAGAGTACATAGAGGCCTTTCAGTTTTGTTTTAAAGCTGAAACTCTCCTACTATCACGCACACCTTCCCCTTCAACCCGATCAGCAGAATACATTCTGTCAGGGTTTGTTTCTGTAAACCACAGAGATGGTGAAACAACACATTCTCACTTCCGACGTGACAAATACAGCGATTACAGCTCGCTGACAAATAGTTCAGATTGTATGACGCATTATGACTTGACTGATACAAATATTGTTAACCATTCAGTTTGGTTGGGTTTAGGCTACCAAACTACTTGGTTAGGTTAAGGAAAAGATCACACTTCTGGTTAAAGTGAACATATTCAGTCTGGTAAAGTACATAAAGTGAGTACTTAAATTTGCATCATTTACGTATTTGCACTAATATAATACAACGTAAAAACGATTTGTCACTAACATGACACAAAGTGAAATTCAAATGGCCTTAAGTTTAGAAGCATCTGGATACTGACCAGCACGCTGTATTTGACACAGGAGTGAGAACAGGCTGGTTGACATTTTGAATGTTGCAGCCTCATGTTTCTTTCAGTTTAATTTTCAGTTTCATGATGTGACCCAGCTTATGTGCTTATGGTCTGTTGAGGTTTAGGCAGAAAAAACATTTGGTTAGGGTTAATAAAATATCATGTCGTGGCTTAAAATACCTGCCTTGTCACCACAAACAGCTGGAAATCATCTGGATGTCTCCTTAAAATTATCTACAGTAGTTGTGCCATGCTAACATATGTTTAATCTTGAACTGTTGCCGCTGGCAAACATGTAATGTGAAGCTGATTTACATCAAGCGTATGTGTGACACATACAAAAGTGAATGTATTAATGGTTTACAGAAACATTAACAGTCAGTATTTAATTCTGGCAACTGAGCTGCTGTCCTACCAAGTGCAGAGAAAGCTTCTACACAGCTTCTAATGAAGTGATGGAAATAAAGGAGGAGAAAGTATCAAACAATTATTTCATAAAGTGCTTTAACAAGTTAACTTGTTCCTCCTCACACACCTGCATACAGAAGATTAACCTGTTTAACTGCTGTGAAAGAGGTGTGAATATTGCCTCAATTATCTGCTCTTTAAGTTTTAATTTTGTTAACCCTACTGTCCAGCTTAATTGCATTACATGTGCAGCAGTGACTGATGGCAGAAAGTGTTTACTAAAACACAGAGCAGAGTTTCAATCTCCTCCGGGAAGAAGCAGCAATAAGACCATCTCAAAATTTAGAACACAGCTTGGACATTTTTGATGAACTGTCCTTGTTCAGTCGTTGTGTAACACTGTTATGAATTCAGCAGAGGGGAATAAACATCCAGGATACTTATGGATGTTCTCAAAAAAACATTAGTGCATTCGCGAAGAAACAAACCATTACTGGAGCTCCCTGGGTTGCTTTTGTGCATCTTCTTTTTCCGCACTTCTCCCTGAACTATCATTTCCTAACTGGTATTATAAAAGAGCTGCTCAGAGCTCTGCAAATGGTTTACTCCTGACTTCAAGGTCCAGTGTGTAACATTCAGGGGCATTTAGGAGGATCTGGCAGAAATCTAATATAATAACCATAATTATGTATAATTATTATAACCCCATTAGTGCATAGT
The DNA here is from genome assembly GCF_904848185.1 of Acanthopagrus latus. Classification (NCBI taxonomy): domain Eukaryota; kingdom Metazoa; phylum Chordata; class Actinopteri; order Spariformes; family Sparidae; genus Acanthopagrus; species Acanthopagrus latus. The sequence continues at coordinate 19,624,618 of NC_051061.1, forward strand.
CACCTGAAAATAAGAACTAGGAATCGTCTTTTATGTCTACAGAGGGAGCAGATCCTCTTCCATGGACACCACCATGTTATAGTAGCTCAGATTGGACAAACCCAACACTGACACTAGAAATCATGTTTTTTGTATTATCATGTGTGGGGGTCAATGTATGGGAGGGCAGGGATAAAATGTTGGCAGTTAAATGAACTTGGACATGCATTAATTAATAATTCTTTTCCAGTCTAATGACCACTCAAAGCATTTTACAACATTTGGCACATTCAGCTTCTGCTATGCAAGGTGCAAACCTGCTCATCAGGAGCCTTTGGGGTTTAGTATCTCGACCAAGGATACTTTAACATTCAGCCGTGGATCGAAAAATGATGGACTCTAACTCCTGAGACAAGGCTGCCCCACCTTAACGTTTCTGCAAACCCCTGATAAGCTCTCAATTGTAGATATTATATGTAAATGATAAATAAAATTGACACGTCCACAATATGTGTCACATTCACATTACATGTTGATTGAGGGGATGATGCTGGAGGTAAGTTAGGTAACAAGGCCGTCAAGCCAGTGACCACAGTTCAGTACTGTGTAACAACATTTGTTAGCGTGAAACCGCTGGATGTTTCTGACAACAGATGGAGCCATTTCAACATCATCGTCACAGCATGAAATTAAAGACTGAACCTAAAGAAAAGTAAAGTTGCAACATATCTGTGGTTTGCAGAAAGTGTGCATTGCTTACATGTATTTGGGCAGCTGGGTTCAACAGTATCAGGTGAGGATTATTTAGTTGGTTACAATCTCTTTTTTTTAATGGGTCAATGTGGCTTTTAAGTGTCTTAGTTTTCATTCACATGTAATATATAGAACCATGTCAATATTTTCAGCATGTACTTTCACACGGCTGGTTAACCATTTTTGTTTTTGTGCAGATAATTGCTGACTGTATCCCCGGTGGATGTCTTCATTTTTTAGGTTGAACGTTTGTGAAGACTCTCAGTCGTTTTCCACCAGACAGACAGGAATCTGTAGGAAAACACTGAGTGGGTGTTTACCACAAATAAAGATGACACATTTAACTGTATAACCATTTCTGAAACTCATCACGGCTGTCAAACTTTTCTCAAAAGAAAAAGAAAAAAAAAAAAAAGAAACAATAGTCATTGTCCTTATGCTGGCATCTTTCTCAAGTTTATCTACAAAACTGCAGCCTACAGTGTGCCACATAAGCCGTATAATGTCAGGCTTTCAACATAGAGTGGGTGGAATAACTTAATGCTGTCAAGTCCTGATATCATACTGATACTATGATCCTATAATCTCTGAATAGCAAGAAACTAAATGGAAAAAGTGAGATATCCTGATATCCTTGGCATTATGGAACCACGGGAAGAAGAAAGGGAAGGTGTTTCATTACCACGGGGTGCTTTTGCTGCGCCGAAGCTCGGCAAGGTTGCTTATTCTCAGCGGTTTATATCAACTTAAAAGGGAAAGATTACTCAAATCCCCGGGGACAATATTCTCTGCTGGAGAAACAGGAGCTACAGCCAGGGTGCAGCCGGCAGTTCAGCAGCAAGCAGCAGCGTAGCGGCAAAGAGATGAGGGTTAATTGGCACGTAGCAGCAAGTGGTCAACGCAAGTCAACAGAAAAAGAAGGTGTCGACGCTGATTGCTACGTTGATGTAATATTAATTTAACATGAAAAGACGGGGTAAAACCAAGGACATGATTTGTGTCGTGTTTGCTGTGAAAGAGGCATCGGTACGAACAAAAGTACAGAAGGCACAGCATGAAAGTCAGGAACGGTGCCCTACAAATGTCATATACTCTGAAAACTTGCTGCATGACAAACTATCACGTACTGCAGGAGCTTGTAATTTAGGAGCAATTTCTGGGATACCTGCACACATCAAACAAGAGTTTTGTTTTTTTTTATATATTATTCTGCTCTATCACTCATTGGAATTGCATACATTTGCACAGAATACAAAAAAAAGGAAGAGAGAAACTTTTCAGAGCTCAGCTTCGTCAAAGTTCTCCCAGGTGGGATTTGCAGCGCACGGTGTAAGCATTTTTCACATATTCCTGGGTTTTAATGGGACAGATCGCAGAAGTTATTTCAGTGTGAGGTTCAAGTCCTGAATAGACATCATTAGAAAAAAAAAAACTAAAGAATCCTGCAGTGAATCATTGTACAGTCCTGAGATGCTTTTTCTGGGGGAAGGAGTTCATCTTCCACTGTGTGAAGGATGTGAGGGCAGACAAGTGCACTGCTGTCCGTAAGCCTAAATGTTCTAGGACGTATTTTGGAAAGGCCCTTTTAGTATCTGCTGTCCATGTGAGCAGACTTTAAGTTGGTGAGGGAGTCTTTCTGAGGTGTGTGGAGTGAAAGCTGAAGCACTGCTACAGCCAGTGAAGTCACTGTGTGAGGTTATTGTACAAGCAACGAGTCACTTAACAGGATTTACTGCCAGCTGATGGAACTTTAACCACCAGCTACAAATTAATTCTGTTGCTCCTGAAGCTCGGGAGGCTGAACCGCTCAGCCATGAATGCAGATTAAGAAACGAAAAAAACAAAATGAAAAAAATAAAAAGCCAAAAAACAGTTTTGGAAAAAAGGTACAGTGGGAACAAGAAAAGAAACTGAAAATGAAATAAATGAAAATAAATTCCCTTCTTTTGTGAGGCCACATTCCTTCATTCCAGCAACAAATGTGAGTGTCCTTGCAGTCCCGGCCCAATCTCTAACAGCGAGAGAGTGACACATCCAAACAGCCAGGGGTGGAACAGCTGGAGCAGTTTCAGGAGTCTCACTGTCCCTTTTCACAAGATGGTTTGAGCCCCGACATTTTTGTTACATATTTCAACTGATTTGAACTTGACGGACTTACGCGATCTAGCCGATTGCTGATCTGCCTGAAGACAAATTGGATAGTTTGGTACGGCAGCTATGTTCAAAGAATGTTTCCCTGAATCACTGGTATGGGTGGAATTGAGCTTCAGCAGCGCTTGATGACGACCTGATCATTTGTTGGTGTGTTAGAGTGAGAAATCGCTAAACAATGCAGGACAGGAGGCCCCGAAAACCAGAACTTACAGACAGTGTGGTATAGGCAGCCTGCTTGCAACAAAAAATGATATTAAAGTCCCAGCTGCTCGTTAAAATTACAACAATTCTGTGTGTCTTTTAGGCCCCTTGTTGGGATAGAAGGGTAAGAAAAAGTCCTAGGGCTGCAAGTCCTCCTAACTGAAGATTTTCAGAGGAAAACTTTGAACTGAGGGTTAAGAGAACTCTCTTTTATTTCAGCATACGATGGCCCTTTTCTTTCCAACAAGCATCAAACGAGTGTGACTATTTTGCTGATGTCTCGGTAGAAACCAAGCTAGCTAGCCAACATTAAATTATTATGGTGGATTTGTGCATGTGCGTTGTAGGAGCACGGGATGCTAATGTTAATTTGACGTCTGCAGCACTAACACCACAGCTTGAGATAGCATAATCGAAATACCAGTTCGCCTTTGACAACGACTGCTGATGTATGAGGGTTGGCTCATTTTATCGTGGAAAATTTAGTGCACTATCCCTTTAAGAGCTTGCTCTGAGGGGCAAGGGGGCACTTTTAAACGAGGGGTGGGGGTTCATGTTGGAAATGTGTCTTTACTGGTCGGGGCTGAAGGATATGGGTGTTTAATCTTACATAAATGTTTCTTTTTTTATTATTTGATTTCAGTGCAAAGTATAACAGAGAGACGAGAAGTGACAAACGACAGACTGAAAACAAAAATAATAAATAGTTTATGTCCAAATCCAAACAAACTTTTTGGTGCAGGTTGCATTTTCTGACATCATTCAACATGAGCTGCAGGCGAAGCGATGCTGTCCGGTGGCCGGCTCAGGGGGCCGGACGCATGACTTCATAAAAAGTGTATAAGATTATTTTTTTATAAAAAACTTGCCACTTCGGTATATTTCCTCGAGCACAGTGCAGCAGCGTGGTGGTTAATTCAAATAAAACTTCCTGCGTTTCATGAAAAACATCCTATTTGAGTGTACAATAAGTTCATTCTGTTCAGCTCTGTTGTTTTTCTATGCGCTGCTTTAATAAAGAGCCTGCAGAAAGAAGAGCTTGGTTTTGAGTATCTGCATTTTCTAGTGGTGTCACCTTCACCTCCTCACACTTCTCCCGCTCTTCACTTTCATGTGGTATAAGTACACTTTCATCACTTTTAATCCTTCAGAAAACCGACTTATTTCACTTTTGTGCTTTGCTTATCTTTTTCTTTTTTTTTTTTAAGAACTTGTTTGCCTTGAAGCGGTGAGAATATACCGCCACACAACTTTGCTCTGAATTCTTTTTCTTCCCAGCTCCTCACATCCTTGTTGTTGCTAAGGCAGTGCTTCAAAGGGCAGCTGTACAACACACAACCGCAGCAAACGGATCCCAAACTTCATGAAAAGAGCCCGTTTGAGGCAGACAGTCGTGTGTGGTTCTGGTACTAATTTACTTTAACATTTTGTTTAATAATATACTTGCACGCTGAAAGCTGTGTGTGCCACAACGCTGCAAGCAAAATGGAAGACTATTTGCAGTGGGCAGCGTGCGGTTAATGGTGGTAATGAAACATTTTTGGAGGGCAAAAGAGAAAATAATTTTAGGAAACTGGAGGAAATTGTGACTGTGAGACACGCAATGACCTCAGAATTAAACGCACAATATGTAACTTCTGCCCAAAGGAAGAACTCGTAATCAAATCGAAACAAAAGATATAAGTCGTGTGAAATCATGGGAGCTGCTGTCTTAATCGTCAGACAGCCGCCATCGCTGATGAAAATCTGTCCGACACGACTCGGGTAGAAACGTTCATTGACGAGAAAAATCACGTCATGTTTAGTGATGTTCACCATCGTCCTCCCTCACTCTCTGACGAAGACGGTCTTAAAGGTTTCAAGAAGCTGGCGAAATCCACCATTTTACTGAAGGTAATGGTTCCTTCAGGGGGAGTCAAACTTTTTACATCACGTACCGCCTCAGAAAATATTAGTTATAGTGGTGGATCTTATAGAGGCTGAGGTCGAGCTGCATCTCCTTGTTGTGCTGTGCTAACGTTAGCAGGTGCTGCTTTAGTGGCCACTAGAACCTGAGCTCGGTTCATCGTCGTCAACTTCAGTTTCAACAGGCCTGTTTAAAATATCGTCCTCTGCACTTGTCTTCATGATTGTTCCTATTTGGAGCCACATTTGTGGTGCTCATGAATGCTTCATTTTAACTCCGCTAGCCATCTTGCAATGACAATTGGAGATACTCATAAAACATAATGCATCATGGATAATGTGCACAAATGTGACCACGAAGACGGCTGAAACAGAAATGTTTCAGGGTGGACAAAATGAAGAGGAAGTTTTCTCATTCCAAATCCTGTAATTGTTTTGACAGTACTGTGTTTTTAAATGTCATTTCTGTTAAAATATTTCTGGGATTCCTCCTCATATGATCAGAGAGGGAACATACCAGAGTTTGAGAATAGTGAATTCAGGATAACTCCAATAAAATGTGCAACAAAGGTCTGGTTGCTTTTACACATTTATGCAGAAATGTTACACATGATATATTTGAAGTCCCAAACCTGAACCTATACGATCAACAGAGCCTGTAGCAACAGTTCAAGAATGAAAAGTGGCGTCTCAACACTCTTCAGAACTTTTAAAGTCAAGTTTAAAAACAGGACCCACCCATCTCACTCGGACCACTCTCATACAAGACGCCGGCAATTTGCACAGCTGCGAGGCGTGAAGTGTTTTTTTGTCTGGCGCAAAATCGTTAAGCCTCGAGCCCTGTTGGCCACAAGAGCGCAAGCATCTGTCATGAGTGAGGCATCGTCCTCCCAAAACATACCTGATGTAAAAATCAATCCCATCAGTGACCTGTTAGGCGATGATGAACTGCTCACACTTAAGAGGTGCCAGTGGCTCAGACATCTCCTTCAGCGCCGGGCTGAAGTTGGTATCAGCCTGTAATACTAACAACAGGTACAAAGAAGGACCCACGACAAAGGTTAAATAACTTTTTGAGGAGATAATGAGAGAAGTGGGTGACGAGGTTGAGCTCAGTGAAAGAGTTCCTCTGCTCAGAAATTCACTGGGATGAGAGTCAAGAAATGTTGCTCAACCTAATTCAGGAAGGAACATTTGGCTGGACAATCAAAAACACCGAAGCTGTTTTTCTTAAGTTTCATTGTCAGTGTGTTTACTGCAGTTTGACTAGTAGTGGAGTACAGCAGGGCAAAAACAGAATATGATCAAAAAAAAAACACAAAACCCTGTATTTATCCTTCAGACAAGGCCCTTGTATTGGTCTGATCAAATAATAAAACAGCCCAGAATCATCCACTGCAGTTTGTTCAGAATGAGTTTCTCCAACTGGGAAAAAACTGCATGGCCATCAAAGACCCGAGACAATAGGAGGCTAAAAATGAACCATCAAAGGACTCTGAGAGCTCAGAAGAGGACGGAAACAACTGGGCTCTGAGACGGAGACGCCACCACCACCAGGCTGTGCAGCAAAATGTTGCAAGTCCAATTACTCTGAGTACGTCGGGCTGAACTCGGCGCCGGAGATGAAGCAGAGAAGTCCAGAATGGAGACGGAAGTGGACGATGATGCCACCGAAAATGTCACCGCTGCATTTGACACCGACGTGTGAATCATAGGTCAACCCACCGCATGTAAACGCACCGCCAGCAGCAGACACAGGACAGGAGGCACCGGCCACCTCCACAGGTGTTTCTAACTGTTCAAACCTACGCAGTTCTGTATGACGACACACAGTATGGACTGCTTCTGAACTGAATAGCTACTGTCCATTAAGTGGGACAGAGGTGAACAGAGATGGAAAAGTTATTCAACTTTGTGTTTTTGTGAACCATTCTAGAATTTTATGAAATGCTGTTGTGCTTTATTAAAATGTTGCTGTGTTGTCTGTAATGTTGTGTTTCCACCTTCAGGGCCACCGTAGACTCAGTTTCCAGCCATAAACTGGATGGTTTGCAATTGAGTCAAGACACTTTAATACTGTGAAGAATGTTTTTAGCATATATATCTGTCAGATATATATTTATATGTATATATATGTACACTGTTGATCCAGACACTGCAGAAGACGCCTGCTCCTTCTTAATGAAGCCAACTTTAGCTGTGACACTGAGCGAGCTGAACACTTTGAATTCCTCCATCCAGCTCGCACGGCGGCAACTCAGAGGATTAAGTGTGATCTTGACTTTCGAAGGCCGCTGGTGCCCAGGTTTGTGTGGAGGAAAACACTCAACATGTAGGGGAAAGCTGCCGCCTTGATGAATCATTCTGTTTCAAGTGGAGAGCAAACATGCAGCAGCACAGCAGAAAAACTGATTACAAATCTGTTCATGGCTGCATTCAAACCGGTAACTTCAAAATGATATTACGATACCGATATCCAGAAGAGACGATAAAATGCTCAAAATGATTTTCAACGCACATCACTGGCACTCAGGAACCCAAATGTTGCACCTTTTCAGTCTCCAAATATGAAAAAAAGAAAATAAAAAAATATTCAGGATGTTCCTTTAAAAAGACAAAACGCATATAGAATTATGATCATGTGCATGACGTCAGAGGCGTGATTAAATATGTATAACCAGCAGCATAAGTGCATATTTCTTCACAACTTCATTATGGAAGGGGAGGTGGGACGAGCAGAGCGGCGCTGGTGAGACTTTTAGGGACACGGACGAAGCGTCGGACTTCTTCCTTTTCTCTCACTGTCGACACACAAACAGGAGAAGGAGGAGGATAACGATGGGCGCCCATCTCCTCTGGGATTCGTTTTAAGACAGTGGCGGCGGTAACTGATCCAAATGACTCACTTGAAACTACTTAGGAGGAACTTGGACGTGGACCGACCCATTTCGCCTCCGCCGAGCTGCCCGTCATATTATTCCGCTCCCAAGTTTCTCTCGCACAGTTCAGCAGCCTATGAAAAAGAAATAACGCGACTTACGCGCAGTTGATGCCTCGGAGAAGCCACCCCTATCCTCGCATGCCAGTCTGTCTGACTTTAGAACATATATTGTTGCCAGACCGCGGACCGAGAGAGGAGGAGGAGGACTCCGATGGAAAACCATGCAGCGCTTTGAACCCATGGAGACATGGCACATAGGTTCCTCTCATCTGCGAACAGATTCAGCGCCAGATTCGCCTTCATATTCACCGTGTCACTGTCCTGCACCTATCTGTGCTACAGTATTCTCTTCTGTCGCAGCACAATCATGACGAGCCAGGGTTATGAGGGGAAGAGGTGCCCGCCGAGCAAGAACGCGGGAGGGAAGAAACTTCTTGGAAAACTGGACAATTGCGCGTCGCTGGAAGTCAGGTCCGGCACCGCCGCCCAGCGCGGGTCGAGCGATCCCCGCGACCAAAGTAGAGCCCCTGCCTCGACTGGGAGCCACTGGGCCGACGCGAAGTTGAGAAACATGAGTGTCGCGCAGAAATATGGGAATAAGAAGCTGCCTAACGCGCTCATAGTGGGTGTAAAGAAAGGAGGCACCAGGGCGGTGCTGGAGTTCATCCGGATACATCCAGATGTGCGCGCTCTCGGGACGGAGCCGCACTTTTTCGACAGGAACTATGACAGAGGGCTTGACTGGTACAGGTGAGGACACGTGTGAGACGCTCTTTCTATGACAGACCTTGTTAGTTTTCAGAGACAGATGTAAGGTTTGTGTTGTATTCCTGCACAGATGTTTTTCAGCTGCCACCCAGTGTGGTGCAGCTGTGCTGGGGGGTCCTGCGTTCTGTGAGGTCCTGACGCGCCAATATTTCAATTTAACAAGTTGAATCAAGGCTAGATTATAGTCTCATTTGGCATTTCTCAGTCATAAGGATCTTTTCAGAATTTGTCAATGGCCACACACACACACAGACACACACACACACACAGACACACCTGTACACACACACACACACATCTGCAGCAACACCAAAGCTAAGATCACAAGTTTGATTCCACTCTTCACTCTGCAGAGCTCTGTGGTGCTGAACAGACAGCTCCGCCAGGCTGACGCAGGATCAGTTTTACACACAAGCGTGTCCAACAGCGCAGCAGACGCAGGCAGAACACAGGTTTCCAGCTGGATTCAAACCGGCTGCACCAGGAGACAAAATGTTCTCACACTGGCTGATGGAGAGAGAGAGAGAGAGACAAAAAAAAGGGGGGGAGCTCACAAGGGGGCACCGAGCCCAGAACATCACCTCCCACCCACCTCTGCCTCCCTTATCTCGCTCTGTCACTTCTTCCATTTAAACGGCCCCTGTTGGATCTAATCTACAGTCGAGACGCCGCTCTAATACATATTTGCTGTTTCTGACTGTTTGGGTGAAAGGAGAAAGTTCAGGGTTTCTCTCAACAACAACAACAAAAAAAAAATCCATCGCCACCAAACCAAGTATGCAATCACACACACAAAAAAAAGGAAAAAAATGTTTCATTCAATTCTGCAAACAGTCGACTCGACGGTGTTTGTGTTAGGGGTTCCGCGTGCCTGCAGCGTTCCACCCGTGTGGCAGGAACAGACCACCGAGCTCGAGCTCTGCTTCCAAGAACATGGAACAAGTGGCAAAGTCTGTTCTCAGGCTGTGCTGCAGGACTGAACAACAGAGGCAGCATCAGATTATCACGTACGTGCGGATCTGCCCATCAAGCCTCAGCTGGCGGTTTGCTCGGATCACGTTCAATTTTTTTTTTTGTTCTACATTTGCTTCCGTCAGCCTCAGATTTCAGCTTCTTTCATGACCATTAATGATTTGATTTCATGATGCGCTTATTTTAAAACTCGCACCGATATGAGCTCATTTTCACACACGTCTCGAGGCAAACAAAGCCGCTGCAGTCAAGGGTTTTTTCAAGGTGCCTCTCCCCAGCTACATTTCAGATAAGTAAAATAAGCAGTTTCTCAAAGTTAAAGTCCTGCAGAGCTGAATATGTTGTGAACAGACACAGTCTGTCCTTCAGTTGCAAAAAAAAAAAAAAAAAATGAGTTTGTTTCAATTGGAATTTGTCCTGTCAGACAGTTAATTTCAGAGAGTGCAGAAATACAATAAAAACAGCACCGTAGATAATATCAGCATGAGAGAAGTGTACTCGAGCAGATGCAAGACAATCCACCACAAACACACACGCACAGTCGCACACACACAAAGGCTGGCTTTACAATAGAGTTATCTCAAAAGCTGCTCCGTACTCCTGAAAAGAGAATCGCTCCTTTTCATCTCCGAATTAATGAACCGGAGGCTATAATTCAACAAAACTGCATTAATGTAAGACGCAAAATCACTCCAGAGTCCTCTGGTCCAGAGTTAAAAAGGAAACACTTGCTCTGTAATTTGCATGTTTATTAAGTCTCTTTTTTGACTGATATTAATCTTCATTTTCTACGTATTAAACATCAAGCTAACACTGTCAAGGAGCCTTTTACTTCTTAAACGCTAAAGTTAAACTTGCTGAAGGTCTTTTATAGAGAGTTGATTTGAGAAACACTGAAGAACAGATTGTGCAAGGCTGTGTAGAAGGAGCAGCCTCATCATAGGAGGACAGTCACTATGATCCCGGTGGTCAAAGGTCAAACGTAGGTACAGTGTGATTTCTTTCCTTATAAATAACCAACACACTATGGTAACAAAAGTTAACCTGACACCAGTGGAACATCTGAACTCTGCAGACTTTTCACATCGAAAAACAGCTGCGATGGATTTTTCTATCTTAAGAGAAGAGATCAGACATGTCCCGCCCCCAAACAATAATCCCAAACCCTCAAATATACTGTGTGAATACAACAAACATACAGCTTCTCTGAGAAAGATAGTTGATCACTGACTGATGTGCAAAGGAACAACTCCATGTTGTCTGCACCCACAGCCCCACAACTATCTCGCTGGCAGAAGTCCTCTAAATAATGAAAAAAAAGACATCGTGGTGAGGATCTTGAGGCCGTTGTATCATCTCCAGACTGTATTTCCACATTCTTGTATGCGGCCATCCAGGGACACAAAGAGTGCAGTCAGGTCAGGAGGAAGAGAGAGACGCCTCCTCTCTGTCTGCCCGTCTCAGCAAACTCAGATCAGACCGTCTCAAGCAGGCAGCGCTGATGAACTATAAACCAAGGTTCTGTTACCACACCGCCAATATCTCATGTAAAATGTTTTCAGTAACATATTTTGTAGCGTTGATTAACTGCAAAGTTTGTCAACCAGAAGTGTCCGTCGTGTTGTTTCTTCGTTCCTGTGTGAGCTGTGCTGATCAAAAATGAACCACCATCCTGTTCATTGTCCACTTCTCACCTTAAAAGTTTTTTAGACACATATTTTAGTGTACTTAGTGTAAAGTGTAGTGTTCAGCAATATAGTTTGATACCAGGTGGCCACCAGACTGTGTCAAGACAGACGATCAGCCGAAATCAAACACCCCCAACTCAGCAAGTTGTGTTTAGTGATCCTGAAGCGGCTGTTTGTCAAAAATATAAAGTTTCCACTTCAGTTATGTTGCACTCGGGCCAATAATAAGTCCATTCTCCAGGCTTCAACACTTTTAGGTTAATTTAGTTTCCAGATCAGAGAAAAGTGTACGTCGCTGTCCCCTTTTGCGCCTGACATTGACTCACCTTCGCCTTTTATTTTAAACCCGTGCTTCCACCATCAGTGCAACAAATACAATACACCAGATAACTACCGCTGATGAAAATCCAACAGTGAAATTTTCTCTGTTTTCCCTGGTCATGAAGCATCAATTTCAAAAACAGAATTTAAAATTTGATGGGCCACTTTTATGCAAAGACCATCTTGCCAGCGGTGAAAAATGTCCTTAATGATGCAAGAGCTTCAGTTTACTTCAACAGTGAGAAAACTTACGCCAGAGGTTCGGGGGGTTTACGCAAGTTCAGTCTTGTTTTTCTATGTCACTCTAAATTTGAGCAAAGATCAATGGAGGGCCCTCACGGGTATGATGTCACTTGTGGAAAATTACATAACTGGATTATTTCATGCTCGTTGTGAGCCGACAGTTCTTAGATTCCAGATAAATACTTTACGAACACAACAGACACAGCGGCTGGTTACATTCAGGCTGAATCTGCTGTTATTCAGCTTGACGAGTGACGGAGTGACGCTCATTGTGTTCGACTGGCCCTCAGTGATTAACTGTCACACTGTTTGGCTTTTCGGCAGCGCGTCACATAAAGTATCTTTCCATTTTGATTAACTGTCACATTTGTCTCTATAGCAAGTAACAGAGTGTTTGTACATTCCTTAAGCGTCGCTCCGCTTTGCACTCTGCAAGTTATCAGCTGGACGACTGGTCCTCCTGTCAATGAGCTGCAAATTACACTTATTTTATTATGAATGAATCTGTCAGTTGGTGCTTCAATTAATCGATAGGAATAAGCTTTCGATCAAAGCTTCTTGATCTATGTTATGCTGGATATAGAACCTTGAACTTAATGAGCATATTCATCCCCCCCAGGAAGATGTAGCCTTGCTTTTTTTTAATTTGGACACTGTTAGTCTTGCGTAACCAGAGCTCCACAGGGCTGTGTCAGTGTTGGAGGAAGGTCTGGCTACAAGTATTATCAGTTGGGTATAGGAGCAAAAAAAAAAAAAGAAAAAACGCTCTGGTTGGCTTGAAAGAAATACAATCAATCAAAATCATCCTGGGCAGTGCAAAGCGTTGGATGCAGCGACAGTGTTCCTGCAATATAACTTCAGGGGCAACTTTTGCACATGGGTAAGCAAGCTGACATGAAAATGGCTAAATCCAAGCAGCTTGTTTACTTTTGTAGCGTCACCAGATTAGGGTTAGACTAATTTGTCATTTTTAATGTGTAGGCTGCCATCTTTGAGGCTGTTGCTTGTTGCTAGCATGGTGATAACTGAAGGGAGGAGAATGGATGAGTGGATGAATCAGCCATCGCAGATTCACATCGACAGTCTATATCCAGCAGACTTGTGCTAAACTCACGTACATTTTCCACTTCCTGTGGCTACCGTCATTTGTATTAGCAGTGATGTAATACAGGTCTCTACTGGTATTTACTGTCATTGATGAATATAATCCATAACACTGGTGTTGTTAACTGCTGTTTGTGTTGATTTTTTTTTTTTTTTTGCAGACTAGAGTAACAAAGTCCATAATCTCCCTGTAAAAAACACTTGAAACTCATTCCACTTTGTTTTTATTTCCGCTCGTTCTCAGAAGCTAATGTCTGTCGAACAGACAGAAACATACAACACGTGACACCAAATTAACTCCCGTCAGTGTCAGTGTACCGGCCAGCTGCTCTGCACAGTCTGTCCTGTTACATTAACCGTGTGACGGATCATTTTGCCGCAGAAGAAAAATGGTGCCGCGCTCTCGTTGAACAGAACACACACGTGGCCTCATTTATTTTGTGTGACCGCGCTCACGTAGCCATACAGGACCTGACAAATCAGATATTTCGCCGCCGCCAATTTCCTCACACTTCTCTCGCCACTTCTTTCTCCCCCCGCCGTCCTCCACAGAATCATAAAGATCAAACAAAAACACGTCGCCATACACCATCAAGACTTAAAAGGGCATCTCAGCTCTATTGATTTCACAGGAGTCAGAAGGAGTCAGTAGATTCCCTTAGAAGGGGGGAAATTGTATGAGAGGCTGCAGCTACAAATATTCTCCAGGTCCACATTAATTGGCTCGGGGAGGCAGGGAGCTCTGGAACAGTATCATCAGAAAGGTTGATGAGGACAGAAAGTTAGATGGTTCTCATTTAACACAGAAAACTGCACATTATACAGCGAGGGATGGTAAGGCGTAACTCTGCATTATTAATGAGCTGTCTTCATTTCAGCGCAGCTCAGAGACATGCGGTGGTTAACATTAATTACCAAACAACTCTTTTTGAGACGTTTCCCCTGTGAGACCAGTCTGAAACACAGAGAGAGGGTGCTTTTATTCCTTTGATGAATTAATTCAGGATGCAATGTAATCATGCATACATTATGGACCAATCACATGCTGAATCAGATTAATTAAAAACCTATAGGGCCGCTTTGATCCAGACTGAAATATCTCAACAGCCATTAGATGGATTGCCATTCATGGTGTCTAGACCATGTATCATCATTTCACCATAGTGAGGTTCACATGTGCAGTTTGGGTGAAGAAAAGAAAAACTGTTGGGTGGATTTCCATGAAATTTGGTATGTTAATTTTCTATACAAGATGGCCACAGTTTTAATTCTTCCTACACTTTGTTTTACAACCAAATACAAACTCTCAAACCTTCAGCAGCTGATGCTGAGCAGCATGCTAACATGCTAAACTCATATGATCAACATGGCAAACAGACGGTGTAGCTGTTTTGCATCAGTGTGTTTGTAGCAGGCCCGATATTTGGGATTTGCTATTTTTTAAGGTGGATGTCAAACTCCCTCTGGACTGACCGGCTCCTAATCAACCAGCGAGAGCTCAGAGGCATTCCCCTCACAGCCGGTCAGGGTGTGACGAAGGCCTTTTTTTGCAACAGGGTTTAGAGAGGTGGGGGGAGGGCACACTCTGGTCAATTTGATTTCCGCCTGGACACGCTGCAGACCTCATCCAAACAGATCGTCAGCCAGAAACTCTGGTCTGCTGGTACCGTCTCCTTCTTTCTCAGAGGGAAGAGAAGATTATCAAAAAGTATCTTTGTTCAGCCAGGTTAACTGCATCAGGGCCGTGTGTGTCATCAAACCCCTGGACACCCCGGGCCCCTTTATACAACTTTCACTTTAATGAAGTGAAAATAATATTAAATGGTGATTAACATAACACATGAATTGCACTGGCTTTATCCCTGAAAAGCATTTTGTTTTAATCATTATTGAAGATTTGGTGAGATTTGAGATACATTTCTCGTTCGCAGCCTGCTTCTCACCACATGTTAGCATAGTCATTTTTGAACCATATTAGCATTTAGCTCAAAGACCCACTGTGCCCACATCCTCCCAGATGGCTGCAGACTGCAGACTGTGTGCATCCCTGCTGCCCTTTTGTTTTTCCCTTTCTTTTTAGAAATTTTGTATTCACAGACCAAAGTTGCACGTTTTTGGAAGTAACTTACACTCTCGAAATTACATTCATATCTAGTTGAATAATGTTTGTATGAAACTATTATACTACGTACTATTTGCAAAAAGAAATACGATTAATTTCACTGCAATGTCAATGATGGAGTAATTAAAAAGAAGGTAACACCTGCCACTTTTCCATTGCACCTATGTGATGTATGACCAGCTGACTACTCTGCAGCAGAACAATAAACATTTTACAATTCAGCCAGACAGGCGTTACATTTTTTTTTTTACCAACCCTAACTCGAGTCTGACGCAGCCCTGAGCACTATCCGACTCAAGATTTGCGACTGCAGCAACTTGCAACGTGCCGGTCTGCGATGATCTGCAACTCTAGATAAGAAGGTGCATCATCTAAATTGCAACCTCTCTCTCTCTCTCTCTCTCTCTCCTTCCATGCTGACTTGTAAGGCTTTGTCATGGCTGGATACAATTTGTAGCACCTTGAAATCTGAAAGACTTATGGCGAGTCACCGTACTTGCTACAGTCGCATTTCAAGCGTTGATGAAACGGCGAAAAAAAAAGGGTAAGCGCCGTAACAAGTGTGTGGTGGAGCGAGTGAGAGAGAGAGCGGCTGTTAATGCGAGCAGAGGGAGGTGAAGTCATCAGTTTAGCAGGAAATTTACATTTTAAGATCACAGAGTTTGTGCCATGGCTACAGACGTGCAGTGAAAAGGCATATTTCTATATACAAAAATACATATTTTATATCTATGGCATGACCGATCCCAACCTGAGTATAATTGCGGTGGCATTTGTTGTACTTCTCCAGTGCATCTGTTGCAGCCCTTTTAATAGCATATAGACAGCTTCAGGAAAACAGGATTTATAATGGTGTCATTAGTGATTTACTTACCACCAGTCATGCAAAATAGATGATTATCGACAGCTATCTGGTATGTCACTTCCTGTGTCATGACAACAGTGAATCAAAATGTCTCTGTCATACTGGAAACATCCAGCCCAGCAATCTTATGCTTACTCTTAGAGATCGTCAGCTTGTTAACTGCCCCCCACCCAATTCCGGACTGACCAGGGATCAAATCCTGCCTGAGCGTTCCCTCCTCCTGTGTCTCCCCTTTCTCTGGGCCCTTTTGTGCTCTCCCACCATCTAAGCGAAGAGATAAACCACTAAAGGTTTGTGGGCTGTCGGCGCTCCTCCATTTATAAATATCCTTGACTGTCACATTGCTGGAGGCTATACTGTAAACTGAGAGAGAACTTCTAAGAGCTCCGACGTTGATGAAAATTCAAGAGCTCTCCATGAACGTCAGTTAAGTCCGCTGCTGTTAAACTGCACAAATAGGTGATTAATAGAGGGGGCGGGTGTAGAGGCAGAACACCGTCTGCCCGTCACTGTTTAAGACACTCACGATGTCACAATTATATAACCATGAAGGGCATTTTGAGTGAATTATAAGATTATCAACAAAAATGATGGGATTACAAAAAAGCCTTTTACAGACTTGATTTTATGTGTTGAAACAGCAGCCCAACAGCTGTGCGTCCATCCCAAAAATGCACAAAACGGAAAAAATAAGCGGTAAGCCTCGCCCGAGACCACGCGTTTCAGGATTTCAAAGGCTTCCCCGTCTGTCTGAGGCTCCTCATTTCCAGCGTCCGGACACTTTCCCGCGCCACATGTTAATGTGACAGCTCGTAGCTCAGCTCAATTCAACGTGTTATTGTTCAAGGAGAGCAAGTGTCAGTCATTTCCTCCCCTGCAGAATAAACCATGAATAATTGTTATTTCGAGGAAAACAACAGCCGAGTGCTGAAATGACAGCGATTAAATAGGTTTCGGTTCAAGGTCAAATACATTATGCGATTTTCCTTTTAGCGGTATTGCAGGACTGTATTGTCTTGCGATGAATCTGTTTATGATTCTATTATGCGGCTGAGGACGGGCCTGGTGTTAAGAGGATCCTCCACTGAGAGACATCTGGCTCAGTCACTCTGCGGTTTTCACCCAGTTTGTCTTCAATTAAATTAGAAAAATAGATGTTTGATTCTCCGAGCCGCAGATTGTTATTCACCTCTGTTCCTCACCTCGGCGAATTGGCCGCAGGATTGCTGCATTCGTGTGCACTGCTCTTTGTTAACTCTTAATCGACTCTCAAGGCGGCGGGACTGTGTTGCCGGTGATTAATGATCAGATGTCATCACAGCTGTAATCTAAGTGAGTGATACTTTAATAATGGAGCAGCCTCCCCAGTGGAGACTGGATCTGGGCTGTCATATCAGGAAAGAGGAAGATGCCATTTTTAGGAAGTGCTGTGGCACTGACATTATGAGAATCACGCAGCATAAGAACATTTTCTCTGCACAGCCTACCTGAGTAATACGAACTGTTAATGGGTTTCGACGGCAGGGAAGCACGTCGGTATGTGGGGTATTGGCTTTTTCAGGACATTTCAGGACAAATGGTTTGTATGAAGCCCGATTTCCCCCAAGTTAGTTTCGGAAGTATGGAAAGAAAGTTTGCTGAAAGAAAATAAAAAGATCTGAAAACCCTGGAGGCAGCGTTGGAAATTGGGATTTTTGGTGGTATATATTTTGGCATTGGAAAGAATACAGTATACAACAGTTTGGGTGACTTTACTTTTTGTGAGGACACAAAAACAAAATGTTGCAGAATGATTGACGGCAGGAAAGAGACAAAGACAGGAAGTAAGCTATAACTACAAAATAAAACAGGAAATAACATAAATCATAAACGAACTGTGACGGATGCAATATGGATATTGCACATGCGTACGCTGTGATGTTGCTGCTGAAACTGTGATGTATTATAGCTTAAAATGAAAACAAATGTGTCCAAAACTCTAAAGACTAAATAGTACTACAACATTGCATATTCTGATTATATTTTTTGTGTATCTAGTATCACTCTGCTGTTCTCCTTTGTTTTTCTCTGTTGTTACGGGTTCTTGTGTCACTATAATCCAGTCTGAAGATACCAACATGAGCATAAAGCTGCAATTTGAATTAATTGATGTTTGTGTGCTGGATATTATCTGACTTCGCAGTACGTCTGATAAAAGCTTTCAACTATTTATTCTGGAAAAAAAAAACAAAAAACGTTTTGTTCCCAAACCAAATCTTTGAATGTATTACCGAGGACTGTGACCATCATTACTCTGCATGCTGTTCACTGTGATAACACACAGGCACTGAGAGCCCAGAAGACTTTTTTTTCTGATAATTTACTGTGTAACAGTTTTGTTGTTAAATTACTCCAGAGACCGAGCGAACGCAGCATGTAATGGATACTTTGATTCGGGCCTCTCCGTGGTCAGCCGTGTGCCTGCATATTGTTTAATGGGGACGGTTCATTATTAGTCTTTGTAATGATAAATGTTTGTTGTCCGGCGGGAGGTAAAGGCCATTCTCTGAATCTCTCTGTCCCTGCCCCTGCACAAACTTCACATTGTGATTAATGGTTTCGAAGTTAAATCCCAATCAGATCGGTGTTTGCCTGCAAGCCTCCCACTCATTAAACTCTTCTATTCAAAGTGTGTTGCCACAATAGGCCTCGTTAATTACAAGCAATAGCAGAGATGGAGATTCTCATTTGATGATGAAATTTTATGTGTAAAATTTCATTTCATTTTTGTCTGCATTCCCCATGATGTTAGTGGAAATAAATATTGAGATGCATTTACTAATTCCCTTAGTCTTGTTCATTATTTTGTAAGGAACTTGCATTTTGTATGTGAAGCTTTGTCAATTTTGTATTTGCGCTGCAAACATTAACTGAGACCTTGTCTTGAACTGACAATAAGTTCAAACCACAGTGAAAAGACAGTAATAAATTCTGAGTTCATTGATCGTTCACAAGGAGATGATTCAAAGCTGACCTTTACTTGTTCTGATGCTCTGCATCTCTGATGAACCTGCGCTGCTCTTTAGAAGTTTAACTTGTCCGAGCAGACACACTCTGGAGCTGAGCGGTGCACCGCCTCGCTTCATTGCCCGTCTGCACACTGTGAAATAATCATGCACGTACTGTAGGTGATGCAGCAATTTGCAGCTTTTAGATGTACGTAGATGCAGAGGGTGGCTCAGCCTGCAGTCAGTGATGTAATACAACAACCCTGCTTCGTATAGCTAATGATACACAAACTTAACAAAAATAGGGTGACAGAGAGGTTTTAATTGGTAATCGTTGGGTTCTGCTGTCACTGGATCGTTCAGGTTTTGTTTTTATTGTCGCAGAGTCTGTTTATTTGTGAATTGATATCTGTGTTTGAAAAAGAGGGATATTTGTGAGTGCTTCTGTCTGACACTGTAAGAAATGACCAAACCTGACCAGTAATATTGAAATTCAGCGCCTGATGTTTTAGAGGAAAAAAGATGCTTAGCGCTTTTTTACTGATTTTAGTGAAGAAAACAGGCCCTTAACTATATGTCCAGTTTTTCTAAAAGTTGATTTTTGGGTCTCATTCCTAACTCATCAAACACTGACGCTTTGGGATTAAAGGTCGGGTCGGCCGCACTCTCTAAGCATCAGACTGTGTTGGGAAATCTAACAATTTGAATTGTACGCACTTGCAGAAAGGATACTGACTGATTCGGTTGTCAACATATGTGACACATCATGACAACCAATGGAAGCAGCAGGAACTTATAACGTGAATGAATCAAATAACATACCAAATAAACATTTTCTCATCTGTAGCTCAGAATTATGTAACAGTGGGCCACATCTAAAAAAAATTAGAATTACACACATACACTCATGGTACTGGAATTTTCTGAGATCATTGTTTTAAAAGTTATAACCAAAACTCATTAGATGGCAGAGTTTTGTCCCAATGTTCGACTCGCCCTGCTCATCTTTTCTCTTGTATTGATCTGCCTTGATCTTCTCCATCCTCCCGGTTAGTGCCAACTAAACCCAGAATATAAACCGCTTGCTCCTGCAAGATTTGCACTGGGTCCCGCTGGATCTCAGTCCCAATGTACTTCTCAAGTACATTCAGAAGACTTAAACGTTTGGTTCGTTGAACACCACAGAAGAAGACTGAACCTTATAAGTCCCATGGGAAGTCTAAGCCGGGGTAAAATAGAACTACTGGGCGATTTATAGATATTCACTGGCTGGCAAAAGTCAAACAAATCATTATAGAGATTCATTTGCAGTTAATACTTGTATGTTGCAAACATGCTTTCATTTCCAGAGGAACAATATGGCTGCTGTTGTCTTAAGCTTTCCTCCTGATTGGCCTGTAATAGCTAATTGTTGTCTTGCAGTGTCTCCGCCGCTGTGGAAAGTGTGGCATGTTCTCCCAGTGGAGCGGGTCTATCTGGGTTTAATAGGGAGTCCTTGATACTCCGCAATAAAGACGTCCATGTTTGTGGTTCATTCGACCATAATGATACTGCGGCGTCCAGAGGGAACTAAGTGTGAACTCCAGACCTCCTGCCTCCAGTGCACCAACAGAGATAAATCGTTGAGCGCGATCGCCAGCAGGTTCTTTCAGGGTCACCACAGCACGCAGAGCGGCTTTCAGCACATGGCAGCTCATTAATGAGTGGCAAAAACGACTTGCTTTCCATTGTTGACCCTAACAACCTGAAGGAAGGACGCTTGGTGTGTGTTTTTTTGTGTGTGTTTTCTTTCTCTCTCAATTTGGTCGCATTAAATCAAATCCTTGCAGAACGGACGCATTAGAATAGTTAGAAGAATAGCTAAAAATCGACAAAGTGGCTCATTACGTCGTACTTCGTAGCTCGCATTGCACTTACAAAGCCACGCAGCAACGTCGAAGCGGCTTCCAAAATATTCTGTTTAATACTTGCTTCTTACATTAGGCTACAACACAAACTGTTACACACACTGCGATATACTGTAAAAGTCCCCCATCATGAAGGGACCCAAATGAAAAGGTTCAGAATTAACAGAAACACCACACACATCCCCATTAGTGCAGCCATTTTCTGTGGCTTCCTGTGATGTCCCTCCTCTGTGATTAAACAGATGGAGCAATGTGCTTCATTTGTTTTAGCAGATTCTATTGCTTTATACAACACAGTCATTTTTTTATATGGAATAAGCCTGCCTGAGGGTTATAATTAATAATGCCAGGAGTGTTAATGTTAACCATCCATGCCCCTTTTTATGATGTGACCTATTTAGAAATATTGAATTTGGGGATTTTTTTTTTTTTTTTTTACGAAAGAAAACATCATAAAAGTCAGTTTTGATAATTATTTTGTAAGTCAATGTAGAATTCAAACATCCCTTAATAAAATTTAATTTGCAATTTTTTTTAGTTGCAGAAATGACTAGCAAGAACTGTGTAATTACAGCACAAAATCCAAACGCTGAAGCATCCAGAACAAATTAGCTTTCATCCACTCTCTCCTATTTGACCACTTCTCATTTACAGCATTGAGGAGATCTTCCTCCACACCTGAGTTCATTTTCCCAGAGTGATTAAAATGTCACAGCCGAGCCGGTAATGCTTCCTGACTGAAGGTTTCACCAAGAAATGGGGAAAAGACTGTAAATTATGCTGAAGAATTTCGGTGTTAGCTCTGAGTGAGAAGGCGGTAATCAATCAGAGCACTTCACTCAAATGTCAGTTAATCAAAGTGTGTGTGTGTGTGTGTGTGTGTGTGTGTGTGTGTGTGTGTGTGTGTGTGTGTGTGTGTGTGTGTGTGTGTGTGTGTGTGTGTGTGTGCATTCACATGTGTCGCTCCCGCTAAGCAAGATGTTCCATGAAAGTGCATTTTCAGGTTTGTTTCTGCATACTGATAAAGATACTGAGGTTTCAGAAACATCAGTGATCGCCCTTAAAGCACTTCAATTGGAATTACCAACATGTTTTTCTTTTAAAAAACAGCAAATAATTATCACAGAGCGAGGACTGAGTAGCTTTTAGTAAAAGCACATGAGGACCCACTCCCATGAAACACCCTCAATTTTATCTTCCAATTTCAGATGCTGTGTGTAGTGCTGCACTTTCTTGAGGGCATGGGGAGAGAAAAAATCCTGATGGTCGGTTCAGACACCTGCCTCAGGTATCACATGTTCCCCTCCTGGTTTTTTTTTTTTTTATTTCTGCTATCTCAATAACAAACTGAAAATGAGTCTGCTGCTGCTGCTGCTGCCACCATCTCTTTGCCCGAGTGTAGAAAATAATTTATCAGAAACAGTAAATATCCGCTCATCACTTGGATTCTGTCACATGCGGTCATTGAAGGTTAATATGAAGCCTTTAGCGTCGCTGGATCGTAACTTGGATGCTAATTTTTTTGGATAGATGAGCCCAAACTACTAAATGCTAGATGAAAACATTTGTAGTTTTTAGAGGCCCGATGTTCCTCATTAACACGTGTCCTGGACTTGGTTTGTCCACGCTGCTCCTCCGCTGCTGTGACATGAAAGCATATTTTTACAAATGACCGAATAAAAAGGTTAGACTTCCTTTTGATCATTGGATCGCACCTTGTTCTTATTGACTGCACTCTCAACAAGGTTAAACAGTTTGTTGAATGAACCGCCGACAAATACAGGTATGTTACTCTTTATCTCAATCCAAGCAGCGTTGTGAGTATTTGCACATTAGTTTTGTCTCATCATAAAACTGACTTGATTTTGTTTTGACCGGCAGGGGCAGGTGATTGTTGTCTCACCTATAGGGGCTGCAAATCAGACGATCCTTGGATCTGTGGCTCTGAAGAAGGGGCAGTTCTTTGCCATCTTGCGGCTTTAGTCGGTTGTCGGCACCTTTTTGACCAACTGAGCATGTAGAATCGGTGGCTGAGCCCGTCTGTGAGAGAAATCCCTCTGATTGGCTGTTTTGCTCATCATATCCGTTTAGGAGATGAGCAGCTTGTCACTGTATCCATGAGTTGACCCTTTCAGCATGGTTCCCCATTTTTACCTTTTACCCTGGATGGATGTCTGAAGGTCCAATTGTGGGTAGATTTTCTTGATGTCAGGTAAATGTTTGTTCCTGAACATTCATGTGATTTAAAAGCTATCGTGAGAGTCTCCACTGAGTTTTGGCATCATTTACGGAAGTTCAGGGACTTCGCGGTGCATTCAGAGGCACATCCTAAACTCTGAAATCTACATCACTCTGTTCTGCAAAGCCTGTGTGAGCCCACACGAACTTCATGGTACATTCAAGTGCAACAGAAGTCAACATATGAACACGATGGTTCATGGTTGGTTAAAACCTCCCTTTCTTATTTTCCCTTGCTAACATGGATTAGAGGTAAGATTGGGCCTAAAAAATCCAGCCCGACCCGACCCAGGCCCGCAGGCATTAAAGCCCGACCCAGCCCGAGCCCGACCAATTAACTTGATTTGCAGGCCCGAGCCCGAAGCAAACCCGAAATTTCAAGATTACGTTCACGAAATGTCCGCAAAGCCGTGCGCAAATCGTGCTCTTGCTCTGCGCCTCCTGTTTAGTAGTAGTTATATAGCAATTACCTTACAGCGCCGCCTTCTCTGTTTTATCCAAATTATTTATTTACAACAAGTATTCCTTAGTTTAGTATCCACACATCGTTTTAGTATACATTTTTATAAACATATATTTATTTAAAAAAAAGTCAGCGAGAGAGAAGCCCGAGCCCGACCCAACCCGAACGTAATGATTGACATTTTAGGCCCGACCCGACCCGAATTTCGGGCCGGGTTGGGCTCGGGCTCGGGCTAAAGATCTTACCTCTAACATGGATTGGCCTACGCCTTGTATTACTTTCTTGTTCTGTCACTACAGCACTTTTGAGAATTAGTTGCTAAAAATCACAGCAGTATCACATTCATTTCTTCGGAGGACGATTTTAATCACAAAACTCTAAAACTGTTAAATTAAATTCTTGATGTAGAGACACATTTTTAACAATGCACCGTTCCTTCTACGATTCACAGCATATGTTCTCACAGAATCCTTGTTTTATTTCAGAGCTAAATCCGGATGGTAACTGAAACATATCTCGCTGCATCGAATCGAATCAGAATCTAATCGATTGAGAGGATCATTACCGAGGATTTGGATATCCAGCTGTACGTGTGTTATGGATATTTGAAAGTTGTGTTTACTTACCAACCGGAGGACAGACGGGGAAGCTTGGGAGGAATCTGTCAATGCAGAGTGTCTGTTGTAGGAGAAGTAACACCTCAATGTTTTTATTAACCTGTCTTCATAGTTTCATAATTTACCTCAAATACGCTGCCCTTTGGCTTCTAACTCGGGATGCCTCAGCCTTTCAGAGGATTTATCCCTTCCTCCATCTCGTCTCTATCTGCCCCCTCAGTGTAGTAACAGTCATGTTGGTTTGTTGTTTTTTGGTTTTTTGGTTTTGTTTTTTTTCTTCAGTGCTGAGACTCCCTGGGAGTAAACAAACAGAGCAGGACTAAAAATCAATAACTCAAGGTAAGTTGGCACATGTTCCAACTTCCTGTGATGGACGGGCTCACTTGGACTTTTGTCTTCTGTAAACAAACAAAAACAGTCGTTGAGAGCGAACAAACCCTCAGTGTGAATCTTCATGATTTAACATAATTCTCTCTTTATGAATGCTTTATTTCCCAGAAGCCCCCGCACTCCAAACTTGCTGTCTGCAGAATAGTGCAGCCTATAGAGCCGTCTGTGACCTTTCACTGCATGTGTTCACACTGTCAGCCCTGTTTTGTGATGTGACAGGTCGTAGTCTTGAACCCGCACATACAAGATCCTCTCATCTCCACCGTGTTCATCTCCGAGGATGGTGAAAAAACGCGTGGAACTGACAAGCCGGATAACAAAGACGGCTTCCTCGGCGCACAGCCAAAGATCTGCTCCGATTCTGCACCTCCCTGGAAAAAAAGGGCTGCAAGTTTGTTAGTGTGTAGCAAAGCTGTTTGCTTGAAAAGGTGCTGTTCTCATACAAGATTAATAGTTGCCTAGTGGCCCTGAGGCACCCAAGCCAACAACTCAGGATTCATAAATAAAGCTAAATGGATCAATATTTCCAAGGCTTCAGAGGTAACCTATGGCTACCGCTACCTTGAGAGAGAAAACTTTGAGAAAGGTTAGGTTTTAATCGAAGCCTTCCCCCAGTAATAATAGAGAAAGTGTGGTATTTAATCATCAGAGCAGTGTGCCAACCTACCTGAAAGCAGAAACTCATTCTCGTGCTGTGAAACAGAGAAATTCGGGCACTATATCTTCTGTAATCGTAAAAGTAAAAGCCGAGTTTAATCGCACTATATTGTAATTATTCTACACCAAACTGCTGAGTTATTGTGCCGGCGCGACGGCAGAGTCCTTTTTTTTTTCTATTGCGAGGGAAGCGGCGAGCAAAGCGCGTATGATCTCTGAATTCCGGTCGAGGCATTGTTCGCCCTCAACCGCAACAACATCGGCTCGTTAATCAGCCTTTTTATTGAACCAAAGTGCCAAAGCGGAATGACGTATTACAGCGGGAAGGAAAACTCGCATGACAAATAGAAACATTTGCCTGTAGTTTTCGGAGCCATTATCTTGGCAGCTTGATGATGATTATCATGATGCATGTTTTGACTGTACAAGCTGTCCTGTCACCAGCGAATGTCTGACAAATATATTCACATTGTGTTTATTTGGGTTTCGTCTGCTGTTATTTGACACTAGGTGTTGGATGGAATATTGAAATAACACTGCCTTCTAAGGTCTCTGAAATATCATGCAGCTGCCAAGATATCTGACACTGTTTGTTACATAACCAGTGTTTTGTCGCCTTTCTTTAATGCCAGCGGTGCAGAGAAAGGAAGGACATGTTATGTTATGAGTTACTCACTGTACATTTCCAGTTTCTGCTACTTCATACTTCCACTCTGCTGCAGTTCAGAGGCAGATATTGTGCTTTTACCGCAATGGTTTTAAACGGCAGCTAAAGTTACTAATTGCTTTGCGAATGAAGCTAAAAACAATGTATGATGAGCGTATGAAATATCCAAAATTGCTATTCAGTACATTGAACTCTCCAACATTTGATAGAACAATGACTATTACTGTCACTTTCATCAGCAGCCTGGTCTCACAGAAGACACTATCAATGACAAACTGATGTCTTAGATGTTTCACGTGTTATCAGAGCACATTTTCTGCTTCTCGTTTTTCATTTAACACTCTCAAATGAAGCTTTGCACATTTGATTTTGGGTGCAAATGTCATGGAAAAAAAAAGAATTGTCAAGTGATGTAGTGTAAAGAGCGAGAGAGTCTGTGTAAGGAGGAGGGTGGAGTTGATGGATGGGTCAACACACACAGGACCTCGACCCAGAAGACTGATGCCCACGTCTCAGTCGGTAGATTTATTTCAACTCTGTATGCTAACTTATGAAATGTGTTTAACATTTGTCGTATGTTGATGAAGACTTCCTCCCTGGACCTCATCATTTCCTGACCATCCTAAGCTGATCTGAAACTGTGGATGAAGTTAAAGTTGTAAAAAGTAGGAATTCTGCATCAAAATGTCCAGCGCCGGTCAGCAGTCAACATTGCAGTCGGCCTACATTAACTCCCTAAAACGAAGGTCAGCTCTGTTGACTGCGTTCAGGCTGATAAAAAAGATGCGGGGATAAATCCACTCTTAAATCTCAGAGCATTAAAAGTGAACTCCGAGCTCTCCCGCCGTCGGTGAACGGTTTCGGATCAGCGCAGAATGCGAAGCGACTCCAGGTGTTTATTCTCGAGAGACTCTCCAGCCAACTCCATGCAGCTGAGCAGCAGCTCTGTCCTCCTGCTCCACCTGCTCCACCCCCCAGACAACACTCTGCAAACATCTTTTGCCCCCTGGCAGAGTTTCATATGTTAAAATGACATGCTACAAGTCTAAGTTGCCTGATATGACACGTGAAATGTTCTTACAATTTATACGCCATCCTGTGAGATCACATCGGGATCCATCCCATCATTCAGTCGTCTGCATTACGAGTATTGCATCATATTGTTTTGCTGCTGTTAGGACTTTAAATGCCACACAACCTAAAGTGGAGTTGATTTTTTTTTCCATACTTTGTATTTGTGATACAAGTAAGGACTCATGTTTGCTTTCCTAGAACTCGTCTATAAAACAGAGATGTGGAAATGCTCCTGGACGGGCGAACAACAGCTCCCGCTGACTCATCCATGTGTGTTTTATTCTCTTGTCTCTCTCCCAAGGGGATTAATGCCGCGAACGCTCGACAGCCAGATCACGTTAGAGAAGACTCCCAGCTACTTCGTCACCAGAGAGGCGCCCAGACGGATCTCCAGCATGTCCCACAAGACCAAGCTGATTGTTGTGGTGCGCAACCCGGTCACAAGAGCAATCTCCGACTACACTCAGACTCTTTCCAAGAAGCCCGACATCCCCACGTTTGAAGAGCTGGCCTTTAAGAACAAAAGCCTCGGCCTCGTCGACACCTCCTGGAACGCCATCCGGATCGGGATGTACATTCTGCACCTGGAGAACTGGCTGCAGTACTTTCGCCTGTCGCAGATGCACTTCGTGAGCGGGGAGCGGCTGATCACAGATCCGGCGGGGGAGATGGGCCGCGTTCAGGACTTCCTGGGACTGAAACGAATAATCACAGACAAGCACTTCTACTTTAATCGAACCAAAGGCTTCCCCTGTCTGAAGAAGCCGGAGAGCAGCAGCCAGCCACGCTGCCTCGGCAAATCCAAGGGCAGAACTCACGTCCAGATCGAACAGGAGGTCATAGAGCAGCTGCAGGAGTTTTATAGGCCATTTAATATCAAATTCTATGAAACTGTTGGACAAGACTTCAAGTGGGATTGAGAGTGCCGTGCAGCAACAGCGCTGGTTTAAAAAAAAAATGGCTACCTCTGGAAATAAATGAGGGTATCCTTGACAAAAAGAAAATGTTTAAATGAATAGTTTATTGAGATATGTATACACTGACAGAGTTATAATAGAATAATATACAACTCAGAAATTAAGATATAATCATGTAAACAGTTTCATGTCATGCTGGGTTTTTGGTTGGGTCATTCTGATCACAAGTGCCATTTATTTAAAAAAATATATACACAAATCCAAGTTTCTATAAAACGTACATGACATAAATTCATCACCAGGCAACCAGCATTAAGTCATTAAACAAGTCATTAACCAGCAAACATCCCATTTCCTTCCCGTCATTTAGCCTCAACAGACCTACATTAATGACACAGCTTGAATATTCATCATTTCCGCTCAAAAAAAAGAAAAAAGAAAAAAAAACACAACGAACCACCGGCTTAAATGCTAAAACGAGCTCTCAACATGAAGTTTGCAGCAAAATGTCAAATGAATAATAAAAACCAGCCTGTCAGTTATTCTGCAGTGGAGTCTGTCTTCCTCGCTGTTGACAAAAGTTCACAGGCGACAGAGGGAAAAATTTGCTGGGGAAAAAAAAAAAGTGTACTGTAACCGAGAAAAAAACAACAGCTATTTTAAGACAGATGCTACAACACTGATGACGGTCTACCGTTTGTTGAACTTCAGCTCTTTCTGTGTCAGTATTTTTCGTTGTGATCCTTGAAATAAAAAGGCAAAAGACTTCAAAATTCAAGTATTTGAGATTTGTTCTCCTTGTCAGGACGCGAGTAAAAATTAAGCAGTAGTGTTTTTCTGCCAATGCTCTCTTGTGATAGTGCACAGTCATATGTGAGCCCTACATTTCTGGTGTGTTCCTCTCTGATGTCGGCTGTAAAATAATAAGTTGAATGCTCAAATCAAACCTGATGTCAGTCTGTGACGTGCACGCAGTCAGTTCATACCAAAGTGTCTGTAACAGTAACATACAGACTTTAGTGATTCACCTGCGGATGAGATCCGCTCACATCAAGGAATACACTATAAACTACTGCTACAGAGGTGTTTGTATTGAGCCTGCTGAAAAGACAAAACATCCCCGAACAACCGCTGCCGTGCATGTCATTGATCTCGTTAACTTTCAAGATTCCTCCCTCTGATGGATTTGATCGAGCTCCCTCTCTGATTTGGACTCCATGCTAAGCAGTTAGATTAACCTCTTGAATTTGCACCCTGAAGCCAATCACAGTTGTCATGAATAATTTCCGCTGAAGCCTCCAAAAATTCTCCACACAGAAGAGGAAAGAAAGTGCAGAAAAGGAAGGAACCTTTTTAAAAACATAACACTATAAAAAAAAAAAAAAAAACACTAATTGTATGCAGATTTATGCCGGAGTTATCTGGGTTTATGAAATCTGGCAGAGAATGCACAGTGGACTTTTTGATGCACTGTTTACACATGTCAGACTAGCAGAGGATTAAGAACGCGGACGACCTCTGCGATTATTTAAAAATGAAGTCCCCGGGTGATATCTGTGTCCCGTCTGACAACGGCTTTAGATTTAACTTTTCACTGTCTACAGTATGACCTTCCAAAACTGCTGAAACTGCACGCTCCGGCATGTTGTTTCAAGAATTAATGTTCACTTATCAAGGCTAATTAGTCTGTGATGTTGACGTTCTGCTTATATCAGTCCTTTGAACTGTTTCGGTGGTACTGACTACCGCTGCTGTGTGATTAGTTGGCAGGAAGAAAACACAACAGCAGGAAAATTAGAGGCAAAATGAAAACAGACTGCCAAAATTGACAAAACCTGAGCATTTACTTTATTAAAAAGTCAATATAAGTGCTTCATACATTCAAAAATATGCTGAAAACATTGACTTTAAGTATTTTGATGAAATATATTTAATTAAAAAGTTTTCCATCTAATTCCTTTATTTAAGTTTAATGTAAATGCTCATATTTCATGTTAAGTTTCTCAAAAAAGACGTGAAATTTACTACAGGACAGAAAAAAAACAGTACAAAACACAGAGGCAGACTCAGGATGTTTGTGGGGGGCAGGGGATGAAAACAGTGGGGCCCCAGTAATAAACTCTCAGCTCTTCCCATAGTAATTGAATAAACACATATGATTTAGGTCTGATAGAAAAGAAGATGTGAGAAGTTGTGTGTATATAATTAAAAGGATTATAGTCATCGGTTTTCGCATTGCAGACACAAACCTTCTGTATAAATCATCAGAATTTGAAATGAAAATCTTGGTCTTTGCTAAAATTGATAGACAGCCTCTGTTAGAGATAATGTCCCTCCTGGATTCAAGAGATTTTGCCAGTGCACTCACTCACAATTCATTGTTCGAACAGGATATTTTATAGTATGTTTTGTAAAACAATATTATTGTCTACGCAAAGCGCCCCAGCTGAAAAAGCCAATTTAAGCCGCTACGCAGTATCTGAGGTCTTAAAAATGTCTGTGACTTCTTCCGTATGTGTCACACTGCAGTGCTGTGAGTTTAGCAGCCTTATCTAGTCACACTTTGACTAATGTGACAGAGTGTCCTTCCCTATTAGGGAAAATTGAGACTCACTTGCATTCCAACTGTGTTCCTCCTATACGTGCACATTGGCCAACAACAGTATTTAAACTGTCATTTGTGATATTCTCCATTATTTTTTCATTAACCTGCCACAGTGCCTCCTGCAGCTGCCTGCTACTTAGTGAGCCATCAGCAGACACGCCAGTTAACCAATACGCTCAACTTTATCTCAGCTCAGTTAATTATAACTTTTCCCCAAGAATGCTTCGGGGCTTGATGACATGGCATGGAGGAAAGACTCCCACACTGCTGCCAGCATGTGATACCCTATGAATACTTTGATGTGTTATCGGCGCTGCATATGGCTACTTTCCATGAGCCTTCTGTTGAAGAATATAAGGGGAAATGTTTTGGGGAGGGAAACGTTCATGCACAGCACATGGAAAAGAAAAAGAAAATGGCCTCCTCTCAAATTTTGGCACTTCTTTACCTTGAATGCTTGTGCTCATGTAAAGCTGGGATTGGTAAGATTGTAGAAACATGCAAGAGAGAAAGAGATTTTTAATTTATCCAACAGAAAAATATATAACCCCTTCAGGAACACATGAACCAGCAGTCCCCATAGCTCTCACTGTCAAGCTGGGAGATGTGTTAGCCAGCTAGCTCGCTAAAATACTCTGTATGATTGTGGAATCTTCACATTTAACACAAGCAGAATAGCGTCACAAAAAAAAAAAAAAAAAAAAAAAAAGGGGGCTGGCTTTACTGCTGTAGTGCTTTGTGCTAACTGGGTTAGCTTGGCTTCAGGGGCTGTGTGCTTTGTGCTTTGTGCTACTATGTAAGCCGCTGACAGGCTGTCACTTCTACTGCAGCTCACTCGTTCTAATGTTCAGTGGCTGTCTGCTTAGTGTGATGGAATTAGCCGGGGTAGCCTAGCTGCTGACGAGCTGGCTCAGCCACTGCTAACTCTTCGTGCAGCACATCGTCATCTTTGCTAGCTATTTCCAACAGAGCAGAAAATACCTAACATCGTGAAAATGGGAGTAAACAACGCACTAGCTAGTCTGTTAGCACAGGGGAAGTTTCCTTGCACTTTCTCAGTTGTTCTTCTGCTGCTAGCTCGCTTATACCGTCGCTTTGGCAATTCATCCGCCTAGCCTTGAGAAAGACTGGTCGTACACGGTGCATGCAGCATCGAAAGGCATCCTGCAGTGTCACATTTATTCACAGTGTTCATTGATGTGTAAAGTGTATTAACTCCTCATTATGAAAGAACTTAAAGCTGCCTGACTGACCATTCTAACCTTCAAAGTAAATACCAAAGAAGCTGCTGTAAATGTCATGAACTTTGAAAGACTCTGAGGAGAAATACACCTCTGCCACTCATCCAAAATGTCGAACAGTATACAATAAAATTATTTACCATGGGGTCTAATTTTTTCCCCCCGTCCTATGAAATAAAGAGAAATAATGAGGCAGCATTCAAATATGTGTTTTTTTGCAGCCGCCTCTTGCAGACTCCAAAGCTGTAGAGGTCTTTCATAACTCCTGCCTTGAAAACCTATTGAAATTCTACTGAGGCTCCATCCCTGAAACTTCACACGCTTTACAAGCCCGTGTCTGTAATCTCTGTATTGTGAGGACGACATCTAAAGAAAAACAGTTGGGAGTGTGCTGTGTCCTAGAAAACGCTGTAGCTATAGGCAGCTTCAAAAAAACCGCATCAATAAACATTAAAAAAAAAAAAAATGCTCAAATTCAACGATGGAACAAGGCTCGGAATATCTTATAATGTTTATTGGCTGCTTTTGCATAATGTATCAAGTTTTCTGCCATTTGTTCTCTGATGCCACTTTAAAATTTTCCAGGTTGTCTCTGCAGTCCCCTCCAAGAGGACCTCTTCCAAGTATTTATATCGAGACGTCTACTTGTGCCCCTTAATGAGCCAAAGCTATGGAGGATAATGAGGATGTTCCTTTTCTCCAGTGGACAATGAGAAGAGCAGACTTCCCTTTAGATGATTTGAAACTTGGCAGCCAGGAACACCTCCAGAGGAAATCTCATTAAATAAGAAAATGTCATGTGAGCTAACCTCTACCTGCATCGTTGCACCTTTTGAATATGTCATCATCCCCCGAGGTTTCTCCAGGAACATGTTTTATCCCTCTGTATCATACTTCAAGCTGTTCCTCTAAATTAAAAAGATGTCTTTAAAAAAAAAAGTAAAGAAAACTGGATCTACATCCTCTGCAGATGCTTCCTCTGTATTTTCTCAAGAAGTGTCAGCATCTCGGCGATGCCTCTTCATGCTTGATGTAATACAACTGAGGAGCCCGGTGTCACACTAATGAAAAAGATTCACATTATAGAAGCGGTACATTCTTGGGGGGGAAAAAAAGGGAACAACACAGCTACACACGCGCACCTATTGTATGTACACACACCATTAACCAGTGTGAAAACCTTTCCCCCTCTCACCTCATTTCCTCTGCTCTGTTGAACATGTGCTGTTTTGCCTTACCTTCACAAAAGGTCAAGTGCAGAATGGGTCTCCAGGCACACAGTCAACTAATTAAGCAGTAGTGGTGGAAGATGCTGACTCGCTCCCGGGGCGCCGCAGCGGTCGGTAGACACCCTCAGTGGGTAGCCAACGTGTTGTTTTACATGCAAGCCAGGTGGAGATTTGCATTACATTGTTCTTGTGCAATCATAAAAGGACTGTTGAAATAAAAAAAGGTACGTTTGACACACAGCGTCTCAAAGACGGTGTGGCTGATGAATATGTAAAACAGCATAGTGATACTGGATGGATACCACGGGTGGGAAAGTAAGCTGGACAATGTAAATGTACATATTTGGATGTGCAGAGGTTTAAATGTGCAGTATGTCATGTTCAGAGCTAATTCTAGGCTGTTGCAAGGTCGTCAGACTT
Source organism: Acanthopagrus latus (assembly GCF_904848185.1). Taxonomy (NCBI): domain Eukaryota; kingdom Metazoa; phylum Chordata; class Actinopteri; order Spariformes; family Sparidae; genus Acanthopagrus; species Acanthopagrus latus. Next base: position 19,658,046 of record NC_051061.1, read on the forward strand.
TGGAGACATCAAGAAGTTTCTGGTCCCAGCCAAAAAACAGACAGTTACATAACCCCCTGTGAATTAGGTTTCTTTTTTTCCCCACTTCAGTTTTATTTGAATTAAACAAAGTCTGTACAAAGTCGTGTTACCTTGAGATTAAAACATCCTCACAGCAAAACAACTGAATAGGTCGCCGCGTTGCATCCTGTTCTACACTACAAGGACTCACTGACGTCTGGTTTCACACTGCGCACGAACAGCCGATCTCCCCCCGTACAGACTTTGCAGTACTTCTCACTTCCTCCTCTGACGCTGTAATGTTTACTACAGCTGCTACAGGTCACCACCTCAGAAACGTACATGTGGGTCTTAAAAAGGCTGTTCGCATTTTCCAGCCTATATAGTTGATTCCCCCACATCAGGTTCTTGTGCTGAACTGAGTCAGCCAGCAGCTGGCTGCAGGTTTATATTTACCCAACAGACATGAAAGTGGCAATCTTCCAGCAACGCAAACCTGCCAATTCACTTCCAACTTCTGAGGTCAGTGTGCAGGGGTGACAGTTTGGTTCACCTGGGCACAAAAAGTACATACAAATATGCAGGTGCAGCACCAGCAGCAGGTGATTATTGGGGGAACAACAGATGAATGCAATTTATAGAGCCAGAAAGTCAGTAACAGGCGAGGTTGGGGATGGTCTGGTGGTTTATCCTGAGTTTGAGTTCCATGTGATGTAACTGTAATCAAGTAATTTTTTGACATCTTTATTTTGTAAATGTAACCATACACAGCCCCCAGAAGAGATCACGGATAGGCGAGGCCGTACATGCAGTAAAAGAGGAAGTCAAATGGTGAAAAAGTCCACATATGGAAGTGGACAGGGGTGCTTAGACGGGCTAAACACACCAGAACCAAGACTGCTGTTTGTGTCCCATGTGAGATCAAATGTAAATGAGTTATTCTATGTTATGTAACATCCTGAAGTAATATATGTAACCTTAGTTGTGTAACTATCATATTTATTTTAACCCAAACCATGATTTTTTTCCTAAACCCTAACCAAACTGCAACTGTCTCACTCACACCAACCACTTGATGTTCAAGGTCCGCTACTCTTTCAGCACTTATTGTGTTAAATTTGTGGGAATAATCACGATCACCATGTTGTCTCTGGAAAATCAACCTATTCAGTGTTCTAGATATGAGGAAGTGTTTGCAAAATAACCAAAACCAACCTTTAAGTTTCACACAGACTGGAATATTTTGTTGATTTAAATGGCATTGATTATACTAAATAATAGTTGTAAAAAATGCCAATAGATTTTTTTTTTTTTTTTTTAGCTTCCCACTGCTGTAACAGCTTGAACTTCCTGGGCGATATATTTAAATGCTGTGTTGTTGGTAAAACCAACCTGGAGGACAAACGGGCCGTTAAGGAGGCTGCGCAGGATTGTCCAGTGCTGGCAGAGGGCCGCGCTCTGCCTGCTGCCGTCCATTTAAATGTGGGATCAGAGAGAAAGTCAATTCAGTGTACCGGACTGTGCCGAAGGGACCCCCAGAGGAAATGAAGGGGTGTGCAGTGATAACAGACACCTCCTCTCCAGGACGCCTGATAAATGCAGTCAGTCTGAGTCTGTAACTTAGATAATTAAGTCCTCATTCAACGGAGGGGAATGTGCCTGACGGCGTGTTCAGGGGAGCACAACACAATGAGGAGCTCTGCCAGTGACCACCGCTCACACAGACTCCCTTTTTTTTTTTTTTGTCATTCATGAGGACTCCCAGAGCCCACTGGCCTCAGCTATAAGCAGCTCAAGCGCACAAATCCCAAAAACTTTTTCAAAATCCCTGCAGGCGGCGAAAATGAACAGCACTTCACCCTGAACAACACCAAGAGTTCACTTAACTGCAAATGGGTGAGAAAAGGGAAAGTAAGCAGGTATTCTGAATGCTATTAGTAGGAGTCACCGAGCTGTCGGGCTCATACAGGTGCAGCTAGCTCCTGTTTTCTGGTTGAAAGAGCAGATATTGTGCTCAGTGTCTCCGTCCGTCCCTGACCACCTCCTCAGGTACACGAGCCACTGATATGATACAAATACTGAGACTTAGTGTACAAACCCTCTTAGTATTACAGGACCAATGCTTCTGTTTGGCCCTTTGTGATCAATACTGCATGTTTGTGTTGCTTACTCAGACATAATTATTAATACATGAAGGCATCTCTAATGGAATGGAACCATAAAGCTGTCGCGGTTGTTTTCAGGGCGTGAATAAAATGCCCATCAGTGTCATAAATGCAGATGGAGGACGTGCTCTGTTGATACAATGCCTCATTGACCCTTAATGTGTATGCATTTTGGGAAGAAAAAAATAGAAAAGGCGAATCGTTCTTGAATATAAGTCTCTGTAATTGTGGAACTAATGGCCTTACTTTGGAGAACAGGAGACAATAATCAGAAGGGAGAAAGGAAAAAAAAAAGTGAGATTGCTTTCGCCTGCCTGGGATAGATTCTCGGAGGGAAATTATCATAGATTGTGGCAAGCCTCTTTGTAATCACACTGGCTCCGGTTTAGCGTAATGTGACTTATCAAAGCATTTCCATTGTGTCATTACTTTCATGCTTTCAGAGAAAATGGGCTCATTCAGTCGGTATCAGTCTAACTCATTCTCTTGTCTTCAAGCGTTTCCTCCTTCAGCCCTCAACCCCTCAACCCACATATTAAATATTTTAAGATACTTGCTGCTTGCTCCAGCCTGCGCTCTACTCCACACTGTTATTACTGTGTGAGTCTGTAAGTCTTAAGGTGAACAAGCACAGAATGATTGCATGCTCATCCATTGATTTTGAGTGAGTAAAAATGACTTCAGCTTTAGTGATTCTTTGCATCCTCCCGTCAGACAGAGGAAATCTTTCCTGCCACCACACTGTACAATAACAGCTAAATCTCTGGTCATAACACACAGTCTCTACGCACTTTGGTTTTACACACTGTGTTCACCACACCTTATATTTTATCTTGCACCTCAATTACTCTGCTTATTTATACACTTCCATCCATCCATCTATCCATCTATCCATCCATCCATCTATCCATCCATCCATCCATCTATCCATCCAAGTAAAAATGTTTGCAGGTTGAATTTCTGCAAATCACTGATATGTTCACTGATTTCCAGTGATCTAGTGTTTGTGGCCACGGCAAACTTGTATTTTTGAAAAGACCTCAAGGCATGTATGGCCATGCTTGTGGCAAACTAAACAGGTAATAATAATAATAATAATAATAATAATAATAATAATAATAATAATAATAATAATAATAATAATAATAATAATAATAATAATAATACCGCACATGAGTGCAACAGTACAACAAAAACAGGAGACAATTTAGAGTGATGAGGATAAATAGATGATAGATGCTTCTGGGGTGAGAATAGTGCACTGGAGTGGGATAAAGAATAAGGCAAGAGTGTGTTTATATGATTAGTCTAATACAGAGTAAGCCACTCGGAATAAGTGTGTTTTCAGGCGAGATTTAAAAGTGGAGACAGTGTCAGAAGTGCAAATGTCTGGTGGGAGAGAGTTCCAGAGGCTGGGAGCAGATCAGCTGAGAGCTCTTGACCCCATGGTGGTTAGGTTGACAGATGGGACGAAGAGCTGGATGGTAGGAGAGGATCAGAGAGTGCAGGAGGGTGTGTGGCTATGGATCAGTTCAGTGAGATATGATGGTGCAAGGTTGTGAAGGATCTTGAGAGTGAGGAGCAGAATCTTGAAATCAATGCGGGATTCAATAGGGAGCCAGTAGAGTTGCTGCAGGGCTGGAGTGATGTGATCAGTAGAGGGAGTTCTGGTGATGATACAAGCAGCTGCGTTCTGGACCAGTTGGAGTTGATGGAGTGCTTTCTGAGGAAGACTGGGGAGGAGAGAATTACAGTAGTCCAAGAAAGGTAAAGGTGCAACATGTCTGTGGTTTGCAGAAACACACATTGCCAACATTTATTCTGGCAAATGGCTCATGCAAACTCTGCTCCATCATTATTAATGATGGCTGAATTCTGTCAAGTTGAGCTAGTTCCAGGGCTCCGGGACTGTGCATGTTCACCTACTGGCACGGTTCACTGAGACATTTAACAGAGTGGAGCCATCGTTAATGTTTCTGGTCACACCTGTGCTTTCCTGCTTTGACAAGTCAAAATGTCCGCCACAAAAAAAGGTCTGTTGCTATAAATCCAAGTGACTCTGAGAAATATCTTTGCATTTTTTTTCCCTGGTGGAGAGGTAGATCAAAACTTTGGCATCACTCTTGTGTGAAGCTGCTGCAAGGAGTCCAATGTCTTAGCTTAGCACAAAGACTGGAAGCATGTGGAAACAACAAGCCTGGCTCTGTCCAAAAGTAACAAACTCTGACTGCTAAAGTTCACAAGGTGTAAGAAAAGGGGGGGTTATCAGCGGCAATTAAGAGACAACTTGGCAGACTGACTGTAAATGAGGCCTGTTACTGGTCGCCAAGATGGAGTTTTACACAAACACAGAAATAAGCTTTAAAAACATTTAGACCTGATCTCGGTCCATCCTCCACACCGTCCAAACTGCACCTCTAATCCATCAAATCACTAGCTGTATAAAATCCTGGTTCTTCATCCACTCACTGCCAGGTTGTTATTTCAGTAATAATGGTCACATCTCAAGCCCTTTGTCTCCCAGTGGCTCCAGCTACCAGGACTGTTATCCTCCTTCGTTCCCTGGAAATGCTGCCAAAAAACCTTCCTGGAATCATTCAATGCTCAGTTTGTAATCTGCATGTGGGTCCGTCTTGTTGATCAAAGCAGAAGCTGGTTACACTGTCCAGGTGACCTTTTGGACTATCAGCAGGGCTCCACTACATGGCTTTTAAAATAAGATCAGTGTTCAGTCTCAATATTTTTTTGAATTAATTCCTGCATCAGCTTTCTGCCACCGTGTTACATTTTCAGTCACAACACAGACATCGATTTTTTATTTATGTAAGAGACATTTTTTACTTTTGGTAATATCAAATGATTTTTGTTGTCAGGAAATGACAACGTCCCGGAAAAAAAAAAGAGTGATCCGTCAACATAGAGCTCATTTTTGGTACCTTGCAAAAAGAACAGCTGAAAAAGCCAGTAATGCACCTTTAAAAACAACACTCTCCAAGCCTCCCAGGAAAATTTGAGAGAATCACTCACCCAACATTTACCTCAGATTTGAAGCATTATCTTCTTGCGACAGTACAGTAATTTACATTCGAATGACTTGGTACAAACCCCCCGAATCTGAGGGGGAAAAAAAAAAAAGGTGGAAGACGTAACGGCGCTCGTCTGCGCGGTCGGCCTGTAAAAACGGGCACGGCTTAATGGTTTGTGTTTGGCGGAGACACTCTGAAGCTATAGGAACGCAACGAAAGAATCAATCCGAAATGCATGACAAGTTGCACTACACGGGTTCAGAATGTAAGAGGATTATTAATGTTTGCTGACATAACTGGGACTTACAGTGAGCTCCACTGGAATTGTCAGCCTTTGTGCCTCGCAGCATCAAAGTGGTTTGAATCGTTAAAACTGGTCCATCAATTATATTCAGTTTGAACAAGTTTTTAAAAAAAAAAGAAAAGAACTTTTACACGGAGAGCAAGAAAACCATAGAGGGATGTCGTTTATCAACGGCCTTAAGATTCAGACTCTGTTCAGAAGACTGAGATCCAAGCTGAGATTGTAATCAGTCATTTGGGACGTGTTCATTTATAGTAGTTTAATAGCGGAGCAAAGACAGTGACCTCTCTGAACTCCACACCAAACTACTGATGTATGGAAAACATCCTGGAGCTGCAGCTTTGCGATGGATTTCCATGAGTCTGGGAAAGAAATTATCATAATGTTACCATCGCACTTGTGTGGATTTTCATTGTCGAGTGAAGACTTACCACCAAAGTGTCAAGAACAAGTATGTGCGATTCTGTTTTTGCCGCCGATTTAGGTTTTTTTTCCCTCCCCCCTCTTTCTTGAAGCAGCGCTGGTGCTTTGACACAGACTGAGATCATCGTTCGACATTAAAGCGGATGTCTCTTTCTCCCAGACACGCCGCCGACGCTTCCACACTTCTTCAAGCAGCTGAAGCTGAAGATTTTTTTTTTTTCCTGAATGTGTTTTTCTCTCACTCAAAATAAATGACTGGTGCGCTGCAGCTCACAGCAAGAATCAGAACAGAGGCATGTTGCGAATGTGTGCACTTCAACATTCAAGGACGACACCTTTTTGTCGGTTTTAGGTCATTAAACCACAAATCACATGATTGTTGTCACTGTCAGCTATTTTCAAAATATTTCTATGGTATGTAAGGTCTGTTCTTCCTACCTTTCAGACAGGCGGCGGTTAGAGTTACTTGATCATATCAGAGCGGAGCAGATAAAACCCTGGATTGTATATAATACTGTATATAATTTTGTACCAGTGTGTTCAACAACTGCTGAATTAAGTCAGTAGAAAAATACAAATAGAAAATAACAAAAATAGGACAATAAATTGGTTAAACCCAGTGTGGATGAAGGAGGTGGAGTTCCCTTTACGTAGAGAAGGGGAACGCTGGACTGATTTTGCATCCGGTCAGGCAGCCAATGGATAATGTTTGCCAATATTTAACTCTCCTGTCCAAGAAGGAGGCCCGCTCACCACCGCCCACTCTACTGTAGTGCACCGGTGACATCTTTTAAAGCCAGAGTCGGCACAATCGTGAAAGGGCAGCGGAGCCACGGTATCAAGTTCCTACTCACACACCCACCCACTCAGTCATCAGATCAGCTGTGTTCGGATCCTCCCAAGATCCTCAGCGTCCACCTGCAAAAAAAAAATAAGTAAATAAATAAATTCTGGTGGCACTCCTGTTTAATTGTATCATCATCATCAACAGATAAAAAAATTGAACAAAAATAAACATTTGCTGATACATCAGCATGATAACAACCTAAAGTGACAGAAACTGAAAATCTAAAAAGGTGAACTTCAAGGTTTCTGTCTGGTCCACGTCCACAAGACTCTTGAGGAGGTGTCATGTAGTGATGTCTATGCATGTCAATTTCTGTGTCTCAATTCATGCACTGCTACTATCTATCGCAGCCTCCCGTATCCCAGAATTCTTTGTGTGCCCGGTTTCCAGTCATGATGCTAAGCTAAGCTAACTGTCTCTTAACTCTGGTTTATATATTAGAATGATTTAAAGGTTTCCATCTAGTTTTTGGCATTTAGTCAATTAGTGTACGTTGAACTTTTCCTTTTAATTCTTGTTGTGCATGTATGGTTTGTACACTGACCATCAAATCAAAATGTTATCCTCTCGGTTTTAGTTAATGGTCCAATTGTGATTTTTTTTTTATGACATTAAAACAACAAGTTTAATTAAATTACAATAAATGAAGAAACATAAGAACAGGTGAAGTTCACAGTGGTTTAACAGAGCTAGAAATATTGTGTCGGAAGAGGTCTTCACAAAAGAAATTGGAGGCGAGTCCAGAGGAAAAAAAAAATGTTTTTCCTGTATTTTTTTTTTTTTTTCCCCAAACTAAGAACGCATTAGAGCAAATAACGGGGGATGATGTGGGTGGAAAGGTGTGATTCATGGGGCCCAGCAAATACAGTGTGTCCTGGCTTCTTGTTAAATGTTCTGAAAATGGATAGTGGCCTTTCAAAAAAAAAAAAAAAAAAGAAAAAACCCAGAACTCTGTCATGCATTCTTGCACTGAGGAAGATTTGAGCCTCTTTGCCAAAGACTCCCAAGACAAAACGATGTGTCAGAACTGTGGCCCCACACGGTTCATCATGTAAAGGTCACACATTCTGCTGCATGGAGGGGCCTGATGAGCATCCAAAGAGAGGCCATGTTGCAATTTAACACGAAGACTCAGTTTGGTGTAGATTATTTCAAAACAGCACTCGGTCTTAGAGCTCCAGTAAACCGTATTTCACAGTGCGATGTGCTGTCTTGTCCTACTTTTTTTAAAAAAAATTTTTTATAAAGGCTGAGTCTGTAGTTTCCCCGTTTGGTGACCTTGAGCCGGCCTGCCAGCTCCGTCACAGATAACGCACCAAGTTTGAACTCAGTATAATAAGATGTTACAAACTGAAGCGCTGACGTCGTCATTCTTCAGCCCACAGCCACACAAACTATGAGAAACGGGACATCAGTAGTGTCTCTCGAGACAAGGCGTCATCTGAAGGGTCTTAAATTAAAAACTTATCTTAGATATTTATCCATGGTCAGTAGTGGACTCAGAAATGCTTCATATCATGGATTTACTTGGAAAAAATGCATACAAACTTCTTTTATTGTCATATATGAAAAAACAATTATGAATTCAGTTCAAAAAGTATAGTGTTAAATTAATACATTTTGAAAATCGTCCTTATTGTTTCCTGGATGTTAAGGACAAATTTCAACCCTGTCCAGTGAAAAATAGGCAAATGAGGATTAGAATAGAAGAGAAAAAAAGAAAATCACAAAAATATAATGAAATTAAGTATTTGGAGTGCAGCTATGGATTTTTTAAAGTTCCTATGAATTTATTATCAATGTTTTAACATGAATTTTGGTTGAGTTGGAGTGTTCCTCCTCCTAAATACAAGCAATGAAAACCACATTTGTTGGGGTCAAAATACTGTTTTCATGCTGATTTTCATGCTCATGAGTCAAAACGTCTAAAGTTTACTGAGGGCCTGTTGGCAACATGACTTGAGAAATTTACTGACCAACCCCTCGCCAATGTTGGAGCGACCTTCTTGCGACACCAGGACCTGCCAATCAGGATGCCAGTAAAGATTATGGAAGAACAGATGGAGTTGAGGACCCAAATAATAATGTGGTTTTCTAACTTTTTTAGTCAGTATCTAGACAAAAAGGTAGAGTGTGTGTGTGTGTGTGTGTGTGTGTGTGTGTGTGTGTTTGTGTGTGTGTGAGGTGCTGGCACTTTTGAGACATAGGGAACAATTACCCAGTGTCTACAGTGTCTGATCTTCCTGGTAGTTCTGGTGTGATTTCCTGCAGCGTCCAAAAAAAGCAAACAGCAGCTCGTTTGCGGTGTACCAAAAAAAAATGTTGTAGTTTCTGCAAAGATTATGCTGCGTTTTCTCAAATGTTACAGTTACTTCTGATAATCAGAGACGTGATTATGAACTGTTTCATTAAAAAAAAAAAAAAAAAAAAGCAAAACTTGCCACCGGAGCACGTCTATCAACCGTTTACTTTCATGCCGCGAGGATGCTGACATATGCGCTAATGATGACACTGAAAGGTGACATTTTCGCTCATTTCCGATCACACCCACGCTGTGTGAAAGAGGAGGCAGAAGTGAGTAAAATCTAAACCGAATCAGTTTGCAAAGAGGTACAAAAATAGAGACATTCAGATGATGCAAACTTTTATGTTTCAGCCGCTTAGCTGGCAGAGAACTAACGCTGGTATCTCATTAAGGAATAAATATTGTTCCATATTTAGAAGTACATCACAGATACATTCAACAGAGGTTGTCGATCGGGATGGAATGACTCAACCCGTGATGTGAAACACAGTCCTTGTACACTTGCATCAAAATCTAGAACAAACAGCGCGACGTGTGCAAGATGCCGTCCTTGTGGTTCTCATTCAGAATAGATTAGAGCGTGATAATGCACTGCAGGGTTACGAGATGTCACTGAATCAGCAGTGTTTTGAAATCAGGAGCCTTCAGTAGAACTGTCTTAAACTTCAAAGGGAATCAGCGCCGCACTGTAGGTTTTGATCACTGGAGACAATTGATCTTTAGTGCTCAAAGAATATTCATGCTTCAGGCTTCCCTAAGAAACATTTCAAACAACGTGCCGTGAAGTGTGTGATTGTAATACCAACGCCGAGGAATATGCAAATACCTCAGCCCGTCCCGTGATAATACAGTACAGTATCTTCTGGGATTGGTATGTTTTGTTTTCCCCTCCCTTTCCATTATGAAGCCATTTCCCCGCATGGTAGCAGTCGGTCCCAGACAGTCTGCGGATTTAATCAGCTGGATGGGCGCTCGGCAACACAGGCAGGTACAGTTAGCGCTCTGAGGCAGTAAAAGGTGACAGCTTTATTTGTATGTATAAGCTTACAGGTCTGCGACACTGAGATTCATGCATTTAGAATCAAGTCAAGCTTTTGGAACAATGCGTGTGTTTGAAATCCTCTCATATATACAGACAGACTGATCCCGGCTCAGGCAGTTCGGCGATATACATTCTGCAGGTCTCAGACTCAGTCCACCAAAGATGCCATACTGCCATCCATCATGTTACTTTGAGCCGAGAAAGCATCTGAGCTTTTCTTTTTAGGGCGAGCACTTCTCTGCAGGGTCTATACAACAATTATGACGGCAACCGTATTTGTTTTAGCTACATTAAGAGAAAAGGCTCATGCTGGAAATCGCAAAGAAAAACTGAACGTGAGTGTGTGACGGTGTTACTCCAGCGTGTGAACACAAACATCCTCTTGGACTCGTGTGGCCATACCTCAACAATTTGTGTACTAATTATGACAACATTTCACACAAACGTCTTGAAGGTGCAATATGTAAGAATTCAAATCTTGTCGAAGTCAACTGTTAACTGCTGCCTACTGTAGCTACTGTCAGCTAGTTAGCTCAGTTAGCCATGCAGCTAGTGGTGCGGACTGAGAGCTCGGAGCACCAGTGAGTGTCGGTGTTGACATGGATCTGATAGGATATAGCCGGCACAGTAGCTTTGGACTGAGCTGGGCCAGAGCTAGCTGGTTAGCACACTAATTTCAACCTTTAAAAAGCATGAAGTGATCATATTTCAACATCTAAAAAAGGTTACAGGTCAACTTCACTGTGACAACAAAACAGTTTTGGTTGCACCAAAGAGTCTTTAAAGCAGTTACTTTAAGTTTTTCACTGGAATTTAACATGTCAGTCTAATAATTCCATTTCAACAAGAAGCAAACTCAGTACGTTTTTATGTAGTCTTCTCTACACCAGCTGTGTGAGGAGTCTGGACAGACACGAATGTTAACAGCTGGTATCTCTCGTTTATTTGCTTATTTTCATCTCATCAGTAATCTCTGTGCGCTAGCTGGTATGAAACGATGCAGTGTCATCTTGTGTATCAGTCTGAGGTGTCTGAGTGAGTTATGGCATCTTCAGAAAGAGTTTCGGGTCAGGGTCGGACTTTTACTTCAGTCCAGAACCTCCTCCACACGGGGCACTGAAGTCAGCCAGCAGAGTCTGCGCCCTTTGTGATGTTTGGTCGGACTTCATTTGTAAGCCGAGGAAGCCTAGTTTGAACCTTGAGCCGTTTCATGTCCACAAAGAAAGAGCTTCTGGCAATCTCCCCAACAGTTTTTATCATCACTATTAAACATGTTCAGAGAAAAAGCGACAGGCTGGAGGAGTTGTAAATCCACTCCACAGTCTGTGCACCAAACCCTCGCTCCACTTGGTGTGAATGAAAATGTCTCGAGTTGAATGAGGGATTGAGCCAAACCATTCAGGAACCAAATGGCCCCCGTATCATCATGTAGATCAATTGAGGGATGATATTTTGGAGAAGGTGTTGGATTTGCGACACCTGAACACACACAAAATAAATCTTGCTTTATGAGCACAAACGGAAACAGATTCCCTGGTTTAAAATACAGAAGATCTGGCGAAAACGACGCCAATCGGAGGGTAATTGAATATTTATAAATCACACAAACTGGCCCGGAGGAACAATCAGAAGGCTCTGCTGTTAGAATCTGATAGCAGCTCTGTGACTGCACAGCACCACACACACACACACACACACACACACACACACACACACACACACACACACACACACACACACACACACAAGCTGCTCATTTGCACTGGTTTCACACGTCTGATTGCACAAGTGGTGTGACTTGCAGCGTGCATGATGAATTTAGGTGTTAGGTTTTTTTGTGTGTGTGTGTTTCTTTTTTTCCAACCCATGTGTCCTCACCAAAAATCACCGGCGTCCTTCCTGCTGAGAGGACGGAGAGCTGCCGACTCCCACGGAGAGGAATCCAGAGGCTGAGAGGACACCGAGTGCCGAGCGAAGGAACGTTTCGTTCCGCGCCGTGTGGACCCACATGGGGCGGGCAGCACAAAAATGGTCCTGGACTGACAATTCCTGATACTTACCCTCCAGCCCCAATCTGATAATCTCCAAACCAGGAATGGTGGGAAGACTTTTAAACAAACTTACAACCAGGAGAGGAGTGGATTTCTTTTTTCCCTGCTCTGATTGAACACCAGTTGATTCCTCACTGATAGGGAATATGTAAGTGGAGCTCCACCAGTGAAGAAGAAATCTGCTGGCACAAGTTATATTGATGAATATTTTCTCATTGCAACTATAAAATTTCCAGTCAAACTCCATTCATCCTAGTTTGAATCCCCAGAGGCTAATGGACGTGATTGAGCTTAATCGTCCGGCAGAAAAAAAAAAAAAAAAAAAACCGAACGAGCAAAGTTGAAGATGTCTCTGGCATCACAGTTGCATCTAATTCAAGTGCGACTTTAAATTCCCAATTAACCTCCCACTCATTCAGTCTTGTGCAAATTACTGTACAGGAAATGGGCCTTGAAACGGTTTTGTCTCCATTAGAAGACATTTTTCACATTAGATACAATCTAGAGTCAAATGCTAAAGACAGAGGCTGATCAAGCAATTTATTCATTTGTTAGAAAGATAATGAACAGTGAATACTGTAAAATAACTGCTCTTTAGTTGACCACAAGTTTGCTGGTCACACTTTTAACCTCCCATTTTGCTTTTATGGTCATGAATGACAGTGTTATACGTTGGTATAATATGTCTTCATAAGAGAAGTCACAGTTATTGACAGACACTGTGCTTTAAAAGAGCCTTTTCATGATAATACTCGAGCATGTCCAATTAAAAATGCAAATGATGCATTATCTCAATAAATATATTTGGTCATTTGCAAACATTTCCAGAAAAAGAAAGCTAAATTAAAATTACTTTTTCTTCCCACTAGTCAGAATATGGAAGCAAAATAGCCCAAAATCTTGAAATTGCTCACTGCCTTAAAACCAAAACAAAAATTACAATACGGTGTAATTACCAGATGAAGCGGTACGATCAACAGGAGCTTGCAAAACAATTAAATGAACCTCGGTCATTTAGAATTCCACCTGCAAGTGCATGTAAATGAATCACCTGCCAGCTTTCCTCCAGCGTTTCCTGCTAGCAGAAGCATTAAAATGAGGCTCGAACCCTCATTGAAACCAATGAACATGAAACCTCTTTGACTGCTGCTTCAGGCTATGTGGGCAGACCGTTCCCACTCACGCACGGCACAGTCTGCACGTCACAAACATCATTATTACAGCTCTGATGATGAGTGTAATGTTTTGCTTTGGTTTCCAGTTACAGTAATTACCACAGATTAACCTGTGTGGCTGCAGGCGGCGTGAGTGGTTTGACAATGAAACCTCATTATCTAAAATTAAAGGCTGCAGCAGCAGCAACACGAGCAAGAAATATATTATTCCGCGGTGCCATTGTTCGGTGAGAGCTCGGTCGGATGCTTGACAGGCGTTGCGTCTCCTTTTAGGAGTGGCGAAGATGAGAAAAACACTCCTTTCTTCGGCGGGACGTCTCGCTCTAGTGTAGCGTTAAAGAACGGCAACAGTCTGGTAAATAACATGTCCAAGTGACACGCTGTTCGCTGGCGTGTTCGACGGGCCACCGCCCTCAGAAAACACTCGAGTGTATCCCCCAGCTCGGCCTGTCAGCCTGAGGCTGAAAACAAACATGAATCAAGACGCTGAGGCAAACAGTCTTCCATAAGTAGGTGGGCGTAAGTTGTCTTTTCATTGATTTTTCATCAAAAGTTTGTGTTATTACAAAGAGATGAGAGCGGGGCATTGTGCAGAAGATTCGTTTGAACTGACCAGACTGCAGAATCACGTCTTATATAATTTATTAGAAGGCATAAAACAGCTTGTTTGATGTTCAGAATAGTGTGCAGAGCTGCTAACTGATGGATTCACGGTCATTATATTAATGATTGTCATTTTTTTTTTCTTTTTTTTTCTTTCATAAGGCGAGGGATGAGGTTTGCACAACAGATCAGCCAACTGTTGTGCGAAAAATGTGCGAGATTAAAGGCAGCCATCCTGAGCGTAGTAAAAAACATAGCTGGCTCGTGTGTGTGTGTGTGTGTGTGTGTATACACGCTTTGCATGAAACAAACCCCAACCGAGGCACATCTGAAACCGTATAGGAGGAAACATACAGTATCAATGGGCTGTTAACTTTCCTGATGGTGCAGCAAACACCCTCCAGCTCGGCAGATAAAAAAAAAAAAGATTTACAGCGGCTTCTCATTCGCACCGCAGCCTCGTCCAAACGGGCCGCTCTCCTTCTTCATTATTGAGTATGATGATGTGCATCAGCTAAATTAACTGCAGCTGTGTGAGCTTGAATTTATTTCCTGCTTTCCCCCCCACATATGAACCGAACTGAGGGCAAGTCGCTGCCTATGGAAAGACAAATCATCGAATGGCTCCTGCCGAGCCAGAACAGTCAGAGGATCGGAGCTCTTTCACTGTGAAATGATAAAAATACTCCTGAACCTCTGTTTGTAGAGAGGAGAGGAGATCAATAACAATCAAGACTGTGATTAGAAGAAAGGGCCCATCTTGTTTGGATTGCCTTACATCAGATCTTTGCGAGTATTCAGGCGTGTGTGCTACCAAATATTTGGACAAATAAAAGCCGCCCAGTTTCAGTCAGTTAGCAGTAACTGAAACAAAGTCCCTGCCTTTTTCCTCTGCTGCAGAAAACAAAAAGGTTTTCTCATCAAAAACCTCCTCGCTCACAGGGGAAATGGTGTTTTTATTATCATTATTATTATTATTATTTGGTGAGATGCTTTTTGTTACTGAGGTGTAATATTTTATAAATCTGTCGTATGCCTGGAGAGAGAGTGTGTTCGGGCAGAAACTGCAGGTATCTCACACGCTCACCTGTCCCCCTATGCAGCAGCAGAGTGTGAGGATCAGTTCATCCATAGCTGCTGAGCGAGGAATATTCTCAGAGATCCAGAGCGACTTTAAAGACGGCGGCAGATCAGCCGGAGAACTGCAGATGAGAGATGAAAGGAGGGCGGGAGAGATGGAGGGGGGGTGGAGGAGGAGACAGGCTGGAGGAGAGGCAGAAAGAGATGGAGTGAGTTGAGAAGTTAAAATCTCCCACACGACGCATCCCGCACATCACCCAAGTGAAATAACAGCAAGTCCATCAATGCAAATATGCGCAATTACTGCGAGACGTTGAGCTTCTTGATATTTTAAACGCGTCACAGGGATTTTCAGCTTGAACCTGAGACTGTGGTGGAAGTCTCAGAATAACCAGCTGCTGTCTTGTGAAAGGATCAACCTAATGATCTTCTTAATATTAAAAAACGCATTCATTATTCTGCATAGTGGAGCGGGAGGATCTGCTCTCAAACAGGCTTAATACTGAGCAACTGATTCCCAATTTGAGTCAGAAGAAAAGCTCCCTGTGGTCCCTCCTAATGTCTGAAAACAGTTCTGAGAACTGCCCAGTGATCTCGGTGTATTTACCGTCCTGTCCTCATTAGCATTCTTTTTGCTCTCCGTAAAAGCTGCAGGTCATTACAGTACCTGACGGTAAATCCAACAGCACATTGTGTTCCTTTAATGCATTCAAATAAATAAATTGCCGCAATTAAACAGAAAACACCAGTTCGACTTCGGCCCCTGGAGCCATAATTCATGCTCCATTCATCTGTTGGGCCGCGGTGTGAACAGAAAATAGATACCGTATTAACATGTACGGCCATGTTGGTCTCAGCAGCCCACGCTGACCTCTGAGCGCTCGGTCTCACCTCAGTAACAGGGTTTATATATTTCTAATATATCCAGCTGTCGGCTCAGATACTCACCAGGTGATGAGGTATTAAATGGCATAAAGTGATTCGTAAAAAAGGCACATCTGCTTTAAATATAAACCTGGTTAAAGGAGCGTCGATGAAACATTCCTTCTTGAAGCCACGCTCTTATTTTCTCTTCCTGGTTGTGTATGATGATGATGATGATGATGATAAAGAAGCGAGCACACACCAAATATGTGTCTCTGTTTCCGTGTAATAAAACCAGTGGTGATTTACGACACAATAAACCAGCACTGAAAAAGATTTTTCAAAAAAAGGCTTTATAATCATCTCTTTGTGTGTGTTAGATAGCACGCAGTCAGCTAGCAGAATATCTTAAAAGTTATTTCCACTTTTGCATACAACAGCATCCGAAAGATAAATATGTCCCGCAGCCTCTTCAGTTTCCCCTCGATGACAACTGATTCTGTTCAGTTCCCTCTTTTCTTCTTTATTAAAAGACCGGAGGAGTACAGGTCCAACCAGCCTCTGAAGCTTCGATATAACACCCTCTCCTGCCACTTCCTGCCCCTAAATTAAGATTAATTACAGAACAGACCAATATGCTGAAATGGGAAATTATATGCTCCCAGGAAGCGGGCTTTACAGATGCTCTGTCTCAGTTAGTGGAACAGCTTTTAGATTGCGCTCACATATCCTTATGCTGAGCGCAGCAGGCGCAGGCTTGACTGTGTGGCTGTATTCTGTGGGCTTGATAACACCTGGAGGAGGGGTCGCGGGATATGATGACGCTGATTTAAGCCGCTGTTATTGCATGTCAGGTGCTGTTCAATTCCCCTTATTTTTTGCAATCAGTCACTACGCACACCAAGACAATGAAAAGCCAGCCTCTGTGTGACGTGACGCACATCTAGATTTCTAACAGATTACAATATGTGCTGACTGAAGGAGTCTTGTAAATCACACGGGTATGTGTTTTTTCCCCCGTTGCTAGAGAGATAAGCCACTTATTCACAAGCACTCACAATCCAGTTGCCAGAATATGTTGGCAATGTGTGATTCTCCAAACCAGTGAAAGTGTGTAATTTAAAAAAAAACACTGTGTGGATGGTCTATGTTTAGGCACAAACCCAGTTAGTCAGGGTTAGGATAAGACGCTCACTGTCACCAGAATGTCCAGCAGTTTCACGATTACATGCACTTATCACCATCCCCTCCTCATCTGGACACGCAAATAAACTCAGAACGAATTTAATCTGAACATGGTATGATACACGTGTAGGTCTGGCGGTTATAAAAACCAACAAATTTGAGCTAATTTGTGATTTGCAGGAACATCAAATGCCAAGTTGATGAAGGTTCTCGGTCATCCAGGTCATTGTAATTCTAAGTGCTGTATCGTAGGCAGCTGGACGTTTCACCTCTCATCCAAGAGGCTTCTTCAGTTCTAATGACTGGAGGGAAGTTGTAGGCTTTTAAACTCGAGGATGACAATGCAAACATCTTGACCAGAGAAGACAGATGGTCTGAAGGAGGAGTAAAATACTCTTTTTACGTCAAACTGGAACAACCGTCATCTTAACAACCATTCACACCTGGGCTTACTGAGTCCGAGCGTCCCACATGAAGGCCGGTCGGGTCAACAACCAACAAGTGGCCCTGATGATTCTGTAAGGACACTTTGACATGGAGTTTAAAAGCCTGCAACTCCCGTTAGTGAGAACTGAAGACGTTTCCTGGATGAGAGGTGAAACTTCAAGATACTGAAACTGCTGACTGTGCTGGCAGTCAGTGTGCTCACTAGCTGCAGTGGAAACAAGTTTTGATGTCAACGTTTGTGAACCACCTTGTATGCTGGTACGGTAAACTTGCTAAAACATCCTTTTACCAATGATTTGGAGTTGTGTTCCTGGACATTTGGTCAATCAGAGTCCAATATTCACTCTCTTATCTTTGTTTGGTCTCCACCAACTGCTCACCAAATGCTCCGCTATGCTCACCAACTAGTCTCTAAATGTGTCTGTCCGCCACTGACGCTGAGCAGGTAGTTTATGAGCCTGCTGTCACCAAAAACAACACTATTGGACTGGTGAGAGTAAATCAACACAGTGTCAGAAACTGAGCTGAAACCCAATTAAAGGGAGAAAATAAATAATATATCCCCCTCTGCAATAAAGCCCTGTGCAGTTTTTCCAAGGTTTTCCCGTCTGTGTAATGTTAGCTTCCCTGAAAGAGAAAAAAAAAAAAAAAAAAAATCATATATTTCCATGGTAACATAACTTTACTTTGTCCTTGTATTTTTTGTGCTTGTTTTATCAAAGTTTTAGGGAGTTTCAAGTTTAAACTCTAACTGCTGAAATTCTTGCATCACATTGCACATCAGTATTAGCTGCATGTTTTCATCTTGTTTAAAACTTTTAAGGCGTTTAGCTGATGTTTGTATTCAGACTGATACAGATGAAGTAGGGAACCGCCGTCTTGCTGCTCTGCCACGGGGCTGATCTCAACAGCCCTGCTTTATTGTTATCACAACAAAATGTGTCACTTGACAAGAACAACACGATGCAGGCACAGTGAAATAAGATTACAAGCGTAAGATTTTTGTTGTATGTGCCCTCACTGCTGCACACTTGCCTCACTACCAACCAGCGGCTGCAGGCTTCTCTTTGCAGCCAGTACAACATCAGCTTCAAAGGAACTCCATGTTTTGGAGGAAAAGGTTTCACCAGCATGAATCGGCTCAGCCACACTGTGTCCCACTGTGAACATCGCCAGAGTAAAAACTCACGCTGAGGAAGCCGAGGGAGAGCACGGGAAGGAGCAGCACCTGGTATGTTATGTGATCTCGTTGTTCAGCATGCGGCTCTGTGTGTTGTGCTTTGTCTTGGTCTGTGAGGCATTAGGACTGTGTTCGATCCCCTCACCAAAGATGGACGATGGGCCGCTGGTGGCCGCAACATGCTCTTTTACACACAGAATCTGTTTTAATATTCAGATTTGAAACAAAAAAGGATCTTCTACACACCTCCTGTTGTCACTGGGGGTTTTCAGGTTTTTCAACATCAGACTGCCTCATCCAGGTGACCCATCCGGGGTTGTCCCAGAATGCATCCCAGCAGCATCGACGGGCTCACCCTCTTTATCAAAAGCCACTGAGTGGCTTTCTCTGCGGCTTCAGTGGTGGAACGTTTGGTTTCCCTCTTCACAGCTCCGGTTACTCCAAGCTGTGCCAGAGCTTTACAGGTTGAGCGTCCCAGGAACCCCCAGCAGCCCACTTTAATCAGCTCTCAGAGCGCCCCCGCCTCAGCTTCTGCACCAGCTCCTGGTATTTGGCAAGCTTCCTCTTGTGAGCCTCCCCTATGTGTTCCACCAAGGGAACATTCAGCTTCCACATGATCACCTGCTCGGTGGAGTCTCGTGTGCATGATGTGATCAGGGAATGTGGACAGTCAGCCTGGGCTTTGTCTGTGGGTGCCTAAATTAAAAGTAAAGAGGGAATATGGAATTTGGGAAGCTGCTGTCCTGCTGTCCTCAGCTTCATCAGTTAGACGTGTCTTCCACTGTGCAGAGGATTGTGGGTCAGAATAATAAAAAAAAAGTCAGGCCCTCCAACCACAATGTTTTCCTAAACATCACCAAACTGTAACCGTATGGCGACGGTCCAGTAGGCTAGAAACATACTGCAATGCAAATCCCCAGTGTACCGATCTCACAAGGAGCTGTTGCCCTGATGAAGGTCTTGTTTTCCTTTTTTTGTTTGGTTTGCATTCGCCCCATGTGTATTGTAGTGTGTATGGTAGGTTACTTATTTGATTACTGCTTTGCACCTTAATATAATAAGAGGATTCCAAGACTGCGGTTGCAGATTAACTTTTGTTAAACAGCCACGAGAGTGAAAATTCAGCTTAATTATTCAGTGAAATATCTTGAATTGAATATCGTGGTGTGTTCAGTGTACCACTGCAGCCAACTATCTGAGGGCGGCAGAGTTTACTAGAAGATGCTCAGTTGTTTTAGATATCTTCCTCAGAAGTCACATCAGAATCAGATCATTTACATAAATACATTTGATCAACATGACAAAATATTCACACTTTGTAACATCTTGCTTATGTGTCTGTCTATTCATCCCATCAATCACATGGACATTTTTTTCAAACCATCTGTTTTCCAACTTCGACAACAACAAATCCAACATCAATATCTTCCAAGAGATTCATGATGGACTACAGTCAGTGCAGACAGCCGAGTGCCTTACAGGTACGCACGTTAATAGTCTGTGGATTTCAAACTGAAGTTTTCTTCCAGATTTCTCAATATTCTGCTTCTGGCAATGGAGTACAGTTTTCTTTTTTTGTTCTGTTTGTTGTTCAGAAAACTGATAAGTGCTGTGGATCAGGCTCAAAGTGAGAGCTGCCTGAGTTTTTGGTTTGAGGATTATAACATCAGTTCATGAAATTGCAGTTAAAATGCAGTAAATGTGTCCATCAGGCATGGTGAGAATATCAATATATTAAAAGAGGATTAGTCCTCTTAACACAGCCACACTAAGTTTAAGGTTACAGCTCATGAAGTATTGAGCAGACCCTTGAAATTAAGTGAGAATCACAAGATTAAACCACTTATACACACAAAGAGCCTCTCAGACCAAACCTATATTTTGTGTAAAATTGCACACAGGAGACAAAAAAAAAGCCATCAGCACACTTTTGAGTGCTAAGAATGGCAATTACTCCAACAAGCAGTTGCATGGGACAACCAAGGATAACTTGTCACTGAAATGTTCAAGACACTGACACAGAGTGGTCAGCAGTCAAAATGTGTCCCTCTGCAGGAAAAGTTAAGTCTTCTTTGGCAAACATATGGACTTTGATCTGCCTGAGAAGAAAGTGGTCTTATCTTTTTTTTTTCTTTTAACCAAGTACCAGTGTCTGAATCAAATCTGAATTACTCTTTCAAGTTCTGGAAACTAATTCATGCTTTTATCTGCTCGCGTCACTGTGAGACACTGTTCACCACCCCGAGCCGTCTGCTTCCTTCTCTTGACTCTGGTTGGCCAAAAGATCTACTAGCAGGCTACAGGTGACTGTTTGTACCTAAGTGAAACATGAGTTACACAAAGAAATGTCCATCGTCTTCCCCCTGGTGCGAGCATTTAAACACACTGTGGCGGTACTGGCAGTAAAATGCGTACAGGCCAGCACAACCTATATGAAAATGTATACAAATAAAAAACATTAAAATCTGGGGGGAATGGCCAATGTCTGCTACTTGGACAATAAATCAATCAACAAATGCCTCTTCCGGGTATGATAAACAAATGTCTGCTACAAGCCCCAAGGAAATTAAAAGTGAAAGTGAAGGTGTATAGGGGCTTGGATTTCAAGGGGCTCCCAAATAAACATTTTCCTCACTAGAAAGTTGTGGGCAGCCAAGAAAACATAGTAAGACCTAGACAGACCAGCAATCTAAGGGGGAAATGAGTTCTCAATGGGTCAGGGACAGAATCAGAACAAGGGTCAGCCTCATCTTTTTTAAGACTTCACCAAAAGGGTGTCATCACACCGTGATTGGCTGAGAGGGAAATGCCCCAAGCTGCTTCCACTCCCCAGTCAGGAGTCAGTCTCCACCACCCTGCACACAGGTGATCTAAATCCTCTGCAATTAGGCCTGAGGGACTCTGGAAAACCAGCCCAAGACCAAGAAATGATTATGTATTTTAAAACTGGTGTAGAACTGAATGACTTAATACTTACTGGTCACTTACTGGTCACATCTTTGGTACTTTTTGCTGCCCATTTTCCACAGATTCACACAACTTAACTTGGTGACAGCTCTGTCTTGAGTTTGAAACTTATTCCAATTGATTTCCAGCTATATTCAAAGCATTAAGACAAGCAAGATCTCAGCTCCATGAGATATAGTGTTGAAAAACACTGGATCGTGATGCATTGTTAAAAATACCCATAGTATACCTCATCACATGAGGCTTCATCTATTCCTGCTCACTGCGATGCTCTAATTTTCAGATGACCAGTTATGTTTCAACAAATATTTACAAAGTAATTATTGATTGATTTTCTCAGCACCTTTGTCGTGTTGCTCAGCTTATATAATCACGTCTTCTGTTCTCTCAAGTGCGGCTATAGAATATTTCCGACCTTCACCATCAATATTTCCAGGACTCGACAGGAGCTGTCAATGCCACAAATTTGACCAGTACTGACGGCGCTCACTAATCAACAACATAACCCCATCCTGACTCCATGCTCCGGCGTCAATGGCGGATGTTTACCAGAATTAAGAGGAATGACCCCCATGTCAGCGGCAGATATAAATATCAATCATCGGATGATAAACGATGCAGCCGAGGGAAACTGAAAGGGCTCTGCTTCTGTGTAAGAGCTGATAACTCTCTCCAAACATATCTCGTCCTTCACCAGAATGTCAAAGTGAACCTGTTTCAGAGACAAAAGAATGCAATGATTAAACTCCTGCCTTCGGAAGCTCAACACTCGGGAGGATAACATGAGCCAAGGTCACTGCATTCACACTCCAAAGAAAAGCTCCCCGGGTGTGTTCGCCTGTTGTTGTTTTCCCCTCCGAGCTCCCGGCGAAGAAATGTGAAGGCTGAAACGTGAAAGCGAGAGGGAACGTCGGAGAAGGATCGGTCGGAGAACTATCAATGCGGCGGACTGTAATCTATTACAATGACGTTCCCGAAGATCAAAAGCAATGAGCTGCTGACGGTTTGATAAACTGCAGGCTTACACTGCAGTATGGTCTTAACTATGATTCATTACTGTCACAGGATCTTCTATGAAAATAAAAGAGGTGCCCGCGGAGGCTGCTGGATTGCAGCCACACTAAATTGCTGTAAATTGCCTCTGCATTTCATGTAAAGACTTTTTTGTGGGGTTCATTTTGGTCTGTTTTCTTTCCTTCCTCGTTCTTTGCCTTTATTTTACCACTAATTAAAAATGCATGAAAATGAGAGTTTTAAGATCCTCGCGAGTTGCCACTGGGTATTCAAGTTTACATACTCAGGGTACAGTCTGATATTTTATTCATTAGTGTGTTTCCTTATATCATAGCTATAGAGGCAGACTTACACAGCTTGCCTCAAAGTCACAGCTGACACTTCTTCCTCCATGAAGAAGCTTACTGCAGCAAATGCTCTCCAGCTCTCGAGTGCTTCGTCTCATCTCTCACAGCGACGGCCAAACGAACTCTTACGGCTCCATGCAGACAATGTAAGTTGTCATATTGAGGTCAGAAATCTGCGGAATGAGAGGTAATACTTTGCTAACCACCAGGGATAAAACTTTATTTGAAAAAAAAAAAAAAAAGAAAAACATCTCCAATATGAAATTCTGTTTCATGTCATCCTCAGAGAAAATGTTTGTTTCAAACCATGTATCTTTAAATTATGCATTTTCATCTTCAGATATGAAGATATGTCTCAAGAATTTCTAGTTATTACAACGGTGAGATTAGGGCTGTTACATGCAGAATTAAAAAGCAGGGGCGGCGTTTATCTCATGTAGAGAGGCTGTTTGGAAGGCCGGCCAGAGACTGGTGGGAATTTGAAGGAGAGAGTTTGATACACAACACACACACACACACACACACACACACACACACATAAAGCAGCAAGGCTCTGGGTTCGGGTGCTGCCCTGGTATGAGCCGATGGTTGGCTGACTCATTACAGTGCCATGAGTACACTCATTAGTCCGACTGTGGGCACTAAAACTGTTTAAAAGCGCCTTTAAATGGTCACCTAAATGTGTACTAAAGTGCTCGTATGATTCTGTGGAGTACTGTACGATCTCTGTTATTCATTCTGCCGGGTTCATTGTTATTCTCGCTGGTGAAAGGGAGAGTCTGGGGAGTGTGATAGGGCCTCTTCTTACTGTTAATTAGCGAAGCGGAGAGGATGGCTTTCTTTCTCTTTTTTTCAAACTTGTCAGGGACATGACACAAGGCCATTAGGTGACTGGGAAATTTGACTCGCTGCGATATCGCTGAAATACAATCTGTAGTTCACTTCTCATTTTCAAAAGCTATCTTTCACCAGGGAAATGGTACATAACAGGGAGGGAAAAAAGAGCCAACGAGGCAGTCAGTGCATCCATTGTTTAAAGGGACAGTTCACCCTGAAATCAAAATATGTATATTTCCTCTAACTGGGTGGCGCCAAGCAAAGGGTGCGCAAAGTGGAAAATACAGTGCATTTGAAAAACTGTTTTTAATGTCTAGCAGTGTGCGTGGGACCCAAAGCAGGTATTTTAAGCTGAAACATGATCTTTTCGTGACCTTACCATGCGGTTTGTGTTCCTAAACCTTTCCAGATCATAAGCACAGCATCGTCACAAGGTAAAATTGGAAGCTGAACCTGAAGGAATGTAAAATTGCAACATAAAGACATGTAAAGTTTTAACATATCTGTGATTTGCAAGCATTACATTGCATTTATTCTGTCGCATGCATTGACATCTCACCAGCAATGTCTCTTTACAGAAATCATGACCTGGTTACTCACTCGGCAGAACTTACTATGAGCAGTTTTATGTAGGAACTATTTTCTTTCTTTCGTGCAGAAGGAAGTGTGCTTCTACTCATGATCAAGATGCTTCTTGCTAACTAAGCTAACCGAGCTAGTTAAAGCTACAGCTCTAATGTTCACATCCTCCTCACTATGAGTAGACTGTTCCTTCTGCACGGCCATACTAGAAGAAAAAAAAGTTCCTCCGAGAAGCTGCTCAGATTGAGGTCTGTGACTCATCATGGAGTTTTTCCAAGTGTATTTTGCTGTTTTGAACGGCAGAAAGCCCGGTGCCATCTAGTTCCATTATATCCGAGAGAAAGCACAGCTCTCCGGCTGATAGCTCCAACACTTGGCAACTCACACCAAAACAATCTAGTTGGACAGACAGCACTAAAGGTGAGAGGAAAAACATCTTTTTTTTTTGTTTATTTCATGGTGAACCATTCCATTAAGTCTGAGTTTGCTCCAGTATGTGCTCATGGTTGCGTTTTCATAGAGGGCTTTCAAGGATGCATGGAAACATCATAACAGCGTGAATGAGCACATCTGAGCACACACGAGGCATTTTGCTCTTGTTTCCGTCCACATTGAGCCAAAATTCTGCGGGGACAGTGAAGCAGCCACATCGCTCCTCTTCATCTGTATAAAAATAATGTCATAAATGATAAATCTCCTTCAGGCTTAATTAAGGTACCAACTCACTTCTCCCTTTCAGCACTCTAGATGGAGGGTTTTTTTGCTGCACATATAAACATGGAGATGTAGCATTTAAATCAGGGTCGTCTAGAATTGCAGATGCTTTCATGTTTCGGCGCTGCATTATTTCTGAACGATCTCGCTTGTCTGAAATTTCCCAGATTCACAGGCGATGTTGCCTTCATGCACATTTAATAATGTTTGTGCTCTTGACAAGTACCATCAAATTTTCTATTTCAGCTTTTATAATGCAGGTAATGGTAATAAAAACATTTATGTGAACCCCAGCTTCGCCTCCGCAGGCAAACTCTCCTCCGCTGTCAGACGCTTTTCACACTTTAAGAGGATTCTCGGCACCATGTGGGGGCTGGAAAGAAATAGGAATAAAAACCGCGTGATAAAGTGTTACTTTTAGAGATTTGACAGGTAATAAAGAATCCCAAGCCAGGCTTAACAAATACATAAGACCATTTCCCTTAAGCTCGGGGACATATTAGTGCAGTTGGAGAATATTCATTCATAAATAAATAATGGTGAAACAGCTTATGGGGGCATCTGGCTTTATATTCGTATTAGCTGCCGTGCTCATGCAGCCATGTATCATGATAAAGAGGATTCATGAGCAGCGAGGCCTTTTTAAAATATGGCTCCTTCAAGCCTTTTGTTCCTGTAGGAAAGCATAACAGTGTGTCTTTTCTTTCCACCGCCCGGTTAATCCTGTAACATGCAGGTCTCACCGCAAAAATGTGGACATACAGTCCGTTTAAAGTGACAACACCCCGGGTCAGGACGAGAAACTGCAGACTGCACCAGAATGTTCTGATGGTGGAAAAAGGTTCATTGACTCTCAGACAAACAGTTTGTACGCAACTTGATAGTTGGACTGTTTTGGCTCTTCTGTCTTACAGAACATCCAACAGGTGGTCCAATAACTTTAATGGCTGGAAAATTGAGAGACAGTGACTTCAGGTGCCGACTGTCAGCTCTCTGAGCGCAGTATACCAGGTGTAACAAAGCTGGTAGGCCCATTATCCATGTTTACTGCCCACTGGGTCCATTTCCAGAACCTTGTTAGCCTCCTTAATCCAACTGTCTTACTTGTTACATCCACTTTTGGAGACATCTCAGCCTGTGATGTGGTTTTCTTCAAAAACTGGCAAACTTCAGGTGTTCTGAAGTGGTTTGTTTTTCCACAGCGTGTGAGTGTACGGCCAGGAAAATGTTCCCTACATGCTGATTATGTTTTTCTTTTTTTTTCTTTTTTTCATTTGTTTTGTTTTGTTTTGATAGTCTTTCCTGCTGTCTCTCTTTTGTGATCTATCTGTTCCATGTTCTAAGATATCTGATGGATCTCACAAACAAAGATGCTCCCTCTTACTGTTTATTTCACTTGATTTACGCCGGGGAAATCCACTCGGTGTCAACACCACAGTTCAGCCAGTGAAGGGAAACAAACAAGAACTCCAGTCTGAAGGTTCACAACACAATCGTCACGTCTCCTTTGTATTCCACAGATTTATGCATTTAACCATTGTGCATACATGCAGATGAAGCAGCGGGGCTTTGACCTGCTCACTGGCGGTTCAGGCATGTTTTATCCCACCTCGACAGAAGTCTGCTCGAACACAGAATCACATGTTGTGTGCTGTCAGTGGAAATCAAAGGGTCATTACGACCTGCCACTCTGATCCCAGAACAGAGACAGAGGGATAATTAATACAAACTCCAACTCCTGCTGTAAATGGCTGCCATGCCAACACAGTGATCCACGCTGCTGAGGTTAAAGGAAGAGTTGGTAGTCTTTTGCATCTTATGAGGCATTAAAGATGTCACATATGCAAATATATATCAAAATATGGGTTAGGGTTATTCTCCTTTACAGATAAATGATTTGCATTATGCAAGAGCAACCAACGAATTACGTCGTTATGTTAATTCCCATGTAAATACAGTCAAAACCTCTTTATTCTGCACTTGTTTTAACTGATTTTACTTTTATTTCCTTGCATTTTATTCTTTTCACCACCTCAAAGCACCTCAACCCTCAACCTTTATCACATCCAACACTACACACACAAACACACACACACACACACACACACCCTAAAGTGTTACATGACCTCACCACCTAAACGTCAACTCACAAAATCCCTGTTGCGATATTAGACAAATAAATTGTATTTTTTATGCATGTTATTTTCATAAAAGGAGAAAAATCTGTGTGCAGCACCGTAACAGCGCTGTGATTGGATGTGCACGTGTGTGCGCATCTATATTAAAATCAACTCACTGTTCCGATGGCTCTGATCGAAATCAGGGAGAGTGACGATTTCTCTCTGAGCTAATCTTGGTGTGTTTGCTTTGTCTGAAACCAAAGATAAAGAAAGAAAGGAAATGACAGCAGGGAATAATAAAAATTCAATAAAGAAAACAAGGAACAAAAAAGAACAAAAAAAAAAACAAACAATAAACACACAGGTTCCCATTTTCTTTGAAATTTCACTTGTCTTGAACCACTGATGGATCCCCGAGTGCTTCGATCTGAGTTTGCAGGTACTGAGTACCATTCAGGACTCCTGGCGACATGGCCCTCAGCCAGAAAGGGCAAACACACACACACACACACACACACACACACACACACACACACACACACACACACACACACACACACACACACACACTTCACTGAGGGATACACCACATCTGCAGCCTCCCCACCTCTACCCTGCAACCGCTGGTGCCTCAGATCATCGCTCATGTTGTCCAACACTTCTCCGCCTGGGAAAGATCTCCACTGTCAGTCTCCGAGCTGTCAGTGACGCTGACCCGCCGGACCCCAGGACGAATCCTGCAACAGAAATCAAACAGCCCTCCCTCTCTGTAGCGAGAGTCTGTTGCTGTCTGGTCCTGCTTTGAACATTAAACCCTGTGAAGGTTGATTGAGTGGTCTCTGGGAAAAAAAAAAAAAAGAAAAAAAACAAATAACGGGGGAACAAACAAGCAGTGAGAAAGTGAATGTGAAATGCAGCTCAGCAGTAAATAGGAGAAAACAGGCGACTAATTGGCTGCTACAAGGAGGAACATGACAAATGAATGCTGATAGTCGGGCAGCTCATTTTGTTTCGGTACATTATTCCCCACTTTACAATGAATGTTCAAAAACAACTACATGTTGTAGCGTTTATGAGTTTGTTCATCCACAACTGTCCTGCTATAAGAGGACCACCTCCCTCGTTATGGATCAACCTGAGTACCTGTTCATATAGTCGTTCTCATCTCATATGTGCGAGCTCTGTCGCTGTGAGGCCCAGACACTTCATAATCTGCTGTTACAGACAGGTTCATGTTGGTGACCTTTAAGCTGTGCCGGCACATGCATATTACG
This sequence comes from Acanthopagrus latus, assembly GCF_904848185.1. Lineage (NCBI taxonomy): Eukaryota > Metazoa > Chordata > Actinopteri > Spariformes > Sparidae > Acanthopagrus > Acanthopagrus latus. Next base: position 19,686,598 of record NC_051061.1, read on the forward strand.
CCCGGGGTCCCACACCTCTCGGCTCGTACCTCTCCGTCTCTGTCTTTTCCTGCTCCTTCCCTTGAATTCCAACCGCCTCTTCTCGCCTCCTAAAAAATCAATTGCTATCGATTTCTCTGCACTCTCTGGGGTGGAGTCAAAAGAGGGGGACAAAAGGAGATAAAACCACAGGCGAATTGCTAAAGTAACTCCACCGTGCCGCGGGGGAGGAGGGGGGGCGACTGATATTATCATGAGAGAGGAGAAGAAGAGTGAGCTGCATCCGCCGCTTACCAGGAAATTTCAAAATGATTCACGAGGTGGAGCTGAGCCGACACCTAACTGGCTGCTGACGTGCTGATGCCAGACTGTGCCATAACCACCCAACTCTGCATCACCAGTGCTTAATACTGCAACACTTATACTTACATTCTCAATTTGAATCCAGGGCTTCTTCTTGAAATTGAGACATACCAACTCTTTATCTATGAACAGATGAATGATGGCTTCAAGTTGATTGTTAGAGACACTCCAGGGATGTGTGTAAATGTCTCTGTCCAATCTGATTTGTTAAAGCGTTGACAAAAAATGATAAACACCCGATTTATTATCTAATCTTGACCCAGCCAAGAACATTACCTCAAATATGCCTGATATAACATTCACTTTTCAACTGCACAAGTGAAAATGTTTGGCTGTGGTCGCAGTCACGGTCACGACACGTGAACTCCGAGTACAAACTGGACTCAGACGTTCTTCCATCTGCACCTCCGCAGCTCCTGCACCTCCCCCTCCGCTACATTCTGCAGCCAGGAGAAGCTTGAAATAATAATCCTGCCCAGAAATTTAGAGCCACTCATGTATCACACAGCCTTGAGGTCTCGGATAATACACAGTCTCTGCAGCGGCGAGACAAAGAGCAGTGGATTTGTGTGTGCTCGTACACACGCTCGCCCAACCCCAGCAGGATCTACACTGGATAAAAGAGGCGATCTTTGACATTAAAATAAGAAATTCTTCAATATGTGCCTCACGCTGACAGCTCTGTGGAGACCAGACTGTGGACTGTGTGTCTTGCACATCTGAAAACAGCCCACAGTTGATTGGTAGAACTCATTACTGGCTCGATGTGAGATCATAGGTTGTTTTTTTTTTTATTTTTTTACATGAATCCACCTGAAGTTGTGAAATTGTAGCAGCAGTTGTGGAACTTCAGTGTTCCTTTCACTTCTATTTTAATGCTGCAGTAAGTCTCTATATGAAATCCATCCGGCTGAGGGGACAGTTTGTTAGAGGAAAGCTCCCTCTAGTGTAGAACGAACACACCCACACAAAATAAACATCATCACTGGAACTGTTTCGATATTTTTAATCAGGTTTTTTGTTTTGTTTTGTACTTGCATGGTTAAACCAACAAAGTATGTACACATTTTTTTCTTTTGGAGAAATAAAAAACAAAAAAAAAAACAACATCGAAAGTGCATACATGATAACAAAAGAGCAATAAATTAACACGGAAGACTTCAACACAGTCTAGAGAACTAAATTAAAGTAGAAAAACAGACAAATAAAGAGGCAGTTGCTGGAACAGAGGCCCTCGTGTGGAATAAAATAATAAACTTTGGGCCAGTTCAGACAATGCAGGTGTCTCATAATAAACTCATGAACCTAGTAAGACAAGGAAATACAGTAAAACAGCCTTAATAAGTGAAAAAAAAAATGTATCAATGAATGCAACACAGTATTTTACAAAATGCATTATGAATGACATTATAAAAATCATAACAAAAGACAGAAAGGTCAAAGGGAAGACATGCTATGTATTTAGCACTCTAGTGTTCTTTGTTAGCTTAAAAAAAAAAATCTAAATGAGTCTCATGACATTCATTCATTACACAGCTCATTGGTTTTCCTGCGTCATCCAAAGGAAGTTAGAAACTTTCCGTTATCTGCTTAAGGCTCCTGAAACGTCTCAGTGTCATCATCATTTATAGTGTTTACATCTGTAAAATGTCCCCAAAAGCCTCGAATAATAAAGTCCAAAAACAATTCTCAACTAGAGTTCCTTCATTCAAGTCCCTTAATGTCACAACACCTTGTCCATGCAGCTGTATTGCTCTGGTTCCACAGTATCTGCAGAAGCTTAAGTCTGTGGCTCAAATGTAGGATTAAGGTTTTTCTCCGTCAGTGGTTATTGCGGCTCCAGTTCAGTGGTGAACTGCCCACGCGGACATGTTGCAGATACTGGCATTAAATTAATGGTTTCACCTTGAAAAAGTGGGACTCTCTGCGACTCAAGAACAAAACAACGCAGCCGTGTTACTACAACAACTCGGTGAACGGATTCTCTAATCTTAATTAAGTTCTGCAGCGACGCCTATATGCACTTTAACAATTAAAGTGACTGATGTTTTACACCCATTCCACCAGTTATCAGAAACAAATAGCGGCGCTGCTTTAAGCGTGTTTGGAAGTTGTCGTTCGCTTGCTGATAAACTGCCTGTTTGGAATTTAAAAAAATAATAATTAAAAAAAATCACATCATGATTGGAATGATTGATGTGGCATAAATACTACAAAAAGTATCAACTAAACATTTATATCTTGATGTCACTGTTAATTACACACTGCAATAGAAAACTACAAATTTACTATATTTCTTTATTGCATTTAGCTATATAGAGTTTTCTTTATATTAGAGACTGACCACATCTTCGATGCAGCTGAGAACATTTCAACAGGGGTTCACAAACTGTTTTCACTGAAGTGAATAAATGAAAGGCTTTTTCACAATACATACATACGTACATACACACATACATGATGCTATTTAGTGACCACACAGAGATTATCGCATCCATAGTGTTGTCTCTGCTGGTGTACAACGGTATTTATTAAACATCTTGTCAAAAATAAAAGACAGTAACCTACCAGTTTGGTAGGAGCACCCAGAGAGCACAGATCAGCAGAGTTATTTTTTAAAAAATGAGAACATATAAAAAACATTAAATGGTAAAATGCAGAAAGCAATTATGGCATTAAATAGATTTTCATATAGGCGAAGTTCTTAAATGTAATCCTTTTAACTGTACAGATGAAATATTCTGCAATTTACAACTCCTAAATATTGGAATGGTGTGCAAATAAAGCAATGGAATACACCAGCCATGCTCTGCTCTCTACTTTAACACAGCCAAAGACTCTTGCATAGTTAATGAAATACATGCATTAGCGTTTTCATGCAATACTGCATTCCTTAATCATTCTCAATTCTGTACACCGACAACAAATAATACCGAAAAAAACCACAGACAATAACAGCCGTGACGAAAGCTAGAGAGGAAAATCGATTCTGCAATGTCTCATTTTCTCTTACATTTAACATTGATTTCTGACATCGTGTTTCAGGTATGTAATTTGATTAATTTTGCACTTTTTGGTAATTCAAACCTCAGCTTTCTTTATCTAACTGATGAATGAGATGACTACTAGTTATTGCTCTATCACTAGTATGTTAGCTGAGGCATTTTAACACAAAAAAGGGTGGCTTTTTATGACTGGAAGCAACTGTTAACAAAGTGTCATGACCGCAGCCTCCAGTGACACAACACAGGACCAAAGTGTTCCTGCAGACATTCAAATCAGCTCAGCAATATATGCTACAGACGTCTTCACTGAAGCTACTGAATGTCTCGTCTATCATGCTGTAAAACCTAAACAGTGATGTAGGCAATGTGGTGGCTATTAACAGAAATGTTATGGGTGAATGAAAGTAGTTGAAAATCAAGGGAGTACGTTCTGTACAGAAAAACAGTTCTGCCATTTGCCTCTTAAAAATGTGTTAGAAAACACAAAATGAAGTCAAATTATGAGCCCTAGTTCAATATACAGTTATCACTATACAGTATGTCTACTGATCCTCTTTTACAATGCCCCGAAAAGCTAAAAAAATAAAAGTCCTCTAGAGGGTCCTCACATACTAATGCACTGGGTTCTGGCTATGTGAATGGATTAGTAATCCAATAAAGTTCTTTTTTAGCAGGTGGACAAACAAGTGTAATGGTATAATCCAGCTCTAAACTGCACACAGACTTAACAACAGGCAAACAAGACGGTGAAAGCTAAAATTACATTAAATTGTCCTGCTTTGATCCAAAGTGCCATGCACAGGTTCCTGATAGATTATAATGTGAAGTAGAAAAGAGCAGCTAAAGGAACACCACCACACTTTAACAGCAGTTTGTTATTTCTATGGTCAATGACAGTTTGAACATTATATTCTCTCTCAGTAAAAAAAAACAAAACAAAAAAACTCCCACAACAGTTTGGGAGACTGGGCTGCTGCTCGGCTTGTGACAGTGATTAAAATCCTGAAAATACAAGAAGGATTCTAGTGTTATTTATGTCCTCTTCTTAACAAGTAAACTGATGAGACGATCTTCTTCCTCTAAATGTCAGGCTTGGTGCTCTGGTCTCACATTTTGAAGAGGGATGTTTGTAGTTTCTGTGGCCTAAATAGTATTCTCAGGAGATGGCTGTTCAAATAAAACATTGCAGGGTAGAATTTGGATTCAAAGTGTCACCATATAGCAATTTCACTTGCCAAGAGTGCACTGATAAACAGCTTGTTGTGCGTCTTCGAGTTGCAAATAAAAACGTCTGGTTAGAAAACCAGCTGCAGCATTCAGCAAGAGAAAAATGTGATGGTTTTATAACATCTTACAGCTCATTTTTACATCATGAGATGTAGAAAACTGCTCTAAATTACTCCAGAGCAAACACATATAAGCTCAAACCCTACACAGACCATTTAAATAACAAACATCAATCCTTAAACTGAGTGGTATTTCCTCTGAAACCATCTGAGAACCAATGTAAACCTGGTAGATGCTACAGAGGGAGAATAAGAGGAATGGGATTATGTTAATGTGTGAAGTAGAAACTACTTACTAATGCTTGGATATCAATGACATAACCACATTCATTCGTTCAAAACATACACTGTGCTGGTATCTAAAATATGAATATTGCAATTTCAGGTGGGGTAATCCTACAATGACAATTGCCGATTGTTCAAAACGAGACCAGCGAGCATAATAACAGCTGCAGTGACCGTATCCAGTCTCTGCGTCTATCAATGTACTGCAAAAGAAACACACCGTGCAGCGCTCGACGGTTGAGATAATTCAGCCTACATATCAGTATTCGGACAACAACTCCTCAGAGACGATATAAATGTACTTCGACAATTAATTAAATGGCTCGTTATCAATATTCTGTCTCAGCCCGATGAAGAAAAACATGGCAACGTGTCGTCTTCTCCAGTGAGGTACCACAGGTTATGATAAATGCTGCCGACAGGTGTCTGGTTCACTGAAGTGTGTGGTCACAGCTCTGAACATCAGCGTTTGAAAATATTCTCATTTAAGAAACATCAGTGCCAGAGGAGCATCGGTCTGTAACAGCACCAGGTGTAGGAAAGAGGTGATTTCTTCAAATGACCCCTGAAACATTGAGATGAATGTACCTTTTTACCATATCAAGTCTAAGGCCTGTTGACTATACTTTACAATATGTCCTCAACTCATGAACAGACAACATAGTAAAAATGAGATAATTACATTGTTAAGTTAGTGTGTATTTATATATATATATGACTGTTCTGCGTAAAAGAAAACTACTTTATCTATACAAAGTGCGAACAATACAACATTCCTACTCAGTGATGCATACAGTAGTAGACTACAATGTTGCCAAAGGCAATTACTTGTTTCCATGTACAGCATTGGAAGGCGCTTAAGATCATTTTCATCTTGCTCATGGAAAGGAAGAATTTAGTTATATACTATTTACTTTGTCAACATCTGTACAGACATTTATATATTTATATATGTATTCATATACTTTAAATTTAAAGGGTTTCATTCCAAAACACACCAGTCCTTTGAGAAAAAAGACTTGCTAAAATACATTTCTATCGAAAAAGTATTCAACAAAAATAACATTTTTAAATATTGGAAAACTTGTCTTGCTGTTTGTACCAACTCTAGTTCCTTCTCATCTCAAATCCTTTTCTGTTTTGGTCCATGGCCCTCCACCACCTCTGTGTTTTTATACTGTTTATGTTTATAATCAGTAAGGTTTAACTTGTCTTTTCAGCTAAGAGTCAATCCTCAATACCCTCAACATTTACTTATCAGTACATGTAGTACACATGTCTTCCTCCATGTCTTAGACAAAAAATACTCATACTGACCCTTTTAATTAGTGCATGAGGTGTTCAGAGAGAGTGTTTGAAAAACAGATTGCAGGTTCTAATTAAAACAACCACTGAAAACTATATTTCGGAATGAAACTCTTTTGTTTGTGTGTGCGTGTATGTGTGAGCATATCAACAGTTTCAGTATCTGTCCAGAGAATATTCTTGATGTTATGCTCCTTCTGTCACTGACGTGCGGTTTAACATGCTCATAGAAAAGCAATGAGGCTTAGGCATCAACAGCCAGCTTATTTTCATCTTAAATCTAAAGACAGCAGGAATGCTACTCTGCAAGACGAACCATGCATTTTGGGTTCATACAGGGTGAATCTGTTCCTTACCGCCTTAACATAAGCATTTTAAATCAGGTTTTTGTTCCAGCAGGATATTAAGCAAGCGAACTAAACCTACTGATTGCAGAGCTGCAAAGATATAACAAGGCTCCTGTCTGATGGAAGGATAATTGGATTTCAAGATTCCAACAGGGAATTCTGTCAGCTGCCATATAGGCCTCCAGTACACACAATCAAATAGATTGTGCTCCACAGTTGAATGCATAAGGCATGCTCATGTACGCTCCATGTCAGCAATCATCTCATGTGTCAAGTCATCACCCTGCACTCCCCATTTTCTTACTTGCATCAAACCCATTCTTAATGCTCACAAAGGTGTAACTGACAGGACGTACTGTTTCTAAAAACTAGATGATGCAGTGCAGGTGACGTTCAGTTTTACTTTAACTTTAATCCAGAACAGCTAAAAATACTCTGAGCTGGCTGCCAATGTTTAAACCTCAAAGTTCCCATATGCACATGATGCCAGTGTAAAAAGGAAATCCATAACATCAAAACATGTCTCTTTACAAACACTCCTGGAGCTCACTGGAACTTAGGCACAAAGAAAATAGCTGCATTATGTAAGTTCAATGTACTGTGGATGTATCATTGAGGCCTCTGTGTTGTACGTGCGGGAGATTGCATGCTTGACGACAGCTTTCGGGAAGATGCCATCCGCTCAAGAGGCTTCTTCCCGTTTGCTGGAGACTTGAGACTTACTTCAGAAGTGGAAGACTTGGATTTGCCAACGTTCAATAGAGTGCGACTAAGAGAGCTGGGGGGCTTGGAAGACGTCTTTGTCTCTGACTTTGTCTCACCTCCATGAGTCTCTGTAGATGTCTGTGAAGACACTGCATCTCCTGTTTTTCCCTTATCACCACTGATGTCCTTGGCCTGTCCGTTCTGCTTGCACGTCCTCTCTGAGGCTTTTTTGGCAAGCAGAGTGCTTTTTCCTAGATCAGCCGACCGGCGGCTTTCCCTTTGTCGGAGGGCACTCTTGAAGAAAGACAAGCCTTTTTCCTCAGGTTTGCTGCTACGCTGCAGGTCTCTGGTTGATATGCTGGGTGAGCGCAGGCTTGTGACTGATGAGCTGCTGCTGGAGCTCCTTATTAATCTCCTCTCCGGTCGGTTGCTTTCCCCACTCTTCGACAGCGGAGAGCGGGCTACCGAACTTCCTCGGAGACTGTCGACCACGGGGCTCGTGTGCATAGAATCTCTGCTGAAGCTCCTTTCTACCAGCTTCTTCCGACTGCTCGTGGAGCTCTTCTCATTGATAGAGGAATTCTTCTTTGACGTTGGAGAGGGAGAAGCTGAGGACTGAGGTGTGGAGCGGACACATGGCTTATGTTGTGGCGTCTCTACGGGATGAGTTGCCTCTTTTGTTTTGGAGGGAGTTCCACTTGGTGTAGAGGTGCTTTTCTTGGCATTTACACTCTTTTCTTTAGTACTGCTCACTTTTTTGCCTTTCACAGGTGTACTGGAAGTTGATTCAGAAGTGGAGGTCTTGTAGGTGGAGCACAAACGTTTTTTGGAGGTTTTCTCTGTCTCTACTTTGCTGGAACTCTTTGTGGAACCTGTGCTGTCTGCCTTTGAGGCAAAACCTCCAATACTGCTCTTACGCTTCTGTTCTTTGGAAGGAGTAGCTTGAGCTGGGAGAATGTTTTGGTCGATAGCTGTAATCTGGTTGTTGTTCTCAGTTGGCTCATTTTTGGTGCTCTTCTTTTCCACTGGTGTGGGAGCCCTGCAGTACATCATGTCGAGGAACCGTTTGTTGTTGTCCTGGTCACTCAGGTTGCTCTCCATCATAGACAAGGGAGACCTGCTGCCAAAGTAGCGTTCATGTCTGCTGTAGCTGCCAAAACAGGATGTGGACACCTTGTCATCACAGGCTTCTCCTATCCTCTCCAAAGGAGGAGAACATCGAGAGTCGAGGGAGAAACGTGAGGGCGAGTTGGATCGCATGTGCAGCTTTGCAGAGAGAGACCAAGAAGGTTTTATCCCACTGTCGCTGAAGGCTAAAGGACTAGCGATGGATGACCTGGAGGACAAGCTCTGACGCTGGATGCTCCTCACAAAAGGGCGGACAGAGAATCCTCCTAAAGACAAAGTAAACATTTTTCAGTGAAGGACGTTAACTGGATCAAAGTATCGCTGGCAACTCTGAATTTTTTTGTGGTTATTAAAAACAAATGTATGCAATGCAGCATAAGAAAATTCAAAATTCAACCATAACAAGAAAACCCATTACATATAACCATTATTTTTGAATCTGTGCCAAAAGATAATCAATTTGTAAGTAATTATTCAAATTACCTTATAATAATATATCTACAACTGTCAGGACATGCATTGATGAGACAATTACAGGTTTAGGCACTCAAACATATTTGCAATAAAGAAGCTGGTTGTATAACAGAATACATCATTTGAGGCACAATCCACAGAGATCTGTGGACGCTGTAGTTAAATACCAGTTTGCCTGGCCAACATATTTGGGGCCTGCACAGACCCTGTATTCTCTACATTTATATTAACCACACAAAGCAGCTCCAGCCAACATCTGTCTCCATTTGGAATCACTCAGAATCTGAGGGTTCCCACAGTGCAGAGTAGTAGACTTGCTCGTCATGTGACACATGTCAGGGTCAGTTTCTGCTTTGTCCCTTCAATATTCTCCCTCGCTTATGTTACATTTTATAATTGGATTTTGGATTTGACATTTGTAAGTTCAGGTGCTCTTGACTACCAAGAACTGTGGGAAACCTTTGTGGTAGCATTTGTTTCCAACAGAAATATTGTCAGTGGAGAGAGTACTACACTTCGTACAACAGTTTGTGTTCCACATGTTTAAAGATGGAATACACTGAGACTAAATGAAAGCAATGTTGTCTCTATGGAGTATTTTCTGTTCATAATTTGCATCTGATGGTTTGCCACATGTATGATGTTGTATATTGGTGGTGAAATCAAAAAAGTCTGGGCTCATCTAGTTGATGGATGAAATGTATTATTCTAACATATTTTTGGATCAGAAAGTTAAAGAAACAAAAGTTAACTATTAAGTTAGTGCTTCTGTTAGAATGTTGACACAAAATTCAAAAGTTAGGCGGTTAATGTGCATCTAATCACAAAGCACTAGAATCTGACACCCGTAAAAAAATGTATAAATATATGCATTGTCTCACCATCATCTTCACTGCGTTCTCCAGGAAACTCAACTGACTCGGCCAGTGATGCCAAAGACGTGCGTCTGGATGAGGTCCCAGAGGCCAAGCTAGCAGGCCTGCTGCCAGGTAACCTGTTGACCCAGTGGTCACACAGGGATGAACTGGTGGAACCTGTGGAAAAGTGAATAAAAACTCTTATATGACATTATCCCCAAAAGAGTCTGACTTGTGTGGTCATGCACATTAAACTTATTAAAAAAGTATGACTTGCCTCCAATTAAGATGTTTACATTGACTGCTTTACATTACAATGTTAGTTTATCTCAAGTATTCTAAGTCAAACTGTCACAGTGTCACTGCTGTATATTGTATCTATGTCCATGCAAATATTGCAATAAAACTACACTTTCATTCCTGTATTGATTGCAATATGACTTGACGATGAATATGGTAAATAAAAGCTGACCAGCAACAGAGCTGTTGGCCGACCACGAGGGGATAGCTGTCCTCCGCTGGTAGAACAGTATATAGGCCGTCTGCTGACACACGTCATCGTCAGCTACTGGGGAAACCTCACTGTCATCAAAGCAGTACCACTGACCATCAATGGAGTTCTTACAGTAGGCTGTGAGGGCAAAGCAGAGGGAAGAATGGGTCAAAATGGATGATCAACAGTCTATTCTATAATCCTGATAATATAACCTTTGAATCAGTTGTTGATATCATACATACCTGTGTAGTGGCCTCCGTGCATGTTCCCGTGGTGGTTGCACACAGCGTACAGGTCGTACAGGTAGTCATCTGGATTTCTTCCCAGGCCATATGGCCGTCTCCATGGCGACCAGTGGGAAGGTAAACTCCAGCTGCTCTGGCTTCTCTTCACCACATGAGGTGCCATGTCCATGCCCATCAGCGGAAACCTCACCATGTTCTGCATCTTCACCCTCCGATCCCCCTCCTGGAACAAGATAAAGAGATCAGCATTTTAATATATTCCGGCTCTTGGTACTCAGAAATCATTTTCAGGTTTATTGCATTGTAGATGTTGTCGTATGAAACATTTTCCCTTGGAGTTTTGGTGCTCAAAAATAAACACAGCAAGTAGAGAAATATAAGTACTTTAGGTCCTACAAATATGTACAGTATGCAATTTATTTGAAGCTGAGTAGTTTTGTGCAGGAATGTGCAACGTATTCATCAGGGGATGTGATAAATTTCACATTAGATCTAATGGTAGTTTCTATTATCTATCTGAACAAGTGTTTAATTTAGCTGACATACCTGTCTGAATCTCTTGAGATGCAGTATGAGCACGTCCGGCAGCGTCCACAGGCTGAGCTTGATGCGGCCCTGCTGCAGCTGCTTGCAGTGGGGACAGCGCCAGGCATCGTCTGGGGCCAGCTGAAATACACACACCGCCAATCAAGGACAAGCTCCAGCCACACTGCTTATAAAAAAAAAAGGCCTCACACAGGATGAGGCCCAGAGTTTTGTGCTCGCTTCTCTCCATTCCACTCCAGAGCGATCGCAGGCAAGAAAAAAACCACAATGTATATGTGGGTCTGTGCTCAGAATTTCTGGTTTATTCCTAACATAGCATTAGGAGTCAAATACACAGTAAAACCACAGAGAGTAGAAGACTGTTTGAACTTCAGCAGAGGAATAATAAGTGGGAAGAGAAATGTGAGACTATACTTCAAAATATACTCAACACAGACATGTGCCAAGGAAAATATAAGATTTATTTTCGAACGTCAAACTATCGCCAGTGATCAGTTGTGCGTGTGTATTTGAGTGTGCGTGTGCACCAGCTGTGTGTGTGGTCACAATGTTACCTGCTCCTCCTTAGTGTAGAGCTGGAAGCACTGAGCGAGAGTGCAGGCCTGTGGCTGATGATGATGTTCCCTGTGCAGATACACACTCTCAGCATCAGGAATGTACTCCTCCTCGGTGTGCCCAAACAGACTGCGGGAAACATGAAGCACAGTCGTCCGTTCATTCAGCAGCAAAGTCATGTGACAATCAGAAAATCTGTCCTCAGAATCTGTCCCCTTACATAAAAATGTTTGTGTTTGTCAATGGCAAGATTTACAATGATCACAACAGGGATAACAAAACAAACACAACACTTTGTGAAGGCAGCTGACTCAGTCATATCTACATCCTAGTCTCAAAAAATGTGTCTCAGTGGCCTCATGCTCGTTGTGTTAACACATTTTAGACATCTCCAGTTTATTTTTATTTTATTTGTTGGTTTTGTAGATACAAAATATCATGTCAGTTAGTTTTCTCTTTTTCCAAAGTCAAACAACTCTATCGATCTGGTTTTGAGTTTTGTTTTTCATGAATAACCTTGCAGGGGTGCAGCAGCTTTGAAAAGGGCTCACAAAAGCTTCACAAACAATTCCTGCACAAACTTTAACCATGTGTGTAGTTCTGTGTGTGTGTCAGTGTGTAACCCACACAACGTAGTAATTAGCTTAAGTGAAGGAATGTTGTTGATTGTGTAGGCGGAACTTCAGACTCCAGTGTTTACTTGGCTACAAACCACAACTGTTTTTTTAATCACGCACATTTGTAAGTAGATTAAGTGAGTTTATTTTTCAAAAAGCAAGTAATGTGATGAATAGCAGGGAAAAGCAGTGGGAAGCGCCTACATTCAAGGCCCAAATTAGGTGTAGTTCTGTAGAACAGCCCTTCATAAATTCAACATGTGGCTCGACTTGACAGTTTTTCTTTTCAGAAATGCTGCACACTGCGATGACTGTGAACCTCGGTTTTCCTGAAATAATGCCTCACTTTGACTGTAAACTTGTGTCCTTTAAAGACACAGCACGGTGTAGTGGTGTGTGGGCAAGATTATCTTTGTTTGATTTAAAAAACAGGCAGAATAAAGATACTGTAGATAAAACAAAGCAGACATCTAGCAAATATTAATCTTTTTTACTCACTAGTCCTTGGTCTCTTTGTCCCACTCGACCACAATCTTCACATGTGGTGGCCCCCCTTGTCCACAGGACTTGTATGCTCTGCAGAGGGAACATAAGAAGACATAATCAAAAAGGGATTTTGTCAACCCTGTGTGAAAAGCTTTTCTGAGAAAGGTTGCATGAAGCATAACTCACTTCAAATTACATGCAATTTTAAAATGGGGTCACTGTGAAGGAAATTTACTTGAGAGCATAGCTAAATCAAATATGGCTGTAAAACATGAAATCATTTAGTTACTCATGAATAACAGACATAAGTTAAAAGTCGAAATATATTTCTGCCTTTGGTTAGGTTATAGTTTTGTGTGCATGACAGTATTTATTTGTTATGAAAGCAGATCTTGATCAAGAACAAGCTGGATATCACTTCGACTCGTGCACCTCTTTGGAACACCAATGTTGTGACATGTTTTATTGCTCTGAACTTATGTAGGTGATACGCCAAACGTGTTTAACTGGCATTTTAACAAACAGTCAAAAACATGTCAGGGCTCGTCAGAGAGGTAAGCCTATGACAGAGCAACAGTACTGAAATGTATAAAGAGATTACAGATTACAGGACAAGACGGATGTAATTTTGACCTCACCCTGTCTTTACCTTTGTTTGCATGTGTTTACAAAGTGTACTTTGATTCCAGCGTGGCTCACTTTCACCTCTCACTGACATTTACATCTAGAAAATACTCTTGGTTTCAAATCCCTACACCTTGCTGAATATAGAGTATTTTATACAAAGGTAAAAGTCTTTATGTTTGCTAGTAACGTTCAAGGTTTTCCACATGTTAAAGACAGGTACATTTCTGTAAGTGCAAAACAAAACTACATCTCAGAAAGGTAACATTTTATAAATGTGTGACTGTCACACAGAAGCAGGACTAACCTATCCACAGTTGGGTGACACAGCGGTCTCTCATCTTGAGGAAGGAGGTAGGTGATGCCAACAACGCCAACCACACGAAGACTGAAAGGTCCAACCTACAAAGAGACAACATCATCAATACTTATACAAGACCAGTATGTCCAACTTAATAACAAGGAGTGCAGATGTGTATGTGTGATGTCACTAAAGATAATTTCACAATATTTTCACTCTTTCTTCAGGCCCATATTTGAAATAGAAATGTTCTTGTCTCTTCAGTACAATATTCAATATCCAAGTCCAGCTGCTTGGTGCTCCTCCTACCTGAATGTAGACCCCAGGCCTCAAGAGATGACGCATTTTCTCCAGGATCTCTTTCTGTAGAGCATCCCAGGTCACAGTGCGCTCCATGTACAGTACAAATGGCAGCCCGAACCTTAAAACAACATAATGTGTGGAGCTCTGTTAGCTGTCATCAAATTCTCCAGAAACTTTTTTTTTTTTATTAAAATAACACCTAGGGCGGACAACCTGGCCAAAAAAATAAAATCACTATGTATATAATCACAATCTTTCTTCTCAATTTTGAGGAAAGAGCCTTGTGACAGAATTTATCAAAGTTGCATAGGCATCTAGCTGGCTACATTATTCTGTCAGTTTGTTAACATTGCGCAGACTCACTGTGAGGTTATGGTAAGTTTGGAAACAGACGTAAGAGGACACTGAATGCCACAGTCTCTACCAATCACCTTAAAAATAGATTGTGTACGCCCTCAAGATCAATAACAATCTAAAATTGTCAGATTGGCCAGCCCTAACAACACAAATAGCCCATCAAAGTTTTACAAAAAACTAAGTAGCTCTTGTGTCTTATCATTGACAAGAACAGGCAAAAATAGATATTCTGTACCTCTTTCCTTGGTGGCCGCTACAAGCTCTGTTACACACAAGAAGGATGATTTTTTCAGGTCCCAGGTTTTTATTGGGTGATGCAGTTAAAGGAGTCATGGCCCCCTGCATGAAAGACGGCGTCCTGCTGATTTCTGTCCCATACTTCAAGTTGTTATGATTCAGGTTTGCCAGAAGACTTCCTGTGAAAGGTACAAACAAGTCTTAGATTTCCTTCTACAAACTTGAAATGTGAAAATGTGCAAAAAAGTAAGCATGCTTTACCTCTTTTTGTGCGTATGTTTTCCAGTTTGAAGGTCTCTGGTGTCTCAAAGGCAAATATGGAGTCGCTCTCTTGAATGATGTCAAGATCGTCGTCATCATCGCAGAATGAACGGTGAAAACCATCATAGTACATTTCAGTCAAAACAAACTGAAATAGGAAAATGAAGAGTATGTTTAAAATATTTACACTAACAGCATCCAGATTCTCTTCATGTTTTATACGGTTTCTGGAAAAACAACACGGTCATCACAATATCCTGCTTTAACCCTCATTAATATTCACTCTCGAGGCATTTTATCCTGCCAGCTTCAATCAATGTTAGCACTCAGTTGTTGTTGCAGCCCTGAGGACAACTGCGTTAAACCTGTCTTACTCTCGAAATGTGCAGTGAGTCCACTTCATACAACACCGGGTTCATGACCAACTGCTGTTCAGAGGTAGAGCTAGCTTTCGGGACAGTGTGCTAACATTGTGTGACTGTAACATAGTCTCACTGTGTCAGACCCTGAGCTGATAAGAGACAGGAATAGCACCTGGTCCATGGGGATCTTGGTCTCACGTGACACAGCATCTCTGAGGCGATAGACGGTGCTGTTGAGGGGAACAGCGACACCGATCCGCATGCAGTGAGAGTACTTCCCCTGGTAGACCACTGTCACATACAGGGGTCTGAAAGAAAGACACAGCCACATACATGACATATTTTACTGAGAAAGCACAGTTTCTCCTCCTGTAAAGACATGCTTTACACGTATACAGACTACACACATTTAACAAGTCTATTTACACCTCTAAAATGAACACACTGTTCTTTTGCTTTGAAACCATGCAGTGCACACTCCTCCCACACCTGTTAGCTGCCCCTCCTGCAGGCTCAACACCCCACACACTCTTAACACAGCAGGTTACATTCCTTCTTCTGTAACTGCACACACTGATATTTGCATCATGTTCTCAGAAACTTGCCAACACACACATACTGATGTTCAATGGATGTGAAGTCATACATTGTGCTTACTCAGAGTAGAAAAAAGGTAGAACAAGCTTTTATTTCAAAAGCCTTTTAAAAGGGTTTTTGTAACAATGTATCTTTACTTGAGTACAGTATAAAGCTTGTAAACTATTAATATTGAGTCATGAACATGTAAAAACCTGCCAATGGATCATGCTGTAGCACAGCTGAAGAGCATAACTCACCGTGTGTGTGGCAGTGGGATCGGTAAGGAGATGCAAAGGAAGGGATCAAACGTATTGCTCTGCTTTTGGCAATGTGGGCAGGTGAGAGAAGACCTGTTGGGACAAAATTAAAGCTCATAATAAAGCAGAGACATTGTGCAGCCACACTGAATAGAAAACACAGAACTTAAACTGGACATAAAGCCTACCTGTACTGAGCCTGAAAAAGTTCTTGTACAAACGACCCAGCAGAGAGGGGAGGGGACGGCCCCTCTATGCTCTGGTCATCTTCTTCGATGGGTGGCTGAGTGAACACAAACAGGTTTTACTGGTCAGATTGAAAAGTCATAAACAATATCATCCTGTCAGGGTTTATAACTTATTGTGAAAGCCTGTTATTTATTGACTAGTTCCAGAGAATCAAGAGGAAACAAGACCAGGCAAGCCTCGCTAAGCCAGACTGTGAATGCAGCTCATTTGTAAGACAGAATAATTCAGACACGTGTGTGTTATGATGCAACTGAACAAAACAGCTAAACAAACTGGAATAACTGGATGAGCAGTAAGGGGGCTACTTGGTTATGACAGTTATGTGTGGACCAAACACCAAATTATCGCTTTCACAACCTTCACAACCTTCACAACTCATCTACATTCACCTTTATGGCAGGTCTGCTGTTGGGGTTCACTGTGTTGATGTCCTCGTGCACTCTGTCCAGCAGCCACAGTAGAAACTCTTGAGCATCGTGCTGAGCGTTTCCCTTAAACTGGGTGGCATTTTTTGACACAGCGTTCTGCAACAAACAGCGTGGCCCGGAGATCATAATGCATGCAAGGTCAAAATCTAGTGGAAGTTTAATCAGCTGCACATCCTAGACACAATTTGTCGCTGGCATTTTCAGCTTGCGTTAGCAAAATAAAATCTTCCAGAGGCGGTGAGCCATTAGGATCCACATAGATGATGAACCTACCTTAAAATCCCTGCTATGCTGGGGGGTGTACTCAAACGTCCATAAAGCCCGCACCAGTCCTGACAGCTGCTCTGTAACTTCTCCTTTGGCCAGAGGACCCTTCTTCTGCAGGAGTACGCCATTTGTCTTTGGTTTGTCCTCATCCTGATCCTCGTCTTTATAGTGCTCCAAAACCAGGTACTCAGCAAAGAGTTCAGTGTTACTGAGGCACTGCAGGATCGCATTCATGAAGCAGGTGTTCCCGTGGTTTTTGAGACCTGACACTCCAGGAATTCTGTCGCCAGAGAGTAAACTCCCGAGATCCCCATCATCCATGGGCACATCTTTACTTCCGGATTTGAACGTGGAAAATCCTCCATCATCTTTGTCATCTTCTGTTTGAACTTCAGACCCAAAGTGAGACAACGCTGTCAGTGTCCTGAGGACTCTGCTCATAAAACTGCCCACAGAGCGCACAGAGCCTCGCCTGAACAGCTTCTTGCTGAAGCTCGACTTCTTGTCCTTGGTTGCGGCTTTGCAAGACATGATTTCTTCTTTCACAGACGTATCAGCTCAGACAGATGTGTTGTGGAGACCGAGAGCCATCTCACTGGCTGCTATCTGCTGCTCCATCACACAACACGTAACGTTAGACGGCAATAACGCCAACTAGTTAACGTCAAAGCTCACGCTGCAGGCAGCAGTAGGTGCGTTAGCTCACCTTTGCTAATAATACCATGTTTAATGAGGTGTCTTCTTCTAAAGCATGCCGCGGCAGGAGGTTGATCTCACTTGTCAAATAATGTTAGCAAATCGTTCCCTACAACCCCGATTAATATACTGGCGACGGCCACTTACATACTGAGTTGAGAAGCGTGACACGAACATCGCTCAGGTCACTTATTAAAACCGCAACTCGCTCCGGAGTCCGCTTGTTGTTGCGGGTTTACTGCCCCGCAGCAATGAATCAACATCGGTTATGCTGAGATCGAAGACAGCAGTGTTAGCTAATTCAGCTAACGCTGACGCTAGCTACAATAACAACACGACCACCAGAAACAGCAACAGTCCTTCCCGGCGGTGAGTCCATGACCAGAAGACACCGATAGTCCTCCGTGGTGTGCAGCGACAGGCAGCTAAAGCGGAGAGCGTGTCCGAAATTTGGTTAACCTCATGTTTATCACGTAATTGGAGGCACATTCGGGCTAAGCTACAAATAGCAGAATCGTTTTACTTCTTCTTCTTCGTTTTCTTCTTGTTTGTGTTGGCAGCTGGTGCGCAGGTCTGCACGCGCATTACCGCCCCCTGCCGGCGTGCTGCCGAACAGCGATTACAGCTCCTGCCTTGTGACTGAAAGGTTTTTTCTACATTAAATTGACTTGATTTCACTCTTGGTGGTTATATTTGACAGATCATAATCAACCTAGTCCTTTAGACCTGTTTAAATACCTTTAAAGGGCTAATACAACTCATAAAAGGCTATATTTCACCTGCCAAACAGTTATTACAGCTCCTACCTTGTGACTGAAAGGTTGTTTCTGCATCATATTCACTTGATTTCACTTATATTACACAGATTATATACTTTTTGCAGGTGTAATACTGCCTTTTATCAGTTGTATTGGCCCTTTAAAGCTATTTCAACAGGTTAAAAGGACTGGATTGATTATAATCTGTCATAATACTAATTCTAACTGTCAGATCAATGGGTGAAGTGTGCTTACTGGTAATTAAAGTAATTATCCTCCAGCAATTATTATCCAGCAGCAATACTCACAATCAGGAGAGTTTTGTAAATAAGATATCCACAAACACTACAGTAACCCCTGTTATTTTCTGCAGACATAGAGCTGGGGTTGACATCACAGACACCAAAGACAGTGTTATTATTAATCATTTTATAAATAACACTTGTCCATTTCCTGCCTTTGCAGTGCATTGCAAAAAAATAGATCTGTAAAAATAGATTGTTTGGCATTATGTTCATATGAGCTTGTCCTGGAGGGATCTGTACTGTGGTGCACCTGAAGGTAATCCAGTTACAACGTCTCATCCTTTTCATCATTAGTGCAATTTCAGTCATTTCAGCCTGTTTTGTAGAAGCTGGTAATTTAAATGCACAGCTGCTTGTACCTGCTCAGTATCAGTTGTTACTGCTTTTTTAGATTAAAAGAAGATCTGAGGTTCTGTCTCTGTCATTTCACTCCTCTGCCTGAGGGAGGCACACTGAGGATGGGAAGAGAAAAAGAGACATAAAAGGACAGGATGTGTCCAAATGGACAAATGCCTGCATTTAAATAATGTCATCAAAGTGATTTTCTGTGTGTGTATGTTTGCACATGTGTTTTTTTTCTTATACATACGCCATACTGTATGTGTGTGTGTGTGTGTGTGTGACATAATAATGAAATGTTAATGAATGTTTTTATCCATATGTCCATGATTTTTTCAAATCTTAATTGTGTGAAACAGATTGTTTAGAAACAATCTGCTGTTTTAAAAGGAAAGGTATATAATTACATGAAGTGGACTTTAGAGTGCACACCCTTTTTAATGCGTGTAGCATCTATTCTCTGTGAATCATCCGCTTCCTTTTTGTATAAGTGGGTGGAGAATATAAAGATAGAGGAGAAGAAAAAATACACCTACATACATTACAAGTACAGTTGATTTTAATGAGGCCTAATTCAGCTAATGTGAAAAGAAAGATATATATACATATATATATATATATATATATATATATATATATATATATATATATATATATATATACACACACACATACACCTTCCTCTTGTCTTTCATAAGCTGCTTAAGGTGGAACAACTTTTTTTACACTGTGGGATGACTATTATCAGCTTAATTTCTCACACTGCAATTACTGGTATGAATTCAGCAATAGAAAACAAATCATGATGTCAGTGAAAATCCAAAACATGATTCACAATCTTAGACGTTCAGACACCTTTAATCAGGAGGCAAAACACAACATAAATATACACCACAAGTCAAGTTTTTTGTCATCATCTATTGTAGTTCTAATTCAATTAAAGAGAGTGTGAGTGTGCTGTCGTTCCGCTCGTCACATCAGTAACTACATAGAACATTTCCTGAGATAATGAGATTTGAGTGACAATTGCTCTGTGTTGTCAAAAGCTGATTAGCTGCTTCTTCTTGCTGATGGAGGAAAATGTAGCTCATACTGTAAACACTAAGTAACAGTGATGATGAAATCTTGAAATCTCTTGTCAGATATCGTTACGGGTGCACTCGTGGCACACACACACAAATCAGTACAAGTAAAAGCGAGCCTGATGTTTGTCCTCAGTGGTAAAATATACTATCAACCACCAAACAGCAAATTATCTGCTTTTAGTTTGAGGCATTGGCAGCAGAAGTATTTAGACCTTCTACTGAAATTAGTAATATCATGCTGTAAAAAGTCTCAAAGTTATAGCAACAAAAAGCACAAAAGTAAAAGTACTCAGTAGGAAGCAGACTGGGCCTCGTCCTTGTACATAACAGTGACAAGTATTTTTAATATAATATACATTTTCTATGGACAAGTTTAATGTAAAGCTGTGAAGTTTGCTTATAATGTCGCATCAATGTGGATGAATCAAAATGACCAGACTTTAATGATAAACAGTTGAAAAACACATCATGTGTCGAGATTCCGCTCATATGTAATAGTAAAATACACACATTTACGTAAGAATCTACGTTAACATCATTTAATCAAACTAAGTTATAGAAAATATACACATTGACTCAACACGATACAGAAACTTTTTGATTGAATGTGACACTGTGAAGGAAAATCAACGTATTTCAAATCAGCGTTTAAGTCCTGATTAACTTTGAAGTGTATTTTGATTACTTTATACACATTACTTTTAGGTAGACCAGCCCTTTTTCAATGGTTTAATCATTTCCTGCCACTCAATGTGATCAGTAACTGAAGCTACCAGAAAAATGCAGAGGAGTATAAAGTGCAATCCCTCCTGTGAAATGTGGCAGTGTAATGATATAAAGTAATATAGAAATACTCAAGTAAGAGTTAACATGATTAAATACTTCTCACCACTTTTATGCAATATTTGTATTGTTCCATATGTATTTGTTATGCAGCTGTGAATGAAAGCCTGGATATTGGCAATATTGTCAGTCAACACAGATACACTGCTCACCACTGGGTGGCTCTATGTGCACCTCAAAGTCCTGTCTTTTATATTTTGGTCATACATGCTGCTGCCTTGGAGGACTTGGGAACAGCTCTGTGCACAGCTCTCAGGGAACAAAGTGGGTCTAAGCTGTGGTGGATGCCGGTTGTTAACCTGTCAGCAGTTCTCTGAATGCAGTTTAAGTGATCATACCACTGGAAACTGTTGCTGCCTCCATTGTTGCAGGTGTGTGGTCAAAGCTCTGATTCGACCGGCAGGATCAACAGAATGTGTTGCTCTACTCTGATTTGTCATCTGAGTGGGTAATTTCAGCAGTAGTAAACGAGCACACGCTTGTTCTCCCACTTCCACTTAAAAGGCAATGTGGTTGGGACTAAATAACTACCCAGTGTACTCACGCAATCAAACATGTAAAGTCACATCACAGCAGAGGTTTCTCTCTTCGCTAACAGTGGTTTGACTCATCTCATATGTGCTAGAGAGACAAAAGAAAAAAAGCAGCTGCGGCAGAGCGACTAATGTAACACAGAGTCTGAGTGACCTTTGTGAAGACGTGAGTGTGATGTGAAGCTAAGGAAGTGCAGCTTCTTGGCAGGTAAGGACTGCACTCGTCATGGGATTCAAATCTGTCAAAGATGCAACAGATCATTGATATAAATTGAAGAAGAAACACACATGGAGTCACACATCATCAGAAAACACAATTTCCAGGGTATCCACTGTAATTTTCACTGCTGTGTCACACACCTATCGGACTTTAATGAGATGACTTGAAAGTCAGCCTCGCTTTTGTCTTGCTTGCAATGAAATCCTTTCACTTGTTGTTTGCCATCGACACTTCAAGCGGTCGGGGCCAGCTGGGGAAGTTCTCTAATGATGTGTCCATGGAAACAAGGCAAAGGGTCACATGTGTCTTATCACTCAACACAGGGAAAAGCCTTCTGCTCAGTTTTGCTGAGACTTGAAACGATGTCAAAACATATCCAAATCAGGGAGACGTCTACCTTTTATTTCCCTCATTAGTGAATTACAGAATGTACCTGATGTAACTCTCCAGGCGCGTGCTTCTAGTTTCCTTGTCAGCATGTTTCGCTGTTACTCCCCACACATTCACAGCCAGTCATGAGTGAACAATCCTCTCTCTTCTCAACATCTGTCCTGATTGTGAGCCACCTGAGGAGTAAGTATTTACTGGCATTGACTTTGAGCTGAAAAACAGAGGATGTAGGATTCATTTCGAAATCAGAATGCAATCGTCATCTTCTGGAACATAAAAGAGGGCTGTGGTACCTTTAACGTACTTGGGTTAGGGTTACGTTGTTATGTTCATTTTCAGGTTCATACTTTTATTTCAGGTGTTTAATAGGAATTTTTTAGGTGCCTTAATGTTAAATTATCTCAGACTGTCCATTGCTGCAGCACCTCAATTCACACTTCTTGCAAACATGGCTGTGCTGGGGGGCGTGGCTAGTGGGGGCGTGGCTGAGGGCTGTGACATCAGAATGTAGCAGAAATTCTGACATCTTGTTTAAAAGCACATTTCCTGAACACAGGCTGAGCAGTTCAATACATTCTCAGCATTTATACAGTACCCAGACCTGCAAAGATGCAGAAATCTAAACTTTTTTCCAGTATGCAACCTTCACACTGTTTGGGCAGGCTGGTGTTTGCACAGCAGCACACAGCATCATGATAAAAGAGATGTGATTGTAAGTTACCTTGGCATTATAAATATCTACTGCTAGTAAGTGTTCTTACACATGGAAAGCTTCAGATCTGGCTCTTATGTAGATTATTGGAGATAATTAGTGATAAATGGCAGGTTGTGGACACACGCTTTCACTTTGTCAGTGCTGATGAAGGCTTCCATTTAGTGAATGGCTGAACTCTTCTCCGAGAGATAGTATCTGACCACAGCCTCTGTTATAACGGCCGTGTGTGAAATACTGTCTACGCTTAGAGCCGGGCACATCTTCCCATACGAGCATATAATTAATTCTCCTGTGCCTATTTTAAGCGTTTGTGCAGATGCTACTCCGCTCACGTATGCGCAGAAAACAGACAAGTGTGAAAACGCCTGACGTGTCCTGTGATGCAAGGGATTCAAAGTGCTTGGGCTCAGATTCATTTCCATGTGCTGTAAATATTACCGTAAGAGTGCCATTCGAAGAAGCTCTGTCAAGAAGGTGGTGCTTCTTTATTCATTACAAATATATTGATCCTGTGCTTAATCCTCCAAATTATGGCTCAGCTGTAATCATGAGGGGGGTTTAGAAAAAACACATAATGGTTTAAATGAGCATATTTGGTTGCCATGGCATGCTCGGTGCTACCAACAGTAGGTAACGGTGGACAAACAACAGGTTTAAGGGGAAGTGACTCAAATGGAAGCCTGTAACCACAGGTGTTAAGGTATTACAGTGATTTTAGCACAGTATATAAGTAAAGTGAAGAGCCAACCATTGACAGTAAGAAGTTATATTTCATTGGCCAGCAGTCTGTGTAATATTTACAAGTTGTAACATTGTGATAAATGGAGGGAACTGGTTTGTTTGTTTGTCTTTTGTCTTTTAAAGACCGACACTGAGACCTTTTGTGGTGGATCTTTGGTCTCCTGAGTTGCCGACTTATGCTCTCAGACCCTGAAAGGTTCGTTTAGATGTAACCTCATTAAAGCACTGGATGAGCTCATTAGGCAGAACAAAGTGGAAGTGGATGACTGACAGCTGAACCTGGTCCCTGCTGGAGCTCAGATTCTTCTGGGCGACATCCCTCAGCAACAGTCAGGTGATGCCTTCAGGTGCAAACCGTAAACTCTGGCTTTTCTTTTCATTCAAGCTCATGTGGTTGGAGGTGATGATCGTCTGTATCAAGCAACCCAGAGGTGGGGAGGAGAAATACGTTTACTCTTACTTGTTGAGGAATGAAGGCTCAAATAGGTGCAATTGGAGGAGTGAATAATAATAATAATAATATATATATATATATATATATATATATATATATATATATATATATATATATATATATATATATATATATATATATATATGAAAATACAGAAATAATCATGCTGGTAGAAATAAATAGGGGGACATGCAAAAGAAAAATGATGCAGATTTAAATACCTTGTTAAAAGAATGAATACGAATAAAATGTTAAATAAAACATTTAATGGGATTGGTACAAAGTCATATAAATACAGATGTGAATTAAAACAGAAACATCAGTGTATGTCACATATTATGAGGAAATGAATGCACATATTTTAAGAATATTTTAAAGTGTATATATTTGCACATTCTTTATTTTTAATTACCAGTCGTGTTGTACTCTGTACGTATCAGCAAACTGGGTAATGATTAAAATATTGGCTTGTGTTTTGTGTTACACAAACTTGTGTTTTGTTTTGTTTTTGTTTGTTTTTTTCAATCTTTTAAATTCTCTTTTTATCTGTACTCATTTCTGTTCTTGTGCTGCTTCTACAACCATATTTCCCTCTGCGAGGATTATCTTTTAATCTTTTAAGTCTTTACAAATATTGACATTGAAAAATGAAAAATTAAGGTAAATCCAGTCTTTCCTAATTATCTGTTGGCCATCTGGTGTCATTATTGTTCATCTTATGGACAGAATTAAAATCTGTGCGCTGTAAGAAATTCAGTTTCGATTTTAGATCACCTCAACCTTTCTTGTGTCGTGCGCTCAACGCGCGATTGCGATATTTCCGACAGTAGTCGAGGGGCTATGAAGTGTCGTCGCACTTCCTATGGCCATATTTGGGTGAGCATCGGTGGAGCGAGAGCTCAGGAAGCATTTCGAAGGACCAAAATGAGCTTTTGTCTGTCGTCTGTCACAGGAAAAATATCCAAACGTTGTTTTGTGTGAAGTTGATTGTGACGTTCAGAGGAAAACAGCGTCCTGCTGCAGAGAGAGGAGCAACTCTGACACACGCAGCACAGAAAAGATTTGTCACTGGGAAACTGTCTGGATACACAGGTAAACTGGATTTTTATCATTTAACAGCGTGGAAAATGACATCTTTTTATGAGAATGTTCCAAACAAATACATGCACCATGTTTAGCTGCTCATACTGTCATTACTGAGGAGGCTGGCTGATTGGCACCTGTTGATCTGAATTTTACATCATATGAAATGAGGCTTTTTTTTTCTGGACAGAGGATAAAGTTCTTCTTATGCACAGATGATATCAATGTGTGAATGAGTATATAATGAAGATTTAAAAGTCATCAATCAGATTTAGTCCACTTTTGGTGAAAAGGAACATTATAAGTGTTTTACTGTGTCTGTGGTCAAAAGTTCATCTTCTGGTCATAATAAAGATGTAAATGACCTGAAGACTAGTTCAACTTGTCTGCGTGAAAACAGATTTAGGAAGATTCTGGAAATCATTAATAAAAAATAAATAAATAAAATAAAAAAGGCTTCACCTGAACTTGTGGCGGTGGTTGGATGGTTTCATGAGGTTTTCCAATTTTTTTTTGTGAATCTTCTGCTGTTGTTCCTGTTACATAACATTACTCTGGATGTTTCTAAAAGCTAGAGACGCCCCACACACCCATTAACAACCCAAACACAAACACGTACAGGCAACACACACACACACACACACACACACACACACATATAAAGGTGCAACGGAGCAGCAGCACATCATATAAAGCATGAATTTCACGTGGAAGACGTGCTGATTTACTCATGAACGCTGGCAGAAAAACACTTGTTGGAACATTCGCCGGCTCATGTTGAAGATTGTGCTCCTCTCTGGTCTCCAGGTGAGAGCAGGACAGGTTCAGACCTTTTGATCCTGATGTGATTTTAACCCCTTTAGCAGTGTGCTGAGCCTCCTGCTGTGTATAAATCAATAATGTACTTTGGAGTGAGCTCTATCTCTCACTCCGTCTCACACACACACAATCATCCCCCCCCCAGTGACAGCCGCAGCAATTCTGAGCCTGTAATTTACCTGTGCTTTTAATATTGGCGATGATTAAACGTGTAGCTGATTAAAAGGGTAATAAAACAGGACTATGTTTCATTACTCGCTGCAGCGTAACGCAAATGAGGTGAGACTCTGTGCGGCTTTCTCTTCTCTTTTCTTAAGAAGAAACCTCGCCGCAGGTCATAACTCCACTTTCGACTAATCGTTATGAGTCCATTAGTCATCATTAATTAATCATTATCTCTTCTTTTCCTCACACAGTAGATCAGTGGTCATTATTAGAAAAAAAAATGTGTCTGTAAAAGAAGAAAAAAGGCAGTGTTTCCCCCCCCCCACACACTCACAGAGACGCTCATGAAAAGGTTATGTTAATGACGCACAGATACAGTGTTTGGTTGTTCTGGTTGGAAGTCGTCAGTAATTACAGCGTGCGTGAGCAGTTGTAAGACTTCAGAGCACACTTTGCATTGTAGCACATTGTGTTGCGTAAACTGTGAAGGTGGCGTTATTCCCCCTCGCAGACTCAGTGCTCGGCTGCTATTTTGGAGAGCGGTGTTGCTGCTGGAGTGATTGTTTTCGGGGCGACAAAGGACGCATTATCCGCGGTACAATAAGTGAGGAATTGCACCATTGTTTAAGTTTCATATTTGATGCGTGGCTGTCAGTGATTTCTGCCGCCTGGCTGTGCTGCAGACGCCTTTACCCCTTTCACAAACGCCGCCCCCCCCAAACACCCCAACCGTCAATTCCTGGGATTTTCTCTGGCAATCAATTTCCAAACCAGAGTGCCTGTCATGTGCCCTCACAACACAGACACCGGGAGCTTTTTGAGAATACACTGGCTGGGTGAGCTGCGTTTCTGCCGGATTATAGATTGTGCTGTATCTACAGGTGCATACAGTGTAGATCAGAGCCATGTCTACACTTGACCACATCAAATCCAGTGGAAAAGCTCGTTAAAAAGGCCCGGCAGCTCGATCGGTTTAGCTTATACAGTTTGTCCCTCAGGACCGGTCACGTGACAGCGTTGATGGCTGATGATGAGCCTCTCGGTTTCCTGTCTCAAAGGTTATGGCAGTCATGCCTTTCATCATCGGCGACACTGCAGGATAATCTACTTACAGTTATGATATGGATGTGTATCCCCTCAGGCTGATGTGTTAAATTAAGTACAGAGGAACGTGAAGGTCACAATATGCTCATCCTGTTTGACTCAATTACACAGACTGTCAATGCCGCCGTGAAAGGATCGCCGTTAATATTTCTCTTTCATTTGGCACCTCGGGAGGAGCGTAATGAATTCGATTGGGAAAAAAAAAAATCCTCACCTCTGTCTCTGTCACTCTGAAGCTTTCACAGTCACACACACACACACACACACACACACTAATGGCTTATGAAAGGTGCGTTATTGAGGAAAAACACAAAGGCTAATCTCGAGGCGTCTGATCGAAGCGGCTAATGACTGACTGGAGTGGAATGTAAAGCTTGTAACTGTATTGACGCGCCGCTGTATCTCTCTGTGTCTTTTTGTCTGACGTTTAAAACATCCAACGGGGGAAAAGGAACGACAAGTGGGAACAATAGTTGCGAAGAGCAAGCTCATGAGTCATGTCGAAGCGTTATTCATGAGTGACTGACACCTTTGGGTTAAACAGTGACTGGCAGAGAAAAACAACGCTGGGGAGAAAGTCTTTCACCGGCACCTGGATTCTGATTGTGCTGTGTGTGTCTGTGGCCTTATCGACCGCTCTACTTCTCAATGTGAACTACGTATAATTTACTCCCCTGTTTGACCGCGCCAAGATGGACGTATTTAAACATCAAGGGTCCGTTCTCTCCGTCATCGCAGAATTCCATTTACCTGTATTTACCAGCCCCCTTTTCCTCTGCTGTTACCATAGAGACACTCACATCCCTATCAGCAAGGCGCCTTTGGCTGCCGGGCTCATTGGCTCTCTCAGGAGAGAGACACTGGTGAGCAAGTGTTTCCTTGGCACGACTTCGGCACCGATGTAGCGAGAGAGGCATTTACTTGGCTTTGACAGTGTTTCCTTGGCAGCCGGCGCCCCACTGTCGGTGGCACGTCGACCCGTTTTGTCACTTTGGGTTGACGGCTGAGACAGAGTGAAATCCAGTTGGGAGAGATCCACTCCTGTAATTGAAATGAGTCCACCTGGGAGAAGCTGCTCCGCGGTGCCTGTTAGCTGTCAACAGTCCTTCCTTTTCCAGCCTTGCATGTATAGTGGATGTGATGTGACGCCTGAGCACGGTGTTTATTTTCTGCCTGTGACACCTTAGTCTGAAGTTGGAGAAACATTTTTCCTGTTTACAACAGCAAGAATGAAACAAATGCCTCAGATATTTCAGCTGCGCAGCCTTTTTAAAGATGTCACAGAGAGAGCGCAACGGGGTTTTTTATCTAAGCAAGTAGAGCGTAAAGGCAGGGAAGGTTTCTCACCTTGGAGACTCTGATCTTTAGTGACAAAATGCTGATAAATGCAAAGTTGTCTCAGCAGTCAAGCAAAGCCTGACAACCATGATTCATTGAGTAATTGGTTTTAATCTATTAAATGTCAAAATCATTTTCCCAGAGCCCAGAGTGACGCCTTAAAATAGCTTCTTTTTGTGCAACTCGTAGTCTTGTCATTAAAGAGAAGCAGTTAATCCTGTCACTTAAGACGATGGAACCAGCAAATGTTAACGTTTAGTTACTGAACAGCTTGACTAAAAAATGAATCCAGTAACTGCTGCAGCTGTGTTTTCCTGTGTTGGACTGTTTAATAAAATCTGTAGCATGGATATTTTATTTTTTTAAAAAAAATGAATATACTGGATTCAAATGTCCAAAACCTGGATAAGCTCTGTGGTTTCTTGACATTTCCTTTGCCACTTCTGTCTGTATAAAATGTCATAATCATTTTCCAAACCATGTATAGAGGATAGTGAAGGAGGGACTAGAGTGTCTAATGCAGCATCACCGGTGTGGATGTGGGTCAGGGTTAGACACCATGATTGCAGTGTTTCTGTACATATTCTGCAGCGGCTCAGAAAGGAGGGAACACAAGACTCGCTCAGTGACTTTTGTGACTTGGAGGTGGGGATGGAAAACCAACGGCTGATATCTTGACTCCTCTCTGCGTCTCCTATAAGACCGATAATGACACCAGCAGCAAAGTGTATACACCCCAGTGTGGTATTCGGCGCAGAGACTTCTTGCGTAGACCCCAAGGAGGTGGGATTCTCAGAACAGTTGAAAAGAAAAATTACACAAATCTAAACCACGATAAAACAATGTTCGCATGTGTTTTTTTTTGTTTGTTTGTTGTTTTTTTTGCAGTTTTAGAGCATTTGGATCTCCAGAATCTGAATCCCCGAGTGCAAAATGAACCTCTTGTTTATTGCGGATAACCAAATAAAGTTCGCTATCATACTCCCGTATTTGTGACATGTTTTCGGGCGCAGTCACGGTGGAGATTGACAGCACGGAACATCAACAACTCTGAGATTCAGTCAGATGTAAAGAGCTCTCTGAAGACTTTTGGCAGTGATGCTCGGAAAAGCATTCAAGGATAAATCCATCATACGAGAGGCAGATTCCCTCTTCAATAGACCACAAGGCGATACCATGAGATGTGTACCATGTTGACGACGTGCCGGCTAGCTGAGTGTTTATACAGACACATTCCCTTTGACTGAAAATAAATAGCAAGGCGTCACCTTGTCCCTGTCTGAGGGAATTCCAACAGTTTCTCATTGGAAATGCCACACTGATGATATCTGAAGGAGCGGGAGTATCGACACTTCAGTCTAATTGCGGAAAGTGCGGACACTCCAAGTGGATAACAGGTGTCAGCCTCCCAGATCGATAGCATACTGTCCTTTGGCTCGGCCAGCGATGCAACTTGCATTACGAATTTCTGGCATTCTCTGCGCTGAAGAGCCGACTGCTCGCCGCTCTATGTTGCAGTTGGCCCAGAGCACCGAATGATAGCAGCCACGCAGGCAAATATGTTTCATTTTCTGGATCCGTGTCGGTGTAAGCACAGTCATTTCAAAACAGAAAAACCTTCAGCAGTGCCATCTAAGAGAAAAAATAAGTCAAAATGAATCAACAGTTCTTATGAAATGAGCAGCGTCAGCTCAGATCTCTCTCCACGAGCGCACTCAGCTAATTGTCCTCGATTGCAGTTGGATAATAACGGTGACTATTGTGTCTTTTGCTGGCTGGAGACTCTGAACAAGCCCCCGGCCCACGGTTCATCGCTTCCTTTTCACACAGATGTACAGACACTGGCTGTCAACTATTGAAAAGAGTGTCTGGCTGTCTGCATCTGTCCGTCTGTCTCTTGTAACAACTTCTCCATCAATCAAAGCCTCTCTCTCATGTCCTTGTTGTTCCTCTCTTTTTGAGTGCTCTGTCTCTTCCCTCTTCACTGCCGTTCATCGGCACGCTGACTGTCGGAGGCTCTCAAAGCCATCCAGGTGGAGCTGGTTCCATTTATAACAGCCTTGCATCGCGGTTAAAAATGCCGCAAATTGGACAAGCAGGGACAAAAGTGATTGGATGCAGTTAGGGAGTCACTTTGATTTGACAATCAGCTTCACTCTCTTCCTCAGTTGCCAGGCAGATGTGCGAGCATCCCTGAGTGATTCGTTTTTAGCAGCTGACATTTATGCGATTAATGACCTCGCAATCGAATCACCTTCATGTGGTTTTTTTTCTCATTTAAATGAATAATGAAATGAAATGTACACAGCCCCGCCGCCTCAGTGGCACGAGCTGTTGTGCTGTACTTGAAAAACTGTGGCAGCTCATAAATGTATTCTGTTCCTGCGAGGGTTCAGTGACCGACTTCGATATTGAACCGCAGGTATTTATAGACGTCCAACCTTCTGCTGAGATTAAAGGATTAAAACGTAATAACAGGTAGATATACTGCTGATACATGATGAAGTTCAGCATCTGATGTGTGATAGAAAAAGGCCATGAAGGAGCATTACATTTAAAAATGATGGCGTCAATTATACGGCTCTTGAGGATGAAGTATCCAGTTTATATCTGGCTTCCTGTTCCTGCAGACTCAGACTCAACCTCAGCCTTTTATGTTGTGGACCAAACTGAGCTGATATACAGGCAGTTATTGTGCTATTGCAAAGAAACTGCAAAGTTTGCTTACTTAACATTTTTTCCTCCACCCTTGTACTTGAGGAAAATGCAGAGCGGCACACTTCCAGTGGATATACATGAGCAGAGCGCTTTATCTTACTCTCCAGCTCCTCCTCTGTGGGGAGCACCGACAGTGCACAATATTATTATGAGGTCACGTAATTCAGTTAAACTTTAAACACACCATGAAGCCAAAATGAGAGTTTACTTTATGGCGCTTGGGTCTCAGCGAATTGCTTAGCAACACAGTGACCGATCTCTCTGAGGTCACCAGATGGGCTCATTTTTCCAAATTCAGATTTCACAGTCCTGATAATGTGAGTGTACCTGAGTGTGCCTGCGAAAGCTTCGATGGCAGTCCTGCTCCTGTTAGACCCTCTCAGAGAGAAAAGCCTTCATGTGGTAAAGTCTGTGAGCAAGTCATGAATTTATCTAATGACTGATTATTATGTATAGTGATTGTATTCCCGTTTGATATATCTTGGATAATAGAATTTTAGGTGGATTCATGAAAAAGTTACTGTTCTTGAAAATTGAACAGAATTGTATTAGATGTGATTTGTGACACTTTTTTTACAAAATATGATGTTTGGTCAAAGGAAAGAAGAGAGGTGTTTTGATTGTATGCTGGTAAAAGAAAACAATTATGAGATAAACATTAATTTGCTGACTTGTGAGAGTTACATGAGTGAAACAGTTACACTGTGTATGTTGGTATCTACAGCTGGAGACAGCGAGCCTTTCAGGGATTTATCAGACGCTTTTGTCCAAAGCAACCCACAGTAATTCATACACTCATACACTGATGGTGGTAGCTGCCATGCAAGGTGCCGACCAGCACATCAGGATCAGTTTGGGGTTCAGTGTCTTGCCCAAGGACACTTTGACATGCAGACGGGGAATCAAACTAGTGACCTTCCGATAACAAGATGCTGGCTCCACCGCTGATCCACAGCCACCCCAGTCATTATCATCATCATCATTATCATCATCATCAAGTTTGTGCTTCTCATTAAATCTGTAAACCCACATTTGAGGACATTTTCCAACAAGCTGTTCCTTTTGTTGACTGTCAGTACAAATCTCTATATTCTCTGTCTGACTTTGACTCAGCTGTGTCTGTTGATGCACAGTACTGTTACTCCTCTACATCTGTCACTTCCAGTTACTCGTTACTGTTGAGATGACATTGTTTTATACCATTTTTTATGTACCTCTCATACCTGTCCAGTGAAAAACATGCATACTCAGTTTTAGGAGGAGAAAGTGTTTCTTTCTTCAGCTATTGAACATTTTTTTTCCTCCGGGGGAAGAAGAACTTCTCCCTCAGCAGATAAACATTATAAGGCTTATTCAAATGAGTGATTTTACACTAATGAAAACATAACTCGTAATATTTTTTTCCGATTTTGCCAGAAAATCTCCCTAAAACCTCCACACTCTCCTGTCCCAGGTCTATAATTAACACACTCAGAAACCATTTCTGCATACAGCACTCTTACTTAGCTCTTTTCTTCTTGCCATTTTGTTTTAGTGACACAGCAGTCTTTTATGAGATTGCTACTATGAGGCTCTTGTGGCTCTTAGCTCGCCAAGGCTCATTTGCACATTTCATACAAAGAGTGATCCCGAAAATAAAAGTCAACTGACTCTGGAGTGACCAGACTAAAACGTACAAGATAAATTTCACACCCTGCGGCGTCAGTTCGACTCAGACGGAAATAGAACACACTTTCTGCCGGGGAAGAGTATAATTATGCTTAAATAATGAGGGGAGGTGATTATGCGACTGATTAGACCAAAAGAATCCCCCAAACTAATTGTGTTTCTAGAAGCAACATAAATATGATCCCCCCCTGCTGAACTTTAACGTGTTTTGCCTCAGGGGCGTGACGTCTGCTCTCTGTGTGTCCGTCCTGGCAGTGAACGATCATGACGACGCTGCTGGACCTGAAGAGCAGCGTGCTGAGGCAGGTGCAGAGGAGCCAGTCGCTGCGGAGCCGAAGGGAACCGCCGCCCACCGCCGGCAGCCCCCTCACGCACTGTCCCGAGCCTTTACCTCGCAGGTGAGTCCCTGCTGTGCACACGGACACATGCTTATGTTTCCAGGTATTCCAAAGGCTTTTTGATCATGTGGCACTTGTGGATTTTGTGGGAACTTTGTACATAGCACTGTCTCTTTAAACACGTTATTAATAACTCCTCTGGGGTTCCATGCAGCCCAGTCGTCAGGAATGTGTTCACATTTGGATGTGTCATAGGCCTACGTACCATATTGACATCTACTGAAACCTGTCAGACCACGCTCACATTACATATTCAGGACCTGACTTTCATGTACGGAGGTGGAGGGGATGGTGGTGGCAGTCAAGCCAGTGATCGCAGTTTGAGTTGCAGCCTTAATAAAAGTGAAACCACTGGATTTCTTTCAGGGGACCTCTGGACAGTTTCCAGCCGTGTTTGTGGTGCAACAGACAGTTATTTTTGACAAGAAGTCGGGACATCTCCAGACGTGGTTGTGGTGTTTTTTAAGCCAAGACATTGTCTTTTTCTAAGCCTTGAAAGTGGTTTTGTACCAAAATCTAACCAGATAATAAGCACAGCGGTGTCACGCCACAGAAATCGACCTTAGCATGAACATAAACATGAAGTTTTGACGTATCCCTCACTTGCAACATACATTGCCAACCTTAATTCTGCAGATCGGGTTGGTTCATGACTCTTTTTACCTTCATAGTTTACCTCATGATAATAAATTGATGCTGAACATTTAAATGGAAGCTTGTATAGCTTGAACTTTGTGTCTTTTCATATTAGGAGTATGGGCTTCTTTTTGGTTTTGAACTGCATTGCTGTTAGATGCATATTAATCCTAACTTGAATTTGAGCAAGAAGCAGGAGGCAGGCTGATTAGTGATATATCACTCTGTCTAGAAAGATCGTTTCTAAATACAGTTAATATTCGTCTGATTGTTGCCTATTAGAGTAATAGCTTCTATAATGAGAGTCTTTTTATAGGGGAAATTTGAATAGCAGACAGTGTAGCTCAGAAAGATAATGACAGCCTTTACGTAAACAGCACAAGCTCATAAGCATCAAATCATGGTTGTTATTTATTTGTTCTCCACTTGCCGTCCAGCTGGAGCCACAGGCCATCATTTCTTGTCAACAGCGAGCGTTTTTATCGTGGTTGACATTTATTCCAGAGTTGTGACTTGCTGTGAGCGCGCCCCGCACGAGCCGCCTCGCTCCCAAAGGAAACATCAACCGCAGTATTACATGCACAGTCAGGTTCAAACGCTGCTTTCTTACACGACAAGGTTCTCGCGTCCATGTGTCTCCTTCAGCGTGTGAGTGCTGAATCAGACAGCATATCGCCTTATATTTTAGCTTCCGTCTGTGTGTGAATCCATACATGAAAGTTATAGCGCCTCGAGTGCCTTGAGTGTTGCGTTGGGTATCTTTCAGTGGTTTCACATATTTTAGAGAGTCAATCAAGAAAGACTTCCAAACATGCAATCCAGAAAATAAACAGATCCCAGCTGGGAATTTGAAGATGTGTCATTAGTTATTTCAGCCTTTCTGTGTAACTGCCTGAGCATCTACAGCAACACATGTGTGTTCATATGCATTTAGGCTTGATGATCTATATGCAGACTGTTCTGTGTTCTGTGTATGCTTTCAGGTTTGTCACGTAATGTAGTATACTGTCTTGATTCATGTGTTTGTCAGCACTGTGTTCTTAGAGAACAAACAGGATCTAAGTGAGTTTGGTATTTCGGTCTTGATCTCGTCTGATCTCTCCCACCATCTTCTCCTGTTCAGCGTTGTCTTTTCCTCGCCTGCCAATGTGCCACAGGTGAGATCGTCTGATTTTTTTTTTCAGCCTTGTTTTGAAGCTTCATCTGAAGCCAGAATTAATAGTATGAACCTGAGGTTTCTATAGCAACCTACACGCAGGCTGCTGCCAGGACGTGAACTTATACTTGTAATGACGACCGTGTCTATTTTTAACATGAACGATAACCTCAGACGCTGTGTTCAACACTGATCGATTAAGGATTGATGAGAGTGATTCTATTCCTGCAGAGCGTGTGCATGTTTTTATTCAGCATATTCTTCATATGTTTTATCAAATTAACATTTCCATCTATTTTTTTTTTTTACACAGTCTGTGCAACATCTGGCCCAGTACGTCCCTGTTTGAGTCCTTCATTAGAGACTGATTTAAACAGTCAGTATCTCACCTTCTTCTCATTTCCCTCGCCACCTCCCCGGTGCTGCAGCCTTCCCACTGAGCCTCAGCCGTGCACATACCCAGAGTGCTCATCATTAGAGGCAGGCCGCTGATCTTTGTTATCCATTCAGGCTGCCGCTGCCTTGCCTGCACTCTCGCTTTAATTGAGAATTTGCAAATGAGGCCGGGTGGATTTGGTCTGCTCCGTCCGCAGTTGTTGACCTAGTAGTCCAGTCGGCTGCCAGAGCTGAGAGTAGCGTGAGGGAGGTGAACGTTTTAATTCAGTCGAGCAAATTATGGTTTTACCCCCACAGTGAGTGAGCAGGTTGTTCGAGCCTGTGGAAGTGCACGAGCCACGGTCAGAGATGAGCTCGGACGAGTGTAATACAGCATAAAACAAGTAGGGATTTACATTTAAATGTACATTTTGGTTTATCGTTGTTTGCTTATTTCACTGACTTCACTCCACAGCGGTGGACCACGACGTGCTTTTAATCGTGAGCTCACCACAGGGTCATTAATGAATCTGACTCAGTGTCACTGTTGAGTTCATTTTTTTTTTTAATTAATGCAGAATAACACAGTTGGTTTAGAACGACAGTAACAGGAAACTGAAATGAGCATGCGAGTACAGTAATTACTGACAGACATATTATACATTTAAAATATAAGGCCGGTGTTACTCTGTATTCTTATTGTTGCCAGTAAATCAACTAAAACAACCAAAACTAATTCCGTCTCTCAATATTTACCAGTGGATCAAGCCCGTCTGTGGCACTCAGTCCCAGCTATACAAAGATGTTTTTAAAAGTCTTTTGTATCTTCTAACTGAAAGATTCACTCCTGCATCATGTTTGTTTCATCATGTTGGCTTTCAGCTGTATATAAGTTGTGTCCTGATTTTGCAGCTTCATAATAAAAGCTTTAAAATAGCTAAATTGCGAAGAACTTTTGTTGTGAAGAATCGGTAGGATATTAAATGTGTTCATCACTGAATTAGCGGAGCTTTGTTAGCAGCTTTTCTTCGATGATTCTGCAGGGAGGAAGAATATTTACAGTTGCTCATCTGGCCGCTACCTTCCAGTGGGTCCCCTGTTGGAATGGAGATGATAATCCCTGACACTCTGGGCTTACATGCTGAGTCCACATGTGGAGGGAAAGGCTGTTTTTAGCAGAGTTCCACCAAAGATGTGATTTTCTTTCTCAGATTGGGACATTTCGAAGAAGAAAGAAGAAAAAACTAAACGACAACCTTAAAAAAAAAAAAAAAATCCCCCAAAAAAAACAAATGAATACAAATGTTTTAGATTAAGTGACGCATTAGTGGTGCTGATCCAAGAATCAGTGTTGTATGTGTAACTTTAGCCTGGGAGTGAGCAACTTTTTGACTTACTTTTTGACTTTTGACTTACTGTTCTTAAGTTAAATCACGGTGACTGCACGCTGTAATCACTGATGAAAAAGTGGCACCATCTGCTCACGGATTGCCTCGCCACAAACCTCTCAGTTCAGTGTGTTATTCAGTCTGACACCAGGCTCGATTTTTTTTTTCTGAGAAAATTAAGGTGTCATTACGGCACAAAAGGAAGCGAGCCTGCCATTGCGTAACCACAACAGGAAGAGGCATCGCTCTCCCCCTGGTCGCTGTCCTCAGGTAAATGGTCGCACAGATGAAATAATTGTGAAAACTGCACGCTGCAAAGAAAAAGAAGCCCACTGACGGAGGCACAGCCTGGAGTTTTCAGTTGTTTATAACGTGTCGAACATGAGCGCAACTCATTAAATTGTTTTTAATAGTCTTTGGGCAACAATGCAGCTCCATGGCACAGAATGATATGTATCAGGCTTCACTCGTGAGTCGGATCAATTCATTCGGCTTGATTGATTTTGTTTTTCCAGTGAGATTTGTTGCCAGTATGGAAAAGAAATCATCGGCCTTATCTTTTAAATCCTCTGATACATGCAGTTCTGGTCATTAGTTACAGTCATGCTGTCCATTCAACGGGGAGAAATATCCACAATATGTTATATCATCTTCACCAAACAGCTGGCTACTGTCAGGGCTTCTAGTTGGGAGTCTCAGAGAACAGAGAGATCCTATCAGAGCTGTTTCAGTCGTATCTCCGGCCTTTTCACCTGCAGTGTTTAGCTGCCTAATCAAATGTGTAATTAGAGTAAAACAAAGCGTCTTGTGTGTAGCATCTGAGAGGGGATCCTTGTCATGGAGATCCTCGGCGCCGATAGCAGCCGCAAGCGCGATGAATCCTAATAAAAAACATCTTACTTCAGTGGAATGTATACAGACGTCACGTTGTCTTTCATGCTGCAGACAACAGTGATGCCCGCTCTATTAATCATTATGTATGCGCTGCCACATGATGTTGAAGTTTGAAGCGAGGGTTTGCTGTCACCGTCACGCTCCCAATTAGCCACATCCGAACGGGCAGCGAGAAGAAGTTCAGAGTGTTGATGTTTTTGGTTTTTTTTTATTTCTTTTTTCCTTTTTATTTACTCTCCAGACGGGAAAACACAACTGAATGAATACTGAAGATAAACGGGAATGAAATGACGGTTTAAAAAAAAAAAAAAAAAGAAAGAGGGAATGAAAAAAAAATGAACCTGTTTCCTAGCAACATCAAATCCGTTTGTTATTCTGGTGGCATGTGTGTGTGCGTGTGCGTGTGT
Organism: Acanthopagrus latus; assembly: GCF_904848185.1. NCBI lineage: Eukaryota > Metazoa > Chordata > Actinopteri > Spariformes > Sparidae > Acanthopagrus > Acanthopagrus latus. The sequence goes on from NC_051061.1 coordinate 19,724,730, forward strand.
GTGTGTGTGTGTGTGTGTGTGTGTGTGTGTGTGTGTGAGAGAGAGAGAGAGAGAGAGGTTGAAAGATATCAGTACCATCTTTTTTTTTTTTCTTTTTTAGATGTATCCAATCAGAATGGACTGGATTTTATTTCTGCTCATGAACACGTCGTCCCCCGAGCTCCAAACAAAAGATCCCAGACTGTCGGGACAAATCCTCGAGCTGTTTGCTTGACTGACGGAAGATGGGACAGATTTCTGGATGGGAGAATGCCCTTGATGATGGGAGATGGATGTGGAAAGAATTGAGTGTCTCTCAAGTATTAAAATCAAATGGAGCTTGTTTGCACTATATGTGCAAATGAGAACTGTAAGCTCCCAAAAAGTATAAACAAAACCCTCTCGTCTCTTGTCAGCAGCAACAGGCTTTGTTTGTGGAGTCATTCACTGATCATAGATTCTGGATTTATGGTGTCAAGCTTTCAAACACTGACGGAGGGTTTTTAGATTAGAAACACAACTCTGTTTTTGATGGGTATTTGGAAGAAATCAACAAACACCATGTGGCTGAAAACTGAAGGCTTTTCATTGTTGTGCTTCTTGTAATAACAAGTGAAAGATTACAAACAATACTTTTGTCATAAATCCAAGACTTAGATATTGGATTAGTCAATTACAGGAATTTTGATTATTGAACAATCAAAGAACCCATTTTTTAAGTTAAACTAGCTGAAAGTCACCAGTTCCTACTTTTAAAATAAGCGTGCTGCTGTTTTCTTTTCAGTTTCTTGTGACATGATGATACATTTGTTCAGCTTTTGTACTGTTGGTACGACGAAACAAGCAATCACACTTGATATTAAAATTGGAATGTGTATCTGGATATGTTACCTGTAGAAGCTTTTACACCTAGTTTTTTATCAATGTGTTGTTGTTACCTTCATTGCGATCGGATGTCTGTCCTTCTGTGCAAAGCTGCATGGGGGTTTTGGCGGCACATCAAAAAATCACAGAGTTGTTAAATCAGGGGAAACTTTATAAACTTGTCTACAACTTTTATTCAATTATTTGCCCCCTCTTGAAAATTCAGCAATGGCGACACATTAAATGAGTTAGTTGTATAAAAGATATTTAGTCAGTTTGTCCCATTATGTTGAAGTACTGTGATTAGACTTCTCAATGACGGGATCAGTTATACGTCTTTTTGCACAGATGAGTGCAGTCCACACCATCACCTGCAGTTATTTCTTCCTCTATATCATTTTGCTCCCATGTTCATTCATTTTGTATGCAGCTCTGTTGGAAAACACATTATGGAGCTTTCATGTCTGATAAAAGACATATTGTTAGAGGCCGGTCTCTTTTATTCCAACAGCAATTTATATTTTATGTTAGCTTAAAAATGAATAACTATTAGCGTTATGTTGTGTGCAGACGCCAGCACGTTGCACATATTGTATTTACGTGTACCTGTTAATGATGTCGACTTTGTGAAGCTGTGAAAAGGACTTTGTACTGTTTTCTTCATTCAGCGGAGTTGTAGAGAAAATAATCGCAGCCCTGCTAAAAAGCAAGACAGCGGGGGTGCGCTTGTTACTGCAGCAATTTCCACCGAACGGAGATTAACTACCCTAATCTCGTATTGATTAAAGGTTTCAATCATTTTAACCGAATCACCTTCTCAGGTTTTACTGGGTTTCAGGCCGGTGGAAACCAGACCGGCTCTCCCAGCGTGGCTGCCATTAGTCCTCATCAATACCTCGGGGGTTGCCATCCGCTCCCCCACCACGAAGAGAGCCAGTGGGTGCTGGGATAGGCTGCTACACGCCCGCTGTGATGCGATGACGCTAATAAAGGAGCGTGACAGGGCCTCTGTGGACGGCTCTTCTGTGTGATGTGACGTCGTAGGAGACAGAGGCTGGAGGAGGCGGTGGTGTGGAGGCAGACAGCGTGGCTGTTGGGAGGAAGATGCCCTGCTGAGAGATTTGGGAAGGATGAGAGCGAGAGGTTGGGGTGATGGGTTGGTGGGGGAAATCCCAAGGTGTTCGGCCCTTCCCTGCCTGGATGTGCCTCCATCACCATGACAACTGGGGCCAGCGGGAGTCCGGGGATCCACTCACACCTGGAGGAAACAGAAAACATCATTTGCATTTTGCACACAGCACTGCTAATCATAGTAGATCAACATGGTTCATGCAGGGTGCAGACATGCTGGATTGCTGAGAGCTTTGGTCCAGAGTTGATGTGGCTTCTCAGCGTATGAGATTAGACTGTGTTTGATGGCGAATAAGGCGCTGAGCTGCAGGCGACCACGTCCAGCAGTTGAACGTGGAGTGGAAACATGATCCCATCAGTGTCACCGAATCCTGCTTTGTTTTTTAATCACAACAGATGAGAGGATGTATCTGTTTACCATAACATAACATAACATAACATAACATGCATTTCACCTCACTTTCTCTCCCCACAATTGCCGTATTTCCCTCTCACTTCGTCGCCGTTTAGGAGATTAATCGTCAATCTGTTTCCTCATCTCGGCAGGATTTCCGAGGAGAGCGTGGAGTTCTTTGAGCGCGTGAATGCCGTCCTTCAGAAACAGGAGAACATGCTGCGGGCCGCCCAGGCTGAGGTAACCCACGCCCCAAACCTTCCACCTTTCCATCTGTTACGCATTTGAAGCACGTTTGTGAAGCTAGAGGGCCTCAGCGCTGTCATTCAGCCCGCTGTGGTGCCCAATGTGACGTTTGTAGACAGAAGGGCTGGGGTGAGTCGGACGCTCAGAAGACTGGGAGCTCAGCTGTGACAAGCTGCTGTTGGTGGCGGTGTTCAGCTCCTTCTGCTGATACTGCTAACAAGGCAACGGTGCTGTATTAACATCTCTGCTGAGAGCTTCTGGTGTCCTTCTGTCCTAATTGCTGTAAGAAGGGGGAGGGAAAACAGTCGTCATTGAAACATGTAGTAGAGACAAGACATAACATTATCTTCTCAGAACTTAAATTCCGGCTTTATGTCCCTTATGGTGGACATCTACATTTGGAACGAGTCTTCTGAATTTGGCATATATCAGCTGGCCAGGATCCAGACAAGTATTCTGGCGAGAGTGGCGTAAAAATAAAAACAAAACACTGCTTTTTCATGATAACTGTGTATCCTCTGTCATGAGTTTTTAGATTTCCTCTCTCTCAGCTGGCCATTGCTGGTTTTTACGATGCGTTCAAGTGCAGCTCTTTGGCTGCAACACAGGAGCAACAACAGTCAGCCTTTGTCACAACTAGCTGTTTGATGTCAGTTTTGCATGTCTGGGTCCTTAAAAATCTGTGGAGATGTTACATTTAATACATAATACATTTCTGTGACCTCCTCTATGCAGTTCTCAGTCTACACAGCCTTAAGGAAGGCTTTTTTTTGTTTTGGTTTTTTTTTTTTGGACTGAACTGTTTCTGTCCCCTCGCAGTGCCAAAGAGGGGCCTGCACGGTGCCTCCACCCCAGGAGCATGTGGACCAGTCCTTTATCCCTGACAGAATCAGCAGGACCGAGGTGAGTCGCCGCAGCTCTTACTGTCTTCCGTCGTGTCTCTGCAGGAATTAAATCTTAAAAGTCACAATAACAGTATGCGGTTATCTATTTATTTTTTTCCTCCCTGCTTTTGATGTGCAGCAGAGCAAAAATAAAAATTACGTAGGCAAAAGAATATTTTGTTTTTTGAAGGGTTGTTATTAAGCTGAGTGTGTTTCCATGTAGCTCGACCTGCTTTATGAGGAAGCTGTGTACACCGTGGTCAGCCGGGTGGGAGTGCCTTCATCGGAGCATGTGAAGAGCGATGAAGAGCTGTTTGCTTACTTGCTAAAGGTATCTATCTATCTATCTATCTATCTATCTATCTATCTATCTATCTATCTATCTATCTATCTATCTATCTAGACTCTCTAAATCTGTGTAACACTTACGAGAGTGTTATTTGTTGTGAGCAGGCTGGTGGTATCTGAGCAGATGCTCTCAGCTCAAACCTGTTTAAACATCAGAGCCCAGTCGTGCTGTTATTCAGCTGTGATATTACATCCATTCAGATAGTGTCTTGCTTTGTATCTTAACCTCTCCTGTGTCCTTTGTGGGTGCCCGTTTTTTAAGGCATGTTTCAAATTTCCCTGCTGAGCTCTGACTAAACCGAATCGTTTGTGTGGGAGCTTCAGTTGTGTTCAGGTTTTTTTTTATAACTCAGACACTTTCTGAACATCTCTTCAAGGTGTTCGATATGGGTGAAGAGGAACAAGACATCATTATCCAGAAGGTTCAAGAAGCCAAGGTAAAGACACTTTGTACATGAGTCACTGACAATTCAAATGTATTCTGAACAACATCCTTCAGATAGATTGTGGCAGTGGAAGCAAAGTCCTTATTCATCAGTTTGCTCAATTAAAGGGAAAACTGTACCTTTATAAAGATTTTGAAGGAGTATACCAGTATTTGTGTTAAGTTTTAGCTTCTTGACTCAAGTTTATGGTGTTTCATGAGGAAAAGGGAAAACCTTTATTGATCTCACATATCATACAATGTACAACAAGGTGAAACTCTGCATTTAACCCGTCCTGACGGAGCAGTGGGCGGTGCGCAGCCTGGGGATCGACTCCAGGTCTTAGCTATTGCCTTGGTCAAGGTCACCGACTGTAGAAATAACCTGGTGTGTTTGATGGATGGAACAACTGGAACACATGTAAACTTTGCACAGAAAGGCCGTGTGATGGCGGGTTAACCACTGCGGCGCGGTGTGGCCCAATTTCAGACTTTTATGTATTTTTGATACTCTCTTCGTAGAATCTTCTCAGTCAGTCTTTGGTGCCATTAAAGTCATTTCAGGATGGAAATAGCTAAAGATCCCCTGCAGACATGTTTCCGACATAACTACTGAAGGGGAAAAAAATCATAATTACCACATTAAAATCCTTAAAAGGGCACCTACTCTTTCCTAATGAACAATTTCAGAATACATGAATATGCAAATATTTTCATTTCAGAAGTTGGTTCTACTATCGTTCAATTCTTCTTCCACTCTACGGAAATATCTGCTTGGTATAATCAGACAAGCTCATCATCTAGTTTACTTTGTTTTAGCATAAAAGAATGTGATTCCATTGTACAGAATATACAGATTGATCAGTGTATGCATTACATTAAAAACAATAATGTAACAAAACTCAAAGCAGACTGTGACAGAGTGCAGCGTCCATGCTAATTTAAAGGGTTTCCTCATTTGTTGTCATGTGGTGTCATGCAACAGTCAGTGGAAACCAATGGGAACACTAGAAAATACTTATACTAGTGTCTAATGTACAACACCTACTGTGAATGGAACCTAAAACACGCTAAACGTCGGGTACAGTCCAGGTCATTATCTTGTTATAAAACACATAATAAATCTATTATGTGTGAAGTCCTCGGTCGTCACGAAGTGCAGATCTAGCAGCTTCCTGTAGTCGTCCGTTGTGCAGCTCCAGCTGGTGTTTTAGTGCCCTCGCCGATAGTTTGAGGTGTGAGGTGGTGATACGGTGACAACAGGGCCTGTTGAGCGGCAGCTGGAGGTCAAAGCCGATGGAGGCTGAGAGACCTGTATCTCCTTAGAGCTCAATTTTCTATGATTTTATTTACTTTCACTTGACTGCCAGAGACCTTTCAAACATCTCCGTCCAGAGCAGAGAGCCCCGATGACAGACTGACGAGAGAAACATAGACCAGAGTGAAAACATGTTGCTGTTTAGTTATTTTGCCTTCAGTGGAACATTGAGTTCATCTTCCTTATGACTCACAAAGGCAGAATTTAAGATAGTATATGGAAGAATACAAGAATAGGTTTTTCCTTTTCAGAATATGCAGTGTGGCAGCTCGGTGCATTAACTCGTTCCTTTTGCGTCTCCTTGCAAACTTTCACTTTCTCGCTCATCTTTCTTCACAGCGGGCGAGTTTCTCCTTGAGAGTCTCTGTCATGAAAGCAAAGAATCTGATGGCCAAGGACGCGAACGGTGAGACATCTCATGCGTTAAATAGCCCGTCTCTATTAGTAAGTAAAAAACATTAGGAACCGATACCAATAGGAATTATGCACTGATTATGTGGATACTGAAAAGCTTCTCTCACCCACTGAATATCAGTTGATTCACCTCCTGTCCTCCTGTTGAGCTTTTCAAGGTAAGCGAGGCCTGCAGGATTGACCAGCAGTGACAGTCAACATGTTTATAATGCTGATATTAACAAATAATGTTAATGAGCACCCGATAAGGACTTATAAGGGCCTGATTACTGATATCTAATGTTTTTACAGGAACCTTAACGGGAAGAGTTACCACAACTTTCTGTTGTATCATGATGACACAACTAGAAAACTAAAATTTCTGAATATTCATGGTCAAGAGCTGCAGTTGCTCTCCTCTGACAATAAAGACAAATAAATAAAAAAATAGGAAATTACTGGGTTTTCTCATTGATGTCTCACTACGTGTTTACTTTCTATGTATTTGTATAGACTTAGATTTCATTTAGGTTTAATTTATTTTATCACATTAGTCCTAAGTGAGACATATAACTGAATACAATACGGTTTGACAAACATATAAACAGTTTCACACGTGTGTTTATCCTTTTCTTCGCGTCACCCCGCGGCCTGCCAGGTTACAGCGACCCCTACTGCATGCTGGGAATCCTGGTGGGCCAGAGCCCGCGGGAGGTGGAGGATAAGAAGGAGAGAAAGTTCAGCTTCAGGAAGAGGAAGGAGAAGCTGGAGAAACGCTCCAGCACCAAGGAGGTGTTACCCGCCAGGTGTATCCAGGTGACCGAGGTCAAACCGGAGACTCTCAACCCGGTGTGGGACGAGCACTTTGTGTTGTGAGTACAGCCGTTTAACTTCCATCAGAAAGCTGGCCGCGGTGAAATGTGTGTGACGTGGAGGATTCACAGTTTCATTTGCTTCACGCTGACGGACAAAGCTGTGATTTATGTGACCAGTGCAGCACATTGTCATCAGCCCTGTGGAGGATAAAGCATCAAGGTGTTTACTGTCAGTTTTTACTCACAGACAAGAAAGTTCAATTCATGATTTTCCTGTTTTTTGGTTGTTTATTGTTCCACAGTGAAGTAGATGATGTCCACAATGACCTCTTACATCTTGACATATGGTAAGAAACAGCTTGGATGTCACCGTGCTGATGATTTTCATTATATTCAGATCGCTTTATGTAAGATGAATCTACATACATTCCTAGATAACAAATAAATGCATGTACTGTGTGTGGATGTGAGCATGAAACAAAAAAAACATCACAGTTTTTCCAGGAAGCTGGTTTGGATTATTATACTTGTCGGTTTTATCCTGTACATCCTTCAGCGTGTACGCTGAAATGTAAAGAGCTGGCTCTTGACTCCTGTACAAGTTGAGAAAGTTAATTCTGCTACAGTGCGTATTCACTGTCGATCCTCTTCACTTCCCAGCTCAGTCAATTGTTGTGCAAACTGGCTCTCGGTGGAGATGAGAGGCAGTAATAGCTGCTGAATTATCCTCTTATCTTTAGGGATCATGATGATGACGTGTCCGTTGCGGAGGCCTGCAAAAAGCTCAATGAAGTCAGCGGGCTTCGTGGAATGGGAAGGTAGAAGATGCTGTGTTGTAAGATCGAACCATTAATGTTATGAAGTGTAATGATTTTAACTGTCGTAGAAACATCTCTGCTAAGAAATTCTTTTAGCAGTGTTATCCTTTTACTTTCTTTGAAGGTCTGATGGGCAACACGGTGCAGTTGTGTCCACATTTATACAAGCTGGCTATTAAACAGAGAGTTGATACAAAGATGAAAAATTCAGTTATTATCTTCTCACAAGTTATGCAAGCGTTCTCCTGCACAACTGAAGCAGAGGGTGACTTGTTTTGAAATGTAGAAATGACAGGAAATAAAAAGATAACATGGCTCCATACAAGTCATCAGGCGCAATCTGAGTGCCAAGAAGACCCAAGATCCCAAATTCATATGAAAAGATGTTATTTACACTCTGAGATCGAGTGTACAAGCACGACGGGCGGTCAGTAATTTTAACAGAAACATTCACTCGACTTTCTGTCTGCAGTGAGAAGATGATGGTTTAATTTTGAACTTTTCCTTTAATTGATTCATCCAGTTGACACTGTGGCAACAAACAGATGAGTCAGTCAAGCAGTCACTCACTCGGCTGTGCATAAAGAGGCCTACGTCATCTACATCTTTTGAAAACTACTGACACCACCCTGTTTGATCATTTTAAGGGTTTATTTGGTTATTTGGTTAGTTTTTTTTTAGCCTTAAATAAGGGCTGACACACAGGAAAGCCCTGTGCCAATAAAGCGGAGCACACAGACAACACAGAAAGTTCAGCCGAGGCCACAGAGAGACTAATAAATAGCAGACATGGTTGATAAAAATGTTGGCATGTCAATCACAACCAAGGGACAAAAGAAATCATAAAATGTGCCATTTTCCACTTGAAGTAAGATCTGAGTCACAGCCGACTTTCATTTGGAAATGAAACTCACTCTGCCGATGCTCTAATTGTCATGGTGGATGAAAGCCTGAGCTAAAGGTAGATTGCAGGCTTTAAAATTAGACATGAATTCAACCCTGTGACGAGAAAGGCTCCCCTTTCCCTGCACTCTGCTTTTTCTTGCCAGGTATTTTAAGCAAATTGCAAAGTCAGTGCGTGCCAACGGATCCGCATCGTCAGGCTCCGAGGAGAACGTCGACGACTTCCTCGGATGCCTCAACATCCCTTTGAATGTGAGTGGAAAAGTTCATAGTCTCACCAGTCAAAGGCGACTATGACAAATCAAAGACCGCCAATAGATCCCACCCAGGAATACGATGTGACCCTGGAAGTGTGTCAGCGTCATTAATCCGGCTGGTTTCCTTCTTGCAGGAGATCCCAGTGGGCGGCTACGACACCTGGTTTAAGCTGGAGCCTCGATCGAGCACGTCTAAAGTTCAGGGAGAATGTCACCTGATAATGAAGCTCTTCACCAACCAGGTCAGTGGGGGGTAATAGTCGCTCCGTATGCAGGTCTTCTTGTGTTTGCGGGATATAAAGAATAAGAACTTCTAACACTTTGTTTCAGAGAGACACGGCTTTGTCTAAGAGAGACTCAAACATCTCTATTCACAAGAAACTGCTCAGTCAGATTGTGGAGTATGAGCACGCCCATGTCAAGGTGAGTAAACAGCCTTTATAATGAACTCATCTGTGGTTGTGATCTTTGCTTGATCAGTCCGTTGGGATGAACCACCTGCAGCTTGGCCTGTAGCGGCGTTTGGATGGGATTAAAGCTGATTAGACTTCCTTCTGACTGCAGGGTATTGTATTCTGTGTATTAGTGAGAATGGAGTTGAGGTATCCCCGTTTTAAAGGGACAGTTCATCCCAAAATCAAAAGACAATTTTTGATCATCAATCGATACAAACCATCCCCTCCCTCCTGAGCCACCTACACGCTGAATAACAGCCGATGCAGTTTAAAAACCAACAATACATAGTTTAAATGGCCTAAACTTGAAAATTCTGTAGGCTGTGTTTTCACCTAGACACTTATTTTTTGACCATTTTGTATGCATAGTTAAGTTAACTTAGTGTAAATAATGAAATAAATGGACGAACGGATATTTTCTGAGAAAAACATGGGTAAAGTTGTCAAATTTGAACTTGGACCATGTAAGGCGACATGACGTGGGGCCACTGTGTTTTTCAGCTGTTCGGGGCAGTTAAAGGTCGTCTGCGGGTTTATTTTTGCATTTCAAAATCAGACGGTAACCTTTCCAAAGACCATGTGTTCATCTGATGCTTGTCTGGATTCTGGCTGTTAATTTACACAGTTTTTGCAGAATTCATACAGATTGTTCCCTGCTTGTCGTTAACATGACTGAACTCAAATGGTGTCACATGTAATTGCAGAGAGAGCCCTACAACTGGAACGGGCAGGTTTGCCCTTCAGCTTGGACTATACTGACTCACCATGCTGTGCAAACTGATCTCCCACCCCTCCAACAGGCCATTATGTGAGTATAAATGGTGGAATAAAATTGATCAAATCAGACGTGAAAGCTTCGGCGTCAGGTAAAAGGTGCATGTTTCGCTCTTGGAACAGTCGCTGGCAGTGCTACAGCAGCCACCATCGGACCCAGAGGGTGTGCTACTCCCTGCTGCTGCGCCTCCTGAGGACCATCGATGCAGAGTGGGACCCGACCGCTGTGAGGGGCGACCTGGTAGGTTCTCCGCCTTCAGCCTCCTCTCAGTAAGATAACAACCTTTCATCATCTGGAGACAAGTCACCTCATTAGCTCAGCTCTTCACTGACATTCATCAAGGTTTTTGGTTCAGCCAAAAATGTCTCACAGCCAGTGTGAACGAAGCTATAACTGAGGGCCCTTCCTGTGTCCAGGAGAGGCAGCTGTCAGACAGCTTCAGGCTGTACACAGAGCACTGCCTGTGTCTGATGAAGAACATGCGTCAGGTTTTCCCCTGCACCAGCGCCGCTGCCATTACACGCTACGAGCTCATGCTGAGGTAAAGTCACACTGCCATCGCATCGCATCACACACTCGCCCGTGCTGCCATACCAGGAACAACTCTCACCCCAACAGACACAGAGAGACCTCAACAGTCGGAGGATGAAGCAGGGCTTCAAACATTGCTCATTACTCATTTCAAAATAAAATACTGAACATTCCTCCCCAACCACAAATTTTGTTGAATAAAACCTGAAAAAGAGCTTTTTATACACCAACACATTGTGGTCATAAGCAACGTTTTACATATATCTGATCTTTCTCGACGTGTAGTACTGCCTGTATGATAACGTGCTTTCATTCCACCAGTACGATCAGTGACCAGATCCAGTCATACACACCGGTATGACGGCCATACAGTCATGGGAATCTGAAAGGACTACCCTTTCAGAGCACGTACATGCTCAGCTTATGTACATGTTGAGCTTCTAGGCATTAACTTTAGGACACATATTCATCAACCGAAGCGTTCGGCCGAGGGGAAACTCTAACCAGAAAATCCAAAGAAGGCGATGGATATCTGAGCTAAATTTGATGGCAGTCTGGTGTTGTTGTCAAAGTGCTGGACAGACAGATTTTTTTGGGCCGTTGCTGCACATTACCATCGCACAAAAGAATGAATTTAAGGCAGTGAAGTGCAGCGAGTGAGGGAGTCTATTCCACATAAATGCCAGCCAGTAAAATCAGCTAATTACTGAAGGTCGTGTTGCTGTATCGGACTAATTTGGAGAAGTTTTTAAATAGAAACTTCCCAGTATGAAGTCCGGCTCTGCCCAGTGATCAACACCTCGAGGGAGATCTTTCCTACACCTCTCAGAAACACACTCACACACAGACACACACACACACACACACACTCACACATGGTGACTCACCTAACAGTTAAAGTTCCTGCAGTGATAATGATTCTGCGTAAAAATCAGAGTGACAAGAAATTTGTGAGACTGAAGCTTTTGTGCCTACTAGATTTCACCAACAAACATGTTAGTGTACGATGTGAAATCAACAGTTACGTGACCTTCCAGTCTTTTATCGCAGTGCTCTCTGTCTGTGTGTGCCAGGGGGATTGGCTACATGCAAAACATGCGGGCGTTTAAGACTGTATGTCCTCTTCGAAATGAGCTTCATTTGGACATCACGACTGCTGTCAAGGTAACAACCACAGAGGTTTTTCCATCAGCAGAGCAGTGTTTTCAGATTGTTTTTTCAAATGAGGCCGGCATGACGCATGTTCTCTGCCAGCTGCAGAGTGCAGTGATGTGCCGGGTAGCTGCTGCTGGTGTAAATGTTAATGTTAAAGAAGAAACGTAGCGTCTTCTGTCATGACGTCTTATGCACTCTTATGAATAAAGCTACCCATATGTTGTGTTTAAGTCAGAAAAAAAAAAACTGAACTCAAAGAACATCAAGTATTTAATCAGCCCATTAATTTGCCTTAATTTGTGTAATTATTTCAGAAAGGAAGTGCAGAGTGGTACGAGAGCTTAATTGCGCAATATAAACCAGAGGACGGGGTGAGTATACGCTGATTAAAGTTCCAGTGATGGAAATGATTACAGTCTATAATTTTACTGTCCGTGTCTTGAGAATTTACGCCCGGGATGCTGTTGTTGTTCGCCGTGTGTTGACACCGCAGACTCTGGAGGAGCAGCTGAAGCGGCTCGTTCAGGTGGTCGACTGCGTGTGCGTGGACGTGCAGCGAGCCCAGAACATCTACAACAAGCTCTTCTACAGGTGAGCGTCATTCAAACACACCTCATCAGCAATGTGCAAATGTCACGCAACCTTGGCGCAGAAGCATTGATTTGACCGATGCCACTCCATCCTCCACAGTGCGGTGAAAGTAGATTTCCTCAGCTTGTCGTACAGGCAGTTGGAGAAACAGGTACGCCACAGGAAATGATGCCACGAGTCACTTGAGAACAAGTCATGGAACAGGAAAGTTACTCAAACACAGTCAACTTCTTTCGGCCTTCAGGTAGCTGATGATGTCAGCGTAGCGATGGAGCGGGTTTGTGGGACTCTGGAGCAGGAGAGCTCCAGACTGACTCAGACGATGGGAGAGACCATCTTTGAGCTCTTCATGTCCTTGAAAACCCTCAAAGGCTTTCGGGAGTTTCTTCCTCTCAAGTTGGTGATCAGTTCGACTCTAATGACTTTTCATACTGCGTGAAAGCCTTTGATTGTTTGATTTGAAATGTCAGCGAGGAGATGAGACTTTAACCTTTTCCTCAGCTTTTCATTGATTAAAAAAAAAAAAAAATCCTCCCATTCTTCTCCAACAGGGACACTAAAATGTTGGCCTTGACGGGTTTTCATAACTGGTTCAAGTCCTCCATTCACAAGTGGCTGCAGATCGTTCATGACAGATCCTGCGACAGAATTCGTAAAGCCGTGGAAACTGACAAGGTGTGAAGCTTCTGCCTGCTCAGTGATGTATATAACACGATTGAAATACATTTCTTAGTCACTACATGGATCAGAAAAAAAACATGTCACCTGTTCTAGTCTGTGCGTCTCACATGTTGCATGTGTGTTTTTCTGTGGGCAGCTCGATCCTGTGCAGCAGGCCAAACACAGCTCCTCAGCGGTCGAAGTGACGGCGTGCTTCAGCCAGGTACGCGAGATCTGGCTCCAGCTGGCCTGGCCAGACTCTGCGGGGGCCTTCATCTTCATCACGCGTTTGACAGACGTGAGTCCCACCCGTAAAAAAACACATGAGCACACAGGGAGACATGTCTTTTTTACAGTCAAAACCAAAACAATGAAAGTGAGAAGACGACTTTGATAACAAGACTGGTATTTTATCTGTCAAAGAATTTCTGCAGCGAGGCTGTTTGCTACTCGGAGATGATAACGCGCAAGATTGAGAGGAACCAGCTGGGTCGAGACCACAAGAGCTTCACAGTGCAGGTAACGCCTGTAGCAAGGCCGAACAGGAGGGGGGGCACATGATGACGTGGGAAGTAAATGTCAGCACGTGTTCTCCCCGGCAACACAAAGGGCTCAGCAGGAGATCAGATATGTTTACACTCTACACAGAAAGAAATCAGGTGCCTCTTGTCGTCGTCAATCATTTACACTCGCGCCCCGTCCCTCCACTTCTCTGTAGCCCTGCTTCTTTTCCTTCTCTGTTTCTCCACCTCCACCCTCTGTTTCTCCTCTTCTGCTCCTCCTCGCTTTCTGCTAGCTCTGCATCGCCCTGAACAACACGGAGCACGTGCGCGTCTTCCTGGGTCACCTGCCGCGTGACCTGGACTGGCAAGGCGTGGAGCGGGCCATGGAGGAGTCGTGCGGCGTGGAGGGGAAGGAGCAGGTTTACAAGGCGCTCAACGGGCAGCTGTTCAACATGGACCTGGACCTGCAGAGAGAAGCCAAGCGTCTCATCGCGCAGCTCACCGACAAGGTTGGCGTGCACGGAGCACGAGCACCTGCGGAGCAACTACACTGAAACAATGAGACACTGTGCGCTTATTAATCCATTTTGTCGCTGTGCAGATGCTGCCGGAGCTGCGGAGGTACATCCAGCACATCAGCCTGTCTCCAGACTCCATCAATAACGATGACGTAAGTGGAAGTGGTTTTCTGCACCATTCATTCTTTTATCAGCCGTGTTCGCAGCCACAGTGCTTGAGATTATGTGCCATTCTTCCAGGCTGTGTCCCCTCTTATGAAGTACTTACAAGACACTATGGTCATCCTGACTGAACATCTCGTGAAGGAGAATCTTACCAGGTAATTACTTCCTCCTCCTCCTCCTCACTGTGAGTATTGCTTCATTTGTTTTCTGTTTGACAGGTGCAACAACACGTCTTTTTTTGTTATCAATCGGGCCACATTCGGCTTAATTTCCATCTGTCGTGCCTGAGCAGCTGACGATAATAGTTCCAAGTAAACAATCAGTAGAATAAAGAAAAAACAAGGAAAACAAAACAGAGCAGGCACACATCAGGCAAGGCTTGATAAAAACAACTTTACTCCCACTGTGCACAGTAATGTGTGTGGTAATAACTCATGTTTTGACAGTGAAAAGTTTGTTTTTTCTTTGTGTTCCTTAAGTTTAATGTTTGAGCTTCACTGTATTGACACAAAAAGGCTGTTTTCACATCGATTGCTCAGAGTCTAAAAAGTTCTGTGTGCTCACCGAAATTCTGATTTATTTTTTTTATTTGTTGCATCGCAGAAAGTTTAGAAGCCGCTCCTGATCCAGTATTCAGCAAACACATGTGTGACGTGTGAACCTGAACCCTCCAGTTCTCATACAGTGAGAACAGACTTTACAGTGAAGCAGGAGACATCTTGTGTCTGCCAGCTAAACTCATGAAATGATCATCTGGAGCTTTTTTTAATGTGGGAGTAGGAATATTTGCCATTTCAAGGATTTCAGCCACACAAATGTCGGGAACTCTTTTTGCATGCCTCAGTAGATACATGGAGAGGATCTTTCTTGCAGCAGTGTTGTCATGAGACTGGAATTTCAGAGTTTTTTCTACCATAACAAAAGGGAAAAATGTATACAGCAATGAGGGCATAACATGTTGTAACTGGTCCTCCTTAAGTTAGCATCGGTCGAAGCTGCTGCTAACTCCCTGGCTAGCCCCCCTTTCACTTTAACCATCAGGTGGGAAGCAAGCGTCACACTTGCTTTTTCACTCTCTCAACAGCAGACTCATTAACATAACATACTTAATGTATATAATCCTGAAAAGGAGTTTAAAACATCAAAAATCACTTAAGAATACGTTTCAGTGAGAAAGCACAGCTGATATGTGTGTGTCAGTACGGCAGAAAATGAAGATTGAAACTGTTTGAAACATTCAGACTCGATGTGTATTGACAAGTCAGCAAGTCTGGCTCACAGCAACAATGAAGCTACAGTGTTTAAAAGGTTGAAATGTGCACAAAGAGCTCGACTTCCTGTCTGCTGCGTATTTCTTTTTGCACACACACACCCCATGCATCCTCAGCATACGTCTGACTTCTACTCAGGACGTCTGCCAGCACACGTAAAATTTACTTTAGCGAGTCTTTAACTTTGCAACCATACTCACTGTTTCACCCTCTCGGAAATAAAATGTCATTTATTTGATTATCAGTTAAGCGATTGTGTCATCTCAGCGAATAATGCCGCGCTTGTGTTCGAATGCGATCACTCGGACGTGTTTTGTGCTGCAACTTATTATTATCGTGCTATTATCTGTTAAAACATATGCAAGGCCAAGTGAGGGTAATTTAAAAAGCTGGTAAACACAAACGCGTGGGCGTCTCATTGTGTCTGCTGCCTCGCAGAGTTCTCCAGAGCATGTGGGAGCTGCTGCTGCGGATGATCCTGGACGCGGTCGCAGAAAACAGGGGCGTCCAGGTGGAGTTCTACAACCGCTTCCAGTACACAGTGGAGGTCAGTGACTACTGCGTTCACATCGTCAAACACTCATTTATAGCTTATTTCCCAGTTTGCCCACTAAGAGGAGGTGTGCTTAAAAAAGACATGTGTCAGGATTATCATCCCAACTGTTCCCATCATCCTTTAATTAGCTCTTCACGCTCGCTGTCGTGCAATCATTAGCATATATTAGATATTTGTGTAGTTGATGTGTAATAGTTCAGCAGCAAAATGAGTTCCCTCGTGAATGAGAATATGGGAGCCGCTGTATATTCTAATGCCAATTTAACCAGCTGGCAGGCGATGGGACAGATTTGCATGAGAAGTCACGGCCTGCTACATGAGTGGGCTCAGTTTGGAGACTGGCACAGAGAGATCATGTTTGCCTGCAGGAAGTTTCACGCTGTTCGTGTGAACAACACATCTCTCTACCATCCTAACACTTAAGTTTGTTGAAATTAGACAGATGAAGGCGGTGACCACCAGCTCGTGCTATGGATTTTCTGTGTGCAACTCTTTTCCAATATAAACAAAGGTGTCGTCGATTAAAAACATATTTTAGGGGCCAATGTTTGTCAGTGACAGTGACTTCTTCGGGTAAAGAATGAATATAATTCCAGCGAAGAAAAGCAGATTCCTGCACACACTTTTTCACTTCTGCATTGATTGATTTATTAAAAAGGTTGACAAAGGTCACAAAGGTCTGGGGCTTTTTTTAATAAATGTCTTGAGACCAAAGCGTCGACCTTTTTTATAAATCAATCAGTGCAATCCTATTTTTTTTGGGGAGGAGGGGGGAGATTAAATTCCCTGCACAGAAAGAGATAAAACAAGTTGTGTGCGTGTTGCATCCGTCTCAAAAAACAAATATATACTTTATTTAATCAGGAAGTCACACCGAGATCAGAATCTCATTCACAAGTGAGAGTGAAGAGTAAATGAAACCAAAATAAAAATAATAGAAATGGTTATTAACAGTAATCACATAGAAATGTAACAATAAAATATTCATTTATATGGACAACAGCATGACAAAATGATTTTGTTGTTGTGTAAAATACAAGAATACTGTGTAAATGTATACATATATAGATATTGATAAGAAAGATATTCATTTGTTTAACTTAAATGTTTCAGACCCTGCTGCACTTCTTTCACATGAAGGGAGAGGGTCTCTCTGTGGAGGACATGAAGAGTGGAGATTATAAGGTAGGACTTGACTTTTTATTTTTTATTTTTCAGTATTTACGTCCTTCTGCCTGATTTGTCTCTTTCTCTCTCTGACCGTGCTCACGCTTCTTCAGGTCCTGGATGAGGAGCTCAGGCTGAATAAATGCTCCTCCTTCGAGCTGATTGAACAGTACTATCTGGAGAAGATTTCCCATCAGGTGTGTTTCAACTTAACCAGGCTGACAATTTCATTTAGCCCTGAAGTGGAGAGATGTGTATTGATTGAACAGCACAACACTCTGCCTCCTGGTGTTTCACCCCTGATTGAAAAGCCTGCTGTCTCCTGGACTCTTCAGAACAGGGTGCTGCCAGCCGAGGCAACATGAAGATGAATGTTTCCTCTACCCATCTTTTTAATCTAACTTAGTTTTACTTTTACTTTATTCTGAATGTATTATTTTCAGATTAGAGAGGTGGGATATTCAGATATTTTTCTGGGTTTTAGGACAGAAGAACCTGCTTTTAAACTTTCAAATGAAAGACTTGGATGTCAACAGATGTTTTTAGATTGATGTAAATACCTCAACAGAAACCTTTTCAAGAGGGTTTTTGAATGAAGTCTGTCACCGGTGGAGAACTTTGATCTCTTGATGATGATTTCTATGATTAGAAATATTGTCTTGTTTTGGAATATTTTCTTCGTGTGAACATGGTCACTGATTAAAACTACGCTGAATGTTTCAGAAAACACTCAAACACACCCGTTTTGGTCGGATAAGTGTGAAGTGTTACTACGACGCTCCGGAGCAGAGACTGACGGTGGAGATTCTGCACGCTGCAGATATCATCGCGCTGGACGCCAACGGTAAAACTGCACCAGTCTGAGTAAAATGCAGCTTGTTTTATCGAAGGTTTCACTCGGTGTTTCTGGTCCTCGTCAGGTCTCAGTGACCCGTTTGTCATAGTGGAGCTCTGTCCACACCACCTGTTCCCTATGGCCAAGAGTCAACGCACACAAGTGAAGCTGAAGACCCTGCACCCAGTGTTCGATGAACTCTTTTACTTGTGAGTACTGTTTTTCCTCTCTTCACGTACGTGCACAGCCTGAGGCTGATTCCTCTGGTTGCTGTTGTCTTCCAGCCACGTCAGCCCTGAGCAGTACAGACACAGGTTCGCCTGTTTGACCTTCACTGTGATGGACTATGACTGGCTGTCCACCAACGACTTTGCCGGTGAAGCCGTGGCCCCTCTCAGCGACTTCTGCTGGCCGGGGAGGCCGAATGCCTCGCCAGCCGGGAAGAGCGTCCAGCCCTCCATCCTCCACCTGTCGCGCAGTAAACCCAGCGGTATGTAAAGCTCCGGGCTGAATCCAGCGTTTTGTTTTACACAAACATAATATTGGCTTCCTGGAAGTCCAGAGGGTGCAGCTCTGGGTTTC
The DNA here is from genome assembly GCF_904848185.1 of Acanthopagrus latus. Taxonomy (NCBI): domain Eukaryota; kingdom Metazoa; phylum Chordata; class Actinopteri; order Spariformes; family Sparidae; genus Acanthopagrus; species Acanthopagrus latus. The sequence continues at coordinate 19,743,268 of NC_051061.1, forward strand.
CAATTACTTCTCCAATACAGCATGAAAAGCCATTCAATCTCAAGATATTTGTGTCAGGTGTAGGAGGCGCTCTCATCTGTTTGCTCTCCCCTCCAGAGAAGCCAATCATGAGGATGTTGGAAGCGCGCATCGGGGACAGGGAGGCTCAGGAGTTTGTCCGCAGGCTGAAGGAGATTGAGAAGTCAATGGAGGAGGAGTAAAAAAAAAAAGCTGTCAGCGCTGCCTGTGTTGGTGTTTTCTGACCGCGTCTTGCGACATGTGCTTCTGTACTGGTACGATGTTTACAATATTTGAATTTCCCTGCAATGTTATTGTTTGTTCAGTAATCACACCAAAACGAAAAGAGTTGGAAAAAAAAAAAAAGAAACAAAAAAAAGAGGAACAGTGGAGCTTATCACTGTTCTCTAACTGGGAGATGAACATCCTGTCACTGTGCAACCCTATACTGTCTCAGTTCAACTATATTTTAGAATTGAATGGATAGTTGATCCTAAATGTTACTAGTCTATATTTTTTGTAACAAGGTTAACTGTTATATTTGTTGTATGATCTTTGATATGATAGATTTAACATTACAGAACTATTTTGTGGAAGTAGCTTACATATCCAATAGTATTCCAGTCAAAGTATAAATCTATACCTCAGATATGACACTTTTCACACTCTCCATGCACATCATGGAGATAAACTGCATGAAATCCTATTTAGGATGGGAAAGCTTGAACCCACACTGATTTTCCTGATCACACGGTGGCACACTGACAAGCAATCGTGAATCGAAGTACCCACATAATGGAGGAAGTCATGAGGACAGAGATTTGGAGAACTGCACTTTCTGAGGCTTGGTGTTTTACGGCCACTCAAACCGATCAGCGGCAGCCTTCGCTCCCCTGAGGCGCACGCCACCGCTCGGCTTCATTCGACTTTTCAGATTGCTCCTTACGAAGCGTGCGATGGGTCGTCGAGGAGGCCAGAAACCTCGGGGTGGGGAGACCAATTCTTTTTGACTGAGTTCATTCTCACAGTCTGATGCCGGTGAGTCACTGCACATCTCTGTGACAGTCCTGCTGGCAAGAGCGAACTAATTTAAAATCTAATGAACTCGGCACATTGATGACAAATTCATCGGTCATATTTAAGAGAGGAAATTGTCTTGAACAATGACTGTGGTTATTTGAAGAGAAAATGAGGAAATTACTGGCGTTTGCACTCCTTTATCTCGGTCTAAATCTGTGTTGTGGATGTCTGTGTTCACTGAGCCATCTGGCCAACCAACTTTTTGGAAAAGGGCAGACACTTTAAAAAAAAAAAAAAAAAAAGAAAAAAACGGATGACCACAACACAATTAAATTTCATCCACTTAGATCAACAGTAAGAGAGTGTGTTCTGCCACCAACAGAGCCAGTCGGTAAATTAAATTCTCGCTGAAGTCATTTGAGAGAGAGAGAAAACATGTTTTCCATCAAGGAAGAAGCCCTCAGTTCTCTAACCGAGGAAGCAGGAAGCAACTACTCCCACCTCTTGAGGAGCTTTTTGTCTTTCAAGGCAGATCTCTTGCTGGTCGTCACACCTACATCACGGCAGGAGCTGCCAGTACTCCCAGTGTGCCTGTGTGCTCAGCCACAAGCGTCCTGGCAGGATTGGATCTTGTGAGATCATGTGATCTCCTGAATCCAGCTGCCATCGAAGGTAACTCATCCAGGTGATGGCAACCAAAACACACACTATCATTCTAATCATCATCCTAAAATATTCAGTTCTGACATATACTTTTTTCAAAAATGTTGTTTTCGCCGGCCTGATTGGTGCCAAAAAGTGAATATTTGGGAGCTATCATACTGACTTGGAGTTAGTAAATCGCATAATCACCATAAAACCACAAAACTCTCATCTAGAAAGGGAGTAACCATAATTCTGAGAATTCTGAATTATTATTTTAATGATTTCCCAACCAGCATTAAAGTCATTATCAATGAGAATAATGAGCATTTTATTGTTGGTTTTATTTAAAGAATAACTCTCACCAAAATGCAACCCAGGGTCTTTTTGTGAATGTACCCGAGTCAAACTTTCGTGTAAAAGCATTATTTTACATATTTTCAATTTTCAGGTCAAAATCATTTTCAGTGGGAGTGCTAGGGGCACTTTATGATAGCACTGAAATCGTTATTTTTAATGTGAGATCTCTCGTGGATAGTTGTTGCCGGAAGACGACAACAACAACTTTCCACAAGCTCTTGGATCTCTTCATCCGTCAGCTCGGGCTTGAAAAGGTATGGACGTCCATCGAACTTGAACAACTTGCCCATAAAATCTTATTTTTCATACCCAGCCATGTCTTTAGGAGTCTCTTCCCGGTCTTCTTCACTGTTCTGCTTTGTCTTCACTCGGGTCACATACTGTCTTCCAGTAACAACTATCCACGCTGTAGCTCACGTGACTTTTCCGGCTTTTGATTTTAGAATTGTTTCTTATATGAGGCTCCTTTTTGAACATCAAGGTCGATATTGTTTTTCGCTAACAACAAAACAACAAATTATCTGTGCATTTGCATGGAACAAAGCTTTAGGAGCGGTCCACCATTAATCTCGTCCGTGTTTAATCGCATTTGGAGATTGACACTTCTCGACTGGCAAGATGGCAGCGAGCGGAAAAAACAAGTCCTAAAGTCAGTTGTTCAAAAACTTTCTTTTTAGTAAACTCTGTGTACACAAACAATGTTGTCAGTGCTGGTGTTCATGTGTAGAGACCTTGGTTTAAAAATAGCAGTTTTGATGCTAACATAAAAGTGCCCCTAGCATTGAAAATGGTTTTGACCCGAAAAGCGAAAATACGGTAAATCTCAAAAGCGGCGCTTTCGTTGTAATTATGCTTTTACACTAAAGTTTGATTCGGGTACGTTCATAAAAAGACCCTAGGTTGCATTTTGGTGAGAGTTATGCTTTAAATTAAAGAAAGCCAACATGTTAACAGAAACACAATCCAATCACGCAGGTTTGACTTACTGTATTTTTTTTTTTTCTTTCACTACTTAATCAGTGAAATGATTAATCATGCATGTTCCTTTCTTCTCCTCCACGGGAAGCTGAGGTTATATTGAGAACCACTCATACAATCATGGTTATGGGGATACACCAGAAGATCCTGACGGTTGATAATTGAAAGGGAGAGAATGACATCCCTGAAGATAACACAGTGTGTGCCACAGTGTGCGGCCTTGTGTCCAGATGGTAGGGCTTCAAAAAACACTTATTAGGAGAAACCCAGCTAATTGCTGTTAATGAGCTCACGTAGTGTTCAGAAAGTTACAGAAACAGCCATTAGACATGGCAGAGCCTTTGTTAGGCTGACTTTAAGTCCATGCCCGGCTCATCACAGTCCTCCTACAAGGACCAAAATTTGAGTGTGTGTCTCAGCGTGCAGCCTGATCCCATGAGGTAAAGAAAAAAGAAAAGGCATAATGAACCTGTGCAGTGGCGTAATTATACTTAAGGGGAAATGCAAAACCTTTCAACACCAGCTCTCGCCAGTCCTCCAAAGCTGTGAGTCTCATCTGTGACCGAAGGTAAGAATCTAACAGAGAAAAATAAGGATCAGACTACAACCTGGAATTAAACAACCACATTGTAAAGAATATGACATTTTTATGCAATTGATATTGAAAAACTCAAAAAAGCACAAATTCTGGCAACAGCTTATCAATGGAGTAGCCTAGACTTTACTAGTAGCGACGACTTAGCGAGCTAGTATTATCGTAGCAAGTGTAAAGGCCCAGTTCCCTGGACAGTGTTTGAGTTAAACCAGGATTCTGTCTCGACTGACACACTTAAATTCAGTCAGCTGTGTCGGTGAGAGTGAACTCAGCTTCCACTAATCAGGTTAATATCGCTCACCTGTGTCGTCCTCATCAGCGCTGGACTGAAGCTGAAACTCAGCACAGAAATCCCAAAAGACGGTGATGATCAAACAACAGAGGCACAAAAAGTACTTCACGTGAATAAGTCCACATTTTTCATGAGTTTTCGCTGATTTAGAGTTAATCTGACTTCCAAACTGGAGGTTTAATTCAAGCCTGAGTCCAACAGGAGCTAAAAATCTGTTCCAGGCTGAAATGTCTCTGAGTGAATCTGGCCGCAAAAGGCCTCTTTATGATTTAATCTAAGTTAACATCCTGTCCAGGTAACTGGCCCTCACTGTCACCATTGTAGCTTAATGTTCACAATTGGTAAACATTTATCAAGACGTGACATTTAACAGCGCAGGCTGGGTTACACTCCTCGCCCGGAAAAACTCCCAACAAACAAACCGGGTATCATGATGTTGCATCTCCAATCGAGCGTAAGAAGATATACACAAAACTGGCTTTTGGGAGTTGTTAACGAGTGTAACCAGCTTAGATGTGACACAGGGGACACAATAATGATAACATGAACACAAAATAGTAAAAATAATAATGATAATAATAACAATAAACTGTAGCAATTACCGAGAACTTGGCACCAAAATGTTCACGCCGACAGCATTTCGATAGTGATATAACTTATAACAGTAGCTGCTTGTGTAGTGCTTTGTCATTCGCCCCCCCGTGGAGTTGTGAGGGTGACGCACGTGAAACAAAAACAACAACAACAACAACAAAAAAAAGACACATCTATGCCTGGAGAGTGTGTCGCGTTACAGGGATTGTTCAGGTGTTCAAGAAGACTGCCTTACTTAACGGGGAGCGAAGAATCCTTTCAGTCCGTCTGAACAGCTCTCGCCTTTATGATTCCATTTTTTCTGTTTTTAAAAATATTTACAGGCAGCGTTTGTGTTTTTGTGCACTGTTACTGAAACTCTTCATCATCGGTATATGAATATCACCTGCCTTCTTTATTTATTTATTCATTTTTTTGTTAAAGACATGCACACCATAGGTTATCAGGTGGACTTCAGTATATTTAAATAGTTTAAAGGGTCTTATTGATCGACATATTCCTTATTTTTCTGTGTGGCTTATATATTTCTCTGTATTCTGGTCAAATGTTTACACAAAAAAAGAAAATCAACCTCACTTTGAGTCTAAATATCCCTTATATTGTCAAATAAAAAACTATATGATATGATAGCATTTATAATACAGTAAAAAAAAGAAATAGTAATTTACACCTTTCTAATAACGTTGAAAGTTAAATTCAATGTAACAGGGACTATTTAAAATGAAAAGCAATCTTTTTTTCCAGATTCTTAATGTGAGGAACGTGCAGCGTCTTTCCCCAGTAAAGACAATTGTCCGTGTTCAGTCACAGTATGGTAGATGTCTTTATGTTGCACCTAGACAGACGGGCAACAATAGTGTAAGTTCAGTCAGTATAAGTACAAGTCAGTCGCTCAGTATACGTTGAATACGTTGATTTACTCTGATGATGTTCAAATAAAAAGAGAAAAAAAAGTATTTTAGTCTTCAGATGTTGAGTGAAGTCAAAAGTTTTGTCATCGTTCACATTTGCTACAAAGAGCATTTTACAAAATGTGACCATAATGAAGAAAAAAAAGGACTTTGTTTTTTTTGGGGGGGAAGAACTGCAAAAGAATCAGACTGTGAATTAACAGATCATCGTCCCAATTTTTTTTAACGACTGTCACTATTATAGAAATATCGTAGGATTGAGTATTTGGTTTTTGTCGTCCAAAATTTAAAGGCAACTGCTGGTCGAGCACCTTCGATTTGTTATCGTAACAGTGAATTATTTGTCCTTGAATTGTAAATGCCTGTGTTGCTGTTTACTGGATTATTACATTTGGGAGATGTCTATGATCTTGAAATAAAGATTGTATTTAAATTTGAACGTGGTGCTTTCACTGACATGAACGGAGAGAGATGTTGTATATAAACCTCTCGTGCACTTGTTGTTTCCACCTTCCAGGTATAGCAGGTATGTGTGTCTCCAGACAAATCTCCCGTGTTCCTGCTCTCGGTGTCTGTCTCCGTCTGTCCTCGACCTTTAATACATCCCCTCCCCTCTGCAGCAGCTACCTGGGAGATCAAACACATCCTGTCACGCCAAAGCAACCCCCGGGAGAAAGCGCACATAAGAAACACAGAGAGACGGGTGTGTTCATCATGTCCGGTGTGAGATCAGAGAGCCGGAGGACTCGCTGTGACACAATCATGTTCATGTTTCTTCAAAGAGACAGTAGATTAGACAAAGGATTCCTCGTGGCTGGGAGGAACGCGGCCGTCTGTGAGTGCTCCTGCTCTGCTGGATGCGAGTCGATAGGTTTTTAAATTAGAAGCCCAGCGATGACTGAAGGGTCTTAAGTTGTGTGCCGGCTCAGGTGTGGAGAGGAACGTTGTCATCTCGTGCCCTCCAGTCAGCGCCGGCACACACTACATGTGCATCAGTGTCTCTGTGTGCAGCTGGTCAGTGATTCTCTCCCCGGTTCCCTCTCGTCTATTCTGGGCTGTGATATTCAAGAAAAAAAAAATGTGAGGGGAGACTTGGGACTTCTGGTTTTAACCACTAGATGTCCTCGTGTTTTTACAAATACCCTCATGAGCTCGACTCGTACTTGTAGTCCTGTTCATGTAGTCCTCTGATTCCTTACAGAGTGCTGCAGCTCGGCCATGGCACTATAAACTCAGGAGGCTCGTGTTCATCTTCCCTCCATCACAGGGATGATGTCTCTGATGTCGGAGGTTATTTGGAGCCTTCAAATGTCAGTGGTGCAAAGTTACTAGTACAATCACTCAAGTGGTGTACTTTGAGGTACTTCTACTACTAGTTACTTATTGCTCTGCTGGTTTACTACCCAGCAGATAAACTAGACAAAGTTAATCCATAGATATAATTCTGAAATATGACATTCTGCATAATGAATACTCTTCATTGGTGAGTATATTTTGATGCTTATACTTGTACGTTTACTCAAGTAACATTTTAATGAATTCATTTGAAATTGTGCTATGGCTACCTTTACTTTGAGTGCAGCATTTTCCATAATAGTATTTTTGGCGCTGCTCTCAACTGGATCATTTTCGTTCCAAGTCACAAAAAACAATAACACGGGACAAAATGTGAGTTTATTCCAGTGTTTAGTCAACAACACATGGCTCGCCAGTTAACCCTTCTGTCCCAGATGAGCATGTGCCCAGTGTTATAGAAACCATGTCTTACGACTTAGAGAAATATATTGTCGAACTTTACTACAGCTTTTTATAGTTGAAAACAGAGGTACAACTATGAATATATCTTATTATATGTACATATAAGAACGAACTGCAATACTTTGAGGTACTCTCTGAAATAAAAACAATCCAGGAATTTAAAAAATAACTGTATTCTTACATTGTGTAGCGATTTGTAAGGCCATAGTGCGCTTCCCTTATCAGCTGTTCTTCTAACAGTTGCATCCAGTGATGTCATTCGGTGGCAACGTTGCATTGTGGGTAAAGTAGGCACCAGCACTGCACTCCTGTGGCACTGTTGGACTCCTTAAGGCCAATTTATAAACAAATGATATAAAATAAATACAGCAGAACCAGAGATCACTTTTTCTTTCTATATATTCTTCCTCCTTTTCAAAAACATGGCGCCTACATTACCCACAATGCATCGTTGACCACTCGTCACATCGTTTGGGGCTGTTTATCTGATTACATTACTCTGGAGCCACGTAAGGCTTCACACTACTACTCTCACATATATGCACTGGTACTCCCCAAGACCTTTAAACCCACTTCAAGGTGTAAAAATGGTGGAGTTACCCTTTAAGTTTTGTCAGCAGGGGAGAGAGGTGGGAGTCTTCAGCTGGTGATGATCCCCAGGAATGTTGGCAGAGTGTCTGCGTCGCTGCTGTTCCTGCGCTGGCTCTGGCAGATACATTTAACAGCGCTGTGATCCCGCGGTGTCTTATCTCCCCTCAAACAACCCTAATCCTCCACACAGAAATGTTACACCGCGGAGCGCCTCCCCTCCCGCTGTAGGAGCTCAGCCTGGAACCCCCACACAGACACTCCTTCCACCTTTTTTTTTTTTTTTTTCCATCTGAGATTTTAGATTACACACCTGCAGATTCCCTGACGTGGCGCTGCGTGGCCTTGCTTTGAAGGCTGATGCCATAGATTTAGTCGTGATACTTCCTCTGATATGTTTACATCTGCCTAGGGAGATCATTTATCCCACTGAACCAAGCTATCATGTGTACAGTATGCATGTGCTTGCTTGCACGCGATAATTTATTTTAACTGTCTTCAGAGAAGTTCAATGAATGGAAGGAGTGAAAACTTCTGATGCACTTCCATACAAATGTCCTCCTTTGGAATATAAGTTGACGTAAGATTACTTCAGACGCAGCACGTGATGTCTACGACTGGCAAGTCCCGAGGTGTTTCCTCCAGAAGGAAGGAAGGGGACCTCGCAGACTAAGGACATAAACACCTGTTGTGTGCAGGTGCATCCTCTGCTGTGCCGTCATTATAATTAGGCGCTTCTGAAGTCGGCCTCTCCTCTCGAGAAACCGGTGATGAGGCCAGGGTGAGGAGAGGCCAACACAGCAAGTCCTTTGTGGCTTCAGGGGCCTCCATCGGAGTGAGGAGAGATAACATTGGACAGCTTGCCCCTGAGGAATGCTATCGGGACAGTGCTTGGGCCCGAGCCAGAGACTCCACTGAGCCTTTCAACAGAACCCATCACTGAATCATCCCCTCAGCTTCACACAGAGCAGAGTCAACTGATTTCAACCGCGCGCATGCATGTCGACGCGGACACAGGCCTTGACGCGCTGTGATTGGGGTTTATCCCACTGTAAAACCAGTGAGTGCTCGAGGGCTCTCTCCACAATTTACTGCAGTGTTTGAGAAAGGAAACGACGGGGAAATCCAGACCCCTTCGAGCGAGCACAAGTTTAGACCTACTGGTACTCAGCTCAGAGGCAAGCTTTCTGTTATTCTATTAATGATTTCGGACGTTTTGACATGATTTGAGCCAGCAACAATAACATTTTGGTACTTTGGATTGAATAACAAACATTCATGTTTAACCACAGAAATGCCTTTGCTTTGGTAACTCAGAAGCGCTCTCCTGTATTTTGAGCTGACATCAGCTAAAGTCAGTGAGAGTTGACTGCTGAGGGCCGAGCCAGTTCACATGTAGTTACTACTGATTCTCATGTTTAATAGATACAAGCACCAAGGACACCAGTAATCAGTAATCCAATGACTGTGTGTGATGAGGAAGGAATCCCTTATAATGATCTGCAGAGAATTAGCACACAAATCTGCATTTTCTCAGCCCTACAGATTGTTTTAGAGTCTTTCAGCTCATTGTTTTTGATTTGCAGCTACACCGCTGCTTCACAAGATTCATTTAAGCTCAGCTCGGTTGCTTGTTGCAGAGCTGGATCATATAAATCAGCCCCTTTAATAATTAACTTTCCCCACAGTTCTTTCCTGGAGAAAGTGACTGTTGGTCGCTATGGTTTCATGAACAGACTTATCAAGCGGACACCCTCCCTACTGTCCAGCTCCTCCCCTGCTGGTGCACCTGCAAAGTCTCGTCTTTCTGTGCGTGCTCTCGTCCACATGCCTTAAGGGCGTCTACACAGTTAATTCGCCCGAGAGCTGTGAAAAGCTCCGTGTAATTAGTTATGACAATCGCACAAAGTAGATTACTGTATGTGCAGCACGAATATATATGCAAGAACAGTATGTGCCTGGTGGACTAACCCAAAAGGTAATCACATGAACAGCATCTGATTTCCGTCCATTCATCTATGAACAGCCCAGAGGAGACTCTTTGATTTCTGTGAAACTAAGGATCATTCTGTTATTGTTAGCTCTCCAAGAAGCTGGCCATCCTGTTTGTGAATGTACTCTCTCGCCGGTAGAATGAATGGCTGAGTCACGGCAGAAGCTCTATAACGACAGAGCGTGAAAAGCACAGACGAGAGCTAAAAATCGCTGGAGGTTAGCCAACACCGTAGTTTAATGTCTAAGAAAGGACGTCCATTTTGGGGACTTAAATAAAAACAACTGTTTCCTCGCAGAGTCCTCCGTGGAAGACGTCATTATTGTGGCTCTGTTTATCCACCCGGCTCCGCACCAACTGTGGTTCCCCACGGTTGGTCCCAAACACGCACATCCATCGCGGGCCAGTTCTTCTGCAGCACACATATACCTCCTCAGCAGTGTGCAGTCCCTCAAGCCTCACAAACAAATCACAATGGAGGAACAACTTGAGAGGTAGAATTTTTGGCTCAAGTTCATGTTTGCCCAATTTGGTTCTGAGAAATCTTATGTATGCATTTAAAGCGATTCAAGATTGGACGCAGGCACCAGACGTCATTCGTCAGCTCTCTTGTTACTCTCCTCATTCCACGCTAAGACCGTTTTGCACCTTCAGACTCTGTTTTCTCTTGGCAGTTTGTTTTATGCGTCTAAAGGGACACTAACTGCTCCCAACATGGCTGCTGGCGTTGAAAATGAACCTTTTACCATACATATAAACATCCGTAGTTTGCACTTTAGTTGTCATGTGGCGAGAGAGCGTCTGTGTTTTTTTTTTTTCGATGCCGCAGAGTTCCCCGAGCAAACAGGAAGTCGTCACTAAAACCGAATGTGCAACAGGCAACGCTCGGCCAAAGTAAGAGCTGTAAAAACTGTAAATATCTTTCTGCAAAAGTGGGAGAGTAAAAAAAAAAGAAGTTGAAAAAGTGCAGGAATACACAATATGTTGCACTTTTCAGCAAAACTTTGCAAAAAAAAAAAACAAGCGTTATGATATCACTTTCAAATACAAGAAGGATTTGTGGCTGTACATGCATGAAAGAATGAGGACTCTCCTGAAGTCACCTTACTTTATTAAAAAATGAACAGCAGTGAATATTTCAACACCGTAAAATTTGAGTATTACTAAATCTGCCGTGTCTTATCCTGTACTTTAATGCAAGCTGTTTGCTTTGGCACCGCATGCTGCAAAATGGCAGACCTTGAGGAAAACTGTATTTAGGGATCAGGCCAGTAATCTGGCCTTGATAATACAGTTCAAACGCAATAATTTTCCCTTCAGCGCTGCGTCTAGTTTTCATGACATTAGTCATACACTGCGACGCAGTTTTATATTTTACTACCAATACACAGGCAGATGTAAACCTTTTAGTTTTTTGGCAGCTGTATTGATGGATGCAATAAAACGTTCTCCTAAAAAAAACCCTGTATCTGATCAAATTACACTGAGAGGGTATGAAGGCCACAAAGGACTGGAGGGAAAAGACAGCTCACCATTCTATCAGTGACCGCGGTGACATTAAAGATGACATTTTGACCGGGGCTGTTTAGTCCTATTGTTATTTATTCCTTGTCACCGCTGCCCTTTTCATTGGCGAGAAACAACCGAGCCAAAGTCTGACTTCTTCAAAGTAGCAGCCATGCCACCCAAAGTCAGCATTAATTGAATCTGAAGGACCACCACCCTAGCATTTATCTCTGAAAGGCCTGCGTATTCATCTACAGGCTAATATCCTCCGATGTGGAGCCCTTTTTCTAACCCCTGTCTGATTGTGGTCGGAGTAATCTTCAGTTCATTTCCTATTACAGCTCTCCACAAGCAGGGCGTCCGAGGGTCAAGTGGTCAGTCGCAAAGCCAAAGTGATCACAGCTCTCTCTTTGAAGTCTTTGAAGGCCACTAACTAACAAAGAGGAGTGTATCCATGGCCACCGCTGGTGAAAGAGCGAGAATGTGTTGGTTGCTGCAGATAAAATCTCCCGGTTCATTTCAAGGTCAGCAGACTTTTTCACACTTCCCAAACGTTGTTGGACAAGAAGTGCATTCTGTACCGGAGCGCCGCAGCACCTTTGGAAACCGATGTTATGATTCATGCAGGAAACTTTGGCCTCTGGAACAGACTTCAACACAATGTGCTTCCTCTCTTGCTCCTTCCTCACTTTCCTATTGGCCGCAGTATTTCATGAAATGTGTGTGTGTGTGTGTGTGTGTGTGTGTGTGTGTGTGTGTGTGTGTGGGGGGGGGGGGGGGGGGTGGGGAGACTTTTCGTGGCCAACATTTCGGTTTCCTTGGAAGATTTCAAGTCAGTCCACATGAAGGAAATCACGCCACCTTTCGTTCCACGCATTAATTTGACGTGAGCCACTGTTCAAAGCGCGTCAATATTAACTAAACAAAGACGTTTAGTTTTTGTGGCAGTTCGTTGAAAGTCTCCACAGCCAGAGTTCACTGGGTGGGAGGTACAGCTGTGTGTAGCTCCCTCTGAACTAGACCCTCACATGGAGGCTGTGGGAAAGGGCCAAAGGAATCCTTCCAAAAGGGACTGAGGGTGAGAAACACAAATCTAAAGAGGACCTCTGCGGTCACGGGGCCTGTGGGTACAGTATGCGAGTCCGAGGAGCGCTGAATAATGTCGGCCTCTCTCTCATGCCCCCAGACCTCCACATAAGTCACATCGGCTTTCTCTGACAAAGCCTCTCTCTGACGAAGAGAGAGGCAGCACATCAGCAGTGCTGTGCACAGCGCACACTGTCAGAGGGGTTCAATGACGGGGTGTTGGCAATTTCAAGTTGTGTTTTTTTTTTTTTTTTTTTTCAGGACAGGAGCAGCTGTTAAAATGTTATCCTGCCATTGTGTCCAAGCACACGATGTTTCACAACTGGCTCAGCTGTCCCGTGTTTTTTTTTTTTTCACTGTCGCCTGTGATCCGACTTTAACTTTGAGAGCCCGTTTACCCTTTTTTAGAAATGAACACGACACGTTATCAGTGAGAACGGAGCGTCCGGTGCTGAGCGTGGCACACAAAAAGGCCGGAAAAGATATTAGAGCTGCGGTAATTCATCAATTAGTCATCAAAAATGGAATTAATCTCCAACTATTTTGATAATCAATTAATTTGTGTGATTTTTACAAGAAGGAAATGTCAAAATAGCTTCTTTCACCTCTTTGACAGTTTAATTCACAATTATATGATATATATGATGCATATGAACAAATCTTAGTTTAAAGAGTCTTTTCTAGCATAGAGCAAACCACATTTTGAGTTTTCCTTCCTGTTTATTTCACATCGTCATTCTCAGAAACCCTGTTGTATATCTCTTTGAATATACAAGCGATTCTACGCGAGCCAAAGGCAAACTTAAGAAGTCCTTTAAATAGTCGGGTTGTTTGCAGCACATTCCTCCAGCTATGCCATCTTTGTATAAATAAACATCCTCGACTAAACATATATGGCCACATAGCCACTGGAGTCAAAACTCCCTCGCGAGCGTTGTGAGCTTTGTCTCTCCAGTGGCGGACGTCGCCTTCAGCTCTGTCGTACCCGAGCTTGTCAGAACAAACAAAGATGTCGCTGCGGGGCGAGGCAAACAAAACGAAGGTGACAGTTTACTGCATGGCACACCAACATGGTCCTCAATATGCCAAAAGTCCTCTGCACCTAGCCAGGCTTTAGCCAAAAAAATCCCACATTCAGCCTCTTCAGCCTGCCCAAAGCCTGATGGATGTCGTCGTTGAGTCTCCGGGACCACCATGGCAGCTGCCAACACTCACAGTCTGCTCTCATCAGCTCCCACAAAGCTAGTAAACTCTGTGGCCATTGTGGGTTAGTGCTGCAGTGTGTTTTTGTGTCATGTGGACATCATGCGGTGAGCTTTTCAAAAGAACCTGCCATCCTGTATTCCAGCAGAACAGTAGCTCAGCGCGCCCCCGCCTCTCTTTGCAAAGGATCCAGGAGCTAATGCTCGGTAATTCGAGGGTACACTCGGTCACGGTGAAAAGAAGGGACTGTTGTGAGTCGGCATGCCAGTTTGCAGCGAGGTGACATCTCACTCTCATGTCGCCTTGTACTTGTTTGTTCTCGCTGCCGCGCTTGATGAAGATGTTTCGCCGTTCAACTGAAGTGTTTACACAACACCATCTGTCCCAAATTCCTCCCGCTAACACGCAAACAAATTGTGTGCCTCTGTTCCGAGCAAGAAAATGCTTCCCACAGTGAAATCAATTAAAACCCAAATTACATATTCAGACTGAGCACTTGCAGCTTCTCCTTGAAGATAACAGGAGGAGAAAGATACACTGTTGATCAATCATCACTTGCTTTTACAGTAAATGAAGCTTTCCCTGCCCTGACCACAGAACAGTGTGGAAACACTCTTCTCCCCGAGTTCTGTGTTATTACACGTTATTAAAACTGGCCTTTTGACAAGCATGCATGAAATGAGTGCGCATAAGTGCAAGAACCGCCCCTCTGGTTCTAATCACAGTTGTGTTGCTTGTTTGGCAAAGCACCATCTGCCGAGGACCCGGCCCCACCGGGGTGAAACTCAATCCAGATGCCTGCTATTTGGCAACTCCGGCACTGTCTCATCCTATACTCCACACTGGCTTCCACAAAAAAACAAAAAAAAAAACATGACCAACTCCACTCAGGGCAGCGGAGCAATCCTTCATGTATGGATCTCGACTTCTGGGGAGAAGTTTATTGAAATAATCTGACGGGCTTTCAAAAAAGTTGTGCAGAAAAACAGCAGCATGGGTCCAGATGGCCCCAGAAGGAGAGAGAGAGAGAGAGAGCTGTGAGAAATCAGGCTCTTGGATTAAAGGGATATTTCACTCATTTGTAGTGTAAATATAGAATGCTGAAAGCCTAAATACGATCTTGAGATTATCCCGTGTGTCTGTTTCATGGTGGCGCGGTGGCTGTTGCGGCTCGGGGACCTCGTTTATGAAAACAGACTCGAGATCAGTTTTGATCTCAAGTATGTCTCAAGCATAAATGATCTTATCTCGGAGTAAAGTCTGGACTTGATGTAACTTATTTTCCTGCTGGTTGTGTCGGGGCATCACAGTTATTAAAGCGTCCTGTGGTGAACTTTCACATGAGATTTATCTGCATTCTCGGTTTAGTTTTTTCTATAATACTCTGATTCAGTTTCCTCTACCATCGCTGTGAACCCGTCTTACAGTTGGTTTTACTTTTTCCCTTTTGGTCCATTTGTGTAAGAGGAAATCACAAGGCAGGTGCCATTCATTTAAGTTGATTTGACATTTATAGATCACAGGTGCATGAATAATAAATGGGCCTGCTGAGGGTTTTGTGTGCTCAGCAACACTGAAAATGATCTTAAGACTACTGCTCTTTCATCCGTCCATCCTGGAAGAGTGATCCCTCCTCTGCTGATCCTCTTGAGATTTCTTCAGTGTTTTTCCTTATCTCAATCAAACGATGGATATTTTCATGTTCAAGTTTAAGATTCCGCTTTGACTCAGGACACGACCCCTTCCTCTGCCCCACTTTGCCCCTGCGTTGGCACGCAGTGTAACGTAGAATTAGGTTAACCAATCACTGTTTGCAGGCATATCACCCAAACTTACTATGGTAAATACCGCACGGATTATCAGTGCATGAGCAGACAGTCTGCACTTTATCAGATCAAGTGCATTCACCCAGCCACACAGACACACACACACACACACACACACACACAGCCCTCCCTCCGGCTTGCTCAAATTCTAGAAACACCCCATGGTTGTTACACAACAGCAAAATCCTGCAGCTTTCCCCAGAATGCACTGCTCTCTTTGAAGTGAGGAGTGATGGACTCATGGCATCCCGGGAAGAACCCCCTGCTGTAAAAACCATGTTATCTGTCTGTCAGATCAGTTCAACTATACATCTCTACAGTATCTGTCCCGAAACACCTCCCTCCATCATTTCATATCTGTTAGCAGGAACAGATGTCTGCAGGCGGAAAACAAATGTCTGGAGGTCGGGGGTTTAACTTTTACATTATTATCTTGCGTTTATTCTTCTACTTCTAAACAGTCACTGAAATGCTCCACACAACACATCACTTAACAGTATAGAAAGACAACCGTTTGCAAAGTTACTTCATCATTTTTTGGCTCGTATTCACATCGCCGGCTATTTATAAAATAATCTGTGTCATAAATCTCTGTCCGTGTGATGCAGTGGTTGTGTTACAGTGCAGTGTTCACAATTTAAAGAACCATACATCAAACTCTGCTCCGAGCCAAAACCAGTAAACAAGCTATTAGGCATAATGAAGTATTATTTATGGTAGGTATAATTCTGGAAAAAAAAAAAAAAGAAAAAAAGAAGAAGAAATGCCAACATCGTGACCTCAGATATTAATGGGATGGAAACGCTTTGAATGACGATTTTTAATCCGTCAGCCAAACCCCAGAAGCGCAACATCGTAAACAGAAATAGTTTTGAGCAGTTTGAGATGAAAGCAGGTTCGAAAACGAGCTCGGGACCTTCAGTTGAGAGAGCAGAGCGAAAGATTTGGATTCAGCGGCTTCGAGTCACATTAGGAAACTGGAAGCATTTTGTTTCTGCAGGCGGTTATACAGACATCACCTGAGAATAACATAATGGATTATTGTAGTTACTTTTTAAGCCATTAGTCAGTGAGCATATCAATAAGTTGTTCTAACCAGAAAGCAGATTCAAAGCATCATTATTATGAACGAATCTTACCTTAAAATAACACCATCAAAATCATTCTGCTGGTACACCTGCTTGCTACAGAGAGAATGTCCTGCTCTACACCTCAGACGCCTGATGTTGCACTGTGCAACTTGAGTTGCTTTGTTGCACACACCACCGAACATGTCTGCTGGATCATATTTATGGACAAAAATCCTTTCCTGGTTATCCCTCTGGCTCGTAGCTCAGTTAGCTCAGTTAGCTGTGCAGCTAGCACACTCTGCCTGGGCCAGAGTGGAGGCTCGCTGCACTTTGTGGTTGTCGTTACACCGCTAGGAGCTTTGATCCGCCCTCAGTAGGAGGTTTTTGAAACCAGGGTTGGAAAATACTGTCTTGGAGTGACACCAAAATCTGACCAGAGTAGCTAGCTGGCTTACTCAATTGTATCTGGTGTTGAGGCACTCGCTTGTCGTTCGACTGTGTTAGCAAAGTTGTTGACTCACTACTTTTTGAGCACTAGTAATGTAATTGTGACAAATGCACACGTACAGCGGTCCACATTAACCACAGTGGTGGAGTGAGGTGAAACTCTCAAGACACCAAATCGCAAAAAAAACCAACATGAGTTGTGCATAATGTTGCTTTGAGTAGAGTGATACAATCCAGCTCGTTTTCCTGCCGTCTGTTTGTTCTTGAGAGACGGATGTCAGGGAGTAAAAGAATCTATTGTCTACCTGAGTAATGAACACATGTTTGAGCGTAGGATAGATTTACTTTCTATCCACCCCCTAAATGTAAATCAGCTTTTTTTCTCTGTTTTTTTGCTCTCTTTGAATGTAATGTATCCAGGTGTAGAAAGTCAGAAATGCCCCGGAGGCTTTCATATATAATGATACCTTTTCTCCGCGTGTCTCCCGGTAGAGACCGTTAACCTGTTATGGCTTCAGCTGAATGATACATAGCGATGTACCAGCATGTCGAGATTTATTGTGATGTAACGCACGCGTGCTGTGCGATGGCTTTTCTCAGTTGCACTGCAGCAAGGTAAACACAGACACACTGTTAAAACTACCTTGAAGAGGTGTAAAAGAAACCAGGCACAATGAATAAAAACACAGTGCGTGGAGGCAGTGATTGATTCTCCGCCATGCCATCCCTGCGACATACGGCTGGGTGGCCCATTATGTTCGGTAGATATAGGCTCTAATCGCATCATCTTTCTGTGTGATCCAGTTAGGAACAAGTGACTAAAGGCTTCTACATCTAATAAACAGCATGCATCCTGCATTGCCACTGGAAATGGGGCCTCAGATATGGACTGCAGACAAAAGCTGCCTTGTGTGTAGCAGCGGAGGAATGCTCAGGGAAGTCCATGCCTGCTCCCTGGACTTACTCTTATCTGATTGAAAGCGCAGGGAGGCCCTTGCATTTATTCAGGCTTTCTCCTACAAGCCGGTTAAGCCCAAAGTCTGGCTCCTCTGCACAGCTGCAGCAGCGGGACTTGAGTTCAACATGTCGCCCGGGCGAACCCAGGGGTTCGGAGGCACTTTGCGGTGACGGGTTTTCTCGCCGCTCTATCTGTCTTCTGTGTCTCCGGACGAGGCATGTTCTTTGTTTGCGCTGCAGTCATGTGTTTTTGGGTGTGAGGGAAATGTGGCTGATGTAAGAAAAACTGTGTAATGACACCCTTGTGGTTCACTGATCCTACCCAAGGTCCTCCATGTGTTGGCTATAAACATAGAGTCCCACCTCTACATGACCTCACTATGCTCACACGGCTCATCCCTTTACCACCTTAAATACATAAATAATGTGTACATGAGGAACATAAGGACAATGGATTATGCTCCGACAATGTCCTGATTCCAGCCCCCCTGTGGGAGGGAGGAGGTGGTTACGTCCAGCACTCTGTCGTCTGCTGAAGTCTGCGTGTCTCTAGAAAATCCTGTGTGGTGAATGTAGACCTCCCATAAAACAAGACTTCCAGACAAGGGCGGCCACCTCGGCTCTACCTCCACACAAACCTCCCACAATGCATTAAAAAGGCCAATAAACAGGCGTGCTGGCAGGCAAAGAGCGGGGAATGTGCAGGGAGTGGAGAGAGGATGGTGATACGTGATGGGAGCAGACAGACACGACCTGTAGATTTGTCAGACAATTTGCTCCGTCTACCGTTGCGCTCGATGCTGCATGTTTTTTAGGAAGCAGGCCAGAGAAAGTCAGAGAGGGAGATATTTGAGATGTTTATAAATAGGAAAGTTGGAGCCTGCACATCTGATAAGAGAAGGCCTCAAACAAAACACCAAACACAAGAACAATGGAGAGTAGGAGGGCTTTGGGAGGGACGGGGGCCCAGAGAGGGGAAGGCTGAAAGGCCCACAGTGTAGCGGCGCAGCGAAGAGAGGGAGGCACACAGCGCCATGCTGACAGCACCACTCTGAAAAACAGCACAGCAGACGTGTTTTGCCATCATCTTTCACCAGTTCGCAGATCAGCTGCTCCGTGTTGTTGTGTAGACATAAAAGGGAAAAACCAGGTCGAAACTCCTCATTGCAGTTTAATGCTTCTGGAGCAATGACTGAAGTCAGCTTTGGATTTCAGCTTCCTCTGACACAACAACCCCTCCATGAAAGTATTAACTCTAAAGTGTTGTCTCTGAACCTCCAGATCCAGTGGACCTGCGTCTGGGCGGGGCCACACACACTGCTAAACTATGACAAAATGTATGTTGTGTTTCCATTGATGAGGCAAGAAAAGACTAAAATGTCATTTGGGCTGTCGGACAAACCAGGAATAATTTGTTTTCCACAATTTGCATCTGATCTGTTCATCAAAATACAACCAATACATCCCCGTTATTGACTGACGTGTGCAGATTCCGAGGTGATGCAGTTCAAAACTGACTAAAAAAAAGGAGATCTATGGATACAGCTCATTGACAGTTCATCAGAAAGAAAAGCAGAGTGCAGTATGAAGAGTCTTGCCCCGTGGCTACAGGTTAAGTGGGAGAAAACAAACAACCAGTAGAGACAGCTGAAGTCGTTCCACCCTGCTGTGGATGTCACGGTGAGTTAGCTAACTCCACTGTAGCTCCTCTCCAGGTCCTGTTAACTGAGCATATTTGCTAACGTTAAGTCAGTGTAACCGAGCAGTCGGCTGTGTCAACTTGTGGCTAACCGTGTATGCTCAGCCTGGCTGGAGGCCAGTTTTTCTCATGAAAAAAGGGTTTTTTTTTCAGTTTGCAGTGACTAAAAAATGAGTGAATGAGAATGGCTTCCAGGCTAACGTTGGCCGGGTTAATGTGTTTGCTAACTTCAGTCCGCTCACGTCACAGCCTGATCAAAGTGTCTGGCGTCCTGAAAAACACAAAGCTGCTACTTCTGCAGACGCATATTAGTCTAATTGAATGTGTTTAAAGAGAGAAAACGTTTTAACTTAAAGTTGACTGAAATGTTTGACTTTTCATGACTCAGACTCAACTAAAACTATGAAGCATACAAAAAAACATATTTGTCTACAGATTCATATGAAATCTAAAACAGCTGCCAAATGTAACACATGACACTTGTGCAAACGTAACACTTCTGTGGTTTGTAAAAATGTGCAATGCCAACATTTTTTTTCTGATGACTGGGCTGATGTGTAGCCACATTCAGTTAAAACTGCTTTTTTTACCTAAATCTGGAGGGTAGAAGTGTCAGATCCTGGTCTATTGTCTATTGTTCACAGGTCAAATAACAGAATATTCTATTTTTCAGCTAAATTTACTCCATTTCTTCACTTTGAAAACAACCTTCTAGTGAAAACGTTTTAACTTTTAAACAAAGTTTACGGATTATCAGTTTCTCACTCGTGGAGGGTACCGCTTCAGGTGCTTTCACTGGCAGTGTCCTGCATGATGATCCAGAGTTATGACACTGCCTTCGTCCTTAACGTAGCATGTGACCCGTCCAAACAAACTGATAAAACATTACCCTGGGTCATTCCGTGTAAAGGGATGAGGGGCATGATACCCTGAAGTTTCATCATGGGATCTGAGCTGAAAGGAACAAAGACCCTTCTCGGAAATGTTATATCTGTTAAAAAATCAAAAAGTGATGAGGACAGGATGTCTGGACGGCATAAAGGTAAAATGGTCCTCAGTGTTACGGCTGCAGCTTGTTTATGACTGGACTCATATGCATCAGAAAGAACAGTTTTACTGGTGATGGAGCCATTTGTCATCTGGTATTGTTTCCACAGTGACACGAGTTTTGTTTCGCCATAACAAACAGTTTGTCACCACCCAATAGAGAACTGTGACAGGTTTGAATAATGGCAGTAGCCCACGGCGTCAGTGCCCTTTTCCTCTCAGCTATGATGTTTTACTTCAGCCAGACCTCCATTATTGTGGCAGGAAGCGTGGTGTCAAAAGATCATTCCTGTGGCCGGGATGATGATGATTTAATAGCACCATCTAACTATAACATGAAGGTTGTTTTTTTTATGTTTTCCATAGTTTTTATCCTCTAGTGAGTCACAGCAACACTGCGTACTCTGTGAAGAAGCTGATGATTAATCTCTCTGTAAGCAGTTAGGCAGAAACCCACCCGTTCTCTAATGAATGCACTACTATTGTTGTTTTTCATATTTTCACATCGATTTATCTTCCTTACTCTATTTGCTACATTTGCATATACTAGCACATATCTCCTTTTAACCCTCAAAGACCTAGAAAACTGCTGGTGACTGATGTAGCTATTTCCTAAAATGTTTAATTACTTTTGAACTGCTAATTCTATCCATATGCGTTTTTAAAAATCATATAAAATGGAGATACTTATCTTGTCAGTGGTATCACACGTATCTTGTTTGGGCATTCAGGGGCTCCGTAGTGAAATGTGACCATGCCGTCATCGTTCTTCAGCTCTGATTCGTCCAAACTGGAAACCAGCGTAGTTTCTTACTCCTGCCGAGTTCATTTCAATGGACACATGACCCCAGAGTCTGCTTCAGTGTCCTCTGTAATGATTTGATAATCTTTCTATTTAATCTCTTTTTTGACACATCCACATGGTCAGTAAGTTAAATATGAGATTACTCCTAGCTGATGATATAATAAATGGCTGTGACTTGCCTAGGAAAGGTCAGATGTAGACACAAAATCATATGGAAGTCTAAAATATCCAACTTCCCGATGTTCTGCCTGAGTTCACAATGAATAAATACATAACAATAAAAAAAAACTATACTGAATCAATTGATTCTCACAAAAAGCAAATGTAAGATTGGGGCTTTGAATGAGCCAGACTGAAGTTTAAGTTCTCCAGAATCAAATGACAAATCAGATGATTAATACATGAGAGTCAGAGTCAGACGGCCCTAGAACTCTTCCCAGATCTTTACAGCAGTACAGTGTTCAGGAAAGACTAAGTTCAAACATGAAATACATTTTTTCACAATGAAAAATCTGCACAAAAGTCCACTCAAGTCTGTTCTGTATCACGCAAGAGCCGGTGGTGCGACCGCTGAGACATCATGGACCCGACAGAAGTTTTAATTCGAGTCTTTTCATATAACAAAGCCTTTCAGCTTTCCACTGTATAAAGAGATTTCTTGCAGCCATTCAACCATATCATTTGAATCAGAGTGAGATCAATGGGCTTTAGGCATGTGAACTTTCATATTCTCTATTCTGCAGCGCCACACAGAATAACCCCAAAGGGAGAAACGGCACCTTTTGAACTGTAGAGGAACATTAGTGAGGGACTGTGGATCATGAGTGTTTAAATCTGGTTTTATATATATATAAATGCAGTCCACTTTTTAATGCTGAAGTGACTTGAGAGAGTTTGGTAGGCTATTGTTGGTGAGGTGGTTCAAGGATATGAATTCAGATTCAAGTGTAAGTAAGAAATAATACACCGAGATAAAATAACTGCAGAGGCTGTTGCAAAGAACTCGAGTCAGGAAATCATAATTTTCACACATCAGAGAGGACTGTGGTTTATTTCACCTTGAAAGTACTTCTTATTCACCTCCTTGGCCTCAGTATGGTATAAAGCATAACAGATGATTGATTGATGAAGAGAAAAAGGTGAAACAAACATGTAATTTCAAGCCACTGTGACATGCTCAGTTGAGGGTTTTTTTTTTATGTATTTTCTGTAATACATCATGAAATCATGACTCTAGCTGTTACTGCATAAACACATCCAAAGCCAACATATATACCTTATGTGACTGTGAAACATGTGGTCCTATTCTGCGGCTTTATTCTCTACAAATGGCTGGTTGGAGTTAGATCCCCCGCTGGCTGCCATTTGGTACACCACAAGGGTGTAGCAAGATAAATCTCATAGAAAATGTGGTTGTGTTCGCCTGATCTGGCGGTGGAGCTACAGCGTGAGCCATAACCACAACAAGAAGGTATAGAGCATTTTGATTACAAAACATATGGGCGTCACATGTCACACGACAACACAAAGACGTTGGCTTTTAGAAGTCCAAGCGGGCTGACTGAATAAAGAAGGAGGCCGCTATTAAAAAGTGATGGCAGGTGTCAGAAGCATTTTAGTTGAAGCGGTTAAAGAAAAGAAAAGAAAGATTCCTTGACATTATTGGATAGTGTGGAATTGATGTATTTCATGTTCTCTAGCAGTGAAAACAAGTGTCTGGAAAATAATTCAAAGTTGACGGTGCAGCTGTTTTGAGCACGTTATGTTTTCATGGACAGTGACTTATTTATTAACATCCAATAATAAGGAAGCAGTTCGATGTTTGAGGGAATTATTCAAATTACACGAGAAGGTTGTTGCCACTTTCATTTGCGTATGTAAATATGAGTCTAGCCTCAGGAGCAGGTTAGCCTGGCTTAGCATAAAGACAGGAAACATCTAGTCCTGCGTGAACGATAATGACTATACCACCAGCCTTTAAGTTCACTATTTAACGACAGTTAGCTGGAGTCTTGTCGTCACAGCAGGGGAGATACTGGAGATTCTCGCCTGACCCAGAAATATCAAAAAAACACACGGGTCTAATCATTTGTACAAACCCAAAAATGTAAATAAGCCAATAAGCATATTTATCCAAATGCTTAACTATTCCCTTTAGTCAAATCTTCTGTAAGCTATTATTTGCGCTCCAATATTTGACCTCTCTCAGCAGCAGATGAGCCTTATCAGTCGCTGTTTTATCTGATGATGGGACCAGAAGCCGCCTCATCAGGCTGGGTAGTGGCTGGTAGAGGCTCATGGGAGGTGAAGTAGAAAGAGAAAGGTGGGGGCGTTCTGCTCCATTACAAGCTGCAGCAGGGGGTACGTATATACACCGTGAAGGCTGCCGACAAACTATCCTGTGCCTTTAAAACTCCTCGTCTTTTTTGAAAAAGGAGGGAGAGTTTTAAACGCTTCCCATACACAAATACACACAGGTCAGTGACCGGGAGATACTGGAAAGATCGATAATGTTGCATCAAATAGCACCGTCACCCGGATGTGTCCTCAATGGGAAGTGTCAATGTCGGTGAGTCACTCGGGCTGAATGGAGGTTGAACTTGGGACGCTGGTTTGTGCCCGGAGGTTTTAGAGTGAGGCGAAGCAGAAACGTTCTGATGGTGGATGAAAAGAATTGATTAAGACGAGACGGTTTGTCCTGACGGAGGGCACCTCCACTTCTGTGTTTTCTCATCTCTGCTCCAGTAAAACTCTAAAAGACCTTTGACGTCAGGCTTCCCCAGACACTCACTCAGATTCCTAAGTGTAACTAAATCACCCCAAAGGTCGCGTGTGTCTATCAACCTGGAGATATATGTCCTGTTTATTGCCCATAAAGGTCATTAGCATTTCCTCCCCTGCTGTCATCCGTTCCCTTGTACAAACATCCACACCAGTTCAATTCTCCACACTCAGACAGCCTGGCCTGGTCCAAAGCGAGAGGCTCCAACAGCCATGCAGCAGAGACAGGCTCCATGTGCAGAGCGTCGAGGTCCGTCGGCCCTTTGTTTCTCCATTCAAAGAGTTCCTGACACTTGCTTGCTTCCTTTCTCTCTTCCAGTCGGTCCCCGCACAGTTCCCATCAGTCTTCGGTTCAGATATTCTAAAAATGATTTTGGTTGCAAAACACACGGACTTCCCCTCAGGCGTCACACATGCACAATGAAAAAGACACTATTGTCTTCAGAAATGTGTTTGTCGTCAAGAATCAAAAAGGATTCTTGTCGGGAAAATAGGAACAGGTATTCATTTTGGAATTAGGCATAATGCCAGCATGTTGATGTACCGTCTTTGTTCAGCTAGTATTGTTGAATACTGTTTGATATATGACATAAAACCTGATTCATGCTGTGCGTTCTCGAGTTCCACCTACATTATTGCAGTGAGAGGGAGGAAGTGAACTCCCAGAGATGTTCGTGTTGATCTCCGATGGAGGAAGGTTGTCTGCGAAAATGTAGAAGTCGGCAGCGTGCCAGCTCAAGCTGCTCACAATGTGACTGAAACACAAGGATTTAATAATGACGGAATTTAAGGACAAATTGATTTCATGGAGGTCGTCCTGACTTTTACTTTCCATTTCTAGTTTCAAGTCTGTTTGTTGTTAGCAGCTGATCAGAGCACAGCCCAGAAAAAAACGTGACTCATTCTGTTGAAAGTTTTTTTTAGATACCAAGTACGATTGTAGCGCCTTCTAATGGCTGAGTTCTTTGCATCCAGGTCAGGTGTCACCGCAGTATCTGTATCTTGAAGATGATGGATTTGCTGACAATCAGCCCAAAATGATCTGCCCAGTTACAATACTGTCCAGAAAAAAAAAGGTCTCCCTGTTGCAGGCAAAATTAAAGATTTAATTCTGGCTTATCAGTTCCTGGAAGGCATTAGGAAGGTTCGAGCACGGCACTTTATCTTAAAAAGTGAATGAAGATCGCTTCAAACGCGAGAAAATAAGCTCTGCACTTAAACGAGTGCGCCTGCACACTGCAACTCCGCCTGTGATTTAAGTTGATGGACTTCATTAAAAAGAAATGAGCACATTCTATGTACGCTCCTCGTCTTTCCATTAATAGGCCCGGGAGCTGCCTGCAATATACTGTGTGCTTTAACGTGATGAGAGGGGCTGAAAAACATCAGCTGACTGGAGGTTGGTCGATGCGCTGGCTGCTGGCCAGGGGCTCTTCTTTATGGTTCACCTCCGTCTGCAGACTAAACAAGCCTATTTTTCAGACAGAAACAATATACAGTGTATAGCAGAGACAGTTTATTGTGGAATGTAAAAAAAAAAAAAAAAAACTTGTGCACAAAAGAGGAATACCGTACATGCACACGCACGTATGCACACACACAAACACACACATAGAGGCAGTTGCTGTAGTGGATGGTAGACCACAGGGTGTAGGCAGACAGCCAGTGAGTCAAAATGAGGCCCAAAGTAACCACTCTGAAATGAACGCTTTAGAGGACAGCCAAACCACGACATCAAACACACAGACACACGCAGAGAGTGAGAGGAAAGAGACACTGAATACAAACAGTTGTTAGCGATGTTGTGTGTGGATGAAGGCCTTCTAGAAAAAAAAAAAGAAAGAAAAAAGCTTGGGAGGACAGTATTCTCGGCTGACCGCTCCACTTTCCAATTCATAGGGAAAGTCTTTGAGGAAAAATGTCTCGAGAAAAAAAAGGAGAAAAACAATGCAGCTCGGGCCAAAAACACAAAACTCTGGGTCAACAAAAAAATGAGGTCAGGCGGCTTTGAAGCGACGTTGCCGCTGGATTTTTGTTATCTGAGTTGCTATCTCAGTGTGAGGCTCGTGATAGAAAGTGGCTGAGAGAAATCAGACAGTAGAAGCAGGCGATGATCGTGATCTTGTAGCGCTCTGATTTAAGCCAATTAGGTTCCGATCTTAATTAATACCTTCGCGTTTAAAAGCTGCAAAGGCCGGATTAGGTCAGATTGAGTCTTCCAAAAAACCCATAACTATATTTCCATTTTCTCATTCCACAACTTTGAGAACATTGTTTTCATCAACAAAAATGAAAAACGGCTTTAGTACCTGTCTGTGATGACACGGCTTATTTGCAGGGGGGTGTTTTATATGTTTCTGTGAGACAGTTAAAAAAATTAATTAATAAATTAAAAAAATACATAAAATGCTGGTATGCCGAGACGTTTCATTCCATGAGACATTTTTCATCTGACATTTTCCGCCAACTCTTTATCCAAGGGGATTGTTTTCTGTAAATAGAAACTGTCACCAGCTAACGGTGGGGACTTGAAATATGACCACAGTCACTGAAAGGACATAAACACAAGTTGGCAGCTTCACCTGCACAGAAGCAATTGTCTGTGCCGGCAGGGGAACCAGCTCATCTAGAAGCAGCTTCTCAGGCCCGAACAAGGATTTCTTTCTTTAATCGTTGCCAAGAATTACACTGACATATTCCTCAGTAAACACATCTATAATATAGCAAAAATACATCCGAGGCTTCTATCTTTCTCCAATAAATTACACTCTGAGACTATTTGCTGATGAATGCTTCATGAATTAAATGTCTGTGAACACGCCACTAAAATGTTGTTTTTTCTACTATATCAACATTTCTACAATGTGTCATGTCACGTTTACATGAACAAGCCGACTTCCATGTCAAGAGATGGCGATGATGGCGGTGGCGTGACAGCCAGGCGAGAAGGCTGCCAAGCCAGAGACCACTGTCTGGGATGACGCTTCAACATTTGTGAGCGTGAAACCACGGGATATTTTTGGAGAGATGTCGGGACATTTTCCAGCTGTGTGTGTGGCAACAAACAGGGATGTTTTTGAAGAGACGTCGGGCCAATTTCCAGCCATGTTGGAGACGACGGAATCAGGTAAACAAGAACATAATCTTTACCTCAACCTAACCAAGTGCTTTTTGTGCACAAATCTAAACATATCAAAAGCAAAGTTGCATAAAGAAATGTAATATTTCAACATATCTGTTGTGTTTAGAAACATTCATTGCCAGAAAGTAAAGCTCCTAAACAATCGCAGCCATTGAAACAAAAGACAACACTTTCAGATGATACAGTGCGCCTGTCTGAGCACTTCTCTCCCACAATCCTCGAGGGAGAATCATGTTTCTTTGAAAGCTTTCATGCCGTTCCAAAAATTTCAGAGCTCCCGCTGTCTGCAGTCCGAGAGCTCCCTGAACTGTGAGGTCAGTGGGAGGGAAAGGTGGCTCAGGGTTGGAGCCAAAGCCAGAGACAGGCCAGAGGCCAGAGCATTATGAAACACACAAACACACAGCTGTGTGTGGACAGCCTCCCACTGTTCTTGCCGATCCACCACAACAGGCCGCTAATCCCTCTTAGATCTGCTCATCAGGGCCAGACAGTGCCCATCCAGTGGCGCTGCCGCATCTGGTGGAACCAAACAGCGGAATAATCTTGGCTTATGGCCACAGCAGAATGGAGCAGGGGGCCCATGAGGCGGGAGTCCTGGGGGCCCTCACCGGATACCCTGCTGCCCCACCTCTCCTCTCTGTCCCACTGAGAGAAAGAAACCATGAAAAACGGGGAGATGTCATGAGGACGTATGAACCTCAAGCACACGACCAGGAGTCGAGTCTTTTTTTGTTTGCTGACTATTTAATGTTGAAGCAAAGAAAAATCAGCCAAGGTCAACCGATGCTTTCGTCTGAATTAAATATAATTGTATCCGAGTTGTATTTATTAACCTGTTATTTAAAAGACTAAATTAGGATAAAAGAAGGCAAAATAGCCACACAAGACTTCTACACAAAGTGTTTAAAACCATTAAATTCTTAACACGATTAGGTGCAAGAGGATTTGTGTGGCCTCGGCAGACTCAGCAGCTCTAATAAAAGCAAATAGCTGAATAGGACTGCAGAGTCTAATGTGACTTAACCCACATTAAACAGGGTCAGTGTGATTGTGTTTACCTGCGCACAATAATGAACGGCTGTGTTTTCCCACTCAAATGAGTTCACCCATGAGATCACATTTTCGAGACGCATGCATCATTTTGACTACAGATTTTTAAATACACCCTTAACACATATACATTTTTAATGCAGCTACAGTGATATGTACATCTCATGTGCTTTAGAAATGTATTAGCAAGTCTTTTTACACTGACATCATAAAGCAGCAACAGACAGAGATGTTTTGTCCCACCTGACCAACCCTAAACACTCTAATTCAAATAATGATGCAACAGTGCTGATGAGTACATCTAGATGATTCACTAGTGGCAAAAATCACAGTGATAATCAATCAATTTCCCAGGGAGAGACAGAGCACATGGTCAGGAGGCTATTTAATCACACACATTACTAATGGAGGTCGCCCCAATCTTCTGGATTGTATTAACACTGAAAGCTTCATGTGAGCCGACCTGATTCAGACTCCTATTCTGTGACAAAAGGCAACTAATAAATTTCCCTTGGGAGACAAAGAAAATCCGAGGAACGTGCCATAAAACTACTGTTAAAGCATACGGCCGAGGTGGATGTTATTGAAAAGGATACATTACAAGGTTGACCCCAGGTCACTGCTCATTATTTCGCCGGGGACAAGCTAACAGCAGAGCAGCTGCCTGCGTGTGTTTTTTCTCCCTGCACTTGAACACCACCTAAGTTACCATGCATCCTCATTTTACACACACCCACAACCAAAACACTGAGTGTCCTCTTCACTCACTCCAGGAATGTCACAAAGCTATGCAGGCCTCTCTGCAGCTATGCACTGCAGCAGATCATTATATCTACATGCTGATGAGAGCAGGGTCAGGGTCACTCATGATCTATGAGTGACGACAACCCGCCAAAGAAAACACAAACGTCACACAAACATCACAAACTGTTTCACAATAATGTAAAAGAGTTTGGTCACATTTTAAGACTTGATCGTGTCAAAAGGGAAGCCAATCTTATGCATTGGTCAAAATAGAAAAAATAAATAAAGCTGCCAGGAGCTCATTCAAGCTGCATTTTTAAAAGTATGACTCACCTGTACAAAGGGATGTGCAAATAAAGTAAAGACGAAGGTGCCTGAAGCGGAGCCCTGAGGAACACCACAGTGAACGGAGCTAGTCCAGTCACCAGAATACAATGTTGACATTTTTCTTCTCTGACATCCACATTTGTATGCATCATAACTATCCTTTCCACATGTTCTGCAATATAGATCATATCTCATTCATTTTCATGTATATAAGCAGAGTTTTATGTGAGGAGGTGACATGTAAGACATCTTTTTTCTAACCCTAATCAAGAGGTTTTGAATCTAAAATGTAAATAGACCATAAGCATTGTATTTTCACAAAAATGCAAATCTGAACTAAAAGACGTGCAAAGTTGCAACATATCCATAGTTTGCAGAAAAGTATACTACCAACACTTATTTTGGGGGTTGGGTTGGAGCAGCAGTTTAAGTTTCTTCTGCAGTTGGCTGTCTACCTGCTGTTGAATCACATACGCTGAAACTGACATGCATGGTGTCACTGAATGGAAAATGAGTAGGGAATGATGGGATGTCCAGCCACTTAACAGCTTTTATTTGAATTATAGTAGTTGAGTTTGGGAGATTCCCCAAATTATCCTTCATTGCACCATAACCGACTATAAGAAGTAGCTCCGGTTTAGCAGATGTGCTATTTGCCCTCCGCTGCCAAGGCATACTGCTCACTTGAGCATAAACAAAAAAAGAGGGATATGGGCCAGGACAAAGCAGAAATCACAACTGCTCATGACATTATCCGGCTTGAAAAGCCCAAAGGTTAATGAATCTTTTGGGGAAAATGGTAGGAGAGAGACAGATGGGAGGGGAATATCAAAATTCATCATCAAAAATCTTTCCAAAGCATCATTTGTCCCAGCAGGGAAACACACACACAGACACCAGCTTAGGAGACAGGCTTACGTAGTGTTATATTAATCCAGGCTACACTGCTATTTTCATTCTTTCTCTGCAGCAACACCATCATTTGTACATACATCCACACACCTAATTCACAATTTAAATATGGTAATTCTTTTACTTATGTACATATTTACATAAGCAGACGACTGAATGACACACACACACACACACACACACACGTAGCATTTAGCGGGCTTGGTGGCACAAACACGTCTTGCTCCACGGGAAAGCTTTTCCCAGGAAGCTGTCTGACAGTATGACAGACCTCAGTGTGGTGCCAAATCAGTCGTGATGGCAAAACAAAAACAAGCTGCAGGGTTCATACTGATGTTTATATGATGAACTTGTTTTGAATTATTATGGGAGCTCGCTTTGTCAAAGCTCTGCTCCCTGCAGTGCCTATCGACATTTTTCCGAGCTATGCACTTGTTTGTATCTAGTGGTGTAGGTGTGTAGGACATAATGGAATTAATTTTATGTGATTAGGAGGAGCGCTTCCACTCTCGTCTAGCCACTTCCTCCCTGCCATCTGAAAATGAGGAGACGTCCCAGCCACTGGACGCTGGTGCCGGGTCTGCAACACACCATAATCTCCACCACAGACTTAATGAGCTTAATGTGCACTCCCAGGCCTCTGGGCTTAAAGGCATGTGCACAGCATGCACTATGCTGCCATGTTGCACTGTTTGCCTCTGTTTGCATGCATGTGATTGCCCAAATAAAAAATGTAGAAGTCAGACACACAAGCTTTGAGGTGTGTCTGCTGCTCTGATTGGTCATAACTTTGTGACTACATCATCTTTGAATGAAGTAACATGTCTGGTAGTGTGGTTGTGAGAAAAGACATGCCTTAAAGTCCTAATGTGATGAAATATATCAGAATTTCAGTGTGCCCACAAACACTGCGGTTTAATCATTATCATTAGACTCACATTACGTGTCTGTGGCCATCTGGTGCCAACGTGACTGTGCAAACAGCTGACATGCATCTAGGACTGACTGAGGCTGAGCATAGACTTTCATTTGTAAACAAGCCATATGTCGTCGTGCAGCCGAAAGTCTTCAGGGGAAAGTGAATGCAGACCAGAGCCTAGCAGCGGTGCTGAATCTTCCAAAGATAAGAACAGACTTCAGGGCTTGATTGGTGATAAACTGTGATTTAGTCGTCCGACCCCGGCCCGCTCTACCCCCAACACTAACACTCACTTTCTCCCCTTCTGCAGTTAATCACCACATCACAGGCACTGGCACGCTAACATGCAATCAAGAATTAAAAAGAACTTTGCTCTTAGGCGGTGGCTGTAGCTCAGAAGGTAGAGCAGGTGGGGTCGTATAGCAATTGGAAGGCTGCTGGTTCAAATCCCTGGCTCAACCACCTGCACATCAAAGCATCCTTGAGCAAGACACTGAACCATAAATTGCTCCTGATTTGAAATAAAACATATTGCAAAAACTGCATTTGTCAGTTTTTGGTCAGTATTTGTTCTTCCTTGTGGTAATCGTGTTATAAGTGCTACCATAACACATCTGGATTAATGGAAATATGATCTTATAGTTTGACACATATGATATGTGAGCATGAGCTGGATCAGCATGGACAAATCATTGTAAAACCAAAAAAAGTGTGAAATTCTACATTTTATTAAAGCTACACAAGAGAAATACCTGACTAGCTACATTAGAAGTGCATGCTATACAAACATAAGCGTGTACAGTAGAATTCATCTGACTAATGTTGTGGAACTCTGATGATTATATGAGAGGGATTATTGCATCAACACCACTGACTTCGCACACAAGTGACTCAGACTGAGACTGTAAGTGTTGGGGAGCTTAATACAGCATGTGTATTTATTTCAGATCATCTTAATCTTTTATGACATTTATGAAAAAGCTAAATGTTTATCTCCTCCTGTCATTTGAAAATGTCAAATCCCTGATTTCTACCATTTACTGTGAATCCATGATGAGATACCGTGTGGATCTGTTAAAAGCTTGTGGAAGTAATACACGCATGAATGAGCACTTTTCTACAGCCAATACGGGGACTTCTGCGTGATGATGGGCTTAAAATGCTCTGTCTCCGGTGGGATGATTTTGCAGGAATGAGTAACCTGTGGGTGCTTTTACATATCTTTCTGCACCGTCAAAGCTGAGCAAATTCTCAAGTGCAACAGTTTAAACTTACCAAGTAGCGCTGACTGAACTGCACTCTCATCATGACCAATCCAGAGCCATAGATACGATGCTCCTAAACCTGTTATACTGGCCCTTTTTAACGTTTCGGCTCAGCTTATCAGTGGGTAAAGGGTGTTATTTTAAACACTGCTGTCGCATCACCAGACTTCTGCTGGAAATATTCTTTGACCGTGCTCGCTTCTGATTTGGCTGGAGCATCGATGCAGCTGTGGAAAGTGTAGGGCTTGACATTTAAGACTCACTCCTGAGATGCAGTACTCCTCCTTCTTGCGTCAGTGATCGCTATAGCACATGCAAAAGGAAAGATTGTCTCTTTCCATTGCGCTAATCTCCTGTTATTGCCATGTTGTGACAACTCATATTACCAGGCGTTCTTCGTTTTTTGTTTTGTTTTTTCTGTAGTGTGTTTTCTGAGGGTTAGGGTTAGATAATGTGACAGAGAGAATGTCTGTATTTATAGCAGAGAGTCTTCTATTCTTACTTGGCTGATTAGATAATGGTATCCCCAACCAGGGAACTGTTTGAGTTACAGTTTCCCAAAGGGTCAGTTATCTTATCGGAAACTGAATTCTCAAACTTTACAGGTCTGTGGTCGCACATATCTCTTGACTGTGGAAGAGGCTGACAACTGAACCCATTAGACTGAGAAGAACTCCGGTTATGCAAACTCTTAAATATAAGATCAGTGGAATATGCTGCTCTTGAATTATTCCAGCACAATATCTCCACTTCAGTTCTTTCACAGTGGCACAAGAGACTTATGTTCGACACTCCTCCTCACTCTCTTTAAAGCTCGAGTGCGCTCACCGAGCCATGGCGAGGCATTTTGTTTTGAGACCGTGCATTCCAAAAATCTTTCATTACTGTTTTTCATTTTTATTGCCAGCCTAGAACTAATCCATTACTTGCAAGGAGAGCTGAACAGGCGCGGAGACATTTCTTAAGAGTTTAATGAAATATCAGCTTCCAGGCTCTTTCGACACCGCGGACCTTCAGGGTTCCACTTCAGGGTTTTGTTGTTGTATCCTTCATTCCCCTCAGGTGCTGAGCAGGAAATTAAGAGATGGATCTGCACACAGTGAAGCGCTGAATACAACCTGATGCTATCGCGCCGCATGTGCCACTATATCTCAGGTTCATGGATAGAGTTTAGTGCTTATTAAATAAGGCTTTCTAGGTTTCCATTGATGAATGCAATAAAACTATGACATTCACCTGCTGTCTCTGTGTGACTCACCAGCCTCTACTTATGCTTCATACTGTAGGAATTATAGAAACCACAATGAGACATGAAATCAATGCTGTTCATTTTGGGTTATATGGTCTGTAACATGATTAATGTGCAACCAGCAAAGCAAGAAGCCACAAAAATAATATACGAGTGTGGTGATAAAACACTGCAGGCTCAAACATTCAATGAAAACAGTTGAATTACTGACTAACTAACTAACTAGCTAACTGACAAACAAACTCATTATCTGGACAGTCAGAGTGGTCTGTAAAATTAGCTGCTTTTAGAATCAACTGCTGTGCAGCATTGTTCTCCATGTCAGGATTATGGTATGTACCATAGGAAATTACATCATAATCCGTAATCTACTTAGCAAACTTCAGTTGCCTAATTAATGTCCCCATTCAACAGAGCAACACTACGGTATTTCATCACTCTAGCATGGTATTTTTATTATATTTGATGATCAGCGCTGCTGCATCACAAACTTTTCCTCATATGGTCATCAGAATGGAAAACCACCATTATTCTGCTGCTGGGCTTTCAAGCACAATAGCAATTTTATTTTATCTTAAGAGACAGGAACTCTGTTTGCTTTCCCTCGAGACAAGGACCACAGAGAACATTAAAGACATCAGCAAAGATTTGTCTGCAATTTGTTCTCTAAGGGACGCCACTTAGTTTAATGTAGGAAAGTAAACTTTATAACTGACGAACCTTCAAACTTATGAATATTTTACCTAAACTAGCCCGACTGGATCATATTTCACGTCTCACAGGAGTTTGAAACAACATGATCCCGCCAA
Organism: Acanthopagrus latus; assembly: GCF_904848185.1. Classification (NCBI taxonomy): domain Eukaryota; kingdom Metazoa; phylum Chordata; class Actinopteri; order Spariformes; family Sparidae; genus Acanthopagrus; species Acanthopagrus latus. The sequence goes on from NC_051061.1 coordinate 19,777,840, forward strand.
AACAATCCCTTGCGTCATTAAATGCGAGGATGTTTCCAGGCTGAACTCCTGTTTTTAGTTAGACATCACAGAGAAAACTAGTTATATTTGGATAAAAGGATGGTTTCACAATATTTCATTGTGCAATCTGCCTGAAAATAATGTCTGAGGCGCGTATGAATGTTGAAACATGTTTAGCTTGACATACTTGTCATTAAAAAATCCTTGTAATGTTGTGACCTGAGCAAAGATACATTCTACATTTATCTGAGGCTAATTTGAGGGTTTGGGTTGCATGAGTGAGACAAATCAGTGGATATCTTTGAGTGTTTTAGTCTTTTTAGTTTACATTTCCCCGTTTGTGTTCCCTTTGAAGAGTCTCACAAAGAGGGGCCTTTGTACTAAAGACTGAAAATGTACAATTTCTTCACAAATGTAACGTGTATTTTCAGATGGAGCAACCTGGTTTAACAATTACTCAACAACCAGCTCTACGGTCGAGCTACAGCGAACCCACATCTGATGTTGAATGAACTTATGAATAAAAACTCATTTTTTGGCAATAAATATACTTAAGTGTCGAAGTACATGTACATGTACATTAAACATATATTAACACCTATTTATATATACCAAAAAAAAAATTCTTTTTACTTTGGATGGCTAAAATTTGAAGGTAAATGATGATGTTATTGGCTAAAAGCAAACACCTACTGTGTTGTATTGTTTCCTTAAAGGTGCTGTTTGTAAGAAAAGTCGATTATTGAGTCTCATTCCCAAACTCGCCAAATATTGACACTTTGGGATGGCGGCCGACCCTCCTTCATTCACAAAGAGTCAGGTTTTTTGACTTAGGGAAACAATGCAACACTACAGGTGTTAATACATGTTTAATTTATATTCACTTGTAGGCCCATATTGTATACTAATGGTAGGCTTTAGTACAAATAGCATCAGGTCCAATTTGTACTGTAGCCTAACATCAGCTTTTTTACTTCTTCTAGTCTAGTGAGTCACTTTATTCATGAGGTGCACAGTAACAAAACAAAAACACTTCCTCCTCTCCGGCTCTAACAGTCTCCAGTACTTTTGTCACCACACTGTTGTGTTTAAATCCAGCTGCCTGGTAGATGGTAACATACTGATGACCTGGAGGGTTTTGTTTGTGTGTGTGTGTGTGTGTGTGTGTGTGTGTGTGTTCCCCTCAGTCTCCCTCGCGCCCCACCTACCTGCCCTCCATCCAATCAGAGCACAGAACGGCCATTCGGGCCTCGCGACCGTGGAGCAGCAGCAGCAGCAGCAGCAGCAGTGAGCGAGCTCGAGAGGCGGTGGGGGAGGGTCACGTGTGTACACACTGTAGGGCTCAGCAGCACTCCAGCAGTAGTAAAGTCTGTAACGGACGGCCCCTTTTCAGAACAAGCCTCGTCCGAAAAGTTGATAGATAAAGTCAGTCCCCGCCGACACGCAGTGAAACGGTTCCTTTCCGCTGTTTTGGGGCTGTGAGGAGCGTGCGGAGCGTATTTCAGGACGTCTGTTTTGTCAAATGAAACGACTGAGAAATGCCAGTGGAAATGCTGCATCCAAACCCTATGCCTCCGTAGGTTTGTCCCCGACCCAAATCTATACGTTTACTGGTGAGTTTTTTTTTCTCCTCCTTTTCTTTTCTCTTTCTTTTTTTAAAATACATTAATTCGACTTTACGCGTGTGATGCGTTCAGGCTTTTAACGGCTCACCTCTCAGCTGTGTGGGGACGTAAATAGGATGCGTGAGAGTGAGCAGCTTCAGTTGTAGCCGCAGAAATGGTAGAATAATGGAGAGGAAGGAAAAGAAGAAAAAACAAAAAAAGACCGTGACAGCTATCCACGCTTTGATCTGCGCAGTCAAGTGTGATGGAGAGACACAATGTCCGCGACAATAAACACACACACAGACACACAAACACACACATACACCGCGATGGGCTGGTTTGTTTTCTTAACCTTGTTCAGCTGTAAATCTTGAAAACAACACCTGAAGACGGTTCTCACGGGATCACCTTTCTCCTGTGCAGGGGAGAATAAAGTTGTATGAGTGTAATCAGTTAAAAGCTCCTTATGTGTAGTTTTTAAACATGTTTGTTTGAATATTATCCTGTATATCCTGCTGACATGACATATAGCCATTGCGACCTTGAGCTGGAGGGATGTCACAGTGAATCAGTTATTTTATGTAGTGTTTATAGATGCAGGCTCGCTAATTTACTTCCTTAAATCCCAGGCCATCAATAAGAAGATACCACTCTGTGTATATGTTTAATTTTGTGTTGTTAAATCATTCATAAACAAAGAAAATCACATACTGCTTCAAGTATAACACCAGTTATACCAGTGTATTCCAGGGCTGACATGTATGGTTATTTTCATTGTAGATCAGTTTATCAGTTCATTGATTAGTTGTCTGGGCTTTTAAAAGTGTTGAAAATGTTGATCGGGGTTTGCTAAAGCCCTCAAGATGTCGTCTTGTTTTGGCCACATACCCACATGTTCAGTTTACTGTCACAGAGGAGGTAAAAAAAAAAAAAAAATCAAAAAATATATTCACATTTAAGAAGCTGGTATCAGAGAAATGTCGACTGTCCTCTTAGAAACTGCTCAAGCTGATTTACTCATTATCAAAATGGTTGGTGATTAATTTTGATAGTGGACAATTAATGGAGTAATCAATATTAGTTTCCTGTACCTCACACAGACTCAGGAAAATGTTCTCCCAAGCTTGTAATTTTAGTTTTAATCCAGTGGTTTCAACCTAGCCATGACTATTAATAACAGGTTTTCCATAGTTACTAATTACATATGTACCAGTTATTATGAACAGCACATCAGCCTGACCTTATTTCACATTGACTAGGAGGCAGGATGAAACTTTCTGACAGAGTAGTTCAGCTCAGATAAGTCTTATAGCTCATCAAATTAAATGCTTCTTGAGATTTAGGCTTTGCACTTGTTGTTGTCAACTTCATCCATGTGACCGAAGGGGACACAGGCATGTGTGCTGTGGCTTAATGGCAGTAAGCCTGCTTTGTGCTGACCATTGAGCTCTGACTTTGTTGATTCGTGTGACAGTTCAACATGTTGCGGAAAAGACGCTGAGGAAGCTGTCCAGACTGACCGTGACCTGTGCCTGACTGAGGCTCTTACACTGGCACTTAGTTATGAGGAGATACTGTTTACACCAAAGCACACGTGACATTATTCAACCACCTCTCTGTGGAAGTGATCAATCAAACCATCAACATTTTTGAATTATGACAATTTCCAGTCAGGTAGATTCACGACTCAGTATGACTCAGACTGATAATGTTTTGGGGAAATTATAATGAATTATGTAAAAACCCCCTCCACAAAAATTGGAGTCCATGGAAAGTATTTTAATCACTTTTGAGAGCTTAGTAATTTTAATTTGCAAAATGTTATGCAGCATTGGCATGCACCTGAAGTCAGATCCCCCATTAATGTTCTTAGTTAATGGGCTGCTTTCCAAGAATAATATGCAGCTGAGAAATGCACTAGAGGGGAACCAAAACAGATTTAGAGGCTTTCTTAAATGAACCATTTATATCTTAATGGCCTCTCATACTGTAAGTACTTTGGTAGTTCTGTGGGGCAGTTTCTTTAAATTATGCACCATTAATTACTAGAAATGTCTGTGCATGTCATGTCATTGTGTCATACTTCACCTCTGGCATTGCCGCACGTCCACAACATGTGTAAATGTGGGTCATGTAATCTTATTTTCCCTCTGTAGTATTTCTTCTGCTGCTCTTCTGCACGCTGCTGCAGACGCGAGTAGTGAGTCATGTGACATCACTCTTTCTGCTTTCTGAGAAGAGCCTGTAAATTCCAGTAAGGATATATGAGGGGTGTGGGCCCAGTATGTCACACTACTCCCATCAGCCCGTGAGATCTGGCTTCAAAACGCTGAGACGTCAAGCACGTGGGCGTCACTCTTACGTGATCGTGTTTGGTGGGGCTGAAGCATGCTGAAGCAGAGCCTCCCCCTCTGGGAATATTTAACTTTCACCAATTTTGACATGGAACAGGGCAAAAAGTTCAGACAGGGCTTAACCAAGTCTGCAGTCAAAGTCATGCAACAAGGACTCGACAGATATTTTCTCTCATGTCGGCCTCTTTTGACAAGAGCTTTGGCTATTCCTCTTGAGCCATATAATCCTAATTATGGCACCATCGCTGGAAGCTGCTAACATGAAACCATCTTTCTCCTGGTTTTAATCTCATGTTTATATTTTGTAGCAGTGGATTTGTATACTGGCTCTATTAAAATCACAATGGTGGGAATAGAGATCTTTCTTGTAATTAAGGATATGCATAAGTAACTCTTATAATAGTAATAATAATAATAATAGCTGAATTATAGGTTATTTTCTGAATAACCAACTATTAAGATTTACACCAGAATTGCAGCCAAATGCCCAGCAAAGCTCTTACGCTTTGAAGTTCCTTATTTATCCAGTCTAGACAAATATCAACAAATCACATCTTTGCATGTGACCAACTGTGACATGCAAATGATTGTTATACCTCACAAATAAACAGACACCTGACAGATGATACAAATTAATTTGTGTAATTCAATAATGAAATTGTCTTCAGGACTCTGAATTAAAACAGACATATGACTCGTATGGTAAGAGGTTGACAAGAAGTCTTCTTTTTTTTTTTTAACATCTCCTGAGTGGATAGATTTCATTGTCAAAGCGTTAATTGATGCGGACAATGCAAAGCTAACAGTGGTGTCTGACAAGCTTACTATGAAGAACCCTGATTTAAAATATTTAGTGTATGGGCTGTAGTGACTGAACGTCCTTTGCCTTCTCTGCACTGACTTGGGGGATTTGTGAAGGAGAGAAACTGCTTCCTTATATTAGAGTAACTGGCATTTCCTTCTCTATTAATGCATCACCACTGTATGGTGTGCACAGCAATTACGCCTTGATTGCTTTGGCCTATTTATAAATCCTGGTGATGTCATATCAAGATGCAGGTCCTAAAGGTACAACAAGAAACAACATTCATGAACACATTGTAAGATTTCTTTCACGTCCAGCAGGTAAAATGCTTAAAAACTATAATGTGTTTCCACCATTTACATTCAGTCCAATACACATCATGAAGGCCATGGCTAGTTTTTGCTCATCATAGTTTTTTCATTCGTTACTACTGCTGTCTACAGATTTTTGGAGGGAAAAAAAGTCTTTGGAAATTCAACAGTTTAAGTAATTAAATGCCAGCACACCACAAACCCTCTACTCCTTTTCTGTGCTGATTTTTAGGTGCCCTGCAGCTATCGTAAGCTACAGAGGGAGCCAATGTGGAAATGACAGGATGGCTAAAATGTCTGTATACTGCAGGTGCTAATGAATGGGGACAGCCAGCCACAATGCAGTGTGCTCTCTTTAATTATCACCAACTTCTCTCAAGTCATTTTCTTCTCAAGTGATCAGAAGTTGTTGAATGAGTGTAGGGTGAACAAACCTCTTCTAATCTACCATAGAGTCTGAAAAGAGCACATAAGCTACGGGAGAAGACCGGAGCTAATTATGTACTTTTGCTAAGGCCTGTTTTGGTAAATGAGTCACCTAGCTGCTTGTGTTAGAGAGCAATGTTTACAAGAGGTCTGACCAGTGCTCTTGTCTTGGTGTAGACAGGTTTTTTTGTGAAGAGTAACTCTATACTTTCTTCCTACTGATCCTGTTCCTGTCCAGCTCTGAGCTCCGGCCTCCACTATAGTCTCATTACAGCCAATTGGATTAGTAGAGAGGAGGGACTTAGCCCTTGTGTGTGTATATGCGTCTGTGTCTGAGGCTTGAGGCCAAAACAGCCCCTCTGTAGTGGTGTTACGTAAGCAGACGGAAGAATCTTTTCCCCTTTACTGGCATTGTTTTACTCATCCTGAAAGCAGAACTGCTTGTGCGTTGTTCCACAGTATTTCTACAGAGGAGGTTTCCAGAAAACATATTATTTGCTATTCAGAGAATCATTCCTTTGAAAAGAGTTTTTGGGAGCGACGTCAACCACATGGAAGCATAAATCATCACTCAGGAAAGAACTTGGATGACTTATCACTGCAGTCCTGCGATAGCCTTATGATCTCCTTTTTCCTCAGAGCTAGCTGAAACATTTATTTGAAATGACCTGAATTAATAATGCAGGTCAGCATTACGTAAGCTTTGTGAAAACTTGCAGCCCCATCAGGCTTGAACACAAACGCTGTGGACATGTGCATGGTCATTTTGTTTGACCTCAACCTGAACTCCAACCCCTCAGCTCAGTCCTCACTGACCCTTCACAGGAGCCTGACTCACATTTCACTCTTTATAAATCTACCCATCACCACGTGCCCAACCCCCAGTCAACTTGGCAGTAACTTGAACAGAGGGTGCATGTGCTTCAGTCACAGCAGTAACACCAGAGCAGTCTGTGAAGTGTCAGGCCAGAGAAGTGTTCTTTATCTGGCTGCTTGACCATGTGAAAAGCACAAGGGCAAATCTGCACAGGCAGCAATGGCCCTGCATGTGACTGTGACGGAGAGAGAAAAAGATGCAGAGCAAGATAGCAGGAGCTTGCCAAGGTGTCAAAACACTTGATCCAGTCTCTGAGGCTCTCAGAGAGGAGAGATCGTTGGTTTTGAGGCTGAGCTAGCAAATGAAACTTATTGTGAGGCGTTTGAATTCATCCAGTCAGATGCAGTGAAGTGAAATTAACAGTGTTACCCAGGGCATAATAGCTGAGCCGTGGCTGACGTGTTTTTGTGTCAAAGCTCGCTTGCAGAAAAACAAAAGGAGAAAGGGTCGAACTCTGCTGAACAACTTTGTTTTTTTATATATATGTAAACTTGAAGTTCACATATTTTTATGAACACTGATACAGCAAAATTTCATTCTGTAGATAAGCAAATGTGCATTTGCTTATCTACAGAATGGAATTTTAACCATTAATTTTGATACCATGTTATACCTCGAGACAGATACAGCGCTGCAGCCCTGCCCAGCTTGAATTATTCCTGGTAACAAGAACATTCACTATCAGTGTGATAACTAATTTCTTTCTCCCTAACTCTCTGTCTGCAGTCGACCTGTTGAGAGACGTGACCTGTGTCTGAGCCCAGCGATGTGGATCTGCATGGTTTACAATGAGACGGACACTAGCGTGGACTTCCGCCTCTGCCAGGACTATGGCCTCATCCTGTCAGTCTTCTCCCTCATCTACCTCCTGGTGTGCTTCCCATTGGGGCTGTGCTACAATGCGCTGCTGGTCGTGGTCAACCTCTCCAACAAGGTGTCCATGACCATGCCGGATGTTTATTTCGTCAACATGGCCATTGCGGGCCTTGTGCTCAACCTAGTGGCGCCCGTGGAGCTGCTGAGCTCCACCTTCACCCGCTGGCACGCATGGGAGTACAACAATGAGGTCTACATCACCTTGCTCATCCTCTTCAATATCTCCTCTCTGGTCATCATGTATTCCACCACGCTGCTCAGTCTGGACTACTATATAGAGCGTGCGCTGCCTCGCACATACATGTCCAGTGTGTATAACACCAAACATGTGTGTGGGTTCATCTGGGGTGGGGCGGTGCTCACTAGCTTCTCTTCGCTGCTCTTCTATGTGTGCAACCACATCTCCACTAAGATGGTCGAGTGCTCCAAAATGCAGAACAAGGAGGCAGCAGACGCCATCATGATGTTTATTGGCTACGTGGTTCCAGCTGTGGCCGTTCTTTATGCCTTTGTGCTCATTTTGCGCATTAGGAAGGAGTCTACACCTCTGGATCAGGACTCCGCTCGCTTGGACCCTTCTATCCACAGATTGCTGCTAGCCTCAGTCTGTGTGCAGTTCGTACTGTGGACCCCTTACTACATGACCCTGTTGGTACACACTGTAGCCGGTGCACCAGGGTACATTAGCAACGTACATTACTTACCTACCTATTATTTCTTAAGATGTGTGTCAAAACTGCTGGCTTTCTCTAGCAGCTTTGCCATGCCTCTCATGTACAGGCAGATGAACAAAAACTTCTCCAACAAGCTTCAGCGGCTGCTCAGGAGGCTGCACTGTGGAGACCAGTCCTGCCCTCATGAACGCTCAACAGTGCAGCAAGTGGTGACGTGAGATCTCCCCCTGGGAGATTACTGTCGCCCCTCCCACTCCCCCTTTTCCAACTCTTAGCCAAGCCGGCACTTATCTCCCCCCTACAGAGCCAGTATCTGACTGGGCTCTCTCGCTGCTCTGGACTGTGTTAAGAGCGACGTAGCTGACTGTGGAATTTCCTGTCACCTTCCAGAACTTGATCTGATCTATCTAGCTCTGCAGTGAGGACAAACCAAGCAGAAACCACTAAGTGCTGTTATTTTTCTGTCTTAGCGTGAAGTTCTCCACAAAGATAGTTGGATCTCTATTTTGAGGGCAGTAAATCAGTGAAAGCAGCTGGTAACTACCCAGTGTCTTCTCTGGGTTTCACACCAACACTCAAAATGTGCAACTTCCCTAATATAGCAGTTGCAATGTGGAAGTTTGATGCATGACTTTTACACATTATGCCACTAAATCCCCAAAGAGTAATTTGCAAATTATGCTGAATACGCAAACAAAACTAGTAGACTTAAAACTATGTTAAGATGTGTGGTGTCTGGCATATTAACAGTCCCACCGCAGCAAATGAACATGCACTTTGTGTCAACACCAAACCGACATTTTGCGCTGCCAGTGAACAGTGAACATCAGTTTACCGCCCTCAAATTAGAGGAATGATCACTTGAATGAGAGGACAGTTCTTCTTTTATAGAACTGAACTTTCTCTTTGCTAATATGTCTTGAGAGTGATTCCTCATTATGCGAGTAAATAAGCTTCACATTGTACAGGTGGAGTACAGAGTTATTGTCTCTTACAGAAACAGCAGCTTCATTTCAAAACCCATTTTCTTTCTCGATACCAGTGCTACCCTGTAGCTAGCTAGATGTGGGTGCTGGTATTCAGAGATGTACTCATGTCACCTTGATAGATTGAGTTCTGAGGTTTTGATCGACTCACAGGCATAAAGAGATTATTTTTGCAATATGTTATAAGCTCCGCAGCAACTATCATAGAATACATTATACATCAACACCACTTTGAAGTCACACAGAAATACATCAATCACTTACATAAATCTTGTATTCAGGGTTCAGACATAACCGGTATACCTCTTGTGATCATTGCTGAAGTCACATCACTTGTTAATAATAAGCAGTTCAAATCAACTTGTAAACAATCAATTCATTAATTTGAGCAGAGAGCCTCAACCCAGTGTGTGATTTGTAAAGCTGTGGAGAGCCTCCGATAGGGTCGCTGAAGTGCCCACGGGGTCACAGAGTGGGCCCTGAGGAGGTGCCATGTACATTCCCTGCATCATATGAGCACTCATGAATGGTTTGGAGGTTTTGTACAGTAGAAATATGAAGCCTGACTGGGTCACTCTCGAGGGGCTATCAAAAACCTTCACAAAGTATAAAATATTCCTCTGCCAACCACCTGCAGACGGTGTGTTTGACACAGAGTTTGAACTGTAATGCTGCTCAGATGCGTTCAGGCAGATGCATCTGCACATTATTGGCAAAGCTGCTTTGCTTTCTTGCCTGCCACTTAGTGAAAAGAGAACAGACTAATGCATCACGATTACAAAATGAAAAATAAAAGCTTGTTGTTTTTTGCATGAGGTCTTGTTTGCTTTTCTGATTGAGAGGGCCAGTGTATAAGTCATCCTGTGAAGAGATACACCAGCAGGGTGGGGCATTCACTTGAAGACAGTTTAATTTACACCCTCAAATGTTATGTTAATACCGACCTGCTAAAAGTCTGCTTGGCTTTCACTGTAAAATCTAGAGGATTGCCAGATGTATTAACAGAAATGTGACGCCTTTCATCCAGATATGAAATAATTAATATAACAGTATGTCACACCCACGCATATCATATTTATTTACACATCTTGTCACTCAACTTCTCATATTTTCTCTCTACAAATGACGTATGAAGCAGTGTCATTTTTGCTGCATCGCCCCACCCTCGTCACGTGTGTTCAATAGGTTACATGTACTGTTTATTTTCAGCTGAGGCTGTGTGTTTTCATTATATGCCATAGTAAGTTCTACCCATAATAAAAGCTTGCATATACTGGGAAACAGTTAATCATTATTTGAACTCAGTTCAAAGTCCTAATGTTTACTGTCCATTTTGGGATCAGAAGACAAACAGCGGTACTCGGTCAGATGATCCACAGTTCAAATCAAAGCTTGTGGTCTGATGGAGTAAATTTAAGCAGCATTTCTTAAGGTGGCGTCCATTTGCAGATTCAACTGGTGCCCTACATACTGCCAGAGGTTGCAGTTGTGAACACATTGCTATTACTTAATCAATAGGACCCACAGTGACACTTGAATTATAATAGTGTTCTGATTATGTGACATTTGAACCTGTTGCCACAGGTATTTGTACAGGGTTAATCTTGGTAGAATTTATAACCATCTTTACATTTATTACGGGGAGAGACATCCAACAAAAAAAGCACTCAACAAAGCTCATCATCTCTTATTTTTTATGAGAAAGTTAATTCTGAATTTAAATCTACCAGCTACACAAATGCGTTAACATGTTATGGCCATGTTGTCTTTCATATATGCATGCGCCATTTGGTTGCAGTTTACAGAAGGCCTCATTTGTAACACTAAGGTCTACAGTTTTTTTCTTTGCTCATGCCTTGACTTTTTTTTTTTTTTCAACCAAATTTCACTGAAACCCATTAAGCTGTTTTTTGAAAAGTCAAGTCAGACTCCCTGCCAGAGGTAATAATTAGCAGTCATCACAGATGGCCTGACTGCACTGTGCAGACAACTATAAATAAAGCTTGATCAAATTGAGCTCAACATCACACCCAACTCAGATTACTGTTCAGTTCTCATCTGGATTTATTATTTCAGAGGGGCCATAATCTCACACCAGCACAAAGAAATTTGAGTAATAATCACTGAGTTCAGTTGAATTGCTAAAACAGACCCAGTGGTGAAACACCCTTGATGTCCTCTTCTGTCGAATGTATACAGACGCATTTTAGCTATTTGAACGGCAAAACCTCAGAAGTCCAGATGAATCCACTCTCAGATGTGATGCTTTTGTGACTGTGTATGCAAGTGTATATGTATAATACAAAATAATGTGTATATATTGTATGTGAGAGATTTACAGGAAGACACCATGCTCTTTCAAAAATACAGTATTATTTTCGGAGAGATATATTTAGATTCTGTAAGTAATCTACACTATTGTCAACTGAGTCAAAGACTGATTAAACAATAAACTAACATGGATATTACCCTCAGTGAAGTCTGACAGTTCTTATGATGATGTGAAAGTATGTTGAAACATCTGCTGTGCAGTCTGTTGTTGAAAGGTAATTTGGTAGAATTATTTCCAATCATCTTTTTTCTTAACGTAACCACACGACATGTTTTACGGGGGTGAGACTTTGGAATTGATGCTTCTTGCCCAAAATTGTCCCTTCAAATTTAAAAATAGTATTTTTAGTTCACTTTTTTATTTGAAAAAGACTGTGTGACTTACATTCTGCTTATTATCTCAAGTTTACGTGAAAACAAAGTGTTGTTGTTCATTCCAGCTCATCAACCCCCTAATCCTGTGATCAGGTCAAGGTTGACTGGCAGGTTGTTCTTGCCTCCCTCTTTGCACTGACAGTGGGAGTGAGGATGGATGCCACAGCTCTCCTCCTGTTCACCACACTGCTGCTAACAGCAGCTCGCTTGTGGCGAAACCCTTCAACCACGCCACTAAGACTGGGGAAAATAACTCATTCCAGGCATTCTGGGAATTGTTTTGTCTTCCGTGGGTCTGACGGTCCAATACTGCTGCCATTCACAATGAAAACAATGTTTTGTGTAGGCAACATCTGATGACAATGCTGCACACTGAGAGCTGTGTGACTGCCTGCAAGTCAGAGCTGCGACAGGAAGCTCGCAGGACTGAGACGATGAGGTGATGGATCGCTGAGAAAATCTAACTTTCTAATTAGGTTGTAATTGAAGCTAAACAGACTGAGGTAAGGTGCCATGTTGCAGGGAAGATTAATCATAATGCTCTTGTCACTACACACTGCTATTTCTTAAAGTCACACTGAGAGAAAGCGAAGGCACAACAGTGTATGTAAGTATTTACAGCACCAGATCTGTAGAGCCAAAAAGCAGAACAAACATAAGAGGTTCAGCGGGAGGAGGAGGAGGAGGAGGAGGAGGTCTTGAATTATGCTGTATGTACTACATCTGGAAATGATATGATAATGGAGTGAACTGAACATGGTTGCCATTTCCCCCTCTGAGGACTGGAGTTTCACAAGGCTTCCACTTGATTTTGTTAGTTCAAGCAAACACAAAACACGAAGAGCACATTTCATCATTCAGTGTAGTTAACAACTGTATTTATGTGTAAGTTCTCCTTTCAAGGGAACAGGAAGCTAATGATACAAACGGTGGTTTCCTAAGGTGTAATACAGCTGAAAAAGTATGACATCATTACTCTGCCTGTAAATGCACTGGCCACTAATGGTAATAGACTAAAGTTTCAGTTTCAACCTGCTGCCAGTCAGTGGCTCGTTTACATTGGAATGAGGGCCCACACTGACGTCAACAAGTTGCAGCCAGTGTGTGTGTGTGTGTGTGTGTGTGTGTGTGTGTGTGTGTGTGAGATAAAGAGGCTCTAAACCAAGACTTCATGTCATGTCAAATTCTGTGAATCTAGGCACGAAGTTAAGAGCAGTGGACTATGAATGATGTTATTATTCACACGATGGAGTGAATACATAAATAATTCCTGTATTTTGTATTCCTCAATTGGACAGATATGGAGATGGAGGCTATTGTTAGATGATTGTCTTGCAGTGTATCAATACTCTAATCACAGAATTGCTGTATCGTGTTGTTACCATAAGCAGCATATCATGAATCGTATTGTATATTGGAGTAGCCTACTCATTCCCAGCCCTCTGGTGAGTATTGAAAGAGGAAGGCTGATCTACTTTAGGTAACAAAAAGGGTCATCAACAACTAGAATACATGCTAACTGAGGTTATTTTTGTCTGCATTGTGAGCTTAGTGTAAAGTGAAATGTTCCTATTCATTGGAAACATTGATATCTTGATCTTGACTTTCTGTTCGCATGCTTGTGCCAAATATGTCAAATTAACAAACGACAGATTGTTAAGATAGCAGGGAAATAGTTAGCCTGCTGTCTGGTAGCAACAAAAGAAAACGCCTCATATTTCATATGTTTAGTCTGTACAAAAACTAATTATAAGAATTACAGCTTGCAGTTTAAAAATGGGGTTAGCTGTGTGCTAGGCGGTTCATTGATCTTTCCACCTGTTTTCAGTTTGGGGCTAAAATAAGTTAACAGGCAGCTGATGGTAGACTTTAACGATACGTGGTATCCAGTAATAGTTTTAGTATTTCACATAGCAAACTGTTTTTTTACTTGACAAAAATGAGGTTGTATGTAGTCTAAATGAATGGTGTGTAGAAGTAAAGGTTTTTGCAAGGTAAGTAAACCAGGAAAAGCTCTTAACTGTACAAGCATCTGTCTGGGACTGGGGTTACGCTGACAAAGCACCGTTTTTAATGTGCTACATTAGTCTTAATGTTGTTTTTCTCCTTTAGGGGTTCAGCCAGACCAAAAGTATTAGGGTCAACTCCAGTCAAATGTACAGCCTCGCACATCAGACCACCTATGTAGGCAGAACTCTTGGCTTGTGGCTTTGAATGTTTTATCTGGCTGTCACCCAGATTTCACACACACCCGCAGACCGCGGGTTTTTTTTTCCTAATGTGGGTCAAATTGGGCTGCATAATGTAAAGACTAAAACAAGACGAGACAGGTTACAGCCAGTGTTTGAGAAGACTATCTCACACTGTAATCCAGAGTGTCATAAAGAGGGCAGCAGTGAAATAAAACCCTGAATCCTTGAACTGCAAGAACAGTGTTAGACCCCAGAGGAGCCCCATAATGAGATGAAATAGAAAAGGCCATACACTGTAAAGCCAAGATGGTTTTGCTCCTAAATTGTATTTAACCTCGAGCTGATAAAACAGGCAAAACATTAAACTGATGATTGCCCTTAATTTAGAACATATAACTACGACTGGCTAACTCAATAACACAGCTATATTTATTTTCAGACGCGGGCTTGACATGTTTGAAAGCTCCCATCGTGTGACTCCTGCAGCTCAGAGCAGAGACTGCAGGAAGGAGTCTTCATCTTTGACCCACCACATCACTTCAGCTCTGTGGAGACAAGTGGACCAGATGCTTTAAAAACAATCCACCCTTTCCTCCCCTGCCAATTCTGTTATTTGCTTTTCCTCTTTAGAAATGGGAGGGGAGAATTAAAAGAAAAAAAATGATAAAAAAGAAAAAAAAAATCTCAAACAATAAAATCCCAGCATCAGCTAAATATCAAACATGGCCCTGGAAGCAGTGCAGAGGAGCTGGACTGTGCAGGATGTTCCATTCAGAGGTTGTGGTTGTGGCTGTGGGAGATGTTGGATGGAGCCAGAAGCACATCAGACTGGTAAGTGGAGGCAGATGAGGGTGTTATACCCTCCCTCCTCCAGACCTCCCACTTTCACTCCCCCAACCACAAGCAGTTAAAGCCCACAACTTCCCATTAACAGCACTGGTAATGTTTTCTTCTTCATTAGGTGTCACTGGATGGGAAGTATTGTTTTTTTTTCTTTTCTTTTCATACATCTACGAGAAATCAAAAGTTACTATAATAATATGTTTTCATAGTTGTGGTATGATTTCATGGTTATCATAGTAAAAGACCGAGACCACAGCAAACGTTGGATTCCCCTCGTCATTTACTGTATAATTCAATTATACCACCTCCAGCTTTCTTTGATAGTGTTGGCATACAGAATCCAACATAACGCTCTCACCTGCTGTATTTTAGCGCAGAAATAACTTTCAGAAACCATCCTCTTTACTTCTCTTTTGTTCAGCCAAAGCTCAGACAGTGACGTTCACCTTGCAAAACGTTATTCACTGTCTATGCCAGTGGGCCACCCAGTGGAGACAAACAGGGAGTGCATCCTCTCTCAGAACCACTCGGCCCATCAATCCAGCAGGAACCGTCTCACAAAGGAAGCAGTTTCGAGCACAATGTGTAAATTCAGAGGGACCGAGATCACAAAGAGACAAAAATTGAGGCCATGACATACTTACTCCTCTCAGCCATGTAACTGACAGAACAAGACATAACACAGAACAACCAGCCACTGTAAATAACCGTGCTGCCACACACGTCACAATATCTTCAAGTGGTTTATATCACACTTCCACATCAGCCATTGTTTGAGCATGGAAGATCCTCTTTTTGGAAGCTGGTCGTGGAGGTACATTTACCAGATGAGCTCAATGTTGACTTAACCTTACGTTACCTAATCACTTCCATGGAAGTGCATTAGAGACGAGAAGTGTCACAACTTCTCTGTTCAGTCTTTCTGGCAGCCTGTAGGTAGGACTGTGACATATGCACCAAGTCTGCTTGTCAACTGGGCCTCAAGCGGTGCTGTCACATTTTGTTTATTCCACTGTGACATGTCTCAGATCTATTTTCACCCCAGTGAGAACAAAATACAATCAATTCTACCTTCCCTGCTTGAGTGCTGCATTTGAGTAATACTTCATTATCTTGCTTTCATTTCACATCATCACTATTCAGGAAATATTCATACTCTCTTCCTCTCCCGCCGTTCTTTAACAGTCACCAGCGCCTTTCCACTCGACTGACCTCCACATCCCCACTTTCCCCTTATCTGTGTGAAGTCATGCGGATTGAATAGCTGAGATTTCAGGTAGCTGAGAGAAATTCGCACAAATCTGTCCCACTGTATGACCTCTCAGACTGTCTGTTCTCTCCTTTCTTTATCTCAGCTGCTGAGTCCACTTTCTACTACAGCTAAAATCCTCTTCCTCAAACCCACAGAGGCTGAGCTCTGCTGTTTTCTCTCTTGTCCAAATTTCAATTCCTGACCATACCAAAATCAGATTTTCAAGAAATGACTGTGTGAGCCATCTGCACTGAAACTTCTCCAAGATGGAACCAGGCTTGACCCATCTCTCATATGCTGCCAAACTATTCTGGTCTCATGGCAGAGATCCTGAGACATAATATGCCTTTTTTGACCAAGACAGTTCAGGTGCTGGTTTGGGGCCAGTGCCTATTCTGGAACCACTTGTTGTATACTCCTTAATTGGACCTGAACAGATCTTGGTGTCTATGTCAGAAATCCGTTGCGGGTAAGAAAACCAAAAGACAACGACAACCCTTCTCAACATGGTATGTGGCATAATAGGTCAACCGGACGGTCCAGTAGCAACCAGCTGAAGCGGTACATATTGCCACCTTCCGTGGTGGAGTCGGACATACTTCCATCAGTAAATCAGTTATCCCCTGGTGCATGTGAACTGGGCCTAATCAAGCTATGACTGTAGGTCAACTTAAGTGCGTATGAAAACATACTGAGTGACTGACTGATGTGACTCTACGGTGGCTCTCATGCCCTTGGAAAAGCAAACAGTTTCTTGAAAGGTTCACAGTGAGCAGTAAAACAGCCACAAACAGAGTACAGACGTCATATCATGATATGCTGGTCAGCAAACGTATTGAATTTACTACTTAGCATGTTGAAGCCACTAGCTTCTCAGCAACAAATCCTTTGGGAGGAGATTGCCTGGTCCCAGTCTGTCTACTGGGTGAAAAGAGTCACTGGAGTCAAGAAACCTGATGGACAGTTTAGGCCGCCTTAATGTAAGGATGCATAGGATAGATAGTAGAGTATGTCATGTGCGTAGCAGTGCACTGGGTTTGTCTGCTCCAACTAGCCAGCAGGCATCATTCCTGTTGCTGTTTGTATCACATTCAAAGCCTGGGAGCTGCTGCGAGGCCCTGCCAAAAGAAGCTGCAACCCCATACCTCCAGGCAATGATCCGGCCTCGGCCTTGACTTCTCGATCCCCTCTGACTGTCTAATGGATGAAGTGACCTTCCCATCTTATTAAGATCTCAGAGTCACATTCTGTCTTTTGACGCAAAGTGGAAATTCTTGTTGTCGTGGAACAAGGACCCTTTCACCTCTCTAATCCTTCTAGTTACCAGATGTGATTCCACTGCTGTTTTTACAACTGCATGCTGATCATTTGGGAATAATCCCACTTGCCTTTAATCATTGTAAGCCTATATGATATCAATAAATGATGTAAGTGTCAGTTAGATCAATAGTGTTTTCTATGCTTTAATATCAAGAAGTTTGCTCAATGTCAATATGTACGGCTCTGTGGTAGCAGATGGTTTATTGTATGTCTGCAATTATCTCAGTTGTCTGCAGTTAATGCATCCCAGCAGACACGACACCAGCCAACTCCACGTCAAATAGGTCTCCATAGTCACAGCTTGGACACGTAGATTATTTCAAATGACATTATTGTTACTCCTTGCCCAGGAGCGAAGAGTCTGTTCTTTTTCCCCCTTACTGAGAGTGAAGGCTCACAGGTTTTTCAGACTTACCCGAATGTAATTGTAGTATTGCGAATGACCATAACATTAAACAGAGAATGAACATTAAGCAGGCAAAGGTCAGTGTTTATTGTTGTGAGGGAGAATCAATAATCGATCCAGATCAGTTGGCAAACTATTGTACAGCCATATTGATGGAAAAACTGTGAAAGGTCGTGTGCAGTTTGTTGACACGACCCTTAAGACGAAGAGCTCGATAACCCAGGTGAACAAATACTGCAGGAAATATAAGTGGTTTCCATAACAACGCAAGCTGGTTGAAGCAAACACTGCCCAAACTTTCCTTTGTGTTAAAATCAGCTCCCAGCCAGTTCAGTTGCTGGATCTTTGTGGATGCTCCGCGGACACCTGGAATCACAAACTGGGCAAGCACGAAAAGGGAATCTGATGAAGCATAGTGACAAACCATGGGTGACAGATCATCTCTTGCCTGCCTCTCCCGCCCTCCTCTCTTCTCCAGACAGGGTTGGGCCAAACAGCAGGTGGTGCAGAAGAGAAGCCCGGACATGGGATACACAAATCTCTGTCTCTCTGACTTCTGCACCGGACAAGCGTGGAGGAACATCAGATCCTAAACATAAAAAAGTAAGTCCCGTTTTTGATTCCGACATCTTTGCATTTAAAATAGGGTGTCTGTAAAACTTCACTCCAAGTGATACCACATGTGTTGTGAATCCAACTGGGTAATGAATTGTATAATATGTCATCAACCGGCTCTTTATTTCACTCCAAACACATCTGGAGTTGCTTATTTTAGTTTCTGAAAGAGCACTTTGACATGATATCAGGTGTTACTGATTTTGGCAGCGGATTATCAAATCAAAACATGCTCAGAACTGAAGAACTGTTTCCTGTTACTATATTACAAATGGATAACTCGGGAGTCAGATATGGAAACAAGTGTTCTGGCTGGGAATTTTTTACTGGAATATTTGGCTATAAATAAGACGGCACTTGGAAGCTTAGATGAGTCGTAAAACAAATTCATTACTCTTCTTGTGTCTTGTGTCTTGTATTTCAAAACTGCAGCTAAAATATTGTAATCTCATGTTATTTCTCATCTGTATGCATGCTGAATTACTGCTGCCCAGACTACTGTCAATAAGAATGCATTAATATTGAAGAAGGTCCGTGAATTCCTGCTAAAGGTCATGTTTGTCAAACAGAGTGCAGTCTTTCCATCACCGGGGAAAGTCTGAGATTCTGGGCCTAAAAATCGTCAACTGAGGAAGAGGAGTGTTAGTAACAGAAATCTTGCAGTAAAGATAGAACCTAGATTTGGTTTCTGTATGCACTCATAGCTGAGGTTTGGCAGAATGAAGGGGCTTGTTAAATGTTTATGACAAATATGTTTTCATCTTGGCAATCAATAGTCATCAAGTCTGGACAAATGCGTGAGCTCAGAATGGCTGAAGATTTCAATGCATCTGCTTAAGTCTGAAGCTTGAATGTTAATGTGTTGATGTAGTTGTCTGCGGTCCGTTTTAGGCCCCATCCACATTCTGTCACCAATCTACATTTGATTTTCATACTGGACGTTAAGATGTTTTGTCATAAGTGATACAAGGACCAAAAATCTTAGTTGTTCTGATTTAACTGCACACAGGTTTGCTTCTTTTTCAAGTCTGTATACCTGATTCTCTTCTGTGCTTGTTTTTTTTTTTTTTTCTTCCCGTCTCCTCTCCACAGCTCAGGTGTCACAGCAATAGCGTCTCTGGCCGAGGCTCGCTGAATAAAGATGCATGTGGACTTTGAGGGACAGAGCAGCACTCGAATCAGATGACTCAAGAGAGAAATCCTCCCCCTAATCTCAGGACCACAGGTTGGACAGTCTGGATGAAGTTAATCATCAGGTTATAAAAGGCCAGGGACGGTTTTCAGACATGGAGGTTTTTCTCTTTTGTGTCTGGAATGTACTTTCAGCTGAACCTTGATGCCAGCATGGGGTCAGATAAACCATAACCATCGTGTTCCAACACACCTGACTTCTGTCAGCATGTCAACACAGCATAGATGATTCTCCCTTTAAAGAGACATAACTGGGAACTAACAGGCTCTAATGATGTAGCAGCTACAGGTGACTTACATGTGGCCTATGATTCAAGACAGTCCAACCACAGTCAGTATGGAAGTGCAGACAACATCTCTGGTCTGGATATATGTTAACAGTACAGAACAACTGAACACTTCATATGATTACAACACCACGTATTTGACTGAAGACTCAGACAAATACCAGTCATATATTGTTGGTCTCTTCCTGTCCTGCCTGTACACCATCCTCCTCTTTCCTATCGGATTTATTGGCAACATCTTAATCCTGGTGGTGAACCTGAACCACAGGGAGAAGATGACCATCCCTGACCTTTACTTTGTTAACTTGGCTGTGGCTGACCTCATCCTGGTGGCAGATTCCCTCATTGAGGTCTTCAATCTGAATGAGAAGTATTATGACTACGCTGTCCTCTGCACCTTCATGTCCCTTTTCCTGCAGGTCAACATGTACAGCAGCATCTTCTTCCTCACGTGGATGAGCTTTGACCGTTACGTTGCCTTGGCTAACTCCATGAGCAGCAGCCCTCTGAGGACTATGCAGCATGCCAAGCTCAGCTGCGGCCTCATCTGGATGGCCTCGATCCTGGCCACCCTTCTCCCCTTCACCATTGTGCAGACACAGCACAGGGGGGAGCTGCACTTCTGCTTTGCCAATGTCTTTGAGATTCAGTGGCTGGAGGTAACCATTGGCTTTTTGGTGCCCTTCTCCATCATTGGTCTATGCTACTCTTTGATCGGGCGTATCCTCATGAGAGCTCAGAAACACCGTGGATTGTGGCCACGGCGGCAGAAGGCCCTGCGCATGATCGTGGTGGTGGTTCTGGTGTTCTTCATCTGCTGGCTGCCAGAGAATGTCTTCATCAGCATCCAGCTGCTGCAGGGCACAGCTGACCCATCGCGGAGGACTGCTACCACCCTGTGGCATGACTACCCACTCACAGGCCACATTGTTAACCTGGCAGCTTTCTCCAACAGCTGCCTCAACCCCATTATCTACAGCTTTCTAGGAGAAACCTTCAGGGACAAGCTGCGTCTCTTCATTAAGCAGAAGGCCAGCTGGTCGGTAGTGAACCGCTTCTGCCACCACGGCCTCAATTTGCGCCTCCCTGTCAGGAGCGAAGTGTCAGAGGTGTGACTGTTAAGAAGAGGGACAAGTGTTATGAAACTGTGTGCACAAAACATGCTAAAAAACTCTTCATATCAAAGTGATATATCACCCTGTGTGAAATATTACCTCAGCTTTCTATCTGTTTATTTAGCTCCGTCTCACAGCTGTAACCTGCTCACTTTCTGAACAAAAACACAAAAGCACCAAGAATGACCAGAACAGATGAAAATGACTCGATGTGTGCATCTTTGTATGTAGATAACAGCACACGTACAGTACTTAAAGCTATTTTCATTGTTTATCTGCACGTTGGATTGATTTCTTTAAGTGTATTTGGTGTGTTATTTCTTCAGAAAGTTAACTGGATGGTAAGGCGGGCAAATGAAATGCTGGTGAGGAGCAAAATGTCAGCATCTACCTTTCAAGTACATCCAGTGGGCATTGGTAACTAATGGACAGATGAGTGCCAGAAGCTTTCACATTGTGTGATTTATAATACAAATCTTCCAGAGCATTTTCTGTGTATGTGGTACAATCTGTAAAAATAGCAAAGGCTGTGTCACAGCTCAGGCAGGATGTGAAGAGGAAATACTGCCTCACAACAGATCTAATCAGGCCGTTTGTTTCAGCTGTAAAAGTTTGATCATTTCAGTCAAACCCACATGAACCCTCACCTGTTTAATATAAAAAGGCATGTATCGAGAAACTCCCACAAATTTACTTTAAATCATAAAACAATGTGTGGCGCAACATGTAGTAGTGACTTGCTTTTCACTGTCTCTTTGCTTGTGTTGCTAAACATTTATTGGACAATGCAGACAAACGTTCATAAAATGTGTTAATTCTTTTTTTTTTTTTTTTTTTTTTTTTAGAAATAAAGAAAATCCAGGAATGGAAGTTGTTGGTAAAACTTATGACAAGAAATTTGTTTCAAAAATGTCTTCAAGTATGATAAAAGGAAGGTTAGAGGGCAGCTACATGCTTCATGTTTTGATCACAATCAAACTAGCAGATGTTTTAAGAAAATATAAGAAACCATTATTGGGGGGGAGCAGGAAACAGTGATGGCAGAGTGATTGTGCCGCTTGTCAGTTCCTGTGAGCTTGATGTCAGAGCAGAAAGAGGAGGTGTTGTCTGCCAGCAGGGGTTGAGACGGGGTAAACACATCGCTTAATGTTGTCAACGTGAAGCCACTTCAATCATCCCTTCATACCCATATTTAACATACATTACTCTGATAAACAGCAGTGGCCAGCTGTGGACATAACTAATGGGCCTGTGACAAACAATAGTCCATAACACATACTTCACCTGTTTGTGGCTTGTTTTTCTGTCGGTGAACAGATTCAACTCATTTGTTTTATTCAGTTAATAAAACTGGCATCAGACAAATTTTGATACCAGACTCGAAGACCATCACTGGATGTGTGGATATCAGCATTAACACATTATATCAGATTAATGAGATGCAGATTACCCGGTTACACATGTACAGTTTAGACATTCTAGAGGCACAGTGACAGAGGGTTTAATGAAACCTGCCATTAAGTTTTATGGCACCTAATGTGTGTTGATTGTGAGTGCAAACATTATAAATTCTTTCCCTGTACTGTAATATTTAAAATTCAATAACGCATACACTTGCATTTATGAAATATGATGGGATTTATAGAACATTTAAGAGGACAAAGACAAATACTGAATTTAAACAATTGGTTTTGTGCATTAGGATTAAAGAGGTGGATGTATTTTGCATTGATATTTAAAATCTGTGTATTGCCAGTCTGCTGTGGGCCTGAGCTGTGTTTCTGCATGAGGCAGGCAGAGATTATGGCGTGAGTGGGAAAAACAGGAGTCCAAACCACAAACTGTTATTCCAGCTGTAACAGTCCCAGCAGCCTGGGAAAGCAGCGCTGAGGATTGTTTAAGTGATTGTTTATTAGAGGTCTGCAGCAAAAATGCAAAACTTGTTGTGGTACATGGAACTAAAGATGTTTTTGCATGTTGTTTCCAATACACCACTTCATGTTCCATATCCTCATCATGTAAGAAGCATTCAGCTTTCGGCTGTGATTAACTTTTAACCTTAGACATGTTTAAGTATAGCTTTTATGTGGATTTAGACATGTGTGAAGGCTAGAATATTCTGGAAGCAGCACATGGCTCAATTAGAGCGCCAGAGGGTTCAAAGGCAGGAAGACAGGCGAGTAATAATGCAATGAGAGCTGTCAAGTGCATTGATATAAACGAGTAACACCTAGACACCAGAGCCGGTACCCTCCAAGTTCAACCCTGTGTGAGAGGCAAAGGATCATGCTGTTTACATCACACATGCACACGCATACAAACACACACATTGGGGATGCTGTGAGAAGAGGCTGACAGTGGACTGTGTGTACAGCTGAGACCACCAAGTGAGGTTAAAGGTTTGTGGTGGCTGACGTCACAGAGGAAAAAGGGTGTGACTTTTCCCCTTGCTTACATTCAATACTTCCTCTGGATGATGCTGGATCAAATAATAAGTTTGTGAGGAAAAATCAATTTGGTAAAAGAACACAGTGTAATATCTTTAATGTCTTCATATGTAATATTGGGCAACTGATGATGATAATGTAGTCTAGAGATACATTCTCTTTTTATTGACTGAATTGGACTAGTTCTAATAAAAACATTAAATCACAGTTGTTTTGCAGGCACATGGGCACATTCTCCTCACTGGAGCCATCACGCCTGCTGCTGTTGCTCAAAGTGTGACAGAGTGACCATTTTAGTAGGTGCCAAACAAAATAATATGCAATAAAATATGTAATAATATTGAGTTTCAGACAATACAATTGGTGTTGTATTGGACTGCATTATGTTGAAAGATGTTTCTAGAATGTAACCCCTTCATGCATATTAATCAGGGATGGAGTTAACATGAGAAACATCTTTTAATATACTGCAGTCAAGTTCAAGTTGAATTAACACCTCTGTGACACCACAAGAATCACCACAAGAGTACTGCTAATTCATCGCGCAGAGCTGTTTTATTGGATTGTAATACACTGTACAGATGAACTTGTTCCTAAATGTACATTCCTTATACTCAGCTTCCAGTTCTTTATCAACTGACTTCACTTTGGGCAAAATATCTTAGCCCCCTTCTAATGTTTCTTATGTAAGGAAGGTACAAGACCTTTTCCAGAAATTTAAGTGGGGGTGGGGCATATCAAAGTAATTACAACTGGATAGTCCAGGGTTTATGCATAATTACAAGGCAGTGCACTCGGTGGACCTCAGCAGCTGAATAATGGATTAGAGGTATAATTGCATTTGAAAATTAAAATCCCTTAAATGAAAAAGGAGCTGAATAGAACAGATCAGCTTCCCAGATACAGAGGGCAAGAAAAAGGATTGGAGTTTGACATGCTGCAGTAATTATAAGGCAGAACCCATCAAATTGGTTATTGCCAATGTATTGTGTTTTCAGGCAATCAAGAACAAAAACTTGTGTTCAAAAATCATTCGATTCTTAATTGATATTGATATAAAAAAAAAAGGTGTGAAATGAGTCACTTTTTTAAAAACTGTATGCTAAATGCAGAATCACTAAGATATAAGGAAGGGGAGCAAACTATATCGCAGTATTTTGAGCAACAAGTGCAACTGAAAGCAACATGAGAGCGAAGCGTGTGAGGCTTTTCACATCTCCTCCACCACACCCACCATCACTCTCATCAGAGCTGTGATTCTCACAAGCGAGGTGTGATGATTTCGTTCCTCAATTATAATGCAATATCTGAAAGCTGTAAAAAAACACAAAAACAAAAACTTAAGAGGAAATCTTAATTGGATAAACTGTTCATTTAGTATTCATAACTCTGTTGTTGTTCCCTCGAACATTAAGAACATACAATTCTGATTTAGTTTTTTCTAATGCAAGTGGTAAAGTGGATCATAATTGCTAGCATTTTGGAAAAAGATGGCTAAAAATTTGTTCACAGCTACTGCTTATCTGGGGCAAGGTCATTTATTTGTTAAAAGTTATATTTTCATTGGTGCCCTGTCTGTTATCTTCAAGAGCAAAATTATCAACCTTAATCATAAAATATACACTTCTCAAAATGGGTTAGGGATATTGGGATATGGGGGCATATATGGGTGTGAAACAAAAGTCAAAAGAAATGTAGTGTATTTACAAAACACAAAATAAAAATACCAGGTATGTTAACAGAATAAGAAAAAGCAATATTCCAATATCCATGACTAATTTTGAGTAATGTGTATACATCATATTAAATAAAATGAGAGGATTGTTGTATTTTCTGCAGTGCGATTATAGAGTAGACGGAAAGGAAGATGATTTTTTTTTTTTTAAAACAGCTATTTGTTGTTGATGGATAGTTTAAAAGTTTTTCTTTTTTTTCAGTTGAAGGGTGCAATTTCCTGGGGAATATAATCTTTAATTTCATTTTAAACGTGTATTTATCAACAATAAAGAAAACAGTTGCTTGAAGCATGATGTGCTCCTTTATGCATGAGGAGTCCCTTAAAGATAAGGGACTGTATCAGCAGATATAACACACCAAGGCACAGCTACGTTCAGCAGTATGTCGCTGACTGTCTGCTCTCCACAGCTCCCCTCCTCCTCCTCCCCCCGCCCAGTGTTCGCAGTGAGCGTGCAGGCGGACGTGCATGCACGCGAGCAACAGATCCGAGCGCATGCGCAATTCATTGTTTTGACTGAAAATGCCGTCGGTTTCGAAAACGGCGGCCAATGCGTCCCCTCAAACCGAGAAACCTACCCACTATACGTGAGTAAAGCCGCTGCAAACAAACTACTCAGTCGCTCGTGTCTGAAAGTGTTACCTGCGTGTGCACCTATGCGCGTTTGCATTTCTTGCATTCCTCAACTCTTGTGCGTGTGTGTTGAAAACATGGTGCTTTTCCTGGCTTTGTGACTGCCTAACGTTACATAGCAAACAGCGACTGCACGCTAACGACACCAGCGCTAATGTGGGGAACGCGGACGTCTTGAATCACTTAACTGACGAGCTAACCGTCCACGGAGTCGTTGGCGATTGTTTTACAGAGTTGGGGAGTTGTTTTGAATAACCGCTTGGACGTTATACCGTCAACTCGCTCTGCTAAATGATTAGCCAGGAACTCGCTAACCAGTCTGCTTGTAAATAGCTCGGCCTTATTTTGAGTTCCCCTCTTGCTACGCACATTTATAGACGTACGCTCGGGGACTTCCAGCGAGCGTTACGTCGAAATACGTGCGTAGTTAGCTCTGTGAATAGCAAGCTAACGCCTGTGACCCAAAATACACAGTAGGCTACACCACTAGCAGCATAACACGACACCCGACTGTCTCTGAACTTTTTTTCTCGCCTTCGACTTATTTCTTAGTTAAGTCATTTTAAAAGCCGGTTTCCTGAAAGTGTTTTGTTGTTTTCCTCTGTTGTTTCAGCTACTTGAAGGAGTTCAGGACAGAGCAGTGCCCGTTGTTCCTCCAGCACAAGTGTACGCAGCACAGACCCTTTACGTGCTTTAATTGGCATTTTCTCAACCAGCGGCGGAGGCGACCCATAAGGAGAAGAGACGGAACTTTTAACTACAGCCCCGACGTGTACTGCACGAAATACGACGAGACCACAGGCATCTGCCCGGATGGAGATGAGTAAGTCCCCGTTTGAGTTTGTGTCATTCTTCAGCTCCTTGAACATGTCGTGGTGCAGCCTCTGATAAATGCTCGGTGTTTTGTTTGCATGGTTGGAATGAGGACCTTTGCAGCATAAGGAAACGTATTACAACTTGAACCGAACCACCACCATAAAAACAGTGAATGTAGCTTATCAGGACATTTTATCAGTGCTAGATCAGTGTTGTTGTCTTCCTTAAGCTGACCTTAAATGGCTTTGGGACGAGGTTGTGTCCTCATTGGAGGAAGTATGTGTGTTGTTTAAGTCTTACTTTATTGGTTGATGATGTACATTGAGTGTTACAGTAAAAGTAAATGAAAAACACATACACAGACGAAAGAGGAATAGCTGTTTTGTAGTGAAGACACTCTTTGAGGATACTTTCAGCAGTTTATTGTGGCTACAGTGACAAAAGTGTGTAAGATAATAAAGATCTTTGTTTTTATTGGCATATTACGAGGCCCAAACTAAGGTTATAAACTATCAGTCAGGTTATAAAGGCCAATTTGGTGACAAAGACCATTGTAATCAAAAATGTCCATTGAAAACTGTATGTATGAACAATATAGTTGGCGGTTTCTTGGTGAACAGTATTTATTACTCATTTGCTGTATCTAAAACACGTGATCTTTCAGCTTCAGTATTACAAGGGAAGTTTATTTCCCCTTTGTGTTCTTGTGTGTGGTCTCTGTACAAAATTGAACATATCCTATTGAACTCACCCTTTACATGGCATTGTTGCACATCTAAATATTTGGAACAAAAATACTTGAGATATTACAAAATCTAACAATCTTCAGCACTCGCAAACAACTTTTCTTGTTTCTTTAGTTGATTCAGATGAATAAGCAGAAGAGATGTGTGAGAGTGCCAGAGTTCTTGTCACTACTGTGCAACTGATACGCTGTTTAAATTTAGGAACTGTGCATGCTGTTTGTTTGCTTGTTTGTTTTTTCGTTAATGTAGTTGTTGCCCCTGGGAGCCCTGCAGCGTCATATTCACTGGTGCTACTATTCGGTTCAGCCCATGCTAACACGGGATTTGAAATGTGCATAAACTGTTTTCTGTCCCTAGCTTCGTATTTACTAAAAATATAATTTCCATAGCATGATTTTTCCTCTGTCATCATGATGGGGAAAACAGTATTTACATATCCTTGTGAAATACATATTGACTAAACTGTCCAATCACAGAAAAACTAGACATGTGAATTCTCAAAACTGGTGGCAGTGGCTTTACCCCTTAATCTGGAGCCGGTAGAGCATAAACACACTCAGAACTTAAAACAGCACAGCATATAATTGAGCCCCACATAGAAATAAAATTAAAAAAAGAGGGTTATTGAACTAATGGATGAACTAATGGAAAATGAATGACTCCAATCCGTACAATTCCTCCTCTGCCAATGGCAGCTATTTTTGTATGACCTTATGTGTTGCTATAGCAACTGTTGCTACTCAAGAAAGG
This sequence comes from Acanthopagrus latus, assembly GCF_904848185.1. Taxonomy (NCBI): domain Eukaryota; kingdom Metazoa; phylum Chordata; class Actinopteri; order Spariformes; family Sparidae; genus Acanthopagrus; species Acanthopagrus latus. Next base: position 19,805,810 of record NC_051061.1, read on the forward strand.
AAAAATTGGTTTATTCAAGAGGCTTATTGGCCATACATTTCTTCAGGCATTGCTGGTGTGTCATCCCTGCATTCACAGTCGAGTTTTATTCCTGATTAAAAATGTGCTCAGCTACAGGAATTTGCTCCTTTTGTTACTGTTTACAATCCTTGTGCTTTTCTAATGAATTGTTTGGACTATGTTTTAAATGTCAATGCAGTCCTTGCCTTTTTCATGCTAATAATCATATGATGTGAAACACATTGCCTGCACACACATCTTAAAGTTGTGTTCTACATTTATATCTTGAACTGTTTAATTCTAATATCAAGCCAAATTATATTCCCTCAGATGTTTTATTTAGATAAAAAGATTAAATATTTTAATGCGTCCTTGCTTCCACAGCTGTCCCTATTTACACCGGACCACTGGTGACACAGAGCGCAAGTACCATCTACGCTATTACAAGACTGGCACTTGTATCCATGAGACGGATGCTCGAGGGCATTGTGTGAAGAATGGCCTCCACTGTGCTTTTGCTCACGGGCCACATGATCTCCGACCTCCAGTCTATGATATCAGGTGACATACAAAGCAAATAGTGGCTTCTTCTCTTCTCTTCCTCTCTGCCAAGCTTTTCACTCACAGGCCTCACAACTGAAGTGAACTAATCAGACAGTTTAGACAGACTGTAAACAGAATAGATATATTGTAGAAGTTTAATGGTTTGGTTTTTAACTCGATTTTAAGGCTTGGCTCTATTCATCGTACCAAATACAAACACCCGATACTAAATAAACATGTTTTGTTGAGCTCTGTGCTGCTGAAAGATTCAGAGTGCGGCTAGAGAATCCAAGATTATAAAACAAAGGCTCTCTAAGTGTTTCTCTTGAGTGCTTGAGTAACATTATGTAAAGAGATGCCAGTGATTTCATATTTTATCTTTATAATTAACTGTTTTAGACAGCAAGCAGATATAGTTTTTATTGTTTTAACTTTGATGAATTGGAGGTCAAAATAACCTAAGTTCTATGTGTGCAGAGAGATCCAAGCACAAGAGGCTCTTCAAAATGGACAGTTGGGTTCTGGGGAAGGTATTCCTGATCTTCAGCCTGGTGTATTAGCCAGCCAAGCTATGATTGAGAAAACTCTGACAGAAGACCCCCGATGGCAAGGTGAGTTACCCCCACTATGATGATATTGGTCTCAGACAAACTGAAAAATATGTATATAATATATAATTCCTTCAAAATAAAATACAAATGATATAATACTCTGTCTTTTTGCAGATACCAACTTTGTTTTAGCCAACTATAAAACAGATCAATGTACTAAGCCCCCAAGACTATGCAGACAGGGCTACGCTTGCCCCCACTACCACAACAGTAGAGATCGAAGAAGAAATCCTAGAAAGTTCAAGTATAGGTAAGACAAGTCTTAGTTTGAGTAGAAGTAATAATGATATTAAGTTGTGTAATTGCAGTGCATTAAAGGCTATGACTCTGCATGCAGGTCAACTCCTTGTCCTAATGTGAAACATGGGGATGAATGGGGCGAGCCCTCAAAGTGTGACAGTGGAGACAGTTGCCAGTATTGTCACTCTCGCACTGAACAGCAGTTTCACCCAGAGGTGAGTGAATTTAGTTTTTGGAAAAATGAAAAGATGGAGGAGCTTTTAGTTATTATGATAGTGTATTGTCAGATCATCATTATTATGTCATATTCTTTTTAGATGTATTATTAGTTTTGTATGTTAATTGAGCTCATTTGGCATCACTTGCACACTAGATCACATTATTTAATCTCCAAATTGACCATTCAAAAGCATTTTATATATAGCCTAATTATCAGCACTGCCAAGCCTACACAGAGGTGACTGAAAGTAAAATAAAGTCTGATAACATTGAGTACCATTACAAATTTAAAGGTTTTTTGCCAGAAATTACATTTAAAATTAAATCAAAGCTCATCTGGTGTAATTCAAGTCTCAAGAAGTGTTTGGTGCACTGCAAAACTTAATCCAACTTTCCAAAGGTGTGAGGGTAATTCGATAATGACTGAATTTTAATTTTTGTGTGAACGTATCCTTTAATGACCACACATTAGACTCCTTTAACTCGAGCTTTAAAACTGACCAGCCACCAAAGCGAATATTATATGTGGTGTGAGAGATTTGTGTTGATGGACTAAACTTGCTGTAATTTTAAGATATTGTATTCTTGAGTTATTGTTCAGAAATTGTATCTTCACTGATTTAAAACTATTGCTTATTAGTTTTTCTATGGTCAGAAGTTGTAACTTTTATCTCACTGGCTTTTAATTTTTTGTCCTTCTCTAAGATCTACAAATCTACCAAATGCAATGATATGCGACAAACTGGATACTGTCCCAGAGGGCCGTTTTGTGCATTTGCACATGTAGAAAGTAAGTCAAGGGTTCTCTAAATACTTTCTTGGTACACGATTGGAGATTTACAAATCTATAATAATCATAGTTCTTTTTTGACGTAAGGAATGTATATATGCATTTGTAAGAAGATTTTCTAGGTTTTTCCAAGTTTTAAAGTATGCATGGTCAACCCCATTGTTTCGATACCATATGAAGATTTTATATTTATTGTGATCCTTTCAGGAATTCCATCTACAGAAGAGACCATGAGCTCATTGCTAACAGTGATACAGTCAAGTTCACAGTCCCATCTGGGTTCTCAGTATTCAGAGTGTCCGGTCAGTGAGTGGAACAGTGGAGGCAACTCCACCAACGCAACCAGTAGCAACGGACAAGTAGGAAGTGTATGTTTTCTTCGTTGCTGTGTTGTTTTTGATAAAAGAGAAGGATGTATTTCTCAGGTATATGGATGCCTGTTGTTTTAGCTTCCTAAATCAAAATTCAGCTGATGCAAATCTGCCATTTATTTCTCAATATGTGTTGTTTTTATGCTGTCATTTTTCTGTTAGCATGTGTTTTGTCTTGTTTTTTTTTTTTTTTTGCACATTGATCTGGCATTACTACTATTTTCTTTAACTGTTTTACATTTCATTACTACATTGTTTTGAAAGCACAGATCAGTTTAATAATTCAGTTTGAACAGCTAGTCTTTCATCCTAGATCAGCTTCATAGTCCATTCAGAATAATGCTTTTATTTTAATTTGTTAACTTATTTTGATCATCATTTTATTAAGATCATGTGCACTTCTCTTTCTCAGGTTTCATGTTCTAATAGCTCAACTGTAACTCCAAGCTCAGGAAGCGACAGTTTGTTATCCCCAGTGGGATCCATCAGCAGGCCCAAATCCTTAACTAATAGTAGTTTATGTTCAGAGTCCACCACATCCAGTGTCTCATCTCTGACGTCTAACTATCCCAAAGCTCCGGGCTTTGAACGAGAGGATCAGGTACACAGACTGCTCTCTTTAGCTTCAGGAACAATATAAAAAAAAGACAACTTAGGGCTTTACACTTGATGTATCATTCATTTTGAATCACTGTTTTATTTATTTGTTCATTTATTATTTGCCATGTCATTTTTATTTTATCACTTTGAGTTCTTTTTCCTATAAATTGCACTGTTTAGTTTTGAGATCATTCTTTGGTGTTTTTCCTTAAAATCCCTTGATGAGAGAAAGCAGTAAAGTATTGAGTGGCTTATACATTAATGATGGGACAACAAACTTGACAACATATTTTCAAACACAGCCAGGAGTATTTGTAACCCGTACACTTAGAAAGAAGCTCCCCGTAGGTTGACTTTATTGCTTTCTGATGTTGTAATTACAGAAGAATGCCGCCCACGCTGTGTTTGTCTTATTAACCTCAACTCACTCGAATCAGTTGGAATCATCCCTAGAGCTAACAATGGCAGGCAATGTTAAGTTACACGATCAGTTCCCACATCCCTGATTCATATCAGATGTAGGGCTGCACAATGAATTGAAATATTATTGAACTGCAATTCATTGTTGAATAGAAATATCCCAATCGCCAGTAAGGTAAATGTGTAATTAAATCTTGTTCTCCAGATGTAACAAAACAAAAACAAAACAACCCCAACAAGTGTCCATAATCATGATTTTAGTTTTTTTTTTTAATTGTGATGGAACAAAATGCAACCCATTCATTGCAAATCAGATTGCAATAGTAATATGTAATATGAGTGTAGCACCAAGTGAGCCTTATTAAGGAGAAAAGGATGATGGTTGAGTGCAGTTAGTTTTTAAATAGTTTTTTTTAAAAACTTTTTTTCAGCCTGTGGCAAATTACAATACAGAACTGTTCTTTTAGGTGAAATTAGCTATCAAGAGTGTAAATGTTTTGTGACTGAATTGTGCTGTTTCTCTGTTATTTGATCATTTTCAGATTAAGAACAAGGGACAAGTGGATCAGAAATTGATGGACCAAGAAAAACAGGTTTGTGTTTAAAACGGTTCATTTGTGGCTATAGTTTGATGACACTGCATAATATATATTGTATTTATTTCATTTTTAAATCTAAACTATAATTAAAAAACACTGGAGATTAAACAAACACTGTCTGCTCTTTAATTTAGACACACAATACTGTATTCTCTGCGGTGAACCCTTTGGCATCAAGCTTTACCTCCAGTATAACATCCAGCTTGGCCTCCAGTATTGGCTCAGAAAGTTCCTCCCCCACCACCTTATCAACAATGAATGCAAAAGCCACTCCTTTCTACCCAGGGAGCAACACAGTGGAGTCTGTCATAGGTATTTGTATTTTAAGTTAATGTAACATTTGAGCCGTCTGATGCCCTTATGTATTTTGTTGCCAAATGTCAGCCAGGTATGTTTCGTTTTCCCACAGGATCCGCCCTGGACCTCAACTTCAGTGACATTAATGTTGCATCTCTTGATAAGGAGTTAGAGGAGCAAGACAACAGTGTAGGACTCGCAAGTAAGGAGACTTGGTTTGTTAAAGTACTTTCAGCTGTTTCATGGCAAATGGCCTCCTCATAATTTGCTTGTAAATTATTGTAAAAGTGTATACTTTGTCTCTACAGGTCAAAGGGTGCTAGGTGGGTCAGCTCCAGTAAACATTCCCGGCTCCCTAGCCCGATCATCCTCTTTTAATTCCTCGTCATCACTCTCCACCTCCCCGCTAAGCTCCCTCTCCCAGTCGCTATCACAGTCCCTGCTGTCTGCAGCGGTATCGCAGCAAAATCAACCTTCAAACATGTTAGCCAAGCAAGAGCATGGCCTCCTGGGAACACCCACCTCCTCCTCCCAGAACTCTTTGGGTAAGCTGCTAGTATCACACATTTACTTCCTGGAAAACACTTGACTTCAGATTTGAATCTCAAGTCTTATATGTCAATAAAAATGCCTGAAGCTGAGAAGTGAAATTTTGTAGTTACCCACAGAGCCCAACTAACTTCTCACTTTTCTGCTTGGTCTTGTGACTTTAACACATAACTCTCCTAGGCTTGAACGGAGGGGCTAGCAGCATTTGGGACTTTGTAAGTGGCAGCTTTTCACCGAGTCCATCTCCAGTTTTCAGCAGCCTAACCTCCACAACCAGCAGCGCTGATCTGGCACGCCTTTTTAGAGAGCTGGATGAGGCCAAGAAGAAGATCAAACAATGGGAGGAGGCCTGGCATCAAGTCAAACAAGTCAGTGTTATAAAAGTTATTGCTATACATGTCACACTGTATCATAACCAGAGGTGTAATGATTTTCCATGGACTAGACATGGTGTACACCTTGATTTGTGACCAATGGTTTGTTTTTTATTGTACTGTTGTTCATTTATAGGAAGGTAGATAAACATATATAAACTAAGTGCAGCAAAAAGGCAATTACATTATTTTAATTGTGCCATGTTGAGTGCAGTCAGTTGATAGAAGCAGGAAACTACTTACTTTGGGTCAGACAACAAATTTGAGTTTAGAGATCAGAACGAGTCCAGATTGAGTAGTTTTGGTCCTTTTGGGGAAAGGACTGACAGCAAACGGCAATAAGTTAGAGTTCTCTGACACGTCAATGTGAGTCAGGTTTAAGGAGAAGTAAAAGAGATGTTGATTTGATGCAGAGGGTTGGAGTGGGTTGGTGGGGTCTGGTTCCATAAGACAAGACTACAACTCCTGACAGTGGACGTTTGTAAGCAGCTTCGCCCTCATTTTCTGAATTGTTACACTCGTAATCAAACGAACGATCTCCTTTACATTTAATTGGGAGCGTGTTTTCTAATTACATGACTTAACTTTGTTCCAGGCCTGTGAAGCTTGCCAGAAAGACGCTCATGAAGCAAAGGAACAAGCAAAAACAGCTGAGGCGGAGCGGCAGCTGGCAGAACAGAAATGGGAGGAAACAGAACGCAAGCTGAAAGAGCTCCAAGGGGACTTTGATGTGCTTTGTCGCACCCCTGGAACACCTCTTCTACGTAGCTATGGAGAGCTGGAGCAGCTCCCGTTGTCAAAGCTTCACTCCATCCAGAGTCAGCTGCGTAATGACCTAGACCTTGTAGATGGGGTAAGAAAGACTAGATCACACACAGCATTCCACTCGTAGCATGTACATAGTTATAAAGCGCTTTATCAGGCTAGCATTATTCAGATATCTGTTTCGTCATCAAGCATGCTTATGTCAAAAGTCTGCATGAACTGTATTTTTAAGTCTCAGCTGATATTCATTCTTTTCTTCCCCAACAGGTAATATATCAGCTTCAGTCAAAGAAATGTATAGTTTGCCAAAAGCATGATCGTTGCATTGTTCTGCAGCCTTGCCAACATTATGTACTATGTGAGAACTGTGCACCTAGTAAAACAGAATGTCCCTACTGTAGAACAAAAATATTGAAGTGGTGATGTAGAATTACTCAAGGTACTATTTAAAGATTTAGCCCTTTTGAAAAACTACTAATAGATATTACATTTTCTAATTGATAGTAATGTCTGTTTCATACAGTGATTGAATTACGGTAATTTAGAATAAAATGATGCTTGACTGACAACATCTTGTATTAGAAATCAGATTATATACAGGGGACTCAAGTCATTATAGATTTTGCTCATTTTATGTGCTCATTACCTTGGAAAAACCAGATGGCACTCAAATGCTAAATATGCATTGCGAATCTAATATAATGCTCTTACAATAACTACAAAACTACAGATTAAATACAAGCAAAAAAGACCAATAAGGCTTCAGGCTAAAGTCTGTACACACAAAGACAGTAATGTGTGTACGTTTTATATTTCTGCCCCTGTGTTTTGCTGTTTATTGATTAAAAAATACTCTAAAATTAGTATGGATAAATCTCTGATCTCCTGGGGATGCTTCTTCTTTCTTTAATGCACTTAAAAGTCAACCCAGAGCAAATGTCATTGCATTTCAACCCTAACTTTTCAGAAGTTACAGTGGAAATATGTGTAAAGCCGATAAAAGGTTACAGTAAATTTGATCACAGGTACTTGTATTTGGAGAAAGAAGTCCCTCAGTGTAACTTTAATGTTATACCTTAACCAGTCAAGTAAGTTTAAATAATACACAGAAAAAAAATCAAGTTATTTTTCAGTCATTCTTAGGGAGGATTAAGTCTGATAAACAACGTATCCATTGTAATAAAATCATGTGGTGATAACCTGTAGCACAATGTCCTCCATAGGGGGAATTTGGCCGTTAAACATTCCACATTTGGATGGACAAACCGAACACACAATGATTCAGAAATACAGACCATGCCATTGCTGATATTTGACACAATAGTGTGTGCCATAAATATTTCCAGGTTGGGATCTCAAATGCAAGGAAATCACTGTGTAAATGTTGAAAGTGGGCTGCTGATGTGGAACATAAAATGGGCAAAACTCAAAGCAGATATTTTTTTTAGAGAGGAACAGATAAAGAAACCAGACTTACAAGAGCCTGAATGTGGCTGACACTTCAAAAATCATTCAACATACTTAAAAATGTGTTTACACAGCTGATGAGTGAAATAGGTAGCTGATCAACAGCTAGAAGCTCCATTCTTCAAATTTGTAAGATGTTTCACATCCAAAGAGGTACAAGTGCAGAACTACACCTGTATCTATAAATCAGACTAAAGAAGGAAATGGCACATTTTCATTCAGATTTTGCATTGTTCCTCTTTAAGTAAAGCCACATCTTCTTAAACCCCAAATTTGGATTTGCGATTCTTTTCATGCAACCAGTCAAGCATCATGATTTTGACCAACTTTCTGAAGAAGTTTGATTTCTTACTAAAGCACTTTGTTGACCTGGGACTTTATTAAAGGGTATATAGAAATTTTGCTTTAAGCTGCTTTGTAGGTATTCTTTTGTGTCTTTTTTTTAGATTTCTTTTTTTATATATATATATATATATATAAATATATATAAGCTAATGTCTGAAGCTTTTGTGTGTACTGTGAAACACCATTTGAATATTTCATGTTTCCTATTGTTAAGTCATGGCATGGTTCTACATATTAAGATTTCATAGAAAAGTACTTAATAGTTTCTACTTTCATAGTTAGATTTATAAAATTTCAATCAAATAAGTGCAAATTTAAAATGCATTTTAGGCATAACCAGCAGCTGTAATATTGGTAAGGCACATGCTACATGTTAAGGCTGTTATTCAATCAGTTAGTTTGTTTTGTAGAGATTTATATAGCCTAGCCATTAGAAAAGCATGTATTGTATTTGCTAAAAGCCTGAAATGGTGATTTTTGTAGGAATCTAGCCTCTTGACCTTGTCTAGAACATATCGGCCTCTAACTCTAAAGTGCCTTGCCTTAGTGGAAAAAGGTTATGTGTAGAATTGTCAGAGCAAACACAAGTAGTTGAAGCTTGTGCACAGGTTTTTGCATAATGGCGCTCGTTTAACTTTGCAGAAGCATCGACGTGTTTATGACTATATCTGTAAATATAAATATATGCCAGTGTGTTTGGCCCAATCCCATTAAGTATTTCTGCGGAAGATAAATGAAAACAAACATTGTCAGTGCCTGTGTCCTGACTTCAACCTTAGAAGTGAATCTCCACTCTCCCCTCCAAATACCCACCCACTCATTCCTTGGTTGTGGTGCTCTTTTGGTGCAGCTTCACTCTTGAGTCTAGGTTTTTCAATTTAACGTTTGGGAGTATGCAAACAGAGGACACATGGATTTGTATAGCAACATATAAAAATGCTTTTTAAACAGTTCAGTAAATTTAACTTGTTTTATTGTAATAACTGCAGTGATTAAAGAATTCCGTAGTTAACTTCTAAGTTGGTATTTGCATAGAATATTGTGCTTAGGTTTCTCTAATTGAAATGACCTTCTACTGTGTTAAGAAATCTTTTTATTCTTGCTTTAAATTCAATAGAAAATCATGTATCTCCAGGTTCACCTTTTGCTACTTATAAATATGGGAAGATGCATTGTTTACATTCACATAAATGACAATTAAGCAACTCAGAGGAAAAATATCAAGAAAGGTTATGCTATTTTAGCATTTTCATGATTATATCACAGCATAAAAGGCAGCCTAAATACTTCTGGTATTGCATGTTATGCGATATATTAACCAGCTACAAAAAAAGAAAAAAAAAAAGTTCGCACTGTGTCACACTGCCAGAATATTTGTATTGACTTATTTTTAGTGTAGTAAAGGCTTAATAACTTCTGCAAGCTTCGCTGCTGCTGGAAAAGGTATTAATGTAGTTTCTTGTTATACATTTAGATGTTTGAATGTTGTTGTGCATCCACAGCTCAGATTTCAGAAACTTTGAAATAATCTGCATCTAACTTGACTAAATCTTCATTTGGTTGAATTATTCATTTGTAAATGCATTTCAGTCAGTTTCAGTACTTTTGTATTATCACTTAGAATGATGTCACAGACCTGTACTTCTGTAGATTGTCCCTTTATTTTATTTTTTTTAATTGACTGAAGGTTGATGTACTTTTGGATTTCTTTTTCCCGCATACACTGTAAAACGGTGTAAGATGCAGCTAATTTCACAGGGTCCTCTAGTCTATTTTGATTTGCCTGTGAAACCATCTAAATTAATGATGTCTGGTGTGATAATCTAAAAATGAACCAAAGTGGTGTTCTGGTAGCTGTCCAAATATGTGTTCAAAAAGGGAAAAATTTAACCTCGAACAGAATTCAAATAATTGCTCTTGGACAGATCAGCCTGTAGTTGTGAACCGGGCCGGATCTAAGTGTCAGATCAGAGCAGCGAGGCCATACAGTTGAGTCCAGCATTGTGAGCAGCAGGAATTCTGTTTTCGGGTGGATTTTTGCTTTGATATTTCATTCAGTAGGACATAACAGTATATCCTCTTTAGGGAGTAAACAGGACTATGCTAATGGATTTTGCTTACAACATTACTGGACTTGAGCCCGTTTTTTGCAGTTTTACCAAAGACCTGTACTATTGTTATTTTCTTTTGTACTACATTTCATCATTCGTGTTATTTCAGTTAATAAAACCTAAATTAAGTTTTAAAGAAGTAATCACCTAGTACCTTAAATAGATAATGTTCATTAACCGTAATTAATGGCATCTTTTTCTATCTAAAGTTAGCTATAGTGAGTTGATACACAAATGATCAAACATGCATGGGTCAGATCCTTACAAAATGTGTATTTGTATATTTGATTTTGTGCTAAGTATACATTGACGTTTATGGCAGGTTTGTGCAATACTGGCTAGCACATGCTGACCTTAAGCGAGGATTCAGTGTCAGTCAATTGTTGTCTACAGTGAAGGAATGTCAAAGGTGTTTGACATTTGTGCTTCTGAAGTGGCCATATAAACTTCACCACAACTACTGTTCTGAAGTTTTTAGTTTTTATTTTGTTTTACTACATAATCTCAATCACTTTGGAAATTGGTGGTTATGCATTATATGCTGTCATGATCGGCCTGCAGTGACTGTAAGGTGCTTTTATTTGTTTTCTATTTCTTAAAGCGGTGGTCCAAATTATTATTTTTTTTAATTATTATTTTAATTTTTTTGTAAAATTACAGGGGACAGATGATGATTGTGACAAACATTAATGGCAGATACAGACATAATTTAAACTAAGTTGTTATTATAACTTCTTGTTGGCTGTTGGTTTCTCTCGTGGTCTACTTGCCCCAATTCAGTTTTTCTAAAATTAAATGAAACAAACATTCTCTTGGTAAGCACAGCTTGCATTGCATTACATTTGTTTAAGATCTGTTGAATTAATCTCTAACGGACCAATTACACTTTCAAGAACATCTGTGCCTTTAATAATTACATAATATTGATTGGTATTGAGAAAATGTCTCTGAGACTTGATTCTCAGAGGACAAAATATAACATGTTTAATTAGAATCAAAATTCCAGTGCCTTACAATATTTTTGTGGACCACAATGTGATTGCTAAATGAACCTGTGCATTCAGGCCACTTGAGCTGAAAAGAAAAAAAGGCTAATCTAATGATATTTTTGCTTCATTAGTTTCACAGCAGGAAGCACCTGTTCTGATTGACTGACTGATAATTGTCTAAGTCTGTATTTGCCATACCATTAAAACAAAAATTAAAAAAACAAAACAGCAATACTTAACCATTCAATACACAATTTTGATTTCAATTTGTTATTTGGCACCAAAAACTCAATTGTTTTAAAGGAAAAGCACCAAATAGGAAGAATCTTGTAAATGAACTGTAATAGATGTATCATTATGCTCTGCATTGGAATAGTTTAATCTATTTTGCATTATTGTTAGTTGTTGTGTTGTCTTTTTGTTTTTAATATTATGAAAATGGAGCCTGAAGATTTATGCAATCTTGTACATGTATATGAGTGTGATGTATGGAGCTGTTCAAATTAAGTAAAATACTAGTACAACAGGTGTTGTCAAAAGTAAATAATCTGAATGTGGAACAAGCTGTTCCATATACTTTAGAGAATTTCAGTAGAAATGTTATTTTAACATTGAAGCCCTGAAATATTGAATGTATTGTTCTAAATTAAATATTCAATGAATAGGTCACTGGATATTATGGAGCGCAGTTAATTAATTATGATGTAGCATCTAGTTGTGAACTGCTATTCAATAAAATTTATTAGAACTAAAACAAATGCAAGTTTGCAAGTTTCTATTTGTCAGAATAATGTGGATATATAAGGAAAGAAATGTGTTTTTCTCAGGGTAATACAGTGATTTATTAGAGAATGTGTTAAATCTGAGGAAACAACATTTCATAGGTTTATTTACTTAATGTCAGTGGATTTAGACATTATTTATAGATTTTAAAAAAGTCCCTTATTTTGTGACAAACTGTATGGATATGTAGGAAAATTCTCTACTGATAACTGTAGAAATTATTCTGTTGGTATATTGATATTTTTTGTGTTGTGAACACAAAAATAGGTGCAAGTCTTAGAATACTAGATTTTTCTTTTCTACATTGAGGATTGTGTACTGCATATTTTCTGTAGTGTATTACTAGTTTGTTAACACTTGTTAAATTGTTACACTACAGTTATGCAATGGTTTACAGAGTTCACAAAATTATTTTTATCATCTTGAGAATTAAAATAATTTTTCATCTGAAGTGTGTGACTACTCTTTGTCTCAAACACAACTTACAGAGTAAAGTTCTGAAAATACTGCATATGCCTCAAAGGTCACCAGGGAAGGGGAAACGTGATTCTTAGGAAATAGAAATATATTTATTACATCACAGTGAATTGAAAAATGTCTAAAACAAGTCTTTCCTGAGCAATTGGAACTCTAATTTTTCAGAGTAAACACATTAAGAAAATGGCAACAGATGGAGTTTGATCATTGGGAAACGTGCCTGTGCATCCATTTGTACCTCATGGCACAATGATATGATGGCTCTCAGGAGACAAGGCATCAAATAAGTAGCATATCAGTTGATTGGCCTAGAGAAGAGAATTGCAATAAGTTGAATCAATAAACAACAAAACATTTCACAACGACACAACAAACCCCAAAGCAGCAGCTAAATACACAGTTTATGTGCAACTGTTAAGAATAAATAAAGGCCTTGGAAGTAACAACAGAGGTGTATTCATGATGTACCTCTTCCTCGCTCTCAGGGTAGATGATCATTTTCCCCACTTTTTGTAGGTCTGACCGTTTCTTGAAAATGCTGGTGTAATGAAGAGTGTATAGAAATGGAAAAGGTTATTAATAAGTAAATACATGTTTGCATAATAGATATGAGTTTTCTATACCTTTCAAGCATCGAGGTGAAGCAGGTCACAATCGTGTCCCCCTGCAGAGCCATGATGAGACAGGGTGCAGCGGAAAGATGAGCCATCTTTAATGACACAAAGGGCAGGGAGATCAACAGCTGACTGCTTCATGTGTTCCAAAGTTAACTCTTAAGCAAAAGTCTATTAAAACCTGACGTCTCACCCTCTCATTGTCTTTGGCTGACGCTTTCAGTGTCTGAGCGATATGTTTGCACTGCTCATTATCCAGGATGGTCATCCTCCCTGCCACCAGATGGCAGCCTGACCTCAGCAGCTGCTCCAGCATGTCCAGCTGGGACGGCACCTGGCTGAGGGGTGGAGTATTTAACGGTATCAGCAGACAGGTTGTCTGCCAGAGAGCACTGTGTATCAGGGACCCTGGTACCAGTAAACAAGCAAAACAGAACATGTTGTTTTCTGCATGGCTTACAAAGGTCATCTGGAACTGAGTCTTATTTCAACATCATTACAGAGGAGTACTGCCAAAGTCACAATAAATGATTAAGTAATTCAAAAGGACAGATCTGGCTTTAATAAATGATTGAACCATGCAGCACTCAATGCTGTCTGAGTTAGAAGTGAATTGAAACAGAATAACAATACTCTCACTACATGACTATGGCTACACTACTAATGCAACTTGAATATAATTGGCCTAGTTCTGCAGAATTTAAAGCACTGCTCCAATCAAAGTTCATAAATAAACATAAATGTAGATTTATGAAAATAAAAAATGGACAAATGTGTGAACCTTCTTTAAGTCCTGAAGTTGACCGTCTTTCCTGGGCCACAGGGGCCAGTGTGCAGCTCTGTTCACGCTCCACCGAGGCTAAACGGTCTGAACACATACTGAGTATCTGAAAAGCAAATCACAAACACTAAATATCTGGTGTTTATCAGTCAGAAGCACAATTCAAGTAACACGTCCTTTGTGTGACTGGCATACCTGCTCCTGTCTCATGGTGCTGCTCTGAATACAGCAGAGCCCCTCTGGAAAAAACCTTTTCACATCCGCGATTGCTTCCTGATTCGATCCTGATCCTGTAACATTGGTTACCAACATTTCAAACATACGGTTAGATAAGGCAAGACAAGTCTATTTGTAGTAGCATGTGTGCTAGTGTGCAGTACAGGGCACTCACCATACATGACACTGAATGAATGAGCTGTGCCAGAACAGGTTGTCCGCAGGGTTGAGTCTTCTTGACCCAGCACGTCCAGGAGCGCCTTCACAACATTCTCCCCCTCAAGGCAGAGAACCAATGAGGAACCAGAGCATAGGTACTCCACACTGGCCTTCAAGTATGAGGGGTCCTGCACACAAGTCTGTGTCAAGGCTTACATTGGTATAAGGAAAATCTAATTTTTCAATGCAAAATTCTTTCTCAGTTACACTTTCTGCAGGCAGTAGTGAGGCAGCGTTGCCTCTGTCCAGGGTCACCACACGCAGGCCCACCACAGTCAGGCCACTCAGATGGAGTTTGCTGACTATTTTAGCCAAAATGTGATTCCAGGTTCTTGGCTTGAACAGGCACATAGTGAGCATCTGTGGACCTGAACAGAAGGATTGCTTGGCACTGTTACTCAACACAAACACAATACGAAGTACATTAAATATATTAGACACTCAGATTTACACTGAGTATCTGTGTTCTGATTTGTGATTTGAAAACATGCAGATCTTTTATCCCAGACAACAGAGTGTGCAGAGTCAGTCTGGAGTGTATCCATTTAGTTACTACGCTAAAGAAAAATACTCCTCTGGTAAACTACGATACAGAGCTTTTCCTTTACATACTACATCTGATAGTCTCGGACATTTCAAACTGGAGCATCTTAAGAGAGAGGGATGCATGTTTTATACAGCATTCAGCAAACCTACCAGGAATCATCTCATGCTCATAGAAGAAAAGGGAGGCTTGTCTAAAAGCTACTTCTGGTGTGGGGGACATCAGGACACTGAGGTTGCCAGGATAATCGTGTGGCAGGAGCTTCCTCAGCGAAGCAAATGCATCCACCCGTCTAAGAGCGCACACGAGGACGGGAGAGGACATCAGGCTGTCCACGCTGTTGTGACAGAGCTGCTCTCCCACCTCGTATGGACTCAGCTCCTGAGCTTGAAGTCGGGTTAAAGCAGGCAGACACTTCAGGCCAAGCAGCTCGAATCCGGCGTGTTGTTTGTCACCTTGAAAATATACATTTAAAAAAAACATTGCAATCATTTCTAAACAAGGAGGGGGTGTGAGTTGGGAGAATTCTAATGAAATCATTCACTTGAATACACACTAATTTAGTCATTCATTAAACTGTGTAGGCTGCTTTGTGTATTTGTCAGTGTATTTTGTTTGTTCACTGCTGCCTCCAGTTTCAAAGCGCGGGGCAGGCTGTTCTCTTAGAAATAATGCTGAACGTCACCCACCTTCTGGCCCTTCTGTCAGCACTCTGTGTAGGAGGCTCAGGCCTTGGCTCATGTCCTTCCCACACAAGGTCAAAATCACCACCTGCTTCATGTTAGAGATGGATGAGCGCTGATGATGGGACAAGATCACACTGGAGGGATCTGGCACGGCCCACATACACCTAACTGAGAAATGAACAGTAATAGAAGAAGAGCAGAAGTGAGTGTCCACTCGGGTGTCGTGTTGTGGAGCTGGAGCTGATAAAAACCTGTAACCACTGCAGCTTTATTAGATATGGGAATTAATGCAGAGTACCTTTTCCTATTAAGAAAATAGCAAGACGTGAGCAGATGTTGGTGGGTTTTGTGTCCAGTGTGAAAGGGGCACAGCAGATGAGCATCTACTATAATCTTTACTGACACAGATTACTGATGACTTACCAAAAATGTTGTGCAGGTTTTTGCTGTAAGACACTGTGTGAAACCAGAAACGCGGCTCTACAGCGTGAGCACCATCAAGTCTGGGGTGGATGCAGCCAAGAAGCTTTCGCACCATAAATTCTCTCATTAGAGCTGAAACAACATGGCGGATTATTTTTACTGACAAAGAAAAAATGTGACGGCCTTTCCACATTATTAAACAGACTTTTCATGTCATTTGTGGAGATGATTTGTGCTGTGGACATAACTTGAGATGGAACTCAGACCTGCTGGCAGACTAAAGGTGTGAAGCATTGCATTTTCCTTCCTCAGTAACAACACCAGGCAGAGAGAGGGCAGCTGCAGCTCCTCCTGATCCAGGGTCACAGCATGTGGACTGCAGAACACAGAGGCCTAGAGAAGACAAAATCACAAGCTTCAAGAATATGATTAAAACTACAGTACAAGGAGAAATCTGTGATTCGGTTAAAAAAAACACCGCCAAGAGTTAGAATTGCAAGATCACAGTGGCAACTAGTTGTTCCACTATCATAAAGTCTTCAGTAGAATCTCTACTGATTATCACAACCAAATGTCTTTGGCAAATGGTGAAATTCCCTTCAACATGTAAAATATAATTTCATTAATCAGTCAACTGTAATGATATATATTATATATGTATATATTTTTCTACACGCCGTATCTGACTGAGTATCTTGTGGCTCTACCTGGTCGTTAGTGAGTCCGAGGACTGCAGCTCCA
Source organism: Acanthopagrus latus (assembly GCF_904848185.1). Taxonomy (NCBI): domain Eukaryota; kingdom Metazoa; phylum Chordata; class Actinopteri; order Spariformes; family Sparidae; genus Acanthopagrus; species Acanthopagrus latus. The sequence continues at coordinate 19,822,584 of NC_051061.1, forward strand.
TGTCTCCGCAGCTTCAACCTCTGCAGCCCCATCAGACTGAAGCCTCTGCGTTCGCAAACAGCCAAAACCTGGCCGTAGCAACATGGAGGCACGACAGGCGACACCACTAGGAGTAAGTCAGCTATGCAGAGGGGAGAGGAGGATTAGCGGCTCCACTGAAGCAAAAATCTTTTATCCCCGCCTCAAACAAAATTTCCCTCAGGACAGAAAAAATGAAAGTTGAAAATGAAATGTGGACACAAGCCAGTTTTCCCCCAAGTGACGGATTTGGCTCCTTGTTGAGTCCCAGTACCTTTTGTTGTTGCACACAGAAAGGAAGGTGATCTGCTGAACAGGCTGCCTCTGACTCCCTCAACTGAAGGTAGAACTCTACAAACAAAAGTGAGGGTGGCTGATTTTAATGTACAACATTAATAAAGGGACCACGCTTTAGCATGTATATATAAAATACAACTATGAATAAATATATATATGAAAATTAACTCTTTGATAGGTGTCAGTTTTTATGTTCTGATGATTTACATTTACAGTTCGATCACTTTAAAAAAATGTATATAATAAAACTTTTTTTTTAATCCATCTGACATTTGGTCAAAATCTTCTAATCTAAATTGAGAAATTTACAAAGAACAGCTTATACACAATGTACAAAATATCACACTGTCGAATGACAAACCTATTCAGGAGCTGATCGTGATTCTCGGCAACTACATGACATCTTCCTGAAAACCATAAGCACAGCTCCCTGTGGACTTGAGTGGCCAGTTGCGGGGAGCAGCAGAGTGGAGGTTGTTGACTTATGCAGTGAGGAGGACTGAGAGATGCTGTATCTATCTTTTTGGTTAGCAGAGGCTCTAAGGAACGTGTTAAATCTTTCAAAACTGAGTGGGCATGAGGGCCACGAACAGCAAAGGCAAGTATAGGCTGCCAGGTCTCAGCATTTCTCTGGATGACTGGCACAGGACCTGAGAATCAGAGGGAGAGTTTTTTTAAAGACTATTTTTACTCAACACTTTCAAAGGCCCTCGGCCACAGTTGGATCAAGGATGTACTCCAGACCAATGAGCCAGGAGGAGGGTTATTTAGTTTTTTATGAGCAGATGGCTTTAGTTATGTCTTACCAGCACTGTCAGTCAGGAACTCCTGTGGTGGATAAAGGAGCCGCAGACCACACACATCGAGTCCTGAGACGAGAACATGCTGGAGGGTGTTGTGTGTTTTGAGGGGACTTAGGAAGAAAGCTCTGCAAAACAGAGCGACTGATACCTACAACAGGAAATGAGAGGAACTGTGACAAATAGTCAGGCACTCCACATTTATCGCTAGGGCCCTGATTCAGCAAAAGCAAAGGAGAAAATAAATCTAAAAAAAAGGGGGGTTAGCAAAATAGACTTTTGAAGGACAACATGCTCACCTCTGTGTGCGGTTCTAGTGTGGTCTCTCTCCCCTCACAGGCACACTCTTGAGTTTCCACAGTCTGCCAATAAAACCCTGGACTGAGACCAAATGTCCTCTCTATTACCTGAAACACAAGGCCAAGGCAACAGAATACAGTCAACAGAATGCAAAATCATCTGAGGGCTTGAAAATTAATGTAAACGCACCTCCTTTTTGGAAATAGCTGTGATGAAACGGTTTAAACAGGTAGAGGGCAGATGGGTGGGTGAGGCAGAGGCCCGTTGGTCGAGCGAGTCTTTTCTTCCAGCAATTCGGGTGAGTGAGGTCTCAGAGAGGAACCTCCACACATGGGTGTGGAAAGGTGGGTGGATGTGTCTGTCCCTTTTCTACAAAACAAACAGAAAGAACAGCCTCAGCTCAGATCATCAGACATTGTAAAGCTTTAAGTGTTTTTTTTCTTCTTTTTTTTCATATTCACCACTGGTGTATAACAGCGACGAGCCACAGCTAAAACATGCAAAGCTAATCCCTCCTCTGTCCACAGTTGCTGAAGTCCTGCAACCCAGAATGGGACCTCTGCACCAGCCTCATCTTCATCGTGACATTGGTCTGGACCAACCTAATACACATCAACAAATGATGCTTTCGTGGGGAAGCATGAACTCAGCTTTACAAATAACAAACTATGCTTTTCATTAGAAAAACAGAAAAAAAGCCACTTTTTACTAACCAAAGACAGAAACCAAGCCACTAAAGTGTTGTAGATGTGTGATTTAGTAGCAGCTGGATACAGATGTTTCCTCCTCTTGCCATTAACCCTGGAGAGGACCATACCAGGACTGCAGAGGTCAATGATCAGTAGCATACACTGCTTACTTTCAATATCGGCTGGTAGAGTGCTGATTGACTGTAGATGAGATGCTTCCTGGAAAAAAACAAACAAGTCATAATAAGTGCTGGCCATTTTTTAGGTGCTGCTGTGAGTTTTGTCGCACTTACAAAATCATAAAGAACATCTGTTCTCTCTGCAGCTGGCTGCTCCTGGTTGACAGATTTGGTTGGACGATGTTTTTCCAGTTCCTCAAGAATTTGCTGGTGTTGTTCACGTTTTAACGTCGGTTTGTCTCGTTGTCTCTGTCTATTACCAACAAAAACACTGCCATGATTAAAATATTTGCCCATCATTTTTGTCAGAAGAGAAGAAAAGAAGAAAATACATACCTCTGCTGCTTTGGTTCTTTGATTGTACTTTGCTGAGGTATCGGTGGGCTTTCCATTTTGGGCCTATTGTACTCAAACTGTACATGTGAAGAGTGTTTATCTTCTGACAGATGGTCCGACTCATGGCTGCCAGCAGATTCTACAGGCTGGGGTGGCTTTAGTTTCAGCTCTTCTGCTTCATTCTCTATCACTGGATACCGAGGATTTGTATGTTTATAGGGATATTCTTTCCCACTTCTGTTCATCTCCCTTGTTTTCTGAAGCAGCATACTCTTTCCAGTCACTTCCCTGGAAGAAGATAAATGACAATACGAACTGGAACAAAAAGTGCTGGGCTGAAGCGTGACAAATGTTTTTCTAAAGCAGGATATACTTTGTGTACCTGTCTTCCATCTGTGGTACAGTATGTACTTTAAGATTGGGTTTCTTTGCAGGTGGTGTTTCCTGGTGGCTGTTGTGTTTGGCTGGTGACCTGCGCGCTGATGAAAGATTTGGGGATGTTCTCTGTGGTTTTATTGAAGGATCAGGACAACGCAGGTCAATATGAACAGTGGGAGATTCCTGGTTGCTCCGCTGCAACTCTGCTGCCATCCCCACCGACGATTTGTTCCTTACATTATTCTGCCTGCATGAAAAATCAAATGTTGTCATTATGCAACTGATGTGGTCAAAAAACCTTAGCAGCGATATGAGTTACCTGGTGTGGTTTGGACCTTTCACAGGCTCTGACACAAGCTTAGATGACTGGCTGTTACAGAGAGCAACTAGTCTCTCCATTATATCAGCCTGGGACCTGTTCTTGTCACCATCTGTGAAAACAAAAAAATACGTTGAAACTATAAGACAAGATATAAAATTAGTAATCTAAACTATCAAATACATTACCTCAAGACAACTGCAAGGGCATGTGTTACCATTACTTACCTGCATGTGTTGTTGAAGACTCAACTGACACATGTTGGTGCAGAGACAGCCCACGCTCATTCAGATTTCGGAGAACATCATCCAAATCCCACTGGTCAAGCCTCTGAAACCAGTGTTTTTGATAAGAAGGCATAGTACCTAGAGGACATTTAACTGGCAAGTATCCCTAACCGTTTTTTTGCTTACTTTTCCCAACTCACCGCAAATGACAGAACAGGAAAACGCTCCTCAGACTTTGGATTTTTCTCGGCTCCGTTCAACTCCACACTATCTCTCTCACAAACATTTGCCTTTAAAGATGAACAGGACATGACAGGGAAAAAAAGTGCAAAAAGTGCATATTTTTCACATCAGCATCACAATGTCGTGTACACCGCTGAGTTGCAGTGGGGGCTTCTACAATTTCATCATCATCCAACTTCACACTCTGGCTGCAAGTCTCCTCTGACCAGCAGGTCTGTGTTTCAGGGCTCAACAGCTCCTGAGTGAATAAATCAGGAGCTGTTTAATCAGACGTTCTGACATTGCAGGCACTTCATAAATGCTAGGACTGGGCTCAGGAAGCACAACAGCTAACTGTCTTGTTCCTAAGTTCACAGATGTGGATATCTTGCACCTTTTGTAAATATAAAGTATAAAAACAATCTCTTCCCTCCTTTTCTGTAGACTGTGAAATATTCAAAACATTCTGGACAGACTTCAGAATATACATTTTTTGAGCCTGCTAATTTTTTCTACTCTCTTAACCTTAAAGATATTGTTTGGTACTATAATAAACCAGATGACAGCACTCATAATTAGGTGATCAACTTCACCATACTATATGCAACTGTTTGTACTCACAAACTGAGTTTCCCTTGATCGTTTCCCAAATGTTCACTTTTTCTTTTAGAACTTAAATCACTGCTAAATCACTTAAGTTAATAACAAAAACAAAAATGTGACAGATTTCTTTGTAATTTCAAAAACTTTTACCCTGAATCCTCTGTCTAACGATGTCTGTGTTTATCTATATTATATGAACCCATCTGTCTGCCTACTTACTTTATTTTTCTCTATTTCATTTTCATCTTATGTTGTGTAAATATATTTACTTTCTCCTTGTTTGACGTCCTTATGTAGTTTTTGTTGTTGTTGCTGCTGTTGTTGTTGTATGTGTTAATGTTTGGTTCACGTCCACTGCATTAACTTACCTCTAGTTCATCATCATCCAGTGAGAAACTCTCAAAGTCTTCGGGGACCTTCAGGGAAAGACCAGCTGGTCTCTGATATAAGGTGACTATCTCCTCATTATCGGACTGTAACGTAAATATGAACCATTATTTTGAGTTATTTGCGTTAGTAAATAAAGTTATGTGGCATCAGTTAGGAGACGTTAGCGTGTTTTACAATACAATACATACAAATGAAGAATCAGAGTCGATGGTCGGTATTTGTGGTTTTGCCCTCTCCAGAATTGAATCCCAGCACGACGAATGATTCATGTCCATTCCGAGCGGACAGCAGCAGGCCTTCGAGTGAGTTAAATATGTTTGTCATGGAGCTAACTTTGCTGTTTTTGTGCCGCAGTTGATGATTTGAGGTTCCTTGGTTACCCTTGGCAACAGGAAGCTACTCTGAGTGGCACGTGTCCTTCGTCAACAATGTCGCGTTCATGTGCTGTCAGAAATCTGCGCGACTAGTTTAGTTGCTTAAATGACAAACCAAACAACAAACTTTTAACAGTTAGTCCACCGGGCTTCTGCTGTGACTTAGGAGTGTGTGAAATGGACATATGTGAGGTAGGTTCAGCTCGGTAGTCTGCTCAAATATAACCTTGTAACCATGTATAGATATCAGTAAATCCATTACGAAAACTTGGCTTGTTGAGAAGTGTGCTAAACTAGTAGTGCTAACTTGAGCTAACGTTAGCTAGCTAGCTAGCTAGCTATGGCGCTAAATGTTGATGTTTTATTCACTGCAGGTGCTGTGTCAACTGTGAAGAGTAAACCATTTGCCAGAAAGGTTAGATTAACATGGATGACTTAGGTCACTATCAAGGCATATATTTTAATATAGTTTTTAATGAAAGTAAACTTTCCCATTCTGCTAATATCCCTGCTGAAAGAAACAGCATAGACCAACACCAAAACCAGCAACAAAACACATCATATGTTGGTCTTGCTAATGAATTATCACCAGCATATGTTGTGTTTTGGTGCTGGGCAAGGCTGTTTTTCCCAGCAGGGTTAATAGACATGGTGCTGTGTAGGCCTTTATAAATCACTGGTGTGCAGATAAGTAATCCATCCCCTGGATATAGAAAGTTAATTTTGTGTGTAACCATAAAGGAACAATTTCAGAAAAGTAAATACAGAGAGATTTTAAAAGATTTATTGCACTGTATGTGTGTACAGTATTTTCTTTTTCAAGTAACAAACATGGCTTTTTGATACACCAAATGATACACACATGTACAACACACTTGAAGACATTTCAGTGTCTGAGCAGTACAGATATCCAATCCTGCCTGTCGTTTTTGCCAACCATTTGTTCAACCAGCCCAGCCACATAAAAGATTAACTCAATTGTGACTCACAGCTTAATAGCTTAAACTCAAAAATGATACCATTTCAGTTTTTTAATTATCTGTTTTTATTGTTGTTTATTTTTGCCTTTAGTTTATGGGGTCCCAGAAGTACAATTTATGTCCTCTATTCTCATTTTTATTGCCTCAAAATGCTCACAAGCACAGCAATGAAAGTTCTGTCAAAGAAAGAAATTTGTCATGCAAGGAAGTCCAGGTTTTTTATAGACAAACAATAAACTTTAAAATATATCAACATTTTTTAAAAATGTATTAGTGAATTTGAATGCATCACATTTCAAGTTTTTTTTTTTCTTTTTTTTTTTTCTTTTTCTTTTTTTAATCTCCTGGCCTCCATATCAAGCAACCTCATCTGGTAAAAAATCCCAGAGTGGTTAAATGCAGGTCTGTGCCGTACACGTTGCCCTCTAATGTCAAGATAAACTTAATTATTGAAAAGCATTTGTTGTGGATTCTGTCAAATGCCCCCTTTTTTGCAGATAGGTGACAATGTATCATCTGTAGTTTAGAGCCTTTTTAGAGATGAAGATGATGAAAATCATAGCATCCCTCAAATATTTTTTAAAACATTCTATGTTATGGCTACAGATGACAACAATTTATCCGCGAGAGAAAACAGAAACCTCCAATTATCGATCACAATTAAAATCTTGAAATCAGATGATGAATGAATGTACATTTAAACATCACCAACCGACCTGCTAAACACGCCTTTTTTATGAACAGCTTTGGAAGTGTTCATTGTCAATATCCCGCAGGTCCTGACCAGCTAGACGTGGTGGGCTGGTGCATGTAATGTTGTTGTATATGGTGATAGTTGTGTCAGGCTCTTCACCCTCCGCGTGGGTCTCCACTTGCCGTGGTATCACCAACAGATTCCTCAAGCTGTAGTTTCTGAGTGGGAGAGCACTGCAGTCACATTTCCATCGGTTCCCAGAGAGCAAAAGTTTTTCCATAGTCTCTGGGAAATCAGGGACCATGTTTGTCAAGGCATTTGCTCTCAGGTCGAGATAGCGCAGCCTAGGGAGCAGCTGCGCTGTGCCATTCTGCAGAAATTGTCGACATTCATTGTTGGACAACAGCAAGTACTCCAAATTCTTGAGGCCAGAGAATGTATGGGTTGTGAGAACCTCCAACTTGTTGAAACTCAAATCCAGTCCCAGTAGGCCTACCAGGTCGACAAAGCTCTGGCGTTCCACCACAGAGATGTTGTTGTGCTGCAAGAAAAGCCTGCGTAGACTAGAGAGTCCATTAAAAGCTTGGGCTGTGATCCTTGTAAGGCAACCTCTATCCAGATGAAGGCTGTGTAGCTTTGGCAGACCTTTGAACACTTGGTCAGGCAGACTGTGGAAGCAGCTTCCAGACAAGTTGATGACCGCCACATGAGAAAGCCCTGTGAAACTACCCACTTGTGCCTCCTGCACTTGGTTGTGCTCTAGTTCTAGGACCTCCAGATGACCAAGCCCTTCAAAGATCCTTTCTCCCAGGGCTCGAATCTTGTTGTAGCTGAGTCGGAGCTCCTCTAAGTATGGCAGATCACGGAAAGTCCTGGGCTTAATTCCAGTGAGTGAGTTGTTGGAAAGACGCAGCACATGAAGACTGTGCAGGCCATAGAATGTGTCATCAAAGAGGGAAGTCAGTCTGTTATTAGTGAGATCCAGCCATCTTAGCGACTTCATGCCTCCAAAGGCTCTGGGTACCACTGTCACAATCTGATTCTGTGCCAGGTAAAGCTTTTGCAGTTTAGTGAGTTTAACAAACACATTTGCTTTGATGACCTTGAGTTGATTTCCAGTCAGATCCAACTCTTTGAGCTCAACAAGATTTTGGAAAAGCTGTGGCTGTAAGTAGGCAAGTCTGTTCCCTGCAAGAACAAGCTCTCGTAGACCTTGCAGGTCATGGAAAGCTGTCTCAGGTAAAACTGCGATTGAGTTCCTCCCTAGGTTGAGAAGCCACATGTGTGAGAGTCCCGCAAACAGTCTTTCCTCAATGCGAACAAGCTGGTTGTTATGCAGACTAAGTGAGGCAAGGTTAGGTGTATTCTGAAAGACTGTACCTGGTAACACCCGCAGGCGATTTCGCTCAAGGTGAATGTGTGCAAGCATCCTAAGTCCTTTAAAAGCCTGAGGGTCAAGTGTCACCAGCTGACCACTCTGCAGATTCAGGAAGTCCAAGTTAGTAAGATCCTTAAAAGCCATTGCTGGGATTGAGGTGAACAAGTTGCCATCCAGCCAGAGAGAATGAGCAGACGGGGGCATGTCAGATGGGACTTGAGTGAAGTTCCGAGCACTGCAGTACATGTTGAGCTCCAAGCTGTAGTCATCATGCAAACAGGTGCATGCCTTAGAGCATGGAATAGGCTCTTCAGTCGATTTCTCCCCTGCTGTGTCGGGGTCTGGCAACACCAGTGATGTCCCCAGTACCCACAACACCAGCAACACAATGGTTTGCATACCAGCTGTGGATAAATTATTAACACAAAAGCATTAATACTCAGAAGAATGCAAAATGCGACAAAATGTCATGCCTTTCTATTTTTATAATTGCTCTTCTTTTCAGACATGCCTTAAGGTGAAAATCATATTGCTTACCTTAAATGTGAGAGGTCTTGATTTATGGTAGACAGGCTGTGAAATACTGCATGACTGAACCTTGTGCAGATGTTTGTATGCAGAATGGAGTCTGGCAATCCTCCAAAAGCTTTTTTTTTTTTTCCAAAGTCAAGAGTGCTGAATATGTACATTAACCCATGCATGGCCATTAGACTTGCGCTAAATGCTTCAAAATAATTTGTCATGTACTGACCTGACTTCTTATTTTGTTTTATAGTAGCGTGACTAGTTCAGACGTTTCTCTACTTGATTGAAATGTATAGACTTATATGTACATGTAGATTAATGACTCTTAACATATCTCACATTTACTGCATTGTCAGCCTGATAAGGGACTCAGTGTAAGTGGACTGTGGTATTTATTGAAGTCAGGGTCCTTTTACAGATTGTATTTGCTTTTATATTTGAACTGATACACCATGATAAAGAGATAAGATGAACCCAGTGCACTAAACTTTTTACTGAGTTTATGACCTTTCATTTTGAACCTGTACCTCACCTTTTTAAGAAATGAGCATTTCATATGGGGTAATATAGGGCAAAATTGTTGGCCTGTTTAACTTCTTACCTCAAACTGGAAGTGTACCTCATATTAAACATTCACTGACACTGCCATACTTCCTTTTTATATTTGGATAAAATCAACCGCATGAACCTGACTGCACAATGCTGTACTCAAGAGGCTGTTTCATTCACTTATTTCACAGTGCAGGTTAAGGTCAGTTCCAGAGGTCCATTTCCTAATCACATCAATGATTGTAATGACTAACTTTGTGTTTACTCTTTTTCATGGTATCTTGATTTTTTTAGGCAACCATGAACTGGTCGTGTTCTAAAGGACAACCAAATCCAGATAACACTGAGCTTGCACATGAATTTCATTGACTGACTAGCTAACTATCATGTCGAATATAAGCTTTAAAGCTTGCAACATGTCTAAATCAAATCTGCTGTAGTCAGGGTACATGATGCACGGCGCATCCTTACATTCAGTTTGCCAGGCAAATCATTTAGTAAATATTTTAATTTTATAATGAAGTGAAAACAGTAGTGTTTATTTGAGAAGTAGTTTACACAGATAGATTGAATTGTATTTCATTGCCTTTTGAATATAACATGTAAAATCAATATTTTTAAATGTGTAGGACATTTTTAATTGAACAGATTTTATGTTGTGTGTATATATATATATATATGACAACTGAATAATACATTTGGCACAAATTTGACATTTGAGTGGTATTCAAGTTGCTTCTGTTTTCCCATAGCAGTAAATTAATTATTTTTGTGATGAAAGACATTTATATCACATACCAAGAGCTAAGACACTTTAAAAATATATATTTGCGTGTAATATATGCATGTGATATTATATGTACCTAATGAAGCCTCTCTTATTTTTTTGTTTTCTCTTGCCAGCAGAGAGCACTGCTGCTCTGTTGCCACAGCTAAGCCCAACAGCTCTTCATGTCCTTTGTCACTAAAGGGCTCTCTTAACCTTCTAAAGGAAACTGTTTGTTTCATGCTAAATAGAGTATGACCAGAAGTGATAAGCAGATCATTTTAAGATTAGATTTATAATAACTTCAGTTTTAACACTAGAGCAATTAGGGCTGTTGCTCTGATGCCCCTTTATGACTAAAGACCACAATATATCAACAATTGAAGGGGAGGTTTTTTTTTTTTTCATAGAATAAAAATCAAGTCATTATACAAACAGGGAAAAACACTGCAGTTTTTACTGCTGTTTCAGCCCTAAAATTGCAACAGAATGGCGGCCACAGTGAGTTGTTTCATGATTGTTGCTCCCCTGACAAACACCTCTAATTGGCTCTTTCCTTAGCACTCAATCAGACACAAAGGTTTCCAGGTTTGTCAGGTGCTGTGTGCTTCCTGAGTAGAGGAGAGGTGTCTTCATGGTGAGTAACAGAGCCTGCTGCTGTGGCTGTAAATGCCTAACTGGGCTGTGTCTCGCTTCTGGGAGGATGATTTCCTCAAATAATTCTGGATAAGTTTTGTGCTTCCTCAGCAGCGGAGAACAGGCCTGAAAGGCATGATGCCAATCTAAATTGGATGGATGCATGCTGATCGGTGTTGAATCCCATCATAATGTGTCCTTCGCTCTACTGCTCTGCAAATAAATGTCAGGGAACTCTTGACATATAATACACAGGAAGCCCAGTACAAAGTATAAGGCTCTATTAATACGTAAACTGTGCATAATGGGTCCCAAGGTAGATTCAGATGTTGCTGTGTTGGGTCTGTTAAGTTACTTAGTGCTACATTTAAGTACTGACACTCAAAAAATAAGAATGTTTGTTGTTCTTGTGGAGGTTAAAATCCATCAGTCGACCTTTTAAAAGTAGGATTTTGAGGCAGACTCTCATGTTTAGTTTCAGTCTTTGTTTAGGACGCTATCCAAGTACTTGTACACAGTTTACGGTCAGAGCTTATTTTACTTTGAAACCATTCGACTATTCCAGTTACCTTTTCTGGAATAAACCACTGTTAGATAACCCAGTGCTGAAAGGATCGTAGGTATTACCTGCTGTTTTTTGTAGCACCACCCGAACACCACTGTACACTCATAATTGATCCTCAAATAAGAACATAAAAGCCAGCCGCTGGATGTAGTAAACTGAACCTCAGGGTGAGTTAACCCTGAAATCGACAAAAAGCCAAGGTAGCAGATGAATCCTCCAGTGCTGTTGCAGTGGGCCACTGGAGGACCCTGCTGTGTGTCTCATCTGTTGTACATGACATGGTGCATAGTGCTACATACAGGCATAACTTTTCCCTTGACTGTTACTTTAACCAGGCCCACACATCTCACTAAGAAAGGTGAAAGGATGGAGCTCTTTTCTCATTCGCTGCTATTAGCTAATTGGAGACGCGTAATTGAACAAAAATGTTTTTCTTTGTCCCTACACAGGCCTATTATGTGAACAACCCAGCCTCTCCAACCAAGTGAGGAAAGGTAAGTAACTAACTTTACACTGACTGACAACAGGCTCAGTCAACACTGCCATCCACTGGCAGATTATTGGACTGTGATCCCTTCACAGTAATTTAAAACTAAACAAGGAAAAACGTGTCTTGTTTGAGAAAGACAGTTTTATAACAGGGTTGTTCAGTAGTGTTTCACCCATCGAGGTGCTGGTGGTGGTTCAGCGCTGCTCTGAACCCTGGTGCTACCTCACCCCTTTGACAGCCAAAGACCCTCAACACCCCTGCAGTGGCTATTAATAACACTCGGAGCTCACAGTCGACTCGCTGCTTTCTAGGAGGAGAGAGAATCCATCGGCTTTGTCTCGACATCTGGAAGGAACTCAGCCCCTGTTTCATAATTGATTGTGATCATTGTGACCAGAGCAAATCATTGCAGCTGATGACCCAATTAGGCCATTCGATTATTGCCAGTTGGATGTGTGAGCTGCTGCCGCTGCCAAATCCTGTGCCATCCATAAAATTCAAACATGATGATATATGATTGGCAATTTTAAGAACACTTTTAAAATATACAGTATTGTTTTTAACGTTGTTCTTTGTTCTTGATTAGAAAGAAAAGAAAAGAATAGATAACTATTTACAGTTTGTATGGCTCTTAAAAAGCAACAAAAAAACATAGTGAAGGTTCAGAACTGACATTATAGAAAAGCAAATTTAACTCTAATGTGTTTGTAATGTTATAATAACATATTTGCTGAAACTCATGAGGTCTTTAGTAATGTTCCCAAGCAGTCCCTAAACTCTTAACATTTTTTTCAAATTAGAAATATCTTATACTCTCACAATGAGTCTAAATAGACTTATTAACACATGATAATGAGCACCACATGAGGTTAGTTGAATTATAAGGGCATTATTACATATCGAATATTAAAAGCTGTTACAAAGACCTTAATAAAAGTCGTTACTGTGTAGGTTTACAGTGTTGCATCTCTGGGTGAATAAAGAACAGACTCTTCCAGGAAGTCGGTTCGGGTCTTTTCAAAATGTTCAATTTTAGTACAAATGCAAATTTGTTGGCTGTGAAAGAAAATCTTCCTTCTTATTTTGCTTTATTGAACCGCCATTGAAACACTTTCAGTGTTTTCTTCCGTCCTCCTGTCCTGTGAAGGTTTGCCCAGCGGATTCACTGACATTGATAGAACTTTCTAAAACTTTAATTTGCTGAGTAAACTTGAACAGACATTGTTAGCTTCTAAAGTGTGGTAGAGGACAGGTGAAGGATACCTCATACACTCAAACAACACACACCAAAGTCTGTTAGCCTAGCCTCCAGGCTTTGAGTGGTGGAGGAGACCTGGATCCAATTCAGAGGGAGAAAGAAAAACAGCTGCTCAATCTCAGGAGAAACTCAGAAAAGCCATAACCTCTTTTAGTTCCCTCATTCATTTATTTATGTCATGTGGCATTAGCATGACAAGCACACACATCAATTGAAAGATGCAATCATTGGTGTAGTTATTCTGCACTTTTCTATTCCAAAAAGGGCCGAGGAGTACAAGGACAGGGTCTTATATTGATTTGCTTTGTTAGTAGCACCGTTTGTATGAAGTAGCCCTGCTCTTCAGATGCTCTATACTTCAATTGATTGTCATTTTGAAGGCCAAGTGTTTAATTTTCCTGTGCAGCTGTGTCCAAGTTAAAGAATGATTCTATTCTGGAGGCAGTGTCATTTACAACTTCATATATCTGGACCAAACAGGAAACAAATTTATACATAGCAGTCGGATGAGCTGAGGTAAACTCAGTAAATATTCTGTCAAAGTCTGATGACATATTATGGTTTTGCAACGTCAAATGGATGTGTCAAGCTCGTGTCATGTCTTTGACATGATGCTGACATTTTGAATGTGTGGTTTAACTGTGGGGCAGAGTGGAACTTATATAGTAGACACACCTGATTTAGGTTGTTTTTCCATTCGTTTCAGTTATACACTCTGTAGATCGTGCACATCAGATGATGTTTAATGAACACTTAATTTAAAGACTACTGCTGATCTTCTTGGTGTGCATATTCTGTATGTTTAGAAATCTTGAGATATCATGAGCCATCACTCCAAAAATGTACCTTTACTGGGCCACTGCACCTGTAGATCAGCATATTTTTGAAATGTCTTCTTAATTTGTTTATTGCGGGTTTTGAAATGAGAGTGGAGGTCTTTCAGGGCCTCTTGTCATCTTCCTTAGTGAAACCATACAAAACAATCCTCTTTTTTTCTTTTTTCTTGATATGGCTTTGTTGAAAAGTTTGACATCTCAGCCATATCTAATCAACGTGGCACTACTAGAATGAACAAGAAGAACTAGAAGAAGAATTAAATAATTCCTTGTGGAAATCCCTTACTGTTTTTAACCTGCCAAAAAAGGAGCTAGGCTGAACTAGGCTGGGCTACACTTTACTTGTGAGGCCACAAGCTATGTGCTTGTGGCTGAACCACGATGATTCAGACCGTCAGCGTCCTATGAGAACTACTAGCAGCTACAGGCCTGGTTTGGGTTTTCACGAACAGCAAGAGAAGCAACTGTTCAAGAACAACAATGCCAGCTCCTCATGAGAGCAAAATGGCTAATTCTGTGCATTGTTACTTAAATGGTATATTTCTTTAGGGAAGAGCAAATTACACATACCCAGAAAAACAGGAATATGAGGAATCCAGGACAAACAGTGACATGCTCTACTCTGCCTAACTTTATCCAGGTCAGTTCTGCCCCCCATCCACTTCATCCACTATGAACAGTGAACTGTTCTTGTGATAGGAGAAGGACACTGATTATTCAGGGCAACAGCCAGAACCAAGCACCTTTCAGTACAAATTTCCTGCTGTTTTATCAGCATTTTCAAGGAACACTTGTTTTTCTCTGAAGCTCAATTAAAACTATTGCTCATCTTATATGTCTTCAGAGGAATCCTTTAATATTTGGAAAACAATCAAGGGCAAATTCAGCACGTAAGCCCGGGGAGGCTCCAGGTGAATGTCATGAAATTATTGAGTTCATGTTGCAGTTCATATTACATAATAAAACCAACCCCAATTCCTCAAAATACTTCATTCTAAAATGACCCATTTGTTTCAAGTTCATCATAGACAGGTAGAAATGTGTCATTGCAAGGTGATGAAAATGGTTGCGTGATATCAATCTGTAGCCCAGAGCTCCTGCTCCACATTTAGGGTAGTAGAGTGAATAAATGTGGATAGAAGTGTAGGTCAATAATAAAAACTAACGCAGTGCCTGTGGGATAAGGGGAATATTATGATAGTTCCTTTTCTTAGACTGGGATTGTAGCTCACAGATTTCACGTTGACAAGGTTCAATTGTAAAGTTCCAGAGTCCTTGTTTGGTGATGAACTTTTATTATGGCTCATGAAGAGACCTCATTAACCAAACCACAGGCCATTGAATACAGTGAGATCAGCCTTCCATTCGGCATCATTTGAATCTTTCATAACTGAGTCTTGGCTTGCTAAACAAATTTAGTTTGAAGATTTCTCGAGAGCAAAAGCTTTAAAAGCTTCTGAGAGATGGTGGAGGATAGTCACCTTTTAAAAACTGACTCATAAGTTTAAAAATGACACACACTTTGTTCCATTAGATTTACCTTTCCTCAGATCACATCACTCCACAATTTTAATTTACGATTGACAACAATGGATAAGTGAATTCTTACTAGTCCAACAGTAACTTCACAGCATAGGAGCTCTTTTTGGCCGACAGCATGGGTGTTGTTTCTGCCAGTCGAATACTGGCAAGTGTGATGCCATTCCTCTGGAGCAAGGCTGCTTTCTTCCATCTGATTTTATTAGAGCTGTAGTCGTCACAGTTACGTTACCGTCTTGATCGAGAATTTTTTTTCCCTGGTGGATATTTCAGTTGTATGCAGTAACACGCCTTCATCACGGTTTAACACTAAGAAAGAAAGAGTTTAACATGTTTGATGGTGGTGAGAGCCAGAAATGTAATATTAACAAAAAAATAGCAAGAATAGTCAATATTTCACATTATCAACCCTTTAAAGCTGACTTTTATCTTTACTGATCAGTACCCTGCGAGGCTGGATTTGCGTTCATGTGATCCTATTAGCTATGTGCATGGTGGTTCAGATGTGATGGCTAGCGAGAGAAGCGACTGTTTATATGGAAACAACAATGGCAGCTCCCAAGATTAGCAAATGTGCTGTTATAGAATTGTAAGTGAATTGGGGAGTATTTCTTCATTGAAAGAAGATGAAAGAATGACACAAAAGGCTTTTTTTTTGGAATGGAAAAGATGTTTTAGCTCTTCTCTCAACTGGTAAGAGTTTAATTTACCAACTGGTTCTGCTGGTGCTGCTCTACTTTGTTGGTTGAATTTAGCCTGGGATGGCGGTAATAGAAATCACCTGCCAAGTATTTTTTGAAAATGTCTGCCCTTTTCCAAACAGTTTGTCAGGGCGACTCTCCAGATGGGTTTTGGCACGTCAGGTTACAGAGCATTTTAACCAGCATGGAAGCAATTTAACTCTATTTCAAAAATACAAAATACATTTACCCTTGTGTGTCAAAGGTCCAAACTTACCAGATTTTCATAGTGAGCCAGAAGTTGAACTAATAATAGTAGCTCTTTGTACCCTTTTCTAAGTGTGGATGACCTGAACAAAATTGGCTTTGTTGCGCTGACAGTCTGCTCACCTTCTCTCTTCGCTCTTCACCCATGTAATTTTGTTTTAAAATATCTTCTTGCACTATGCTTCTTTACCACAGTGATTGACATCTGGCTAGTTAATTTTAATGATAATTTAATTATGTATTAAAGCCAGCTTTAATACAGCTTTCAGGAATTAAATTAATACATTATACATTATAATGGTCTCTTTAAGTTTGCAGAGTGCTGAACAGAAAGAAGCAGAAAGACACAAGTAAAATAAATCATACTAACTCTGCAATAAAAACAGGCCACTGAAGTCCTTATCATGTTTTAAGTCACTGAGAGTAATTTGGTATCCACTTTAATTTTCTTGTGACCCAGAAGGTTTCCAAACAGGGGTTTGAAAATCACTGTGCTCCTTTATAGAAAATGTGATTTTACATTTCATGAGCTCGCCATCACTCAACCTTTCCATGACATTTCTTGATTGACTGTGGTGAAACTCTGAAGAGCTCCGCTCTCCACAGTATTTGTCACCAGTGTCTGACTCATCTGAAATATTTTTCCGTTTCAAGCTTCATCTGTTGAGTATCCGTCAGTGATGCTCCCCATGCACCAGTTTATTGAATCATTTCACATTTAGATTTAATCGCACCAGCTATGTTTGCAAAATTTCTATGTGCGCTTGCCAGTAGCCTCTGAGGAGACTTGTTTTACACTGTTAGCAATAAGATATATTGACTGTTAAATTGAAAAGTTAATCATGTCTAATGTATCATTGTGGGACTCAAATACCCACAATAGGGAAGAAGATGGAAAAATAGGCACTCATGTTCCACCTTACAAAGTATCTCCCTCATCTAGCTGTTTGATAAAGACTTGTGTCATGCAATCTGCTGGATCAATTCCAGAGCCTTCGGAATTATTGACACCAAATTATTTAAACACAGGACCAGCATTCCCCTGTAAGTAGGGTCACTACTGAAGACTTAAAGAAATTATCTTTATTGCTTCTTTAATAGCAAAGAAATGAGCAAAACTGTTGATATGGGAAGCACTGGAGTTACTGGTAGATGCATTATGTGCTTTAGAGTGTCACATAATTTGTTTAGACTCAAAACAAAACAATGCACAAAACACACAAACTCAAAAGAGACATCCCTTCTTTCTACAGGGTTCTCTCCTGACCTCTGTCAGAGAGGCATAGATATGAATCTGTCATAAATGAAGCAGGCAACAGTGACCATGAAAATATCTCCTCATTCAAACATACTGCAAACTTCATAAAAGGGAGAGTTTTGAGGTGATGACACCAGGAAGATAATCAGAGTATGACAGACTTGGAACCCAGGAAAAACAGTCCCTATCCCAAAATAACATGACCTTTCTTTCTGCCTTGAGCAGGAAGAAAGACTTCCCAGTGTCTTTGTCGGCTGTAGAGGCATCTCTCTGAGGAGCTCCACATTCCTAATCTCTGTGTGCCTCCTTTTCAGAAACTCTCAGATTTTGCTCCAAGCTGCTTCGCTTGCTTTTGTAGCAGCCCAACGATCTGGGTTATGTTACTCTGCACTGGTCTGGAGAACGGATTAATATGGAGCATTGACAGCCTTTTCTGGCCCCTTTCGGTATCTATTTATGTGAAGGGAATTGTTCACTTATTAACAATCTAGCTTGACGACAGTACTGTGGAAATTATGCCTACTGATGTCTTCTTTCAGAAATCACCACAGCTCCTCGTTTTATTCTTTTTTTCTTTCATTACAAAGGATACACCAGCATAACAGTGTTTGTGGATTAGAGTGTTTGTTCATTACATTGCTAGTCACAAGTGGGAGAGAGCCTGAAAAGCACAAATCTCACAAACACAGACATTAGTCCTCCACTTCTCTTTCTTTGTCTTAATCTCCCTCTGACTCTCAGAAAGCACCAGAGAAAGAGGAGAAATGACACAGATTTCCGAAATAACTGAATCATGAGGCTTCGGCAACTGAGATAAATAGTGAATTAAAATGCAACATATCCTGAAGTGTCTTGGCAGGTACACCTAACTGAATGACATAAAGACTGCACGTTCATCGGTTGCTTCTGGGACACAGTTTTCCAGTAAGATGTCTCTCATTATCTCTGATGATAACTCAAATTTAGTAGAGAAGTTATTACTTTTAATAAGCGACAGCTAAAGAGGAATCAGGAGCCGTAACCTGTCACTGTCCAGTTTTTTTTATGTCCGGGACTAAGAAATGCAGACAGCGCCTTGTCATTTGAAGCTTCTTGCTGGGCTCCAACTGCATTGTTATTGGAGCGATGGCAAATACTCGGATTAGTCTTTCTTTGTCGAGTGAATGAATGAAAGAAGAAGTATGACGCAGGAATTAAAAATCAACTGAAATCATTTGATAAGGTGCTTAAAAAACTCACACTGTGCATAATATTACATGTCTGTTACACTTTTAAATGTACATCCTTGTTAGCAGCTGTGGTAGGAGAGATGACCTGTCATACACAGTCCTTATTACATGCTTTAATTGCATTCTTACAATTAAGTCTTGTTCACTCATAAATCCACCCTGAGCCTCTGGGCGGGTGTGTCTCAAACCGGCAGAGTCAGCACTTCCATTAGCCTGTTGTAGGCCAGATTGATAGTAAGGGTGGAAATTACTGGATGTGATGTTTTTAGTTGAGGGTTGCAGCATCAGTGTAGATGGTGTGCTTGGGTTTGTTTATGTGTGTGTGCTGTATACAAGCATTTGTGTGATCATTGCAGAGAAAAGGAGAATAATACTAGGATAGCAGACAGAGAAATTAATGTTGAAGTATATGTTGAGGATATACAATTATGTAGATGGCTGTTTATCTTAGTAAAGCCACGAGATGCATAATATGTGCACACTGGATCTAGAACAAATAAAGCAGAGTGTTTATCTCTCATCTGCTCTCCGTGATGGGAATAAACCATGATTGTCACGGGAAGGGAGCAAAATCCACTGGTCTGCAGCTCTGTCACCTTCCATTTATCCCCTCAATGATTTTATATCCACAACTATAGTGTGGAGCTGAAGCAGTAACCCCGGGGCTAATGAAATATTTCTTATGTAAAGTTGTACTTTTGGTGTAAATATCCATGTAGAAGCTTTTATGTCAGTTCATGCAGCGGTGAGGAGAAGTTGTTTACTCCCCACTCATTTACCCAGTGCGTTTGTTTTTCCCCTTGTTGGATCAGGTGTTCTGTTTCATGTTTAATAAATCATGTAACTTTTTAGTGTCACTGCTGTTGGATCAAGATTTTTCACACATCGGGACATTGCTGTGCCCCCTCTGTCTGACTGAATTAGGTTATTGTGCTGATTTAATTTCCAGAGGGAACCACTCTGGTGGTAGGAAACATCATTTGCTAATTAACAAGAATGTCTCCTGGCGTTTTAAAGAAAATGACAGTGCTCCCACAGGCTTGTTGAAACGGAAGTTCTGATAGAAAGCACGACTGTAAACAGCAGTAATCTGCAGAAACAAGTCAAAAATTGATTGAATTCTCCAACCAGTTTAAAAGTAGCAAAGTGATCTCAACCTGCGCTCAGTCAACCTCTGTGTTGTTTCCTGTGCATTAAGTATTCCAGTGTTCAGAAACATATTCTATGTGGAGGCTGTACCACCAAGCACATACACAAAGCAAATTGTTTGGTTCTGATAGCAAATAACTCTCTCCTCCTTTCACTTTTTGCTTTGTTCTGCTCCTTTCATTACTGTGCTGTTCTACTGCTGTTGCATAAGAGGCAAACCTCCCTCTCTCCATGGAGTTCGACTGTCTCCACGAGGCATTAGCACTGGACTGAATTGATCCTTTTATTTATAAAGGCCAGGAGAGTGACAGCCACTTGAAGAAATGCCTCTCAGTGG
Source organism: Acanthopagrus latus (assembly GCF_904848185.1). Taxonomy (NCBI): domain Eukaryota; kingdom Metazoa; phylum Chordata; class Actinopteri; order Spariformes; family Sparidae; genus Acanthopagrus; species Acanthopagrus latus. Next base: position 19,842,852 of record NC_051061.1, read on the forward strand.
GTACAGCTGTAGTGAGGCTACAATGAGGAAATCAATGTGCACAGCTCCCAGTTCTCAGACTGAATAAGCATAAATTGTAAGGTTCTAGCTGTTATTGTCCAGTTGTTCGAGAAGTTGTAGTTTTTTCTTCATTGACAGAGAGCCTTCGACTATTTCATGTAATTTCAGTTCATTTTATTCTATTCAAAAATGAGTTAATGTTTGTTACACTGCATTTTCAAGGCCAAGATTATTTCTTTAAATGTGCAGTTCAACTCAAACATATGTAGATGTTGCTGCATATAGCTGCTGAGAACTGTGAGAAATGACCACTGGGAAAAGGTTCTGTAGTAATATAAAGCAGACAAGTCAAGTTATATAATCATAGCTATCAAGGACAAATAAAGAAAGGGCTTTAATAAAGTCTGGAGAAGACACAGAGTTATTAAAAATAATTTTTAATTTGGACAGTATAATGACACGTCACTTTTCACAGCTGGAGCACACTTCAACAGAAAGTCCCATAAACTGTAGTATATTATACCGAGGAGGTCTTTTGGCTCCACTCAAGTGCCCCTCCATGTTAATATGATACCATCTGGTGCGGTGTTGTTGGAACAGCTCATAGAACCCCCAAGAATAAGAATTTATAAAAGGAAGAAAAAAACAAAAGGGTTTTATTAAGCACCAAAAACTGCTACAGACAGCTGTAGAATTTGTTTTGTTTTTGTGATTAATTGCATTTCCTTTCTTTTTTTTTCTTTTTTGCTGCTGGCACACGGGACCCAACCATCGGCCAAATGGTTGTTGTTTTTTTTTCTTTTTAATCTTAAAGAAAGAGGTAAGTCAGTTGAACAAAAGGATAAAGAGCTGTTGTGCTTTACTGAAACCAATTAACTTACAAATAACAGGTAAACAAAGTCCACTAACGTTGTGCTACAGTTGCTCATGTCAATTTCCTTCGTACAAGGTAGGCTACACTCGGATCGTATATCTAATACATGAAAATAAGTTGACGTGTTTGCCGTGCACTACCTTACAGAAACCTTGTATCGCTGTAAAAGGCAGCCATAGAGGTTTTCCACATTTAAAAAATGTTTCATGAACCATGGCCTTTTCTGGACTGCACTGAAACAATTTGAAAATGCCACGACGAAACTGAATCACTGCTTCAACTGTAATTTCATATCACTCAAAACAACAAAAGAGGCATTTTAGAGATTCAGAGTTTTTGCAAGACACTGACAATGTGTTTTTGTTTTTTGTTTTTTTATATTTTACTACACAATGTATGGAAAACGCTTTAATTCTCAGTCATTTTCCAGAATAACTGGAGGATGTGAACTGTCAGATACAGAGGTGGTGAATATATATTTAACAGGGCATCTTGAACCAAAGTGATGCATAACAACATTGATGAGCAGTTAGGTAATCAAATGCATACTCGGATAATGAGCCAATAGTGGTACAAAGAATTCATAGCTGTAAGTAGTAACCTGACCGGTGACCATAGGGGGCTTTCCTTCAAATTTTACTCCAATAACATTGCTGCTGTGATGTCACAAAGCAAACTGATATCATACATATGATGTTATTATGACAGTATTACAGTAGATCTTTATGTGTAAATATATACTGTAGCTTAATAGCAGTGATAGTGATTTCAGTATCTTTGAGGAATAAAAACAAACAGTATGCATTCACAAAACAAACACAATTAGTGGTAGCAACTATACAATACTGTTTATGTCAATAAAGATCCGATCTGAATTAACAGCTGAATTAGCTGAGTTCGAACAGTGTTAATAAAAGATTTCATATATTGGTGAAACACTGAAACAGTCGGTTAATTATGTGCACTGGATATAGAGTTTTTAGGGAAATTGTGCATACAGTTTGGTTGGAAGTCTGTGAGAATAAAAACGGCTACGATTTAGACTTGATAATACACAAATAGACCTTTTTATACTAGAAGTTAACACTTCCCACTTGTGTGAGTGCTGCCTTTTCCTCAGCTGCTTGAAATAGTCAGCGGCATGAGTAAGACCCCGATCACACAAAGACTGCCTACAGGTGTGGTCCCTGTAAAAACCCTGTTTTAGACAAAATGCCATTGGTGACGGGCTGCACGTGCATCCGGCCATCATAGGCTACGTAATTAATGGAATACATGGAGCGACGTCGCCCCTGGAATGTGATAAGCTGAAATAAGAAGTAATGACCAATATTAAAACTAACACTTTTTTATAGTTAACTAAAATACCACAAGAGCAGGTAAATATCAACAAGTTCCAAGTGTCAGTCAGACAAAAATTTTTATACGTCTTTAGCTGACCCATTTATATGAATATTGACCAAGAAAAAAAAAACAAACTTTACTTAATATTTTACATTCAATCCTGACAAAAAGTTAATTAACCATCAACTCCCAAACTGGACACATCAACTGCTACTGTACCACTGGTTTCAGACTGTCCGGACCAGATACATTCAATAAAAATTAGTTTTAAGGATTGATTTGTAATAAAAGCTGAGAGTTTCAACCATGAATCAAACTCTGAGTCACCATCTTCACTTTTATTGGGGGTATAATGGACGACTAGACCGATGAATATTCTAACACTGGGGCTTCGTCTACAGTATATTCTAGGATAATCACACACATGCTGGTACTGATGAGAGGCACTATTACACCAATACAACACTGGTTCAATACTCTGCAGCTACTTCTCCTAGTGATCATAGAAATATATGTATCTGATGGATGTCTGTCAGCAGTAACATTGTTTGGATGCATTTCTGGAGGGTTTTGGAGACATCTACCATTTTGAGAAGTGACACCACGTTCACAAAATTCAAATGGATCTTTTAATGAATTTGAAGTCATTTATGTCAACAGCAACACTTTCACAGACTGAGTCCTCTATAGTTTTGAGACACTGAATAATAAACTAATGACTCTCCAAAATGGATGTAGCTACAGCATTTTGGAAACAAACCTGAAAAACATACGTTTAGACAAAAATTATGTCTCCTTTCTTAAATTTAAACAGTGCTTACTTAAGCCTGTGATAGCCATTGTCTTTGACGTTGTGTGTGACCAACTGTTTCTGCTCACATTTTCAAATTAACAGATTAACAAAATGCTTATAAGGTCATTTTCTCAAATGCATCATCCCTGGACACTGCACTATCTATCTCACAGCGGAACGGTGTCAAACATTTTCAGACAGTATCTATAAATTGGCCGGTAAAGGATTTTGTCAATATCCAATAAACCACAGGCTACTCAACCTTGATTAGATAAATAAGGAAGGCTTTCTCATTAAGACAATGTTGAAAGGACTTATATAATATACTTTCATTTTAAGGTCTGCTGATATCCCCATAAATACTGATGACAGTTCTGTATGTGTCACGTGTCTCATCACTGTTATATACTTTTATGTTTTGTTGTAACTGTTGGATTATATGAATATCAACATACCCATCACTGTGCCCTCCTGAGGCATGGCGTCTTATATGCCGCCCATTGCATGCACGCCTGCACATAGTAGGGTCCATGCTGATTTCTTTCAACACCACCCGCAGTCAGCAGCTACTGTCTTTCTTAAATGCAGACTCTTTTTAAGTCTGATGTTTTGTCAGTCCCTCATACGGTCACTTCTGTCTTGCTGTTGGTAACGAAGTATGGTTGTGGAGGAAGGTAGCGGGTGGTGTGCAGCTCCTTCTCTATGATACACAGTTTCTTTGTGCCATAGCTGTGTCGGAGTCCCAGCGTGTCCTTGCTGTCCCAGGGTCGTAGCCCTCCTGGGCTGACAGCAGTGTTGGAGCTGTAGGACAGCGACTGGGAGCTGCGGCTCTTGGGGCTTTTGTACTTGTGTCCGTTCTGCTTTGCAGACAGCTGTCTGGGCGGGCTATAAGGATTACTCGGCTCTGGCTCCATATCCACAGCTTCCATTGGAAGGCTGCCCTTGGTTGTCATCTCGATCAGTTGCCGCCGGTTGCCGTAGAAGCTGTCATTAGCTTTCTCTGCTAATAAATGCAGATAAACAACATGATAGTTCTTGTCATTTTTCCTTTCATTAGCCACGGCATTGTGTCCTGAGTACAGAACTAGACAGGCAGCCAAAAATAGGCCTAAAGTAAAATGTAGTTGTCAAAGCATTCCCCCCCCCACCAAAAAAAAAAAGAAAAACCAAGAGAGAGAAGAGAGTCAAGTAGTTCAATTTCACATCATCAAGCACAAATTTACTGTGTGTAAAACTAACATTTATTAACCTATACAAATGCTGTCAATGTCTCTAAAGTCACGCAGGAAATTAAGGTGTTGTCCACATTATGTTTTCATAATTTCCTTGATTGCTGAACCTTAATAAAAATAAATCATGATGATTTTCTTAATATAGATGATAGATAATCTTGTTATGGCATCTTTCAAAGAAGAAACTCTGTGTTTTAATGCCTTGTCATTGACTGATGTTTTATTCAAGCTGGAAATATAAAGAAGAATTGGAAGTTCTTTATCAGCCTGGTAGTGTCTGCAGGCTTCATTCAGTCCTAACCGTCTACATCAACAAGTTAGGACTGCACACACACGCACACACACACACATATAATAACAGCCGTCACATAACATCACAATTTATTACAACACTGGGAACTCATTAAGGCTTATATGTTTCCCAGTACACCACTGCACAGAATATTCTCTCTTTTGGCTTTTGTCTTGTTTTAGTCATCCGCACTAATTTGCTTAGAACTACTGTTCCACTGTGGTGTGATCTTATGTATTAAATCAGGTGCAGGCCATGTATGAAAACAGCATTCAGTTGTGCACTAATTGAGCCTGAGCACACCCAGCCCCGATTTAGCCTTTGGGATTATCTGCTCACATTTCACAGTTTTTTTAATGAAACGTCTCCAAGATAACCTTTAATGTGGTCTCGTGATCTGCTGTGGGCTGTGTCTGTGCTCCAGATCACACTCCATGATACAGAGAAGAGATGTGATGATGAGCAGTATATTCTTTACAGCAGCTACTCCAGTAAAAACCCGCATCAGTGGGGGCAGATCAACATGTATATTAGGACCACAGGGGCTCACATGGCTCACTGTGTACAGTAGAGTTGCATCTCATCACTACGCCCCAACTCATTTGAGTTTTGATTGCTCCTGATTGTCTCCTGTCCCCAGTCTCATTAGCTAAAATTTGCTCTATTTTTATTTTCTCTAATGATTGGTTTGTTTGATGGCACCTTGCTGCATTATTGGTGGAGGAGCTTCAGTTGTGTCATGTGACTGGATCAACTACACACATGCTGACAGGTGTCACCCCCTCCATGGCCAGGTCTAATTGATTCAGGTAGAATCTATAAAAAGACATTTCACACTGATAAATAGCAATAAATACGAACCCACAAACAGCTTTACTGCACACTTTGATTCTGATATTATGTTTGTCTCTATATAAAACTACTAGTGATGGTTTTATTTTGACACAAAGTGTGCCTGACTGTATGCGCTCTACTGTAACATAAACTGTCGACATGTTGGCCGTTATGTTTAATTAAATATCTGCTCAAACATTTCAGGAAATCATACTCACAAAACACGTACTATTTCCCTAATGAACATAAAAGGAGTGACTTTCCTTATTTTGCACTATTGTATCCGTTTAGTGTTGTTTTATGATTTGCAGAAATGCAAATGAATACTTTGATGCTCCAAAGAAAATGTTCTGATGAAAAATCCTTTGGCATCATCTTGCTGAGTTGTACTATTTTGGTGTGTGCTGTTATTTCTTGTTTCAGATGCTGTTTGTCCAGGCACTGGCTGCAGACATTCCAAAATTAGCACATGAGAAAAACCACAAACTTGCTTCTATATTTAATCTTGCAGTTTTCTTCTCTGTTGGCATTGATGGACTATAGATTAACTGACAAGGATTTCTGTGAGCCCAAGATTTGATGTAGAGTCAGACCAGCAAGGTTTCCATTGAAAGAAAAGGGCAGTTTTGAAGTAGATACCGAACAGCATGTGCTGTACAAACCGGCCTTTTGCTGTATATAAAGTAAATAAATAATGAAGGACTAAACACCTGCCAAAGCCACATTGTATTAAGTCCTTTTAATGCTAAATTAAAGATAGAGATTTGGGACTGAAGCTCTCTAATAAGTGCAGTGAGCAGAAAATTGTAATATCCTGTTTTTTTTGTCTGTTGAGACCAACAACACAAAATAAAATTACTGGTATTCTATAAAACATTTCACGAATCATTTCAGATACATTTTCTGCCTCATTACTCATATTATTCAGATACCCAGATTACAGATTCTGCGTGCCTAAAGGGTGTCATTTGTAAAATATGGACAGAATTCAAAGGTGGCTCCAAAAGCATAGGAGGCAGCCTATCACCAGAGTAATTAACTCCTGGCTTAGTTAGCCGTGCAGCCAGCTGCCCTAGAGTTTGTCTGCACAGGGACCTCGGAATCAGAGGGGGGGAGTAACCCCTGGCAACGGGGCCACCACGAGTTAACGAAGCAATCAAGCTCGTTGTAGTTTGTTAGAAGGCAGAAACTTGAAACAGAAGGCGTATGGTTGTATTTCTCAAAACGGAAATAAGAGTATTTATTTTATTTTGTTCATTTATTATGCTAACAGCTAGCATATATCTGCCGGCTGAAACTACAGGGGCTATCAGACTCTTGCTGGTACAAAGTGGTATTATGAGACAGGACGGGCCCAGGCTGTCTGGCTGGACACCTCTGCAACATAGTACATAGATGTCTTTGATATAACATCAACACTGTTGTTTCTTCACACTGATAATGTTTCATGTTTTAAGCAACACTTCTGGCTGTATCTTACACATTGCTCCTCTAAACTTTGACACTCTTCAACTGATGAAGGGAAACCCTGATTAATTATGCTAGTTTCGTTTATAAAACGTATAATGTGCTGCCTAATCAAATAAAATGCTGTATGCTTTATCATCATTGTGGCTCCTTGTAAACAACTCACCCACGGCCTTTAGCGTGGCATACTGGTTCAGATCCTTGACAGGCGTCGGTTGCTCATAGGGGCTAGTGATTGGTCCCACAGCCGGGTAGGGCTGTACTATCAGAGTGGATGTTTTAGCCAGGTTGTTCATCTGGTTGTTGTCTGAAGGAGGAAAAAAACAGCTCATTAATCTATACATTCTGACACATGTCCTGTAATCACTGGGGTAACATGTTCAAAATGTATTGCTTGTTTATTTCATTTAAACTGGCTTTGTTTCCGTGGTTACTTGATGTCAAATTCCCAGGATATACATGAGCCTGATGGATGGACGGATGGATGGATGTAAATATAGTAAAATTGTTTCTCTACCGTGGTGGCGTCACTTTCCTTTAAGTAGGTTTTTCTGGGGACCCAGCTGGAGAGTCATGACTGCTCTTTGTGAAACTGTACTAATCCTACAGTAGACATCTGGTAAATTAAAGGGTGCACAGCAAATAGACTGGCCCCCTGCCTACTGGCATGACAGAACAAACAGATGTTCAGAGTGTCTTCTCCTCGGTTAGACTTGAGGAGATAAGGCAGCATTTGGAAGACTGCTGCATGTGCTCGGTATAAATATCTGAGTAGAGACGTCAACATGTTTATGGAGTAATACTTAATGCGGACAGTTTCCATCATTCATCTATTGCTTACTACTCTTAAGCCTTTAAGCATAAAATCAGAATGACAGTCATTTTTAAGAGTCACAAGGTTGTGAATCAGCACTCATTATGTTATTTGACTCATACAGGTTTCCTTTTAAAGGTAACCTGACTCAGAGGAGGTACCAGTATTAATCCACTGTGAGTCTAGCACCAATAAAATGTCTATCTCATCATCACTGCCACTGCTGATGGTTAAAGTTTACAAACTTTAAAATGTGTCCACTAGTCCTTGGTCTAGAATGTGTCTGATAAAAACAGATCATTAATACAGAAAATAGGTTAATTAGGCTCTTATTCCCCACCGGTCAGCAAGAAACTTTATTACTGTGCTAATTAATTTGGAAAGTCTCAAATTATCAATGCTGTCTCATGAAGTGATGCAGAGGACAGCTTTGACCGCACCACGCCTCAACAAGGGGGTGGTGTAATAAGTATAAACAGATTTCGAGGTCATTTAAGGTAGCAAAAGAGCGAAAGTTTCACTGCGTTCTCCTTATGATAGCAATATCAACATGCCGTATAATCCGGTTTCATATGAAGCCTTATTAAATACTGTAGGGGTAAAGACAGTATTTCTGCAGCTAACTTATTAAACTCAGGGACGGATTCTTCATAAAACCTCATTAAATCTTTTACATTTCGGTAATGTGCAGATAACTATCTATATTAATGTTTTTTTTTTTTTTTTAAATGTCAAGACAGCCCCTCGCTGCTTTACCTAGAAAAATAACCACATTCACCAAATATGTATCAGGAGATCTCGGCATCAAGTCTATCTGTGTTACCTTGCCAGGATCCTTTTTGGGCTTGTTGACCTGTTTCAGTTTCATACAATTCTTTGTAAGTGGGCCATGCATGCGGGCTCTCATTCAGTGTGATCTTGTTTAAGATAAAAGTCAGATTAGATCGTCTGTCTCCATAGAATGCATTAATTTCACTTCACTTATGATCATTTAACCAGGAGAATATATGATATAAATGGGGTTTTTTTTGTTTTTTTTGTTTTTCAGAAATCCTCGATATTTAAAGTCTGTGAAAAACAGTACAATCAAAGATATGAATCAAAATATGTCCCATGCAGTCTTTTATCAGAGAAACTCAATCAACCATGAAAAGCTCTACATGCTGATTAGTTGGAGCATTCATTCAGGAGCACAGTCGCGCAGTGTCATGATACTTATGTCTTCATTTTGTTGTGATTGAAAGACCCCTGACCCTGGTAGAAGTCATGAAATCATTTAAATATTATTGATATGCACTGAATCATATATTCCCAAACTATTTTGTCCCCCAAATATTGTTGAAAACATTCTTTTTGTGCTTGTCAACATCTCTCAGGTATATCAGATTTCCTCTATATATAGTCTAAGACAAGGAATTTCAGTGTTATCATCTGATGCTACTTTGCTATTTCCAGGATGCCAAACTCAATTTAAACTGAGATGCTGATGTATGCACTTGTTTATCTCCCTCTTTAACGTCTATCTGACTTTATGTTGACTGACTGTCGTTTGTGCTTGTGCTGTTGTCACAGTCACCACCTTCATGTCAGCTGCCGGAAGAAAGTAGGCCACTTCTGTAGACTCGTAAGGTTAAAGACTCCACGGTTGTTGAGGGAAATAAGCAAGTTAACGCTCCAGACACAGACACCTCCCTGGAACTCATAAAAGATTTAAGAGAGTATTTTGGGAGCAGTATGCCCCGATATAAATGGTACAAGGAGAAGGGCGCTCTTATTTACAGGCAGCCTACTTTCATGATAGGGATGAACATTGTCTGTTGTCTCTGAGTCAGTATCTTGCCATTTCTGTTATACTCCTCAAACACTATATTTATATTGTAAGTGCAATTTGCCATTATCAGTTATTGTAGCATAATTTGTGCACCAGCTTTTATGTGTCTGTCTTCAAAAGTCAAGATTATAAAACATATTGCAAAGTGTGAAATATTAATTACTAATATATATTTCAGGGTCATTGAAAGGCATTCAGAGGAGTTCTATATTAAACTGATGACAGTTTATACAGTCAGCTACTCGAAACATAACTCACTGATCACAAATTTCATGACCAGTGGCAGATATTTATCATCCAAAAGGGCATTAAATATGTCAGGCAAAATATCTGTATTATCTCAAAGAGACCATTTCGGTTGTATTGATTCCATTAACTTGGAACAATACAATACAGATCATAAAAAAAGGAGAATATGATATCGTTCATTGCTACATTTTCCACACCACTGATGCACCTCTTTGTTATTTTGAAGCACAGCTATAAAATTCTCAGGGCCATTTTTGAGTTGCAGGTCTACAGTATACTGTACTACCCCTGTATTGCCCATGTATGTTTAGGTAATACATTACATCACAGTAATCTCAGTACTCTGTCCTGGAGCAATCACTTGCATATAGAGATGAAAAGTCCCTCCCTGGTCGATAGATCACCACTGGACCTTATAACACGAGACAAATATTATTTTTCAATCGAGAGAGAGTTTGTATTAAAGCAGCTGAAGTAAAAGACTATAGTTAGAAGGTATATGAAGACCACACATTCAACACTAACTGAAACCCATGACTGAATGGTTGTAGAGCCGGCACACATACTAACTAGCTCACAAAACTCTCCTTTCGTATCTTTTCATTCTTTGTGGTTTTGATTATTTTTACTTCTTTTTTTGCCAAATTACTGCCGTTAGTCCTGATACAGCTGAAGCTTCAGGAAGTAGCTGCCAGGATGGTATAAAAAGCTATTTCTACACACTATTCAAATAAATTCAAGTCAGTATTAATTTCGTTTACATTCATTCCAGATGGCCACGATTTTCTAAATCCATATTTGAGAGAGCAGTAATACAAATTAAGTTGGGGAAGAGATGAATGGCAAGAAGTTTGCGCAATTAAAACTATATAAATATCTGTGTTGTCATTTTTTCCTGTATGGTGAAAATTTCAGGTAACAATCTGTACATAATCACTTTCTCATCTCACAAACGATGAAGTGAAACAAAAGTAACTCATGCGACTCATTCCAAAGTTTTTGTACACTCTCTGCTTTGTCAGTTTGTAATTATGTCATTAATGTCGGGTGGCTCCAGTACAGAGTTCACAGTACAGCATGTGGCAGGTGGAAAAGAGAACCACAGGCAGACTCTACATTTCTTAGCTGCTGTCAGGGGTAATGCTGCTGAAATATATTTCTATCTGGCAGTGAGGAAATAGACTGTCATGCACCAGTGGAGTGTTGGCAGTGAGTGGAGACTTTGTTCTCTCTGGCTGACTGCCTGGAGTAAAAAGAGGCCACACTTCACAATTGCCCCATGTGCGCACATGGCCGGCAGGACATGAACATGATAGTACTGGTAGCCAAAGAAACCCAGCTCACAAAATCTGTATTACTGATGTCTTGAGGAGAATGAGAGCTCATAGCCCAGTCTGACAGATTTTTGTTATCTTTGACAGGCAACAGATGAGCAAAAGGGGCCTCCCTCTGGAGCATTTCACTGCTTTGCACCACTGTCCATGATATATAGTGACTGTAGCTGGGGCATAGTCACACCTGCCACACAGCTGGAGAAGACAAGTACAAGACGGCTCCATGTGGCAAAAAATATCACCTCATCTCTTGTAACCTTGATGGCTGTCAAGACAACAATAATCATTCCTCAGCTTTTGCCAACTCTATTGTAAAGAATGCCTCCAATACAGCAGCCAGCTCGCTGTTCCCCGGAAATCCAAACAGAGCAACATTGTTTGGTTTTTTTCAGTGTAGTAATAAATGAATTAAATAGCTTGAATAAAACATTTTATTTTATTTATACTGCAAAAGTGCTTCTCTAAGGTGTTCTGTGTAGCTACAACTGGGAGATATCCATCATACAAAGTAAACTTCTGGGTGGTAGCTTCTTATTTTGATACCTCAGTTAGACACCTCAGAATCTACACCATGTGAATAAGGTGAATGCTGTTACAATGAATTGCAAATGTGCAAAGCTTAGTAAACTAGACATTTCTTGTGCGTAAACAAGTGTAAATAAAAAGCACTTTACGCTGCCGCGGACAAGAGGCATTCTGCCATCTGTCGTAATTTTCCAGATTACTACAGACTTAAAATAAAACGGAACATATCAATATGAATATATAATGATTATGGGTATAACATCAGTTTCTGACTCAAAGAAGGCAGCAGGAGGGGTGAGGAGACTGCACATTTGTCAAAGTCAGTTTTTACTTTTTATCCTTTAAATAGGTGCAGTGACAGAACAAGGATGTCATGTTACCACACATCATTGGTGACTTTCTTTGATATACTCAATGGACCGGCAGGAACATGGGATTTTAAATCAGGACACGAGTTCCGTAATGCAAGTGTGCTAACCACAACGTGTTAACACATAGTCTTTGTTGCTATATTATTCTAACAAACTAAAGTACTGAACTACAGGCAGTATTTTCCTCAGTGCAATTAGCAATACTCTGTATTACAGAAGTATGTGTAATATTACAGTAGGTGATTAAAAACTATATGAAAGAAAGCAGACCGTATCTCTTTCTGAAGATCAGTCCTGTCAACATGTCGGCAGCTTTATAATGAGCGGGTAATTATTCTTTGAGGAGGGAAGGTAGAAAAGTCTCTGATTTTTTACCTCAGCTTTACTGAGCGAAAAAAAAAAAATCTATGCTTAAACATAAAAGACAGCGTTCTTAAAATAGAACGCCTTTTGATTTTGAAGTTTGTTTTGCTTGAAGTTGATTCGTATATATCTCTTCAGTAATATTGATCGGAAATGTGATGGGAGGGTGGAGAAAAGTTTGACAGAAGCAAGGTGAAATGAAGTTCAGCTTTTGACATATGGAAACAAAACATGACACATGAATCGCATGAAATTGGCTTCTTCATGTGAAAACCACACTAACACACATTTTCACTTGCAGGTGGCTTTTTCATGTACTTAAATTATGACATGTGAAAATAAAATAATGTCATATGGACTGTGAATTTTGAAGGATATGAATACACAATTTGCTTCCCCCCCCCATATGGAAATGAGTTTCCATTTTTTGTCCATATTGCATCTAAAGCCTGGCTGTGAAGAACAAGCAGATATTTATTCCAGCAGCAGATTACAGCAGGTGTTTTCACTAATTAGCAAACCTTCCAAACTAATCCGGGAAATCACTTGTAGTACACTTCATATTAATGATAAAACGTAAAACTCCACACAACATGTATACAACTGATATTTAGTAGCATCTGCCTCAATTGAAACATTGTGAGAAGTATCCAAAACTTTGATTCCAATAAAAGTGGGAAATTGTCGCTAGATATTTATGTTCAAAATGATAAACTTTATTCTTTTTCTTAAAAAAATAAAATAAATTGTGGGAATCAGTACTTCTCTTCATGTCATTTATTCAGTTTGATTTGCTTGGTTCTGTAATGCTTTTTAACTGAAGCACTGAATTGTAACCTGGTTTGGATAATCATTTATTGATTCAGGATCATACAGGATGTGAAGTTCTTTCACTATATACTGCTTGAAATCAGACCAATCAGGAGAGTTTATCTTCATTTAAACTAAAAATAATTTAGCATTTAAAGTCAGTTATTCCGCTGGAGTAGGTATTTATACATGAAAAGCACAACCATAAAAATGCTGCTTGAATGTGTCTGTGAAACCTTTTTTTTTTTTCAATATGAGATGCCATTTGTCATTATTATCCAGCTTGCAGAGGGAGGGAGGGAGCGCGGCAGAGAGAGCTTTATTGACTGGAGCTGTCAAGGCAGTAAGCAGGTTAGCACTAATAAGAACGCTTTTCTATCCGCGTGGGCGTGTGTAGGTGTTGCTGTTGAAGAACCAGAGAATAAGAGTGAGTTGTAAGATGTGAGGCAATTGCATACAATAAGTCTTGGCTCTGAAACAGGAGCTCTAGGTTGTCAGTGGTAATTAGTGCTCATGTTAAGTGATTGCCAGGGGCATGACTAATTGCTTCACCAGCCCGCAGGATTGTGGATGAACCATTTTTATTTATTTATTTATTTTTTTAACTTTCCACTACTTCCTGTTTCGCAGCTAATTCTGGTTGTGGTGGCACATTTCTGGTGCATAGACATTTGGACACCAGCACATGGACAGACTGCTCTCTCATGTGAATGTGTGTGTAGGTGTGTGTCTCAGTGCTGTGTGCTGCTTGAGGTCACAGTACTTACGGAGACTGTTGACTGTGAGTCTGGTCTGTATGTTCTCATAGTGCTGGCCAAGTCCGATGTCGTCCGTATGTTCGGAGGCAGGATGGCGAATAACATGCGCGAGAGCTCTGTGAAGATGAGGAACAAAGTCAGAGAGGACGTCTTTTAGTGAATAACAAGTACAAAACAGCAAAACAGGTTCCTCCTTGGAGCAAGGTGAAACATTTGTCTCTGACCTCTTCATGGGGTGATTTAGAGTAACTGGTAAGAAGTGAAGCATGAGAGGCTGAGATATCGCGACTCAAACTCCAAAAACTCTGAATCCTACATTTCTCACAATGCAACTCAGTTGTGTCTTTCTTTAGGGGGACTCCAGGGGCAGCACTTGTTGTGTTCCTGTTGCGCTTTCTCATCGGGTGGTATTTGGATGTCTCGTCACATTTTGTTTGTACAAACTATCAAACCTAAACCCCGAGATTAAACCCACAGGAGAGCTCACTACTTATTGTAACTTCAAAAGACTCGCTCTTCATTATATGAAGGCAGTTTTCTCCCATAACCACCTGAACGGTCTAACAAGGCTGATGATCACTTTGCATCTACTAAATACAGAAAACAGGGGAAGCAACAAGCAATCAGAGCACAACTGAGATGGTCACAACACTTACTGAAGAGTGGCTATTTTTAAGAAAGTCACTAGGTACAACAATGTTGGTTTGACAGCTGAACAGGGAATGGCATTCAGATGGGTTGAGCCACTGTAGTCTAGCTCAAACAGATACAACACAGAAACAAAGCTGGATCTTACTGTTGAGTATCGGCTCTTTGCTTTGTTGATTGTAGGATTTAGGGTGGTTTTCAACGCTAATCTGTTTGGTTCAGTTAAAACAGACCCTGGTGTGTTTTTAAAACTGCTGTGCTTGAATGCCACTAGTGTACCTTGTCTGTTGGGTTGATTCCATTAAAAAGTGTCTGACAGTAATCCCACAGTGATGAGCCCCCAAATCATCATTGTACAACAAGCTTTTTTCTGTCCTGTCCTGTTTTTTTGTTATCAATAACCATTTTTTTGTATGTGCAGTCTTGCCTATCAATATTGCTAATAATAATAATCAGTTACAGCTAAGCACATAAATATAACAGAAGCATTAGCGTGCTGCATTGAGTGCAGTGAAGGTTTCCCCGCCTGAGTCATGATGATGTCTCACCAAAACTGTCAAATCAACGACTTACCTGTGCATCTGTGTAACAAAATGTACTCTACTCGTGTTGTTTGTAAAAAGTCACTGTGAACAGAAACTCGACCAGAACTTAAATGCAACACCGTGTGATTATTTTTTCCTTGTTCCCGACCAGCTGAACTACAGGTGGAGACACCATCAAAGTCTGCTTGGACATTTTGTATTTTAGGTCACTGTCTAGAGAACAGTACTGCCTGACAGGAGGACAGGTAGTTTGGTGACGGCACAGTCTAATACGCCTGTAGCTACATTCACTGGAGAAAGTGTGCCGACCGACCGAGTGATCATCAGTTGCACTGCAGACGGGCGAGAGTTTTAACCACTGGAGGTCGGCAAAAACAAGACTTTCTACTGGTGTTCCACTTTTCAAGTCACAGTTTTCTCTAATGACTTTCTCAAATTTCTGACACTAAACTGTGTCCTGGTACAACATTAAAAAGAGTGAGATAAGTTGTTTATTAAATGTTTTTTGAGGCGATATATCCTGTAGCCTTGTTCTGCACTGTCCAGGCATCTCATTAACTTCTTATTAACTTCAAATTAATGCTGTCAATAATGAATCACCCTACTCGTACTCAGAATCCAGATCATCTTTATCTTATTATGTCGCTGCTTTAGTCTACGAAGCATATTGACCTGGATATTGAGTGAAACTGTTATTTTTGAAACTTGAGACATTAATTCAAACAGTTTTCTTATTCTTTTGTGCCTTTTGATCTATTTGTTTTAAAGGCTGGAGGGAGGAAGTAGCCTGGACAGCTATGCTACAAGCTAAAGTCTACTGATTGCAGACATTGGTCAACCCAGACACTTGAGAATAGGCTGCAAGACAGTGTGTGTGTGTGTGTGTGTGTGTGTGTGTGTGTGTGTGTGTGTGTGTGTGTGTGTACTAATTGTGTGATGCTCATATCTGCAATCGGCCATTTTGGGCACAGTAATTTTATGAATATTGTAGTTGAAAATCCTGTAGATAATTAACGATTTGATAAGTCCATGTGGAGAAAGAGAGAATGTGTCTGGTGCTACATTACAGCTGACCTTGTGCTTGGTTTCATTTGTACCATGCTGAGATGAACAGACACATTTCTCTCCAAGCCCAGACTAGAATGTAACCTTTTTTGTTTTACTTAATATTCGGACAGCAAATCATTTAAATTAAAGCTGGAACTCATATGCAACACCAGCCAGCAGTCATGGGTTTCAAATTAAATTCACAGTGAAAGGACAATACAGTGAACTTAAAGAAAAAATCTCCCGTCTGTAACACTGACAAAAATGTGCAGTTGACTCATGTTATGCAGCTGAGAATAAACAGGCTGAGTGTCTTCAAACTTGTTGAAATGATGTTGAACTGGACTCATTTTTACACGTATCATCATCTCAGCTGAATAAACTGCACTTTGAGTGCAGGTAGACTTCTCTTTGAGAGTGTGACACGGTTTTATACAAAACAACCTGTTGATTTGTTATTTGGTTTTGATTAAAATTATTTTTTTTATATTGTTTTTTTCCCACAGAGCTGGTACATGCCAGGGCTCAGTAACACATCATGTTTTGACAGGTCAAATCAGAGTAATGATCAGATGAATAACTCACAATAACACAAACACAGTATTTGACAGCTGAAATAAACACTTGGTAACATCCAGTCTTACCTTGACATGTTTTCTCTGTGAGGACGGTGCGACTTTTCCAAACCAAGTTTGGTGAAAATTCCTATCAGTGCCATTATGGCCACGACCCCGCATATGACATACACAATGAGGTTGGTTTTATCCTTCGTGGAGTCCAGCGCCACGTCCTTTTTCGGCTGGGGTTTTCCTGTCTTCATCCACGGCGGGGTGTCGTAGTTCTTGCAGGTAGTCTGGTCCAGCCGGGAGCTTTTAAACGCGCAGCAGAACCTGAAGCCACAGGTGCCGCAGCAGTACAGGTAGCTGCCCGTCCTGCACACGAACGGCGGATCCCACTGACCCATCACGTCGTAGTAGCCAAGGCACTTGTCCTCCATGTGTGGGCTCTCCGTCACCTCGTTCTCTCCTTCCTTTGAGTCGTTGAACCCGGTCACTACTAGGAAGTCGTCGACGGTCTGACCCGGCTCGCCCTCCGCGTCGCACACCATAACTTTCACCAGAAAGTAGCCGAGCAGCAGCTCAGTGCCCCGCATCGTTGCTCACTTTTTATCCCGCTCTTGACGCCCTGACACGCTCTCATAAGCCCGGACGCATCTCTCGGAGAGACGAGTCACAGCCATGCGTAAATGTAGAAAGGCTGATTCCAACTTCCATGCGTAAAAACACTGTGCGCCCTCGTACTTTTATTTCCTTAAACAAACGGTTGCTGCGCAAAGGCAGTTCAGGCTCTCCTCCAAAGGGCACCAGACGCAGTTAACAGTTGGAGAGGGGTCGCATCGCTCAGGTGGAGCACCTGGCTGTGCTGGAGGATGTCAGCCACCTCTGAGGATGCTCCACTCCACAGAGCTGAGCGGAGAGAGGGAGGGAAAGACAACGCGCAAAGGAGAAGAGACTCGATGAGTGAGTGAACCGGGGGAGAGAGAGGCAGAGAGAGACAGAGCTGTGTGCAATAGCTCTAATTACAACCCTCACTGCCGTTTATCACTGTGATGAGTCTTGAAATCGTCAGTAAAGGTACAATCCGTGATCTAAATCACCACAACACCTACATTCGGAACACATAATTGGAACCTGTCATCACCCCCAGATTGATTGACAGGGCCTTTAATTATTTAATGTGTTAACTTTATTTTCTGATCATGACTTGATGATTTTCAACTAAACCTCAACTGATGTGAATTATTCAGTTATCTTTAAATAGTTATTCTATATTATTGGATATTTTGGCTCACAATTTCAAGTTGTGTGGCACAATTTGGTAACGAGGTGACCTGTTTTGTGTTTTCATGCCTGTTTTGTCTCCAGGAAAGTGCTGTTGATGTCTGTCCATCTGAGCTTCCTTCTTTGGATCAGAGATACATAATCTCAAAACATCTTTGCCACAGTGGCACAAATATTCGTTGTTTCAAGCTGGCCTAAATTTGTGACGATGATTGATGTTGCACCAACTTAAATGATAATCATGAAGTTGTGTCAAACACAAATGTGTCAGAAATTATTAGTGATGATAATTTAAACATATTGACATGCCATCAAATCAGACAAATACTGTTTCCAACAAAATAAGGAACAGATAAACTTCTAGATGTTTTACTTCCTATGAGGCAGTACAACGAAAACATGTTAAAGATTAACAGTTTTAGTTCAAGCTGTCACCCTTCTGGCCTCTGTTATTATCACCTCTCCCACTCAGTTGTAGCACGTGTGATATTTAAGAAAACTAGCTTTATCCATTCCAACTCTGATACAGTTCTGTAGAGAATTCAATCTTTTATTTTCATTAACAGGGTAAAATCAAGAACATAATCACAAAAAAAAACATGATTATTCTGTATAATTAGGATACACGGTATGGTGATTAATAATAGCCACTGCGTTGGTCATGCTCAATTTAAATGTACTCACAGCTTGTTTATCCGTCTGGTTTGTATCAATGACACATTCTACGCCAACTGGTGTGACTGCTCACAGGCTTTTGGGTTTGGCCAAGTTATAAAAATTAAAACACAAACTTGAAGGCTTTTTAGAAGGAACAGTTTTTTTTGTGTGTAAACATTTTGATCTGATTTAGAATCTCAATCTGACTGAGTTGGGGTGCAGAGCATTTTATCCCGCGTGGCAGCAGCCGATGTGTCGAACGCACAACCTCGGCTATTAATTACTGATGGTTTACAAACAGGAACAGATGATGAAGGGGCCCTGACAAGCACGGGTCTGCAAAAAAAGCTTGTTGGCAATTTATTTTTGGAGAAACCTTTTTATCTAAAATTATGATTAGTGAAAGGAGGCTCACCATCTGCCACTGGAGAAATCTCACTCTTTTTTTTTTTTCTTTGATGTTGAATCGTCTTTACCATGGGAGGCTACTTTTATTTACAGTTGGCTGTCAGGGGAGTTTTTGCTTGTCTCATCTTTGTGTATCTTTAAGTTCCTATAAATAGTTTGCAAAGTCCCCATGGATATAACTTTAGACTTCCTTTAAAGTAAAAAAAACAAAAAAAACAAAAAAAAACCACTACAGCTTTATATGGAGCTGATAAACTCCAGACGGTGACGTTAATTTATTTGTTCGATTGCAAAGTACAAAATAGTGACGACTGCCAAGTGAAACGAACACGCTATCATTTTGTTGCTGTTTATACCCTCCGCCAGTTGGTAATCACGCAGTGAGGCTGGTCAGTGTTACTGACACCCACTGAAACACTGTTAATGATGAGTCACTATTTTTATGTTATTATGTATCATAGAGTGTGGATTGTATCTTTATACACCTACATTACAACGCTGGTTTGCTTTGAATGATGACATTATTTTGTATTTATTATGTTAATACTACTACTAATAATACTTATAATATTAGCAGGAGGCTCCAAGTTTGGCATTTCAAATTTAATGTTATATCTGAGTAAATAATGGCTGAATACCAAAGTGTCACGGTGCATTAGAGAAACTGGACAGCACATTAATGAAGGGCTGTGTCTGTTGAAACAGGACCGCTGACATATTTCTTTTCCTACAATAATCGAACAATTCACAAGCATAAATTATAACATTTTCTGATAAAGCGCTGACACCTCGTGACTCTCGCTGCTACAGCTTTGCCAAAACTGTAGTGGTGTAAGTCATTCTATGCCATGCTGTAGGTGGGAGCAGGTGGGCAGACGCCAGTGTTGTAATTCTGCACAGACAGGGAGAGAGAGCCTGATTAAAAAGCACACACATTTTAATGAAATTCCCTTCTGTTACATTTGAGTTAATGTAACCGTCACATGGATTGGCTGAGGCCTGAGGAAAAACGCAGAAAAACAGTGTGTTTGGATAATTTGTGAAGAAATGTAAAAAACATAAAGGTTGAAGGTCTTTTTGGCCAAAAGTATTACGACATCTATATCAGGACATATAGATCTCCTAAGATGGCTAAAGATGAGGCATTTTCTCTCTGTTGTTTTCCATAAGGAGGAGGTTTAAAGCTACTTTCGGTAATATATGGAATCAAGGATGTGGTCACATATGGAGGAGTCATTAATGGAAAATAAATGTGCAGTGAATTACTTTGCACCCAGTGTCAGCAGCAGTGTGACAGTATACTAATGTGGTTTTGATGTTGCTTCATTTATTTTAATAGTGGCCAAAGCTGCATAGTCATACTTGAACATTTTCGTGACAAAGGTTTTAAACTTCACTTGAGTTGCTGCCGTTACATCTGTTCTGTGTCTGCTTGTGTTCTTATTTTAGTCTCATCCTGCTCATCAGGGCTCTATATTTGTCTTCTCTTTTTAAACAATTGTCTTTTTAACGAGCGGATTTCAAAAAACCTGCTCTCCAGAATAAGATCAATACCACATTTGCACTGGACAAGTAAGTCCACACTTGCTCCTTTTAATATTTATGTAGAATCCTGCCATCAGAGAAATGATTGATGGATAATTGATATCATACTGCACGTACAGGATTCCTGTCTTTAAAATGAGCCACCACCTAGTTATTTCTGTTAACCAGTTGTCTTCTTTGTGTCTATACGAGGTGGCAATAAAATAAGCCAAGCATATTATGAATGTGTAGGTAACCATCTATACTAACCTTTTAATTCAACATAAAAATACAAATTATATCTAAGAGGAGCTAATATTACTCTTAGGAAGTATTGTAGTTAGTGTGCTGACCTTTATCACACAGAAATATCAGCGTTCATTACAGCATCACGCTCTGTTTTCCCAGTGTGTGGAAAGGTTGTTATCAAGATACTTAATAACAAAGTGTCGTTGAGTTATATAAGCCGCAGCCTTCATTTGCATTATTTTGATCATCAGATGAAACGTTACTTCTTCTTAAATCTTTGACAAATTCAGCATGTCAATCATTTTTTTTGGTCAAAGTGAACCACTGTACCACAACAATCACTGCAGGTTCTGTGTTTCCCTGAAATAGGTTGTCAGGATCAGTAAAGCAGAAGTGTCAGACAGACAGCCTCTTGTCACCTGGCCCTACTGCTATGGCCTCAGCTGTATAACTTATTAATGCCAGCGTGGCTTGAAGCTCTTTGCTTCAAAGTGAGACACACAAACAAATGCACATGACCCTCTGATTTGACCTTTTCAACTCTGTTGTTTCTTTTCATCTCCAGATTCTCCTGATACTGTATAAACTGCTCATTGTTCTAATATGAGACATTGTGTGGAGTATTAGAGACTTATAAATAAAGAGGCAGAACATTTTATTTCCAGCGTGATAAAATGTCACAATATTCTAGTATAGGACTGATTGAAACTAGGTAGATTGTATCAAGTTGATCACATTTGGAAACAGCCAGTCTGACTCAGTGAAAAGCAACAAAATCTATTCACTATCACCTCTGAAGTGCACTAATTAACACATTATATTTTGCTTGTGTCACCCATACAGGGTTTTACCAGCCTGTAAAACCACAACATGTTGTGCGGTTTAAACAGAGATGTAATGTTTTAATGAATGAGCAATAGAGGTGCTGGAAGGCAGATTTTGTTACCTTCAGACTGAGCCAGGCTCGCTGTTTCCTGCTGCGTTCGCTCTATACTAAACCAAGCGGTGCGACTGATGGTCTGTATATTTACCGTACAGAGTTGAGGATGCTGTCCGTCTTCTCCAGCTCTCCAGCAAATAAAATAAATACAGGTCTTGTCAAAAAATGTATGATGTCCTTTAAATCATGGCACCCCACACTAAATGTTTAGCAAATGTGTGATTTGAGGCTCCAGAGCTAATTTACTACTAAAAAAGGGAAAAAAAAAACACAATGACACATGAACAGTGTCCACATGGTAATACTTTGACCAAAATGTCTGAAGATTTACCTCAGTCATCGAGGTGCTATTAAGTTTGTAGAAAATAAATGTATTTTCGACATTTAGCGGTAATCCAAATGGCCTCTTCAGTTTCTTGTGGGTAATACTGTCAGGATTTATGACAAGTCACATCACAGCGTTTATTGTTAAAGAGATATTCCAGTGTAAGATTAATCCATGGTCTACCACAACGTGACACTCACTAAGACTCCCCCCCCCAGCAATCGAGTTTGCAGAGCGCTAGTTTATGTAATTTTAGCAACCTCAGAAAAGACCGCACAATAACAGTACATTGCAGTATACGTCTCCAAGATGAAACCGCCATCAAAAAGCCACTCATAGCCACAAATAATGCTCAGAACAGCGGAATATCCCTTTTAAATGCACAGTTATAAGCAAAAGGCAGTACAAAGAAATTCTTCTTTTGTGACCATGAAAACACAATTTATAAAGTCAGAAATGTAAACATAAAAAAATGCAAGAACATAAGACACAGTGACAGTAATAAGAAAAAAAAGATCCAAAAGCTCTACAATATATGATACAGTAAAACTTTATCAGTACGATAGACAGCATTTTACACATTTGCAGTATCAATGCAACGTACATTGTTAATGTCTGGTTTGTTCAAAATCTATTCACATTACCCTCCATAAGGCAATAAGCTCTTCACAGAGCCGCAGGCATTTGACAACACTAAGAAAAATGCATTCTCATTGTCTGACTTGAGTTATGTTTTTGAGTCCTAGTTTTTAGTTGTTGTCTAAACTTTGAAGGCCAAAAAAGTGTGAGCTCACACTCCAGTGTGTGAGATATAAAGGGTTTACGGTTCCTCCGAATCACCCTTTAAAACCAGACCATGAGTTTCATGGCATGTGACTGGTTTTATTAATGTAGGATGACAGTGAAGGATTGGCCTGTAAGATGGAGCGACACACTTTTCCATGACTATAGATAGCCGAGAACACCGAGACTAAAATCAGTGAGATATGCAACATCTTAAACAGATCAAGCTGAGCCTTTAAGTGATTTGTAGTCAAAGTAGGCCAGTCAGTTGTGACTGTTTGTCTGTGTTCAATCGCTGTTCCTCAGTGTCTGACATTTTTTTTTTTCCCCCTTTGTCTTCTTGTACATTTTCCACACAATCATGAGGCAGAGGAGTGCAGAGAGGTGTTGTCATGGTAACAGAAAAATTGCCAGGATGACCATGAGAGCGACAGACATGGTGGCACACTGCACCGTTCAAAGTATTTCATGACCTGGTACTACAGCAGGAGATTACTTTAAGATCTCCTCCACATGGAAAAGACGCATAAGTGAAAAAGTCGTATGAGCTTCAAGGTCACTGCTCTATCGGAAACCAATGTGTTCATTGCCCTCGGATGTACTGTTACTAAGTTTTAATTTTGCTCAAGCTGTTAAAAATGTGCATTTGGCAAAGCAACATAATTCCGAGCTTGATTCGTCTCCACTGAAGTCACTGCTGTCAAAGTGGCCTTTTTCCCAAATCGTTTCTGTCTTTTTGTGTTTCCAGTGTGTCATCTTCAGATTGAGCTCGAACATTGTGGCAAAGTAAGAAGTGCCTAATTTGGTTTCCTTGCAGCCCAAACCAACCGCTAGATGAACTGGTGGCTCACAATAGTCCAAAGCATTTTTCAGATTTATCGCTGATAGCTTTCTCTGTTTGGAACAAACTTTGAAATAGAGCATGTAAAATTGTGTGTCTTCAGAAAAAGTCTTCTCAAAGCAGAACGAAGCTGAACGAAATCTGATTAGCTATGCGCCCAGCGGAGATGGTTTGAGATGAAGTGACCTTTTGTGTTTAGATGATGCACATTCTTATCATGAAAAAGAGGAAATCGCATCGCAGTTGAAGCACAGAGCTGAGTTTTGAAGCATGTAATGCGTGTTGTCATAAGCAGATTACTGTTCAACCTCTCATGATGGGTCAGATGCTGTAATTACATATTTTTCTGTCCAGCTCGTTTGAATCTTCATTGTCCCACACACTGAAATACCTTGGTCACTCTCACAGTCCCTGAGAGATGATGCTCTGTCGAACAAGAAAAAATTATTCAATTCAGAAACAGTTGAACTTTGCTGAAGTATTCGGTCACTGACCCACCTGCAGGTATGTCTGCTTATTATTCTGGCAACAACGAGTAAGAGACTTCATAATATCCGTCTCTTCCGTCGCTGGAAATAGCCACCGGAAAGACTTCAAACTCCTCCTGAGTTGAAAGCTGTTATTAAAAAGAAAGTGAGGAGAAACTTTTGGACGTTTTTCGTTATTTTTGTTCAAACGGCTATTTTAGAAACACGTCTCTTCTCTTCTTCTCCCCTCTCCTCTGTTCTCTTCGTTCTTTCTAGTTATTTTTTTTTTCTTCTTGTCTGTTATTGTCCCATTTCTGTTGTTGTGGTCAAGTCTCTTAAAGTCTTAAAAAGACATCAGACAGAAAAAAAAGGCTGAATCACACTAAAAACAACAGAGTATTTTGACAGATGGCTGTACAGAAAAGACTTGTTGGTCTTGAATCAATCATCATGTCTTATTTCTCTGTCTAACCTTTTACAAAATTAGACTATAAATTAGTGTATTTAGATTAACAGTAGACATTGTGTATGTCTTATAGTGGCACTCTTGCTGACATAGTGTAATTAATATCTTGAAAAACACAAACTACAAACACAACTGACTGTAGCCCCTAAGGATAGCACTACGTTTATGTGTAAGGATCAAACATGTAGTAAACTGCTAAACCCATAGTCTAAAGAAAGATGAAAGGAAAATACTTAAACGTAAAATAACACAAAAATTAATGGATGCTTTCATTTCCCCGTGAATTATAAATACATATTAACACAATAACTTTTTTTTTTCTTATAAACTGTAAGCTTCAATGTCTATCTAGCGTTTGACTAAGTCAGAGAAAAGTCTCGAAGAAAAGTGTCTGTCTGTAGAAAGTCAGGTCAGCCTGCTCCACAGAGAGCAGTGGAAGCAGTGATGCTTGGCAGTAGATACCTAACAGCCCATCCAGGACACCATCAGAGGCTCCGCTCATTTCCCTCGTCAGCTGCAAAGCAACAGGGTGGCTGCCTCACCAACTTCATGCCAAAGTCTCTAGTGGAATGCCAGGCTCATTATAGCGGGATGAGAGTTCACTTCTCCTCTAACTGTGTGAGCTTCACAGGGGATAATGAGCCTCCTGACCGCTGGGAGTAAATGCTTGTCTGGCTGCTTCAGCGTGTCTACGTCTAGCTGTGGAGATTTCACTCCTTGCTGTTTTTCTCATGTTCTCCTGTCACCATCCTTTGTGATAGATCAGATACTATGGGCAGGTCTTATAAAAGTAATAAGACCTGCATACCAGTACTTCTAGGGGGACGCGAAGTAACATATCTTGTTTATTTTCACCCGCACAAAATTCAGCAATTTGCTGTTTGCAGAGGGTTATGAGGTGGACTAACCTGATGTGCCAGATGGGTTGTTATATTGAATCATCAAGTAGTCTCCCTTAGAAGCTCTTTGGAAAAGGACGGGCTCTTAAACTGGCTAAATATTTGGGAAATGATTGGATGAACCATCTGTCTGTCAGTTAGATCAACAGGAGGATAGGGCTAAATTAAGCGAGGGAGCTACAGTGAGACGGAGGATGACTGACTTCAACTGGATCCAGTCCATAACCCGAAAGGTACACATTACATACCACTAACCTGGTCGGCCCGACTGCCGCTTATTTAAAAATTCACTTTAAAAAAACCGACATACACTCTTAACTGTGGAGGATTTGTCTTCTAAGTCAAGAATCACAGCTGTAGGTGGTTATTTTCAGATGTCATTGACTATTCACCTTGCCTTTCAAACCATTCTTGCTGCAGGCGATGCATTATGTGTGAGAGACCCAGATATGTGGGTCTGTGGGGGGGGTCGTAATGCTTTTGGTTCTGGGAACATTAGCTGCTTGGAGGGGAAAAACTGTGGACCTGCCACAGCAGAGATATCCAGAATTGGGCTGCCAGCCTTGGCACATATCCCAGAGAATTATGACTCAACAGTAGCAACAATGTTTAAATGTCCGTCCAGTCCGCTCCCAGGTGAGCCAGCCTACAAAATGCACATTACTATGTTTACAGTGCTCGTGGCCTCTTTGATTATTTTTAGCGGCTCTCACAAGTGTGAGAGGCGAAGTCGTAGTCATTTTAATATGAATAAAAACATTGTTGCTACGGAAAACAGGCACTGTGTTGCTCAAGAACCCCAAGATGTTTATGACTCACAATCTAGAGCTCAGTGATAATAAACGCATATTTAAATGTTACATGACGCTTCGTAGTACAAAAGTTTAAAGGAAAAATAATGCTGTGTTATGTGTTCACAAATTGAGGAGACCAGGTCGACCAAAAAACAAAGAAATATTTTCGAGTGTGAAGAGTAATTAATGACATTTAAATGCCAGGGGGAAAACAACAACAGTAAAACTAACATAATGTTTAAATAATCTCAAAATTGAGGTGTCCCGCGACAGAACATCTGATATTTGTACATGCCACTGTCGCCGGCCTCTGCTAGTTCACTGCGGTGACCTTGACTGGTGTCCTATAAAAGTCTACTGTGTGCTGCTCGGGGAGAAGTGGACACCTCAGTCTAGAAAACGTGAAGGGGACATCGGCAGGAGCTTCAGCTGCTTGGGTCTCCTGTGCAATGTAATATGAAACACTATTCTTCGATCAGGCCTATTTTCGGCCCACACATTTTACTGGAGCAAAGCTGATCTCCCTAACATGCACTCTGGGAGAATTTGGCAGGAGTGAGCGTGCACACACACACACACACACACCCAAAGAGCAGACACTTGGCAGGGTTACTCAAATCAAATTGGAGCTAAATTTGACCTTTGAGGGAAAGTCTCTGGTCTGCCCTGCCCATCCTCATCTGCAAATGTGGAAACATTCCGTCACATTAACACGGGCTGAGCTGATGTGTTCAAACCGAACTCACGATAGTCTTAAATACTCCCACTCGCCCAACGGTGGTGATGGGCTGCTACTACATTTTCAAAGCATGGTGTGTGTCGCTACAACATGATCAAGCTGCCCAATTTCTGTCAGAACCAGAAGACATTTCCATTTATGACAAATTGCCCTTTCATTCACCTGAGCTCCTGTCAGAGCTGTATTTCACCGCAGCTACGATGGACATTTATTGCTCTTGTAGTCCTTCTCTCTGCAAATTTACTCCCCCAAAGTCGTATATCACTCCACACTGTTTCCTCCGCCCAATATTTCTTACAGCTTTATTGTTCAACTTGTTTGGTGGAGTTGAATTTAAACTGACAACACTCGGTGTCGCAGACATAAATTTAGTTTTGTGGGACGTATTTTCCGACAGCCTCATGTATTTGTTTGTCGTCACACTCATGCACTCTGCAACACTTTGCAATTTATCATCTGTAGTTTGTTTGTTTGCAAGTCTTTCTGTGTTGATTCTAATTACCTCACAAATTCACAATCAGTTTTTATTCCCCTAAAGGTCCACTGTGTTTGATTTAGTGGCATCTTGCAGTGTAGTTGCAGATTGTGACCATTGTTATTTGTAATAAAAACTGTAATCACAGCCTTGCCTGTTCTGTTCCTTTTCTTCCTTTTTTGGATGTTTTGCATACTATCGTTCGATTTGTTTGTAATTAGATCACTAATGATGAATTTATTTGTTAATTGATAGAGAACAACTAGCAATTATTGTGATAATCAGTGTTGTTGGCATTGTTTTTTAAGCGAAAATGCGCAACTTTTTTTAAAAAGATTTTTTTTAAGACATTTGGCAGACACAGAGCAGTGTTGATACTGATTATACAACAAATGCAAACGACAGAGAAAATCCTCTCGTGATTGGCCAAATACCACGTAAACAAATAGATGATTACAATGTGAGTGTGATCTTTTGTGTCAGTCATTTTATTATGGAACCACGATTGAACAACCACAAACTAAATGTTATAGATAGAAGAAGAAAATAGGAAAAGGCTAATAAGCTTTACAGCTACTGCACCCAGCGGGATTTCATATCAACCCTTCAACTCTTATCTATTTATAACAAATGTCAGGCTTCTCCAGATGATAGCGCCCGTAAGTCTCGGTGGCTCCAGTGAAGTTTTTGCCAAATGACAGAGTCCCACCCCACAAATTGTTCTGACATTTACATTCAGCAGGAGTCAAGTTGAGGCTGGTTTGTTTGTATAGGCCTTAATCGCTGCTGCAGACTCTGAGGACTTAACTGCAGCCATACTGAGAGCAACATACTGTATGAAAGTGAAGTGAGTCATGAGTAATGTAGTTACCGATTTAATTAAGAGATCAGGTAGTGACTTTAAAGAATGGATAGACAACGTGTCTTCTTTCCACGGATGTTTCTAGCAGTGGAAGAAGGAAGCCCCATTTCTCTGTGGTGGCTATAGAACAGGAGGTAGAGCGGGTTGTCTCGTAATCAGAAGGTCACTGGTTCAAATCCCTGGTTCCCCCAGCTGTATGTTGAGCAATATAGTGAACCCCAAATTGTGTTTAAATATGACAAGTGTTGTAGACTAGAAAAACACTATAGAAATGCCATAAATACTCATTTACCATGAGTTTACTATTTTTTTTTTTGTATATAATCATACAAATTGCTCAAACACAACATGTACTTTTTCTCTGTTTCTCTTGGTTGTAGTGACATTTCTCACTACAATTTCTCTCAGATTACAAATGCCTGGGGAGACTGATGAACATGACAAAGGAAATGGAGCACTTTGGCTATTAGGATAATTGGGCTATTTAGAGAAAATGAGACTGCAATTAGGTGAAAGGTTTGACGGTCACTGTTCAATGATAATTTGTTGTTGCCCGATGTTGATTTCGAATGAGTGTAGTGCATGTTTCTCGTTAGAACTCAAGATTTCCTCGACAAACTACTTTAATTTGTTTATTTGTTTTAGGTTTGCTGGACGTCTCAAAAACAGAATCTCTACTGGCCTAACGATTCTGTTTGATTACAATTCACCTGTCAACAGCTTGAATACACAACAATTCTCAATTCATCTGTGTGTGTTGCATCTTGCAGCACTACAATACTTCATTATAATGCTGCTTTGTCTCATATTTGTCCTTTCTCATTATAATCTACTGAGCCATATTGCAATTTTGCTTATGTTGATATTAATAGCACAGCCCTGATGTAAAGCTTATGTTTCTGTAGGTTGAACCTAAAGAATCATGAGCTCTGGCTGTTTGTGTTTGATGTGGTGAAGCATCATGGTGCGTTACAATATCAACTTTCACTGACAGAAATACATGAGATACTTCAGTAAAACTTTTTTATCCATCCCCTTCACACTTCAAAAAGATAATATATTTAAATTAGTGAAATAGATGTGAATATGATTTAAATACAGTTATCCTGATCATGGCTACCTCAGCCACAATTATTTTGATATAGTTGGACATTTCAGAACAGATAACGTCCTGCAGAATCATGATGGATCCAATCCAGCGATTCGCCTCCAAGGGAGAGAATCACTGACTAATATTATCACACTCTTGTAGCTTCATACTTAGCGCTATATTTGGCCAGAGCTGATGGAGGGCATATGGACTGAAAAGATTTTAAAATTATCACTGTGTGCTACTGAAGCAACACTTCAGATATAATTTTAACCTCTCAGATTCAAAGGAGCCAACTGAAAGGCTACGTCTCATAAAGACTTCACTGCCCCCCTGTGTCTGTGATTAAATTCAAGCTTGTATCTGGTCCCTCAAAGGATAATGAGGTACAAAGGTTTAATCATTCCTTTAATCTCCTCATTTGTCAAGGCAAAGAAGCTTTTAGGTTAGAGGTTTGTTTTTGTTAATAATTCCTCGAGGAAGATTGGATCTTTAAAAGCCAAACTTGGCTGTATTAACAGGTAACTGCGAAGGAGAACAGAGAAATCCTCCGTGTAACAGCAAGGTGTTTGTCTGTGGTGGCACTTTTGTAAATAATGAAAAGCATAATTATTTGGTATTGCACTTCGAGTCCGTTGCCTGAAACATCATTTTTTGTTTATAATATGGAAGAAAAAAATCTGCTAGGTCCACAGCTCCTAGATCAAGCAGTTTATTTGGCACAAAGACTGTCTCGTAACGCATCTTGGCTAGACATGCCGGTTTGAACACTGGATAATTCTTTTGCAGAAGTTTGGATTGCAAGACAAGACTGAAAAGGCACAGCTGGTAATTCATGCCACCATCTGTAGGGAAACAGTCCAGAGTCTATCTGAGACGTCACTCCACACAACGGGTGATAAGACATTATTGCTTGATATGATGATTTTAATGGGAAAATGAAATGAATGTTCGGCCACTTACTGGTTCTTGGAGTTATAGTTTCTCTGATGTGTAGAGAAGCAATTAGACTGCAGCTGCTTTTTGTTTCAGTCCTCACAAAATTCTCCATGAACAAAGTTACTGTTTGATGTAGCTTCTGTTGTTATGTGTCTCTGAGAAAGTTGATTTTGTATCTTGAGTTTGAATAGGGTAGACTGATGGCTACGTCCCAACTCCATGGCCTGTCATTGTTCTGTAGTGGAAAGATACCTATGGGTTTACATTGTACTGGAAAATGCACATGGACACATATAATTGTCCCCTTCTATTACACTAGATGGCAGTGTAATCCATCCATCCATTAGTCCTGGAGTCAGTCCCAGCCAGGTTCAGCTGACTGTGGACAGAGTCAACACATAGAGACAGGCAACCATTTACAACCAGTAATCAAGATTTAAAGGTCAAGTGTGTGTGATTGAAGAGGATTTCTGAGCATCTATTGGCAGAAGTGGAATACAATTTTAGTTTCCACAGTGCACCAGAAGGGATAATCAAAACACTTGGTCAAGAGAGGGTGAAGGGGTAGTTTTGCTGGTTGCAACCTCTAAACTAGATGACACTAAAACCAACACACTAGATCTTTAAGGAAAAGCTTTAACTGTATGTGCAAGGCTGTAAATACAGCTTTCTATCTAACAATTCTTTTGTATTTAGTTTTATCACCACAGAAATATAAAGAAAACATTTAAAAATCTTCTCTTGCTTATTTTAACATTTTGCCACATACTGTATTTTTCTCATGAATGTGAGAAGATACAGTAGTGTGGAACATTTTTTTTCTAGTTTTTCTAGTTAAATGGCTTCATTATACAACTACTAACTACGAATACAACTACCTTTCTGCTATTATATAATGGGAGTGTCCCTCTATAGTGTAATATGCTTATAGTAAATTCATTTTCTAAAAAGTCTGTCCTCAGAAAATGATTTTAAGGATAAACTCAGCCTGCAGAAACCACTCACATTGATAGAGTGGACAACATGAGCTTGCAGTGCCCTCCTCTGGTGAGACACACACAAGGATACAGTGCAAAAGTCCAGTTGTGTTTTTAAATAATTGGGTCCAGCAGTACAATCACTGACAATCAAGAATGTACAAACATGAAAACTATGCTCTGCTATTTGCCAGATTTGTTTTGCCTATTAAGTGCAGCTTAGATTTAAGGAGTTTACTGTAACAGTTATTTGTTGCTGTGAAAATCCAGACTTGAGGTTAGCTGAACATCAAGTGTTGTGTACTTATAGGGGCTTTTAACAACAACTTTTTTTTTTTTTTTTCAAGATGGGAACCTTGAGAAATGGGCATGAAAACCATTTAGGCTCCAAATGTAGTTTTCTCATTAGGGGGAACTTTGGGGAAGTTACAGGGGGCCCAAAGCCGGAGGGAGGGGGACACACACTCAGAGAGGCAGTGTGCTCCTGCAGCTTTGCACAGTAAATACAATCTTGAGTCAAACAGCAGCGTCCATCGACTCAGCCAGAGCAACGGCTTGTGAGTCGGCAGCTTGATCAGATTATCTAATTGCATGATGTCTCTTTCAAAAGAATATATTTTTCCTGTCTGTATGAAGAGGAACTACTCTCCCAGGAACCCTTGGCCTTTGCGGCCCATGATGCATATGCCATGTGGGTGTGGGATCAGCAGTTTACTGCTTTAGGCCTGAGTAAATACTGCGGCCATTCCAGGCATTGCTGTGAATGGTGGAGGAAGGAAATGTCTGTAATCAGAGTAACTTCACTGTTTCCCATAGTCGAGTCAGGAAGTAAATGGGTTGCAGAGAGATGACAGTAGATGAATAGAGGGAGTAATGTGACAGACAAGAAAAGGGAGGGTCTTAGGAAAGCTTTTAGTTCCAGTTTTTATTAAAAACATAGCTCAGTGTATCGTTTTTGATTCTGTATGCACCATCAATAGGACATTATTTTATTACTTAGGTAAATCTGCGTGATAATCAATCTTCCTTTTAATTGTGTGCTGCCTTTAGTGAATCGGCCGCAATGTACATTTACCATTTGAAAACAACATTGCGCTCTTTATATTCCTGGCATTTTTAGAGCAGTCAGTGTTTCTCTTGTGGTCTGGATTGTGTTCTGACTGTCCGTCTCTCCTGAGGCTGAGGCCATGGTTACACTGTTATTATTACCTGTTATTCCAATGAGCAAATGCTATTCTTGATCTTTTTCTGGGGACATAAATATTGTATGCACACCACTTGGCTGTTTTCATGAACTCTATATTGTTGGAGAGTTCATGAAACAGTAGAAGGCATCTGCATACTGGATTATAGCTCCTGAAAATAAACCTCACCCACGTATCCATAGTGTTTCAGTTACAAAACGGTGCCCTGTCCCAAACTGAATACCAGAAGAGGTTCTCACTTTCCACTGGAAAAGTTATGTGCTGCCAAATGTTGGCACCTCACCTCTATGTAAGTTGTTGCATTAAAAGTAATTTGGACTAATGACTTATTTTCACACTTCTGGAAACTCTAAACTCCACTTTTCAGATGACATCATCACAACAGTCTGTGCTCATGCCAAACACTAAAACCAGGTTTCTGCTAATGTCATCGGAACTGAAGGCACAAACATCTAACGCGATGTGAAGACTATAGCTGACATAATGTAGGATGAGATTGTATTACACTGACTGATCATATAGCTCAGCGGTCCATGAAGCGTTCCTACTACTCTAATGCAAAAAGCTACTCAGAATAATTTTATGAACTGCTTTGTAAGAATTAATTTGGTAATATTTTAGACTATTAGCATTCATTTTAGTAGCGTATCAGCTCCAAAATGTTGTTGTTACTCTAGAATGTGTTGAGGAGAATGACTATCCATGTGCTACTACCTTATATATAGCCATACCCATACAAAGTACTGCATATTAAGACTGTAATTCATGAACTACAACTTCTTTTCTTGGTATCCATCAGCAAAACATTATGTAGGTGGTTATTCATGGGAATATCTAAGTAATTGTAGGCTAAGTTTTTGCAGAATAAGCCATTAGTGAGTGCTCAATAATATCTAGTCAGGAGCCAGTATGCTAATAATATGCATGCTGATAAGTAGCTACTTTATGTGTTCCCTAATCTAAAGTGCTAATACAAACAAAAGCAAATATTTTGAACAGTGGGTTTCTTCATGACGATAGTTGTTTCCATCTGCACTCATCACATGTAAACGGATAACAACAACGTAAACAACCTAGCCTGTAGTATTAAACACGATCATTCGGAGAGGATCTGAGTCTATTTTTTGAGTCTACTTTTGCAGCTTTAAATGCAGCTGTTCAAATAAATATTGTCTTCGTGAAACTGCCACTCAAAGATCGTTCAGTATTATCATCACTGGGTTTCACTATGATACTGGGCAAAAACACAGAGACCCTTCCTGGCTCCCAGAACAACACCACGAGTTGCAGCATGCCAGTGAGCAAACAAGAGGTTATTTCTGTCTGTGGTCGACCCCTAACCGACCCCCTGCCAAGCACACTGCTGGCTGGCTCCAACCAGGAGGAGATCGGGGAGGGACCAATGTTTTGTGCAACTGCTCTGACTAACAGCCACTCGAGGGTTAATTAGACTTATGGGAAAGCTATGGTTGTTGAAATCAGGGAATGTTAGACGGGAAGTGTGAAGCAGTGGCATGCCCTTTGCTGTAGTTGTAACACTTGTTACAACGGAGACGCCGTTATACTCCAGACGCACACAGAAGCGGAAGAGATTTCTTTTCTTTTTTTTTTTCCCCTGTCCAGCTGCTGGTTCTGGCTATATGATCAGCTATTTTTAGCAGCATAGTCTGCGCCTGGCTTTATGATGCTGAAATAATCCACTGGTTAATGTGGTTTCACAGCAAGCTTTTTCTTCCTTCTTCATAACGCATATTCATTTCATTCATCATGCATCAACCCATTTTTAAGCAACTATTGTTTCTCAATATAATGTGCTGAAGCGAATGCATCCATCTGATGCAGGGACATGACTCAGTTGCCTAAAGGTATTGCAGCTTTGTGTTTTAGTCATAGTTATGGCTAATCGGTTCAGTCACTTTCCATGGTATTTGGATGTCATGGAAAAACAACTTTCGCAAGGCTTAGCTTCTCCATTACTCGTTTTAGATATTGACTGATTGTTAATCTCGGTGAAGTAGTTAGTCGAACTGGAACCATCATTATCTGCCAATGTTAAAACGTGGGAAGGAATGTCTGTGATTGCCCACACTCGTGTAATTCATCCAAAAGAGCAAATACAAATCATATGCGTGTTGATGTACACGCTCGAATGTAATTACAGCTTGCCTTTAGGCAACTGTGAGTGTGTTTACTTTATGTTAAGTCTGTGCAATTAGTTGTTTTTGGGGATGATGTTAATGTGGCCAAAGCTGCCGCAGGCCTGCCTCTTTTAGCCTCTCGTGGCAGCTGCATGTAGCGCAGCTTCAAAGAAAACTGGAGGCCTACAGGGATTTCCCTCTGGCTTTCCCACCATCTGCAGAGGCCTTCATGGGATGTGATGGTAGCGGGTGTTGTGGAGACTCCCCTGTGAAAATGGGTATCCAGTTTTACTGCAGCCTCTGTCTGCACATGCAATCTTTCTCATTAAATATGCTCATATTAACGCCCTTATATCATATACTATTTATGTCATTGTCGATTTAAAGACAGATCTTCAGGCCAGCGTACAGACCATTTTGATTTGCATCCCATCATTAAAGCACATTCTTGGTTTATTGTCTTTGACTAAACTTAGATCCAGGTGTAATAGGATACACTTATACTGAAGATAATACCATGGCAACCACCCAGACTTTTCCCTACTATGATAAATAACTCTACTCCAAGGCTTGAAATGTCAGTGTTGTATAACCCTGCAATCAGTCGTCCACAACCCAACACCTGATACTTATAAAGATATAAATAAAATAGTTTGATTAACGTTGAACATCTGTTTTTGGTGTTGCAGCACATGCTCAACAATGTGCTTTCTTAACTCAAATCGATCTTATTCCGCCTGACATCTTGGCTCAGAGTGGGCCAGAAATGAGCTGTCTGCTTTACATACTTGCACCTAGATTATGTTGAATGTGCGTCTTAACCTGTTCTTCCCTGGGATTCTGCCTGTAATCCCCCCAATGAAAATCCACATGGAATTCTGACGCAGTCTGGGTTTTATAGGAAATACCTTTGTGAGCTGAAAGGAGCTGTATAGATGACTCCCTCATCACAGCGCACCTGAACTTGATTACAGTGTGCCCATAAGCAGTTTTAGCTTCAGAGTTACTCCCAAAGCCTTTAAATTGGGGTTTGAAATTGGCTTATGGACCTTTAAGCTTGTTTTTGACCTTTAGTGTTGTTCTTCTTCTTGTTGTTTTATGGAAGTTAAACGCACAAAATTTAGTTTGAACTTGACACTGTGCCGTAATGTGAGAGAAAAATATGCTGAGGATGATTTTAAGAATCTAAGTATGTGCGTTAGTTTGAAGCCATCACATGGGATTTGATCTTAATGAGTGCTTTGATGTTCAAAGAAACTTTATCTGGGAAAAAGAAGTGTGGATCTTGGCTCTGAAGAACACTTTGGCACCATGGGTCAAGACTGTAATGAGATTGTCCGGATCGCAGTGTTGGGGGTTGGAGTACATTTTCTCACCAAGACAACATGATGACAACACAGCAGCACAAACCATCTGACATCATCAGTAAAAATAACTCCAGGAAACATTGTGAACCGATGAATAATTATGGACTTTTGTTCATGTCATATATTGTACTTTTTATCCTTCACAAAACAAAGGAAACATTGTGCAAGGGTCGCTTCCATTTCAGCGAACATTCATGACGTCAGTGGCAAATACAGGTGGATGATAAACACAGGATGTAAAGTTACAAAGGAGTAGTATTGTATTGTCAACATAGCTCTATGATAAAGTGTCATGGTATTATGGCAGTTAAAGTTGAAATAATACATGTGTTTCAGACTAAAAGGATGATGATGTGGGCACATTTTTGTGAGCTGACCTGTCATATGTCAGAGAAGACAAGATTTTACTTTCAGTTCAGGGTCACTCATCAAGCATATAACGTCTATATAACTGAAGCAGTTTAACAACAAAATATGACACAGAGAAAAGATGACTTCAATTCAAAAGCATGTGTCTTGAGGGAAGCAACCTTCACAAAATGTGTATATTCTATTCCTGATGGTTTAACTCCACTTGGTTGTTTTATTTAGTCTGTCGAGGAGAGATGACAGTAACTGGACCTCCCGGATCAATAGACGATCAGACAGACCAGCGTAAATGTATTTCATTTGTTAGCCTTGGCAGACAGTTTGTACACACGTAATCAAATCAAACAAAATCACATTAAGTCATGCATCAATTTTGACTTTAAAGAATCACTGGAGCATCCTTACAGCTTTCTATCTTTTTTATGTGGAAAAAAAAACCAAGGTTTTCGTTGAAAATACCTTCAGACCACAACAGTGGTATTTTTTTCCACATAAAGTTTAAAGTGGAAGGAAGAGTAATGTGCCTGAGGTTTTATATGTGGCCCACTTGGAGCAGAACAAACTTGTACAAACTTTTTATATGAATATCTGTAACAGCTGTAGTTTGGACTTCAGAATCATCCTGTCATGACTTTGAGTGCTGCAGCAGTATTGATAAGTAATTGCTCCTTCTTTTACATTTTTATAGCGGGAACAATAATGTGATGTGACTTTTATGTGAACGTAGAGCAGTGAATAAAACTGCTGCTGTGTTGCTTTAATGCACCTTAAGAAATGGGCACCCACCAGGCAAAACATACAGCAAACAATATTCTTCTAGGCCCTGATCGAGTACATCAGAGTATGGATTTAACATCAGGTTCGCATCATTTAAGGCTCATGTTACAAACTGGCCTAAAGTACAAACAACACTGCATTGTACACCAACATTACAGCTCCTTCTTTTTTACCCATGTATAGATTTTCCTCCGAATAGCAGGTTGCATACTTTACTATACCACGTATGTCTCATCAATTCAATTCCTCGTCCTCGTTAAGATCCGTGTATCCATTGCATTGTGGTAAGAACAGGACAGATGAGAAGGCCGTTGTCCGTCCATGGGGGATGTGCTGTTCCAAACTGCAAAGATACTCATCTGGAGTGGGAGGTCCAGAATGACATTGTGCAATGTTTGGCTCTGTGTCATCGAAATTATTCATCCCACTGTCACTACGCCTATGTTTTTCACACAAACATATAAAAAGCTAGTCTACGTAATATTATAAAGTACATACAATAGGAGGGTGGGTTTAATACACATTTACGGAACAACAATTCAACCAAACTAAGCCTTATAGTGTGATGACATATACGGGCGATTCATATCCATATCTTCCCCATCTTACACATGTAAATAGAAAAATAATGTATTTTACAGATGATAAATAAATAATTGTGATTTTTGCAGAATGTTCTGTGGGATCTGGCTCCTCCTACACAACGATAGCTGTCGCTACTGCCCGTCCTGCCTCAATGAGTGAAGAAATAACAGACCTCAGCTGCAGCCAAAACATCAGTTTTTGGTAGTACATGCTGTATGTTGACCATCTAAGAGCAAGGCCACTCTGAGAAAATAAACTATTTTCTGTGATTTGTTTGTGGAATGAAGTTTGGAATTAGATCAGAATTGCCTTTGGAAGCCAACACATAATCACAGATTAAGTAGTTATAGTTTGTCCTTGGGAACATTGATTGGGAAAGTATTACAAGGAAAGCTATCTTGTGTTATTACATCATTGAAATAGTTTGGCCTCTGAATCAGTACTGTGGATTTTTATAAGTAAATGATTTTGACTTGGTACCATCCATATCCAAAAACACTAGGCTGTGTTAGGCCATCTAGACAGAACCCATCACTCATTTATTTATTTTGTACACAAGTTGTACAAAATAAATAAATAATACTTCCAGGAGTCTGCTTCTTTTTTTTTTTACACATTTTATGTGTAAGAAAATAAATAAATTTGGCTGAAAGTGAGACAGAAAGTTTTGGAAAATAAACATTAATATACAGAGAAACTAATAATGTAATTATTGTGTTAAAATCTTCTACAGTAACTTCAATAACTTGAGAATCTGTGGTGTAGTGCTTTGGAAACGTCTCTGTCCTTCCTTTAAATCTTATTGCCTAACTTGTCTTAATATATATTATCAGTTACATTGTTTTTAAGGAGCTCTGGTGTGTTTGTCAGTTTCGTTTGGTTTGTTGTCTGGTGTTAAAATGTTGTGTGTCATATGCAGCTTATTTTAATGCAGACTCAAACCAAACCAAAGTCCTGCAATCAAACTCTGGTGAGGAATAAACAACCAAGACCGCTGGAAAAGGGGGGGCTTAAATGTTTGGTTCATTTGGGGTGTGAAAGCAAAGTGGACCAACCAAGGAATTTTATAATAGCAGATTATGATTCTTGCATGATTTCGAATGTTAAACTACTATTTAATGCTGTCCAAAAAGATCTCGAGATGCACTCAAACAAGGTGGGTTAAGGGGTTAATTCAATATGTAAACCACCTGGCAATTGTGACTTTTGATTTCTATTTCTATCCGTTCATCCTTATTCATAAAATGAGTTTGTTTTCATACTTGTTGGGATATTTCAGTCAGAAATGTGATTTGTTGTGTAGTTTTGAAACTTTATCTTTCTTCACCAGTAACCTGCATCATTAATGCAACACTGTTCCTGCAACTGTAAACTGTAAACTAAGTTGTAACTCTACTCAAAATGAGTAATTAAGTCGTCAATGAATTCAAAACAGCTGGCCAGTAGGAAGCAAATGGATTTTAACTTCTTTTTTTTTTTTTATTGCAATAATCAGCAAGCTAGATCTACAGTTAATTTCCTGTAAATCGACAATTAAAGCCATGATCTGATACAGTGTTTTTGCGCAAATGGAAAACATCTTGAATTAATACAAGATACCTTGTGGTTTAAAAAATGAGAAATTTGCCTTTTAAATTGTGACTGAGGATGAGAAACAGCATTGTTCTGGAGTGAGATGGGAATTTTGTTGCCCACAGCGGACTTTTATGCAGGAGAGCGGTTTCGTGTGATAAAACAGGTGTATATAAGGTATTCATAAAATCTCTTCTTTTTTTTTTTTGTTTCTGTGGCCAACACAAATGTGAACAGAACTCTGTGTACACATTCCAAATACTCCTGCTACTCTCTCATATTTTTGTGGCCATGCTCACAATAATTCGATCCCAGCAGTAAGCTGTCATAACATATTGTTCCCGACTGTCCCTTTTACTTTATCAACTCCATGTGTCCCTTGTCCCATGCTGTTTGACATGCATATTTCTTGATCCCGCAAGTGAAGTTTATTAAGCCAGGACACAGAGGTCCAGTCCTCCCCAGCATGTACCGTCCTGCTCAGTCACATCTCGAGAACAACTGGAGGACTTAGAGCTTCCTGTGTCTCTGCAGCTTCACCTTGACATCCTCTGTGGGATCAGATGCCTGCTATGTAGCTCTGACTTATTTTCTAAGCAGCCTTCCTGGATCAACCGAAACACACCGCAATTAGTGCAATTCCTTTTTATCTCACTTCCTGTTAGTACGCTTGCTGTAATGGACGGCATCTAACCGCTATAGTAAGCCACGGCTTGGCATGTTTTTTGTGAACATGAGTCACTGCTCCTTTCTATGATTTTAGTCCCTGTGTTAATTTCACCTTTTCTTATCACAGTTTTTAGATAAGCAGTAACATACACGCTGGAGTTGCTGGACCCTGGCTGCTATAAATCTGTTATTAAAACTAATCATTAAAGAATGTGTAAAGACAAGCTTCAGTGTCCCTGGGGACTGAGTGTGTTTATCTTTGTCTCAGTTATTTAGTGCGACAAATATTTCTGGAGAAAAGAACGGCCATGCTGTGTTTCATGAAGATGTATCCTCTGAAAAACTCCCAACAGATTGTTTGGATCAACGTAACCAGTAAGTTATGTGTTTCCGTCCTGATTATTCACAAAACAGTATCAAAAAGTTCCACAGGGTTCTTGTGCTGTAGTACGATGAGTCCTCTGTGAGTACAGCAAACTGACCCAGCGAGGGTTAATATGAGCGGCTCTGTGTTCCCTCCTCCTGACATTGACTGAGCGTGCACACACACTTTCTCCGCTGAGGCCAGCACGCAGCCAGAGAGGAGGGACTGTTTGCAGCTCTGAGAGCCAGCTGTCGTTCGCTCAGAACTGGGTCTCTTCTCTTCCTGACTACCCCGTTCTCCACTGGCCTCATCACTCCATGGGACTCCAGACCTGGCCGCCAAGCACACCACTACTATCCACTATGGCCTGCCTTGATGTGGAGACCCCTTCAATCTGCAGGGGTAAATTCAAATCAGGTGCTTTTTTTTTACGCTTTCCTGTCTAACAAACATGCATTTCATTGTTTTATTTCGGATTCTGCGTAAAGTAAATTCAAGTTCTGTACTATTTCAGGCTTTGCTGATTGTGGCTGCAAGTGAAGGGGGGGTTTTAGTGACGTAGACACAGTACTAACAGGAAATGACAGGGCAACAGTAAAGCTCATCAGAGTGATTCATGCCAAGCATCATTCCTACAGGAGAGAGGCTATTGTCTTCTAATGGATAATAAATCAAACTTGCTGTAGAAAAGCTGTCAGAGTCTGCGTGGGAGAAATTTACAAGTAAATGCTCATCATTTATACCGCATGTTTTTATTGGCATTCCGTTTAAAACACTATTGTGGTTCTCTGTCACTCGACTCGAAGCGTGAATTCACACATGTAATGTAAGCACACACAATGAGCTTCATTCAAAGGAGGTTTGACAAACAGATATGCTGCTGATCAAGATTCTGGTCTTTACTTCTATACTTTTAACATTTGTTGTTTGTAGGCATCAGCAGCAAAGAGTAATGTGGATACTATTTACTTCCACACAAAGTTAACTTTCACTAGTAAAAACTAATGTGACTGGTGTGACTTCATGTTCTGCACTTGAGTAACTTATTGTAACATCTGCAAAGTCACATAGGAAGAAATTATTTGCCTGCGACCAAAGTTCATGAGGTATCTGCGCGTTGGTACATGTTGAGATACAGAATTTTTGCATCCTTGCTTATTAAGAGGATGCATAACAACAGTTAGATGGCCAAAGTTTAAGATATTCGATATGTATAATGTGCAAGAAAGCAAAGTAAACCGTAATTCCCTATCTGTCAGGGCCGTTATGTAAGATTTGCATAAATATAAACTGTTTGTCAACAGATTATTAGTCATGACCTGAGCTTAAATGTAACTTTGTAACTAACTCAGACCAGTTTGTCAACACAGAGTTTAACGACACGCCCACTCGTGAGGAGGGAAACTAACGTGTGTTTTCAGCATTTATAATCTGGCTTCATCTTAGATTCTCATGCTCTGTAAAAAAAAAAAAAAAGATTAGACACCACTGTGATGTTATTATGAATGATCTTAAATTCAGAGAGTTATTGACTTCCCATAGCAGCATTGTGGCTCAATTTTATATTCAATACATTATGCTGATGAATTTCTGCTTTGTTGTTTTATGATAAAATTAGCAGTGGTTAAATTTGAGAATGTGATAAACTGATAGTTGCTCTTGCCTGCCTGCAGTTCTAGTCAACTGATATGTTTAGAGACCTTTTGGATAACCACAAGCTGATTGGTTCCTTTTTTCAAATTTCTTAGAAGACAAATTATCAGTTACATTGAATTCAAGTAGCTATTTGTCTCAGATGAGTGAGTAATAAGGAAATGCATTTGATTAAGCAGCTGATAAACTGATATAATCTGAACAGCCATAGTTTAGTCTCTCGCTCCCTCACTAGAATGGGATTCTGTTTATAGTCTGCGGTATTTATAACAGTAAAGTCAATATAACCCGGTGTCAGTCTGTTTCTAAACTAAATTCAACTTCGTCGGTACAAGAAGTAGCCACGCCACAATTTTTTTATTTATACTGGTGATAAAAAAAAAAGTCAAATAAAATAAAAAGGTCTGATGGGAGACCTCCAGGGATGATTTGCTGAGAACAACATGGTTCTGAGATCAGAGATTACATCAGTAGGCAGGGATTTGAGCAGAGCCTTCTCTCTGTGTTTCTTCAACAACCTCTGTTTACGCTCTGCTGGTGAGCTGGGGAGCAGAGCCAGTTTGCATCACAGAGAGGTTAGCCAGGGTTCAAGTTGAACACAAGATGACACAAAGTGAGAAGGACCCCGGGCATGAGGTGTACCCCCATATTTGATTCTCAAATTAAACTCTGCATTCTCTTGGGGAGCTGGGAGGCAGCCTTTGGTGTTGTTGATATGCAGTTGTATGCCCTCATAAACTCTCTTGCCTGTGGCATCCAAGTCACAGTGGATATGAATATTGAGAAAAAGCAATGGCAATTTTTTTTTTTTTTTACAATCTCCTGGTATGATCTGTCTCAGGCTGGCTTTAACCCCCCTGGCCTGGGTTTGTAATAGGAAACACAGCAGGCGGGGCAGGCACACTGTGTTCTCTGCTCCAGAGTTGATGGGCCGCTCTGAGAGTAGACTCGGCCTCCCACCCTTTGCCTCAGCACTTGTCACTCTGTGTTCCCTTGCCCA
The DNA here is from genome assembly GCF_904848185.1 of Acanthopagrus latus. NCBI lineage: Eukaryota > Metazoa > Chordata > Actinopteri > Spariformes > Sparidae > Acanthopagrus > Acanthopagrus latus. Next base: position 19,885,958 of record NC_051061.1, read on the forward strand.
CCACTGGAAGTCCGTGAACGTCCCCTCTGCTCTGCATACAACTGGAGATCCCACCCCTCAACTGCCCCCAAATTTCATGGTTCCCAGGCCTTGTTCTCACAGCTGCCCAGTTTATTTTTGCTAGAGTGAGTCACAGAGGCCTGTTCAGACGCAGCGCCTTTCCCAGGAGAGTTGATCAGGTCTGTGTTTCTTGTGTGTGTGTGTGTGTGTGTGTGTGTGTGTGTGTTTGTGTGAGTGGGAGTAGCTGTTTCCCCTGAGCCACTGAGTAGCTCCAGCTAAGTCGGCTTCACTCCACTTCAGTGGTGACAATGAGGGCCTCATGTTCCTCACACCGGTGTCTCATCCGTCACCATCACCTATGACCCTCTTCTTCCAACTGTTCTTTTATGCATGGAGTGGAGTTACTCTGCTGAAATAACATGTCCACGCTCACTTGTTTATAAATGTTTAAATACGGATCTTACTAGTTTACATTGATGGGAAGATAACACCCAAGCCTATCCAAGTACTGTATGTGGAGCCTGCATGCGAGACTCAACAAATTCTACCGGAAGATAGTCGTGGTCTTTGAAGTGCCACAGTAACATAACTGATTGCTGCTTATCCACCCAAAGCAGTGTCTCATTTTTAAAAACAGTTTATTATAACGACATGGCTCTCTTATCTTTTGCTGGTGTCATAACTATGTCCAGTTTAGCTCATTATCGTGATCGCCGCCCGAACATTAATCCCTCTTTTATCTGTTTGTATTCTAGACTGCAGTTGCTCTGTTTGACTCCTCTGCGTATTTGCATCCCACTCAGATATCGACTCTCATTGGGAGGGATCTAAGCCAATAACATTTCACCGTTGTTAAGTATGACCGTTGTAAAAGTTGTGGTACTCTGTATAAACGTAGTTGAAACCATACAGGAAGTGGATAGGATATCTGTGGCGGCGAACAGGGTTGGCTGTCGGGCCTTTTGGGTAGCGTATTGATCGAGAAATAATAACTACTTTGTTTTGTTTGAAGTCTGGCAGGTTTCACAGTTAAAGCCAGAGATGGTTGTTAGTTGACTCAGTGGACTTGGCTCTGAATGTCAAAAGTTCAACTCCTACCTCTGTGTCTCTGCGCTCTCACAGTCCTCCAGCTCTGTCTGCAGCAGAGGAGAACTCGGGAGCAGCTTGTGGAGCAAGGCATCATGCCCCGTGAGTATTCACATCACACACTCACAAAAGCAACAGTTTTTGTAACGAAATCCTGAATCCAGAGTTCTTATCACTCCTATTATTGCTTACATTATTTGTTGCTCTCACAAGGATAATATTAGAGATAAAAATTTAATTTTTGCCAACATGTAACTCGACAACTGTGTTTTCTATAAACAAACGTCTGCACGGCTTTTGGAGAGCATTGTGACAAACACAATCTCAGTGTAAATATTATGTCCTCATTTGTGATTATTCACTTACTTATTGCAAGTCTATTCACATGTACATGTAAAGATGTCTGCCTTTTTTGTAATATAAAGCTAAAAGGGCCAAAAATACATTTGAATTGTATCACCGTACCCTCAGAGGGAAGCATGCATCTACTAATGAACAAGAGACCAGATAACTCAGGCAACTAAGTCAGCCACTGCTCCAATTCAGTAGTTGTAGAATTGCATTTATGTAAACATAGCCGGTGATAAAAATGACTCAAAGATGTTGTACATCAGGCATCAAGCAGTATGCCAAAACAAGCTCCTACTTTATACCATCCATCCTTTGATGTGACAAAAGTGGAGCAGTTTCAGTCCCCGTGCTACACCTAATAAAAGATGAGCTGAATCTGTGACCGAGTCACGCTGACAGCTGGAGAGGAAGACAGAGAAAAAAAGGACAGAGCTCTTCCTCTTTGTCCTGTTCTCTCCTGAGAAGCCTCCTGCAGTCATGGCTTTCTCCAGCTCCTCTCTGGCTCCACACAGACACATGAGTCAGCGACTGAGCCTTCAGTGGAGGTCAGTCGGTCCCCTGGCCAAGCGTGGCCTGCACACAAACCCCTCCACAAAAGCGCTCTGGTGCTCCCCCACTTATAGGATTATGGTAGGTATGCACTGAGGTTTAGGTGACGAGCAGGAATGTTTTGCTTTGCTCTTCTGACACACTCCTCAGAGGGCCCCCCCTCAGCGGCTGGTTCGTTTAATCCAAACAGCGCTTGTCATAGCTGAGGTGACTAGTAAGTGAGCCAGCCCTCACCAGACCAGTAAAGCCGGCACTTCCTGTTTGACTCCCATGAGCTGCTGCTCAACAATGTCACACTCTTGCAGAAGAACAAAAAGGACATGAAAATAATTATCTGAAAAATTGATTTGTCTTCAGGCCAATTTATTCTGTTCCTCAGTTTGTGAAGCATGAACAGTCAGATTTTTTTTTGTTGCGTTATTGGATGTTCATGATTTTAAGCTCTATCTAATTGTAAAAAGAACATCATGATTAAATACATGACAATAGGCGTATTCATTTAGCATTGTAGGTTTTCGGAAGCGATGTTCATAATTTTAAGCTCTTTAGAAAACGTGTTTACAGATATAGATATAGATATATAGATATATAGATATATAGATATACAGATATATTTTGTAGTTCACATTCTTCTAGTTTTGTTGTTACGCCATCCTCTCTGCTGCCCTGGAGATCCCTCTTATCAGTGAGTGGTTTGCTAATTAAAGATGTCAAAACCAATAGAACCAAGCAAGACATAAGGAGGAAAAGCACCTGAAATTAATAGTCCTGCATTTTAAAAACGTAAGGAACAGTTTGCTTGTGTGTGTATACTGACCGAGAAAAGTGATGGATTTTGTTGATTCACCTTTTCACAGCTCTGAAAACACCTGCTGCCTTTCACGAGCAGATCCGCAGCCTGGAGAGAGCCAGGGTAAGACACCAGCTAATGTCACTACACCGCAGCGTGCTTTCTACATTTATATCATGATCTAAAGATATGTTGAAAAACTTACACTTACTTTAAACTTTTAATTTAACAGACTGGGAACTTCTTAAAGCACAAACTGTGCAGCAGACCTGAGCGCTCTGAGCTGGTCCGGATGCACATACTACAAGGTAATCATCCTCCTGTGTGTTCTCACTGGGTAATGACCTCTAGATAACAGAGATGAATAAGCTGCTTATTCATGTAATCGCACTTATTGCCTGTTTGAATTTGTTTTACAAACTCAGAACCACATATACAGTCTGTCTTTAAGGTTGATAGAAGTTTGTGAGGTCTGGCTGAGCCTGCAGTGACTCACCCTGACAAAGCAGTTCAGAGGCTGACTGATGCCGGCCGGATTCACATCTAATAATGATCCTCTGTGTGTTTATCAGAGACGCAGGCTGAACCCTCCCTGCAGGCCACACAGATGAAGCTGAAGAGGGCCAGACTGGCTGATGATCTCAATGAGAAGATTGCACAGCGGCCTGGACCCATGGAGCTGGTGGAGAAAAACATCCTGCCTGTTGAATCTGCTGTCGAAGAGGTCGTCGAAGGTAGATACTCATCAACACTTTTATATCCTAACTGACGGAAGAACTATTGGAATATTTTTGCGTAACGTTCCCCATCCACAGTTCATCGATTACAGTGACAGCCAGAAGATAAATGGTTACGCTATGCAAGAAAAGAAAATGTGCTGAATGTGGGCAACGTAGGATGTGATGTACAAGCTGCTGGTTTGTGGTGCGTTTGAGAGGCCAACCACACAAATGTCATTGCTATTGGTTGTGGCTGCAACTGCACCTTTGCTGGTTGAAGTCCACCATAGTCCACATCACAACCATCCTCTCCCTTTATGGACTGTCTGACTCTCCTGTCAGTAACACCCCCTGCTGGTACTGCACATGATAGTTTGCAATTTTCAAACCCAACGCTTTTCCTTTTTCTCTCCCTGTCTTTCTGTGCTGGGTGTGTGTTTAAGTGTCTGTGATTCTGGAGAAAAACAGTTGATTGTTGAGTCATGTTCCCAGGTCATCAAACGACACTTATTGTGGTTGGTGCCTCGCCAAACCCAAAGTGTCGGTATTTGATGATCTGGGAAATGAGGCGCAACAATCAACTTTGAAGGGTTGTGTCTACAAACGGCAACCGGCAACCCCTGCATCGTAAATAATATACTGTGCTTGCTTATGTTTGTTGTTGGCCCCGCAGACGATAAGGCAAACTTCTCAAAATCACCAGATATTTACAACTTTGATGAGGACAGCAGTGATGCCTTTTCACCACAACAGCCTGCCAGCCAAAAATCTCCAAGCTCCACCTCCGCCTCTCCAAGGGAGTTGGCAGAGACTGAGACAACAACTTCTTCTTCTAACTTAAAATCTCCCATGCAGGTACAACAATATCCTAAACTATGACGATTTAGTAAACACAAGCTGTCCGTGTCAGCAGACAAACTAGTGCATCCTGTGTCTAAGTAAAGCAACGTATTGATCGTTCACAGAAATATGTTGTACTCATTCTTGTTTCATCAACCTGGTTCTGGTTAAATATCCCAGTTGAGGAGCTTTCCTTTCCTTGCATGGAATGATGATTAACAGGCGTTGCGGCTTCACTGTTCTTACTGAATGGATCATGTGGTTTCTCTCTGTCTCTGCTTTTCTCAGCACTCCCCACCATCCAGCTCACAGCCCGCATCAGATTCCATCAACCTCATCGCCACCAATGAGCAACAGAGCAACAAACAAGCATCTACACCTCAGACAGTCACCACTGTTATCCCCAGTATCACGCCAGGGCCAGTTCTTGTGAAGGTGTGTTTTTAATGGCTTCAAGTCTCAAAACAGTACTTTTAAAATGATGAGTTAATTCAAGTAGTTTATTTATTCGCAGTCTTGACATGAAATTGACCTTTGTAACTGAACTCCCTATCTCTCGGATCGACTGTAAGGATTTGTTTGTTGTTGTTTCCTTTGGAAATGTGAAGAGAGATGCGAGAGTCTGTATTTTGTCATATTAAAAGTCACATCACTTTTGGGGGGAACTGAATGTCAGCATGCCAAGTCAAACACAGTTCAAAGAGTAACAGGGTTTAAAGTCATTTCACAAATCCTTGGTCTTAAGTCTGTGCCAGCCACAGTTTGTCATCAATTAGGGTCAAATGACAGACTGGCCTTCCTCATTCAAGCTTTGTAAAAATGTAAGCCAAAAATCAAAGGCTGGGAGTGAAGCAATAACTTGTGCATTCATCACAATCCATTTATCCTCTGAGCATAAAGATAAACTCGTCCTCGCTTGGTAATGCAGTAGGGGAATGAGTTTGACAAATTAAAGGGTGTGTGCTTGCTTAACTCGGCTTGAGTTTTTGGTTTCATAGCTGGAACCCGCTGCTCTTATGCCAGGCGGTTTTCATGTGCATCCTGTAACTGCAGGTGGTAAAACAATAAGAGTCACATTTCCACTACACGCTTCCTCATCCTGCAGTTCTCATTGAGTGACAGAACAATGTTCCACCTTAACACTTCGAGCTATAAAACTCCGGCATGAGTTCCAAGTTTCGCTGTGTTGGTACTGGCAACACTAACTGTGTTCCTTGATAAACTGTACTGAGATCAGTCATAAGGATCAAATATCCTCCAGATGGCCCTCTCTGGTTTTACATGCCCCTTTTCTGTCTTGTCTTTTGCAGCAAAGCCTGCCCAAGCTGCCCGGCGATAAAAGCCGCAGCAAAAGGAGCAAAGAGCCCAAACCACGGGTGAAAAAGTTAAAGTACCATCAGTACATTCCCCCAGACCAGAAGCAGGAGCTCAATGAGGTGCCGATGGACTCAACATATGCCCGCCTCCTGCAGCAGCAGCAGCAGTTCCTTCAGCTACAGATCTTAAGCCAGCAGCAGTTCAACTACCAGGCTGTCCAGCCTGCCACACTAAAGTATGGCTCCATTTAGCAACACTGACAATCTTTTTAAGCTGCAAAAGACACTCAAAATAAAATAAAAACCTGAAAAAAAAGCATAATATGTGACCGTCAATGTCAAGTTAAATTATTTTTCTTATTGAATTTTCAACAAACTCAATCATATCCACCAAAAAAGCAATAACTGTTTAACCACAGCTGCTGTTTGTCTGAAATACTTTACATTTCCTGTCCACAGCTTCTTACACAGAAGCTGTTGATTGTGAAAAATGGATAATAGTTCAGATTCCCTCTCTAACGTGTACTCCCTTTTTCTTCCCGGCTTATTACAACAGACCAACAACTGAGGTACATACCAGCTGTCCCAGTGTTGTTCTGAGTGGAAACACTGCGCCTACATGTGTGCAGCCCCGGCACATTCAGACAAACCACAAGCCGGATCATTTACCAGCTAATCTGGACGAGATGAAGGTGACACGTTGCTGCCTGCACACAGTCTGACTATATGCACCTCAGGCGTAATGCAGAGGAGAAAATAATGATCTGTTATCTTTACAGGTTGCAGAGCTGAAAACGGAACTAAAACTCAGGTCTTTACCTGTTTCTGGGACTAAGACAGATCTGATAGAGCGGCTAAAGCAGTATCAGGAGAACTCCAGCATCCACACCACTGCTTCCATTGAGACAACGGCCGTCACAGCAGCCTCACAGTCTGAAAACATGAAGTTAACCCCGCCTGTGTCACCTATAGCCTCCAAGGTGTCCCGTCTGGGCATTGATGACAGCAGTATAGCAGAAAGCCCCACCAAGCTTTCAAATGCTGTGTCTCCAACTCAGACTGCTCCCTGTGTGAGCTCCCCACAGCGAGCTCCACAGGAAGAGTGTCCCATAGAGACAAGGCCTCATGAGAGGGACTCTGACAAGGACAAACGTCTCCATGAGAAGGAGCGCCAGATTGAGGAACTGATGAGGAAGCTGGAGCAGGAGCAGAGGCTGGTGGAGGAGCTGAAGATGCAGCTGGAGTCGGAGAAGAGGTGTCAGCAAGGAGATTCTCCACCTCAGCTCAGCCCTCTTGCTCCCATTCAGATTAAAGAGGAAAATAGGACTCCATCAAACTGCTCAGCATCCTGCAGTTCACCTGGTCTGCCGGTGTTGGTCAAACAAGAGGACGTGGCAGAGCAGTGCCACTTAGCTCCTCAAAATCGGTTCATCATCAGCCACCAGACTATCAAGCCTGAAACCCTGCAGCCTGTCCAGGCTGGAGCTCAGATTCTCCTGCCTGCATCCCTTCCTGCCTCAGCAGTCACTATCCAGCTCCCTGCCAACAGCATCAAATTACACACTACTGTTAGCAGCGCAGGCCCAGGCCTCATCCAGACCTCTGGACAGGTGCCACAGAAAATAGAGGCCTCAGCAGCATTACAGCAGCAATGCAGCACTCAGCCCCTGACAAAGGTAGGAGCACACACTAATGCTTGCACAGACTTCTTCGGTCCATCTCTATTAGTCATCAGTGTCAGCTGTGATTTGGTTTTGGATTTCTTTAAAACGTGCAAACCAGGGTTGTGTTTGTAGTGACAGTGTGCACCTGAATACATAAATTCTGTTTTCTATGCAGTAAACTCAGAATCACTTGCACATCATACATCTAGTGCAGTGTTTTCGATGGCACTGTCTGATCACACATCAGGCGTGTTTTTCACCGAGTTGACGCTCTATCATGGGTTGTGCGTCTTGCTTGTTGCCACAGTAATAACAGGCCTCAGCTGGGTGGTGAAATCCCTCCCTAGTCACATCAAAAGAAGGCCTGTGGAAACTTGGGTCACTGGAGCAGGTGCTGAGTGACGGCTGACAGGGGTGCCCTGACTGCCCTCTGTCCTCCCTCTGCTCTGAGCCAGACAACCAGCCAGAATAGCAACAGAAACCACAACTCTATGCTAACTGAGGGGAACACTCGTGAGCTACGCAGCATAGCACTGCTGTCACCAGTGAGGGGACAAGTGGGGAAGCTTAAACACAAAGACGTTCAACTAAATTATCATTGATAAAAAGCAAGGAATGTAGAGCAGTCTTCATTTATAGATCATAGATGTTGTGATGCACAACTTTTCCGTGCATGTTGATGAGAGCATTATAGAATATTGATGTCATTAATGCATCCATTAATGTATCCCTACATGCTGACCTGTCTATATTTCTCTGCAGACTTGGGGGATGGATGGTACTGCACAAAGCTTACTCAACACATTCCCAGCAAGTGGATGTCCCGTGGGAGCCTCCACGTGCCAAGCTGGTCCTGAAGGACGTACAAATAAGGTGAAGGATGATCCTTTCATCTCCTCAGCTTTGGTTTACTGACTCATTTGTAAAGTGTCAACTTCAGTCTAATGAAGGTGTGTATCAGATGTATCCTGTTTTTCATTTGTGGTTAGTGACTGCTGTCTTTTCCTGTTAAACAGTCTTCCCGCACCAGCCAGCCAACTTTCATGCAACAGCCAAAATTCTCCAACCATGTGTCAAAGTGTAAAGACCCACCCCGCTACGAGGACGCAGTTAAACAGACACGCAGCATGCTAACAGCTGTTCAGGTGGGACATAAGTACACGGTTTAGTACAGTACATCCTCTAAAGTGTTACCAAACTTTTACTGATCCTTTTATTACTCTGCAGGGTCCAACTGCAGCTAGCCAACAGATGGATGACCTGTTTGATGTGTTAATCGAAAGTGGTGGTAAGAAATACTGACACTTTTCAAGGGGAGAACCGGTAAAATAAGACATGAAGTATAACTGAATATACAAATCTCATACTTAACGTTCTGTACTTGTTTTTCAGAGATTTCCCCCTTCATCAGACAGGATCCTCTCAGCCAGGACAAGCCTCTCCCGGTGACAGCCAGTGTAACCACCCTTCCCATCAACACGGCTTTATCCCGCCCTCCACCTGTGGTCCAAGTGGCCCAGTTGCCTCCAGCACCGCTCAACCCTTCGACCAGCTTGGCAGCCCTGACCTCTAACACTGAACTGAAGACCCTTCTGGACGGCGCACTGGGCTCTCACACTGACCCACAAACACTTAAGCTGATGGACGAGCTACACTCACCCATGGAGGTAGACTTTAATGAAAACACACCGCCGTCTGCTTTGAACTTGCACAGCACCAACATGGACAACATGGATTGGCTGGACCTTACTCTGTCTGTGCCAGCAGACGGAGTTAACTCTTTGGACATGTCAACACCTATGGGTGTCTTCTCTTCGGACTTCCTGGACTCCCATGAACTGCACTTGAACTGGGACTGAGCGCCGTCGAGACGCGATGCGCCTAGCTAACTTTTTCAGACGAACGTACTCTTTTTATGCCAGGGACGATGGCTTTCCTCCTTCTGTGAAAAAAAAGTTGAGCTTTTGAGCGTTAGAGCGGCTTCCTGAAGTTATAAATCAGCTCAGTAATAATCTAATTGTGCAGCATAGAAATCAGTTTAGAAACCGCTGCATTACTTCCTTTGAGGTCTTTAATTGTTATGGGAAGACTGATATAACATTGGACTGGTACTGGCATATTGAGCTGAGAGTGGAAGCAGATTTTTTTTATTTCAATCTTTTGTTACTTCATTTATTGTCATCAATCTGTTCTCATGTTACTGATTATTTTTGTCCTCTGAATTTAATAATTCCACAGTGCTGTATTGACCATGGTAATGGCTGAAACAGCCGCAAAATGTTCTGGTCTCGACTCCTGGTTTCAGAAATAATGTACAAACACTATATATAGCTGAGGGGCTGTTACCTGATGTTGTTCATTCTGTCTTCAAATGATTATCACCACCAAAACAGACTGTAAACACACAACTGCTTAATGTTTTTGTGTAAATTTTGACACATAAATCAGATGTTTAACTAATTTGGGAGTTTGTGATATGAGACTATTTTCTTACCTCACTGTAAACAACAAGTGGCCCACCAGCACTGACCAAACAGTTTTTTACTTAAAAAATGACTGTGCAGGTGTAGATGAGGATCTCCACTTACAGTTATGGGCAACCAATCATGAAAGTCACCTGCTCTGCTCTGGCGAGACTTTATCCAAATGAATAATGAGAAATCGTTGACTGATCGATCGACTCTTCAAGGGTTGACAACTATAAAATCAAGATCAGTTTGAGACTTGTTGGAATAGTTTATTCAGGAAGTGTAAGCATGGCATCACAGTGTGACAACAGACATAAAGACACATACAGAAAAATAATAATATCCATCAGCATGAACCACCGCTCCTGTGTGTTACTCACTCCCACCATAGTGTAACAACCTTCATGCATTACAGTTGTACTGTAGTGAGTCTAGTGACATCTGCTGGCCACATATTAATCTTATCAGCTTGAGAAAGCAGTCTGTGATCTTGATGGCTTTCACTTTCTCAGCAAACTACGACAGAGTTTGTTTTCAGGCACGATAGTACTAAAAGTCTGGAATTTTAACTAAGGCTATAGTTAAAGCTGTCAGGGCTAGTGTCACCCTCAAGATAGAAAGAGAAGTCAGCTGGCTGTCCAGACTTTTCCTATTAGGCTCCCTTCATCTGGAAAAAAAAAAGTTTCACCCTCTTGTCCTTTCTTTTCTCTCAGGCTTGTCTGTGCAGGACCGCTGGCCATCTGGAGACTGACTTCTGTCCCCTGGCTGTTGGTGCCTCTTCTCAGATGTTTTGCGTCCAGAACTTCGTCATGCCAGAGATTCAGCCTCTCTCTCTCTGATGTGTGTCAATGCTCTCTCTTCCTGTGTGTTTGTTTTTCTACTATCTGTGTGAATGATGTGCTGGAGCTTTGCTCCCTGAATGTATGTTCAGTCTGTTTCCAGGTCTCCAAGGTGGAGAGGAGCTTGTCTGGCTCAGGTCTGATTGATGGTACCTAGAAGCTGTTCAACGTCCTCCCGGATACAATGTATGTTTACGATCTGTCTACTTTTTGCCATCCTGAAATGCTGTAATTGTGCTATTCTGTCCACAAGATATCTATTGCATGTCTCTCTGTCCTCTGGTGCTCTTCTTGGCATTTCTTTCATTTTACCCCTTAAAACAGCTTTGTTATTTGTGATGTTGGGCTATAAAAATAAAATTGAATTTACTTTGTACACCATGTTACCTTTTACATTTTTACATTGGTGTCTAATACATTATTCACCAATAGTTTTATACAAGAACAAAATCACTTAGTTCACCTTCTCGCCAGTATGGTATCTCAACTTCTCAGAAAGTAAAAACATCCACCGTTGAACAGAGGGGAAACATGTTAGTCATGATCAGATCTACTTCCATACACATAAATCCTAAAAATCTAATAAGTACATATCTAATAAAAGTGCATTTACATGTAGAGTACATTCAACTATATTAGTGAAAACCGCATGATCTGACATGGGCTCCTTTAAAACCAAAGTGATAGAATCCAAATGATTCAGTGGACAAACATTATCCATCTACTATTGTTATTCAGTTCAGTTCCTGCACAATGGAGTGATTAACGATGACAGTGAACTCTAACCAATAAACTCTGCAAGGGAGCCATGCTGCTGAAGTACTACTTCACCATCCGGTCAGTGTCTGATGTCTTGACAGTTTAAGCTTTAAGTTCTCACCAGCTGCTTTCCTCTCAGAGGGTTTTAACGGTGCAGATTGATGTTCGACACTTAGGACATCTGTGTGTGGTAGACTTGAACCTATCAACGCAGAAGGGAATGAAGCAACAACCAGCGACGCAGCTGCAAAAGAGAGGAACAGCAGAAACAAATAAACAAACCGTAGAAGCATATGCCAGCGACTCACAAGAAGAAACAGGCCCAGCAAGGTGTGACTGTATGATCGCATGCAAATGGTTCACCAGGATGGAGGGAGTGGTTTCGTACCCGATCAGAGCTGTCATTAAACACACCATCCAGGTCACACTGCTGACGGAGGTAAAAGTCTCTGTCACGATGAACTCCTGACACTCTGGACACTGCGTCCTGCTTGGAGCCGCGGGGAGTTTTTCCAAGTCCAGAATCACTGTAGGAGCTGGTTCAGAAATTAAGCACTCATAGTTTAAACATCAAATAACCCACTTCTCATGGAACATTGTGAGTTTCTATTGTAATGTATAAATACCCTGTAGTAAAATAAAATGTACCCAATGCAAATTTCCCCTGTGACTGTATTATATACCACATCATTACCTATTGTTAGTTTATTTTTTTAAATAGCTAAAAAAAAAAAAAACCTGTCATAATTACTTGATAAAAGGAAAAGGCAGCAAGTCCTCAATTTTAAAAGCTGTAACCATGCAATTGATGCATGAAAAGTGCCATAAACGATTATCAAATTAATAACATAATTATTAATAATAATAATAATAATAACAGTGATGTAAAAAGTACAAAAGCCTATTTTCCCATAGCCTAAATGTATCAGAGTAAAAGTAGAAAGTCATATGAAAAGACTCAAATACAAATGCCATGTACTTAGTTTTATTCCACCACTTCTTTTTAGGATGCAGGTTTTACTATGTGAGCATAAATTTTTTTTTTAAAAAAACGAAAAGAAAAGAAAAGAAAACAAATTGTAGGGCTAAAATGAGCATTTGTGCACTGCTAACTCACCAGGGAAAGTAGGTGGAGCATCAACAAAGAAAATATTTGAACCAGGAACAGGACCAGACACAATCCTCTCATTGGAAGTTAAACCAACCCCTGCCAAGTTTAAAAAAAAAAAAAAAAGGTGATCACAAAACACATACAAAAGTATGATGAAATAAAGCTTTGCTGCACTAAATGTGGACTCACCATTCTTGTCCTTCTTATCTTTGGCAGAAAGGATGTTCTGGTAACTTTGTTGGAGTTTATCTTTCCTTTCAATCAGTCCTTTCAGTTGCTGATCAATATTGTCAATCTCAGGCTGATTCGAGGGAACTTCATCTGGTAGAAGAAACAACATACAGATGAGACAACAGAGGCACGAGGGATTTACTTTGGAATTTGTTATGTATTTACATATTTATAGTTATTAGAATATATAATATGCAAAAGACCTGAGATACCTGCTAGGAATCATAAAAATGTTTGTGTGTGAATATTAGTCTGGTTTCCGTTTGTTAATTCTTTCATGCTTTCTTTCATACGTCACCTGTTTGTCCAGATTCAGCGCGTATCCTTAATTCTTGAAATATGCACTGGATTTTTCTCCTTTCCAGAAGTTGTTGTCTCTTGAACGAAAGATGTTTCAGCTCTTTCACTATTTCCCTCAGCTCACTGTCTGAAGAAGTCATCGTGGGTGCTGAAAAGACAGGAGACCGCCCTGATACCAGGGTACCATCACCAGGGGGTTAAGTTAGATTGTTATTAGTCTAGCTGTGAAATGCATTTGTTTTCTGTGTTTTCAAGATCGCTGCAAAACACTCTACTAACACTGTAAATTAATACAATATATTCAATATTTTACTAAAGATAAATAACACTTAATTGATAAATATAATTTAAGGCTTTAAAACAGTTCTAACATTGGCAGACATTATGAGGCTTTTTTTTTTTTCAATTGGGATAAAATCATTCAATGTGACATTGTATGTGTTTATCTCTCTTCATCTCTTCATATATCATCACCAGAATTGTTTGGCGTCTTCAGGGTCATGTCTTTATAATGGAAAATAAATCAACCTGATGTGTAATGCACATATGATACATAAATCAGATAACTTTTGTTTCATTTACGAAACTAAAGCTACACATGGAGTCATGCTTTGCAAATACATCAAACTGGAGACGATCTTCATTTGGGTATTCGCAAATTCCTGTCAAAATGCTCAACAAGCAGATCTACTGTCTCTACGGGTATCATTTGCATATTTCTCTTGCATCTAAAATAGAAACGAAATGATGATATATAAATACTCACTGTCTTGTCAAGACTTATGTGGAATTATTTATGGATCAAACTGAGTAGATGGTCAAAAATGTTGTACATCTCAAAATTGTCATCAGTGGAGACACATATACATTTTTCAAACTGGTAAATCAATAACCATCGATTCTGAAAAAGAAAGTGTTCAGACTGTCTATCATATCTTTACTAATTAATTAAACTCATGAACTGCATTTATATGTTGGTTGGTAACAAAACAAGATATATAGATACTAAATATTAAGTCGAACACTGTTTCTCCTGATAAATAATTTTAAAAAATCTATAAAACAAGTTCTAGTTTGAGGAGGAAAAATGTACCAAGTAAATAATTGAGGCTGGTAGCTAAAATGCTGGAATAAGTTTTTTGAAGCAACACTTACTTAACTCAAATCTCAGGTCTAATTCTGTAACTATAACTGCATTGTACTCACTACTTCAGTGTATCCAGTTAGATACATTCACAAAAAAAAACCATCTTTCTTAAAGTCCCATTAAACAGAATATTATATCCAAGAGAAAATGTGTGCATTACCTTTTTTCGTCAGCTGCTCCAAGTGACTTCCACACAGATAACATTTAAACTAAGTTATAAAGGGAAGATAGACTTCACCTCCATCAGGAATATTCAAATCATTTGGTTTACAACTGCCCTCACTGGATAAACACTGCATAGCTCTATGGTGAGGTGCAAGCTCAAGCAAAACACAACCACACACACAAAAAAAACAGAAATCAATTTTAATATTTCCAAACAATGATACAAAAAAAATCATTACTCCCACACAGTGGTAGTAATGATGGAGCTTAACATCTAGAACTCCAGATTATTTATTTACATGTAGACTATTCAAGAAAAAAGCTCAGTTTGAAAAGTCAAGTTCTGGATTTTGGGTGCATAAAGTGCACAGATATCATAACAAGGCTGCCCCTCCAAACACTGAAAATTAAGTCAATTCAAGTCTCCAGGGCACTTAGCATCGGAACAAACGGAAAGAACTGGTGTTTATTCCTAACGTGACAAATGTTTGCTGTGATGTTTCACTTTTTCCTGAGTCTCTTCATGAACGTCACTTCATCTCTGTTCCTGATCCCGTAGCTGAACACGTGGAGAAAAGCAGAGAGGAAAGAAATAGTCAGACAGTGCCGATGATCACAGCGTTGTACGTGAGGAAGCTGATCTTGTCATAGACTTACTCTTTCAGCCTCATCTTGTCATCTTCAAGCTTTTCCCCTTGAAATACTAAATGATAAGTTCTCCAAACGTATCTCCTGTGAAAGAAAGCAGGGTAACGTAAAATATGGTATGTTCGGCCTCTTCGTGTTCTTGTGTTTGTGAGTGTGTTTACCAGCTGATGTGTTTCACTCCGCCTTCACGTTGTTGTTTCAGCTCCATGAATCTGCAAATGGCCTTCTTCAGGTCGAGGACTGTGGCATTTTGCACCACCACTATGGCTGAGGGAGGAACATTTTTTTTTTCAAATAATGGATAATAAAAAATGTAATTATCTGAAGTTGAATGAATAATCATATAACTACAAGTTGTGTTTTGATGTTCACAAATGACAGCATTACTGTATATTCAACTTTTGTTTTTCAACAAAATGAAACAACAGAAAAATCTCAACACTTACGCATTATTTCACCATCTGCCTTTAAAACCTTCACAGTCATCGCCTGGCCGTACTCCAAAGCAATCTGAGAATTTACCTCCTCCAAAGTTACCTAAAGATGAGAACAAATGTTTCAAGAAATTGAACAGGAATTTTCTCTATCAGTACAGCTGATGTCAAAACCTTTTGGTTTTCCAGAGCACATGTGTAGTTTAGTCAAACCTCCCTGAGGAGTCAGCTCAAACTAAATGTACCTGTTGGGGATAAACAAGATTATGGAGTTAAGTGATGGTGTTTGGTAACGGCTGGACTGTAGACAAGGTGTGTGTGTGTTTTTGTTTTTTTTATATATATTGCAAATAGTAATAATTGTCATTTTTGAATGTATTTATTATTTCAGCCACAGAAAATTATTTGCAATTAATTAATAATTTTGATAATGAGGCTATGCAATCACAGACTAAAGTAAATTGACAATAATAAGAAAAATAAAGACTCACAGCCTTAACTGCAATAAAAATTAAATTAAAAAATCAATATCTTCTCATGAAATATGTAATTTGAGCTATTCCCAAAACAACCTGTTTAATAGTGGGTACTATCATGAAGTATATGAATGGAATAAGGTAAATAGGGTGATAATTTCAAGGATGTAGATAATTTCGCAATGTGAACATTTACATTTTTGTGGCAAGTTTAAATGTTTCAGCAGTAGTGGTGATCTGTACATACTGATTATTTTCACCAGACAGCTAAATAAATGTATCCACATGTTAGCATTGATTTGTAACTGGTGGACTGCTGTCCAGTTTAAGGCTAACTCAAGAAAGATTCAATAAAAGAGGATGGATTTAATCTGACAAACCTGGATTGGCAGATCACAGAGTAAAGGGTCCTGCACAAGTCGAGCAAGTCCCTCCTCGAAAATATCCAGGATCTCTGAGTGAGGAAGAGTCTCTTCATCTTCATCTTCATCCTCCTCTGCGTCTGGAGCTGCCATCTCCGTCAGGTTCTCGTTGTCCTCCTCTTCTTCCTTGATACACTGTCCTCCTCCTCCTCCTCCTTCAACAGTATCCACACTTTGCTCCTCCATCTTCACTCGCTTCAGGCATTCAACCAACAAAATCTCCTTTTTGTCAGCGGGACAAGTTCAAACTACACCGGAACTTAAGCGATGTTCAGGAGAGTAAAACTGTGTGTGAAACGCTAACAAATACAGTTTAAAAACATTTTAACTGCTGCCACTTTTGCGGCAAGACGTAAATAAACGATGCGTACAGCATACAATTCATTCCGGGAGGCAACCGCAGCTGAAGCTTAAATGGTTCCTGTCAGTGGAAATAAACATAGATACAACTTTAGTGTTTTCTTTAACAGCCACAGATGTTTTGATATTCAATATTATTCAATTGCAATGCTATTTTGGGGGACTGAATCAGTGTATAAAACTACTTCCTCTTTCTGGATTTCGTTTTCACCCGAACGATAAAAAGCGTTGCACCCGTTTCCACCAGCTCCTCTTCCGCTTGTTCCACATGCAGCAAACTGTTTACAGCAGGGAAACTTAAATGGTTCATTAGCTGTTTGAAATCGTCTTCTTATATTGAGTTTGTTATGTCAGTGTGTCGCTGTTAGCTACACATATCTGTCGGCTAGCATGCTTCTGTTCTGTCCAACCTGCGGAAATGTTTTAATTGTCGAGGAGGGACAGAAGTGTATGAGATTCGCCTGCAACACCTGTCCGTATGTACACAACATCACAAGAAAGGTGAGTTCAGATACATTATCACGGCCAGTATTCAGTTTTAAAGTCCTGTTTTAAACCTGTGATACGGTCTACGCCGCAGACTTAGAAGATCCTGACTTATTTTTTTCTTTTCTGCAGGTAAATAACAGGAAGTATCCCAAGTTAAAGGAGGTGGATGAT
This sequence comes from Acanthopagrus latus, assembly GCF_904848185.1. Lineage (NCBI taxonomy): Eukaryota > Metazoa > Chordata > Actinopteri > Spariformes > Sparidae > Acanthopagrus > Acanthopagrus latus. The sequence goes on from NC_051061.1 coordinate 19,903,293, forward strand.
GTGCTCGGTGGCGCAGCAGCCTGGGAAAACGTGGACTCCACTGCTGGTAAGTGACTTTGAAACAGCTCATGGTACCATAGATAGGCTTAATTATCATCATTTTACTGGTGCCTCTAAGGCCCTTTACCTTATCTTGAAATGTATGATACCCCCTTAATGTTTTGTGCTACAAAATTGTTTAAAGCAACATTATGTAGAAATGGTTATGTCAGTTTTTTGGCAACACCACTTTTGTAAAATAAAAATCCCAGGAGCCAAATGTATAAACCATGCAGACACACCACTGTCCAAAGACTGTGTGACTGGTGAACATCTTTAACGCCATGCAAACTGTCTTTTCAGTCTGAGTAGTTGACAAAAAAGGAAAAGAAAAGTGAATTTTGGTGACATTTTATTAAGAGCTGTTACACCTGACCCTGACCTGATGATGTACACTTGATGTATCTGTGCTCATCTCTATACAAGAGTATTAGGACCAGGGATGAGGGGGGAAAATGAAGCAGACTTTTTTCATTATGCACGCTGAAATACAATTTTGTGAATCAAATTTTAGATGTGGAGAATGAAGTCAACTCTTCTGGTCCATAAAATCCAGTCAGGGGAGCGACTGACAGCGATGAGCTGCTCGAGCATCTGGTCTTTAGTTTAGTACATCTTTAAAATTTCAGCTTGGACAAATGTGGCAACTTCAATCTTGAAATGTCAGCTTTATTCTTGACATTTCAACAAAATTGTATTTCGTCTTTATTCTTGACATTTCAACTTTTTCCTTGACATTTTTTTTTCTCACCCCTGGCCCTCATACTCTTCTGTAAATTTCTTATTGCGACTTAAAACATTTTTAATCGGTTTAATTCTTAATATAAATTATAATAGTCATTAACGTTCCTTACTTTCTGCCACTCCAGTTCCTTCATTTTGTTGTTCAGCCAGACCTTGAACCTCCAAATAATACTCTTTCATCTGTCAATTTGATCATAACTGGTAATTTAACAATTCAGGGACTTGAGAAACCATCCACAAAATTTAAGATTTAAACTATCCATCATACATCCAGTATCACTTTAAAACTGAGAATGTAGATTTAACTTTTAGCTATGTTAATCATTTTCAAAACTAACAACTAACACTTACCATAATCTATCTGTATGACTGTGTAGTATATCTGCTGTTTTTGTAGTGACTTTTAATACCAGCACACAAAACGCATATCATTTTTCTAGAGCATCATGTGGGCTGTCCTGAAGTTCGTATAAATATCTCATAAAATACCTTGAATGCCTGTTTTTAATTACCAAAAAATGTATAGATGATTTTAATCCAAAATGTTTACAGTTGTATTTTACACGTCTTCTCTTTTCTGAACTAAATATGAGAACTCAAGCTGTTGTGGTTCCAAGCTCATATTTAATACTTGTACCTGTTTGCAGAAAAATGTCCCAAGTGCGAGCACTCCCGGGCGTATTTCATGCAGATTCAGACCAGATCAGCTGATGAGCCGATGACGACTTTCTACAAATGCTGCAATGCCCAGTGTGGACACCGATGGAGAGACTGAACCCTTTGCACTTTCAACATTTTAATGGATTTATTGCTCATGTGGCACTCTTTTCATTTGAGCCCATATTTATTGCCAAGAGGCTCCGGTAGTTATGGACATTCTGCTGATGACTCCAGTGTGTTTAGATCCACCTGAAGGATCTTTGACTTTCTTTTTGCAGATAACACATTGAAAATAATGGTGCATTTTCCAAATAACATTAAAATGAATTTCAATGAAAAATCATGTTCTGATTTTTATTGATAAAATAGTACCTGTATACAACCGTCAAACAAATTTTGACTTGCGTAGTTATACATATCACAGACATTTAGAGAGCAATGCAGACCAGCATTATCCACGACAATGGCGTACAGTGCTTCGTATTAAAAGTTCAATGCAATCCTTCAACTCAAAATTAACTTTCTTGCACAGATTAGCTAGCCTCAAGAAAGAGAGAAAAAAAAATATGAACTGCACATAGAGTCAAAGATCTAGCGAGTGAGATTTCTTCATTTTCACGCGTGGCTCATGCAGAACGACTCTGCACTTGATGAGTGAGTAGCAGTCCAGGCATGCTGTGGTGGAACTGATTGTTAGTAGTAATCTCGATGGAATCACAATGTAATTTAGCAGGATTTCTGATACAATCATTTATTTGAAGCTTATTCCTAGCAGAGAGGTCACTATCAAGTATTAGTCGAAAGAGATCTTTATCATCTAACATGCATCCGAGCAATGCAGGTACTCTTTAAAAAAGGGGCTGGTGCCATATTAGGAGGGTTACAGGCTAAACAGAGTAATGTTAGATGGTGTCACCGCTGGCATTTGTTTGCTAACATCTTTTTTCTATTTTTAAACTAGCTACCTGTTAACTGTGGCACCAACAAACAATCAGCCGACAGCATCAGTGACAAGATATTCTAGTTTGGAGCGGTGCATCACAATGACACATGGACCAAAGAGAGGACACAAGATAACCGAGATGTCATGCGGTGCGTCTCCATCAGTTACAGTAAAACTGTCTGCCAGCTCTACTTCTACACTCTGAATAAGTGCATGGATCGTGGGATTCACTCAGCTAACAAGCAAAAGCCAAAATTATGTGCTGCTTTCACTCATGAGACGAATCACTAAGTCACATTATTAATGATAGCTGAGGTTGCATCAGAAGGGGAAATTCCAACTTAAAGTGCAAATGGTGGATTCATCAACAAGATTAAGTACACTGTGGACAGAGGGCGTTTATGCCAACTCGCTCAACTGTAAATCACTGAATGGTGTGTGACTTCTGACTGAAGCCCCAAAGATTAATAATACAGAATGTAACGTCAATCTCAGGCATTCCAAAACAAGCAAATACATCAGTTTCACAAGCTGAAAATGCTTCATTAGTTTGCTCACATTCAGAAATTGAATGAGGGATTCAAAAGGGAAAACAAAAATTATCAGACATGGACAAAAATGTTCACAGTTCTCAATATTAACTTGTTAAAATAGGATAAAATATCTGAAATTTAAAAAAAAAAAACAAGAACTCTAACCCAGCATGTTTGACTTCAATAAACTTGCTTCTCAGCAAAATGATTTCTAATAAATAAAGTGACCATTTTCACAGCTTTCTCTAACTGAGGTCTTCTTTTAACATCTGTAACATCACCGGCGTTTTCCCCAGGTTTCCATACAGGATCAGATGCACCTGCGGCCTCGGTGGATGTTTAAGTGCCCTACAATTTCTGTAGCTCAGTGAGATTTTGTACATTTCAAATGCATATTTATACATGAACGTGTTATGCTGAAAGATATATACAGTAAATATTCTGTGAACTAATGAGAAAACTGCACTTACAATTCAATAGGGCTACACAACACTTTGCAAAAATGAGGGAGGGGGGCTGTAACTACCAGCAGGAGGAGCTGTGAATTTATGTGTGTGCATGTACATGTCTCTGTAGCATACAGCTGTCGGTGGTTAGCATATACGCTTGTATGTGTAAATGTAGCCCTTACAGTAAGGGCAGGTGTGTGTCACATCCTTGAGGTCATCAATCAGGCAGGGAATCAAGCAGCAGCCGAGATCACACCTGGAAATGAGGAACAGACAGATAAGATATCATGTCAAGTCAAACACCTGCGCGTGGTTATAAATGTTTAGTGCCTAGCAAAGAGGAAGTGGACATCAGTGGACTGAACTGCTGCTGTCGTCTGAACAAAGGAACGGGAAAAAACAGTCTGGCAGCATCTGATTGTTTACCCTGATTTGAATGAAATACAATGAATACAATTTAGTATTTGTATTGAGCTGGAACAAAGGTCACAGACAGCTTTGTATGCAAAATATAACAAGCCGGTAAAACTTTATGGACCAGATTTATAGACCTTGTATTCTCCCTTTCTCCACATGAACTGATGTTGATAAAGGATGAATGTGACAGTGACAGTGTGTGTGCACATGTTTTTCTAGAGACATTTGCAGCGGAAGTGAAGATGTGGACATGAAATATAAGTTGACAGATGTAAAGTTAAACATTGTTTATGTTGATTTCCACTTTCAATGATTATATTATTACTTTGCTGTCTACACAGAATTCAGTAATTCATTACTTCCTTGTCAATGATCTTTTCATTTGATCCTGAATTGTGAAGCATGTAGTAATGTCTGTTTCAATACAATTTCTATTTATTATTGATTATCATTCTGATGTTAAATATTGGACATATTACTGTGATGATTGTTTGCAGGTACTTGTGCTGGTGTGATATTTGTCTCATTAACAGGTCAAATTAGCAGTAAAGTGGGCACAAGTATTAAAATATTAACAGATATGTAAGGATCTTGACATTAATGCAGCATGTGTGCCTGTTTCCACAATGATCGAGAATCACGTGTGTGCACAGCTTGATAAATCTGATCAAATAAAGAAGAAATGACTTGTTCTGTATTTGTGTGTAAACAGTTTTAAATGTGAATCTACACAGAGTTTTATGCAACGAGCCCCAGATGTCTGCACGCTGAAGACATGTCTTCTACAGTAGCATTTAATTTGCCTATCAAATCATAAACAGAGGCACTTGCTTTGCATATTAATGAGAGGCTGAGAACAGGCTGAGTGTGAACTAGCAGACTGAATGTAGAGAGCCAACTAACGGCTGGTTTGAGCTCGGTTTTCTGATAGTCAGTGTTTTTGTAGACATTTAAATAACTGTTACATAATATTAATAACTGCAAAATAATGAGACGTCTACAGACTTCTACATTCAGAAGCCTGATCTTTAAAACTTCAGTTATTCCACTTGGTTGACAGCAATGTGTATTTTAGAACTGCTGCCACCACAAACAACTATTAGATGTTCTTTTTTCTTGACGCCTGCAGTCTACTCACCCTACAAAGAAGCAGAAGAGGCAGAAGAGTGTGTTCATGAGCCCGACATCGTGGGAGATGCGGGTGATGATTGCCTGCTGACAGTGCGGACACACAGTCTGCACCGGCGAGGTCTGGAACATTTCCCCCTGCAGTACGGTCACAGTGGTTGCTGCTCCTGGAGGAGCGAGGACGGTCGCTGTGTGACCTCCCATGTGGACAAAGTGACTGGGACCAGGACCCATCTGTCCTGGCATCGCATGGGGGAAGTGACCGGGTGGAGGGTGGAAGTGGCCACCTGTACAGAAGGAAATTACACTTACTAAGATGTATTCGATGTCAAGTTAGGCACACATCAACTTGTACTGATGTGGTGGCACTTATGATTGTGTTTTTTTCCCCAACAGATTTGCATGTTTTCATTACCAAAAGCTGTGAATGGAAAAAATCCAGATCACTCAATTTCTCTGCAATCTTTTGTCTTGCTGCCTGCAGACTTTTCTCAAACAAAGCTGGTTTCTTTGTTGTAAAAAAAAACATCATCATCATCATCATCATCATCATACGGGGAAGAAAGCACAAAGAGCACGTGTTGTGTGCACTGTGTGTAGGCAGTAACATCTGGTGTAGGTCAGTGTGTAGGTTAATAAATGCAGCAGCGTCTCAAGTCAACATTCCAACTGCTGGAGGAGTGAGCGCAGTCACCCCTGATGCCCTGGTTAACAGCCCTGCCTATATTTAGCACTGTCTGCGATGAATACGCTACACAGATCTAAGGTTTAGGCACTTTGATTATGGGTTATGTACAGGTTCCAAGGCTGCTATAATGAAAGTATTTTAGTGGAAACAGTGTTGTATTTGTCATGTTGATGTTTCATGTACGGACTGTCTGCAGCACCTGGTGGAGGTGGAGGCATTGGCATAGGCATGGGTCCTTCTCCAGGGACATGTGGGGGAAGGAAGCCTGGCTGTGGGGCCTCATAAGGTGGAGGGCCGTAGTCAGGAGGCAAGGGCTGTCCCTGCACTGGAGCAGTTCTTACTGTTTCAAACAGGAAACAAAGAAGAAGAGGAGGGCACTGAAGACGGGTACAGAGTCAACAAATGCAAACATGCCACACTGCAACACATCAAAGTCTCCATGGTGACAGTTTACTCAAGCCACAATGATTAACGAGTGTGTACAGTGTCATACTGTGGAGCTGTATAGTCATGAAGGAAAATCAGAACCACAGAGTCAGGAGATGAAAATAAAACAGTTAAACTCATAACACTGGGTGATTATACAGCCGAGCAAAGCTGAAGTCATCTCAATTTAGCATCCTATTGAATTGACCTCACATTAAAAATAGGAATTGGGTCATTTCAAATATATGTGAGTGGATATTAACATTCGCCACAATCCTACATGTTAAGTTTTGTTACCTGGTTGTCCATTCTTCTCCTCGATGAGGGGGGCGCTGGGACCTCCAGGGTACGGAGGAGGAGGGTCACTGGACATACTGGCCGGATGTCTGTATAGGAGAAGGGGGTTGGACGCGGAGCTCCCCTCACAACTCCCCTGTGGACTTTTACTCTGTGAGGGAAGAGAAGCATGCACAGTTTGAGTCCCGCGGCTCATTACTCTTCGACACTGAATTCTCCCAAGTCATAAAACGTTCCAGCGACAGTCAGGGAGGCTAATGAGGTACTCTGTGGACCTGCTGATGACAGCGTGCACTTGTACTGCAAGTTTCAGCAGACGCGGGTGAAACACAGTGGAGATTAAGTGACTTTGTGATGAGAAACAGCGACTGAGCTCCGTCTGATATTACTGAAGAATCTAAATGTTGTTTGTGTATTATTATGCTCCAAGCAAAATCAGAGTAATGGGTGACTTTATGATCATCAGCTGGCAAAACGATATTCAACACAAAAATGTACCTGTTCTAGAAGAATGACTGAAAGAAGATATAAATATAACAACAACAACATCAGTGACAGCACCACAGTCCTGTTTCGGCGCTCAAGTTTCAGCAGGAAGTGGGACTTTCCCGCGATCTAAATAATGCACACAGCATCAGCCGTGTTGATTGCTGTGTGCATCATCTGAGAAACAACACTGGAATATGTTTCTAACTGTGTGCGCTGTGGCTCGAAACTGACTTCATGAAAGCAAGTGCCTTTCACAGGAAACAGATTGAGGATCTGTCATTTCCAATACGGTAAATCAGACCAGGATGAACACATGAGTGGGCTGTTACATTACACATCCACCAAACATGTGTACTGTGTATTGATCTTACACGGCAGCCCTGCAACATGTATATAACATTTATTTGTTTAACTTTATTTAAGCTGTCTCAGGGCATGTGTGGTGTGAGTGTCCACCAAAAGAAATATTGTAATATTGTGAAATGGTCATTACAGATATTAAAATGTGTCACTGTCAGCTTATTCACACAGAACTGGTGATTGAGACAAGAAAAAATGTACCTGCGACTGAGACAGATAAAGACTCCACTGGAGGAATCTGACCAATGTGCCAAAACCTGCAAGACGACACAAATGTTCAAGTTATTTTAATAAAGCTTCGTGTGAACTTATAAAGTGGCTGTGCAAAGGTGCGAGGGATTCTCACGACCCAGCAGCATTATTTATGTGTATTCAAAGAACAACAATAAAGCCCAAATTATACACTTCAGTCTCAACAGCACCGACCTGGGAGCTGCTGTCGATGAAACCCGAATAAGTGAAACCAAAAACAAGAACTGAAAAACAAACGTCGGCGCAGTGTCGAGTCTGAATGTTTGGAATTCACCAGCTTTCACCCAAACGATGCTAACGCCTCTCAGCTAACCACCTAGCTAGCTAGCTGTTGTCTGTGTGTTTTTTCTTAAATCCTTTCCCAGATAATCCAGCTCAACGCTACTTGCACAACTAACCATGAACAACTGAGTTACGTAATGGAGGCTAGCGAAAGTCAGCACTGACGTTAACTTCGATTGTGTCACGTATCTGGTACAAACGTGTCCCATTAACACCGACGTTAAATCACTGCTAACGGTAATAACGTTCACTCTGAACGGTGGTACAGTAACCAGGGTTTGTTAAGTGGCAGGTTGCACATAATTTAAATCGACAAAAATAAGCTGATAAACGACTAACAGCGAGTATTCGTACCCAGCTGGTGAGGTAACATGGAAGACAAGGATGTGTTTGTTCAGCTAACCTAAAGCGACGCAAAGTGTGTTTGCTAGCTGTCGTTAGCAAGCTAACGTCGCCATTCTAGGCTCAGAAACAGCAGACTGGAGATAAAGGACAGACGTGAGGGGGATTAGACTAAACCTCAGAAGCATTGTGAAAGATTGTAGCAAGCAGATACTGTAATGATGCAACTGTCAGCGTGCTGGAGGCCAAATTACCTGGTTTTGTGAGGATCGCAGCCTGCCCGCGGTGCAACTGAAGCTGTTTGACGTTAGCAGCTCCGACCTGCTGATGAGAGTCAACATCCGCTGAGTGGATTCACACCCTGATAAAACGTCAACCCCAAGTCATTAATTACGATTTACACAGGCACGAAACATATTAAAACGGCGGTGAGAGACAAATATATATATCATTGCATGACATCAATATACAGGTAGTAAATGTATAATGTGTAAAAGGCAACAAAAGATAAAGAAATACATATATTTATTTTGAAAATATTTACCGGAAGTATTAGCATGATATCGTCGCTGACTTGATGCTAGCTGTAACAGCTAATAAACAGACCGTTTAATTATTGCAATTATTACCAATACTGATTCTTACTCACATCAGTACAGTGAATCTCTAATAATCATATACTAACATGGTATACGAAGTGACGTTATTCAGGATTAGATCGATATCAACACTGCATGTTAGCCTGTTGCGGTTCCTCCCTGTGAGTGGAGTGAACAACTCATCAACATCCAGTTCCATGTTAACACCTCAGGATAAAGGTCACTACAAATGAAATGTACGTGTCAATATAACAATAATAATAATAATAATAAAAAAAAAATAAAAATAAAAATAAAAATAAAATGAAATAAACCTGCACTGGAAACGAGCTCTTTTTCTAGTAGTTTCTGTTATTCTTTACCAGAAAACAGTTGTGGAGATGAGGGTTGACTTTAGCGTGATTGTCAGAAACACGAGTGTTCGCTGCCCTCTTGTGGTGAAACTGAGGAACTGCAATTGTAAATATGTCAAATTAGCGTCAATGCGGACGTAAAAACAATGCTAAAACTTCCGGCTTATACTTTCAAAATAATATGACTAAGCTAACGTAACATAGAAATTAAGAAAATAAATTACATTTTTCTCTTGTTTCCTCACAGTTATAAACTACAATTCCGTGTCCTAAACTAACAACATCTATAATCATATTTCTTAGCTTTTGGTGTGTCTCTCACAGCTAGCACTAGATATAGAACATACAAATAAATATCAGCCACACATTATCAAAGAAAAGGCAGATCTTTGCAGTCAGTTTGATGTGTTGTCTTCCTTGTTATGTGGCTGGTGATGGTGAAGGAAGCCAATAGCCAGAAGGTTAGCAGAAGCCCCAGTGTACTGTGGTAAAGTGAGCCCTTTGGTGAAAGGTCAAAGGTCAGAATACCGCAAATAGACTTTATTCATTTTGAGGGTGATTTTGAGGTGAGATTTCTCCACATTGCTGCAGTGAAATGTAACCAAATGTATAGCTGTGACAGAGTAAGACATCAGGCAGAAGATGGAATGATAATGAAGAACTAACCTATGAAGAAATTAGTTTGGTGAAAGGTCAAAGTCAGCGATTATTATTTTTAAAATTAATCACTTTGTTTTGAAAGAACTGCATTGACACTAATTTTATAATTTTAATATGTTGTAGTTACTGACTGTGACCACTAGAGGGAAGTAAACACTCGTGACTCTGAGAACACGGGTTAAACACACGATAAAGATTCATTTATTAATAAGGAATAGCTTTGCCTGTTCCTCTTTTTAATTACTTTTTTTTAAAATACTGTTTCGCTCCTTTATTTTGAAAGTGTTACCCGGACGTTGTAAATGTTTTCATCGACGCTAACTTGATCAAACAACTTAGTGTAGTTACTCCCTGTGACCACAAGAGGGCAGTAAAGTCTCGTCAACACTTGGGCCAAATAGGTTAAACACACACCTTACTAGCCAAAACATCTCCTAACTAGCTACCTTTGTCTTCAAGTTGATATAACGGTTGATATTTGATTTACTTATCTAAATGATGAGTGGACATTTTGATAAGATACATACAAAATACATAATCAGTATATTTTTTACAGTAATACTAGCATAAATATACATTTATTCAAATCTCTAAAGACTAGCTTTGTTTTATTTAATTTACGGATGTGCCAATTCTATTTATGTACTCTCTTGGAGATAAACATAACATTTTTCGTTATTTTTAATTTACACTGTGGCTGACTTGATTAATTTTATTTCCTGTAGTTACTCCCTATCACCACTACATGGCATTAAACACTCGTTAACAGTCGAGTTCAAACACGCAGACCATCCCAGCTAAAATACTACTAATAATACCAATGTTAATGTTATGGCTGTTCTTTGGCTTGCTAACACTAATTATGTGTTTTTACAACTGATCATAATAATAATTGTGCTGCAGGTGTTTACTGTGGCCACTGGAGGGCAGTAAAATATTCATGTTCCTCCCCGTGACAAGCTCCGTAACCCAGACAGAAACTCCCAAAATAAATAGTATTTGTCTATATCAGTTATTTATATATGTCACATACATATTGCTTTTAATTATATGAGTCTTTATTATATTGCTTCACATAATTGTTAGTTATTACTTTGTAGGACGGGCGGTGTTGGAAACTGAATCGTTATCCTTTAATCAATATGTAGTAAATCAAACGCAGCCCCTGTGCTGACCTCTCCCCCCTCATCACCGCCCTCCCGCCGGGCAGTCCCGTCACCTAAAACAAACGCCCCGACTTTCTGGAAGCGCTTGGTGACAGCCAATCAGATCGCTTCCCTGCTACGTTAGCGCAGATCTGGCAAAACAACAGCCCGTCGGAGCTAGCTTCCTGCTTAGCATTAGCATTAGCAACGTAGCCACGGTGAAACTGAACGCGTAAAATGTCGATTTAGCGAAAGCGTTTGCTTCTGGTGGATGTTATCTTCGCTTTGGCGCTAGTGGACGCTGAAGGCAGAGCTAACCGGGGCTGCTGACGCGCTGTGAGGTGCTAGCTAACCGCAGCTAACATCGGCGATCCAGCGGAGAAAGATGGGGTCCATCCTGAGTCGCAGAATCGCTGGTGTTGAGGATATCGATATCCAGGCCAACTCGGCCTATCGATTTCCACCAAAATCGGGTGAGTGATCGGCGTCTCTCGGCTGAATTGTCATAAACATGAATCTTTCATAGCAACAGTAAGCACCGAGCGCACACTGGCGTTAGCTGTTAGGTTTAATTATTGTTTATTTCCTGTTGACTGCCACCATGTAACGTTGTTTGTTACTTAGACAGTGATTGTAAACAATGATAAGCTAATATAAATGTGACTGTTGCCGGTAAGATCACATGTTATGCAGGAAATCTGGAGATATTTACAGTTTTTATGTGTCAGATATCGTGATAATGCTGCTGGCGATGACTGGTTTATTATTAAGTTACGGCAGCATCGTGATCTTAATGCATCAAGTAATGTTTGTCCAGCAAAGCTGAATGAACATACTGAGGTGTTTTATCCACATTAAAACAATGCTGCAATAACTGAGGAACAGATGACATCCAAGACACATGACACACATGTCATCAAATGATTTTTAGCTTTCATAACAAACATCTTGGTTTACAGTGTCAGATGTGTTTTTAATAAGTTCGTCTGTCTCTTCTGTGTTTGAGACACTATCAGTATGTTACTATGTTACTGAGATCCTCCCAAACAATAAAAACACAGCATGCAGATAGTATCTGTAGATGTAGACGGGTGTGTCAGCATGACACCAATAAATCTGACTGTGTAAAACCCATAAAAACCACAAGATATTTTATTGTAGAAAAGAACTTCAGCTGACCAAATAATCTCCTGCATCTCAGCGTACAGCCACGATCACTGATATGGTGATAATAAAGTTACTGTCTTTGTTTATGGTTGGTTAAAATGACCCCTGTTAACTGGACTAGACATTAAAAATAAAAATAGCAGAAAGGAGAATCTGAAAATAAATGTTACCACTTCTGTTTTGAAGTTGCTTAAGTCTTGTTGAGACGACTGTCCTTCTTCCTCTGAAATGACTCCATCATGTTCTGCTCAGAAGAGTCATTATACATTTCCGTGAAGACACTATATTTTTACAGACATATGAGTTGAAGTGACTGCATATGAATTCAGCTACTCATCTTTCATCCTTTCTCTCTCTCTTGTCCTCAGGGAATTACTTTGCGAGCCACTTCTTCATGGGAGGAGAGAAATTCGACACACCACATCCTGAGGGATACCTTTTCGGAGAAAACATGGACCTGAATTTTCTTGGAAATAGGCCGGTGCAGGTAAGAATGGTTGCTCCTCATTTAATCATCTGGGAATTCAGTGCCGTGTATTTTCACCAGCTTTAAAACTACGGTGACACAGTTCTACAGTACTTGGTAGAAAGAAGATCAGTCAAACCGTCTCATGTCAAATAAAGTAGCAGCTTTCATATTGTTGTTGATGTTTCACTAGTTCCCATACGTGACGCCTGCACCTCACGAGCCTGTGAAAACTCTGAGGAGTCTGGTCAACATCAGAAAGGACTCTTTGCGTTTGGTCAGGTGAAGATTGCACAAGACAACATGACGACACCAAAATCACAACAACAGTAAAGAACCGTTTTCTAAGAGTTTCTCAAACCTCCTGATTGCAGGTATAAAGATGACTCTGACACACCGGTGGAAGAAGGTGGAAAACCAAAGGTTCAGTACGGTGTGGAGTTCACCTTCGATGCTGATGCACGAGTGGCCATCACTCTCTACTGTCAAGCATTTGAGGAGTTCTCCAACGGGATGGCAGTGTAAGACTTTGGTCCCAAAACTCCTTTTTTTACAGGGCTCTGCTGGGTCTGAGTAAGCTCTAGCTGTTAATAGAAAAAAGGACGAAACATAGGTTAATTCATTACATTGAAATACTCTTCTAAATCCATTTATACGTCCTGTATGAATTAGATGAACATCCATGTGATTACGGTATCAGATGATCAGATACTCTTACTGACGGTGCTGCATTATTTTAGTGGGGAACATTGTGCCACAGAGATTTTAAACTCTGTTTTATGGGTGGTGAGATTCTAGCCTTAGAGCGCAGACTAGAATAGATGCGGTGGGTCCATAGCAACCACCAGTAACCATGGATACAGAAGATAAGACGAAAAAGATGATCAAAGTAATATTTCATACTGAAGTTGGTGTATTAAAGACGGCAGCCACCAGAAGGTTTTTCTTTTCTGGCAAATGTCTGACTGAACGAATCGACCTTTGGCCAGTGAGATTCCTCCAGCGTCCTGCATGCTGACCATTATTCTCTGTCGCGTACTGTGTGCAGGTACAGCCCTAAGAATCCGTCGCTGGTCTCTGAAACTGTGCACTACAAGCGAGGGGTGAGCCAGCAGTTCTCCATGCCGTCTTTCAAAATCGATTTCAACGAGTGGAAAGAGGAAGACGTGAGTATCTGCAGTTAGTGACTCGATCGCACATGACAAAACCTAACAAGGTTTTGCACGCATCTTTTCCCAGAGGGCTACATCAGTGCACAATATTTGACTCATTACAGACATAAATGCAAACTGAATTACAATAAAATATCTACATCTTTTCTCTTAAAGCTGAACTTTGACCTGGACCGAGGAGTGTTCCCCATGGTGATCCAGGCTGTGGTTGATGAAGGGGACGGTAGGTCACTAGAGCTGCAAAACAAATGTCAGAGGCATATTCAGGAAATACTGAAATTTAGTCACATTAAATAGTATTTCATCATTTGTTATCAATGTTATCAGTTCAGTTGATTGTAATCAGCATTAACCACGGCTGTGTGTGTTCCCTTCCAGACTGCCTCGGACATGCTCACGTACTTTTGGCAGCCTTTGAAAGAGTACGTATACGTTACAATAAAAGTTAATCATTTGAATCTGAACAGAACAAGTTTTTATATGAGCTCAAACTTCTTCTTCTTTTTTTGTTCCTCCAGCATGTTGATGGCAGTTTCTCCGTCAAGCCTCTGAAGCAGAAGCAGATTGTAGGTTCTTATTTCAAAGTTTCCTTTTTAAACCGTTATTCAGCAAATGATTAAAGTCAGAAGTGTAAACTGTGCTGCATATCCTCAGTTTGCTTAAATCAACTTGATGTTTCAGTAAGTCAGTAAAATGTGAAGAACATACTGCACGTGCGACGGCATGTTGTTGATGCGATCCAGGATGTTTTAAGCAGAGCGTCTGTGTTCCTCGTACTCTTCTGCTGCTTTTAAAAAATCTGTGCCGAGCCCCCTGGGAGTCTGGCAATAAGTAGATGTTGAATGTAAACTTGGATGACATGGAGCTCAAAGTAATTTCACAGAGACTCTCTGATTTTTGTGTTTTTGTTTCTGTCCTTGAATATGAAACATCACAGTGATTTTATCTCGTACACCCTAAGAGAGATGGCTTTTATTTTTAAGACTCACTGCTTTCTGAGATGAAGAGAGTGGAGAGAATATGTTATACATTTTGCTTTCTAACGCCCTTGGACCACCTCATCGTGTACACGACCCCATGCTTCTGATACATGAATGTTAAATTCCTGTGACTTTATCTTTGGAGGTGGACCGTGTGAGCTACCTCTTACAGGAGATCTATGGGATCGAGAACAAGAACAACCAAGAAACCAAGGTATCACTCAATATAATACCATGTACATGAATCACAACGCTGTGATGGATCAGTTAAGGTTTATGTGTGTGATCTTTGATTATATTTGTTTTCTCTTTCCAGCCCTCAGACGATGAGAACAGTGACAACAGCAACGAGTGTGTTGTCTGTCTGTCTGACTTGAGAGATACGCTCATCCTGCCCTGCAGACATCTGTGTCTCTGCAACTCCTGCGCAGACACGCTGCGTTACCAGGCCAACAACTGTCCCATATGCAGGCTGCGTAAGAAGTGCCTCATTATTTTAATAACGCTCTGCTCATTAAGGAGCTACATCACTTGTATTTGAAGAGTTGTTGAAGTTTAATATGAAGAATTACTTGTGTGTGTAATTTGAGCCTGTGTTCCTCTTACCAGCCTTCAGAGCCTTGCTGCAGATCAGAGCTGTGAGGAAAAAGCCTGGGGCTCTTTCCCCCGTGTCTTTCAGCCCTGTTCTGGCTCAGACTATGGACCACGAGGAGCACTCAGTAAGTCACATGCACATCTGTGCATAATAAGTTAAAATCTTAAAAAAATGGCTACGATGCCAGCAGCATCAGAGGGAAGCTGGGCATGAAATCGTGCTGAATAACACATTTTTAGCTTTATTGCCTCGTGACGTTCTGCAGTAAAACATTAAAACTGGCTGCAGAATTGGAACAACTGATATTCATAAATGTTAAATTGAGTCCATTCCTACTTGAAAGTGTTTCAAAACAATAGCTCATTTAAAAACAAAGTTAAAAGGAAGGATGTTGATTCATGCCAACTTTTATCTGGCAGCAAGTCGGTAGTTTGCATGCAGGAATCTGAAGTAAAGTCTTCCAGTGTGAGATGAAAACAAGGCACGAGGCTGATGGGTGGCTTTGTTACTTATCTAGTAATTGCGATTGAGCTGACCCTTTTTTCTATAACACTCTTTATAAATATGACATTTGTTTGTCAGCTGTGCATTGTCACCACCAGTCCTCGTCTCTTTGCAGGGCACAGACTCAGTTCCTCCCGGCTTTGAACCCATCTCACTGTTGGAGGCTTTGAATGGTCTGCGGTCAGTGTCTCCTGCCATCCCGTCTGCCCCCCTCTATGATGAAATCAACTTCTCAGGGGGTCTGGGAGGTGACGGCAGACAGCTGAGCTCCCCGGAGCATTTAAGTGATGGCAGTCTGCAGAAAGGAAAAGTCAGCAAGTCACCTGACAGGCAAGAAAACGGCTCCTTACATTAACCTGTGCAGTTTAACTATGAAAGAAGTGTTTTTGATAATTTGTTTTCCTTGTCTTCCCACTCCAGCACCCTTCGGTCTCCATCCTCTCCCATCCAGGAGGAAGATGAAGAGAAGCTGTCCGAGATGTCTGACGCTCAGCCGCACACAATGCTGTCCAGCAGCCCTGCTCCCACAGACGTAAGACACATCTTAACCAGCTGACATTTACACTTTGACTCTGCAGCAAACAAAAGCGTAAAGAAACATTTTTTTGTACCTTCTTCTTCCAGGGCACAGCAACCGAGGATGTGGCAGAATCCCTGTCTCCAGATGATGGTGAGTTTCCTCAGCTGGAGAGTTTTCTTATCACTGTGTGACACTGGTAAAGATTTGCTGTGTCTGAGAGTTGGATTCATTGATATTTACTCTCCCGGGTGATCCAGAGGACAGGATGCATGCTGGAGGAGACATCCTACAGGACTGCAGCAGTGAACACAGCAGCTTGACCAAAACAGAGAGCGACCCACCGGGCGACTTGTCTCTGCCAGGTAAGAAATCCTCTGCCAGGAACAAAGGAAATATGAGGAAAGTCTTCAAACTCTTTCAGATGGGAAAGAAAAAGAAATAGGCAGAATATGTGTATTGTTTTACTGTGTATATAATCTCTTTATGTATAAAATCTTATTCAGTACAGACCTGTACTTTCAGCTGATCAAGCAAAGTCCTGATTTGACTGCAGCTCCTTAAAACTGTAGCATCATCAACTTCAAATTGTCTGATTCTTGCTTGTTTTTTTACTTCTTTCTGGATGATAAATCTGTTCTGTTTCTCCTCTTAAATCCAAGACTCACCGCTGTGATTCCCCGTGCTTTGCATCTAACCTGTGTGCTGTTTTACTTCTCTGTTTCCTAACACTCCTCTTCTCTTCCCTGCCATCCTGTCCCCTCGTGCTGCCTGACTTTGGGCAGCTCTCGGTCCTGATGCCTGCTCTATTGGTATGGAGGAATAACTGTGGTATGTAGGCTTTCCTGTCTGCTCTGCTTCTCTGTGTAAGAGCTCTACCGCTCTCACTGAATCCTGTTCTCTATAAATCAGTTTGTCGTCATCTATCACAGCTAGAAAAAGAAAAAAATCCAGCGGGTATTATCAGGTGAACTATCAGGTGAATTATCAGGAGGCCTTGCAGACAAGGCCTTGGATCTTGTTAAGAATGAGCAGCATTTCCAAAGTATTACTGGAAACCTTAATTTTTTATTTGCTTATCTGTTGCTTCTTCCTCACCAGGGTCATCAGAATCAACAGAAAGCCTGAAAAGTCAGAGCACAAACTGTTCCAGCCAGCCTCTCCTGTGTCCTGCGAGCAGCATTCATATGGAGGATGAGCACCTCAACCCCTGACTCTGATCCAGCCTTTTACCCTCCCATCCATCAGAACAGATTTATGCTTTACAAAGATCATCCACTCCCTCTATTCCTTTGACCCCCCTCCTCCCCCACCAGCCCCATCCTCTGCTCGTGTGATCGGAGCCAACAAAGTCCTGGAAACCTAGTCCACCATAATGAGGAAGGACTGCGTTTACCCTATTCTATGACTGAAGATTTAAAAAAAAGAAAAATGTTTCCAGAGAGCTTTGAAAACATTGAATTAACTGTCAGATGGTGTTCAGTTGTGCGTCTTGACCCGAGTTGTGGTCTAGTAATGTGGATTCCAGAGATATTTCACTACCTGTCACGGTGGTGCTTTTAAGCACACTTACTTGCTTGACACTAAATTCAGAAGAATTTCTAAAATACGGTTTGTGTTTAGATATCGTATTCATGCGTGAAACACATTAATGAGTTGTTTTTTCAGGCAGGTTGATTTGGGTTATGAGCAGAAACTTTGAAAACATTACTTATGTATCTGTGTGTCCATTTCAAGTGATTTTGCACTCCAACAAAATCGTTTATAATCCATTCCTTATAACAAGAGTTTATGATGGGATAAGTTAAAAGTTTTATGCAGTCTTAAACATCTAAATGTCACTTTTTGTTATTATTTCAAATTATGTGATATCTATGTATCATAACTGTACTAGAATCCTGTGTAGTTACTTCAAAATTGTAAACTTGCATATTACAAATAGTAAACAAAAAAAAAAAAGATTAAATAATTCCTGATATTGAAGTAATGGAAGTAGATTCAGTTAACATGCACATTATTTAAGACTTCAGTAAGAGCTACAGATTCACATCCTAACAGCTGAACTCAAAGATGGCTAAAGCCTGCAACAAGCCTAGATGCTCCAGCTACATGTATGCTGACTCAGTACGGCACAGTGACGTGTGCTTGTCGTAGATGTGGCACATCTGTACGGTCTTTGTGGCAACGCCAGTGTCTGCTTATGTGATGTAGCTGCAAAAAAAACAAAATGGGTCAGGTGTTTGTGCGGCTGCAACGCCTTTACTTACCTTGGTCCTGTATGTGTAGCGCCATGCATATAGATCTTTGTGCCTTGAATTGATATGGCTGCCTGCTTGTTGCATTGGACATTAGTGTTCTTATAAATGCCACAATATACAAGTTTTCAGCCCGTAGACAGGATTTTTTGATGCTAATGTACAGAGCCTTTTTTTTTTTTTCTATCGCAAACTTCATGCTACTGGAAAATGTATCTTGTCATTGTTATTCCAAATATTAAACTGAACTGTTCATTTACTATGTTATCGCCATGTATCAATTATGCATTTAATCTTAGTATTTAGGTTAAAGTGGATTCGTCTAATGTACGTTTGATTGGAAGGAACACATCCAATGCAATAAATGCAAACGTTGCATTTTAATAATTGGGCTAGCATTTGCATGTGAATTTGTAGAGGCTTAAACCTCACTGCTCTTTAGTAACATGGTTATTTTGTCTTCCCCTCCCCTCCTCTTCTGTGCCATTTCAACTTGACACTGTGCCTTCCTGTTCCCTTTTTTGACCACTATTGACCTGGTATCCAGGAAAACTCCACAGTAGGTGGTTTGTGGCTCTCTGTTAAATCAATACCCGTCTTTCCTGGTGTGTATAGCAGCATGTGTATAACAATAAAGAACAAAGATTCTGTACTTCAAACTACCAGTTTTCTGATCCATCATAATATTCACTTTTGTTAGTTTCCTGAAAAGAATCATTTGTTCCAACACCAACTGCAGTCACATATTTGGTATATCAGTTTGTATTATTTGTATAATGAAAAGAGGGCTATTAATTTGACATTAAAAGGTAACTTTAGATGTAGTGTGTACGAAATCTTAATCAAAATGTGCCTTCAAGTTAAGAGGAGGGGTAGTATAAGACCACAGTATTAGAGTTTATGACCAATGGGATTTTGCAGACTACTTTTTAGTGAACTCAATCACTCACTTGTGCCTCAAAGGACTGTCAGGCTTTATCTCGTGGCTGTGAGGGTAAAAAACATCACATCTAAATCTACAGGGACAAAGTCAGTGCTCTGTTATCAAGGATTTACAATGTGTGTGTTCATATAGAGGGAAAAAACATCTATTTTGTCTACATTTCTGTCTCTGACACTGGTCAGTACTACATAGATTCATAAAGTCATAGACGTATGTGTAAATCTGGTGTGATCATGGAAAAGTCCAGGCCTCTGTCTGGATAAGCGGTGCCCTCTGGTGGCTTCCTGTAGATTCTGGTTACGCCACAGTTTTGCAAATAAGACATGGACCATGGACTGCTGTAAAACCTCAAAGTCAGGCTTTCGGTTAATCTTCCACCTGAGAGGCCTTACGGACCTGTGAGTTTCTGATTAATAGGACGTCTGTTCAGTAACAAGGCGTGTCGTGAGATGGTCACGGCTGGCTCACTTGGAAGCAGTGCCGCAGGTGAATAAGCTTCCTCTGGTACCTGAAGGCTTACGGATAAAACAGTAGCCTACAATGTCCATCAACAAATTAACTGACTCGGAGCCAAGTGGCTGACACACACACACACACACACACACTGGCTCATTTACAACCTTAGTCTCAGACAAAATAGCAACCCAAGACTTTGTACAGATACTGACTGTCACTGAAGCCACAGACTGCAACAAGCAGTTGGTTTCAGTCGATTCCTCTATGTTGCCAGAGGCAACCACACTGGGACAGTTTCCTAGAAGTTACTGCTTAACTGACATCATCAGATCCATCATGCTGTCCGATGTGTGTTAAAGGAAGTAGTGACAGACATCTTCTATTTATTCAATAATCTGTTTCATCAATAGCATGTCTGTCTGTCCTGGGAGAGGGATCCCTTCTCTTCCTGAAGTTTCTTCCATCCATTTTTTTCTTTTAAAAAATGTTAAAAGTTGTTGTTTTATTCTCAATATGGAAAGTTTTTTCCTCACTTGAATTGAGGGCGTCAGGACAGAGAATGTCGCTCGCTATGCAGACTGTAAAACCCAATGAGGCGACGTGATTGTGATCTTAGGCTATATAAATTAATTAGAGCTAGCTTATTTCGCAAATGCAAACAAATCTTGTTAACAAAAAAACATTCATTTTAGTGAGATGACGGTCAGCAAGATAGCATCAACAAATCTTCTTCAACAATCTTTTTTTTTTTTTTTCAATGTTGGCCCTGTTACCAGACACTAGATCGTATCATGCTATCACCGAATGTAGTAAGTGTGAAATACTTGGATTGTGTGAGAGGATAAGCTGTTTTCCAGGTAATGTGATGATCACTGGACGCGTGGTCAGGCACAGGGGAGGATCCACTTCAGCTGGGAATTACTGGAGACTGTAACAGGCTGAAGGACAGTGCAAACCAATCCAAGCTGGTTTTGTATCTAAACAGAAAATAGGTACCATGAATTACCACCAAATAAAAAACTATCAACATACAAACTAAATACATTGGGAGCAAATATCTGGATGTATTAATTAACATTCACTCTTACTCAAGCAGCTCAAACATCAATATTTTGCCAACATAAACGTTAAGAAAAGCCATTTGTGGTTTTCTATCTGTAGGATAAACTGCCAGCAATATGGAGATGCATACGGTCAGAAAATTACAAATGGGACCATTGGAACTGTGATGCATACAACACTTACATAGTGTTTTATTTTTCACCTGAATTTTGAAACAATCATTTTTTAAGGTGTTTCAGGTTTCAAACATATTGACGTTCCTCTGCAGTGTTGATTAACTGCTGCTCTCTGCTCAACTGGACCAACAGGTGGACGCCAGTGTAAAGTTTACTGAGTATTCAGTTACACTGTGGCCTCAAGCGTGCCTGTAAAAACATAATACACTGAGAAATGATGTGTGCAAGTGTGTGCGTATACACACACGTGCTGTAAATGAGATTAGGGTCTATGACAGTCAGCTAGAGACTGTCAGCGAGTGAGACATTTTCTAATCAGCTCTCGTATGTTGCATTATAATAATCTAAAGAGCCAAAGTTCTGTTTCCTTACCTAAACCTTTTTGAATTTATTAGCTTGTCTGAAAAGCTGAAACACATGTCTGGGATTCTAAAAACTCAACCTTGTCACTCAGCAGGCTATAACAGGCTGTTTTATGAGGCCTTGAGGAATTATTTCCAATCGCCCCTCCCTTCACAGGCCACATCGATTGACAAGAGTTGCAGGTCAGAAAAGGTCGATCCATCTCTGGACAACTGCGCCCGAGTTCTCCTCCAACATCTGATGATCACACAAACAGAGATGTTCCCGTATTTGCGAACGGCCAGCTGACCGGATGACGTAGGAGATTTCCCATTCATCACGGTAGTGAATGCCAAGAGGAAGCAGTGGAGTGAAACAATAATCCTGAAAACAATTCTATTTTGGTTTGATCTCTTGAGACTACATTAAACAATATTAGGGCTAAGCTTAAATCCAGGCGAGTAAAGCCTGTTTTTCTGCAGAGAATTATACAAGGCCACTTCAAAAAACAGGTTGTTTACTGTCATCATTTGCAGATGCAGATTGCAGATTTCATAAGTTAAGCTTTTGGAAAAGTTCAGTCACACAAGAATACTGTTGTAAACTATTAGCAACACTACAATATGATTTCACAACCATAATAAAACATATCTAAAAGACAGGAACACATTTAGATGAAGATTCATAATATAGATTTAGATTTAACTTTCCATGAAAAAACTAATTTGTGGTCAATTGACAGGATTTGTCAGTCTGTGTAAACAGGGTTACCTCAGGGCAGTCAAAGCCAGTCCTCTCTCATTTAATTAGTCTGTGTTAAACCTCTTTGAGGCATGAAATCATCCCAACAGCAATCCTCACAAATCTCCACCCTCACTCAGTAAATTTGAATTAGCCCACATCGGCCTATCACCGGATTCAGTCACACCACCTCTCGCTCATCCCCACTCTGAAAAAAACACACACCGGAAAAATACAGTCCATGCATGTGCCGACATACGTGTGCCAACATACGTGCAAAGTTAAAACTAATCCTAATCTGTCATCACGTCTCAACAGCGTCTTTTTCCTGTCCAAGGTGAACGTTGATTTAATTAATCAGACTGAATCATTCTCATCTGGTCCAGCATAAAGTCTCATCATCACAAAATGATATTCATTACATAACCTATATACACTTTCTAAAAATAACATATATTTTCTTTTTTAAGATGTAGGAAAAACACAACTAATTGCTGTCAAAGCCCAACGCTGAAGTTAATCCAAATTAGTGTCTAATTATGATACATACCATGAAAAGCTGCATTTATTTATTTCTGTGTGGGGTGGGTTGGAGTCTGGGATATTTAAAAACATACAAATCGTGCAAGAAATACCCCAAGAACAAATTGTCCGTCATGTGAGCACAGGGGATTTAGAGACTTTGGAGACACGTGTCCAACTGGCTATCCTACTTTGAGACGACCACTTCGCAGTGTGAGATCAGAGACACAGAGGAGCTGGAGGGACACGCAGGTCAGCATCTTGCCCTCTGAAGTGAGCCACATCGCAGTCAGAGCCGTAGGACAAACTCAGAGGGTTTTGCTGGCGGGGTTCGACTGAATCACAGATACAACATTTTTATTACAAGAGGCTGGAAAAGAAGACGACAAAAGACTTCTGACAAATATTCAGAACCTCTGTTCTTGTGTTATTGAGACATCATGACACAGCAGGTCAGCGGCTCACCGTTCTTCAAGCCCTTCTTCCTGAAGACGCCTGTCAGTCTCCTGCGACAGAGACGACACACACTCCCCGCCAGCGAGTTCAGAAACCTCACGCCACAAGATGCCATCAGTGTGTTTGAGATAGAGAGAGAAGGTAAATCAAGCTTCTGCTGTTCACTAACAGACCATATTTAACCTGTTTTAAACCTGTATATCACAAGGTAAGAACTCAACTGACATTCTACAATGTAAACGAAAATATACTGTATTTCTATTCAGTCATTGGAGAAGCTATAAATCTCTTAAATATTATTTGGATGTTAAACATTGTATAAGTGCCAGTTTTTAATTGAGAGGAACAGATTTCTTTCTCTGATCATCATCATCGTGACTCTCAGGACACGACACCACTGTATCAACTGCTTCTCTTCACACCCTCAGCATTTGTCTCTGTGTCTGGAGAGTGTCCGCTTACCCTGGATGAAGTGCTTAACTTCCTGGGTCAGTGCCCTGAGCTGTCGCTGGGTTGGTTTGAGGAGGGACAACTGGTAGCTTTCATCATCGGCTCTGGCTGGGGCAAGGAGAGGCTTTCACAGGTATGAAGACACAGAAACTGTAAAGAAGACCAAATATTTCTTCTCCATGCAAGCTGATCATTTTAAAAAATTTGCTGTGATTCATATGAATTTTGGCTCATGGCTGCTTTTGATGCCTTCTCTGTAATCTCTTTTCTCCAGGAGGCGATGACTCAGCATGTCCCAGACACCCCTGCTGTGCACATCCATGTGCTGTCGGTGCACCGTCACTGTCGACAGCAAGGAAAGGGCTCCATCCTCTTGTGGCGCTACCTGCAGTACCTGCACTGTATACCAGGCCTCCGCCGAGCTCTACTGATTTGCGAGGAATTCCTGGTGCCCTTCTACCAAAAGGCCGGATTCAAGGAGAAAGGGCCATCAGCCATCTCCATATCCAACATGCAATTCCAAGAGATGGAGTACACGCTCGGTGGTCAGGCGTACACAAGGCGAAACAGCGGCTGCTAGTCCATCAGCCCCTACCCCACCCTCCTTCCACTTACTCACCTCTAACATGGACTCAGGGCAGAAGAGATTAACACAACATAGCTGACAGATGGACAGATAAGGGCACAGAGCCAGCATGCAACAGTGGACTGGGTTCAGAACGGGTAACGAGGTCTTACTGGACCTCCTCCTGTCAGAACCTCACAGTATCCCACCAGACAAGGACTGTGTGAGGACAGAGGGGACAAGAGTGGATTCATGCTACAAAGAGGAACAAGTGGCTTTGCAGTTGATGATCTGACTTATCAGACATCAAATTATATCCCTTCTGTTAACAGTAGCATCTTGGCTTTGTGAGTTTAATGTTGTTTTTTCCATTTATGTATTGGTTTGGATTTATTTACGCAATTTATAAAAAAAAAAAAACAAGATATGCTTTACATCTGGGGTTGTAAAAGTTGATATTAAAATTGTCGTCAAAAGGATTTTGCTGTTTTTTTTGTTGCGTAATTTGAATAAACTGATACAATCTCCAACAGGCATTTTCTGGTGATTGAGAAAAAGTCACAGACCGTTTAAATTTGTAGATTTTTTTTTACTGTTGTTTTCAGTTACATGTGGGTAGACAGGTAGCTAAAACACTACCATGTTTAAAACAATCATCACTTCTTGAGAAGCAATAAACAAATAAAAGAAAACATTCGAGTGCTCAGCATAATGTAACAAAAATATGGCAGTAGTTGGTACATTTATCAACAAGGCACCAAAGGTATCAACATTTGATTTTTGTCCCTGCTTCTGTATGAGGTTGCCTGAATAATAATAATAAAACCTTTGTCTGGAGTGTGAATGTAAAAAAATCCTTCTCTCTGTACCAGCGCTGGCTTCTCTAATTCCCTCCTCACATGTAAAGGGCAGCTGGGAGCTTTGATGAGGTTCAGAAGTGCCATACCTTTGTTTCACTTGACAGTGTAGGAGTGACAATGACTGCCGGTGAACAGGGAGGTGATTAAAGGAAGTCCTTAAGATGAGTGGCATAGGTATTCATACAGACAGAGTAAAAAAAACACAAAGTATATTGTCATCGTTCACAGAGAAGGGGACAGTCACACAGGGGCAGAGTGGAGACACAGACTGGCTGATATCGTCCGTCAGTCCACGTCTTTTGACCTGATGCCCTCCTGCTGCGCTCGCACTGGTGACACTTCAGTGGAGGTGGGCGTTGAGGTCGTACTTCTCGCAGAATTTGTCCGTGAAGGGGATGCACGTGAGCAACTCGCACCAATCACACTTAATTGGGTAGACATAGAAGAGCACCACAAGGCCTGAAAAGAGCCCGACAAACACCAGCAGGAAGACGATGATCTGACAGCGTTTGCGGTACAGGTCCATGCGGCCGAAGCTGATGTACGGTAAAAAGGCGAAGGACAGGAAGAAGCCAGAGATGAAGCCACATATGTGGGCAAAATTGTCGATCCAGGGCAACAGCCCAAAGGCAAAGAGAAAGAGCACCACACACAGCAGCTTGGTGAAGGCCCTCCAGGGCTGTGCAAGGATCTGCCAGCTCTGAAACAACTCCACAAACAGGCAGGCCAGGATCCCAAACTGAGAGCCGGCTGGCCCCACCTGTTACAGAGAGAGATGGACGTAAGCCTCCAAAACTGCACGTTAAACATTTATAAAACATTGTATGACTCATTAATACGCTGTTATATTTCTGCAGTGATATTTCATGAGTGTCCGTGACTGGTGATCACCTCTGCTCTGTAGGGCAGGAAGATGGCTGAAGCTAAGTTGCCAGTGATGCCACTGAGGATGTAAATGATTGAGATGCGCAGCCAGCCCGCCAGTTTCTCCAAGTCCCTCAGGATGGTCATCTGGAAAGCCACCGACACCAGGCAGTGAAGGATCCTGGGAGGACAGAAAGGAACAAACTGCTCATGTGTGTGCAATGTGACATATGTGTGCGTATGCGAGTGAAAAGCTGCACGTGTGGCGGACGTAATTCCCCCCGCGGAGAAGAGGCAAACCCCTCAACAGCCCGAAATACTTTGCCCATCAACAAAATCAGTCTCTATCTCATTGAAGCTTAATGAGTTCGTGTAGCGAGGGCACTTTGTTTAATTACCCTGGAGACGGATAACAGACAGCATGACGATGAAGCACGAGCACTGCTCCTCTTAACTGTGAGGTCAACTCTCTGAGCTGACTGACTGACTTCTATCACAGGAACGTTTAAGCACTTCAGTAAAATACTTTTCCATTTACCACCGATAGCAAGTGATGTACATTTAGCCATCACGTGTGGTTTTTATTGAACTACCGATCGACTATTACCTGCACCGCTATACACTACTGCATTTCTGCATGCATACAGTTAACAACCAATAACCTCACCTTTAGCCATTGCATGCTTTTTTGTTCTGTTGCTTATTGTTTGTCTTTTTATATCAGTCTCTTACATACTTGCTGAATGTCTCCTTATCTTGCTGTGCGTTCGTGTTGTTGTGATGGGACTGTGAGTACAATAAGAGCTACTGACGACTGAGATCAATTTCCTTATACCTGTGTGTGCCAAACATATTGGGCCGATAAACCGGACTCTGATTCTGATCTTTTAATCATCTTTGTCCTCACCGCTGGTGTGTAGTGTCCTTGAAAACACTGATCTAGTGTAAGAGATAAAGCTGTCTTTCTGCTCTTTTGAAATTCATAGACTGACTTTATCTGCTAAATTGTGCTTCTGGTTAGATTTGCTTTCATTTTCTACTATCGTGTCTTTTTTTCTTTTACTTTAAAGGTCCACTGTGTAGAGTTTGGGGGATCTATTGGCAGATATTAAATCAGATTTTAATCAAATACATCCTTTTTCCCTTTTGTCAGTATCAGGTAAATCTTAGAATGAGCAAAACTACTTTCTATGGTCCTGACAGCTTGGACTCACCCAGCATGCAGGAAAAGTGAGAGCCAGAGCCTGTAAAACTGATCTGGGATCTCAGGATTGAGGAAAGGCAACAGGCCGCATACATCATCCATGCAGTGCACCTGAAAAAAAGATAGGAAAGGAAAAATATTATTGATGTGCAATTAACGATCAAAGATCACAGATGAAATGCAAATAAAGACATATTCTACAAATTCCCAACATGGAAAATATTGGATGAGCTCTCACTTTATCTATTTTCGTATTTAGGAAATAAACAGAATGGGACACACGATTAAAATAGCAACAGCAAACATTTTATATTTTTTTATGAAACAGTATCTCTCCTTTTTCCTTATGAGAAGTTAAAATGTGTTATTTGTATCAATAAGGACAAAGTTCCTTACTTGAGAGCAGAGCGTTGCCTCCTCATGAAAGTAGCCCTTCATGAAGTCACAATATTCTCGGGATGTGATTTCACACCTTGGAGAAAAAAAACAACAAAAAAAAAGTACCAATTAGCGAATCAATAAAATAAATAAAGTAGTGATACATAATGTGTCCAGGATAAATGTTTGTCACAGGATCATTTGAAGGCTCTTCTCACCTCCCTTTGGTTCCAATGCAGCAGGGTCGGCCTGTGATGGTACAGTCTATGTGAGGCAGGTTGGTGTGGTTCCCTGTGTTGTACCTGGTACAAACCTAAAACCCAGAAAAAAGATTTTTTTTTAAGTTTTTGATAGCGTTAGCATTTTATGTCTAAATACCAGAGAGGGTTTTCCTGTACTCACTGGCCACTTTGTGATGTCATCAGGCCATTCATGAGGTGATACTGACGCAGGCTCTAGACATATCCTGTAATGACACAAACGATAAAAAACACTATATTTATAGGCATCAGCATATTTATATAGAGCACTTTGAAATGGATGACCTTTACCATAATATCTCACCTGGGGTCCTGATGACACACAGAGCCGTACTGTCTGTCGTTACCATTTAACTGCGGCGTGCTGGAATGCCTCGGCCACTTCACCCACACAGCTAGAGTACTCTAGAAATAAAACCATAATAAAACAGATGGGGTCACGACTGCCCACGGCTTCTATCTGTCGTTGAATTTTTAAACGTCAAGGAACACAAATAAAAATGACTGGAGTTGTTTACTGACCGAGCACTCCTCCTCTGAGGTTTGGACACAGCCAGAGCGATCGTTCCGCACACAGCAGGCAGAGTTGCGCTCGATAGCTCTCTTTTCCCTGATAAGCTCATGCACCTGCTTGTCCTGCCGCATGCATGGAGAGTATTTGGCCCCCAAGTGGATCAGAGATTCCTAACCATCGGTAGAAGGGAAAATCAAAAAATGCTTTATTTCAAAATATTTCCACACGATTATTACTTGTATTATTTTTGAAACATCATCAAGAGAAGCGTGCTTACCGAACCCGGCCCGATCCAGAAGTTCTCTTGCTGTACAAACTTGACATTTTCATACACACCTTTGTTTCTTAAAACCTAAATAAAAGGAGGATAATTAATCTTAAATGAGTCGTAATGAGACGGAATGTTATCATTCAGCTGTTACTTACAGAATCAACCGTTTCATGCTGGGAGAAACCCACTGGCGCAATACCATAGATGCATACAGCCAGGATGGTGATGAGTAAATGAACAAAGGTGATCCAGTATGTAAAAAAAGGCCTAGAGGACACAGAGAGTATGCAGTTCAATAAAAGAAAAGCAGCGGTCAGCATCCATCAGTGTCAAGAAGCAGAGAAAAAGCGCTCATTAGTCGGATGTGGGGATATGTAGTACCTATGGTCATCCATGTCCTCTATCTGCCTCTTGACGTAGCTGTCAATGCGCTTGCGGTAGGTGCGGTTTGTGAGCTTTCCTACCATGCCCAATCCATACGGCCTCTTCTCTCGGGCAAAAAGCTTCTTGACAGGTACAACGATGCGCTGACCACGCCGCTGCCCGGTAACGCTCACAACCTCCTGCCGCAAGGGCACCTTTGGTGGTCCTGGAGTTCCTTCTTTGGCTTTGCGCCACCCTCGCTCCAGAGGTCTGGGAGAGTTAACACAGGAGAGAAAAGGGGGAATGAATTTCTTCATCATGTCGTTCATTATCTGGGAGTTCTGAAATAGACTTTATACTCTTGATTGAGACTAGATAATATTCATATTCGTATCAGACTGGTATCAACAGAGCTTAGAAAAACTAATCTCACATCTCTTTTTCTAATGTTTGCCTTGTAGACTGCAAAATAGACTTCAAATAGCTATGAATGCATCCATTTGCACCTTTGAATCTCAATATACAATTAAAGATACTTTGGCACAAGCGCCTCACACGGCATTATTTACAATGCGTCTATAGGTTTGGTCAAGTAGTGCAGGGCTGCTAGTCAATGAGGTTATGTAAAATATGGAAACAGAAGTAGAAGCCCATTAAATATGTCAATCACCACGACTCCTTCAAGATCTAAAATTGCCAGCCCACCCCTTCTTACAGGTAACATGAATGAGTGTGAATCATTATTTTTAAAAAATGGTGTTATCAGTGCAGCCTGAATCCCTGCGGCCACAGTCTAGTAACTTACAGCATGAGGTGACTTCTCTCCAGCTCTGTCTTATCTAGGGCACTGCCTGTCAGCTCCGTCTCATCGTTCTTGCCGCTGGGCTCTGCATCTTTCATGGCCGCCTCAGATGGAGACTCAAACACCTCGTCAGCATACGTGGACAATTCCTCCTGCATCAGAATATCCTAGAAAGACCATAGTGAAAAAAGAACAGTGATTAGAGGATCAAAAAGTCGTAATGTCAAGAGTTTAAAAAAAATAACAAAATATGGATACATAATAGCGACAAACACTGCTGTTTTTTTTGTCGTACTCTGGCAAAGAAAGATGTGTCCAGTTCATCAGGAAAGTCAACCATGTCCTCCTCCATGAAGCTGGCGGGGGTGAAACTGCGTCTTTGGGCCCGTCTTAGAGTGCTCTCCCTTAATGAGCGCCCCTGAGAAACACACACACAGAAACATAATATGTATTCACAGTGGTGAAATTTTCCATCACAACTGGTAATATATAAATACATTATAAAATCAAATACAAAGTGCAGAAACAAACACGTAGACAAACAATTCGGTACAGTTATCTTCAACTATTGCATGCATTTTACGCTTTAGTCTTTCACCTGTCGGTGGGTTTTGTCCCTCTAGCTCACCTTGACGAGCGCTGCTGCGGCCCTGAAGCTCATCTTTGCCACAGACTCCCTCTTCCGTCGGCGAGGCAGTCGGTTGAGACCTGAGCGGGAGCTGGTGAAAGAGCAAAGAGAGGCGGCTCCGGGGGTGATGGGGGTCTGAGGCACGCTGTAGCCATCCACCTCCTCCACCATTCGAAAGGCTCGTCCTCGCGCCAACGGGTCCACAATCTGGAGATCAGTGGGTTCAACAAGTGGTAGTTAGAAAGAGCCAAATAATATGAGGAGGCCATGTTTTACCTCAGACATTTCACGTCTTAATATAGAGAGATTTAACACAAGAGACGGGCTAACGTAAGGAGATTATTTGGTCAAGATGCACCTGTGTGCCAAGATCATTTTCCAATTTAAAGCACATGAATCTCCACCATCTGCATGATATATTTTCATTACATAAATATGGATTCAACAGGAACAGGAAAGCCACTCAGACACTCCTTTACCTTTTGCATGCCATGCTGTGAGGAGGGGACATAGAGAGGAGGTGGGGTCTCAGTGCTGGTTAACGAGATGTTGTCCTGGCTGGGCAGATCCATCTCTCGGATCACCTGTGGTTTCAGCTTTCCATAGCGCAGGCTGCAGTGGCGCAGGCTCTTTCTCTGCCATTTCTGGGTAGCATCGCCGTCCTTGCTGACCCCAAACCAGTCCGCTGTTCCCCTAACACCACAAACCACACTGACCTTTCAGCTCTGAGCCACGAAACACCTGCTTCATTTCGTACAGACAGATTTAATGCTATAGATACAGAGACACTCATGAAGATCCTCTTAAGAGGCGTGCACATGGAAGAGTGGGTGGGCAAACATGTGTAGCACTGATAAGACCACATTTCTGTGGATGTAAAAAAAAAAAGTGTCCTAGCTACTGAAAGTAATAGGACAGGTAGAGCGAACAAGCCCGGGCATGTTTATGTCCAGACACTGTGGGAAAAGACTGGTAGCCAGGTACACACCCACCCACACACACACACACACACACACACACACACACACACACACACTCTGACTGAGAGTCAATGTTCAAAGAACGGGAGAGCAAGAGAAAGATTACTGGAGTTTTAATGCCGCAAATAAAATCCAACTTCTTCACATTTTCCTAATCCTAATTGACGGACGCAGAAAGCAAATCCAATTCACACAGAGAGAGAGGGATTTTTCGGAGGTTTTAATTGTGTCCTACTCCACTTCCCACATGGGCCCATTCCACCAAACCTTGATGAATATACAAGCAATCACGTTGTTGAAGTCGAAGCCTAATAAGTACCAGAGCAAACAATGTTATTGCACCCTAAGGGCAGGAAGTGGAAGTGGAAACATTCTTCAAAGGAAAGTTCAGGCTGTTTCTACACTAATTACCAGCTGCAGAGTGTGTGTTCAGTGAAGTTCGGTTAAAATCCATTTCTAGTTAGCTCAGCTCGCTCTTTCTCTCAGCGAATAGGGTTTGCTGGTTGCCTGTTCTTCTGCTCTGTGCTATATGTCGTGACATGATTAGCTTATATTCTAGAGTATGTATGTCTGTCTTTGCAGCAGTAGACATGCCCTCGCTAACCTACTTTCATATGATTATGGTTGAACATAGATATGATCCAGACATATCTAATCAGTATCCACTTAAGAAGCCATAGGACCCAGCATGTCAGCCTTTAAAAAAACACTGACTCACTAACAAGTACCACTCGGAGGCAACAACTTATTGTGATGAACGCTGTTTCACAGATGTTTGGGGAAATGTGTGGCCCCTCCCGCTGCCCAGCTGGGTCATTACTGTAACTCTAAATACACAGGAACTGGTAACAGGAAAATGCTTTTAGTTTCAGGTCCTCTTCTGACTCATCTAAAAAGAAGTCTTTGTGGCAATGACACACATCTGTAACTGCCAGTGACTGAGCAGGAAACAAAAACAATTCTTGTGAATCTTGTGACATGTGCTTCATATGTGACACTTTCAATGTGAACAGAAAAGGGGCGATGTGTAAGAATTCTTATTTAAAACATTCAGAAATTAACTAAAAGTATCAGAATATGAAGACGCAGTGCTGACCTTATTTTGGAGAAGTCTTTGTTTCGTCTTTCTACCGACGTCAGCGTCTCACTTATTTCCTCATAGTAAATAAGTATATATACACATTTGACACCAGACTCTAACACTTGCAGTCATGTGCGGGACTTCCTGTCCTGCCGTACCTGAGCAGGGTTCTTGAGAGCGAGTGGTGTTTCCTGGTGCTGCGACGAGCAGCCCGCTGCCCCTTAATGGGCACCGTGTTAATCCGCTCAAAGCGCACCTTTCTGCTGCTGTGACCAGGCAGAGCAGGGCCGGAAGGTGATGAGAAGAAACGGAAAGGAGGAGAAGAAGGAAAGAGAAAAAAGACAACAACAGGCAGTGAGAAGGAAAAGTGCATCTAGACAGTGCTGTAGCGGACACCATGCAGAGAAAGCAAAGCAGACGGTTAGGTTAAGACTCACAACATTAGGAAAGTTATTTCCAGGCAGATGACATCAAGATTTTTAACAAGAAACAGACATGCAACTAGGAAAAAGGTAAGGTAAGCAGGAAGGCACGGGTTGCCAACATCCTCAGTTTAACTCATGACTCTTATATAAGCATGTGCTGCTTGTATTACATAGCATTTAATTCCATAATCTGCAACCTTGAGACACATACTGTAGTCTGTCAGATGTAAAAATAAAAAATAAAAAAAAACAAAAGCAAAAAAATAACCATATTTGCATGCATCTCTGTAAAAGAGGCGTCACACATCAAGATGTCTATGTAAAAATTCAGCGCTATGTTGCAAACGGCCTTTACCTCTTTATGGTCTGAGTGATGGATGACTGGCGTTGTAAGACAGGCCGCCGGGTGTCAAAGAGGTCTCGGGGTGGCGACTGGAGGTGAGAGGTCTCCACTGGCATGCTGATACTGCGCAGGAACCCCTGCCTCTTCACCGGCTACATGAGTAAGAAGGCATATGAAAAGTGTCAGCACAAGTCACGACAAAAATAATAAAACTAAATGACAATAAGGAGGGTGGGACTTTGCAAGAAAGAACACCTGAACAAAAGTGGGAGGCTCGTCCAGTGACATCTGAGTTGTGGGAATGTCCAGTCTGAGCCAGGGAGGTTTCTTCCTCTGCAGGCTGCTGGTGCTCTCCCGCCGTGGTTCAGCCATGTTCTCTGTCCCACCCCAGGCCTGCCAGCTGCACAGAAAGAGAAGGAGAAGACGCTGTTATTAAAAAAAGTCTCAATTAACCACATATACTCTTAAGTAACTCCCATTAAAAAACATCGTCAAAACCTCAGGGTATTGTTTGCAGCTTAAAACACACAGTAATGGCCACAATGACTTTGTGCTGTGAAATTGTTTCACAAGAGGGTGCTAAGGGCCCTTATTTGATTCAAGCATTACCGTTTACATATTTCTATTCATTAGACAGCAAAGCAGAAACCACGGAGAACAGACCAAAATTGTTCACAGGGCCATTAAAAGTGGCAATAAATATTTGTGCTGGAGAGTGAGGAGGCTCACAGCCTTAAAACGAATCCCTTAATTCTACAGCTGAAGTCAAACTTAATCCCTGTTTGTGGCTAAAAGTTGATATCCTTCCAGCAGACATCTATAAGAGTCTAATGACTATGTATGCATTCCCATGACGAGGCCTGTGGGCCCAGGGAGGTGCACAATAAACCTCACCATCAGAGAGCCCCTCTGTAGCTGCAGCCTTGTTATCACCAGCCTTGTATTTTATTGTCCCACTGCCTAACCTCACTTCTCTGGGCCTGGTGGTTCATTTCCTGTCATTTTCTTAATTCCCATGGTAAAACTCAACTCTTTTAGCCCTTCACAGTACACAGCCATCATTTGCACTTCAAACGA
The DNA here is from genome assembly GCF_904848185.1 of Acanthopagrus latus. Lineage (NCBI taxonomy): Eukaryota > Metazoa > Chordata > Actinopteri > Spariformes > Sparidae > Acanthopagrus > Acanthopagrus latus. The sequence continues at coordinate 19,937,518 of NC_051061.1, forward strand.
TCGAGTATTATCCAGCAAAAATGTGTGTATGCATAGTCAGGAATTCATTTTTGATTAAGGCAATTCTTCCTTCTGCAGACAAGAGGACCTAACTAAATAATAACTGCCTTTCTGCAAAGCACAAATGTGCAAACTTGCGAAAAAGGGTGTCTCCTCAGTTACGGAGCTGTTACAAAACCAGATTAATTTGGAAAATGCCTTTCCCATCCTTAGGTTATTGCTATTTAAGAGTCTCACTTAGTTTAAATGCCTCTAAAGATGGCATTGATACACACTCATTCTTGTTGTCACATCAGGGGCTTTGAGCTTTAAGCAGTCACAACAGGTCATGTCCTCACGTCTCCTGTTACAGCTCCAGCTCCTTGAAAAAAGTCCATGGCCTCTAGTGACCACATCTGCTTCGCATTGCCCTTTTAACGCACCACAGGCTTCTGTTTTAGCCCAAGTGATGATGGGAAGTGCTGTCAGTGGATCTCAGCAGAGACGGAAGCAAAGCCTCAGACTGAGGGCAGCGGGGGTCATCACCAAGGTGTTAATATTTAAACACAGTCTAGTTCTTGTCAGGTATTTCTCTATTCACCAGTTCACAGAAGGACACTGGTATAGTTTCTTTCACACAAGATGCATTCCTGCCACAATGAAAGTATTGAGAGTGTTACAAGAGGCAGGAAAACTAGATGAGATTTTTATAAAATAGTCATTTGCATTAATTGCAAGTTGTTGTAGTCGAGTTTCATATATCTTTCACCCTCAGCCTGGAAAGTTTTGGCATTCCGCACGTATTTGGATTTAACATTGAATGTTGTATGACCTCCACTGACATTGTCTGAGCTGTGATACGAGATTAGCAAGGCAGACTGGACCAAAGCTGGCTGGTGCAGAGTCAGAGGCTCCAGAGTGTGGGAAACAGAGAGGGGCGGGCGGATGAGTACCAGTGAGCAGAGTGAGAGGACACGACAGTGTGACTCTTTTTGAATTGCTAAAGAAAGTCTGCAAAGTGCCTTCAAATGCTTTGTGACAAATCACCACAGACTCTGTGTCTCTTATGGACCAGCTACTAACATCAGGGAAATGCAAATCTGACACCAGTATCTCTGATTGTGCACAACAGTCCTCTCTCTTGCCCCGGGCCAGAACACCCGACATTTAATTACTTTCGCCATTAGTTCAAACAGCAGGGCTCCTGATATAGAGCAGATCGGCGAAGGGAGGGGCTTCAGGGTTGCAGATTGGAACACACTGGGACTGAACTCAAAGCAGGCAGCAGGGGAACCTAATTTTCCTCCATGCTAAACATTGTTTGATTGCTTAAGCTTTGGCTCCTCCTGCTCTAACTGTGTTTCCATGAATGTTGATGCCGAAGCTGCTCTGCCTTCAGAGAAAGAAGGAGGGATGGGTGGCAGCATACTAAAAACTCTAATTATTCCTACACTGCACTTTTCCTCCTGCTTGAGGCTTTTTCCTACTGCCTCACTCTCTTTTCTGTCCTACTTGCATGTGGTCTCAGTGTGAGTGATTGCCATTAACAGGCAATTACTGCTTCATTGTTTTTTTTAATGCCTGCTTTCTACTTGCTAGCCAGATTAAACCCACACAGACAACCTAAAAAAAGAAAAAACTATGTGAATTAAGTGAGAATGTGGCCAAAATATCTGACAGCTTTAAATAAAAGACAGTGGGACCAAAGACATTACACATTTGTACCTCACACAGTTGCAAAAATGTTCTAATCATGCCAAACACACTTCAAAACAGACATGTGAAAGCAGTCTTACAGAAGATGCAAGCAAAAGATGATTCATTAATGCAGCTTTTACTATGATTTTCCATTAGCCTGTTCATCAGTGGGCTGTTGGTCAAAGCCCAAGGTAAACCTCCAACGTCAGACAGACACACAGTCAAGCCAAGTGCCTCGGTAGTCCGTCTCCCTCTTTCTCTCTTGTCCTCCTCCAAAGTCAACATGGCAGCAAACTGGCATGGGCCTGCGACTCGTGTCTCAGGCGTCATGAAGCTGGAACAGTTGGCATAGTCGCCGCTCAGACGCAAGCACGGCTACGACAGCCACCAACTCATTTTGCACTGTGAGGGAGCAGTGAAAACGTCAGTCATTTCTCTATCGAGTGACAATTAGAAATCACTGCACAGAGCAGGAAGAACTCAAGGCTGATCCCTGTCTGAGAAGGACAGGTTTTCATAAGCAGGAAGTCTTTCAGAAGCACAGATATCCTTGGGGGAAGGAGACTTGATTGAATTCAGTCTTTGGCAATTATCCAGGCTGGAGGATTAGTCCTCCCTTGACAGTGCATTTTATCTGTTCATGGTCAAGTTCGATGGTTAAAGAAAATCAGCTGTAAGGCATTGGCTTAGTGAGGCCACACTATACCAGTACATCGAACCAGATTAACTAATTAGCCAAGGCACCACAATTTCTTATCTTAATCTCAAGGTGATTGTGGTTTTTTCTGGTTGAGATGTTGCACAGCAACAATTCGAAACGTGCAATAGTTTCCCACAGTGTTTACATTCCCAGCGCTGATTTGAGGTCCACATTCTTTAGACCATCGTGATTTAATCTTGTTTCCCAAAAAGATTTGTTTTGACTTCAAGACCCACATCTGAAGAGGGAAAACGCCCACACCCGTAACTTTACACTGCGCCTTGTAAAACTGGCTTCCTGCCGTCGTTTGGTGCTTGTGCAAATCTAACACTTCCTACTCAATCACGGGACCCAGGACAAGCCTGTATGTTGTTTTTAATTCTGGGGCTGAAAATGCCTCTTCAGACCACTTATTCTCTCCATTAGGCAGAGTAAGACAGACAGGAGGACAAAACACAGAGGATAGGCTGACGTCTCTCCAGGTGCAGAGATGTCCAGCGGGCCATGATGAGCGGGGTTGACAGGCATAACTAGCACTCCTTCTCTCTGTCTCGAAAGCTGCAATCCATTGTTACACGTTCAACATACACACTGAAGCTGACTGAAGTTTTCCATGCCATTATTTAATATAATCCCTTGGTTTAATGGTCTCCAGTCATGCAAAGAAAGGCACTGGCTTATGACAACAGAGGCCCAGCTGTCACAGGTGATGCTTAAAGTCATACAGAAGACTGGTCGGCTCAGTGGATGGAGCTCTAAAAGCCACTTTCAGCACACTCAAGGCAGAGAAAATAAAGAAAAGTGAGGGTGGGAGCATGCTACTGATTCATTTTGGGCTTGTTCATTGCGTTCAACCTAACCAGCTTTCTCAAACCTCTCTTCTGCCTCAAATATGTGCTTGAGAGAGAGCATTGCCCTCCTGTTTCACATTCATCATGAATAAAATAGTAACCTGGCCATGTCCTCTTTTATATTGGATTCACTTTCTGCAGATATCTTGTTTAAAATGTCCCTATTCGCTATTTACATGAAGAGAAATGATGGACACAGAGCTTTTTGAACCAACCACATATTATCTGCAAAGCGAACACGACTCCACCATATCACCTGTTTTCAAAAAGTAATTTATGAATTTGAACATTTCTGGGATAGTCTTGGGAAATATTTTCACATTCTCTAAATCTTCTCTTGCCGGGGCCGTTTCTACTCTCAGAGCATGCCATATCCACATTCCTCACAATCTCTGGCTGAAAGTGAACCAAGCTGAAATGGCAGAGAAGGAAACCACATGAAGTCTAACCATTATGGACAGGAGCTGGCTGGTTTCCGGGTACTGTGTGTACTCTGCTGCTATGTGCTACTCTACAGGAGGCAGGCTCGCTGCAGCCACACAGGGTGGCAGACAGAGCTGTGTCACTGAGGCTGACAGAGGCTCAGTTGGTTGGCCAGGTAGCCTGCTCCCGGCAGAGATTATAGAGCCAGGGTGGACAGCACACAGGAGCAACTGTCACCTAACATACACGGGCAGGCACCATAATGGATGACCGCATTAATCTGGGTGGTGAAAAATGTCCAGATGCCTCATTCTTGAGAGCTGCAGCACTTCCTGTCCTCAGGCCTTTGTTCCTCCTTTCCCTCTTTCATCCCTTTTCTCTTCCTGCCTGCTACAAATAATCTTTTTTACTCACACACTAGCAATCTCGTCAATATCGAGTGATGTTGCTCTCCTTCTGTGGAGTCTAAGCAGGTTCCAGATCATTAACAGGCTACTGTCTCACTTACAACCGAACGGTACAAACAGTGTATGTTTAGTCTTCCTCATGATGTCACGGTTAGTCATTCACTATAAATGCTCCTACTATCCATTGTTCCTTATGTTTCATTCCATGCTGGAGGCAATGCCTGACTGGAAACAATGGAGGGAAACTAGGCTATTCAGGCATGTCACTTTGCCGAAGTTATTCTCTCACTTATACAGCACAGAAACCCTCTAGGTAAAGGCTCTTTTTAATATATGACACCATAAAAAGCAAATCAGGCATCAAATGAAGTGTCATCTAGATCAGACACACTTGATGTTGACATTCTGAAATCAACTTCAATATACAGTAGCTGTTGTTCCCATAAATGGGATTTCGTAATGGTGAGCAGAAACTCGTGACCACACAGTCATTCTCGTGGTTGGGTGGAGGCATGTGGAAAACAATATGAAGACGCAACGGATCTGGCAATTCACCCTGACAGACGAACTAAACATAAATCTTTTGCACTCAGTAACACTGCAGGCATGCACCTTGTGTAGCTCCTGCAGGCATCTGAGGCCCATCTGTGCATTAATTGCAGAACTCACTTTTGATCTTTACATAGCACACTGCACGGGACAATTAAGAAGCAAGCAAAACTACAGAGCTTCTGTGAGGAGAATAGAAACAGAACACAGACAAAAAGCACTAAAATAAACATGTACTGCAGACATTAATGCCAGGTCACTTAACCAGTCGTGGAAGATGATTTATATGTATGATATAAACAAGGGAGAATGTATCAGAGCTCTTGATTCTACAAACAATGTGACTTTAACACATGGATTCCACTCACAATTTCTTTCGCAACAAATACGAAATTGATCTGTGGTCCACAGTCCGGCATTAACGCCTCAGAGAAAAAATACTTAGGACAGTTGCAGTAGAGTGAAGTGCAACTGAGTGCCAGTAAAGCTGCAGTTATCTGAATTGACCCTAGTGACATGTGACAGGCTGTCACATCAAACCGCTCCTTACGACATTAAAACACACACAGCAGAAATACCCATCGCAGCTGACCCTGCGATCAAGTGTCACAGCTAGCCGAGGGGCAGGCACGGTGAGCGGGTGGGGCTGCTGTGACTTGCAAGGTGGGTGGTGCGAGGGTGGGCATGGCTGACAGACCGAGCCAAGACGGGTGGAGCAGCTCAATGACTTTTCCAATGTTTTCCACAGATCTTTAACTCAGGCTGTCAGCACTTGGTGGGATTTTACAATGGAGACTTAACCTTTTAGTCTCAGCGGTTTCAGACTGGAGCGACAGATTTGTAGCGGGTCCACTGCCAGACTCCCTCACTGTCATAACAGTGTTTACTAAATGACAGGATTGAGTGCCAGAGATATGAATAGCTCATGAGAGTAAAAATGGCCTCCTAACAGTGGGCTACGTGCGTGTGGTGTATTTATAGATCTCAACTGCAAATGTTCGTCTGGATGAAACGGCAACATAAAAAACATCCTGCTCCAGATCTCTGAGCAGTGGGCTGTTTTCTGTCAAAAGAAAAACATGACTAGACCCTTCAGAAGCTGTGCACATCAAACTAGTTTAATAGAACTGGATGCGGCTATCTCTGTGCAAGAAATGACCACCAGAGGCAATATCTGTTTTCACCATCGTACTGCCTGCCCTGCCTTTCGTCTTCCTCAACAAAGCCTTAGATATTGTCAGCCTTATACAGCGTATTGTTGGTCCTAGAAAATTGCACTTTGTTATTTTATCAGCACAGGACCCAGCCGTCCTGCGTGCAGTAATATCCTGCAGAGGAAATCAATATGAGGGAAGGAGAGACGTGTTAAGAGAACACAGAAACCAAGATATACCATTACTTTAATCTCTGTGAGTTTATGAACACAGTATCAGCTAGTTGAATATCAGCACTGCTCAGCACAAACTTTTCTCTCTTATTGCGGTACAGGTGAAACATTATTACATGGGTGGCTAATTCAGCAGTTTAATTATTTAGTCATTCTGCATAGGTGAATTATTTACTGCATGCATCCCACTGGAGCTGCTGCACACACATGAGAGGCCGCTCAGCTAAAGCGCCTCTGTTCTCAGGGTTGTTAACGTGCCTGGTTCAGCTCACAACCGATAGCGAAGACCTTTCTTCACATCAGTGGAAAAATAAGGCTCACTTAGCATATCTGCCTCAGTCCACTGTTTGTTTCTCTAATCATCAGGAAGGAGCTGACAGTAAAAACTCCCTGTGTGTGGGCTATATAAATCTCACAGGCCAAGAAAACTAGATATAGTTTTCAACAATAACAACAAAGCTGCGTGTATTCTCCATGACCACTTCAGTTAGATCTGGTAACACCCTGTGGAACCTGCCCACAGTGAAGTGGCCTTCACCACTTTGGAATAAAGCAGTTGATAAGCAGTTTGTTTTAGGCTGGGACTCCAGCTGCCAGACCTGAAACCTCTTTGTTTGCCGTAGAAGCTTATCTTAACTTACTTTATCTCCAGCTGTACCCTACAAGGAAACTCAATGCCTACCACAGAGTGGGAAAAAAAATCAGCAAACCCACTGTGCAACTTCACTCTGGGGCAAAGAGAGCATGTGCACGACAGTTAATGAAATTCAACAACACTATAATACTCCAGAGGGCCTGACCTTATGTCAGAGGCAAACAGAAAGATGTGGTGGATGTTTAAAACCAGCAGCACATCTGGTCAGTTCATTGCCGAACTGGCATGCCTAATTTATAATACTATAGTTTATTCTGCTCACAGGGTTGAGAGGAATGAGACGCAATTAGATTTAGACTGCTTATTACAAGTAGTAAATGATAACGTAATTATGTAATTGGATAAAAATGTTTTTTAAAAAGCCCTGTTGCATAAGACTCACACATCTTTTCCAATATGTTCAACAGGTCTTTTCCACAGCATGGAAGTACTTATATTTCAACATTCCATTTTCAAATTAGAGCTGTCGAACCAGATGAAACCGATGAACAATTCGGTCTGATTTGACAGCCCCTGTCAAAGACGGTCGTGTCAGTGATCTCTATTTTTACTGCTCACCAGATATAATCAGGAGATCGATGAGAAGGGACTTCCTGACAAGGTTATATTGTCACTCTCAACCCATGAGCTGCACTGGTTTGACACATCTTAAGACATGTGGCTTACTTGAAGAAAACACTTTAGACAACGATGGGAGGTAAGCCATCTTCCGTGTGGCGCCCAGTCCTCCCAAATGTGTCCTGAGACTGCAAACAAGCCACTCATTGTTTACGGGAGGTTTGACATTCTCTCGTTAAGTGAGTAAGAGGAGAATCTCAGAAAGAGCATGCCCTAACAACATGTGATCCCCATCTAAATAGTTTCCAGCATGATATCAGCCTGAATCAAGCCTTTCAAAAGGCTGCATTGTGCTGCCTGATGCGGACAGGACTGAACAACGGTCATTGTGCAGCCTGATCGTGGTAAAAAAAAAAAAGCAAAAGCAGGCTGAACTTACAATTCCTCTATCAATGGAACTGGCCCACTAAGCAAATTCCCAGCTGAAATAATTACTCAGGGTCAGGCACAAGACGAGGTAACTCCATTATGGTTTAGCAAAGACATCATATTGGGTATATTGCATGTATGATTAATGGATGACGGCTATCACCCTAGTAAGCTCATTCAATTCAAACACAGCACACAGCGTCATGTTACAATCACAACTGTTTAGGTTTATCTTTGTGATCTAATCAATCAACAGGGTTAAAAATAACTTCACAAAGGAGAGCCATCAGCTCTGTCATCTCATATCCTCTGTTGAAGACCACCAGCATGGAAGGCGGTCAGGTTACTGCTTATTTTACCGAGGAGTGCGGGAGGGAAGGAAGTGCAGAGCTGAGGAGGGGGAGACGTGCAAACCAAGGCAGGAAACACACTGCAGGCCAGGCACATTCTCAGCATCCGGTCCACACAGCCACGGAAACAACATACACTTGCTCACATGCACAGGAACACATCCACACCGCACACGTAAACATACACATCCCTTCCCTGGCCAAGCCAAAGCATACGTCGCTGTATGCAGAAAATAATAAGCCTCTGTTGGATTCAGGCCTGTCGCCCACTCCTGCCTGGTGCAGAGCGGTCAGAGAGTGAGATCGCAGCGTACTGTGACATCGAAGCTGACACGTCTATTGAGGAGAGCAGATGAAGTGTGGCCTGTAGCAATGGGACAATGGGAATTAGCCATATTAGCATGGATTCCAGTAGAGGAGAGAATGGAGGCTTTCTTGTCTTTCATTTCACAGAGCTTTCTAAACACAGCCTCCGAGTTGTCGCTTAAAGAGATTTTCAAAGACGATAAGGAGCGATTGGTTAAACTGAATTCTGAATAAATTCATTAAAAAAAGGCAATTTTAACGGCTTTTCCAAAACACTTCTAATTCACTTTTGATCAAAATCAAACCAATATATCAGTCATGATTACAGTTAATATAAAGCCTTCAGTGCTCTGGATTTGAAACGTGACTTTTTAGGAGAAAAATATAAATTACCAATAAATTAGACTGTTGATTTCTTTTCCCTTAAAAATAATGTCTTCATCTGGTGCTAAATGTTGCTTAATTTCTCTGAAAGCAAACTAAAGTCACCTGTATCAACAAGAGAGGAGGAACACCCATATCAAGGATGTGAGATAAAAACATATGGGTCATAAAAACACATCCAACATTTATAAATGTGCATACCATGGCATGAATAAGAGACAGCTTACATTCACTAGTCATGAATCCAGGATATCTTGCATTCAATATAATACTAAAAATGTCCTCTATTTTACTATTCAAAGTCTCTATAATTTTACTGCAGATTGGCTCAACCTTGAGAGCAAGGTCTAATTAAGGCTTTTACCCATTCAATCTTTCAAATATTTCATGTCATACACTTGCTGAAATAACTAAAATGCCTCTGATGGATGCAACCTTCACGTGCAATTTCAGAAAATGTCTCCCTGAACGACTTGCAGACCTGTAACAGCCCAGAGTACAGATTATTGACTGCATCGATTTTCGCCACTGCAGGCTGTGAATATATGTACAAACGCACACATGTGCGTGGGTGTGCACTGTGCATGCGTGTCCATCAGTGGGCAGTGTGTATGTGTCAGTGTGCACAGCCTGAGGTAAGTCAAGTGAAGGACAGGGAATATCAATTGAGGCCAGCAGCTTCCTTCTGCAGCAAAACACATTTCACGTTGCACATCACTGTCACATAAAGCGTTTTGGATGAAGGTACAGACATGATTGTCACAGGTAGGAGGGTTTTATTTCATTTTTGCAGTGGCAACAACTTTAGAGACCTATACAGCCTTCAGGTTGCGGTCTGGATTGGAGGGAGGGGAAACCGTTTTTGTTTCACACACAACAACTAGGTCATTTTAATACAGCTCTGATGTTTGAATCTCCTTCATCTCTAACACAGGCAAATATGTGGATGAAAGAGAAGCAGAAGAGGCAGAGAGCGACCAGTAAAATGAGTCTTACACACACAAAATGTGTCTGGCTGGGCATGACTTATGAAAGATAAAGCATTCTGACCAACAGATAAGTGCTTATTCACAGCTGCAGTATGTGTTCTAGTTCCCATCGCGGCAAGCAGTGGGAAGAGCACAAACATCAGTCCCACAAACATCGACTACAACACACCCTCAAACTACTGTGTGAAAAAGGAATAACATTAAATTAAAAAAAAACAAGTGTGTTTCGGATATAGTTTTTGACATTTGGAGAAATCCGTGTGTCTGACTGTCACTCAGACAGTGTGGATGGGACACAAATGTGAGTCACAATACATTTTGGCAGAGGCTGTGAACACCATACATTGTAGTGCAATGACTCAGATAAATGAAAGGTGAGATTTGGGTCTCTGTGTCAAAACAAGGGAGAGTCATCCATCAAGGCGGTGCCATTTCTATGACTGGTATTCAAAGACAGTTCTTTCAGATAATGAAGAACATTCCCAGATCCACAGATGTGTTACTTACGTGTACAAGCACACGTGGCTTAAATAGCACTAAATTTAGAATAGTTGCATCAGCTGCACTTATTCAGGGAGCATCTTACAATTTAATTTGTCTAATGATAATAATTTGTCTAAACTACAGAATATTTCAGATTCAAGTTCAGAACAGATTTCTGTTTTCAGTGTAATTCCACTTTGTGTTTACTTCCCCAGAGACAGAGGCTTATTTTCACAGGAGTAAAAGTCCACTCCTGAATATATCAGTGATCAAAACAATCAAAACCTCACAAAACAAGATTTATGCATTTACCAGCTAATAATATCGACTCTGCTATAGGCCACTCTGGCGAAGTGAGGGGACATCCAAGGGAGCACCCAGAGGCTAAACCAAGGTCTCCGCACTGGGATCAGGGAGGTATAAAAGCAAAAATGATGGGGAGGAAGGAGGAAGAATGAAGCTGTGCAGCTGGGCCAAAAGATCTGTGGAAAACACCCGACAAAGGCACAGGAAAACTGGGAAGGCTGGGTCAGGTCCTCTGGGACAGACACAAGCCCAGTGAGGGGGAGGCCTTCTCAGTCCTGACTTAGCTGAAGAAAACACACAGACTCTTTGTCCATGGAAATAAAGTCAGTTCTCCCCACCAGGTCATAGAGCACACGTCTAGGGACACGTCCTTGGTCAGTTCACGGTTTGACAACAAGCAAATATCGTCATGGCGCTACAAATAATCAGGAAATGAGGAGACAGAATGTCTAATTCAGACAAGAGAAGTGAAACTAACACAGTCGCAGTACAACCCCTGACAGCCTCCAGGAATATATTAGTGTTGATTTTCATAACTGCTCATGTGTGTTTTTGCCCCATCCTGTGTGAATATGCTTCACCACATATTAGGCTTTGAGCGTGATGCCTTCACTCTAACTGGGCGTGATCAACTGGGCACCATAAATGAGAGGCTTTACATGATTTTCCCTGGCACGCCGCATTACAAGCGCTGTGTCAACTGGCAAATGGAAGGAAAGTTGGCACGAGTGTGAAGAGAAGCGGCAGCAGTAGAAAAGGAAAGTCGAGAGTTAAAGGATCAGGTATTTGTTCACATTTGCCAACGGCGGCTGGCTTGATGCCACGTCAGTCCATCTGACTGACAAACGCATTCCAACAGATTAACCAAAATCTATTTGTGTAAAAAATATAATAGGTGACGTTCCATGGGCACACTTCAGTGACCTCTCAGCGCAACACTTAAATAGTCAGTCGAAAGAAAATAACAACCAAACTCGCTTAGATCCACCTCTTCCGAAAAAGGCCAGTAAAACACAAGTCACAGAGGAGTCCAAAACACACCCTCATTTCTGGGAAAGCTGCTGGAGTGAGTTTAGTGCATGGTATGTGATGTTGGTGGGACTGTTGAAACTGTCCAGATATAACTGTGTGTGTGCGCCGTTCCATTCAGGGAGCAGTCAACTTGACTTCAGCAGTCTGGTACACAATGAGGATTCACAGCCTCCGGGTATGACGACTGACTGTGCCAAAGATAGAGGGGCAGGGGGAGGAGTGAAGGGGGGCTGGGGGAAGGCTATCCTATTTAAAACTGCACTCTCATGCGACTGTGCTGGGATACTGTATCAGTCAGGGTGTTCCTTGAGTTGGTCCTCTGGTCTTAAAATGATCTAAGAAAAAGTAAACAGACACAACACAGTGCTGTAATTACAGCACTTGAGGCCTGTGGTGCATGCATTGCACTACAGTCTCCAATGTGGATTAGTAAACCACAAAACAAAAAATATGTGGGTGTGTTTTGAATATTAACATCTGGTATTTCCAGCTCTTCTGTAATAAATCATGATCCAGAATCATAAACACATGTATGTCCTCTTACCTAGGTGTATTCATCTAGATCGTTTGGTGTGAGTTGCTAAATTTTGGAGATATCAGTCGAAGAGATGTCTCCCTTCTCTCGAATGTGAAGGGACTGGATGGTACTCGACTTGTGCAGATCAGTGGGCCAAAAAGAAGTGCAATACAAAAACTCAAGAGTGATGTCTTTTTCCAGAGATCGTGACCTGGTTACTGAAGGTAATCCACAGATTGTGTTAAGAGAAGTTTCATGCAGGAACTATTTTCTTTTTACAGAACAAGACAGTATTACTGTGCACCAGATAGGATGGATGACTGGCCTGTGCTCTTGACAGTGTGGGATGTAAACGTTAATTGCATCCTCCTCGGCTGAACTGTGACGTTAGCTATTTTGATAAGTAAGCCTCTTGTCCGTAAGAAGATGCACACTTCCTTTCCGGAAAGAAAATGGTTTCTACATGAATTTATATGAGTACGTATGTCACGATTTCTGGAACAAGACCATGCTGTTGAGTTTTTCAAATGTGTTTTTGTTTCTTTGCCGATTTGAGTGCCACAAGCCAAGCGCCATCTTGTTCTGCTATATTCAAGATAATGCTGACATCTCTATGGCCGATATCTCCAAAGCTCAGCAACTCACACGAAAACAGTATACATGGATAAACAGAAGAACAGGTAAGAGAAAAAAATACTTTTTTATTTTGGAATCATGCAGTCCTTTAAATGTTGTAACCAATGGGTTTATGATTTAAATTATCCATCAACGATACCATTTGGGTTGCCAGATTGTGGAAATGTAACTAAACTGGTGCATTTCTTCCACTAGCATAACATGCACTGCGTTTTAATGAACTTCTTACATGAAAAATAAGCAGTAATGCACAAAAATAACTCTATTTCAAACAAGGAGACTGCATTCATTTTTTGCAACTTTTCCATCGAGTTTTACTTATGACTTGTGACCTTGCGTATGCTTTGAAACAGAACTCTCTGTCAAGAGAATTCACATGGGTAAAAGTACGCAATTGCAACACACCTGGCAAATATATTTTTGTCTCGAGGCACCAGGTAGAGGAAAGATATTTATTGGTTTATCTGTGGAAACGCCCTCCGAGAGCTCCTCACACTCCAAGAGGAAGATCAAAGTTCAAGGAACCATTGCTGCTGGTCTATAAGTGCCAGCCTTCTGAGAAAACACACACAGCATTCCCACAGCCCTGAAAATGAGTTCTGTCGTGAGGTCAACCAGCCTCAGACACCATGTCAGTGAGAACACAAGCTGCAGGGAAAGAAAACACCCTGTAACTACCAACTCCAAATTAGATGTTTTCATCTCTGCTGCTGCCTAATGTTGGCCTTAACCAAATAACTATGAAAACAATTCATGGCAACCTATATTTTCAATTTAGTTACGCCTCTGACTTTTCTGCAAACCTGTGCAGCAAAGGTTTCTAGTAAATTCTGTGAATGCCGGTTCATGTATGGCTGTCTGGATCATGACATATGAGGTGCTGACTGAGAGAAGGGCTGGGTGACATGCTGGCAGACGCAGGCCTTGGAGGCTCAGATCTGAAATAGCCCTGCTGCTGCATTACAGCATTACATCACAACTGACTTCACCGTCATGGCTGCCGCTGCATCATGCCACCGCCAAGATGTCATGGGACGGGAACAATTGAACGCAACGGCTGTGAGTCACACAGCCAAACCGTGAACAGGGGAAGTGCACTGAGACCACGCAATACTCGCTGTACTGTGTTTCCCAAAAGACAAACAAGCAGTCATAGGATGATGATCTGTACAAGTAACAAACGCCACACTTCTAGTGTAATTCAATTCAATGCACCACCACAAATATATACGATAATGAGGCAGAATGTATTTGCTTGCACTCACTGGAGACACAACTCGGTTTCTGTTTTTCCACATATACCACATTAATTGACACGTGAGAAAAAGGACTCTTCCTGCTCCTGACAACTTAGTCAAAACCGTAACGACATCAAAGTCAAAAAGGTATGCGCTGAGCGTGCACCACGGAGGACCTGATGATCAAACACTGCCTGTGGGCTCTCTCACCATCAATCCCCTGTAAGACCGTACCTGACATGCTTTAAAAGCTAATGTCTATTTGAGCTCAGCAGTGGAAACAGTTGTAACAGATATTTGGCAGAAACGCATGTCCATTGTCTCTAAAGTAGCAGAACAAGTCGGTTAACATGTTTGACCTCTCCAGATACTGCAGCCCTGCCCCGCATTCCCAAATCAACACAGGAGACAATCTTCACTGTAGCAGCTTATACACAAAGCAGACGCCTGCTGTGGAAACAGAGACATGACAGTCTCTGAGAAAAATATAACTCGGCTCTGTAGTACTTATATTCATCACGCTTTTACAAATGCTGCATGATATTAATAACCTCTTCAACACTACACACTCACAGTGAGTAGCTTAATCACTGCAAGCTTAAAATGAGTAGATAAGCGCTGTTTAAACCTGCAGAGATACATTTTTAAATTCAAATTAAGACCCTAATGATACAAAGCATTTTGAGCTAAAATTTTGAAAAACATAAAACAATTCACAAAACTTCTATGATGATTCCCTGTGGTGTAAAGATGCAGCCAACAGAAAAAAAGAATATGGTGTCTTGTGTTGTGATATATTGACACAATAGATACAGAATACTGAATATTAAGAGATATTGTTTTACAGTGTGGATTTATAAATCTGCTTCAGGGAGCGTTATGGAAAAATCAGCATCCTGCCAGGGTTTAAAAGAATGTGTGAATGTGTGAAATGACAAGCCTGAAGAATTATAACATTATCCTAGATGGCAGAAATTGATAAAGTGGACTAAAAATATATGTCGACTACATGTACACTATGTCATTTCTGCTGCCAAGGGTCTCAAAATCAAAACAAAAGACATAGTTAGCATGTGATCATGAGAGCTGGGAGATTCACAGTTGTTCAAGGCCAAGTGAATTTTTATAGATTTATACGCCACTCTCTGACTCTCTCCCAGAAGTTGTAGCCATAGATGGCCAAATAAATTGTAATTACCGTAAATAACTTTATGGATTTCTCTTGGTTTGAATATTGTTGGAGTTCATTTAAGTACACAACTCAACAAAATGACAAAGGTCTTGTTGTTTCAGACATTTTAATGCAGAAATGTTGCGCAGTACATCTTTAATGCAGTATGCTAGATCACTTTAAAAATATGATCAGAGCAAATTTTCTACATCAGTAATAAAAGGTCAAATTCAGGCCGTGGGGTAAACAGGACTCTTACGTCTACAAAGTTTTGACTCGTGATACAGATGTTTGCCATCGATACAGCCTGTGGTTATTTAGAGAAGCATGTGTTTTGCACACATGGGAGCGTTCAGCCAAGTGACGCTCATTTTATCTGAATCTCAGAGAGACCTCCGTCCAGACACTGAAGAAAATGACCAACAATCACAGCGAAGTACACCCCTATTTCAGGGGGCTCCTTCCTGGAAACGTATCACTGCTTTGTAGTCCTGAAGACGTCATCCTATCAGCAGTGCATCAAATCTACAAAGAGAGCTTGATCTGGAAAAAAAAAAACTGTGTCCTGCTTGTGAATGCATCATCTTGAAGCGATTAGGCCACATGAAAAGCATCACCATGGCGCTGGCGTAGTAATGCACGCTTTGAGATGTATGGAAAGACATTTCAATTGGAGAATGTCAATGAATAAAGGTGTTGCATAACCACTGAGCGTAAATTCCTACTCTGTAGCTCTTTTGAAGGCAACACCGTGTAGCAGTTGTACAGGACTGTGTGCACTTGGCAAGACTGACAGACAGACAGATACCGCGCCATGAGTCATGCAGGCATGACTACGGTGTGGCCCCCTCAGCAGCCCCCTGAAAAATCTCACATACCAGCCAGTCAACACAGGCCAGCCTGGACAGTCCACCTGCCTCAGCAGTGCTACTCCTAGCCCCCTACGAGTATCACGTACCCACATGCACCCACATAAACATCCAAAGACACACACACACACACATTGGTAATATTGTCTCTGGGGTGCAGTTGGAGCAGATACAGAGGATGAGCATGACTGCCACTATCACACATCAGGGCCCGGCTTTATCGGTGTGATTACATCACCCGGAGCCATGATCTCCCCCCTCCCCTCCATGTGATACGGTTTCAGGAACACTGGGCACACAAACCAGGCCATGTGCTCCTATGTCCTGTCTGCCAAAATAACTCAGCAGTTTCTAATACAGTACGTCTACGGTTTCACTTCAGTCTGCCCAGGTATTGTAGGACATTGCAGCGCGTAACCTTTCCGATGTCAACAAGTTTGCAGTTTGTTAAGATGCGAGCTTCCATCCCGGAGCCTTTAACCTCCGATGAGTCAAATTCTAGACGTTGAGGTGGCCCCTCCACGCGTATGATTTTGTGGAATTTGTGGCCCTTTGTGACTGTCTGCCGTGAGTCACTTTGAATCACTGCCTCATGAACACCACAACGCACAAGAAAACAAAGACCTAAAGAAGAAATGCTGTCAGGATCAAAGGGGTCGAGTGTGGAGAGGTGATGTGAGAAGCACAAAAGCGCTTCGCCGCTTTTCTTACCCACAATTTCATTGTGAACTGTGAAGTCTTTTATTCCACAGCCGAACTGCGATGATGATATTTCGTTGGTTCACAAAAAAACATGCACACACGTTCATGACCGCCTGTGAGGAAGATGATGGTGATGCTGATGATGACCAAGAGAAGGTGGAGGAGGTGTGGGAGGAGGATGACAAAGATGTGTGAGGTCATGGTGTGACTTTATGCATGATGTGTTGCGTGATTGTTCAGCAGCCTTGTCGTGTATGTGCCCGACAGTCTTTGGTCATTACATTCAGGTCGAGCCATCTTTCATCCGCCTCCAGCCACATGATGCTCCATCAAGCCTTTGGCTCACACAGTGAGGTTTCAATGGAAGTTTCAGTAAAATAAAAAGAAGAAGAAGAAGAAGAAAAGGAAAGGAAGGAAAAGAAAGGAAATTAAGCTTCACTGCCTAGGTCTCATTTTAGACATGAGGCTCATTTCACACCTCATTAAATCCACTCCAGCATCCCTTGAATGTGCAGGGTGTTTAACACTTTTTAAAAAAGGTTACTGGGCCTAAAGGTAGATCCATTAATACTACATGAGTACTTTAAATAGCCTACTTTCACTATGAAAACTCTCACTCCAAGCAGCGCATATAGCACAGCACCCTGTCACCTAAATAGTGCTGTGTGTATGGTGTGAAGGGCTCCCATGTCGACCGATCGACCAGTAATTCAGTATCAGCCCGTGTGTGTGTGTGTGTGTGTGTGTGCGTGTGTGTGTGTGTCCTCTCGATCACGACGCGTGAGCGCTTCCTCCCGGCGGCTGCCTTCCGTATGGGCGACCGCAGAAGGGAGTCATGATATAATGACACAACTTACCCTTCTGTCGAGCAGCTCAGATGATCTCCAGCAGTGAAAGGAAAATAAAATCCGGTTTCACAGATCTTTTCCCCAGGCAGCAGACGAGTTGATGTGTCACATCATCCTGATAGCGGCGCAGGAATAAACGCGCTTCTTCTCCTTCTTCTTCTTCTTCTCCTTCTTCTTCTTCCACCCCGCAGATGTTTTCACGCCGAGCCCGGTGCCGTGGTCTTCGGTTCCGGTCACTCTTGCTCACACCAGCAGCAGAGGCAGTCCGGGGTGATGTGGCCGAAATGTGGCTGCCCGTCCGGTTCTCTGATTCCCACCTACGGATACAGCATTCCCACACTGCTCCATGGATCGACCCGGGGTAAGTTTTCTTCTGCCGGTTGTAGCCTAATTCAGTTTGGCGGAGAGTCAGCCCCGCCCTGGACTGGAGACGGTCTGTGGAGAAGGCGAGCCCGTCAAGATCACCAACCAATCGGTGTGTACACAGGGAGGCGCTGCTTCTCCCGGTGAACCACGGTGACTAAGCGATATCTCCAGCCAGAGACGGTCCGAGGGCTGGAACCAGGGTCCAAGTCTCTTTTCCCTCTTCAGTGATTCACTTTACGCATGTTAAGCTCTTCGAGGGGTCCATTTTATTCAATGTGTAATGACTACACTCAAATTGTAATCCATTTCACATCGTTTTGAGCCAGGGCCACAGCCAGGATTTTGAAAAAAACTGAGGTCATCCACCCATCGCACCCATTTCTCTACATTTTGACAGGACCAAAATATCATGAGAAGAAATAATATCAGCTACAGCAAATAAATTGGACTCTATCAGAAGAAGAAAAATAATAATATAAGTAACAAATCTGGCCAGTTTTGACTTTCTTTACTAAAAAAAGAACTCAGGTAACACATTATAATACTGATCATCATACCAATTTCACTGTTTTGAAACAATTAAATTCCTCATATAACATTTATTAAGCAGTTAAAGGTTAAAAACATCAACAAATGAACCACACAGTATTCACTAAGCACTTACAAGTATTATGAACATCGGTTGTAACTTTCCAATAAATAATTGCCTTGAATAAATACAGTGAAATTACTTTTAACTAAACTATGATGAGCTATAACATTGCCATTTTTCATGATATAAAATTGTTAATGATAATTCTGAAGTCATCACGATCAGACAGCCGTAATCTACTTACGAGCTGTAAAAACACAATGGATAATTTGTCTGTCCTTAGCCTGGATCATCACGGCACCTGTTATCTGTCAACACGTGTTTTATGGGTCATATCATATGAATGAGCAATCATCATGTAACGATAACAAAAACCACAACACTGCAGGCAGAATTAGTCACTGTGACATCCCCTGATTATGCAACATTAATAAAAAAAGGTGAAAGTTTCCCTGCTGATATTTCATTTTTCAATTACTGTTCTTAATATATGATTTATAAAAGTTCCCCCTTATTCTCATCATTATTTGTTGTACATATTGACTTGAGAATATAAAGCTGGATTTCACAGCACATATTGTGTGAGCTTGAGTCTTGAACCAAAGCCTGGAGGTACAGAGCCTTCTGCTGGTGTCTTTTTCAGTCCTGAGCCCTGATGATACCAAACAATAAAGACCTTCATCTGGTAAAGTAAGTTTACAAAAATTCAAGAGCTTGCACTCAGATTTTTATCCAATAATTGACGGACCTGCACTGTATCACATTCAGCACACTTACAGGCTTGTCATGAGCTCCCTCTTCTCTCATCAGACTTGTTTATTTAACTTCCTTTTGGGGAATTATGTCATACAAAAGTTCCCAGTGATGAACGTTAAAATAATGAAATATGAGCATTATGTAATCTGGAACCCCTCAAATATTAATTAAAACATATTATGAATTATAAATACATAAATGTTGATAGACACATTGTCAACATGTCAAGGGATTATTACAAATGTGTTATATAAACATATTTTCCCCCTTTTTTCTCGTCCGTTTCTAGACAAACCATGCAATGTTGCCACATGACACGGTGATGATCATGGCATCACATGAGATCACTGTGCAACCACCCATACACCCTGTGCTCCCAAGTTTCAGTGGAATAACACAGTCCTGCTACTGAGCCAGTGAAGAAACGTACTGTTCTTATTAATTACATAAATCCCATAAACCTTCTTCAAATCAATGAGCATCCAGTTACTGTGTATTACACCAGTGTCCTATGAGCCGGAGGTTTGGGTCTGCTGATGTTAATATCACTGACTGACGCCTTTTAATTAAAGTTAGCCTGAACAACCTCTGCGCACATAAAACATCACTGGCTGATCCACTTAAAAGAATATCGGGTTTTGACACAGAGCCATTACTTGAAGTTACTTTTAACATGTCTTATTGGAAAGTCCCAGAGCTCGGTTAAAATTATCCTGCCTTCCGCTCCTGATCAGAGACTTTTAATGAAAACATCATGTTTACTCGCTTTGTATCTCTCTCAGTTTGGGTGTCCAGCCTCTATCTTGGAGGGAGAGGTGAGAGATTCACATGTGTGGTAAGCCATTATCTTCACATCATTGTTGCTGAGATTCCTCCCTCCCTCGGCTCGTGGGATTCTGCAGCCATGTCTCACTCATTAATTCATACCCGGACCTCATGGGAATTTCCAAGTGTGAGACCATTTACAGAAACTGAGTCCAAGGTAGTTTCAGTGAGGCTGTATATCTAGACATTCACAGATGCATTTAATTCATCCAATCTGTTTAAATCACTGTGTTTTGTAATAAGAAAGTGAAGATTCTCACAGAGAAAATGAACCCTTCTACATCATCGGGTAATACATGCTGCTGCTCCATCTAATGAAAAGACCATCTAGTGCATTCCATCATGGCTTCTCTGAGAGCGCAGATCCACCTGGGAGTATTCTCCTGGAGAGAGATGGATGTTAGGAAGCAGAGGGTTTCTGAGGTGCTGACAAGAGGCACCAAGTACACAGCTTTCCCCAGTCGAGGTTTCGGGGGGCACAAGTGGTTCAGGTTCATTCATGTCTCCTTCACGGTCGCTTTGATGTAATCCTGGACTAAGACGCTCTCCACCGAACGTGGCAGCTGGTGCCTTTCTGCTGTTAAAATAAAGGAATACATGATATGATCCCAGGGCTGATAATATGTTTGTGTTACTAGAACATGGAATCCAGAGTGCCTGACTTTTATATTCAGTAGTATTCTTTACAGATCTCCTGGAAATACCAGACCAATAAAGTCGTTTTCCAACAGCGGAGGAGGTATTCAGTCCAGAATTCAACATTTGACATAAGTGAAAGTGCAGAAGTATCGACAAAAGTGTCCAGAGTGTTTCATTATTGTACACACTAGTATATTTCTGGGTAATTAATCCTGGTGCATCACTACAGAGCCAGTTTGAAAATGTATATACTATTGGTAATTTAATAACATAAATAAATGTAGTGAAGTAAATGTATACAGTAGAATAAAATGTAATTATTCTGTAAGAGTTCAGCTACATCAAAACTGTACACAAGATTGGAAGATGGTGTACCTTAACATTTGTTAACATTGGCTGGACATAATTTCATTTCAACTAACAGAGTTCTCGTTACAAGAAATAAAATAAGTGTCTAATGTGTGATTTTGAAATCTTTTTAACACCTCCTCCACAGCAAAACATCACCAGCAGCTCCTCTCCACTGGACTAATTCAAATCTGAGCAAGCAAAAGGCCAAATTCAGTCAGTCCAAATGTGAGGAAAAACCTAAATATACAGCAGGCACACAGCAGACAAATCTGACAAGTGGTCTTGTATGAAAGACTAGAGCTTCCTCTCAGCTCATGTCTCCACTCCATCTTGCACCCATGGGTCTCGTCACTGCCAGCATGACTGATATCCACGCTGCAAATCAAGCTCAAATCAAGCCTAAATTAAGCAAAAGATAGTATTTCCACCACAGGAATGGGTTTATCGGACTTAATCAACCTTTTTACATGCACTCAGCTATGCAAGGACCATTCAGTGGTCTACTCTAGAGTCTCTGATTGACATACCATGAAGTTGTAGTAATTAACGGTGAAGTTTCCCCTGGGACACAGGAGGGTTGAAACTGGGGCGAAGGCAGCAATTAGGAAGCGGCGAAGGACCTGTAGGAGCACTCAAGGCCCCCTGAAGCCTCATCAGTCAGACACAGATAAAAGGGCTGAGTGCAAGGGTAATGTTTAACCAAAAGGACATCGTCAGATGGTCCATAAACAGCTTCCTCTTTCTTCAACCAAGCAGAGAAGTGGAGGGGGAGAGACCATCATTTCTGGGTTAAGACCAAAAGGAGGTTTATTCTCATACGTGGGTGACATGGTTCACCACATGAAAGAAATATTCAGAAGGGCATGAAAAGCTTTGGATCTTTTTTAGGATGTTTTTTTTAAAGGATGGTATTTATGGCTTTATTGATTTTTCTACAAAAGGAAATGTCCGTCTTTTCTGTCAGAATTCTCAGCATTTCAGAGTTTTCCATGCCAGTGGAATTAAGATGTTAGCATAAGGTTGTGTTCACAACAAGTCCTGCTCTTGTAATCAATATCAGGGCAGAGCTGAATTTACTGAGTTAAAACACAGAGCAGGTTTGCATTCATTGATAGACCTCACACTTCGCATTACTGTCAAAAGACAAACTATAACTGCATAATATCACAGCAGAAGGAAAATTACTAAAGAAGAAATTAAGGAGAGCAGAGAAGCTTTTGTGGTTTTGTTAAGCAGATCGAGATTCCTTTGTTTTTGTGTTAACACCATTCAGATCCTGCATCTAGCCTCCCTCCCTCCCTCCCTCCCTCCCTCCCTTGCTCCCTCCCTTGCTCCCTCTTTCCATTCCATCCTGTCTGACTCAACCGTTGTTCCCTCTGAAAGCCACAGGTGTGAGCTGAGACAAGGAAACTGTTATCAGGGTAGACCAGGAAAGGTCAGGTGGCTGGAGATTTTAGTGGAGGCTCGATCAATAAACTGAACAGCTGGAAGGCTGAGTTCTTGTCTTTTAATGATCTACTAAAACAGCCCTCTGACTCTTACAGACTCTATTATTTATTTTTGAAACTGATGAATAGTTCTTTAAAAAAAAAAAAAACTGCCATTGGTTTAGGTTGGTTTAAAAAGTAGATTCTGCAGAGTTGTTTCTGTCTCCCTGTTTCTAATGAGGTGGAGAAGCTCATCTTGAGTTATGCATCACCAATTTTCTATAACAAAGCAAAACCAAATACATATGTGGTCTAGACAAATATGATATAATAAAGGAAAACACAGACATATAGCAGACACACGTGCCAATTTCCTACCCTGTGTTTATATGGTTCTGTTAAAACCTGTGGGCATGAGATCCCAGATGTGGTAAACAGACAAACCTGCTTCTCCACAGGAACGTCTCTGTTGTGCAGGTGTGTCAACTTGAACTCATATGGAGTAATCCTCCTGCTTCCCCCTCCCACCTGTGCAGCACACACCACATGTCTGCAGCAAACAAGAAACGAGACTCATGAATCATTAATTGTCTTCAATTAATAATTAATCCCATCAAACAGATGACTACCTGGCTCTGCCACTCATCGGCTTGGTAAGAAGACTTGTCACAAAAATGATCAGAGTTACAGGAAGCTATTTGTATTTGTCATAGCCTTCAGGAAGCTGATCTTTGTGTATTTTTGCATTAAATCAATCTGTTGTTCTGCCTTCTTTGATTTTCACAGCAGAAAATAGGGATTGAAAGGATTAAAATATCAAGTATGCAGACATTCATGGTGAAAAGGCCTCTGAAAGACCATCTGGACTATCACATGACAGTAAGACTCTTTTCTGCCACACCTCAAAATGGAATGAGGATTGCAGACACTAAAATCTGTTATAGATATGATGGCATCATGTAGGCAAAACAAATTTAAACAGTATAAAACCAGAGGTTGTCTCACCGGCTCAAATTACACATCGCCGCTAATAGTTTTATTGTTTATTTGCAACAAGGAACATCAGCCGTCTTTTTTTAAATCATGACGCTCATATGAAAGCAGCGATTGAAACGGTTATGAATGGAGTAGAGTATCTGCTGCTGAAATACGACCACTGCACCACTTCATTTGTTTATGTGCCGCATGTGACAGTTCATCTATTTGAGTACAGTATGCCACACTGAGGCAGGTATGTATTTGTTTGGAAACAGTAAAGGGTTTGTCCCTCTTGTAAAATCTATGACTTCAGAAGAACTCATCGATGAAGAAGTGTCAAGAAAATAAGTACGTTTTCTGCCAATATATACAATTTACTCAGGGTACGCATTTTGACCTTTATACTGATGGCACTTGCATTCGGACTTAGACATCATAAACATGGCTAGACAAAATAGTGATATTATTTTGGTCAAACCATTCCAGTCATGTGTTTTATGTAAGGTTTTCATATAGCCAAATATAAACCAAAGAAGGCAATGTCAGTCTGTCGCTGTATTAAAACTATAAACAGGACATGAATTTATATTAACAGATATTTGAAGTTACAACAGCTTGAAACAAAATATTTCACATTGTAAATTGTAATTTTCATAAACTTTATCAAAACAACCTGATCAATGACAAATATCATCAGTTACTTTCCTTCTAAACAATGCATGACAAGAGGATAATACACCCAGCAGGTCAACTCTTATTCACCACAGGAGTCTCTGACTCATGATTTAGTAAGATATTTTCAGTCTGCCTGCATTCTGCTCGTCCATCTGCACACAGACTCTGGCGTCGCTGCTCAGCTTCACTATCACTGCAGTGACTGCTGGAGTTGAAAGTGATCCAGAATGCAACACTACAACCAAGCTGTGGATGCTAAGATTATCAGTGGCAGCAACAATGAAAGCTGCCCAGCCCAGACCTCACCATCACTGCTGACAGGCAGTGGAAACGCAGTTAAAACAAACAATGGCCTTCACTGGTCCGACAGCCATGACAAAGTCAACAGCCCATACCAGAACTGTTCTACTGAACATGCTCAGCAGATTTCTGTCTGGATCATATCCTGGCTCAATAAGTCAGTCTGGATCTTTATGTCCATAACTACTGTGCATCTGGTTCCATTAGAAAAAAACTGTTCTGGTCTCTCTATAACATGCTGTCGATTTTTTCTGACTAAGTCACAGTTTTTGCCTCTCTGAAAAAAAACTGAGGCATTCAATGACATCCAATAACTGGCCATCCAAATATTTATACTGGGAATGTTTATGGCTCTTTTTTACATTGCTGCAGTATATCAACTTACCCTCAATCCAATGATGTGTGCCCTTCGCCTATTTCTGCAATGCCACACACACACATGCACACACACGCATACACACACACCTAAGGCTAACACTTCACAAGCATGCTGCACTTACTGGCAGCTCTCCAAATATCTGACTGTCTGAAGGAGAGAGGCCTATCTGGCAAGGGGGGGGGGGGGGGAGTCTTTAGTTATATTAGTCGATGTTACTAATATTTTCTAGCAAAACATTTGTAGTATTAATATTGGAAATGAGACAGGGTTTTTGTGAAACCTTAAGTCAGGATGTTTGACTGCAAATACACACACACACTCAAGCTATGTGATTAAAATACAACAGTGGAGTGAGCAGCAGCTCTCTGGAGCTGATACACTTAATAAGGCTTGCTATAGTCTGTGCCTCTTTAATATTCTGATGTAATCATCGATGCAAATATATAATTACTCAGGCACAGACCAAACTGTATTATACATTTTTTGTGCTCTGTTTTGAATGAGGGGATCTCCTTCCAGCTGCAGGAGGACAGGAGAAGGCTTCCTGTCAAAGCACAAAGGCTCTCCAGACTAAAGGCAGGGCTATATCAGAAATCATACTTCAGCTGCAGAAAGCTCAGGAGTTTCTGCAAATCAACACGACCAAAGCTGAGTCCAGCAGGCAGGAGAGCAGCACTGCTGAACATCAGACAATTGCACTGTGAATCTACCCTAAGTGTAAAGCCGCAGTATCCCAGCAGAAGCTAGTCTGCACAGGCTGCAGAGATTGAGAAGGTAAATCCCAGATTAAAATCCTCAAATGCAGCTCAAAATGGATGGAATTGAGGCAAAAAGACCTTTCAAAGGAGCAGTGGTGCAAAATTCATTCAAATTCAGAAGCCATGCAGAACTAGAGTGGATGTAGCGACAAGATTTCTTTCACCTGTTAGCAATACATCTCAAAATGTATTTCAGTATGGCAGTAATTAGTCTACATCAAAAATAGCACTATTTAATCTATTTTTCATTTATTAATTCCCCCTCTATTCATTTAGTCATATATCTATTGTAGTCTTTCCAGCCATTCTCATTTCAGTCAAGGCATGCAGACATGAGCTTTAAGATCACACAGTGCTTCCAGAACAAGGCAATAGAAAAGTTATACTGATAAAGTTATAGTCTATAGCATGGCACCATGTCACACACAGTTAGTCTTCCAGAGTGCCACATGGACACACAGTGCCTGGGGCCATGCTGGCGCCTTCCACTTCCTGGGCACGGGCAGGCATGAGCACACCAGCTCTATTTATAACCTCTTATTAGAGTGGACTGTTTTCAAATGAGACTGAAAAGATAAGACAGCAGCAGGAAAAGGCCACTGCTCGGGAGGTTTCACCTATCAGCAAATGTGGCTGTTATGTGCAGCAGGAAGAAAACTTTAGATCGCAAATTTGTGTTTGACAATTTGTGGAAACCATGATAGACGTCGCAAGTAGGAAACAATAACTTGCAGGATGCATGTTGATGAGGCAGTGTATCTTTAACTGCAATATAATGGTGATAAAACACAGTAAGTTTGTTCTAGTGCTGTACCACAAGACTTCAGAGCAGCTTCCTTCCACAGACCGTGAGACATCAATGCATCCTCAGCACTCCGTAATTTATTTTTTTTTAAAAAACAACAACAAAAAAAACTGGTCTCAATTTTGTGATTTATCAGACCTAGATAGGTAGAAATCTAACCAAGTGACAGTTATTTAAAGGTAACTGTTTCAATTTTACAAATCAAAGTGTGTTCATCACTAACGCGGTTGGTGACTGTGTACTCTTTATAATGACATACCTTCACAATCTTATATTTCATTAGTTTTATGACAAAATGCGACTTACTTGACTTGGCAATTTGTATTCTAAATTGACAAACATCATATATGTGATTCACGACACAGTTCAAAAGGGATGGAACAATTATTTGTCTTGCTTATCATTCACTTCTAGACAAAATTTAATTTAAACAAGGTCCCATTGAGCAAACCGGAAGGGGCGTGCCCTCGGCTCTCGAAAAGGTGCGCGGTCCCTTTAAGAAATACGTCACAGTCATTTACTTCCTGTATCTCAGCACTACTACATCATGAGGCGAATGTTCACTATAGGTTATATAAACATATATATATGAATGTGACGGTATTAGTGACGTTATAAGAAAGGCAGTAACTGTGTCGTAAATATGTTTAAATTATAAATTGTGTTTTTCTCGTTTTTAAAGTGTCTCGCGGTAACGTTATGGCAGGGAGTAAACGGAAGATGCTGGCGCTGACAGCAGCAGGAACACCTGAGGAAGCAGTAAATGTACAGATAGATTTCATCGGGAAGGTTTCACCTGCAAAGCTGAAGAAGCCCATTCATCAGAGTGAAAACGACCAAAGTGCAGAGACGGAGAAAAGCCATTATTTCGCCAAGAAAGATCCGCAGCACAAACTGGGAGAGGACTTTTTCAACCAACCTTGCATCAGTTTGGCTAAAGCACTCCTCGGGAAGGTAATGTTGACATCTTAGCTGGATTCCACAGGCATTTATGTTGTTAGGATGTTTTCCAAAAGCCGCTTAATGCTCTGCAAATACAGCTCAGAAGTGTTTCAAATGTTTCAAAAGACTTTTATTGTCCAGTCTGTCACACTATGATAACATGGACCTGAGGAAAAGAAAACCCTTATGAGAGTCTTCTCACCTGTGGTTACTGTATTTAAATCCTTCATTGTAACTGATTACACTCAGCTACAACATAACTTCTACAACCAACATGGTCTTATGAAATCCCAAACCACAGTCAAATGCATCCAGACCACTCATTTTAAATGTAGGACTGCAATTAAAGGTTATTCTCATGATTAAGCAATGAATTGTGTGGTCAGCAGATGATGAAATATGCCCACAAGCTCCCAGAGCCCCAGATCATCATCAAATGTCTGGGCATATTTATCATTAACCAAAAGATTTAGTATCACAGAAGATTTTACATGTGAAAATATTCATATTGACAAGACTGAATAAGGGAAATTTTGTCATTATGCCTTAACAATTGTTCCAGTTACTAATGATACGACATCTGTCTGATATTCCTGGTCTCTGCAGGTGATGATCCGCAGGTGCGCTGATGGTACTGAGCTGCGAGGGAGAATAGTGGAAACTGAAGCCTACCTTGGGGGGGAAGACAAAGCCTCACACTCAGCAGGAGGCAAACGCACTGAGAGGAACACAGCCATGTTCATGAAGCCCGGCACAATCTACGTGTATCCGATCTATGGCATCTACCTCTGTATGAATGTGTCTAGTAAAGGTACGAGCATTAACCCAGCCCCCGTGCAAACAGAACATTTGTGATGGAGTCTTTTTTTAGTTTAGTGTTCCCTCTCAGTGTTATCATTATTAATATGCCATTAAATTTACACAGTGGTGTTTTTCTATTGTCAGCAGGTAAAGGGCAAAAGGAAGTAGACAGCGTGGAGCCTTGCTGACTGATGCAGATTGTGTGCTTTCTTCACAGGGGAGGGTGCTGCTGTGCTGCTGCGTTCCCTTGAGCC
This sequence comes from Acanthopagrus latus, assembly GCF_904848185.1. Taxonomy (NCBI): domain Eukaryota; kingdom Metazoa; phylum Chordata; class Actinopteri; order Spariformes; family Sparidae; genus Acanthopagrus; species Acanthopagrus latus. The sequence goes on from NC_051061.1 coordinate 19,965,833, forward strand.
CCTGCAGGGTCAGCCTGTCATGAGGCAGCTGAGGGGAGCCAGACGCAAAGAGGGAGCCCGTCAACTGAAGGACAAAGAGCTCTGCAACGGGCCGTCAAAGCTTTGCCAGGCTCTAGATATTCCTCGCTGTTTTGATCGGCGAGACCTAGCTTCAGACCCTGAAGTGTGGCTGGAGAGAGACACAAATCCAGCAGAACCCCAGGATATAGTGTCAGCACCACGCATTGGAATCGAGTCCCATGGGGAATGGGCCAAGAAGCCGTTGCGGTTTTATCTTCGTGGACACCCCTGTGTTAGCATTGTGAATAAAGAGGCAGAAAGACAGTCTCCGTCTGGAAATGTAATGTGTCATTTAGGTCCCTCAGATGTGCAGCCTGACACAGGACAACCTGATGTCAAAAGGACTTAACAGGAATAGTCCTGAAACTACTTTGCCATCTGTTCCCTTTGTGGACTTCATCATTCAGACGTTCTTTTTCCCTTGCTGGGACACACTACTTCTTAGGAATATGAAATTAATACTTTCTGAAATGATTCCATTATATTTTTTTTATAATTTTGTTGTTCTTAGTAATTCAAGATGATACTAATGCAGAGTTGTACTAGAAAGTAAAAGATCAGAACTTCAGTCAGTTGAATAGAAATCAGTAAGACTGAAGTAATTGGTGCCTATTAAAAAAAAATCTGTTCAGAAATGTACATTTACTCACTTTAGGTTCTGCCATCTGGGTTTTTTAATAAACATTCAAACTTGAGAAATTCTCTTCTTAGTGACTCAGTGATTTTACAGATGGTTGGAACACTCTGATTCCCTCAAAGCAAAAACAGCCTGTCTGATGTTTAGAGTCTTCCCTTTCTTGCCGTCTCTCTCCCCACCTCTGGGATTCCTGACGAGAGGTAGCTGGAGGTCTGGAATGATCATTACTCAGTGTGCCCTTTGGTGGTGAGCACAGTTGATCTAACACATCTGGGATAGAGGGAGATGAAGTTCAGCCCCCAAACATCTTCTCAATATTCAGAGTAAAAACACTCGGGGAGTGAGGGGTATGTACAAAATAATTTAATATTGTAAACACACATTGGCTCATAAATGGAAAAAAAACACTTTCTATGATTTGTAAATCCACACACGTTAATGCAATCATTGTGTCAGTTCATCTTAAAATGCCATTGTGGAGCAATAGTACTTAGCACAGGCTATTTACTGCTCTCAAAATGACATATTTTCCAGTTGATGAGAGCCGATACCGTCTCTGTGGCACTACTCCATGGGTGACTGGAAGATTGAAATAATGGGATCCTCATGGTTGGTCACCACAAGGACACTGCGAAACTTGTCAAACAGCGTCTTGAGTTGCGAGCGCCTCATGTTCTCATTGTACATAATCTCTTCCAGGTGGTGATGTCCCCGGAAATAGTGAAGCAGCCTGGAAGCAGTCCACATAACACACAGAAAGATGGGTTGAGAGCCTGAATTTCACTGAATCATTAGCCCTGTAAATCAACCATGTCACAAGTCTTTTGTGGCTCTGATGTCATTTTTCATTACTGTCTGTGCAGTAGGTAAGCACACAACATTGACAGAGATGGCAAATTGTCTCAACTCTCCGGAGAAATTTTATTCCCAACACTTTGTGCCTGCAATTAAAATAACTTCAGTTTACAAACCAATGCACAAATATCTTCCAGTTTTCTAAGAGACTTGAATTGTGACATCATGAGCCACTAAAACTTATTCCAGCTGTTAAGGCGCCTGCAGGCTGTAACAACATCAATTAAGGTTATTGCAAGTCAAGATGGGGCTTAAAAAATCTTGGTCGCAATTTGTGTCAGAGTCTAGGATATCAATTTGAGGAATGTCAGATGGTGCGATGATTGCGTGGCGAACTGTGACACTATAATTTAAACAGGAAAAGCATTTGAGAGCAGAGATGTCATAGATGTCTTACGTTTGAAATTAAATCAAAATAATGAAAAAACTATAGTCACAGTTCTACGTCAGAGTTTCAACAACTTTGTGGTTATATTAATAGATAAAAAAATCTGGCTCTTCCAAAATGGCACACCGATGAGTGTATTGTGCATCATTTCATGTCGGATTAGTTTATAGTCATGTGTTTTGTGACACAGGCTGTTTTTGATCACCAAATCGTCCATCTGTGGACACAATATAATCTAAAGATTTCGCCATTCAAAATTACATGGTGTAGAGGGGCTTCTGTTATTGGCAACTTTAATTACCTGGCAAACATCCTCAGGTCCTCTGGATTCTGTGCAGCTGGGATGTTTAGAATAACCTGCCTCTCGTGCTCTGACAGGCTGGCGAGTAGCGTCTCTGTCATCCTCTTGTTGAGCGGAGAGTCTCCACCAGGCAGTAACTCTGCACTGGAGTTGTCCATACTGGGACTGGTGAGGGTCATGTCATCACTACTGGCTACAAACAAAACGTAGACAGATTAACACAGATGATCTGTTACCCTGTAATACCTCTAGGAGTTGAGCAGAGGAGAGCGCTGAGTGAGGACATACTTGGAGAACCAAAGCTAAGAGCACTAGGGGTGCTGAGACTGCGGCCTCCCACTCGGGCAGCCAGTGGAGGGTCTTCATCCCTCAACCCGGGCTCGTCCTCGCTGGGCGGTACCAACAGGCAGACGTAAGTGTGCAGCTGGATCAGCAGGCGGCGCTGTAGCATCCACACCACCATCTGGATCAGCTGGGCCTGGTCATGAGCAGAGCAGTATGCAGCAAAGCACGGGGTTTAAAAAAATGGAGCTGAACACACTCATGACCTTAACCAGGTCAAATAAGTTTAAAATCAGCTGTGAGTAGCATTCAAGCTCAAAATAGAACCAAAAGAAAGAGCCACTGCTCTGATCTTGTTCTCATAAAAAATGGAGGCTGCAGACGCTGAAGTTGATGTCCCCTCAATATTTATAATTCATCACCAACGCTCGAGCATCTCTGCCAAAACAAGACGAGTCAGAGGTGATCACCAGTTCTGACCTTATAATACAGCATCTTAATTTACAGTACTAGGGTTTTAACAGGAAAATGTAATGCCATGATAAGGTACTATTACAGTAACATAGGAAAAAATAAGAAGATAGTAAAGTAAAAACAAGGCATTTACAATATAGCCATAAAAAATGTTCTATGACTGCCTGGCTTAAAATACATATATGATTAGTGTGTTCGTGTGGCTTTGCTGTTTATTTTTAATCATACAACAGTCCTACCTCCTGTGCAGGAGCTTCCAGTGGGTTTCTGAACTCGGCCAGAGAGACAGGCAGTGAAAACTTGGCTAACATGGATGGCAGATCATGACCGGGAAACTGCTGAGCAAACTGCTCAGCCAAAGGTGAATATCTATCCAAAAACAGATGGGATACATATTTGAGTTTTCCATTAACACAGTCTTTTAGAATTCATTTTCCACAGTTATGCAAAGGAAAGGCTACGGAAAGTGCTGCCAATTCTTTCATAACTAGCTTTAGGGTTGTTTAAAAATGCAGGCTTTGGAAATCTTAATTAAATAACAGTAAAGCAGTGTTTTCCAGGCCAGTATATGTGAGGCAATGGCATGGATGGGTGCTCTGCTCAGCAATATCATGGTTCATTAGCTTTACAGTAATCAGTGCAGCTGAATGGTTTATATCACATGAACACTCACAGGCAGATGTTGGCATGAGGAGACAGCATGTAGACGTTATTCTCACACAGTGGGTAGATGATGATGGCTTTGCCCCAGTAGACCAGGTGAGCAGCGATTTGAAAGATCTAAGAAGGAAAATGATTTGCAACTGAAAACCAACTTCAAAAGAAATATTCAAGAACTCTGTGTACTACTCAGACTTATGTAGTCTCAGCTTGGCCTTTAAGTGTACATATATTGTCCACTAGATGGCAGTGAGACACCATCAACACAATACTTGTCAGTCAAAGTCATTTACTTTTGTGTACTGTATTTAAAAAGGTTCAGATTACTAAACAATCACCAAACTCTTCATTTGTGATTACTGAATGAGCTTAGTAATTGTATGCACTTATAAATTAATTTCTGTAATAATGAAAGAGAACTTCAAATGTTTTAGATGCCTTTTGAATTCAGAGAATGGCATCTGATGTTGTGACGCAGGCAGTGTGACTGTTCTGCACCTGAAGTAGGGCCAGGTCAGCATCCTGTGCGAGCTGCTGCAGGTTTTTCACAGCTGAGCAGGTTTTGATGAGACGCACCATCGCAGGTGAGCAGTCCAGGGGGAGCTGACTCAGCAGTGCCTTCTCACTTTCCAGCAGTAGCAGGGCATGATAGGGTCTGGAGGATCAAACAACATGATATGGTCTCTACATCAACAAAACTCATCTTTAGAGGTCCACACTGCCTTGTGTGTCCATGCAAACATGTACACCCGAGAGCTAAGACAAACCCCTCTGAATAATCCAAAATAAAATCAACCTTTGGCACAGCTCTGACAATTTCATTGCTTAAATGGGCTTGAGCTAATTTCTTCATTGCATATTTTGGTCAGCCTCAAAAGTAAAAAAAAAAAAAAGTAGAGGTACAAGTCGATCTGCTCTGATGTAATTATGCTGAAGTGACAATAGGTGGCAGTATGGTCCATAGAAAACATTTTAATGTTTCTTTACATGTTTGAAATAGTCAGTACCAATACTCACAAAATACACAGACCTTAATCAGCTGTTAAAGACAGTTAAACAGATGGTGTATAGACAGTCAGTTTTGAGGCTCTAAGACTTTGTGTTGTATAAGTCAAGCTGTTCAGTCTATCCCCAAGATGTGTTACATTTGTGGCCAGAAAAGAAAGAACATAAATTAACAATTAATAGTAAATGTTAGAAATTTCTGATATAGTAAATAAAAATGTGACAGTGTATATATGATATCTGAATATGCTTTTAAAACACCTTATCTGTGACAACATGTGTGACAACACTCCCTACATGTGTTCATGCTTTGAAATGGTGCCAAGTAACTGTAACAGTCAACAACTGCTGATTGGGATGTTGCCAAAAATGTACTTTATGATGTTTCCGCCCATATAGAACAGTGTAGAAGCCGGTGTCCGCCCTTTGTGATAAAATGTAAACTCTCCTGGTAGACTACTAGTGAAATTAAATATCATATTTAAGTAAAAGAAATTAAAAGTGAAAAAAAAAACACATTTTACAGAATAGTTTCAAACAAACCTTATTGCCTTAAGGCTGTGCTCTAATGCCTCAGGTGGGATATGGTTGCCACCAATTCTGTGGATCTTGTGTGGTAAACAGAAGCTGACCTCGAGCCAGTTGTTAATATGTAGTCGCACCACACCGGTTGTACAAAGACTGCAAAAACATACACGATCAACTGTATGAACAGTATACATGCTGCATGGTGAGAGAAAGTGATGAAACAAAACAATAATAACAGTTTGTACTGTGTTTAATCACACACCTGTCATAAGCCTCCTTCAGGTCTCTGGCCAGTTTACATTTGGGGAGGATTTGTCTAAATGGGGACTGGGGGCTTCCATCCGCTTAGATCAGGAAAAACAGAAAACATAGTGAAAACATACTGTCAAACTACAAAACATCATCACAATCTTATGTGTACTGTCAAGCTACCAGTTTTAATAATAAATGTGTGTTTATATACAATTGATTGTAAGAAAGGATAGAGATCTGAGAGTGTCTTACTCTCAGTCATGGTAGTAATCTCTTCCTGGACAGCCAGCATCAGTTTGGCCTCTCTGGTCAGGTACTGGCAGCGTCGCTCCTCGTGCTGCAGGGCTATTGCGATGCGCCGCGACAAGTTGTGCATGCAGCTAATGACAGACGGGTCAGCATTCGCCTGTAGAAAACAAAGACGAGGGAAAGGCACAAAAAAAATGTAATTTTTAAAAATAAAATTACACAGCTATTACCTGTTACACTGTATTTACAACACCAGTGCTTTCATTTGCAGTTCAGTTATCATTCCTGTCAAAGATTATCAGTGTGTTAAAAATATGTGCCTTTATTATTTAAATGCACTCCATTATGTGAGTCACAGGTCTTACCATGTGACACACTTGAAAATGAGTGAAACTTCAAAAGATATGCGTGTAACACATAATTCAACTTACAATAATGCTAAATATCTAACTTCATATTTACTACAGAACTTTAATGATGTTGTGGTGTTATACTGTGTTATATTCTTTTTTTCTCTGGTATGCTTGTAAAGGTGGACAAATACCTATAAAATGACTAACTCTTGCTATTCAGCAGATCAGTTGCCACGACTTTCTTGAAAAGTAAATATATAAACAAAAAGCAAAGCCAATCTATACGTATGAACATGAAGAATAATTTAAAGACATTTACTGGTGTACTGGTGTAAAATTCCATTTTTAAAAATCAATGGATAACCTCATGAAAAAAAAGAAAAGGTCAAATACACAAATAAGCCACCATTGTGAAAAGAACCTGAACTAATTTGTAATAACTGTTAATTTTATGGACACTTCCAGGGTACAGATAACACAGTTGCTGGGCAGATATGTTTGACAAAACATGACTGAGCACTTCTCATCCCATCTCAGCTGTACTGGGACTTGCCGCTTACAGTGACTCAGCATGGGCAGGAAGAGGCTGCACCTTGGCGAGTAGCATGACTAAGCATAATAAATTGGCCTATCCTCACTTCCAGTGCTCTCACAGATAGTGTATACTGGAATACTATCACTCACACACAACCCCTCCCAGTCACAGAACACACTGATTAACTGAACACAACAGTCCCACCCAAAGCAAGCTGACTTCATTTTGCCATAATTAAATAAAGATATCAGGTTAATTTTTTAGCATATACACACAAAATGCAACAATTTCAATTACAATCCAAATTAAAAGATTTCTATACCCTTAGTGCAAACACCACATTAAACAAGATCATCGTAGGCATTTCTCTCTTGGGTGAAGGATCTGTCTTAGAAACCTGCACAGACAGAGGAACAATTTAAAGGACATTTTTAATGAGTTAAAACAATTCTGAAATGTTTATCTGCATTGCATAATAAAGACTGGAAGATATTCCCTTAAAATAATATTGCAATATTTTAGGCTATATTTTATCTCAAAACATTGGAATCTCCTCAACAGCATGTCATAAGTGTTACGACTGCCTGAAAAAAATCAATTATCACAATACTAATGACCAATTACCTCGATATCAATATTGCAACAACACTGTACATATGACTTTTGGTACTTTGACAAAATATTAACACAATAGGAGTGTTGATAAATAATCACCAGTAATATGGATGAAAGTGGACAAAGTCAGCAAAGGCAAGTATCAGAACAAGTAGAACAGTCTAGAAAGTTCACTAAAATAGATTATTTTACTGTAATGCAGCCTTTAAAAGCAGAAAAAGACTTTAGATTATGCCACATCAAAATATCCAAAATATCACACTAACAGTATACTACCGATATACTGCTAAGCCCTTGGTAAAAGCTGCACCAGCTAATGTTTAACAATCGAGTAAAACAGATGTGCAATAAATCAAACCTGAAATGTTCTGTTTTAATGAAGTGTTGCTTCATGGAAATATTTAATGCACAGTAGGGGTTGTTATATTGCATTACAGTATAATGTAAGTTCTTCCTGTTATTTCAACAGCAACACTTGTGTTTATAATCATTATAAACAGAATAGAATATTTTTGTCAGTATTCATAAACTGTCAGTAGGCAGCACTGCTAAAGTGAAGACTAATCTGTCAAAGTTTAAATCTTACCTACATTTAGAGGGCCATTGTGAAATGAGAGAGGGACTTAGATGGCCAGACACTGGTGACATCACAATTCAAGATAGCACTGTTCACTTTTTAACTGATATTATTAATCACAGGTATCCCGGGGTCACATGACTTTAAAATAGCATTGCAATATTTTTAGGCTGTATTGTCATACATTAAACACATAAATAAATACATTTATTCGAGGAAATGTTTTACCAATATTTCAATAATATTATATGGACAGCTTTTACTTCTTTCACATTTACAATTTTGATGAATGATCATCAATAATATGGATATAATGACTAGGTGGGTAAAGGCAAGTATTAGAACAAGTCACTTTACTGCAATAAATCCATTAAAGCAGGTAAAGAAGACACTTGCGTTATGATATAATATGTTGTTCCTTACCTGAATGATCGGAGGATGCTGAAGGAGAGTAGGGTGACCCACAAATCGAACGTTGTCTATCTTCAGCTCAAACTTCTTTCCGCACATGTCAGATTTGGTGGCCAGGATGGTGGCGAGGATGATGTCAGAGAACCTTTAAGAAGGAAGCGCCGACTCAATAAGAAAAGTGTGCAGGGTGGGATGAGAGGTTACAGACACAGCTGGGACACATAAAAGAGTTCAAATTAGCTCTGTTTATATTTTTCACATTCCTGTCTTTAAGCGGGGTTGCGTTAATCAGATGCATCTGCCTGTAATGTAATTGAACGATGACAGTATAAATGAAAAAGCTTGTGTGGCTACTGGAGAGGAGAAAAGAGGAAGAGGCCTCCTCGCAGAAACAGTGAAGTCGCTGTATGAATGAAAAATGTGACAGACTCATGCTGGTTGGACTTAAGTAACTCATGCTGCAATCAAAGGAATAAAAATCAAGACGTTAACTTCCAGGAAAAATCAAACACACTGTAGACTTACCCCATCAACACAATTTGGAAAAAAAGCATGGTGAGTCGTTGCTTTATTGTAGTTTGCATCTGATTTGCATTCTTTGTAATGCTGTGTCTAGATGTGAGAAGTAATATAATCAATGTGAATTAAATCTTTAATTATATTTTCAAAATGTTGGATTTAAAAAAAAAAAAAAAAATGTAAACAGTAAAGAGGAGAGCAGAGCTGAATTCCCGCTTTAACCAAAGCACTGATTCACTGGATCTGCTACTAATTTACAAGGATTTTACTGAAATTAGGGTTGGGGATCCATATAGGACACAAAATAGGAAAGAAGGGTATAAAAAAAGACAGGGGTGATCTAAGCGAAGGAAAGGTGGTTTAGAATGATTTGGTCTTACCCTGCTACCAACTGTTCGTCAGTTAGTGGAGATTGTTCTCTGAAATGGGAATTGGGCCATAAAAAAGAAGAAAAAAGCAAACAAAAAGGAAAATGCAACACACAGTTGGGCTGAATGCATAAAATGGACATCAAAACAACCCCCAACAAACTTGTGATACTGTGATGTGAAATGCCTGTTTGATTCAAACAAATCACTAGTTTATCCTGATAAACCTTGATGTTAATGTGCCACACCATCCTGTTTTTATCTTTAAGAACAATTCCTGTTTGTAATTCTACCTCTTTTTTCTATGACTAACAGTTTCTTGCCCCAACATTCATGTTGGACTTGGAAAAAGTATCATTTGGTTTAACAACATACCGCGTGAACTTGATTATTGAAAGCATGTAGAAACAATCTGTGCCCTGGTTTCTCACAACTAGAGGTAACAAAAAAGAAAGTCACCTGAAGTGGAGATTGATACACTTATATTACCACTACAGATAACGAACCAGCAGCTGGGATTTTCGTCAAATTTTAAAGAACATTTAGACGTATAGTGTGTGTTTTGTTTTGTCTTTTAACTTAATTTTGAGAACTTTATTACACCCCAACCACATAGGTTAAAATAAGCATTTAAGACTCCTCAATTCCTTTTGAAAAATAGAGTATGTTTTTTTTTTTTTTTTAGACAAAATAAAATAAGATCCAACGTAATAGGGAGGAGAAAGTGGCTCATGCAGATCTTCCCCATAAAGAAACAAACAATACCTTGAATCTCCATCCTGATCTTCTAGGCCGTCCCCAGCTGTGTTCAGTGCATATGGACTTCGCTGTTTGGCTTGTGGATAGAAACAATAGTGTAAGTTCCCGTGATTATTGATGTCAGTTAAACATGCAGACACACATTTTTTAAAGATTCAGCTCAATTAAGAGCCAAAAAAACAATAATCTGAATTCCAAATGTGTCTGAGAAGCGTTATGTCACACGCTATGAAGCCAAAGTTTGTTGTTGATAAGAGTCTTATTCTCTGCTTGAGACCACAGGGGCTCAGTGTTTGGCTCCTCATTTCAGACCTGTATTTGCCATTTTAGGCATCTGTCAATTTGCCATTCATTGTATCGCCCTGATAGCCAAGTTATAATAAAGATTCTCAGGTTGTGGATAATATAACAAGTGTGTGATCAAAGTTACGTCAGATTCATCATCATACAGTGTGTCAATTGTAGCTCAATCAATCGAAACAACAAATGCAAAAAAAAAAAAAAAAAAAAAAAAGAACAGGGGTTCTTCAGAAAGAGGAACTGACACCAAGTGGGCCTTTAAAACAAAACCTGTAGCAAAACTTGTCTAAAGTCACAGTACTGGACTGCATTTCACTGGGAAATGTTTGTTGCTTTGCATACGTGTAATTATGCGAAACTGAGACCATGAAGGCACGGTTTGATAAAGAGCAAGCAGCGGCTGCTGAGCTGTGATTCTCTGGTGAATGGATGCTAACATCATGCTACGCCTACCTGCAAGAGATGACGGACACTCTGCCACTCTCTGGAAAGGATACCGAAACAGTAGTCTGTTCCCTCTGCTGCCAGAGCTAACCAGGATGACGCTAATAGGGCTTGTTTTATCGCCACTTTTGTACACGCCATTTTGTGGCTGACTGTACATGGGTTTTCGGTTATCTGGTAACCCGGCAAATGGGTTGAACATCATATTAGCATTCTAGCTAACTAGCTACACGGTAGCTGCGTCACGATAAAGTCGGTGGAGAGCGACACCGGCGACCGAACATCGATCATCAGCTTGTTGTCTGTAGCTTGTTGCTGATGTCTGCCACTCACACACACCGACCCCCCGACTAATTACAGTCCGAATGGTTTTAATTAGGAGGCCTGAAGAATTTCGTCCCCTCTGCACCAACGGACTGCTTCGATTGTTTTGTGTCACTTCTAAAACTGTCCGGCTGAAACAGAGACGACGGATATGACCCACCCCCCGCTTAAACACTGAACAGCGATTTCCTCTGTACCGGTGATGTTTAAATTATTTATATTTAAATATTAATATGAATGTCTATCTATCTATCTATCTATCTATCTATCTATCTATCTATCTATCTATCTATCTATCTATCTATCTATCTATCTATCTCTTAAACATAATACCTTAATAACTTACAAAATTAAAACGCAACTTGTTACCTGCATATAGTTAATAAGCTATCATAAAGCGTCTTGTAGGCTATGCATAGCCTATAAAGGCTCAAAGATATATATTATATAAATAATTGATTGAATCTGATAACAAATACCAAATTGCTGTTGTTATTTATAGATTACCATCAGTGTTTTTTTTTGTTTTGTTTTGGGTTTTTTTTTAGATTTACACTAACATTGTTCTACGATTAAAATAAACGCGAAGCTTAATTTTTTAAAAAGACCCAGAAGATAATGAACCCTCCCTGATTAATTACATTGTTATATGACAACCACTAGATGGCGCATTATCAGTTGAAGTTTGGAGGCATGTCGTTTTTTAAATTTATTTATTTATTTATTCTTTATTCATTATTATTATTATTATTATTATTATTATTATTATTATTATTATTATTATTATTATTATTATTATTATTAAATACCAGAAGCAAATACATATATGGACTATCCACAGTGCTTCACAAAGCAAGGTTTACACTTTCACTCAGTTCATCCTCGAAACTAACAATTTTATTTTAACCATGTCATCACCAGCTGGGAACTCCTGTGTCCAACCCATGAAACAAAATATTAGGTCAATAACGTAAACTGCTGCAGCGCGAAAAGAAAAGAAAAGAAAAGAAAAGAAAAGAAAAGAAAATGAAAAACTAAGTAAATTAAGATAACATAAAATCATGAATATTGTAACTGCGCATGTCCCTTCCAGCCAATCCAAAGTGGTGACGTGTAAAAACCAAAACATTAATTAAATTCCATACATTTTTTTTAAAACACGATGTTCAGTCTTTATGCTATGGTAACTTGATGGCAGTTGCACAAATTGTCGCCCTCGTGTCGCAGCATTTTGATGCACTGTTATCATTAATTTCAGATGACCGCACCCATTTATATCAAATTGCACATTTTTTTTTGAAAGCGGCAAAAGTAACTCCCATGACGGAGTCAGCAGATAATTCTAGTTAACCTGACAAGCCCGATTATGAGCTGCATCTTCTCAAACCTCACAATCATTTTCCCTTCTGGTGCGACTGTAAAATCATAATACCCAAGGCTGCCTTTCAAGAATAACCGTTTATTAAAGTATTGATATATTTTAGGTTCTTGTCTTGTATAGATTAAGTCCTGGTCATGATTTCTTGATTTAAAGATGTTCATATTGTATCCATATTTGATATGAATATGTAGCCTAGTTGTTTATTCGTTGGCTATTTACACAAGGTCTATTATTCTAATAGTCACCCCAAACGAAAAACCCCATCCAAAAGAGCCACTAAGGAGAAGGAAATAAATAATAGCTCATTAGAATACTTTTTCAAATGATGCCAGACAGCGAGATGTGATTTAAATTAAGTTTTATTTAGTGCATTTGGCAACAGCACATTTGGGAAACACTTGTAGAGCTGCTTCATATTGTTTGAATGTGAACTGTCACTCCGGAGCCTCAGTGGTACTGTCTGCCCAGGGCGGAGACCACCACAGCCAGGAACTTCTGCCAGGCCTCCTGGGCATCGGCGTTGAAGACTTTGGGGCCAAACTTGGCACCCACGCACACACTGATGCACTCAGCAAGAAGCTAAAATGAGAAGAAGAAAAAAAATGATTGAGTTACATTATTCAGCAGATCCATGCATGCAGAGGGAGTCAGAGAGCGTGACATACCCTGAAGTTATCAGGATCCACATGGATTTGCTCAGAGTGCTTCTGGCTCAGCAGGGTGTAAGCGTTCTTGATGTCGTCCATGTTCTTCACAGCTCGGTCCAGCCCACCCATCACTGTCTTGCCGTGCGCGGCCACCTTGTCGTTCCCGAGGATGGCGGCGTTGGTGGAAATGTCGCCGAAGTTTGAGAAGTGTCTTTGAGTCCATGGATACACGATCATAAGCCTGGAATGACATGGATCATAAGGTCACATAACAGCCACGATCCGAGCACTACTAAATGAAATGAAATAAATAAAATGTCATCGTTTTCTTAAAGAGGTTTACCTGGCCAAAGCCTGGGGTCCGATCTCACCCACATCGATCTTTCCCCACAGGGATTTGATGGCAGCACGCTCGGCATCTGTCCACTGGACCATGTTGACGTGAAGTTTTTCTCAAGGTTTTATTTGTGTTTTCAAAGAAAACGTTGGTCGCAACCCTTCTGCAAACTTCAGTCTTTGGGAGGTTTTTATTAATTACTCAGTGCCACACCTCTCAGCCCTGGAAGCATCTGATTGGACCGATGGCGGCGAAATATTGGCTGGTTACTTCTGATGAGTGAGATAGGATCCTTGCCATTTTTGACCCTGTTATACAACTTAATTTAATTTCAATAAGATATCGCCAGTTAAATAAACGGAGCGGATATTCGATTAAGTAATAAAAGATACAGTGTCTTATTATTCATTAGCTCTCAGTAGCAGAATTAAAGGTTGCAACATCTTTGTGGAGCGTTTTTCGGTTATTATTATTTATATAGGGATAAATTATAAAATCCAGTTGTCTTTGGCACATGTTATAAGATGTTTGCACGTTTTTTTCATTAGAACGTCACAAACATCTGGCGAGAGTTTAATATATAAAAAAAAAAAAATCAACTCTCTTGTCTCACTAACTTTTGAATAAAACACTTTTTATCCATTTCAAGATATTAAAAACAGCACAGAGGTTAATAAACTGAGCAATTTAACTTCACATCTTAATAGCTTGAAGAAATCGTGATAAAACTTGCTGTATGCCTTAACACCTGTTTTAGGTAAGTCATGTCTTTTAATTTATACAACACAAATGAAGGTTGTTGAATTCAGATCACACCCTCGTCGATGTATTTTTTATTTACGTCTCGGTGGACAGTATGTCCTCTTCTTTTATTTCATGTGACATTAGGACCTGATTTCTCAAACTGTGACGGAGTGTTTGTCAGAACATTTGTCAGTGTGGATCAACAGTTTAGTTTTAGCTCAGTATTGTCATCCTATTGGACTTTCTCAAGTTAACCCGGTTGGTTTCTACATTTTCAAACATCACAAGAAGACTGTTAATTTTACCAGCCGACGTTCAGTGGACTCACATTTTATGGCAGCCGGAGGAACTTCATTTGTTCAACTTCACTAACTCAAAATGATCAACATGCAGGTTAATCTGAAGGGCTGTCCAACACTGTCTGTTCAGTGAAACTTTACTCTTCTGTTCTGCTGAATGGTTATTTCAGCGTGTACATGCAGACATATTCAAAGCCTTGATATTTTATTCATTTATTTTTTTTCTACTGTGTAAAATTATTGACTCATAAAAGTTGAGAGGAGGGAGTGGTTACTTTTATCTAAAAAAAAAAAACGGTCTTGGAAACATTTGGCAATTTCGTTCATGGAGGTGTGGTTTCGATTTGATACTCGGGGTGTGGTGCCGCTTGGTTCGATATAAAAATCGCCGTTAATCAGCATCTTCATGCGAGAACATTTTCTTTCACTTCAGAAAACTTGAAGGAAAAGGCAGTCATGAGTCTCTCTGGCAAAGACAAGTCCATCGTTAAGTCCCTCTGGGATAAAATCAGCTCGAAGAGCAGCGACATCGGAGCTGAAGCTCTGGGCAGGTACGCTCTCATTTATTATTCTATTGTATTTGTTTTATTCTGTCATTGTTTTTAAACGTGCGTGCTATGAATCCATTGTCATTCATTCCTCTTTATTGCACACTTGTTCGACAGGATGCTGCGTGTATTCCCGCAGACCAAGGCCTATTTTTCCCACTGGGCTGATGTGGGTCCTGAATCCCAACAGGTGAAAAAGCACGGCGCCGTCATCATGGCCGCCGTTGGAGATGCCATCGGTAAGATCGACGACCTGACTAATGGCTTGTCCAGCCTCAGCGAACTGCATGCCTTCAAGCTCAGAGTGGATCCTGCCAACTTCAGGGTAAGCTGCCTGTGCGAACGATCAATGCAGCCGTGTAAATTAAATATTGATTAGTATACAAGCTGTATGGAAATATGACTAAATGTTTGAAAGTCTATTATTACATTATTTTTCTCTATAATAAACTTGAAACTCCCGTCTCGTCTTTTTCAGATTCTGTCCCACAACATCATGCTGGTCATTGCCATGTACTTCCCCGGAGACTTCACTCCGGAGGTCCACCTCTCCCTCGACAAGTTCCTGCAGAACTTGGCTCTGGCTCTGGCCGAGAAATACCGCTAAACTCCACAGATCCAAAAACATCGACTGCATACATGCAGCATGACCACCCCAAGCATGTCAACATCCCTTTAGATGGAAGGGCTTGGTGAATAAAATGAATAGATATAAAGTGTTCAGATGTCCGTCTCTTCTTTTTGGTCAAATCATCCGCTGCACCACATTTGACAGCCAGGTCTTGGTACAAAAATCAATTATTTTGATATATATGAAATACAATTTGATTAGAATTGCTTCTGAGGTAACAGAGTTTGAGAATTGGAGCAATAACAGTGACGATGATAATAAATAAAGATATAATGATGATATAAATACAAAAAGGTTTTTTTTATTTTTTATTTTTTTGATACATTTATTTTTCGTGAAGGCATGAAACCAGTTGTTGCAGATGCACTGCAGGGTTTAACAAACATGTAACCAGCAGCTCCGCTGCCTTTCATAACTGGTCAGGGTCCAGGATCCAGGTGTTGACAGTATGACAAGCTAAAGGCTTCTGGGAGTCATTTGCATGTACCACAATACAACCACAAAGAGACATAAAACCTCCACTAAGAGATGCTAAACAACCACGCAGACAACAAAACCTCCACAAACGTACACAAAACAATCACAATGACATACAAATCCTCTCAGTGGAGACACAAAAATGACACAGAATCTACACAGAGACAGTAAAACTCACAAAGAGGCACAAAATGACACAAAACCTCCACAGACACAAATTCTCCACAAAGATACACAAAACCTTTAGTGTTGCCATGTAGCCATGATCTTCACAGGTTCAAACCATCACTGTTAACCTTAAAAGCTCTGAATACAGCTCAAGTGTTGTGTTTAATAAAGTCAGCATGTCTTATCACATGAATGGACACTAACAGCAGCTCTGTGAGAGACTGAGGCTGATATATTTTACAGATCTGTAACGTTATGTGGCAGCAGCAGAAATATACCTGGAAGTGTTGTAGTCTGCACAGAATGCTTTCAGTGTGTTTGTCTCAGTTCTGGTTTAATGTGACTTTTACATCACTGCCATAACTCCCTTTGTGTGAAAAGATAGACTTTAGAGTCATATTATTCATCTGTAATGCATTGAATGTTCTCAAGACTGAATACAGTTAGTAAATGTATGCAGAGATTGGAGGGTTACTTTAAAAATGAGTTCCAATACTGTTATTAGTCATCAGATTCCTCTCTGACTGCTTAAGTCCACTCTCACGCCCACATATTTGCTTCAGCTAATTCAGTCCGAGGCTGAACAGCTCTCTGAACTTTGAATATTAATATACATGTTTTATGTGACCACAGCAATGGAAAAAGGGATTCTAAATATCAAATATAACTGTAAGAGGAATGTGTTTTCTCTATTTCAGGAGTATAGCCAACACGCTGAGGGATCCTGAGAGACCTGAGGACTTTAACCAGGACATGATGGTGCTGAGCATCACCCCTAATGAACCACAGTGCAGCTAGTGTCCTGATCAGTCTCACTGCCACTTCTACAGCAAGTTAAAAAGCATCTTAAGCACTGAACCTCTTACTGGTCTGCAACTATGTTTGGGTGAATGGTGCCACAGAGGCATTCACAAGAATGCTAACTCTCAGGTATTTCCAGCAAAACATGGCATAGTTACAAGATGATTGATGTTATTTACAAATCCTCACAAATCTACGCAAAACCTCCCCAAAGTGACACAAAACCTCCTCAAGGAGACACAAAACTACCACAAAGAGACACACAACCTTCACAAGGAGACACAAAACTACCACAAGGAGACACCAAACCTCCCCAAAGAGATACGAAACCTTCTCAAAGAGACACAAAACAACCACAAAAAGACACAAAACTACTACAAAAAGATGGAGAAAAATAAGATATAAAAAAAACATAAAAACTACCATGAATGGGGCTCAGTTCAGCTCACTGGGTGGAGCAGGTGTGTACGGAGGCTTTGGGGTTTGAGTCCCGGCCTGAAACTGTGCGCGGAACCAAACCCACAAAAGTCTTATTTCTACATAATACTGCTTTAAACGCACGGGAGGTAAAGGGAGCTGTCCAAGGTCCTCCCTCCGTCTTACCTGTAACTGCTGTACTGTACACTGTGCACTGAACTGATCAGCTGTGATTTTACAAGCACTCTGATAACATCTGAGCTCACCCGGACAAACACAGGTTACACTCTGACGTGCAGCTCATGTTGATGCTGCTGCATCAGGTCCAGTCTGCAGCGGTCACAGCCTCCTCATGTGTAGCAGCGCCCCCTGCTGGATTAATCAGCCAACTTCACTGAGTGCACACTGACCTGGCTGAGGACAAGTGACCGCCACACCAACATGTATTTAAACTCCGCTCACATTGTTGCAGTGGAAACACTGATGGAAAATAAGAGTTCAACCAGGTGACAGATTTATATTCCAGAATAAAGTGCATAGTTGAGAGTAAAAGTATAGCATACTAAATCAAAAATGTCAAATTTACATTTCTTTCTAGCCATTTATTAAATCTGACCACGTCCCTGAAAGTTTCTCTGATTTACGCCAGTCTCCATTTGACTGCACAGATAATTCACAAGCAACTTGACAAGTTGCCAGTGTAATTAAAGAAGACTAGCAGCAGCTTCAGACACAATCTAAGCAATGCAGATTTGTCCTTTCCTTATCATTTTTGCAAACACGTCGAGCAGTATTTGGCCAACCCACTACCCTATTCTGTCCAATCGCATATTTCTGGGAGGAGTGGAGAGGTTCTTTTATAAGTTGCTTCAGGTGCTGACCAACACAGGACTTGTGGAACAAATCTACAGCCGGCAAAATGGTCGAATGGACAGACTTCGAGCGCGCCACCATCGCAGACATCTTCTCCAAGATGCAGTATGAGGTGGTGGGACCTGCAGCCCTCTCCAGGTGAGGGAACCTTTCTCTTTGTTTTTTTTATTTTATGTTTAATCATCATCATTACTGTATTTTGTATTCTCTCCTCAACATGAATGCACAAAGAGACGCAGCATAATCTGTTCAGACATTTTCAGAATTGCATTGCATGATGTGTCCTCAGGTGTCTGGTGGTCTACCCCTGGACTCAGAGGTATTTCGGGAACTTTGGAAACCTCTACAACGCCGCTGCCATCATGGGAAACCCACTGGTTGCAAAACACGGAACAACCATCCTCCACGGTCTGGACCGGGCCGTGAAGAACATGGACAACATCAAGGCCGAATATGCCGAACTGAGCGTGTTGCACTCCGAGAAGCTGCATGTGGACCCTGATAACTTCAGGGTAAGTCTTGTTGAACTCATGTCACCATGTCATCCACAGTGAAGAATTACGCACTACCTCCATGCTGATGTTTCATGATGCTTGTTTTCTGTGTTGCAGCTGCTCTCTGACTGCCTCACCATCGTGGTTGCTGGTGTGCTGGGCGCAGAGTTCACCGGTGATGTTCAGGCAGCTTTCCAGAAGTTCCTGGCTGTGGTGGTCAGCTCCCTGGGAAGACAGTACCACTAGAGAGCTGCAAGAGAAGACATCACACGATGATCATCTGTTTGAAACATTCTCTATTTCTGTCTCAAAAACATGAATAAATAAAACAACAAGCAAATTCAACAAATTGCATTTTTGTCCCTGTCTGTGTTAACGGTCCTTTTCAGGACGAACTTAAATCGACATAGCAACAGCTTTGTTCACTACAAAGTCTTTATTCTTTATTCATATGTTAAAATATTAAGTCTTTAAATTCAGCCAGGGTCTTGATATGTGAAAATAAAGTAAAAGTTCTGCAAGTTCACAAGTATAATTACTCGATTTGAATGACCACTTTCAATAGAGGAGAGAGCCTGATATATTTTTTACTAACAGCCTACCAAATAGGTTATATAAGGCATATTTACCATTAGACAGTTAGATGGCTCGCATGTTAATGCATCAGGACAAATCAGATACATATTATATATTAATCTGCTTCCAAGGAGGCTGAACTCAGCTAAAATACACTCTTACGTAACTGGAATCCAACTTACATGAATTAATGTGAGTGTGAATTAACATTATTTAACTAATGATGATCTGTGAAGTGTGAACTGATCACATTAAGTCTTTGCAACTTCATCATTTCATGGTGATGAGCGCCAGGAGGCCATGGCACATCAATAAATAACGTAACCAAAACATTATATAATAATAATTATATATATATATATATATATATATATATATATATATATATATATATATATATATATATATATATATATATATATATATATATATATATATATATATATATATATAGGTTGTAATTATTATTATATTATTATATTGTTTTTGTTATGTTGCTGTTAGCGCAACTGTACAATACTAGTAATTATACTGAATATACTATATTGAATGCATGAGTGTATTTGTGTTAAGATAGCTACTAATATATGACGATTTTTGTTTTTTAAAACGTCGTTATATGTTGACACATTCACAATGATGATAATAAGAAAACATTCAGATTTGGTTTGAATGCGGCCATTCTGCATAAGAAGTACTGAAGTGTATAATGCTGCTGATATTAGGTAAGAAAAGCTTTGAAATGCAGCTTTAAAAAAAAAAAAAGTTTGAACTTGTCTGAAGTAGGTGAAATAAATTATCATTGTACGCTGCAGAGTACAGAGAGATTTATGTGAAGTTCTTGTTCATCTCCTGCATTCCTTCTCGTAAACTCGCATAAAGCTGTTTGATAAACAGCTTGAAAACAGAAAGATTCCGCTATTTGAGTTTCTCCACTGCACGTTTAATAAGTCAGCTCAGCGCTAAAAACATCGCTGACATGGTGCCATGTGTGCTGCTGACCTGACTTTCACCCTCTCAGCCCTTTCAATCGATAGAAATTCACTCGACCACACAAATAGTTTGACTGCATTTGATCTTTTATTGGTATTCAGACTGACAGATAAATCAAGCCCATGCTGCTGTCCGTCATCTGCTCCGGTCCTGCAGTTTATCGGTATTTCTCAGCCAGGGCGCGGGACAGGGCAGCCAGGAACTTGTCCACAGACACATGGACCTCAGGGGTGAAGTCAGCGGGGAACATGGTGGCCAGAACCACCAGGATGTTGTGGGAGAGAATCTGTGAGTAAAGAAATCAAGCAGAGGATTAAGAATCGTTTGTTGAGTTGTGCCTGTGGCCAGATCCAATGAGCGTAAACCCCCCCGAATTAAATGCATAACCACAGTCTGAGAAACGCAGTGATCAGTGGTGACTTTACCTTGAAGTTAGCGGGGTCCACACGCAGAGTGAAGGCGTGCAGCTCGCTGAGGTTCAGAAGACCTGCAGCCAGATCGTCGATCTTCTTCACAGCATCAGCAACTCCACCCATCACGGTCTTTCCGTGCTTCATCACCGGGGCAGAGCCGGGGCTCAGGTCCTTCCAGTGGGAGAAGTAAGTCTTGGTCTGCGGGTACACCGCCAGCATCCTGGGTGAGAAGTGTAATTCAGTTAATAAACCAGTAGCTAATAAACAGATAATTAAACATTTAAAGGATTCTCTTGAGGTCATATTTACCTGGAGAGAGCATCAGAGCCGATGTCGTCGGCCTTGCCAGCGATTTTGCCCCAGAAGGCTCTGACGACGTCCTTGTCCTTTGCAGTGAGACTCATCTTGTGTGCTGATTGTTCCAAGTTGAAGTGTTGGGACCTGTCCGGACCGTGGGGGGTTTTATACATAAAACAGGGCATGGGCACACCCGGCCCTCCTCCAAGATAGGCTACGTGGCATTTGGTCTGGTTCCAAATGTTGCAGCTTGCATGAGATAAAGACAAAAAGAAAACACACCAAGTGGCCTCTTCTCTTGAACTTGCTTCACCTATGAAACCCTGAAAGACCCGATGAAAGAAATAAACCAAATTCAGTGTGAATGCTCATGAAACAAATCCACACATTTCCAGTGCGATGGAAATTATTCACTTAAGTTTAAACCAGTCAGAGTACAGACAATAGTTACAAACTCAGAAATGTACATGAATTTGTAACTAAGTAATGAAAGTAATATGAGCTCCTGAATGCAAATTCAGTATCAGCTTGGGATTTATGCCAGACTTTTAAAAGGCTTTGCAGGCTTTTTCACCAGAATCTAGACCCTGACAGGTGCAGCCTGCTTCTATAAATGACTTCAGCTAAATTCATAATGATCTGCTTCAACTGAATACATGGATTTAACTCTGCTTGTATGACTACAGCAAACTAATTCAAATCAAGATTCTGTGACCCAGAGAATAGATTTGGTATATGAACATTATGAAAAGTTGGACCTGTGGTGTAAACATCTGGGACAGTCCAGGGGTACTGATTTGAAATCTTACCTCTGCAAATATTTAATATTAAATGATTTAGTTATCAGTTGATACCACCGTGAAGACTGGGGTCATTTGCGGTGAAGCTGCTGCCAAAACGCTTATCTGTTAGAGAACTGGGGTCTGCTCAGGGTGGATCCGCTGAGAGGGGGAGCCAGATAATCTCCACAAAGAAGCCAGGATCCTCCTAGTGGCACTGACAGGTGGTGCAGCAGCTGCAGCCAGCAGCAGGCAGCCAGCTTTCATCTGGCAGTTTAAAGAGACTGTAAGCAAATATACTTCATGAACATGTAAGATATGTGGAAAAACACAAGTTCCCTGAAGGAGCGGAACGTGGGAGTTAGTGGCCCTTCTCTAACAGTCGGTGGCCCCTCTGTGGGAGCTAGTAGCCCCTCCTGGAGCAGATAGTGGCCCTTCTATGGCAGTTAGTGGCCCTTCTGCAGCAGTTAGTGGCCCTTCTGCAGCAGTTAGTGGCCCTTCTGCAGCAGTTAGTGGCACTTCTGCAGCATTTAGTGGCCCTTCTGCAGCAGTTAGTGGCACTTCTGTAGCATTTAGTGGCACTTCTGTAGCAGTTAGTGGCCCTTCTGCAGCAGTTAGTGGCCCTTCTGCAGCAGTTAGTGGCCCTTCTGCAGCAGTTAGTGGCCCTTCTGCAGCATTTAGTGGCCCATCTGCAGCAGTTAGTGGCCCTTCTGCAGCATTTAGTGGCCCATCTGCAGCAGTTATTGGCCCTTCTGCAGCAGTTAGTGGCCCTTCTGGAGCAGTTAGTGGCCCTCCTCTAACAGTCGATGGCCCCTCTGTGGGAGCTAGTAGCCTCCTCTGCAGCAGTTAGTGGCCCTTCTGCAGCAGTTAGTGGCACTTCTGTAGCAGTTAGTGGCCCTTCTGGAGCATTTAGTGGCACTTCTGTAGCAGTTAGTGGCCCCTCTGCAGCAGTTAGTGGCCCTTCTGCAGCAGTTAGTGGCCCAGCAGATGCCAGAGGCTCCCTGTTGTAACACTCTTCATTTGATTCTCTTTTCGTTTTTCAGCTTGTCTGGTTTTATGTCTGAACATCTGGTGTGAGCATGCTGTTGGAGAGTGGCTGTAACTAACACTGTAACTGTGGCGCACGTGACAATAAAGAGCTTGGCTCGACATTGTGACGTCAGCCCCACCGTTCAGGCCTCGCGGGAGAATGCGTGGCTGCTTTTTGCTGACTTGTGCTCTTTTTGCTCAGTGGGGCGTATAAACAAGACAACAGGGGCGTGAGACAACAGTAAGTGTTCACATCTGGAGCCACAATGACACACAGCCAGAGAACACCGCAGTGTGATGGACAGATGCTGAGTGTCACTGCAGGGGGTCTGATGGACCCCTCTCGTTGTCCAGGTAAACTACAAACTCTATTCAACTTCATACTAACACTTAAGAAAAAAACACTCCATTCGAGTCGCTCGTCAACTTTATCAAAACCCGCATTTAATCTTTACATTTTTGGTAAAACAGAACAAATCGACGGTTTTATGAAATTATAAATTAACATATCATAAAGATCCTCAGTTTATCAAGAATTTTAATATATAGGCCCACAGAAATCCGTTTGTATTTAGTGGGGTCCTGATAAAGGAGTTCTCTGCCATATGACGCATGTGTTGTTGGCAGGAGCCCAACTGACCCCAACACAGTGATTTGGCGACTGGCGCAATCTGTGAGAATTCAAACCACTGCGCTGGGAACAAATATAATCAAAATATAGAATTGATTATTAGGTGCTATGACAGACACGCTCACAGTATATCGCCTATAATGCTTTCTGGTGCTGTAAAATGTGCATCAGTACATGTTTATAAACCTATAAATAACACAGACTACACTAAATTCAATATGATCACGATATGTGATTTGTTTGATTTCAAGTGGTTCTATACTATAATGAATACGTGCATTTAATTTTAAGAGGAAAATAAATTCAGGTCTTGAACAGACTCGTAGAGGCGCAGCAATGTTTGCACTTGGTCGTAAAAAGTTGAGCTGGAGCGCCCTCTAGTGGGATCCACCTCCCTCATCGATCCTGCAGCTGCGAGCAGCCGGGAGCTGTCCGAGGTCCTCCCTCCTCCACACGGACAGCGCCTCTGCACTCAGTCCGAGATCATGATGAAGCACGATTAAATCTTCTTATCTCACAAAACTATGAGATGGTCAATCTCCTGCTTTTGTTTTCAGCAGTTTAACTGTGATCCATGTATTATTTCACAACACAATAAAAAAAAAACCCTCTGTTTTTAACGCAGCTTTATTCTTCTGCTTTTGAAGTATATTTGCTCAAGTACTGTACTTTGGTCCAACTTCGAGGTCCATTTAATGCTACTTTATACCAAACTAGTTTTTAAGTACAGTTTTGTACTTTTTAGAACAAGTATTTGTCATGTTTATTGCATCCCGCATCAGTGGTGTTAAAATTTTGATGTTTTTGTTTCTTATTTATAATGTCTCCACTGTTTTCTTACGTATATTTTCTATATTTATTACTGCTGTTTCAATTGATGCTAATAATTCTGTAATAATGCAAATATCCCCGTTGTGGGAGTAATAAACGATTCTATGTAAACTATAAACTATACACATAGATGTAAATATATGTATTAATTACCTTTTTTGTTCTCTAGATGCATTGAGACTGTAACTCCTGTGGTGTAGGTGACTTTCACATGATGTTTTTAGTTAAACGACTTTTGGATACTTCACAATTTGCTGATGGCTTGATGAGCATTGCTGTACCATCCAGTCTGTTACTGATCAACACCGGATTAATGTCATCACATTGGATTTTTCAGCCATGATACACCAAAATGTGTTGATTACAGCAGGGGGAGACACTTCCTGACAGCTGGAAATGTGACTGTCAAGATAGAATTCAGCAAAACACATACTGCTCATTAAATTCAAGTCTAATGATTACCATGCTTAGTCTTTAGGGGGGAAAAAAGAGTATTGTTCCCTTTCAGAACAGTTGCATATTAGCCTGTAATCAGTTGTGTCAATGAAATCAAATCACTCACACGTATAATATTCGCTCTTTTTATTGACAGAAGTGAGAGTATATATGGTTGTGTTAATAAATCCCTAAAACACGCAACAATTAATGGCTCTGTTTGCCCATTTTCAAAAATATAACGACACACTCATGTAACGTTGACTTTTACAATCTGACAACCTGCTCTGGAGAGAACTTGTACTTCCCCTGAGGACCTCAAGGGGTCACCAGATCCCTTCTGTCCAAACATCTGAAGCTCGATCTTAAAATGTGCCAAAGCAGAACATCAAAAATGATCCAAACTATAAAATATGCCCGCTCAGTATTAAAGAGTTGTCCAATCCCAGTTGTTTTAGATGAAACCACGCCTATTCAGGCCTGTTACACATGGTTTAAATATGATTTTTATTATCTTATTTATTTATTTTGTTCCCCATCTGGGGTTGCTCTTCTCTTCAGGAGTACTGACTGCCCATAGCCTCGACTACAACAGACAGGAACTTCTGCCAGGTGGCTTGTGTCTGAGGGCTGAGGTCGCCCTTCAGTTTGCAGGCGACGGTGATTGTGATGCAGTCTGCCAGCAGCTGCGGACAAAACAACAACAACAACAACAACAACAACAACAACATCAGATATACAACAATAAAACCTGCTGAAAGCAGTCTTGTATCTGACAAGTACTTCTTACTTTGAAGTTATCGGGATCCACGTTGAGTTTCTTGTAGTGCATCCGGCTCAGGGCAGCATATGTGCCCTTGATGTTGTCCATGTTCTCCACCGCTCTGCTCAGGGCCCTCAGCACCACTTTGCCCTGGGCCGCCACTTTGGAGTTGTTCAGAACAGCTGTTGCAGTGAACATGTCTCCAAAACCACCGAAGTACCGCTCGGTCCAGGGGTAGACGATCAGCACCCTGTCAGTGAGAGGGTTTCACAAAAATCTTAGAATAGCCCAAAGAAATCTGAACATTTCACCGACAGGACTACATCAAAACTTTTAGGAAGGTTTCAGACATATAATGTAGAAAAGACATGATAACAATAAAGTTATTTTATTATCCAAAATTAATAATTCTGTGCGAGACTTCCCATGTCATCATAGTTTTTAGTTCCTTTAAAAAACTTCTTTTAAGTTTTTTTTTTTTCATTTGTTTTCCTGAATCAGTTTAAAGCGAACTGTAAAAATGAAGTAAAGTCAGATTAAGTAAAGAACCCAGTGCCAACCTTAATCATGGTAAGCATGTTAGTCTTTTCATTATTGTAAACATAAAGGAACCAGAACTTTTTATTGAACTATGTATTAAAAAAGGGAGCTCCTCACAGACACAAACAGCAAGACATAATCACAGAATCACACAACAACAACAACAACAACAACAACAACAACAATAATAATAATAATAATAATAATAATAATAATAATAATAATAATAATAATAATAATAATAACACAACAACAATAATAATAATAAGAATAATAAGAATAAAAATAAGAATAATAATCTTAGTTCATATCTACATATCTCTACCTTGCCAAAGCTTCCGGTCCGATCTGATCGATATCAAGTTTTTCCCACACAGCTCTGACCGTGCTGCGCTCCTTGTCTGTCCAGTGAACCATAACGTCAATATAATCAACATCAATCAATCAATCAATCAATCAATGTATGTATTTGGTCACCGTTTGCCTCCACGCGTCGAACTGAGGAATGAGCGTCTCGGCGATGATAAGTCAGCAGGGTGTCAGACATCAGACTGTCAGCTGCCAGATGACTGTGAAGCATGATGGTGATGATTCAAGCTGCTTTCTACAGTCCACCTGTCATGGAATGAAGCGATCACAAGCCCACTGTTTTTCCTCATTTATTCCTCTGGTCATGCTGTAATTATGTGCCAAAGGCTGTTACACTGAGATACGATGAGGTTGTTTTTTTTTGTTTTTGTTTGTTTGTTTTATCTGTGTATTCAGGCTTCCTCCACCCAAATAAATTATCTACATGTCCAGTTAATACCATGAAGGTTTCACCATGCAGCACTGGGACTATCCCTCCCTCGCCCCCTCAGATGCAGCTACACTTGATTTTGAACCACAGACTTGCTGCTTTGTTGCATGCTTTAAAAAAAAACAAAACGCTAAAGCACAAGGTTTATTTAACACAACGCAGCTCCAGCTCCCACCAGCCTTTGTTAGTCTTTAATCGATCCGGAAAAGGACAAACGACACAATATTACATATGTTGAGAATAAAAGTACAAGGAGTGCGCAATACAGGCCCACTGCACTGAGTGATGTCTCCGTGTTAGTGTGCAATGAAACGACATTTTGATATTAGGTTGGTGACCCACCCAGGTTTTTTTTTTTTTTTTTTTTTTTATCCATCGCACACATGCATTTCTCACCAGTTATCACGGAATTAAAATGACCGCACCCCTACATGCATTACCTCACTCAAGAGGCCAGAGAGCGTGTTTTCAAAAAGATAAGGTCATTTTATTTTGGATACTAATTTTGTTTACTACCAGTTTACCACACGGGAGCTCCAAATGTTGTTCACAACAGCCTTAGATTTATGAACCTTGTGTCTGAGGAGCATTACGCTTTCAGTAATTTGCACAAGATCGATTCCTTTTACGCACTAACGTGAACACACACTGCAGCAGTATCTATGACTTCACACCGGACAGCAACACATGGGATGAAGAATATTCAATTTTAGTTGTCAGCAGTTAGATTCAGTGTTTGGGGATCAGAAGTGTCCAGTGGAATTGTTTGATCAGTAAAACAGAATTCAAGTTCAACCATTTGGAAGTTTTTACTTTGTGTAAATTAGTTATGAATAATTCACTATTTAAAAGAAATTGTTTTGCTCAAACTTAATAATACATTTATCAGTTATTAGCTCCTTATTAGCGTGTATGTAAGTGTCACTGTTTATTAGATATTATAAAGCACTTATCATCATCATGCTTTATTCTTCATCACCATATTGTACAACACAGGCTCTGCTAGTCACAAGCATGTTGTACAGACCTGGTACAGTTTGATTTGGACACTAGTATAGAACATGTTTGTTTATCAATGAATGTTTGTTTTTCAAGATTGTAATTCATGAACACCGACGTTCTTACTTATTATCATTAAGCGCCCCATGAATAATAACCTGTCAATATTCGACTGCCACAGGTGCTGATAAGAGAATTATGGTTAAATATGTGCCACCTAATATAAAATGCGATATATATATATACAGATATATTTCTCCAAATGATCACAAAAAGAGAAATGCTTTGATTTGAGGGTTTTGTTTTTATTTTGGGGGATTTGGCGGCAGCCACGCGACAGGACATGAGACGTTTTAGAAGCACGTCTGCGTCTCCGGAGCCTCAGTGGTACTGTCTGCCCAGGGCGGAGACCACCACAGCCAGGAACTTCTGCCAGGCCTCCTGGGCATCGGCGTTGAAGACTTTGGGGCCAAACTTGGCACCCACGCACACACTGATGCACTCAGCAAGAAGCTAAAATGAGAAGAAGAAAAAAATGATTGAGTTACATTAGTACGGAGGAGTATTCAGCAGATCCATGCATGCAGAGGGAGTCAGAGAGCGTGACACACCCTGAAGTTATCAGGATCCACATGGATTTGCTCAGAGTGCTTCTGGCTCAGCAGGGTGTAAGCGTTCTTGATGTCGTCCAAGTTCTTCACAGCTCGGTCCAGCCCACCCATCACTGTCTTGCCGTGCGCGGCCACCTTGTCGTTCCCGAGGATGGCGGCGTTGGTGGAAATGTTGCCGAAGCTTGAGAAGTGTCTTTGAGTCCATGGATACACGATCAAAAGCCTGGAATGACATGGATCATAAGGTCACATAACAGCCATGATCAGGGCACTACTAAATAATAATAATAATAATAATAATAATAATAATAATAATAATAATAATAATAATAAAGAGGTTTACCTGGCCAAAGCCTGGGGTCCGATCTCACCCACATCGATCTTTGCCCACAGGGATTTGATGGCAGCACGCTCGGCATCTGTCCACTGGACCATGTTGACGGTGTGAAAGTGTCTTCTGACTTTCGACGAACAAGTTCTCTTATCAAAAGCTTTTCTCTCTCTCTCATTATGGCGATGCCCGTTTTTATTCATTGCCGAACGCTCCGCCTCTCATTCCAGGGAGATTCTGATTGGACACGTCGCGTCCTCCGATTAACGACGCCCTGATGTTGTGCCACTCACAGGTGGTTCAGATAGATAGTTGAGATAGATCCGTTTGTAAACAGATACACGTTAATACACTCCAACAAGTAAAGAAGTCGAATTAAAGAACTCCACAAGCTACATTCTCCCAACATGTTGCAGTCAAACAGACACCTGTGAACATCATCACCTTCCTGCAGGTATTGGATTAGGTGAACCCAATTAACTGGCAACAGGCTGTTCGTAAATAAAGAGAATGCGCCTCTATAAAGAAAAGGAAGTGTGTGACTTTATTCTTCTGCATGTTCTTTTTTTAAAGTCTGTCAAACTTCTCAAAAAACGAACAATTGCGCAGCTCCATCCTCAGAGCGTGACGAAATTGTAGCCTTTCATCTCTCCGTCACGGCCAGTAATTGTCTGGCAATTGCGTGATATTAGGGGAGTGGCGCCTTTTATCATAGAAAACCGGCAGGGAAAAGTTCTGGCAGTTTCTTTATCGGAGGTGTGGTTTGGATTCGATTCACGGGCGTGGTGCCGTCTGGTTTGATATAAAGACGTTTTGGAAAATCAACTTCAGCAGCAGCAGCATCTCTTGATCCATTTTCTCTCTCTGTGGAACCTCCAAGGCAGATATGAGTCTCTCTGACACAGACAAGGCCCGGGTGAAGGCCCTGTGGGCCAAAGTTCAACCGAAGGCTGCCGAGATTGGCGCCGAAGCTCTGGGCAGGTAAGATCCACGTCATGCTCATAAAATGTAAAATGACTGTAATGCATCCAAACTAGAGATATACACCACGCAGCTTTAAAATCCTTGTCTCGTTTTTTTCGTTTCTGTCTCCACCCTTCAGGATGTTGGTGGCCTACCCGCAGACCAAGGCCTACTTTTCCCACTGGGGGACCGATCTGAATGTTAACCATACCCAAGTGCAGAAACATGGTGGTGTCATCATGACAGGCGTCGCCAGAGGCGTAAAATACATCGACGACCTGACCTCTGGTATGAGCACCCTCAGTGAGCTGCATGCCTTCAAGCTCCGAGTGGATCCGGGCAACTTTAAGGTAACAAAATAATCTGAGGAGGTCTTTCAGGGTGATAACCATGAGCATGCAGAGGGTTTATGGGGGCTATAGATCTCCTGGCCTTTCTTAATTAAAAAGCACAAAGTGTCCAGTGAATTTGCTCCATGGATGCTTTTGGTGACATCTAACTCTGTCTCTAACACAGATCCTCGCCCACAACCTGATCTTGGTGATCGCCTCCTTCTTCCCCGCCGACTTCACTCCAGAGGTCCACGTCTCATTCGACAAGTTCCTGATGAGGTTGGCCTTCGCTCTGTCTGAAAGGTACCGCTAGACTCCAGCGACGCAGAAGCATCGGCTGCCTCCGTGTGGCGCCTCAGGCAGCAACATCATCAAACCCTTTCCATATGTAGGCGTTTGTTCAATAAAAACAAAAAGACAAAACAGTGCAGTGCAAATATTTGTGTCCATTTCTTTGAAGTCCACTGTGAAAGAAACAGTAGGGTATGTTTTATTCATCACTGTCATGGTCCTATATGAAAGTAAAGCCACCACAGTCATGTTGATCCATCAACAGCTCGCTGCTCTTGTCTTCAGTCTTGAACTGGTCGTTTATAGCAAACTTTAATGAGCTGATGGCAAGAAAAAAAAGGCACACATCATCATATGTAGACTGGTTTCTTCCCTTGGGAATATTTTGTTTGCACTGAGGGATTTGTGGACCTCATAACTCTGTTTACTGCTGTTCACTTTGAATATCTTACACCGACTGCCATCACTGGACTGTGTTTCTAATCGCCATCCACGTGTTTCCTCTTATCCATTATGCAAGAGTTTTATTCTGAAAACAACAACAAAAAAGGGGGGTTGAATGGGAATAAGTCAGTCTGTTCAATGCGCACCAGTATTACATTAAAAACATCCATTTGCTTCACTAAGAATGTCGACACTGATCAGAAAGAGTCTTCATCAGCGGCGTGTGTTTCCCCCCAGTCTCCTCGACGTTCAACAGGTTTCTATCTACGTCCTGGTGCTGCCACCTAGTGGACACTTCGGCGAACACACCTGAGTAAATGACTGTCAATGATCCCAAACAGCTGGGACTCTGCGTTAAAACAGAATGTGATTGTGTACAATTCCCTAACACTGGTTGAATATATATAATAAAACATTATAACCTCAGTCCACACGAGGGATCTAAGTGTTTGCACCCAATTTAAACACCAGAAGACTTTAAAAATGAGCATGTTGAAGGTATTTTATTTCTTCTTGAGACGTTCAAAAGCGACTTGTCCAATTGTTGTTTTTGCAAGACACTGTTGATATTAAAGCACATGACATTTCTCATAATCATGGCTTTCACATTTGAAACTCAAGGTTCACACACGTCCTTAAACATCAAGTCCAAATATATCCAAAGGATTTCCTAATTCCCTCGCATTAAACACAGCATTGTTTGAGACCCAGATCAATATCAATAAGAGACAAAAAAGTCATTTCTGTTCTTTCGCTAAATATATGAATTAGATTCAACAACTTTTGATCACTCACACAATTTATGCTCCTTGTCAAATGCTTTCAAACCCGTATTTTCCTTTAAATTTACACATTTTCTAGGATTTCAAGGACCCTCGGGAACCGAAACAATCTTTAACACAGACATGAAATTTGTGTTGTCTCTGGATAAGAAGAGATAATTGTTCCAAACACACTCGCCTCTATTTCTGTCTCAGGCACAATCTGAACAATGCAGGCCCCCTTATCATGACTGGAGATCCACAACAGCTCTGGTCCGGCCCACACCCTGCGTCCTACATCTGGGAGGGGAGCAGAGTGGCTTTAAAAGCTGCACCATCTGGAGCTGCTGAGCACAGGATCTTCTGACCCGCACAGGAGAAAATCTAGAACCGACAACATGGTTGAATGGACAGACTTCGAGCGCGCCACCATCGCCGACATCTTCTCCAAGATGGAGTATGAGATCATTGGACCTGCAGCTCTGTCCAGGTGACACATCCGTGGTTCTTGTGTTTTATTGTGCGCTTGGCGAACACATTTGTTCTCTTGATCTTTTCCTGTAAGGCTGACCTCTTTGCGTGTGTCCTCAGGTGTCTGGTGGTCTACCCCTGGACTCAGAGGTATTTCGGGAACTTTGGAAACCTCTACAACGCCACAGCCATCATTGGAAACCCACTGGTTGCAAAACACGGAACAACCATCCTCCACGGTCTGGACCGGGCCGTGAAGAACATGGACAGCATCAAGGACGAATATGCCGAACTGAGCGTGTTGCACTCCGAGAAGCTGCATGTGGACCCTGATAACTTCAAGGTAAGTCTTGTTGAACTCATGTCACCATGTCATCCACAGTGAAGAATTACGCACTACCTCCATGCTGATGTTTCATGATGCTTGTTGTGCTGCAGCTGCTCTCTGACTGTCTCACCATCGTGGTTTCTGCAAAAATGGGCAAAGAGTTCACCGGTGATGTTCAGGCAGCTTTCCAGAAGTTCCTGGCTGTGGTGGTCAACTCCCTGGGAAGACAGTACCACTAGAGAGCTGCAAGAGAAGACATCACATGATGATCCAATCAAATCAGTCATTTCCATCGAAGCTCTTTGTTTTTTGTTTGAAAGGCAAATAAAACAATCAGCAAATTCAACAAAGTTGTTCGTCTGTAGTTGTTCATGTCAACATGAAGAAGAATGTGTTTGAGATGTAAAGACTAAATTAAAGACTGAACATCAGACATTCTTCTACTCCATTGTGAACATTCAGTGTAAAGTTTAACATATTACACTCGATTTAACATCATCGACAACAACACACCAGCAATAATAATAATAATAACAAAGTCATATAATATAACATCATGTAATGTCATATATTATATTATATTATATTATATTATATTATATTATATTATATTATATTATATTATATTATATTATATTATATTATATTATATTATATTGCAATATAACATAATATGTTAAATTATATTATTTCATTTAAAAAAATGAAAATGATGATAATAGAGTTTTGTTCACAGCTGACAGTCACACATCATTGAGTTTAATCTTTGAGATATTTCTATGTAACAAACAATTGATGCCACATAGAGAATAAATTAACACTGATTTGAAACATTGCAGGTTTTTGAAAATGTAAGAATTGTGCAGAGACAAAATATGTAACTATCTTGTGTATTTTGCACTCTCCAGTTTTCTAACAGGGGGCCAGTGTATCAAATCTTTATTTTTCAGGACGACAGTCCTGAGATATTTCATCCACAATGCAGAGAACAGGAGAAACTGGAGCCTTCACTGTCGATCAACTCGAACATGAACCAAATCCTCACAAATGAAGCGCACACAACAGTTGTTTTGTTTGCATTCATGCATTTTATTGATCATTCTGCAGTGAAAGCTCATGCTGCGCTGTCATCCTGCAGTTTATCGGTATTTCTCAGCCAGAGCCAGAGCCAGGGCAGCCAGGAACTTGTCCATGGCCACATGGACCTGAGGGGTGAAGGTGTCGGGGAACATGTTGGCCATGACCACCATGATGCAGTGAGACAGGATCTGTGAAAAGAAGACAGGATAGCGACATGAGTGCGCGCTAACAACAGGTGCAGCAGATGCAGGAGTCCTAGTTTAAGGAGCACTTCTTCTAGATTACAGCTGGTTTTTGATCACTGTGGCTGCGCACCTTGAAGTTAGCAGGGTCCACACGCAGGGTGAAGGCATGCAGCTCACTGAGGGTCAGCAGACCTCCTTTCAGGTCGTCGATTTTGCTCACGGCATCTGCAACTCCACCCATCACAGTTATTCCGTGCTTCTTGGCATTGGCAGAGTTGGGGCTCACGTCCTTCCAGTGGGCGAAGTAAGTCTTGGTCTGCGGGTACACGATCAGCATCCTGGCCAAACAAAACCACCAGAGTGAGCGCCTTTGTAAACGACTCAGCAAATGTTGGAGCAGCTTCAGGTGTTGCTCATATTTACCTGGCCAGAGCCTCGCTGCCGATCTCCTCCGACTTCCCAGACACCTGAGCCCAGAAGGTTTTGACTCTGTCCTTGTCCTTAGCGGTGAGACTGGTCATCTTGCCTGTTGATTGTGAGTCGCTGAATGCTGTGATCAGTTTCAACTGTGAGGGGCTTTTTATGCTTGAGACAGAGCAGGGACACACCCTGAACCTCCTCCAAGATAGGATGCACAAGGCGGTGCAGCTGAGATCTTCTCATGGTGACTCAGGACCTTCTTATCATTCACAAAGGTGATGGTCAATAAAAAAACACAAAAGTAAAAATATTTGTTTCAGTTTCTTTTTAGATGACTGTGACAGAAACATTGGGTTTTTCAATTATTCATACATTCAATTATTCGTACATTCAATCATTTATTTATCTATTTATTTATTTATTTATTTAATTATTTATCTATTTATTTATTTATTTATCTATCTATTTATTTATTTATTTATCTATCTATTTATTTATTTATTTATTCATTTATTTATTTATTCATTCATTCATTCATTCATTTATTTATTCATTTATTTATTAATATATCTATTCGTTTATTTATTCATTTATCTATATATCTTTGTATTAATTAATGCATATATATTGATCTATTTATCTATTTCTTTATTTATCTGTGTATTGATTAATGTATATATTAATCTATTTATTCGTTTATTTATTCATTCATTCTTTAATATATTTATTCATTTATTTATTATCAGTGTATTAATTAATGTATATATTGATATATTTATTTATTTATTTATCTATGTATTAATTAATGTATTTATCTATTTATTTATTCATTTATTGAAGCCTGGTCCAATATGAAAGTACCCCTAACCCACTACAGCCATGTTGACATGACTCATCAATTTGTTGTCTTTTCTTGTCCACAGTCTTGAACTGGTCTTCTAAATGGACAATCTGACCGATGCAGGCACCTTTATCATTACTGGACATCAACACCAGCTCTGGTCCGGCCCACACCCTGCGTCCTACATCTGGGAGGGGAGCAGAGTGGCTTTAAAAGCTGCATCATCTGGAGCTGCTGAGCACAGGATCTTCTGACCCGCACAGGAGAAAATCTAGAACCGACAACATGGTTGAATGGACAGACTTCGAGCGCGCCACCATCGCCGACATCTTCTCCAAGATGGAGTATGAGATCATTGGACCTGCAGCTCTGTCCAGGTGACACATCTGTGGTTCTTGTGTTTTATTGTGCGCGTTGTGTGTGTTTTATTTGTCCTCTTGATCTTTCCCTGTAAGGCTGACCTCTTTGCGTGTGTCCTCAGGTGTCTGGTGGTCTACCCCTGGACTCAGAGGTATTTCGGGAACTTTGGAAACCTCTACAACGCCGCTGCCATCATGGGAAACCCACTGGTTGCAAAACACGGAACAACCATCCTCCACGGTCTGGACCGGGCTGTGAAGAACATGGACAACATCAAGGCCGAATATGCCGAACTGAGCGTGTTGCACTCCGAGAAGCTGCATGTGGACCCTGATAACTTCAAGGTAAGTCTTGTTGAACTCATGTCACCATGTCATCCACAGTGAAGAATTACGCACTACCTCCATGCTGATGTTTCATGACGCTTGTTGTGTTGCAGCTGCTCTCTGACTGTCTCACCATCGTGGTTTCTGCAAAAATGGGCAAAGAGTTCACCGGTGATGTTCAGGCAGCTTTCCAGAAGTTCCTGGCTGTGGTGGTCAACTCCCTGGGAAGACAGTACCACTAGAGAGCTGCAAGAGAAGACATCACATGATGATCCAATCAAATCAGTCATTTCCATCGAAGCTCGTTGTTTTTGTTTGAAAGGCAAATAAAACAATCAGCAAATTCATCTAGTTGTTCATCTGTAATTGTTCATGTCAACATGAAGAAGAATGTGTTTGAGATGTAAAGACTAAATTAAAGACTGAACATCAGACTTAAAGAAATCAGAATAAGAATACTATAGCAATCCCTTGGGGAGAAATAGTTTTTGCTCCAGACGTTCTGTGCAATGTAGGATATAAATACAGCATCAGTGGAAACAAGAGCTAAAGAAAAAAATGCAAATCAACAGTAAAATAGTCAATAAAAATTAGATGAACTAAAATATTCAATAGAATAATACAATAATAAAGTAGACAATCTGGAAATATAATATACAGTGATGAATACATAGATGAAATGAGAATGAGTAATTATAGTTTGTTTGTTTTATAAATAGCCATTTGAGTCCAATAGTCAGAGGGAGGAGTTGTACAGTTTAATGGCCACATGTAAGAATGACTGCCTGTGGTGCTCAGTGGTGCATTTAGGAGCACTCAGTCTCTGGCTGAAGGTGCTGTTTGACCAGAGCATTGTGGAGAGGGTGAGAGCCGTGCTGCAGTATTGCCTGCACCTTCAACAGCATCCTCCTGTCACTGACACTGCAGTTAAAGTGTCCAGCTCCACCCCCACAACGTCACTGGCCGTTCTGATCAGCTTGTTGAGTCTGTTGGCATCGGCTACTCTCAGTCTGCTGCCCCAGCACACCACAGCAAACAGAATAGCTCTGGCCACCACAGACTCATAAAACATCCTCAGCCTGGTCCAGTAGACATTAAAGGAGCAGAGCCTCCCTCGCAGTTGCCCCCCTCGCGTGCTAAAGTGCCCTCTTGGGAGCCAGAGCGTGCGCTAAGGTGCCCTTTTGGGAGCCAAAATCCACGCTAAAGTGCCCTCTTGGGAGCCAAAACACGCGCTAAAGTGCCCTCTTGGGAGCCAAAACACGCGCTAAAGTGCCCTCTTGGGAGCCAAAACATGCGCTAAAGTGCCCTCTTGGGAGCCAAAATGCGTGCTAAAGTGCCCTCTTGGGAGCCAAAACGCGCACTAAAGTGCCCTCTTGGGAGCAAAAACATGTGCTAAAGTGCCCTCTTGGTTGGCAAAACACACTAAACTGCCCCCTTGGCTGGTTAAAACATGATAAACTGCCCTTTTTATGCACGCTAAAGTGCCCTTTTCAGTGGCGAGAACGTGCTGTATTTTCGCCCCTGCTCTTCAAAAAGTCTGTGCAGGGGAGATCCACCAGCGTCGCCATCAGCTTGTCATCCAGTAGAGCAGGCCTGATGGTATTGTAAGCACTGGAGATTCAAAAGTGTCTTTTTAAGGCTGTTAATTCCTTCTGGTCTTCTGCGTCATTGCGAACATTCACTGTGAAGTTTGATATATTACACTTTCAATGTAACATAATTGACAACACTTATAATGATAATGATAACAAAAACAACACCAGCAATAATGGCATTAATGAAAACAAAAACAGTAATAATAATGATAATAGTAATAATGTCATATGTTATAATATAATATAATATAATATAATATAATATAATATAATATAATATAATATAATATAATATAATATAATATAATATAATAATAATGAAGTTTTGTTCAGAGAACATGAACCAAATCCTCACAAATGAAGCGCACACAACAGTTGTTTCGTTTGCATTCATGCATTTTATTGATCATTCTGCAGTGAAAGCTCATGCTGCGCTGTCATCCTGCAGTTTATCGGTATTTCTCAGCCAGAGCCAGAGCCAGGGCAGCCAGGAACTTGTCCATGGCCACATGGACCTGAGGGGTGAAGGTGTCGGGGAACATGTTGGCCATGACCACCATGATGCAGTGAGACAGGATCTGTGAAAAGAAGACAGGATAGCGACATGAGTGCGCGCTAACAACAGGTGCAGCAGATGCAGGAGTCCTAGTTTAAGGAGCACTTCTTCTAGATTACAGCTGGTTTTTGATCACTGTGGCTGCGCACCTTGAAGTTAGCAGGGTCCACACGCAGGGTGAAGGCATGCAGCTCACTGAGGGTCAGCAGACCTCCTTTCAGGTCGTCGATTTTGCTCACGGCATCTGCAACTCCACCCATCACAGTTATTCCGTGCTTCTTGGCATTGGCAGAGTTGGGGCTCACGTCCTTCCAGTGGGCGAAGTAAGTCTTGGTCTGCGGGTACACGATCAGCATCCTGGCCAAACAAAACCACCAGAGTGAGCGCCTTTGTAAACGACTCAGTTAATGTTGGAGCAGCTTCAGGTGTTGCTCATATTTACCTGGCCAGAGCCTCGCTGCCGATCTCCTCCGACCTCCCAGACACCTGAGCCCAGAAGGTTTTGACTCTGTCCTTGTCCTTAGCGGTGAGACTGGTCATCTTGCCTGTTGATTGTGAGTCGCTGAATGCTGTGATCAGTTTCAACTGTGAGGGGCTTTTTATGCTTGAGACGGAGCAGGGACACACCCTGAACCTCCTCCAAGATAGGATGCACAAGGCGGTGCAGCTGAGATCTTCTCATGGTGACTCAGGACCTTCTTATCATTTCACCACTTTGAGAAAACACATATTAAATATGAAATTATGAGTTAAAAAAAGAAACTGAAGGGAGCTCTGGAAGAGAACTTT
Source organism: Acanthopagrus latus (assembly GCF_904848185.1). Lineage (NCBI taxonomy): Eukaryota > Metazoa > Chordata > Actinopteri > Spariformes > Sparidae > Acanthopagrus > Acanthopagrus latus. The sequence continues at coordinate 20,004,315 of NC_051061.1, forward strand.
GTAGGTAAGAGACTTTAACTAGGAAGGAGGTCTTCACCAAATAAATGAGTTCTATCTCATGTCGCCACATCATTCTCATCATGTTTAAGAACATTTCTGAAGTTCAAAGTGAGTCAGCCTCTGTATGACACTTCATATCGAGGTCCTTATTATAAGCGTTATTTAAAAGTCCCTATAATGAGCTTAATAACATTATTGTTTTAATAAGACTGTATAAGTGTCAGCTGCCTCATAAACACGTGTATTATTAGATTATCAGCACTCATCGGAAACTTTGGAAACTTTCTTTGAAAGATTTATATTTTTACCTTTTGCCTTTATTGGATAGAAAAAACTGAAGATAGACAGGAAAGAGTTTCACATGGTGCAATTATTAGAAAACAATCTATGACTGAGGTAAGCAGGCTGCAGATTATGTTTTATGTTTTAAGATTACAAGAGATAAACATCAGTGTTTACAGAAATACACAAAAGGCATAACTTTAATTGTAAATTTAAAGTAGCAATATGTAGAAATTGTCATTTTGTGTAATTTGGCCATTTCACCTAATTACAAGTTGTATAATCATCGTGCATAATCAAGTATACATGTTGATCTTAGTCAAGCGACAAAAATAGCTCAGTGCAGATTAAACAATATAATAGAAACAATTTCAAAATACTGATAAGGCTTTAATTAACATCTGAAGCATCTGTAAACTCTAAAACAGTTTCTGAGACGTGCTCATGATGGAATTTTAAACGTCTTTATGTTGCATTTTTAAAAAAAAAAAAATGTATAAAGTCCAATTAACACATAATAATGGACATAACTGAAAGAGTAGATTCACTAAAATACGATTGGACTGATGTGTTCAACCAGTGAAAATGAATCAAAATTAATCAGATTTGAAGCTGCATTTCTTTTTTCTTTTTTTTTCCTCTTGTATTTATTGATCTATTGTGACTTTATCTGTATGTGTGAGCTTCTGTAACACAACTTGTTGGCGTCCTGAGAACCAAGCAGAGCTACGACTCCATGTTCAGGTGCAGTTTGCGCTTCTCCCCCCCTGAAAGTTTAAAGGTCGCTGTCCGAGGTGCTGATGGTGGATGCGGGAGTGTGCGGGCAGGATTCGTCCTCTGAAACACAACGAGAAGTCACTGATGCTGGAGGCTCATTGTTTAACATCACACTGCATTGTTGAATGGCTTCACTGCCAGACTACAACTATTCCGTCTGTCTCCACGAGATAAGCGACGTAGATCCGCCCTGTTCTTATCGCTTTTGTGATAATCCACAACACCGCCGGTCCATCTCCCATCCAATCAGAGGCATCCTGGAGGGGAGCAGAGTGGCTTTAAAAGCTGCACCATCTGGAGCTGCTGAGCACAGGATCTTCTGACCCGCACAGGAGAAAATCTAGAACCGACAACATGGTTGAATGGACAGACTTCGAGCGCGCCACCATCGCCGACATCTTCTCCAAGATGGAGTATGAGATCATTGGACCTGCAGCTCTGTCCAGGTGACACATCCGTGGTTCTTGTGTTTTATTGTGCGCGTTGTGTGTGTTTTATTTGTTCTCTTGATCTTTCCCTGTAAGGCTGACCTCTTTGCGTGTGTCCTCAGGTGTCTGGTGGTCTACCCCTGGACTCAGAGGTATTTCGGGAACTTTGGAAACCTCTACAACGCCACAGCCATCATTGGAAACCCACTGGTTGCAAAACACGGAACAACCATCCTCCACGGTCTGGACCGGGCCGTGAAGAACATGGACAGCATCAAGGACGAATATGCCGAACTGAGCGTGTTGCACTCCGAGAAGCTGCATGTGGACCCTGATAACTTCAAGGTAAGTCTTGTTGAACTCATGTCACCATGTCATCCACAGTGAAGAATTACGCACTACCTCCATGCTGATGTTTCATGACGCTTGTTGTGCTGCAGCTGCTCTCTGACTGCCTCACCATCGTGGTTTCTGCAAAAATGGGCAAAGAGTTCACCGGTGATGTTCAGGCAGCTTTCCAGAAGTTCCTGGCTGTGGTGGTCAACTCCCTGGGAAGACAGTACCACTAGAGAGCTGCAAGAGAAGACATCACATGATGATCCAATCAAATCAGTCATTTCCATCGAAGCTCTTTGTTTTTTGTTTGAAAGGCAAATAAAACAATCAGCAAATTCAACAAAGTTGTTCGTCTGTAGTTGTTCATGTCAACATGAAGAAGAAGGACTAGCCTTCAGATGCTCAGAGAGACGAGATCGTTGATGACGTGTGGAAACAGTTTATAGATTATGTTTGAAAAAGAAATATTCAGATTCAGAATTCAGATTTAGAATACTTTATTAAATATGAAAATGACACTCCAGATTAAATACAAAAGCCAAGTAACAATGATGAATCACCGTCGTATGATTGAAATAAAGAAACAAAGCAAACGTCTTTGAGGGGAAAACAACATCAGCAATAATTATAAATAACCATAAAGTAGTTTTTCATGGCTGACATTGTATTTAAGATTTTTAAGATTTTTATAAAGTCACACACACACACACACACACACACACACACACACACACACACACACACACACACACACACACACACACACACACACACATATATATACACACACACACACACACACACACACACACACACACACACATATATACACACACACACACACACACACAGCTTCAAAAAAACCGAAATAACACATCTACATCTACAGTGCAGAAGGTTGTCATGGTAACACCTCTATGTATGGAGGCTGTTGAGGGCCAAAATAAAGACAGGCAGGATTTCAACCACATAAACGTTTATTTGTGTAAAATTAATATTTGTTTATGTTTAATAAGTAATGTTTGCTTGATGTTTCCATGAGAACGTGAACTTGAGCGAATCTAAATTAAAAGTTTAACGTAACTAGAATCCATTTTATATTGTTCGCATATGAATTTATGTGAATCAGTATCACTTAACTGATGATCTGTTACCCTGATCATTTGCTAACGCTGAACAAGAATTCATGACACTCCCTGCATTTTGATCGATGATAGTATTATAAATATAACTTAAGTATATTATTTGTAACATCAAGTGCATCTTCTATTACTGATCGATCAGTTAATCTACTAATTGTTTCAGCTCCAGTGTGAAGTGTAACATGTGCTGGCTTAATTATTATTAACTCTATTTGTCGTTGATCCACATGAACCAAATCCTCACAAATGAAGCGCACACAACAGTTGTTTCGTTTGCATTCATGCATTTTATTGATCATTCTGCAGTGAAAGCTCATGCTGCGCTGTCATCCTGCAGTTTATCGGTATTTCTCGGCCAGAGCCAGAGCCAGGGCAGCCAGGAACTTGTCCATGGCCACATGGACCTGAGGGGTGAAGGTGTCGGGGAACATGTTGGCCATGACCACCATGATGCAGTGAGACAGGATCTGTGAAAAGAAGACAGGATAGCGACATGAGTGCGCGCTAACAACAGGTGCAGCAGATGCAGGAGTCCTAGTTTAAGGAGCACTTCTTCTAGATTACAGCTGCTTTTTGATCACTGTGGCTGCGCACCTTGAAGTTAGCAGGGTCCACACGCAGGGTGAAGGCATGCAGCTCACTGAGGGTCAGCAGACCTCCTTTCAGGTCGTCGATTTTGCTCACGGCATCTGCAACTCCACCCATCACAGTTATTCCGTGCTTCTTGGCATTGGCAGAGTTGGGGCTCACGTCCTTCCAGTGGGCGAAGTAAGTCTTGGTCTGCGGGTACACGATCAGCATCCTGGCCAAACAAAACCACCAGAGTGAGCGCCTTTGTAAACGACTCAGTTAATGTTGGAGCAGCTTCAGGTGTTGCTCATATTTACCTGGCCAGAGCCTCGCTGCCGATCTCCTCCGACTTCCCAGACACCTGAGCCCAGAAGGTTCTGACTCTGTCCTTGTCCTTAGCGGTGAGACTGGTCATCTTGCCTGTTGATTGAGTATCCGACGAATGTCGTGTCGAGTCCAGACCCTGAGAGGTTTTTATGCTTGAAGCAGAGCAGGGACACACCCGGGACCTCCCCCAAGATAGGCCGGGGAAGGCGGTCCAAGTGATTGTCGCAGGTTGGAGGAGAGATAACAGAAGAGATCATCCCTTGGAACTTGAATTGTTAATGTCAGAGTATATAATAGTTTGGTATTAGTGTATGGAGTCTCTATTTTATATATATCTGAATCTTTATTTCAGAATACTACTTGTTATGGCAGGGCAGCATGTAACAATTTCATCACAGGATGTTGCACAAATGGAACTTTCAGGCAATTACTGAGCAACATCTTAATTAATTTACCAAAAGAAAGACAACACAGTGTTTCCGTGAGTGTCTGACTACAGCTGTTACTGTCTGGTCAGACAGGCTGTACACACAAGTCACACTTGAGTAAAAGTTAAAGCATCATGTTAGAATATTACTTCAGTAAAAGTGAAAAAAAGTGAGTAAAAGTCTAAGTGTCTGTTATTAAATATGCTATAGTATCAAAGTAATTGTCTGTCAGTAAAAGTAACAATAATAGGAGTGAAAATAGATGATATGTATCTATATGTTTGTTTACTAGAGTCAGCTAAACTGTGGCTCTGATGCAGCGTTCAGTCTGTGAAGTAACTAATGAAATCAAATGAACATGGTTAACATATTTGAATCCAAATCTACAAAAGAGTAAGTGAGTAAGTATTTGATAACAGTACTTTGTTTCTTAGCTGATTACATGTTGCATCGGAGCCAAAGAAGTTAATCTTTCATTAATTCATTTTATTGTCAATCAGATAAAATTAAAAAAAAAAAAAAAATGATTTCAGTAATCAGAAAAAAAGCACCCAATATATACAAACATACATGAAAATATACAGTATGTATAATTAACTTTTACTTGTACTTTTGATAATTAAGTGTTTGCCAAAAGTACATTAGATATAAGATACTATAAAACTTTCACCTTTACTAAAGTAATATCTCAACACAATATATTAACTTTACTCAAGACTGACTTTGGCTACTTTTCTACAACACTGAGTCCTTGAGTAAAAGTAGTAGATAACATTCCATGACTGGTCTTCCCCCAGTTCACTATATTCAGACAGATTTTAAATCTTGGCCCTGCAACATTAATAGATTTGTTTATCAGTTGGTAACTCTCCAACATGACGACTGAAGTGAGTTTGTGTGTTTCGTGCCAGTTCACTGCAGGCGTCTCCGGCTCGTCCGACTTGTAGCTGGCAGCTGTGAGGGTGGAGCCCCTCAAAAGAACAAATAGATAAGCTGTTTATCCAGCGTGTTGCTCAGCTGATATCAAGGGAAGTGTGCTCAGCTGCTGCCTTACACAACTGGAAATTGGCAGGCAATTTTAAAAAAAATTACTTTATAGCTAAAGGCTTTTGGGTGAGAAGACAACAGAGATGAGAGCTTATTCAGGCCGTATTTAGATTTTTCATTGCCATCTTGGAGTGACTGGACCTTTAATGATATAAAAATAGACAGCTCATTTCTGATTGGCTGCTAGGTCCCCTCTTACATTGTACATGATCTCAAACATGACAAAGAAGGCTTTGCTTACATGAGCATGTTATCTCACAGACTCCTCCCAAAGACAAGCAGCTGTCTGAGGAAAACAGCTGGTGTGATGACAAGTGTTTTTCACTTGAGATTGCGACCAGTGCTTCCAAAATGCTGCACGTCATTGTGTGGTTTTAAACAAACACACATCTGGTTGTTGCTGATAGAAGAAGAAAAAATATATAGGTCAGTTTCACATGAATACAGTGAGAAGTACATTCACTTTAAATAGTCTGAACAGATGATTATAGAGCCCCAGGCTGTTAACTAACTAAAAGCAAAAACACTTTGATTTAAGAGATACAAACTTTGATCCACATGTGAAAAAAATGTGTCAACATCTGTAATTCACATGTGGAAATGTGAATGTAATATTTGATTTTCAAAAAAGGAAAATTACTTTCTGTGTCAAGTTCAGATATGAATGCATGTAAATCTCTTGAGAAAATGTGAATTTCACACTGAAAAAAGAATCACTTAACTGTCTAGTTCACATACATTATTTTCTTTTCACATGATAAAGCATTAGTTCACACGTGAAAATACCAGAACCATTATCACATCTTATAAAAGTCACTCACTATAGGAGGCTCTTTTTAAGCTCTTACCCATTTTAACAGTGACTTCAGCCAGGCTGCTCCCTCTTTTGCTGCAGCCTGTGTCACAATCCACCTGCTCTACTGTTTCAATACTAATCCTGCATTTAAGTCTTGAAGCTTAAAGTTCAGTTCATTGTTTCCCCTTTGAGGTGAACTAATAGGAGGTTTCTGTCCAGTGCCTGCACCATCACGCTTCACAGTACGCACAGCATGTTCTTGTTTTGTTCACAACTCAAAGAGATTTAGTTTACTTAGAGGAGTAAAAAGGGTGGAATCAGAGAAGTTTGACATTTTCTTCCTGTAAAATGACTCACTTTGATTATGGATTATAGTTCGTCATCATGCTGTTGACACTGAAAATGATTAGACTGAATTGAAGCGTATATAAGATATAAAATGGGTCACAACAGCTGGGACAGATGTGATGGTTTTGGGACTTTTCATGACACTTGCTCGCTTTAATTTAGTAAACTGCTGCTCAGTGTTGAGGGAAGAGCTGTTTGTGTTTGGACTCCATCTAGTGGACATTTCCTAACATTCACAACCAACATGAAAGATGGATTTACTGACTCCAAGTCTGTAAGAGCAACACAAATATAAAACATATAGAAGATGAGGGTTTTTACTTATGTTTTCTCAGCCAAGAGAATCATTGCTGTCATAAAGTAGCACAAACAACAATAATAGTAATAACAAATGCAACAGAAACAGTGTGGTCCACATTTATTAACCGATCGAGAAACACAATCTAGAATTTTACACAAACCTTCATAAAACATAAACCAAAGAGCTGTGCGATTACATAAAGTAGGTGTGGGTTAAAAAACCCTAAATGTATATATAAAAAAAGGTAGATACTTAAATTAAAAACTTGAGAGTTTATAAAAAATTCAATTGCTTAAAAGTGAATATGAAAACTGTGAAAAAATCTTTAAAAAGCAATAGAAATTTCTGACATCAATAGCCTATGCACTTTTGTTCAAGGAATGTGATTTCAGGCATCATAACTACCAGTTTATATTGACATATATTATTTTGATATTCACATCTTACATGGCCCGTCTTTTAAAGACCCCAATCAGTCACTTTCCGGTTCCCTGACAAAATCTCACCGGCTTCTCCGGAGCTTTCAGTCGTTTCTCAACAAAGTCTTGTTAAATCGTATAAGCACAGAATAAAACAAACACAGACACACTCTAAACCTTCCTTCCAACCATCCAAAATACCTTCACGTACAAAAATACAAAGACCATAGTACCGTTGCCTTCAGAGGTTAATGTTGACACCTGTCTTCCTTCACACTTGATGCTAGGCCAGTGCTAACATTATCACCACGATATACAGTGTCACCGAGCTGTTAGGAGAGATACATCTTTGGGTTTTATTTTGGGGAATGTGGTCGACACATATCTTATTTTTGTTTTCTGGTTAAAAAGGCGTAATAAGTTTACCATCGCCTCGGAAATAAAATAAAAAAAAAATCTTGATCCTTGGAAGTCCTGAATTAAGAATAAAAACAAAAAAATCCATATCAAAAATACTCTAGAGTAAATAAATCTTGTGTATAAATATTGATAAACTGCTGTTGTGTTGTTTTCTGTACTCTAGCACCAATGAGCTCGTTGATGCAAGGACACTTATCCATGAGAGGGGTGGCTTTAGTTATTCCAAATGGCTGTGATGGTCACACACATAATGATGCTACTGCATAAGAGCTATTGTACACATTACAATGAAAACACATCGCTCTATGACCCAACTAATACAAGAAACATACGGAGTAAAACAACAAGTGTATAATGATAACAGTGTCGAGTAATGTTGTGAACAGTTTTGACTTGTAAGTGCTCCTTAAATCAGGGCTGACTACCAGATCACTGCAGGACTGGACTGTTCTGTACCAAACAAGTAATCCGCGTCTTCAACCACTGCTGTGACTAAAAAAAAAAAAAAAACAACTGTGTAAAAACAAAGCAATGGATAACAATGGTGAAAGCTGTCGTGTCATTATCTGCACATTATAATGTCATTAAATTATGGCAGGTGAGAACAAATGCACACACAAACTCATTGTTTCTATCAATTACACAGATGAAAAGAAATCACACTGTAATATGAGAAGTTGCTGTGGATCGGCTGTCGAGCCGGAGCGGAGTTTATTTTGTTTCACCAGAGGGAGGAGAGGAGCCCAAGAGAGGAGACTTCGGCGAAACCTAGACACAGAGAAAAACAAAAAAGGGGGAAAAAAGGTTTGGTTGTTGTTAAATTGGGTCATGAGTGTTAATTCAATGATCACAGTACATTTCTGCAAACCCCAGATATGTTGAAATTATTCTTTACATTTCAATTTTCTATTTTATGTTGGGACAATGCTTATAGTCTGGTTTCATTTAGGTACAATAACTGATCAGTTAGGCTTGGGATGAGATGATTTTGAAACAAGACTAGAAATCTTACAATGTCTTGTTCAAAATATGTGCTTTAGTTGCCCCAAAGACGGTGGCTAACTGTCCCAAAATGTTGGCTGAAGTGGTCTCAAACAGCGGTCTCCTGCTTGGCTGCTGCCTCAACTAGGTGTCACACCAGCACCAAACCCTCCTCTTCCTGATGCATATGTCAGCTCATGTATCTGAACGCCGCACCCTGGATCGGTCTTATCCCAGAAATGCTCGGCTGAAATGGGATCAGGGGAATTTGAAGGCCTGGTCTATACCTTGAGTTCTTTCTCACCTTCCATGGACAATTCCTGAACAATTTTGGGGGAGTTGCAGGGCGCATTATCCTGCTGGGGAGACCCACTGCTATTGGGGTGTGATGTTGTTACTTGGTTTATATGTGTCAAATGGCATTCACATGAACGTCAGGACCCAAGGGAGGAATACTGCATTGTAACCAGATGATGTTATTCACTTCACCTGTCAGTGGTTTCAAAGGTGTGACTGATTGGTAGTCGCTATGCTTGCACACATCACACTGTGCCTTGTTGAGGCAACTGTGAGTGGAAAACTCAGTGGTCTTCTTCTTCTGTGATGGATGTTTTCCTGTATGCTACTATGTCAGCAGAGTATTGAAGTACTCACAGGGGACGGAGGCTTTGCAAAGTTGAGGTGAGCGTACAGAAGCACAGCGATGTCATTCTGGCTGGCCTCCAGGGCGATGGACAGAGCAGTGCTGCCGTCCTGTAAGAAACAAGAGGATGATGGTGAGATGATGGGTAAAACAGAGACAGAGAAAGACGGAAGGGAGGTAAATTCTTACATTATCGGTGAGAGTGGCGTCACAGCCCGGCACAGACAGCAGCTGACGCACGATGTCCACGTGACCGTGTTCGCAGGCACACATGAGCGCCGTGGAGCCGTCGTCATCACGGATGTTGACCTGTGCTCCGCAGGACAGCAGCGCCCGCACCATGTCCCCTCGACCATGGCTGACTGCTAGCATCAGCGCCGTCTGACCAGCCTGCAAACACATTATCCAAAATCTCACAACATGTAGATCCAATTTCAGAAATAAATCTGATTCAGCATTTTGACTGCATTTGTTTACATGCTGCAGCTCGAATCTACTGACAAACTCTTCAGTGTTACCACAAGTGAGCAAATGTAAGTGCTCTGTATGAGAAAGTCTGATGGGTTTGATTGTTGTTTGGAGCTGCAGTACAACCTCAGAGCAGTAGAGGGCATACCTGGCTAGCCTTGGCGTTGACGTCCCCAGTGCGCAGCAGCTGCAGGACGGTTTGAAGGTCGCTGTCTGAGTGGAAGGCAGCCAGAGCTGTCAGCATGATGGCCGTGTAGCCCGCCTTGTTCTGCTTGTCAGCATTGCACAGGCCTGTCAGGTGTATAGGGCAATCAGTTTGACAGGTAGTACAACAGCAGCCCAAACGAATGACAGGGATGTATGACATGTTGGGGACGATGTGTGACACTCAAATCAAATGACTGAACTCAGGGAAACAGTGGAGATGAAGAGGAGTTTAACTTTTACGTGTGTTAGTTAATGTCCTTCACTCATGCCCAAATCATACACACACACACACACACACACACACACACATATAGCTCACCAGTGTCCAGCAGCAATTTCACCACGGGGAAGTTGGAGTGGGAGACGGTGTAGTGAAGCGCCGTGTTCCCGTTGCCGTCTGCCATGTTGATTACAAACTCCAGCAGCTGAGGGGAGAGGGAGGCGAAGGTGCTCATGTAGGCCTTGACAACAGCCGTGTCCGCTGCTTTGTGACAGGACACACGCAGCCACTCCTGCAGCACGGTGGTGTAAGCCGCCCTCTGAGATCAGACACAATGAGGACAATTAGAGACACGAACACACTTGACAGACTGTTGGGGAAATGCAAGAGAACAGCTCGCAGGCCCGCAGACTGACCACAGTGAGCATATTAAAGTCAAAAGTGAGAAAAGGCTTTGTTGGAAACCAAGTCCTTGCTGAAAAACATGAAGAAAATTGAATCTAGAGTCATGTATTTTTTAACCTGAGTTCAGTTTTGTTGTGTGAATGATGAACGAGCTGCAGTAACTGCAATGTAATCTTTGTGGGCATCTTTAAATGCGATATGAGGTGATTTGAAAAGGATCCCTACAGAAAATCCATCTTTCATTAACCAGAAGCAGACAATATATCCTTCTGTTCAAAGCCATCAAGAAGTAAATTTATCATCGTAAAACTCGACAAAAACAAAATAAAACTCATCAGAAGTGTTTTGGTTCGTCTCTCCACTCATCAATCAACCAACTCTGGTTCTGGCTTGAACAAAATAAACCTTTAACTCACAACGTTAGATGATAAAATATTCTGGCTCTGCCGACTGTTTTCTCTGTTGCTTCTCTGTTTTACTCTCAAAGGGTTTTTCACATCTGACACAATGAGTTAAGGGTTCATTTCAACCAAACCAGAGGTGATGATTAACCACGATGGTTCTGGTGAATCTAATTTTGCTTTTCTGTCGAGTTTGAATCAAGCGTGTTTTACGATGATAAAATTACTGATTCTGTAAATGGAATCTGGTGGATTTGACTGTGCCTGTTTCTGGTTAAACAAAAAGGAGTTTACTGCCTCACAAAAATGTCTAGATTTGCAGAGGTCCCCTCCATAATGTTCTCAGACACACAAGAACAATGTGAGACTGTCTGTGGCAAAAACACACACTTTGATCGTCAGCATTGCCCTGAAGGATCACATGTTGTGGCTGCCGGCTGAGGTGACCAGCTGCTCCGATTGTGAAACTTTCTTTACCTTTTAGTAGACTACATACCAAAAAAAAGAAAGTACTGGAATTCCTTTTATAACTGTCTTCTCCTGAATAATTCAAGCATGTAGAGATGCCGTGCACATCTTATGTTGCAGGGAACCTCACATACGTCAGAGTCAGGACAGAATGTTCCACAACTGAGTTTCCACTTGATTGTGCTTCTGCTTGTTGATTGTTTTTAACACTCCTGGGTTTCCTGGAAAGCAGTATTGACACTGACTGGATTAAATAAAGTGAGCAAAACGAACACCTACTGCTCCTTGCTGGCTGAAGGCATTGGCGTCCCCGAGGGCTTTCTGCAGGGCATGAAGAGCCGACATCAGGCCGTCACTCAGCTCCAGTCTGAGACAGACGGGGAGACAACATCAGTCATAGTCCTCACACACATTACGGTCCTATCAGTCTGTCTGCTAACCGTGTTGTGTTTTACCTGACTTGTTTGGCTGTGGCAGTGTCTTTGGCGACACTTTCAGCTGCTGGTGGTAACTCTGACTGGCTGCTGAGGACGCTTGTTTCTGACTGGGCGGTGTGTTGCTGCTTGGTGATCTCAGCGGTTTTAGTGACAGACGGCGATGAAGAACAGGTAACTGAGGACTGTACGGAGCTTTGTCCAGGAGTGGATTCAGTGCTTGACGATGTGGAGGTGGTCTCCTGGGTGACTGTGTGTTTTTCTGATGGCTGGTTGGCGGTCTCTGTAGAGGCAGGATCGTTTGCGGGACATGGAGGAGTTACAGTGGAGACCGAGGCTGGTGGCTGTGAGGCACAATTTTGTATAACAGTGTCCGGCGCTAGTGACCGGGGGGGTTTGTCTGGCGGTCTTGTGTCTACAGTTGCAGACTGGTTGGGACTCTGCTGTGAGTCTGGAATGACAGTTTTGACGGCAGTCTGTTGAGGTACACTGTTGGTTTCTGGAGGCTGGCAGGCCTGGCTGTGGGTTATTTGCTGGTGCTGGGCGGTTGACTCTGGCAGTTTTTCTCTGGCTTCGTGATATTCGCTGGAGTCGCTCGCCTCATCTGAGCTCTCGCTGCTGCTATCGTCTGATGACGTGGACTCATACCTGCAAGACAGCAAAACACTTCACTGGCAAACATCTCCAAGTCTTTGTAACTCACACCTGTTTTATCAATGAACATATATAAGCAGGGAATACACATGCATTTCTACTTATATCTCCGACTGTATAGTCTTTTCGAGAACAGGAAGAGTAATTGCGCAGCACTCAGTGGATGAAAATAATACTTACCCTCCATTGACTCCAGTGAACTGTAGATTTTTCTTTGTGGAGGGAGATCCTGGTTCACCTTCTGCTTTCCGCTTCATAATGGACCTCAGGGAAGACTGTGGCGATGAAGCTGGAAAAGACACCAGTGATCACACTTACAGCAGGAACATGATGTGGCAGAAGTCAGAGCCGGGTGTTGTGTTCGGTCCAGTTACCTGTCTTTGGGCCTTCTTGTGACTGGACAGCCTCTGTGGATGTATGCAGGTGTGTCTCCCCTTCTTTAGGATGCATCAAAACAGACTGATTACCAGGCGCACCTACAGCAATGACAGGAGTGGCGACAGGTACCGAAGTGGACAGCTCGCTCTTTAGGACGTCGCGTACTTGCTTGGAGCTGACTGCAATCGGCAATTCAACTGGACCGTCTGTGAGACAGAAAAAAGACTTTAATAGTCAAATTCCTACATCTGCACAAAATCTAGCACAATTCCAATACAACAGCAATTCAATAAATCCTGGTTTATGACTTCCCAGATGTGCTGATTCATTCCCAAAGCATTGGACTGCATTAGGCAGTTCATATAAAGGTCACACATTAGTAACTGAGTGTGATCCTACACTACCAGCTGACCTTCAGCTTGTCCTCTGTGGTGGCCCTCCACAACTCCAGCAGCTGGTTGAAGCGAGGGGGAGCTGCAGGTTTCTGCTCGGAGCAGAGTGCCCACCTCCACCACCTTGGGCTGCTCCAGTGTGTACACCTGGATTCCCACTGTCCTCTGTTCCCTCTGCTGGGGCAGCTGAGTGAAGCTGACCAGAGTGTGCAGGCTGCAGCCTTGGGGCTCCTGCCAGCCCATGCTGGTGGCCATGACTGGATGCTCTGGCTGAGGCGCGCTCTGGACTGTTTCGGCCTGCTGCTGCACACTCTGCAGCTCCTGCATCGTCCTCTTTAGCTGGCCCTCAAGCTGACCCACTTGATTCTTAAGAGCCACTGCTTCTGGCAGCAGCCCCAGATCCTCCTCCCGGACCCAGACTCCCACCTGACGACTGCCCCTTGCGTCCTCTGGTCCCACTCCGATGGTGCGCACTTCTCGCTTTGCATCTGGTCGCGCTCCACCCACAATCACTGTGTCCTCGATCTCACACCCTGAGTCTTGCTTGGAGCCCTCAGGTGTGGTGGGAGACAGTGGCCCTGCTGGTTTGTTGCTGCTCTTAGCTCCATTATTCGCCTCCTCCTCAGGGATGTCGATGTAGAGCTCTCCTCTGGTGCGACCTCGGCTGAAACCCAGAGTATGACCTAAAAACTTCTGGCTCTTCAGCTGGACGCTGAGCTGCCGCTTCTCCTCCTGCAGCACAGAGATTTTGACCTGCAGCACAGGGATGGTCTTCACCTGCTCCTCTAGCTCCCTTATCTTCCTGAGGGCTGCAGCCATCTGCTCCCTGACATGCTGCAGGTGTGCTGGTGTTGGGGTCACTGGGGTGGAAAGGCCAGAACTCAGTGGGGTGAACGATCCGCCTCCCCCTTGGGCTCGGTTGAAGCTGTGTGCACTGCTCAGCGAGGTGTTCGAGCCTGCTACGCTGCTGTGCATGCTGCCAAGGTTGGAGAATCTCCGCCCCTCTTTCTCCTCCTCCAGCTTCCTGCGTGCATCCAACAGGGTCTTCTCCACCCGTGCAGTGCTGAAGCTGGGCCTGTGCGACGTGTGGAAGCCTGGGGCACAGTAGGAGAAGGAGGAGTGGCGGCTGTCCATGCTGGTGTTGGAGCACAGAGACTCTGTGGAGGTCCACCAGGAGCCGGTGTAGCCATAGCCGCGGGGCAGGGAGCCATATCGTGGCCGTCGTTGGATAGGCACCTTCTTGATAGTGTTTCCCTTCTCTATGTCGTTAACATATTTGAGGAAGTCTAGGTCCAGACGGTATCCATAGGGGGTCTCCACTGAGTAGGGCGCCTCCTGTTCTTTGCCGTGCAGGGAAGGGGGAGCAGGCGGGTTGAGTTTCCCTGAGGGGGAAGGAAATCAACTTTAAACAAACGGAAATCTGCGTCTAATCTTGGGCTCAGACTTCAGAAAATAGCTGTAACTTTGGGCTTTAAGAAACAATCACTAAAATAGGTTCAAAGCGAATTGGTGCAGTCACTATAACCCAAGCATGTCAGGTGTCTGAACAGTGCAACTATTAAATCACTTTAAAGTTGTCTGAAAGTTTGAATCCAAACAAAAATTCAAAGAATCCCAAGCAAAAATAGTAATAATCTTAATAAAACATCACTAAAATGTGGAGCAATTTCAGTAAAAAACAAGTGGAGGTGCACCTGGGAAGCCGGGGTCCATATGCAGCACCTGAGCCATTCTGAGCCTGTGGCAGCCAATCAAACAGTCGCCCACAAACTCTCACCTGCGGAGGAACAGAGACACGTCGAATTATTAACGAGCACACAAGAGAAGTTTTAAAAAAAGAACACGAGTTATTTGCTTCCAATAATATGAATCCCATTCAATAATAAATGAGGATGTGTGCAGGACAAAAATAGCCCTTATACGGCCATCTTATAAGTTGATGACAAAGATGTGAGTCTGCTACAGATTATTGCTCTTTTTGACCCTATTGTTCCTTTTTGTTCCTGTGAAGGTCAGAAATAGTTTCACTGTTTGTTTCACTGCTTCACCCTCATGCACCCTTTCTAAATTTATCCCTTCATTTTTTTCGGAGCGTAGTGGGTCACACTCGATTGTGTGTTTGTTTCGGATAGCATTCAGAGATGAGGAGTTACAGGGGAAAGTTTCCTGGCAGCTAATTCCAGGACAGAGGTTTGAGACTGCCAGTTACAACCTTATTAGGAATCATCTGTGCACGCTAACTTCGCCTCTCAATTTAGGGTTTACAGACACTCTCTCCTCTTTCTCTCCCTGCTCTCTCCACATCTTCCCCCCTCCTGCTTCTTCTCTGTTTGTGCTTCTTTTATGTTTTTTTCTGGTGCTTTCTCCCCTGCTCGACGTCAGCTGATGATCAGGAGGTTTCAGCTGGTCACTGTCTCTCACTCCCTCCACATTCACTCGCTCATTACTTCAGCACAGAAGGCATAGTGAATTGCTGAGCACTTCAACGCATTTTTCATACCAGGGGTAATGCATTTTGACTCTTACAAACATAAGATTGTGCTTTTTCCTCCCACAGAGAGCAACACGGTGCCAGCAACGACAGAGAGCCCACAAGGCCAGTGCCTCTGAGTTTGTGTCTGCTTGGAAAAGATTAACTTTCTAGGTCATCACTTTGTGGGAACTGTGGATGTAATGTTTAAGCCACCAGCAGCATTAGTCAGTCGAACATCGTTATATTACTTCAAGCGAGCTAAGACCAGAAGTTTGGACTGCAAACCTCCTCCTTGTTTTTGAGGGCAGACTCAGTTCACTTCACATCAAGGCTGCTTTTCTGCTCCTTCAGCTTCCTAAAGTCGAGCTCTCACTCTTTCTCCCCCTCTCTCACTGTCTTGTGACCGTAGACAGTGCTTGCTCGTTTGTGAAAAGTAGGACACTTGGAAACACTGACGAACTGGACTTGGTATTTTTGAAGTCCTGCAGTCAGTTTAATGTCCTGGTGCGATTTGCCTTATCTGTGCCCCTTCATCACCCTCTCATACCAAGATAGCCACTCACTCCGAGGCATGGAAATACTGTACGTGTGCACGCACAGACGCTGAGGGAATTAAAAGTACTCCTCGCTCCACTGTGACGAGATTGCCAACACCAAGTCGTCTATATTTTAGCGAACAGCTGAGGAATTTATCGGACGTCCTTGATGTTAATTTTAAGACTTCCTTACACTAGATCTGTATGGAAAAAAAGAAAATAGGGAGAACTGCTGTGAGTTGAAAAAATATGAAAAAAAATACCAAAACACGACAAAAACTCTCTTTCATCCAACATGAATGTGTTTTATCTGATCTGGAATAAGTTCATCAAATGTTCTGAGTGTCTGTTTCTCTCTAGTGTGGAATGAAAGTGTCGGACTGATTACACGCTGCATGTTGTACAGTGCGGTCTGCGTATGACTGCATGTGTGAGAAAGCGAGACCAGGACAGGGAGAAGGGGAGTGGTTGGGAGAAAGCTGGCGTGTGTGAGTGTACAGGAGGGTGGAGGACGGCGCTGACAGGGGACAGTTGATGAGGTATAATTAGAATCTGCACTTTAGCGACCAAACATCCCAGCCCGGCAGACGAGACTGACGCTGTCCACTTGACTCCTCTTTGAATCTTACAGTGCGGTTTCCTTCAAATCGTGTCTACTCACACAAAGTCAAAATGTCTGGGTGCCATTCCTCCCACATCACTCCCTCAAGCCTCCACATCTGCTTCTTCAACAGTGGCTCCCTGTTGTTTCAGATGTGTTACGCTGTGTGTGTGTACTTACTCTCCCTGAGTGTGTGTGTGTGTGTGTGTGTGTGCAGGGTGGAGAAGCTGACCTTCCTCCCTCTCTCCCAGCTCTCAAACAGAGTTCCTTTGAGATGACATCTGAACAGAAACCAGTGTGCGCTGCCCCTCCCCAGCGTCACACCACCATTTTGGCTCCATCCAGGACAAATGTCTTGCCCCTATTATACCCCCTCCTCCTCTACCTCCCCATACAGCTGCATACCATACTAACGGAAGTGAACATCGCCTGGTTTACTCCCTCCATCCCCTGCTATCAAGATTAAGACAGCCCTCGGGGGGTAAAATGCAGGTCATCCAGCACAAATTGCATGTCTGTGGTATGTCCTGTAAGATGTCACGAGAATAACTGCATTATACTGAAGTGTCCTCGGCCGCTCGCAGCACGCAGTGCAAAATGTTTGTTTTCGCAAGGCAGCTTCAGGTTTATTCATTTCAGCTGAACTCCTGCATCTGGAGGATTAAAAACTGGATCTGATTAACAGTGTGTATATACATTCTTGTCTCTTTGGTGTGTCAGAGGATTGAGACCACCCTGAAAAGTAATTTAAGATGCCAGGCTTCATTTTGAGGTCAGCTCTCCCAAGTTTATCAAACTCATTGCTTCCATTCATTGAGTCACCTTATTATTATTGCCATTACAAAGGATTAGACCTCAGTATTGCTAAGTCAGAAATACCACTCTTCCCGCCACCCAGAGAAGATCTTTATGGATTTTTCCACTGCCTTACAGACTCTCTCAGCCATTGGCGATTACTATTCTGCTCAAGCTTGGGAATGGTTTGTGAATTAGGAAAAGAGGGATTTATTTTCCGCTTCATACCAGCTGCTTGCGCTGCAAGGACGGGATCTCTCCTCCCCGGGCTCCTTGCTCTCCCTTCCTTCTCTTGCACTCTAACAGTCAGCACCTGTGGGAAACAAGAATAAAGCAAATTTGAACTTTAGCGGTCACGGCTTTTTGATTGTAGCAGTGTGCAGGCCGCAAAAAAATGTAAATCACATGGATATAAAAGGAGACGTGGGGACAAGTAGTCATCAGGGGGACGTCTATTAAAAGGTGTGCAGCTCTGTTGACACAGAGATAAAAACAGACTTATGACAGGTTACAAAAGAGTCGCCCCCCACACCAGCGTAAACACAAGTTGCGGCAGAGCCAGTAAAAACATTCCAAAACATTCCAGTGGTTTTGACTGACACGCCGGATGTGAACAATATACCTCCACGAAATGCCAATCACACCCTCATACTGTAGCGCAGCCGGATCCAAGCCTAGCTTTCTAGAAACACTCTCCACCCCATTCCTCTCCTCAATTAAAGGCTCTCTAATCAATTCAAGGCTGGGAACCTCCCTGCCATGTGATTGGGCAATGTTTTCTGTTTTCTTGCGTCTGTGACTAACACTCCCAAATCCGCTGGTACACACACACACACACACACGCCCTCCAGTTCTTGTGGGAACTGCCGTCATCTGCGCAGATCACCTTTAAAGACTTAAAGCCAGACTGATTTCATGAGCCTTATAATGCGTTCCCTTCGTGGACATCGCAGATGTGAACCGTGAGATTCAACCCCTGCATGTCTGTGTGTGTGTGTGTGTGTGTGTCTACCAGATAAGCTGCATGAGCGTGTCTGCTGATTCTCACACTTTGACTCTGGCTGCTGATGAAGTGTGGTCGACATTTTGTCGGAGGGTCTCGCAGCCCCCCCCCAAACAATGATGTGTGACCTTTGCATAATATCACAAGATATAACAAGACTTACGCTGTTGTTCACTCTATTGTTTTACACTGTTGTCATGCCAATATCACAGAGGGTGGAAGGGTAGGGGGAGAAACAGACCTTTTAGACTGGAACGACAGCCAAATCACAAAGAGCCATTCATTCGGCCTCTAGTTCCACAGCTGGTTCTAATATAAAAGCGAGGAGGGGCATCCCAGAGAGAGGGAGACAGAGAGGAACGGTGTGTGTATGAGTGTGTGGTGAGGAAATTTGCCTCAAAACAAACAAACAGTTGATGAGGTGCTGTTATAGACCCAAACACTGACAAACACTGGAAATACAGAGAGCAGGACTGAGTGATTGATATCTAGATCCAGAAAATGACCAGCGATGTGTGCAGCTAATTGTGTGCGCTGACACAATATCATGCGTGTGATTATAGAAACGTATACACCAAAATACTCCCTGAAGGACAGGATCAGAGACTATATGGAGCATTCTGTCTTAACCCCGATGGCACATACTTGTCTAAGACAAATACCAAACTTTACTGGAGACAAGTTGAACTCCCATCGCCTCCCACACAGCACAGATGAAAACACACTAACTCTGGCCGCGGCCTGAAGACTCCCACAGCTCAACAAACACAGCTGTAGCATTTAAATTGATTTATTCAGGTAAGGGCACCAGTGATGTGAAGGCAAAGTGATTTAGCAGGTTTTAATTTGTGCGTGAATCTCTCAGTGGGATGATACATTTCTGATTTACTGCTCATTAACCTCCAGTGAGCAGCAACATTTTGACAGCAAGTGACTAAACGGTCACTGCTTTGCTGTTGCATGTGTCACTCTCATCATACCAGGTTCACTGATGTGGCAAACCAGGAGACGGTGTGTTGCAAGAGTCTGATGTCTGATGAAGAAAGGGTTACAGGAAAGGGAGCTCCATCTTTCTATTCCCAAAGGATCCAGAAACAACCCAGGCACTTCCTCCCAGCCCAGGAGAAACAGTAACAAGGAGGAGGAGAGCATAAACGAGAAGGGAAAATAAGGAACAGGGGTAAGAGGGAGAGAAAGCAGGGGAGAGCAGTACAGTATGTGAGGGAGGGTGGGAAAGAAAGAGTGGGAATGTGAGGAAAGAAAGGCAAAACTGCCAGAGGAGGAGGGGAGGAGAAAAAAGAAATGCTGCTGAGAGTTTTAGATGGAAACTTCTCGAATGAGAAGACCATGACTGCTCTCTGATTTGGACTCCAGTCGTATGAATCACAGCAAATCCTGACACCAGAATGTAGTCGCAGGAAGAACAGCAGAAAGAGCGCTAAAGTTTCAGGACCTTCGCTGATAATCTTAAATGGCTCCGCCTGGATGATTACCATCATTTGTGCATTCCACTCCTAAAAATAGGCCGACAATAGAGAATCCCAACGAGAAGCTACACTTTGTCTTGCTAAAAAAAGATGATTGTTGTTCAGAGGTTTTTTTCCCCTCAGAGAAGCCGGCCGCAGAGACCAGAACACAGACATGCCGAAGAGTTTTAAATTTTAGATAAAGATCACAGCGGGAGGAGGAGGAGGTTGTGAATCCATCCAGTAGGACTTTCTTTGTCCTCCTCGTGACTCTGCAGCACAGATGGCTTCATTCAGCCAACTGGTCCTCAATGAATAATAAATCAGAAAGATTATAACAAAACTCTCCCCTGAACAGCCAAAGAACGCTTACTGTAGAAGCAACAACAGCCATTTGTCAACCAGCACAAAGTGGCTGACGGGTGAACGTCACTGCCTGTCAGACGCAACGTAACGAGGCCAGATGATCTCATATCTACATGGAAAAGACTGTGTGCTCGTATGTCGCAAGTGGACATGTGGTTTAACCTCAGGACAGTGAAATCATAATCCAGTGGGACGTCCCCTCCAAGACTGTCTGCCCTTTGACAGAAAGCCCTGTTTTTTGCATTAAGGAGTGTTGGTATGGAGGAACAGACGGCGCTGGGCTGAGCCGTCTGCTGCTGGCTAGAGTACGGCCAAGAGGAGGGGCCGGCCAGCTCCCATTACTCCTGGAACAGGAGCAGAGTAAACACCCGCCAGCCCGCTATTGGTCATTGTGCTGACCTCCAACAGGAAACTGAGCAAGGGTGGGGCTGAGCAGCAAGGAGCGGCACCGGAAAAAAAGGGACCAAAAAAAAGGGCATTTGGGAGAAATTCCTGTGCAGTTGTGGAGGTGGGGATTAAGAATGATGCAGAGCAGAAAGGCCAGGGAGCTGCACCCTTTAGGAGGAAACTGTGAGGGTCTGCAGGGGTGGAAGACAAAGTCCAGACGGCAGTAAGACGGGTGGTGGGGAGCCGGTCGGAGCAGCGATGGGGTTAAACACTGAGGTCAGTGTGCGATGTGGTACCGGGCGGAGAGCCCAGCAGAGCAGAGGAAGTAATCTGACTGCAGCGGTGATGTAGTTAAAGTGGTTCCCTCTCAGGGATCTTATCAATTACTTCCTGATTCAATGAGAGCTGTTCATCAAAAGTCTCTGTGGACAACAAAACGGGGCCGGGAATCATCCTCAACACTGACTGCTCCGACTTGTTTGTGTGCCTTACTGGACAGAAAAGTCCATCTTGCTTTTCTGAGCGATTAATGCATTAAAGGAGATCAAGTCAGATTATTTGAGCAGATAATGAATTACTGACCCCAGTACCTCAAAAGCCAGATTAGACCATATGTTCACTGAAAGCATTACTACAGCTGCTTCCCCAATTGAGACAGTTAAGTGGGAGTATTAACCCTCACTGTCTTCCCCTAAATAAAGCTGAGACTACTTCTGCAATACTGCGCCGTATGTTTATCCCTAATTCATTCATTAATAAACCTCTAAGAACTTTGGCTTTTTGGGAAAACCCTGAAAAAGTACATTTACTTACCAAGGAACAAAGTTCAGGTACTTGTGCTTTACTTGAATATTTCAGTTTTCTGCTTTTCACTGCGCTACAGTAATGTGATGACTTTAGTTTGACTTTGCAGACTTTATGTGGCATCTGAGCCAAAAGAGCACATTTCAAAACTGATTGTTTTATTAGCAATTGGACGAAAAAACCCTGATTCTGATCAGAAAAAATGCTAAATGTTGAATCTGATAATCGGCTGATAAATACTATGAAGCTTATGCACACATTTATGAGTTACTTGTACTTCCATGTTTGATACTTTAGTACATTTACTATCAGAAACTTAAAGACTTTTATTCAGGGACTTTATGTTTGTACGGGTGACTTTCACTTTTACCAAAGTTATATTTCAACACAACAACTTTACTTTGACTTCTGTGTACTTTTAACAACACTGTGGAAAAGGTAAACACTTAACTTGGGTGGGACATGTGCAGACACAATTAAATTAATACTGTTACCTCACTTGTATACTTTTATAAAAGGCTGTGACTACATTATTGATTGATCTGTGATTAATGAATTAGTTTGTTGGTCGATAAAATGTCTTGTGTCGTGTTTTGTCCACAACGCAAAGAGATTCAGATTCCTGTTATAAAGGAGGAAACAAACCACAAGATATTCACATTTCAGACGCTGTAAACACAAAGATTCTTTCCCTCAAAATTAGTTTGATCCTTCCTGACTTTCCTTATTACAAGTGATAAACATGATCGTCTCTGCTGTTTCATCACAGCAGATTATTCATCAGGCAGTAAAGATGTCTGGATTAGCTAATCAGTGGTCGACTCTAGACAGTGACAGACAGTCTCATGCAGGTTCAGGGTGTAATTTCATTATCCTCGCTAAACCATTTAAATGCCCAGCGTGTGGCCCAGTGTGCAAATGGGGTTTATAACCCCGCATTCCTCCACAGCACCCCTGGGTCCAAATGCTGTAATGAGACAATCACATTCCAGCTCGGTTAAAAAAAAAAAAAAAAAAACTGCTGGAGGAAACTTCAGCTGCTGACAAACCTGACCTGAGATCCCAAAACTGCAGTGTGGGGGATTCCCAGGGGGCCCAGATGGGATTCCAAGGGGTGGAGGAAAAGTCATTTTTCACTATTTTTACACTCTCACTCACTGGATCTCAAAACTAGTGAGTCATATCAGGAAATATCCAGATATGTGATCACAAAGGGAGCCTCGCTACAACTGACACAAGAGTCCTGCGATAAATCATGATGGTTATCATGTTAATTTTTTGTCGAAACTGTTGTTGTGCCCACCAGATTGGAATCACGATAAATCAATCTCATAATGGACGGAAGGGATCGAGCCACCCACACACACCAGCCCATGTGAGGACGTGAATGACAGGACAGAGCCCGACTGAGCGCCACGCAGCTGCCACAATCTGTGGCTGTTCGCTGGTAGGTGATTTAATGCAGCCAGCAGCCCCCATTACACAACAGCAGGACAGTGGTGTATTGTATGATGCAGTGTAACAGGCTGATGACTACACACCACCCACATCCTGCCAAAAGGTCTGCATGCCCCTCATCAAAACAACATCTCAAGTGTTTACTGATGAATCTGGACAGTCTGCTGCACATATCATGAGTAATCCTGTCACATTAAGTTCACTGTTTAAAACAAACAACCCTCCTCACTGACATAAAACAATCACACAGTCAAGGACATTACATTCTCTAAGACTAATAAGGCCAAACAAATCTGTTTATAGAGGGAAATCTGCTCCCACTGTGGCTTTTATGGCTCGATCCGAAAAAAGTTAAGTCAGTTGAATGAGAGTTTGGTTGCAGCTCTCCCTTCCTCCTGATCCAGCTGACACACACACACACACACACACACACAGCTCCATCAGCCCTCACCCATCCATCCTGTGAGGGTATGAACTCCCCTCGGTGTCCGCTGATCTTCCGCAGGCGGCGAGACGAGCAAATGTGCGGGCAAAGCAGCGGCGGCGAGAAGCTGACGAACATCTGGAAGTGATGAAAACTCGCAGAATGCGCGGACCCACCCTCTCCCCCGAGCCTCCAGGCGTCACTCAGCTTTCCCCCCTTTTGCCTTTCCTTTTTTTGTTAACTTAAAATAAATGAAAATGCTTAAGATTGTCGCAACCGATCATGTGTCGGGCGTGTGTGTGTGTGTGGGGGGGGAGTTTCATAATGAAGAGCAAAACACACATAAATGTGCAGCAACGTGGAGTTTATTCTGAGCTGGCCGCAGGGCTGAAAGTCCTGCTTTGATTAAAAGAGGGGAAAAGTTGAGGAGGCCGTGCGGAGGAGAAACCTTTTCTCCGTGAGCGCTGACTGATCATAATAACACACACTGTACATGACGGATCCAGCAGGGTCACTGTACACACAGTGACGATTCTACTATATTATAGTAAGAAAACCAAATGAAATGTAAAGTCTCTGCAAACAGACATTTACATGTGATAGATTCACCTTCATTTCATTTGGTTACGTTACAATATTTGTTATTATTATTATTATGATATTAAGGAGATTTTTTTTCGTTAACGGCGCCTCCGTCACTGATGCTCTGAACAAAAAGACACGCACAGAGCGACTCATCCACAGTCTCCTCCAGGTAAACTAACACCACCGAGACGTTATGACACCTAATTAGTCCGAGCAGCTGGTGCTGATATACAGTCATAATGATCTCAGAGGAGCGGCGGTGGTTCTGGAGGATGGAGGAGTCGTTACTTCGCGGGGAGCGGAGCGGAGCGGAGCGGAGCGGAGCGGGGGAATGGGCTGAACCGACGCTTCACAAAAGAAGTCTCACTCACGAGAAGGCGCCTCGTCCGAAGCGCGTCAAAATGCAAGAAAACACAGAGACGCACGCACAGAAATCCACGCAGAGACGAGAGGGGAACTTGTTTAGCTTTTCTTACCTGCCCTCTGGAAATCCTTTCAGCCGCCTCGGCCCAGGAGCGCTCACTGACAGAGAGACAAAAACACCGCAGACAAGATGCTCCGCGCCGCCTCCCGCGTCTCTTAAAGGGCCAGCAGCCACGAGGCCGAGCCGGGCAGCCGGGAGCCGGGATCATCTACAGGGGGCTTTAATCAAGGGAGAGGCCTTCTGCATGCATCTTCATCACCATCATCATCTTCCTCATGGAACTCCAAACACCCTCATCAACCTTCAGTGACTTTAAAGGCCCATGTTCAAGGATCTCCAGGGAAAAGCCTCCAAGTACAATGACTGCATGACAAGACCTGCACTGAAAACCTTAGGTCCAGTGTGTATAGTATGGAATATAGTATTCATAATAATGTTTTCATCAGTGTATAATTACCTAAAACTATGAATTCCTGTGTTTTAATTTTTAAGTAAGACATTTTTAATGTTTTTCTGTAGGGGCGATTGAGGCGAGGGGTGTTCAGTTGGTTGCAGTGTGAAACCACACTGCTAGTCCCCACTTAGTCCCACTCACTGGACACTAAAATAAAATATATTAACTATTTTATATACAGCTGGGTATTGATTGTACAGTTTGTATGTAAAATGTACAATGTTTGTTCTGAGAAACATCGAGAAGTGTGAAAAATGAGTACTTGAATGCAGGACGAGTAAATTAATTCTGACCCTCTGAGCTTTCAGGATATTAAGGACTTGGTAAGGAAGTTCAAGGGTCTCCATGCACAACAAAGACCATCAATGGCAGCTGATAGCAGGTCACCTAAACACTTCAGGGTGTCAATGACTTTCAAGCACTTTCAAAGTCCTCTGAGGACCTACAAGGAATTACGTGCAAGCACAACAAACTTCACAGAAAAGAAATTTAAAACATACATCAAGTACTAGTGAGGAAATTTCTACTGAAATGTCAATTGTTGAAACTTAATATTTACAGAAAACTTCTCCACAGCTAATGCTTTGCATGTTTTTCAGACAACCCTTTTTGCATTCACACGGTCATCTGTCTGAACCTGCTCCCTGTGTTGTTTTCATTTATCAGCAGATGAACCTTGATTGTCGCGTCATCTGTCTCCAGTACATCTGGCACAAACTGACACTGAGAGATCTTGTTAACTGGAAAACTTCCACTCCTCAGCTCTGATTGATTGAGTCTTTGTAAAGTACCTGATTATAAACGCGGAGCCCTTTGTTCCCGTATTAGACAAACATTGCAGACTACAGTGTGGATTGTCCTGCTGCCACAGGAAATTACACTGATGGTATGAAAAAATAAGGTCAGGAAGACATCTGGATCAAACACATCTTTGCTTTGTCTTGTAAGCTGTGTGTTTTAATGGAGGACTAATTAATGAATTCACACTTCACACTGAACTATTTCACCAACAGAAAGTACAGAATAACTAACTAACATTACTAACAGTGTGAAGATAAAGTCGTTGGTAGTCCTTTGTTTTCGCTCTGTGTTTAAATATACAATCAACAACTGAGCGAAAAAAGCAAGAAATTAAAACTTCTGACCCTGCCAGAGAAAACTTAGGATATAATAGCGCAATAATAAATTGACAGATTAGAGACATCAAACCAGCCAACTAGTTGAGAAATGTATTGCAGTGAATAAAGTGATTATTCTTCAACTCTGACAAATAACAGCTGACCACGGATGTACGAAGAGAAATTTAATAGAAGGCAGTAAAAAAAGACAGTGTAAATAAATAAAATAATAAAAAAAATGTTTATCTAATTGGTAAAAAAGAGTTTCCAGCTTGTAGATGAACAAAAGCTCAGATATTTACGTAGTTACAGTGTAAATGTGCTGCAGTTCGTTTACAATAGTGCAATATAATAGAAACAGTAGTCGGGGACAGCTACAATGAATATATGAACAGGGTGTTAGACACATATGCGACATCTTGAGTGCTTTTTGACAGCAGTTCGAATACAGTCAAAGAGAAATTGCCTCGCACCATATAGACAAAATGTGTTCAGTTCTCAGACCGTACTGCAGGCTGATAGTTAAAGTCACAGTTTGAACATATTTGTGTGGGTGAGGGAGATGGCCTGGCCAAGGCCAGTGCTTCTGTGATAAACATCAGATGTGACTGCAGTGCATTACAAGAAATTTTCACAGTTTAAAAAACACATTTAAACATCCCATCCTGTCTTTTCCCTCTACAATAATCCATTTCCTTTTTAGACTGCAACAACAATCATCCCTGCTGGTCTCAGCCTCGGACTGAGCTCAGACTGAATGATCCCACCTCCACTCTTTAATGAATTCTCATAACGAGAGATAAATGTGACAACTTGAGGAAAGAGGAATGTCAGTTATTTGGTCCGTTGATAACAAAAGAAAACTCCCTGGGACTATTTAATAACAAAGTCTGGCAGAGACTACTACCAGACATAGTTTAGAAAAAAATCTTGTACAAATTCAATAAGGCCACAACACAAAACAGAAAACCTAAAGCCTCTTTAAATGCAAACGCTAGAAGCTAAAGAAAACAGATACACTCATGAACAAATCCCCCCGCCCCCCCCAAATGATTTGGATGTAAAATGTGTTTGGCAGCTCTAGTCCGGTAAGAAGTTTGGTTAAAACCAGAACAAGCTCAGCGATTACTGTGAGCAGACGACTTCTGAAAGCTGGGTTTAAAACGCTGACATGTCAGAGCTTTGCTCCAAATGACGGCGATGTTTACAGTACAGATAACCTTCCAGTATAAACACCCAACGTTTTCTCCTACAGAGGTGTGAGAGTGGCGGTGGTGACGGGGGAGATGGTTCAGCCGGGGAAGAGGTGACAAGTGTCTGACTGTTTGCATTTATGTGGTGGTGGTGGGGGATTATCGCAGGACTGGGTGGCCAGAGGGGTAGGTGGGTAAAATAACGAGCTCGACGAGGAAGAGGACGGTGCGTGTGTGCTTGTGACAGTTGGTGTGCAATACACTGGGGGGAGGTGGAACAGACGGGATGAAGCTAACTGCTAAAGGTTGCTTTTCTGTGTTGTTATCCGGTTCCCCCTCAACAGTCGACTCTGCGGAGACTGGACCTACTGTAGGAGTTCCTGTGAGAGATAAACAAGATGATAAAGAAGGTTTTACTTCAAGTGTTTGTTTATTTTGCCGAAAGTGTTTCTGAAAATCACTTAAATCAACTGAGGCGTGTAGGTGAGGTTTAATATTTATTTTCCGTTATTCATTTGCAGGTGAATAGGGTAAATACTTGGCCAGTAAATATAAATACATGAGGAAAATGAGGCATTATCTAGTGAAATATGTGCTTATTTGTGTACACTATTAGAAGAGAAATCAGAACACTGGACGAATCCAGTTTAAAAATTCTTACTTCCACATTTTATAGTTAAAGTTTTTTTTACAGAGGGAAGTTTGGAGATCTCTATTAATTGCTCCAAAAATCAGAAAATACTGCGAACAGCCATAAAATCCATGTTTTTACGAATAAGATGACGTAGAAACCAGCCAATGAATGATATATGAACAATCCCCTCTGTAAAAAAAAACCTTCAGAATATAGATAAGAATTAAAATTTAACATTTTGTGTTTCATGGTATGAGAAAAAAAAAGTATTTTGGGAAAACAGCCGTTCAAAATGTGTATTATAAAATTTGACCAAAAATTTAACAAATAGATATGACCATGGCACTTTTATAGTTCATTACTTACATTTTAATGTATCATCCTTATCACAGGTTTGCTGATATCACAGAGCTTAATATACACTAATCTGCATTAAGTTTCAGAACAGAAATCTGCACGAAAATAAACACTTCAGTGTTTATTTTGGACAAATTCTTTCAAAGTCTAAAAAAAGACCAAACTTTCACAAAGCTGCATTCTGACCTTTACTGTCTGCCCTCAAATTTATTTTAGACATAAAATCTGAAGCAGGAAGTTAAAAAGTTACAGTAAAAGCCTTCAATAAGTTTGCATCACTTTGAATGTGTATCTAGTTTCAGAGAGTAGAAAGTAAAACCATCTCATCATCTTATTCAATTTTGATTATCTGCTTACAGAGCAATATAACTAAGTTCATTATGTCTCAGTAAAGAGTTTAAACATCGATCAACATTAAGTTCAGTAAGTCTAGAAGAAAACAACTTCTTCTCCAATATACGTTTGTCGTCAGTGTGAAAGCGTCGCTCTGGCAGGTGCTGTTGACTGTGGCTCTGTTTTCGATTAAGAACCAGCAGTCGTCAGACTCTCACATGCAAAAACAGAGCTGCTGCCAAAAGCAGATGAAAACAAAAAAACATATGGTGATAGTTTCCATAGTCAAATAGGCCACAATACTTTAAGAACGGCATCTTTCTCTCATAAAGAAAAGTCATATCTTTGAGGAATGCCACTGGATTTTGTGATCGCTGGTGACAGACACACAATGTTTGAGCCCTGTGACCTGGAATATGATAAAGTTTGGCTTGATGTCACTCTCATGCTGGTTTGATGGTACTGGAGAAGCAGCATGAGCTCATTTTGTGTGTCTGTGCGTAGGCGTGTATGTGTGTGTGTGTGTGTGTGTGTGTGTTTAATGTCTCAAGTTACCGTTGTGTTTGCGTAGTCTGAGCTGGCAGGGTTCTGTATAGCTGGGGGATCTTGCGGTTGATGAGAGGACCCAGAGCTTCTTTCAGTTTATTGTAGTTCCTCTCCAGTTCTCTGTGGTACTCCTTCTGATCTGGTCCAATCAGGGCTTTATTCTTCCTCAGGGCGTCCTCACACCTGCACGAAAAAGAGCAGGGGAGACAGAGGGAGTTGGGATTTGTTTTTATTAGTTACACAGCAGTCTGCGTCTGGGTTGTGGAGTGTGTCATCACCTCTTGGTGAAGTCTTTAAAGCAGAGGCGCAGTTTGTTGTGATGCCGAAACAGCTTTGGGTCATCAGGAATGTCGGAGAGAAAGACCTGCGCCACCTCAAGGGGGCCCTGTGAGGGGGAGAAACTGTTACATATCTGCTGAGGAATGTCTGTCACTGCCTCAAACACTGACCCAGACTTTCAGCCCCATTAGGATGGGATTAGTATTCCAGGGGGATGTGGGTCTTTGACACTTTCAATGCATTACGGTTATCAATCAGCAGCTGTAAGTATCTTAACACACACCTGGTTGACAGTGGTGCCTACACTGCCTTGCAGCACCATCTGCAGCATTTTGGAGTCTGCAGGGTCTTGGTTTGTGGCAAAGGCGAGCTCCTGAGTCTTCTTCTGCATGTCCTCGATGGCCACCTCCATGGGGACAAGAATGATCTGAAGAACCAAAGATAACAGAGTTATCTGACATGCACTCAGTTCATATACCCAGGACCTGAGACTGACTGTGTCACGTCACATTAGGTACAATAGTACATGTGTTTGGGACAATCTGAGATCTACTGTGGAACGCCTCCGGGACGAAAGGGGATTTTTCTATGTATGAGTAATCGCTTAGCAAATGACAAACTGGACTGAGCCCTGACTACAACAGAGTTCATATTCTCATGCTGATATATGTAAAGTAAATGCACTTAAGTACTCAAGCATTTGGAGGTAAAAGCACTTTGAATACAAATATTTTTAACTTATAACTATACACAAGAATAACAAAGTAAAGAAAATGACATTTAGTTTTTTGGATGGTTTTTGTTAAAATCCAATTTTGGGACGGTTCCGGGAAGCTGGTGAAAAAAGATATAGTCTGCAGCTCTTCATAAAACAACTGACCAATTACCACTGCAGAACAGACACCTACCTCCTCTTTGTGGATGACATTGATCCGTGTCTTGATGTAAGGGAAGGCATGAGATGTTGTGAGGATGGTTTTGCGTTTATACTGCTCGTTGAGGTCGCCGTGGGCTCGGCCGTCCAGAGTGAAGGGAGTACAGTACATGAAGGTACGCAGGTTGTAGTTCTTGTCAAAGTAGGTGATTCTTTCCTTTAGCTCGTACGTGTCGAAGAATGGTTCAACGTAGGTAATCTGGAGGTAGGCCTGAAACATACACAAACATTCATCAGTACAACATAACTATATATAACATGTACTGACATGTTATAGTCACGTAACGGAGGCACATATCATGTTACCTTGCTGGGATCCAGTTTGTTTTTGTCCACTGGGTTGGAGTCCTTGATGATTTCAACAGCATCATCTCCAAACCTCTCTGAGTAGAACTCCTGTGCACCGAAGAGATGAGTCTTTAGAAATATGTTGCTCATAAATCACTGATGACACCTTTATTAGGATCATGACATGGCAACATGCCTCAAGTCTGTGGGAGATCTCCGCTAGTTTGGTGATTGATGGCTCCTTGTAGACGAACTCTTGTTCATCCAGGTCTCCAAAGCGACAACCATAGAAACCGACCCGGAAGTAAGTCCCAAACATTCTCTAAACACTGGAGACGGGATGAAAAGATGAGATGATTTTACAGCACTTCTATGGGTATCAGACATATTACATATACATATACAACATCAGACTTTTTAAGGACCTGTAGACCATGTTTAAGAGTGCAGAGGTTGCTCAAATTAAAACCAGCTGATTTTGAGATTATTTAACCTATAGTCATTATAACGTGGCATCTTTTCAGGTTTTACACCTTGTCTTCTTCCTTGGTTTCCATCTTTAACTACATAGATGAAAATGCTAAAAATGACTGGTTATTTGACTATGACTTTGTTCCTTTAATATGCTGACAGAATATTTTGTAACAGGAGTTGTTGTGGAGGACAAGAGAAAATATGTATTTAGGGTGAAATGGAAACTGTTTTGTAACAGTGGTTCGACTCAACTATGTCAAAGTGTGAAAGCAAGTTTTGCATCACTCACCAGTAAGATGTCATTGATACAGGAGGGGAGAAGAGAACAAACAGTGGGGAATAAAGAAAACTGTGTCAATATAAAACAATAGGATTTTCTGAATGAGTTTGATTTTAATTATAATATATAATCAAGATGACAAATGAACATGTTACCTCCCATCCTGAACTCTGGAAAGTTGAAAAGAAAGAGAGGACACACATATAAACTCATTTTCTTATAAACAGTAACAGAACAGTTAATCTCTTCTGATGTCAAACTGTGAACTCACTTGGTTGTAGACTTTGTTAAAGGCATCTTGCAGCTTGCCGTGGACAGTGGCCAGCTTTTTGAAGTCTCTGTTGGCTTCATGGATGGGCAGCAGAATCTTGTACACTTCATTTATGGCTTCGTACATGGCAGCCTGGAGTCACAGCATAACGGAAAGGCAATTTTACACATACCGCCCGATCACATAACATCCCTTCAGCCGTGGTAACTGCTGTAACCCTGTGCTGTGTTAACATACAGTCTGTCACCATGTGGTTGGAGAATGTGAGTCGTACCATGTTAAAAGAGGCAGCTGCTTGCTCCAGGAGGCCCACTAGGCCAGACTCGCTGAAGTACTTCCCAGCACAAATCCCCTCCTCCTCTGGAGACAGAACGTCATCGGATACGGCCGACTCCTCCAATACGTTGGATGAAATATTCTGAGGGAAAAACAGACGGAGCAGTCACTCAGAACAAACATACACTGCTCAAAATCTTCAGAAGTATACGTGTCTATTTTCTGCTCAAAATAGCTCATTAACTTAACAAAAGGACACAATGACCTATCAAGTAACATTTCAGTGAGATACAGGGACTTCTTTTTAGGGAATGCATCTTGAATATCTTGCTAATTAAAAAAGCCTTGAAAACATTGTTTTGAGTCCTGTCAGTATTTATAGGTCATACTTAATTGAAGTGTACTCCATTCTAGAGGGTCAGATAGCAGTATGATGTATAATTCTGCATGTCACTCCCCTGTTCCTGTTGGTCTTCAGCTACACTATCCAATAAAAGCAAAACGGCCAGTACTTGTAAAATACAGCTCAAATATAAAATATAGCTGATTTATTACAAGCAAAAAGCTTTACATTTATAGTTTTTACTTATTTCTGAAGTGTCATTTTTTCCTGTGTAAAATCCTTTTTCAGCAATTGTGGGCTTGAATCTTGGCGCTGCAGTTTTGG
This sequence comes from Acanthopagrus latus, assembly GCF_904848185.1. Lineage (NCBI taxonomy): Eukaryota > Metazoa > Chordata > Actinopteri > Spariformes > Sparidae > Acanthopagrus > Acanthopagrus latus. The sequence continues at coordinate 20,037,013 of NC_051061.1, forward strand.
GACAAACTCCTACATCATTCTGCTGCCCATATGTATTGTTTGAAAACAGAATGAGTCACCAAATTAAACTGCATGCACTGACCTGGAACGTGACACAACCAATTGGCAGGTAGCGGCAGTCCTCCAGCATGTTGAGGTATTCTGCAACCAGTGCTGCGCTGTGGACCAGACAGTGAGCAGCTTCAGCGTGGTTCCCTCTCTCGCAGTGTTTTCCTGCCATGTTCTGGAGCCACGTCAGACGCAGGTCAGGAGAGTTCTGGTAGCCCTTTGCAATCCTGAAGAAAAAATTGAGATAATATCAGAGATTTGATTTGTGGCACTCTATTGTTGTATGCAAGCCTTAATAATGATAACTACTGTACCTGTACATGAGGTCAATGAGCATCTCTGGATCCTGTTGATGCTCTTTCATCTTAACAGTGTCAGTGAGAATCATGTGCAGGTTGAACACCAGATCCTGGACCTTAAGTTTCAAAAGTACAACACAGCAGTTATTATTAATTATTATCCCTTCTAGCAGCTCCAGATAGCTGCAGATATTTTGTTAAAATGACGTGACATACTTGCTCTGGGAATGGCGTGTCACGCAGCTCCAGATCCTCTTCGGCATATGTCAGGATTGTCTTGAGTGAGTGACGAAGATGCTCCTCGTTGAAGTTTTGGGAGGTTCCCACCAGTGATGACAGGGACATGGTGACCTGCATCTTAACTCGAGCAAAGTTCTGGTCCGAGGGAAGAATTAGGACAGATTGTGATACATAATCCTAAAATCTATCTCTCAAACATCATGAACATGTCATGTAGATACGGGACACATACCTAGCTGTGACAAGAACATACAAATACTGACTGATTTATGATGCAAAAACAGCATCTTGACTTACATTTCCAATCTCAAAGTTCTGCCTCATCAGCAGGTAAAGAGAGGCAGAGGCGTGACTTCTGACAGAACCGACACTGCTGCTGCAGTGACGCAGGAGACGCAGACACAGGTCTGCACAAAGCTCAGTATCCTCTTCAAACAGCATCTCTGGGAACTACACACACAAACAAGCAACACTTTGTTACATAAATACATATATACTTATTTACCTTCTTATTTTATATTCTGTAAGTGCTAATATGTATAAAACTATTAAAAATAAAATACATATACATACTTATTTTAGTGTATATTAATGTTTGATTGTGAATAAGATAAACCAAACTGTTTTAGAGACATTTCACATAATTACCTTGTAGACCAGAGCCCTTTGTGTAGTGAAGCAGTGCTGCAGGAAGAGGGCGCTCTGGTTGCCTGCCATGCTGTGGAGGAGGACTCTCAGTACTCCACCCAGAACACTTTCCTTTAGCTCTGATGCCACGACAGTCTGACAGAGGACCCACACAACAAATTACAGCCAGATAATGCTACATTAAATACAGAGTACTGTGTGTGAACAGCCAGCAAAATGCAAAAGATTGAAAACGGTATTTCTTTCTCTTCATTGCTTTACCTTGACAATTATCTCCAGTGTGTCCAGTACAATCAGAGAGGCCTCAGTAGCTAAGTTTCCATCCACCACAGACTCCTGCTCCATCTCAGCTTTAGTCCTGTGAGAGGGGTTTTTCATAAGCATCAGCATCACATTCAAGCACTATTAAGATCAAAAGACAGCATATCAACCATATTCATGATTTAAATTCTTATCCAGAGGATAAGAATACTTTTATGTACTTTGCACATACATCGGGTGAGGCTGTTTTTATGCTGGCACTGATATAATTCATGTAAAGAACGTACTTGTCGACTCTGTCTGTATTTTGTCTCCAGTGTGTGACGTTCTTCCTCCACCTCACATTCTCCTGGCTGCCATAGGGACTCCTTTCTGGAAGAGTAAACAAATTACAGTTTCCATGAACACAAACTCATAAAGCCCTCAAACAAAAACAGCTACTGACCCACTCACACGGACACATTTCTGTCCTCTCACGCTACTTACCTCTGCAGCGGCGAACCATCTCCTGACGAGCCCCAATTGTGCCCAGTATAGCCTCCTCGAGTCTGGCCTTCATGTCCTGAGACTTTTTAAATGTAAGGCTGTTGATCCTCTCAAGAGCCTTCTTCCCCTAAAACAACCATCAAACATCACAGGAGAGAAGAAACAATGACAAGAGAGATAAGGAGAAAACAAGATTATAAAAAATTCAGGAAAGTAAAAAAAAAAACAGTTTTACTATGGACACATCTGTAATGATGTACTGTGGCTTTGGTGGGTCCAAATTAAACATATGATAACTGGTTTTGTCTCCTCTCAGGTGTACAAGTGATGAGAGCCTAGGAGTAGTGACCTGGTTACTATACCTTGTACTCAAAGCAGGAGATACAGAGATGCAGCAGATCCAGCAAGCGGTTGATTTGCTGTACAGACAGATCAGACACCCAGCGCTCCAGGAGAGCAGCATCTGCATTCTTCAGCACCCAAAGGAAACTCACCAGCAGAGTCCTGCTGCACTCAGCAGACAGAGAGCTGGATTGGCGCCCAGCCTGGTGAAGACAAATACACAAACTGAGTGGCAGTTTTTTAATGTGCTTCAGTACAAAATGGCTGTTTACAGAGAGTTATAATAGAAAAGGACAGAGAGCCACCTACAGGCTAAGAGGAGCAGTTGTACTTCAGAAAAAAACAACAACAACATGAAAATGTGTTTGTGTGGAGTTAGAGAAAGGGCAGAGTGATCGTCTGTCAAACTGAGGTAGCAGCCTCCCACACAGAGGCAGATCTGTGACCTGTCAGTATGTAAGGCCTGGGGGAGCAGCCTGACCCCTGCCTTTATCACTCACCACTGTGGGCAGCACGAAAGAGTTGGCTTTGGCATGCGGTAAAGGGGAGCCGGCAATCGCCATGGCAACAGACTGACTGATAGTGCTGCCGCTGTCTGGGTCAGCATCGTCGGCGTGGGCTGAGGCATGGCGGACCCGAGCAGGCGAGGAGTCTACAGAGAAGTAAGAAAAGCACTCTCAGGTGCAAGAATGCTGGAAACAAAGACACTCTGCAAATAAAATAAATGTGTGTAGGAGGGGGATCACTATAACTATATTAGTGGGCTGCATTTGCTGACCAGAAAAGTCGTGGAGCTGTTGCAGTGTCTCCATGACGATGGGGATGAGGGGCAGGTAGAGCTTAGCAACGTGGGCTCTGACCTGAGGGTCAGTATAGCGAGGGTCTGCATCATGGCTGCACAGCAGGGAGTGAACGGCACAAATGGCCTTTTTATGGAGGAAGAAAACGCTGAGGGTGAAGAAATAAAAACATGTATTAGCACAATTGTTTCACTGTGCACATGTACTCATTCTTAGGACCGAAGTCTACTGAACCCAATGGAAACTGAATGTCAGTCATGATTCTTATATATCAACTTTTACAAGCTTACCCTTCTCCATCAGGCTCAAGGATGAGTGAGAGCTCAGTAAGCAGCAGGCCAGACAGGAAGTGCTGCTGGCGAAAAGGGACGGAGAGCTCAAACATGGTGGCCACACCCTGGTCTTGCACCATACTGGAGAACGCTGAACCCTGAGGATAAAACAATGGATATGAGGTTGAAGATTATAGGATAGAAGAATATGAAAACAATATATTAGCATTGTAAATGAGTCACATTCGCTTTCCAAGTCTGCTCCAGTACCTGTGAGGTTGTGGAGGAGGTGGAGGGGGACGGCGAGGCTGGAGGGCTGAGAGTGGAGCATGGCAGGTTGAGGGTGACGTAGTGCTCGTGGCTGCAGATTATACGAGTGAAGTCCATCCTCAGGGCATTCAGAGAGCTGGGGTTCTGCGCTGTGTGAAACTTGTTGGCAATCTGTTTAAAGCAACAACATGTTTGAGGCAGAAAAAGCAGTTTTTAAAATATGCGTGGGAGCACTGGGATTTAAAGTGTTTGATATTAAAAGGAAAGAGGGGAGGGGAGCAATAGGCACCTGTTTGTAGTAGGAGCGGATGAGGTTGAACACAAAGCCCCGGTCCATGAGAGACAGCAGGTCATTCAGGAAGAATGCCAGACTGCTGTTTAACCTCTCAACAAGCTCCACATCCTGAGAGAGACAGAGAGAGACAGAGAGAGAGACAGAGACAGACAGAGTGAGAGAGAGAGAGACAGAGAGACAGAGAGAGAGAGAGAGAGAGAGAGAGAGAGAGAGAGAGACAGAAAGCAAGAGACAGACAGACAGATGGAAGGGAATGAGCAAGAAAGGGAGTACATATGATTAGATAAAAGGGAAGAAATGATATCAAAGGAAAAACAAACACTGCGACTTTCTTTTCACTTAACAATGATGGATACAAAGAATCATCACATATTGGGTGAAAAAAAAAAACTTTCCTTTTGATGAAACTTCAAAACAACGGTCAGTCATTACTTTGTCCATTCAAAACAAAAGGACTTCAAGCAATTAATGTCTTGTATTTCTCATAGTGTGGCTTTGCGGGTTGTGTACCTTGTGGTATCGACCAGCGATGTCTGCACTGATGGCACACACGAGCGCAGCAATGTCGTCCACAAAGCGATCCGGGAAACGCTGGCGCCTAGGAACATCCAGTTTCGAGGTCAGGAATAAGTGATGTGCCATGCTCTTTGTCTAGAGGAAAAGGCAATTAAGAACAAACAGTCACTTATGGACAATGTTATTTTGTATTTTCTTTAAAGTGGTGGAAAATTAATAAAGGCATACTCACCATAAGCTGGAAGAAAAACCAGGCTTGCTGCAGCGCTGCTTCTCTCACTGTGCTGGTGCTGACTACCCACTGCAAGGCCAGCTCCTCGTGGAGCAGCTACATATGAACCAACAGAGCAGAACTGGAGATTACACGAGGAAAGCATTTCAGTAGAAACAAGAGTGCCGTTAGTTTATTTTCATGAGATATAACGTGATCCGTAACAGTGGTTTGTAAAGATAACAAAGTCAAACTGGTTGATAGGTATTTAGATCACCAGAAGAAATTAGCATTATTGAAAAGATTTATTGAGTCATGATTAAACGGAAAGTAAAACTACATTTGGCATATTAATCAGTGCTTCTGCCACAGATTTAGTCTTGAGCTCTGCAGAAGAAACCCAGACACTATTAAAATCATTGCCTTTCAACTTCAAAAAACACAACTGTTAAGATATCATGAATGTGATGAATGTTAATGACAGTGAATGATGATGATTAGGAGATCAAACAAGTTAGTCTGTTTTGAGGAGGGTCACTTTTTTTTTTTCGTTTACATTTTGTTACAGAAGGTGTCGGTTTTACCTTCTTGGCAATCTGCCTTGTGGGAACTGAAAACAAGGCCACGCTGTCCAGGAAGGCAGACATGCGATTGCAGCTGCGGTCGTTTGCCTGACATGGAGTGACGGTGAAGTGAACACAGAGATGAGGACAAAGTGATGTGAAATGGGTGAATGGAAATGGATGGGTGGCCAGAGAACTCTCTATGATGAGTGCAAGGCTGGTAAGAAATCTGATGAACGCCAGGCAGAGATTATGACTGCAAAAGATGTGGCGGTGAGCGGATGAATTGTTAAAGACAGACAAGTGGTAGTCATGGATAAAAAGGTGTAACAGATAGGACATGGCAGGCAGAGTGAGAGTCAGACAGGGATACAATCTCTGAGAATGAAGGTAGGAAATGGCCCAAGAGTGTTAATCAGAGTTGGTACAGGATGGAGGCAATGCAGGGGAGGAGGAAGAGGAGTAGGAGGAGGAGGGATTTGGCACCTGCTTGAGCTCACAGCTGGAGTTGGGGTTCCGGCGTAGCACAGATCTGGAGCCCCCGGGGGCATAAGCAGAGTTTACCCAGGAGTGGGAGCGGTCAATGCCCTGCCATAAGCCACCAGAGACACACACAAAACATGTACACACACAGTGTGGCAAGAGGCAAGGGCACAGTGAGTAAAGGGAGGGTAATTACCACACAAGATATTATTCAAAGGATAAACCGGGGAGGATACAAAAGTGAGGGATAAGGAGTGTAGAAAAGTGAAGCTTGATCTGCAAACAAGGTGAAAGAAGGGAAAACAAAGGACGGGCTAGAGGCACCATATTCAACACAGTGGACAGCACAGAACATAACTGCATCGTTGACATAAGCAGCATCATTAACTGAAGGCAGAGCTCTCAGTCAACCTGAGCTTATTGAATCTGCTGCAAAGATCACAACAACAAAATAACAGCCTGATACTTTTTAACAGAAAGTGGGGATATGACACAAAGGGAACAATAAAAACCTAAAAACAGACTCATGGTCATTTTGTGCCATTTACATCTTGTGAGGATGGAAATAGAGTAATTAAGACTTTAATACTTGATAAAACAGAACATGAGTCAGTTTGCAAATGAAATAAATGTGCAAATTAAACAACAAATACCTATAACAACACTAATTAGAGCAAATGCATTGGTGCAGATTTCTCTTAAGAAGACAGAGAACTGTATCATTACAAGAATTGAATATTAAATACACCAACACACACCAACGACAGCACGACTCACCTTGCTCCCTATGATCCGCTGCACCTCTTCATCAGGAGAAACTGGCGAGCTGGCCAGGTCTGGGTTGGAGTTGCTGATACTCTTGGAGCGGGACAGGTGCAGGCTGCTTGGCCGAGCTGTTGCTCTCGATACGGTGGCATACTGCATGGGCATCTCGTAGGTTTGCGAGCCAGCTACTTACAGAGATGGACGAACAGAAGTGTCACATGAGAGATATTAGTAAGTAAACAGCCATGTGTCCAACCAAATGACTGCCGGTAGTCCAGGCCCGCTTCTCAAATACAGACTGGTGACTCACCTGCAGGGGGAACTGCAGGTTCCGCAGTTGGCAGGCGGAAACAGTAGTGGATGTAGGAGGCCAACAGATTGTTGCGACCATGTTGGTCCTGGTTCCCCTCCAGGTTCTTGTGGATCTGGTTGACCAATAAAGCCATAGCTTCAAAGGCGGTCCGGCCCAGGTTCACTGTAGATAAATTAAGAGTAAGAGCAGCAAGAAGCAGAACTTAAACTATGGCTGGGAAATGATCACACATAATTGTAGCTTCATAAATTCTTCACAATACTTAAATGTCAAACATTAACAGTTTGATGTGTTTCTATATTGTGTATAATATAAGCACCTAGCATGCTGTCCTGTCTTTGTGCGCCACTAAAGATGAAAGCAATGGACTTAGATGTTCAGTAAGATACATACAGAATATAAAACAGTTTTGTAGCCTGACTTAACAATAATTATCATAATAAGAAATCACATAATTTAAATATACGTTTAGAAATAGCATGTTAGCCTTGTTCCCAGAAGTGCACTTCAAATCTCCAGAAGTAGCATCAGTGTAAAGCAGCTCTCCTTCAGAACTCACTCACCAATTTGGCCCGCAATGACCGGTGGGTAGACGATGAGCTGAATGAGCTTGTTGAGCAGCTGGTGCAGGAACCTCACACAGGTATCCAGCAGAGCCCCCCTCAGTGCAGCCATGCTGGCCTTCAGCTCGCCCTCCATATTTGCCTCGGTAATGATGACGTCCTTCAGGCGGAAGGGGAAGGAGTACTCCTCCAAAACATAGACTAGAGTGAAGAACTTGTCTAGGTGGGGGTCCTATAGTCAAGAACAAAATAAATATTAAATAGCAACAATATTGCAATAAAGGTTTTTGATAAAATGGAAATCTAGATGACTGTTGTGACAAGTTTTACCATGTTCTGCTATTACATGTATACACTGCATGGGCAATGGGCATTTACAAAAACAAAAGACGCAATCAGAAATAATTAATTACAATTTCATTAACGCTTATTTGTGTACCTGAGTGTGAACCGAGGAGGCTGCTGTCACTTCGACATTGAACACCCCTTTGTGATTATCCACCCACTTCATGCCTGGAAGCTGAACCTGCAACAGAGTGACATCTCACCCATTTAACACTCAGTCACATCACAAAGGAGCAGGTAATGGTAGGAGAACTGATAGTCACACAATGTCTTTAAACACACTTACGTCAGGGGTGAGCACAGAGTAGCTCGGTGGAGGCTTTTCCACCGAGACAGGCAAACTGAAGGAGCCGGTGCGCAGTCGGCCATGCTGCATCAAAGGGATCCACTGCAGGCATAAGACAGACACGCGATCTCTCACCGATGGCAAGACAACAGAAGGAACTATCAAACAAGAAAGTGTGTGGGTGTGAAAAGTAGATGTGGGCCAACTGAAGGAGTGTACTCACAGTGTAGCCCACAGGGCACTCCAGAGGAGTATTCTGTTTTGGCTGGCAGCTGATGTGGTAGAAGGTGAAAAGCAGATGGTGGTTGTCTGTAAGATTGGCGGGAATCTTCATCTTCATCTCCTCATAGAACTCAGGAGACCTTTTGAACAGGAGTTAAACACAACATGTAAGGAAGACATGAAAAAGAAGAAAGTTGGACAGCCTCCAGTGGAAGGTCAACAGTGAGGGTTAACAGGTGATTGATCCTCACTTGTTGTGGTAGATGACAGGAGTGTACGCCTCATTCATGAACTCAGCACAACTCGACTTCCCAAAGATAACCTGGTCAAACAGCAGAGAATAAATTGTTATTCAGTGACCATAAGAGGAACTCTTATGAGATGATCAGTATCAGTGTGGTCTTGTTAATCATTAAGTAAATTCAACCTAACTTTTGCACTGTTTGTATCTCATTTGAGTTGTAAAAGTTCAGCAAGAAGAAAAGACAGCCAAACAAGCTCATTTCAGATTTTAAGATCTCATTTCAAGAATTTGAAGAATAATTTTATTTGATGTGGTTTTCCCAGAAAAAAATGAATTTCCTAAAGTAAGATATCTTTGACAGGCAGCCTTCTAGTGTCGAACTCCACACTTAGATCATTCTGCAAAGTGCAGGTCAAAACAGTAGTAGTAGTAAAATATTTTTTTAGCAAACATGAATAAAACTTTTTTATTAATCTAACTCTTCCAAGAAACCTAATAGGTACTGAAAAGGGCTATTTTCTTACTTCTTATGTTATTTTCACAGGTAAAATTAAGATTTAGGGTACTGCAGATTGGTTGACTTGCAAGGTAGCGGTGAAAACTCTGCAAGACCTGAGCAGTGTACGGAACATTACTTAGGCAAAATTGAGGCACTAAACAAAAGTAAAAAAGCTATATCACAAAAGATTTGCATTAGCTCACCAAATGTAATTAAACTTTCCTTCCCGCTGGGCTAAAAAAAAGATATCCCTTTAAAAATCTTCACTCTTCCAAGAAGACAGTGTATAGAGTTTCACTGCCTCAAGCTGCTCTTTGTGACTGAAATTCCATTTTCCTGAGAACCTTTACTGTGACTCACTGGCAAAGCTTGACTGGGGTCCTCTCCTGCCATGAACTGAACTTTCACAGCGATGTTCCTCACTGAGCCCTGGCGACTGCTGAAGTTCAGACTTTGTGGGTAAATGTAGAGCAAGTTCCTAAAGACGGAATGATGAAAGGCAGAGAAAGATGACATGGAAAGAATAATCAAAACACAAAACTATAAAAGAGTTCAACAAACTTTGCTTGTTGTTAAATCACACTTCCTATACTAGTCACAGGAAGGCAGATTCACACCCCGGTTTCAGGTCATTATGTTGTCAACAATTTCACACCTACAACCAACTTACAACACATCATATTCTATTCTCGTTCTCAGAAAAGGAAAAGATAAAGAGTTGCATGTGAGCACATGGGAGGCGTGTGACCCAGTATTGGATTTGCAAGTTGAAAGTCACCTTCACTCCTGTCCAAGGCAAACATTAAAGGTAACATTTGTTCATATTTTGAAACAGCTGATTTTATCCACATGTCAGGGGGCAAGGCCTTACCACAAAATTTCCAGTTTTTAGAATAACATTAAATAACATTTACAGTACATACTCTGATACTGCTCGTACATTTTATCTAGCAAACACGAGTGCTACATACATGTTATGCACACACGTCCCATATTTTTTTGACCCAAATGACATAATTAGTATCTCAGGGGTTAAACTTCAAGGCAAGGTCACTGAGACTAAGGCCGAGGACAAGACCTGTGATCGAACCGCAGCTGAGCTAATGTTTTACCATAGTATTGCATGTGCACATCCAATATAAGGTGGACAGATCACCATCCTAATTCATATTCCACTGGATATTCTGATGATGCCAACTTCTGCACAGCTGAGACAAACTTAGATTTTATTTAAAACAAAACCAAAAAAAAAACCTTCCTCCTTAACTAAATTGCTGGAAAAGAAAACTTGAACAAACGAGTGAAACAGACAACTGGACTACAGTGAGTCTGTGAGCGACTAGTATAATGAAGATGATTTGGGGCCTGTGTCTGCTTTTTTTGGCTGGGGGGATAAGAGTCTATGCAGGCCCGCTCAGGAAGACCAAGGCTGCACCACAAGAAGAAGTCAATGTGCTCATGTTTGGTGTCATACAACTCAGTGAATCCCTTAATGCTGTTTATGAAACCACTGAGGCAAAGATAGCTAAAATCAGCAAGACTTTGAAAAGCCATGAGGGGACTCTCCAAAGACTGGGGAGGCAGACTGAGCAGGCTGCTGAGGTGGAGAAACGGATAAAAGAAGTGATACAGCTGCTACAGGTAAGAAAATACAGAGATATGTAAACAAAAGATTCCTTGTGTGCTGTTGAATGGCTGTAAAATCACAAGAGAGATAACCCCTGAGAATTACAATCAAACAGCAGATCTAAAAGACAAAACATGCAGGAGCAGAGGAGGAAAGAGGCCGCACGTCAAGGATCTAAAATCCCCATCAGATTAAACCTTTGTGTTTCTCAGCTCTCAAGAGAAACAACTGCAGAACAGACATAACAATGCAGCTCCTTGCTGATTTGCAAACATTTTAAACAACACACAGGTGCCTATACTATGTCTACCCTTATGTAACGTGAGTGGGTGCATCACTTACCTTTTTATGTAAGTCTCATAATTACCATGTGATACTTTCATTTATTTCCCTGATGTTTATGGATAAATCAAACTCTTTTATCTGAGATAAGAGAGTGAATGTGTCATTAGAGGACTGCATGTTACACTGTGGAGCAGGCAACTGCCAGCTGAAGAGGATAATATAGGCAGATGCTCTTCTGACAGGTCCAGATGGCCGAGCAACAGGCTCAGACCAAGAAGACGAAAGACTGGCTGACCGGCATTGAGCAAGAAGATGTGCAACTGAAGACAAAAGTGAAGAAGTTGGAGATGTATCTCAACAACTCTGTACCCACCAGCATCAAAGAGCTGCAGGTAACAGAACACTGAAAACGGCAACGGTAACTCCTAGTATTTAACTACCAGTTACTGATTTATAGACATATTTTAAACATTTCACTTAATCTTTATGCTTGTTTTTAGGATAGAGCAAAGGAGCACTCTGATGTCTTGCAAGGTTTACGGCATTTGATCCAGTTCCAAAAAGAGAATATTGACACTCACAGTGATCAGCTCTCCAAACTGCAGAAGCTGGTAAGTGACTTGTTCACACATTTTTGGGGGAATTTTTTAAAATAGTTTTTCATTAATTAAATTCACCTTTTCATTTCCTTCTTCCAGAGTGAAGCTATGGCATTGCCTTTTTAAGATTCTCCACTGAGGTCTCCCAGTCTACACAGCTCTAAAAGTGACAAGTCCATACAGATCCCAACTGCACTCCCTTCCTGCCATGTATGCTACAGGTCTAATGTACGGCCAGAAACTATTTTTTGTGCGCAATATTTTGATACAGTCCTTGTTGTTTGCCCTTATCTATTTCTTATGTCAAGTTTATTGTGTCTTTTATTTATCTTGATTTTGTAAACTTTGTTTCTGAAATCAGTCATTCTAATATAATTGTTAATTTATGGATGTTTCTTTCACAGTATCTTGAGTTATTTGTCGGTACAAAGATAGAAGAAAAACACCAAAGATAATAGCTTGTACTCGTATTTATATATTTTACAAAACACCATAAATAACAATGTGTTTCAACTTATATCCAGAACCTGCAGTCCTCTTTGCTGAAAACTAAGACCTGAAGTTAAGGCAGAAAGAAAATCAATATCCAAACAAACACACTAAGCCATGGAATGAAGGGATGAATGTATGTACATAGGTCAAACTGTATGTGTGTATGTGTCTGTGATAGGTGAACACTCACCTGTAGGTGGTGTGTGGAGTGTATACATAGCGAGCAGGGAACTCCAGCACCTCTTTGGTAGGGCGAACACGCAGGTCTGGGTAAGGCTTCACATGCAGCAGCTCTGGTGACAGACAGTAGTGAGGGGAGTCCGGCGCTGGAGAGATGTCAATCTTCAACTGGGCTGAGGGACAAAATAAGTAAGGAATACACAACAAGACAGAAAGAAAAGCAACGATTATCAAACCTCCATCACCATTTAATACATGAATTTTATATAAAATCTGGATTTAGTTGGTATATCACATTTACCTGTGACGGGCCTCAGACGTCGCAAAACAGAGGACGGCCTGCGCATATCTGCCAGATACTTGTAAAGGTCCTCATCACTCAGTCTGTCGCCCTCCTTCATAACCACAGACAGAAAAGCAGAGTTTAAGTTAACTTCTACTTAAAATGTTTGAGGGAGAAGCATCTGTGCAGATTAATTTTTTTAAAGGGAACTGCGGGTTACAATCTTCATTTGATCTTATCACAATCACAAGTTACTGAAAAAACAACAAAAACAATATTCTGTCATCTAAGGTTTGCCAATTCCTCCACTTCATGTTGTGATAGCAAGTGTACATCCTCTTTTTAAAGATATCAATCGCCAATAAAAAGTGTAAGAGACCTTTTTCAAGGGTTTCACTTTTGATCCCAGGATAATGGGAAAAGTAGTTTTCATATTTCTGGCTTTCTGTTGGTCTATTCAGTTACTCGTGACTTCAGTCAAAACTGAAATCTGGACTTGTTTTGCTATGAAATGATTTTTCCAACTTGCTTCTTCACTATTTGCCGTTTACAATAAAATGATTTGTAATGTGATGACTAACATTAACCACTAAATGAGTCACCTGTTTGAAGAAGTTGGTGACGGTCAAAGTTGCTGGGCGGAAAGTTGCGAAGTTACACATGTCATCCCCGATACTCATCCGCTCAAACCCCTTTTTCTTTCTCTCGTTCCATGTCCCATGACCTTTTCGCTCTGTCAGGATGGAAAATCATACCACATTAAGGAGGCATGTGCATGACTGTTTCTTGATTACGTACTCATGTTATTTTGATCATTACAAATAGCCCTGTGCATGAGACAGTGTAGAAAATTGCTGACATGTTTGCAGAGTCAGCATTACCCGAGTCAGAGTCAGGGTCTGACCGATCCAGACCTCCCACACTGCTGACGATGTTAAGAAGGTGAATGGCCGTCCAGGCAAAAGGCATGCGAAAACGTCCAAGACGATTACACGACTGCTCGGCCTGCTGGCGAAGCTTCTCCAGCTTCTCCTTGTGCTGGGACGGGACAAAATGTAGAAAAGATATAATAAAAGGGATCAAAAGACAAAGAAAGGCTTCAAGTATCAGGACTACAGATGAAAATGAACTTTTCTGGTGATCACTGCCATACTTTCAGAAATGGTATTAATATGCACTGTCCCAGTCAAATAAAATAAAGTACTCTGCAGCAGCCAACAGAGTGGGTCTGCTAAGAGGATAGTCAATATTACAGCTGTCCAGACAGAATTGAGTAATACTTATGACTAGACAGTAAATGTGGATGACGGCTGCCAGCCTTGAGCATTGCAAACACAATTTTGGGTGCATTACCTTTGAGGAATCTGACTCTTTCATCACCATGTAGGGTTCACAGCATTCTCCAATGTCTCCCTGTTGAAGGACTTTCTCAAGCTGAAATGCGTGGACACACTGTCATTAATTAAAGCATTCTTTAATTACATACTTAAATTCGAACTTGATATACATGTTATGTCCAAATTAGCATGTAAAATGTAAAAGGGCAGGTTAATTTCTATGAGACATGAAGTCACAAATACTTCATGCCATTTAATTTAAGTCGAATTCTTCCATGTAGAAGGGGATTTTTTTCCAGTACCTTAATGACCAAGAAGATATCAGCAGAAGGGTATGTGATGGAGAAAATTGCAGAACGGGCAAGAGTGGAAATGGCTGTGTGAGGTGTGTGGGGTTTAAGCAGCCCTTTCATCTGATCTGAGTTCAGGTCGAAGTAGAAATTCTCCGAGATCTGTTGGAGAGAAGATTGAGATAAGCGGGAAACAACGGAGGGAGGGGAAGGAAAGATGATAATGGAAATGCACGTCAAGGGATTTTAATTCAGTTTTGTCTCAGTGATCTAAACCGCAAGACCACTTAGACCTTTTTGAGACAAAGGAAATTTGATTAGTCAAGGATGACCTCAGCATTACATAATGGGTTTTACAGAGTGAAAGTCATCTACTGGGACAAAAAAAGTACCTTTTTCTTTTCCTTGACGTCATACAGGGCAAGAGTTCCAAATATTGGCTCGATTTCTATTTCAAACCTGAAAAACATACAAAGTATAGCTGTAGAATATGGAGAGTTTCCCCTGTAATTCTAATAATGGAGTCAGAGCACGAAGATATAAATGTCGGCTGTTGTATTCCAAATGGGACTCACTTCAGAGACAGACACTTGACCATGATCCTCTGGCCACAGTGTTCTTTGGGAACTTCAATTGGAGAGCATCTCTCCACAGCTTCATCCTGCCACACAGACAACAAAAGCCATGTACAACACACACACATCAGCATAACATTTACACGGATGTCATGGCAACACAGCGGCACAGAAAGCGACAGCGTGTACACACTACAGTTATAAAGAATGAAGCATGGAGCAAGTGAAGGAAAACACAGAGGAAAGAAAAGCAAACAGTTCTCTAGAGGTGGCAGGGTTTGCAGACATTATGGACATTCACTTTATGGGAACACTGAACAATGTTACTCTGGAGCTGAACTAATGGCAGCTACATTCACCAGTATTCCCAACAGTGTTCAGCTGATTGCAATTTTAAGAAGTCTCCGGGATTAAGTTGCAATAAATCTGTCTGGCCGTGGTTATAAACTCCTTTCCTTTAATTTTCTGCAGATTTCAACGAATTGCACTCTTTACTTTGTCATTCATCAATTCAGTGGGATCGTCAGTAAGTGAGCAAATCACTGTTTATTTGGCCATGAAGTTCAGTAATCGTCCACTCAAACCATTAGTCAATTACTTGATTATATTATCGAAATAAAATAAATTGCCAACTATTTTGATAATTGATATATTTCAGTCGTTTTTCAAGCAAAATGTCAAACATGCTGCTTTTTTGCCATTTATGATATGAAATGAAGAGTCTTAGCGTTTTGGACTGTTGGTTGAACAAATGAAGCAATTTAAAGATGCTCTCTTTGTTTTTAAAGTGGAAATAATGTACTGTGAGTTACAGCTGAGCTAAAAAAATGCTGCTCTTAGTCACCAGTGAGGAGCTCAAACTGCAACATGTTAATGATTCGATCCGTAACAATGGTCATTCAGTATAGTGAGTTCACTCTGTAGATTCACTGATGAAGATTTGCTCATACATGTACTGAGCACCTCTAGGTCAACAACTGCGGTTACTTCTGCAAACAGAAACTACAAAGTTATTATTGGACTAGTCTCAAACCACTGCCTGTGGTTCTTCCTGAAAACTGGTTAGTTGGTAAAGTCAGACGTTGTCCACTTTCACCTAGCCTGCTCCACAACAGAGGCAGAAACAGGATGGTTTCAGACAAACCTCATCAGGAGGAGGGTACAGGCCCATCAGGTCAGTGTGGCGTCCCTGCAGGCGTGCCTCAGTATTGCGGCGGTCCATGTCCTCTGCGGCTGTATGTTCCAGGACAGACGGCAGGAGAGCATCTGGGGAGGAGTTCTTCAGGTCAAAGATACTGGAGGCCCAACTTCCCCGAGGAGTCTCATCGATGCTAACTGACCGCCGCTTTGCGTCGTCCTGTAGCACACAGGAATGACGGTGAGGTGACATCATGTGTTCTTTTTTTTTCCCTTCCAGGCAAAGATGTCGCCTTTAAGTGCTCACTGCAGATGTTTTAGAAGGATAAGGAGAACAATACTCTACAGATCTCATTACCTTATTACCATTTAATATGATTCATACACAGACTGTGTAATGGATAATGGATAGTGCATTACTCATTCTCCATATGATCAACTTGCCGAGCAGAATGCAACTCTTACTGTAATGAGTTTCATTAGCTGACATTTCTCTCCTTCTCTTTGTGCAGGTATCACATATGATAAATCTCCAAAGCTTTTACTGCTGGCAACACTGTGTGTACAGTAGATCAATAACATTTGTTAAATGAAGCCAAAATGACTGAATGGTCACTCAGTGTTTCAGATAACGAGTCCTTTGAACATCATCATCGGCGAGCTACCTGGTCATCCTGGCGCTCGGCAGCAGCAGCCTCGTCCAGTTCAAAGGTCTGTTTGACCAGCCCACGCTGCCTCTCTCGCTGACGCTCAGAGTTGTGAGGAGTGAATGTGGTGCTGTATCGCTGATATCTACAGGATAAAAGAAAACAATCGTCCTTGTAATGATGTAACTGTCAATATGTGAACAGCGAACAGGGAAAAGTGGTGCACATCATCAAACAATGGATGAAACGCACACTGTGGGCTAACTCAACTGGTACCACAACTGACAGCACTTACTTTCTTTGAATGACGAGCCAGTCATCTGTGTAGACTGCCAAGGCATCTCTCACTCTGGGATCCAGTGAGCTACACAGAAAAACACATTAATAATTGAGCAAAGCAGGCTTGTAAGAAGTGTGCTCATTCAGTGTCACACAGAGACGGGCTTTGTTCCTATCTGTAGTGATGTCTGTTGTCCGTTACAGTATATTAATCCTTCAGTGTTACTGTGGTAGTGTAAAGACCATAGAGGAATGTGTGTGTTACAGTACAAGCGTTGTGTAAGCCATTAGCAGCTGGACTCACTCCTCCTCCTCAGGCAGTGGGGGCTCCAGTGTAATGCACTCTTTGTCCTGGTGGAGGAGCTCAAGGTCATCCTGGGGGAACTCCATCAGCTGCCTGAGGGGGCCAGGCTCCACCCCAGGAGCGTGACTGCTCACATACTCCTCAAAGTCCACCGGCTCAACCACCTCCGTCAGGGGCAACTGTCAATCAACATTAGACTGTTATGTACCAATAACTATGACATGGCCTTGATGATGCATCCTAATCTGATCAGCAGGAGTTACAAGGTGCAGTGGAGAGAGGAGACAGGATGCCATTAGAACAGGCCGATACAGGATGCTTGACATTTATTTATGATACACAGCACAGGAAGTGGGTTATAATTAAACAGAAGATTGTGGTATAAAGACAATATTAATCTTTTCTATTAGTGGCCTTGCTGTTAGTGTCAAGCAATTAATAAAAGTTTTTAGGGGATTTGCTAAACTCAGAGTTAAAAACTGTATAATTTGACAACAACCTGTATTTGTGAACATTGCATGTACACAGGTACATAGGTCTGTTTTTACATTCCAATGGTGTGGTCAACTGAGAACAATCAGTTTTCAGTTCTCCATTTTTCCCCTTGCCCTTATTTATGTTAAAGCCAAACAAGAATCTACAACAGCCACGATTTCTACCATTCACTTTCTGTTTAGAAACCAGTTCACTTTTATACAAATTATATTTTCATTAATAGTCTCAGCTATATTAAAATAAACCAGTAGTTGCTTGTCTCTTTTGCTCTTATGAGAACACCTCCAGAATGATCTAAATCTCTGTATCCCAACCTGTGTCTGCTTTCTCAGGAGTTTCTTGTTTACAGTCCATAGAGAATTGGTAAATTTCTGCTTACTAATTAAACAGTCGACCGTCATCATTGCAACATGACAACAGACATTTTCCAAAACACAGCCATAACTGCTATTTACTCTAAACCACCTCCCTTCACGACTGCTGTCATCATTAACTAAAACTACACTCATCTGCATTCTTTGCATCTAATTACGTCTTAAGCCTTGTTCACAAAGCTACACCCTCAACTTCTGACCTCAATAATTGGAGTTTTTAAACCTGCTGGCCTCAGACTTAAACAGGTTAAACACAGGGTGACTCACAGGGTGGTGTCCTCCTCCTCGTTTCTTGGTCAGTTGAGGAGAGCCATAGTCTCTGGACACTTGTTTTCTGACCTCTGCAGCTACAGTACTGAGAAAAATAAAAGGTTTGTTAGCTAGTCACACAGAGAATAGGTGTTTACAGTCATGACAACAAGCTGTAAGAAAACCTTTTAAAATAAACACAATATAAAGTAACAGATGTGGGTGGATGGATTCATATCATAATATTATGTTTGTATATTTCACTGAAGTTGGGACTTCTGAATTTAAACTACTAATTAAGAAACTAGTCCAAAATGAATAATCCAACATTAAAAGAGAAATCTACATAAGCAAAACACTTTTTTAAATTCCTCCTTCACAGTGATGCTCATTTACATATTTTCAGATTCTGTGTTCAAACTTTATTAGGAAAAGCATTAAGTCCATCTGCACTTGCAAGGCTTAATCTCCAAGTTTCAGAGACACATCCTACACGATCTGCTTCCTATCAAGGACTTTCCAGCTTCTGCTACTAGTAGCGATACTAAAAGGACAGCAGCTGTTCCGACTAGGGACTCAAGCGGATCTCACAGAGAGGTGGCGAGCTGGCTCCAGGGAGCAGGCACAGAGCCAGAGCTCTGTCCCTAGCCTTTATGGACTAACGGCAAATGGGAGGCTTACTGAGAAACAAAGCAAGAAGAAAAAAAAAAACAATCCTTTCACAAAGACAGCAAGCAGCTGCTCCTCTACAACCACATAATGTCTGGTTCTCTCATATACACAGCTGCAAAGGCTTCAGTTCCCAAACTACAGTCTTCATGATTACATAGCTATGGTTCATGCTCTCATTCCATCAATACACACAGACTGCAAGGCAGAAGGAAAACCTATGACCTCTACTCCCATCTCCCATCTTTAACTTCCTGCTGATCACACAGCTTTCTTTGACATTAGGCGTTTCTGCCTGTTAAAATTCTCTGAGAACTATATCCTCAAAAGACATAGAAACAGTTTTCGCAGCTCTGCACACCTCAATTTAAAACAGGAAAAAGGAAAGCTATCGACTGCAAGGGCAATAACCAGAACACCACTTCCCACCCTTTCCTGCATCCGGCTCTAAACAATGGTCTGGGTCATACTTGGGAGAGGACAGACAGGACTTGGGGAATGCAGCGACTGCAGAGACTGTTCGATCAAGCTGATATCTCCACAGGATATGTTACTGACCATCAGCAGGCATATAAAGTAGTGGTCTGCCATTAGTGCAATACATAATTCAAAACTAGTCTAGCTTGTGATGGAGCCTGGTCCAAGGTTTATAATTACCACTGTAGAGAGATGACTTCAGCAAAGGTTTGACTAGGGTTGAGAAGATATTCACTTTCAGGATAAGAATCTGTCATCCTGTTTGTTTTCTTACAGGCTTCTCGTGAGGCTATCTGGTACTGCATGGCTCAGCTGTTTCTTGATGAAATTAACCGTGAAAACTGGGAAGAGCGACACCCTGGATAAAATCAAGGTTTTGGAAGAGCCCTATTTGTGAAAACATCTATTGTTGCAAACAGGGAGGCAACAAGGCTGCAAATACTTCCACACACACCAGTGTTGTCAAAGCACGTTATTCAAAGAGCCTGCTGACAGACGTGTGACGTGCCTTTGAAAATTCACTTGGAATCTGATCAGTATTTATTTGGCATAACAACAAATGCAGCCTATACCTTATTATGAAGAGGGAAAAACCAGTTTACAACATGTGGAAACAAGTTGTCACTATAATGCTGCGAGGCGTTCACACGACACCAGCACACAAACACCTCAACGGGTGTCAATCTGGGAGCATTTTGTTGAAATATAATACAGCTATATAAATATACGTGACCACATTTCAATACTCCCACATGGTTATCGTGGCGAGATTAGCGCTCATCTTGACAATGTGACGCCTAAGTAGCTCAATCATTGTTGATGACAATGCTCGTCCGATGCTACGACAGCGTACACAGAACAGATAATAAACTCCTTCAAAGTGTCAGAAACCGTTTGAGAGAATGAAAAACCGCTTCAACGGCCGTTTGTTTCGTCCCAAGAAGGTGCGGTTGTGTTTATATTAACCGGTTTGCAGGGCAGTGACACCTTACAAATCCTAGCATACTGGCTAGTGTGTCCAGCAGGTCACTCTGGCGCACTGCAAGCGGCACAACTGTAGCCCGATATAAACAATAACTTCTGTTACAGTCTCACCGGTTGATTTTATGAGCAAACGCCCTCCTCTCGCTCGCTGTGGATGTCATTTCTTATCCCCATGTAAAGAAGCTCTTCGAAAGTCAAAGTGAAAGCTCTGCCCTGCTCCTCTCTTGAGCCTCGGCTGTCCCGTCTTGTGCGGGGATGCGGACTCTCAGACCGCTTCCTCCTCCACGCTGGGACTGGGCAGGGATCCCTCCTTGTTGCTCCTAGCGGCCGGGAGCTGAACCGTGGCCGTTACCGCCAAGTCCGCCATGATGCATGAGTACTACATCCGGTGAAGCTTCAAAATAAAATTCCCCTTCATCGCAAATTCTTTAATGAATCATACGCGGTGATATAACCCCAGTTTATAGCGTCTAATTCACAGTCCCTTTTTTGTATTGGTGTAGTAATTTCAAATGAGTATATAACGTCACAGCGCTGTGTAAGTCATTTCTCTACTTCCGGTCCTCGTGCTTCACCTCCACTAATGTGGACAGCTTGATGAAGGTGGCCACCCCTATCTGCTCGTGCAGAAATCTCACCTGACCGGTTTAGAGCGACCTGGAAGTGGCGCAGATCCTCCTCAGTCTAGGGTTTCATTTCTGTTTAAAATTTAGGAAGCAGACCAAATGAGTCCAAGTTTGAGTTTATTTTCAGTTTTCCTTCTTATAAAGATGTTTCATTTACTTTTGACACAATTCTGGCACCCACAAAACCAAATATAATCTCCAATTTGAGTGGCACGGTAGTGATTATTTACGTTTCATCCTTGACCTGACAGTTCACAAGGAAGATCGTGCTGTCGATGCCAAATTTAATCTTGTTTGAAAACAAAATGCTCCACAGCAGCACCTAGAGGACCGCCTGCACTCCGTCAGGTCTCTACGAGACGACAGAGTCTGTTTTACCGCGACCACACCAGAAGGTGGGGCTGCTCACCATGATTAGAAAAGAAAGAAAGCCTTGCCTCACCAGTGATTGTTTAAGATTCAGTCCTTAAATATGACCTCTACAAGGAGAAGAAACATAGCCACAGCTTTGTTTACTGGCTTGCTGCCTAACAGTAACTGAGAGTCAGACCCCTGAATCAATTGATATGAAAAGAATCCGACATTTCTAAAAACAAGTAGCCATAAAACAAAGGATGCCGCAGATTTTTGCAGGTGGGTAAAACAAATATGTCACATACTGTATATCTGACAGTGTCCTTTGCCTGTCTTTCTGATTAGAAGAGGAATGACACTGTCAGCGACTCTTTCCACTAATCGAGGACTTGTCAGTTTATTGTGATGGCAGGTCTACATCTCCCTCCTCCCCGCCGGCTGCTATCACTCCATACCCCCATGCCCACAATGAAGATCCTTGCTGCTGCAGTCATCCCCCCCACGGTCGTCTTATTCAGTACCCTTCAGAGCTGCTGCAGGTACTCGGCTGTCCTCTGGACAGGAGAGATGTGGAGAAATGGAGAGAGGGGAGACAGAGGTAATGTTAACCTTGCGTGACAGAGGTTTGGCTGTAGCTGAGCAAGGACGTCTCGGGGATATATGTTTATGCATGGAACAGCAGTCAGAGCAGCGTAAGAGCTCGCAGGAGGCTTGAGTCTGGCCCATACGCACTGCTAATGAAAATAAATGAAGCTCACGCTCTCCATCTCCCCCCTATAGAGGCACGCTTCCATCACAATGCCAAAACTCATTTTTCTCTCTCCGCTGCTCTTTCTCTGTTCCTTGAATTCTAATTTATTGTGCACTGGTGCTTTCCATAATGGATTTGTATATAAATGAAATATAATCGCGGTCTTCTACTGGCATTCATAGGCACATACATCTCAAGACATCTCAAGAAATATGTGTCTAAAAATATTTACCATTTGATCATGAATTACTAGGGGGAGATATATTGTGTGTGTGTGTGTGTGTGACATTGCTGTGTCCTTGTATAGAAAAACCCACCTACCATAAGTGGGCTGAACCCGTGCCTGCTTTATCCTTCTGTCCGCACCTTCCCTGCCTGCTTCCTTGCCTTTCTGTTCATCGAAAGCTTTCAATTCCTAGATCGGCACTATTGTTTGAGCGCCCAGCCCCCACGGCAGCGAGAGCCCCCACCACCACCACCATCACTGCTGTGTTACCAAAGAACAAAAGAGAGAGTGTCAGACACCACCCACTAGATCTCTTTCACACCAGAGCCCCCACCTCAGTTCCAGATGGGGTTGCCTTTTTTCAGGGTTTCTCTCAACCCCAAGAGTCCTCCAAAATGGAAGCCCCCACCCCTCCCCCCGGAGCTCACTACTCAGCTGCCCGTCATCCACCTGCTCCGCCGCCACGCGCCCGTGGCCAGGGCACGTCCCCTCTCACTCCCGCCCCACCAGGGAGTCCTATTAAAATCATTAACCACTTTTTACTGGGGTTTGCTTCCAGGACATTACTTGCCAGCAGTAAAAAAAAAAACTTTAACAACATTAACTCCTAAAAAGGAAGGACAAACTTACAATCTGTCTCCTGGATAAAAAGGAAAAACAATTATTGACAATTGAGAAAAACGATACACATATACAATAACTGAAAAAAAGATAAAAGGTGATGGTTTTTCTGCAATATTATTTGACATATATTTTGAAAAGAAAAAAATAAAGAAATGATCAGACGTGTAATTCTGGGTCTTCTTAGGGTCAGCAGCTATTAAAGCAGGAAAGGGGAATTACACCAGACTGAGTAGCGTAATCAATAATGCTAATTCTAATCTGCATCCTGTGGTGGTGTCCTATGAAGGGGCAAGCAGATGCTCATTTGTTTGTTTCCCTCAAAGCATCAACATGTAGCATCTCTGAGAGAATCTCTGTCTCGACCTCCACCCCTGTCTTGACCTTTCCCCTCCAGGGACAGAGAGCGAGGTGTAGCAACAGGACACATCTGCTACGAGGCAGCTGTTAAGTCCCCCTCATGTTGATCCTACAATCAGGGTTGGGGAGCTGGTGGAAGGCTAAACGTCATCACTAGCTTAAATTCTGCTTAATTGCTACAAAACATGCAAACCTACACCTCTCGGCGTTCAGCCCTCCTCCAAACATAAAACAGAATATTGACTTAATCTTATGGAAGAAAAAATTGTTGCATTTCTATCCGTGTGCACTAATAAACTGTCATCAAACTGAATAAATCTTGGACAGCAACACATGAAGCTTTGCCACCAGTATGCACAGCCACACTTTCTCCTCTGCCTACATTACACGCATGGATGCATGCTACGCTGTCACTCTCTAACCAAGATTTATGGAAATATGCGCTTCCAGCTCCACTCAGTGCAGTGCACAGTGAACACTGCTATTATGGCATTTCATGTTTGAATAAATGCAGATATATGCAAATAATAAGTTTATTACTTCTTTACAGCACTTGCTTTAGACTTTTACAGGTTCTGTGCTGCAGGAAACAACCAAACCCCCATCACCACCACCACCATTACCACCACCCCCATCCCACCATCATCCTCCAGTCCCTGAGGGTTCAAGCACCCAAATCAATTGAAAGAAAGAAGAGTGCACTGTGGTCCTCCCCCTACATCTGTCAGGGAGGGAGAGCAGGAGGGGCCGCACTCATGGGCCGTACAGAGGAACAATATCACTCCATCTGTCACAAACCGTTTCATCTCTGATGGGATGAAATATCGCTCACAAATACATCTACCTCTATATCATCTATGTGTATTAGCTTACTGGTGCCCAAGCCTCTATCAATTCCCAGAAGCATACGCAGTGGCTTTTTGTCTCGTATTACCTTCCTCCCACCAGCCAGCCAGCACTCTGCTACCACCTTGCAAATTATGCTTTTAAGCTAAACAGCACGTTAAAAGAAATGATTCCACTTTACACAGTGAACCAGCAAACGAAAATGAAAGACTACCAAGTAACAACATTTGCATGTAAAAAGTTCCAGAATTAATGTGCAGAGCAGCAAACCTGAAAGCTTAATGAAAGAGAACGCACATATTGTATCTGAACGAAATACTGAAAAAAAAAAAAAAAGTGAGATGCAATCTGCTAATAACCAGAGAGCTCTTTCATATTCAAATGGTGCTGCTGCTGTGTTTGGAGGATGGGTGTGGCCGGCTGATTCTTCTTGCCTCCTGAGCTGTCGCGGCTTTGTGACGTCCGCGATCCCATTTGCTCTATCAAATTATGCTATCGGACTGGTCACTGTTCAGTGCCAAGGACAAAATGACAACCCCGACAATACACCCACAGTGCTGCACACAGATCTCCGACAAAACAAGGTAGCTCAGTGATCTAGTACGCTGTAAGAACAGCACAAAATGTCCAGGCTGTTTACTGGAGGGAGGAATGAAAAACAAAAACCCATATCCCCAGGAGCCATCATGCATCTCTCTGAGCAGCAGGTAGAGCTGCAATCTCAGTCATTCATATTTAATTCCACAAGAGTTTCCGGCCAGACTAATGTGCTATTGATTTCAAGTCTCCTATTACTGAAACAGGGGAGGGCCATGAGGGGGAGAGAGCTGGACTAAAGGGAGTGAGAGCAAGAGATTGAAAGATGAGAGGAGGAAGGATGGAGATGGAGGGGGAAAAATAGTGTTGCTAAACCTGTGATTTTTTTTCTAGCAGGCATTATCATATTCCCTTTGGATAGCTCCAGTTATCTAATAATCTGCCTTACCCTGTTAAGTTAAAAGGGAACCAGAATTCTGCATGAAAGCACAATGAGTACATTTCAGGTTGAGGCAGGAAATGTGTTTTATATTATTTATTGTTCATTACAAGTCAGAGCGTCTGGAGATAATCGTGTCACAGTTCATGAAGCTAACAGGAACAGGCATGCTTGCACCTCTTCCATTCGTTCATTTTGTGTCTGTCACTTGTTTGTTTTTTTTATTTTCATGTCAGATAGAAAAAAAAGGCAGCAGGAAAGGAAGACGGAGCGAGAGAAAAACAAAGAGAATGTCTAAGAGCTATGTGTATTTAAGGTCTCTCCCTAGATACCGACCCAGACAGGACAAAATGAAAGATTAATAACCATGGCTTTATATCTAAAAAGGTTTCGTGTAAAACATGTTTTCTGTAAGAGAGGTTTGTCCTGCTCCACCCAACCTAAGAATGATGATGTTCTGATTAACACATATTGATATATACCTGTGTGTGTGTGTGTGTGTGTGTTTTCTTCCCTTTTATCAAATGATAAGAATGTGGCACACGAGGATTGCCTGAAAAGGCACATACTAACAAAAGACAGATAACCGTTCACTGAGAATTAAACAGGCACATGGAAAGCAGAATATAATCCATAAATAAAAAGATGACAAGAGCGTCTACTTCAGAGACTTCCTCCCACCAGCCTGTCTACTCTAATAATAGCCCAGAGACAACACATCCAGACAGACAGAGAGAGAAAGATATAGAGAAAGAGAGGAGAGAGACGGAGAGAAAGTGCAAGAGTGAAGCCATGAGGGACCTCAAAAGAAAATGCCAAATAATACATACAGGCTTGAATTAGGCCGGTTGCCATTATCAACAAATGTCCTTTTTTAAAAGAGGCTAATTTAATTTTGGATCCTTTCCTGAAAGCAATAACTGCTTCACTGCTGCTGCCACAAAACCCTGAATTGCCAAGAGCCAGGCCTAGTGGAGAGACCACTGAATTAACCAGACCTGAGGCTGAATCATCCTACCCATCCCCCAGATACACTGTCATAGTGTCACTCTCTCACTCTCCCTCTCTCCCCCCCCTCTTTCCTTCTCCTCCTCTCTCTCACACAGGGCCACTACCTTACCGCAGGGCAATGGCAACAGGCATTCATATTGACGTAATACTACGAGAATAATAATGATGCGAAACAGAAAAGGCCCGGCTGAGGAATTCAGTCCTAAAGGGATTTTGCAATTTACAAAGTTAAGTGTCAATATATATTTACTATACAGAGTTCAAATACATAATACATTAGTAATTTGCATCCTGCCGGCATATTCTTGCTGTTGCTGTGTAGACGAAATTGTGAGATTAAAATTAAAGTACACTATGTAAAATGTAGCATTTCAACTGTTTTTCTTTCTTTTTTCTTTTTTTTTTATCAAATTCTCCTCCTCAGCTGTTCATCGTTCCTCTGTGGCCTGATCAACTTTGAAATCAGTGAACTCATTTCGCAAATGCTTAGAGTTCATCCCTCTGGCACCGACAAGCATTCCATGATATGCCATGAAAAAAGGAACACTGCAACAAGACTCGTAATCACCATGAGTGGAAGAACCCTTAACAATAGGAAAATAATCAGTAGAATAACAAAAAGCCTTTTAGGCAAAACCAATGCTTGATCCTTTGATTCAGTTATGTACAATAGGCGCTTCAAATGCCCTCTTACCCACATGGAGGATTCAGCTGCAGTGCTACTAACCAGGGCTCTAATGAGGGGCCACAATTAAGCCCATTTATTCACATTAAGTGTGAACTGTGAGTGGGGCTGCAGTCAGTTGACAGACCTGGGTGCCTTTGTGTTACAAGAGCCGCTTTTATTCAGCAAACAAAGACGGAAAAAACACAAGCACCTAATGACCGAATCTCGCTGGCTCTTCTTAGACGTTCATATACACAGGCAGAAACACACAAACACACGTGTGCACTTGCACACATACACACACATACTCTTCCTCCTTCTCAAACAAACTGACTCAAAGGCTCCAACGCATCCAGGCTGAGTTGAGTCACTGCTTGACAGAACGGTGGGGGCGGGGTTAAGACAGACTGACAGTGGGGCTCCATCTCTATCCTCTTATTAACGCTTAACGAGTGCTTTCCTCATGCAATATTCATCTCCACTAATATCATCCAAGCTCTGAGCCGAGCTTGCTACTTATGTAAGGCAATTATGTAAAATATCAGACAGGGCCCATGTTCAAAATCTGACTGGAAGAGAGCTACAGGACAATGACAGAAAGAAAAAGAGGGGGTATACGAGAGTGACTGGGAAGGAGCGACTGGAAGGTGTGAGAAACAGAGAGAGACATACAGTACGAGGACATGAGACGGTCAAGTGTCCCGCTCTGTATCTTCATCTGAGTACAGACTGATGTCCATCCACACTTCCATTGAAGGCAACTGGTCAGTGTCAATAACGCAAACAATTTCCTCCCTCGCACCAGAACTCCTTACAACCAGAGACGTCTGAGGACTCCTCAAGGTCAGTTGGGGAGAGCAAAGCCGAGAATCTGATTGTCACAAGAGGGCTCACATCAGCACCACTCATCGACAGATGAAAAACACACACAGGACATTAATACTAAACAAAGCACAGCCTCCATTCACCATCTCATTTCCTCACACGAACAGCAACCCTAGACTAGTATACAAATAAACAAACATACACTGATTTACGCACACTTGCGCGAACACCCACCCCCCCAGGTCAAGGCCCTATGGGGGTCTGCACAGAAATAGGTCATTTGTCACACATGATGTCCCGGGGCAGGGGATGCATTATAGATGAGTCCAAACAGCATGTCTCAGTGAGCACTCACCACACAGCTAGACACAGGAGGGAGCAGCAGGAGGTGGGCAGTGAGGGATGAGAACTCCTCAGGAAGGGGATGTTGGGATGTTGTAAAGTAAGACAAAAATCACTGTGGGCCACGTTTTCTGTTCATAAAGCAAAGACAAGAGATCATTCAGCACAGCCTGATCAGAGCTACAAACTGCACCTTTCTCAACTTCCCACTGAATAGACATGAATTAATTCAGGGGGTATCTAATTTGTTATTCTCATGTCTGCACCTGACCCTATAGCTGGCCATCTGCCTTGCATTTGAGGGGTCCAGAAATCATCCACTCATTAGCTGCATTATGGATTTAATGCTTTGTTTCTAGCCTCAGTTCACACCCAATTATTGCATATTTTGTGTCCTTTCCCCCACTGCTCGAATTCTGTGATTGTCAGCTGAGAACGTGGACTCGAAAGTGCGCAAATCTACTCAAAATCGCTTTTATTTGCAAAGAACAAAGGCCTAAGGAGTGAAGTTGTTTGCTATGGTTTCGAACTGGTCCTAAATGGAGAATGAGAGAGAAAGGAAGGGGCTGCGCTGAGGAGGAAGTGAGTGCAAAGTATGGGGAATGAGAGAGACAAGTCTGCTGTCTTCTGCTGCACCCATCTGTTCTGAAAGTGCAGGTGGAGCCCTATTCACTCCGCTCTGCGTGTGTGTGTGAAGAGGGGGGCAGGAAGAAAGGAAGGGCGGCGAGAAAAAGGGAGTGGAGAGATGGAAGGGCATGGATGGGAGAGGGAGGGTGGTGGGGAGGGAGGGAGGGATGGGTGGGGGGACTCTTGGTGATCTCTCCTGAAGGGGATAATGGGAGAGGAGCGCATTGCAATGGCTGCCATGTAGTACCCTCCCTGCACAATTAGCCAATCAGCAGCGCGCTCTGCCAGCCAGGAGGATGCATAAAAGAAGAACATTGCAGCAGAGGCACAGAAGGAGACTGCGAGAGGAGCAGGGAATTACACATAAAAACAGCAGAACCAGAACACCCTCCCCTGGACACACCCTGCTGAGGATCACTGCTTCTCTTTTTTTCTGTACCATCGCCCACGCCACTCGGAGAGAACGCTCTCCCATCATCATTCAGTAGAAAACCCCTTTCTCCTCATTTTCATCCTATAGAGGACACCTACAATCTCAGAGGGCTGAGATTCCCTGGCGAAGATTGTATTTTTTTCCTTTTTTTCTTTTTTTTTTCTTTTCATTTGGACTGCTGACAGAACATAAGGGCCATATAACATAAAGGCCGAAGAGCACACAGAGACTCAGCATTCAGCTTCAAGACCAGTGCAAAGACGGACCTAGATTTCTTTCATTGTACGTCAAGAATGGTTACTGTACGTATGACTCTATTTCTCTTATATTTGTGACGGGGAGGTTGTAGCAGCATGCCTAGTGTATCTCAGTCCCTTTATGTTAGATTTGTTATGATTTACTATACATGTACACATGTGATGTAGCCATACAGAGATTTATTTCATGTCTTACTGATGTATCTGTACTGGAGACTGATGTAAATGTAATTACAGCTCCGTGGCTACGTCCACATGCCAAAACACAGGTGAACTCGGGGATTAGTGCGCTGTGTTTTTGGTCAATATGCCATCCCATACTATTATGATAGGACTGGCGATCGATAGAGGCAATTAGCAGTCTCATACTGAGTGATGCGCCACGCCGGCTGCGCTCCAGCCTGCAGTCATCATCAGCGATGGATAAAGTCTTTATCCTGCCATTTTAGAAAGCACAGCCTTTAGGTTTATGCTTCACGGCCACTCCGACCGGCTGCGTGTCGCTGCGTTTGATTACACTTCCGAAATGATGCAGGAGTCGAGATGTAGGAATTCCGCAGGATTACAGTGATGGAGAGGCAGTAAGGCGATGAGGCGGCTCGGCTCGGTTCAGTGGGGGGAGGACTCGCTTTCTTTGCCTCGCACAGCACAAGGATGCTGGAGACGGGTTTCTGAGACAAAACACGATGCCTCGGAGGCTGAGGGCCCATCCAGCAAGGCAGAGGGAAAAAAAAGGGTCGAGTCACTCCGGGAGGGGGAGGGGGAGGAGGGAAATTACGCATCCATCGGTTTGCATTGAATCAGACAAAGTCCAAATTCCTCAGGGTTCTCGTTGCGATGCAACCGAGTAAATGGGCTGGAAATCTCAGAGGCCGCGACAGTCAGGACGCGCACGGACATCTCCATTTTAAGCGCATTTTCTCCAAGTGTATCACATCGCATACGTACAAGATGGCCATGCTGGCATTGCGCTCGTCGGATAAAAGGAGATGTGAGCGGTGAGAAATTAGCTTTGCTCTGAGCCGACGGCCGGATTGGGCGTGTCTCTTTGGGCTGGAGCACCAAACGAGGGCCTTGAAGCCTCAAAAGGCCCACTACGCGTTACCTCTTGACACGAATTACGGTTCACAACAGATAGTTCACCTAAGCAGACCAATTCAGAACTGACAGATTTACATGAAATTATAGAAGAGAGGGGAATAAACACGAAATCAGCAGCACGTTTGCTGACTGCTGCTCGGTCCAACGAGCACGTGTTAGAAAAAAAAAACCTGCTTATTAATGTGAAATATACATAATCCATACAGTATTTTATTAGTTTAATTATAATAACTGCGGGATTATCATTGAGAATTGTAATTACATCCTCAGATGGTGAAATGTCTGGCTGAATAGTAGGAATACAAAATATATTATTTAACACACAGAAGGAGATGACGTGAGAGGTGGAGATGGTCCTTGAACTATTTTAAAAAAAAATCTCGTTTACTGAATTTAAAAATAAGTCCGAATGCTGCTCGGAAATATGATGCTCATAAAATGGAGGTGGACAGCACGTTGTTTCGCCATCTGTGCGCCTCGAACTGTCCACTTGACACGTTTCGGTGCCAATTTTAGCGTCTCTTTGTTGCACATTACCTATTGTCCCCCTGCAGACCTAAACACATTCCCACCGACGGAGGCTCCACATGGTCCGCAGTCCTCCATGCCTGTACCGCAGTGGCAGGCAAATAAAAGCGTTGAGTCAGATAACCTATCCAAGGCACTTACACAATTCAAGGACAAGGGCAGCCGAGGCCCTCACTGTACAGCAGACCACACAGCTGCTGGATGTCCCGTTAAAAATGCAGAATTAAATGTAAATCTTTTTGGCTGATTTAAAAGAAAAGGCTAAAGGCCATTTTACAGTTTGTTCTAAATACAATAATTAAAAGACTTCATGTTATGTTATATTAGCACAGTCAGGACGTGGCCTGTCTGACACACATGAGGCGATAAATGCTATTTTGTTATGTAAGCGGTGATTTGGCTCCTGTTGCCAATTACTTCATGTAATTATCAGCAACAAATATAAAGCCTGTTGTGACAAAGAGACACACTACTTTTCTTTTCTCTTCTTCTGAAAATCTCACACAACGATGGATCATTTAATCTCACTGCACATGGCACATAAAACTAGATCTTCATACTGATTCATAATTTTACGAGACTTGTGAGGAAAAAAAAACAACATTATTTCTTCGCCATTCGCCACTGATTAGTGTTTATAACAGAGGCCATTTTCGCTTAAAAAAAATAAAATAACATAAAAACCACCTCTCAACATGAGTGGAGTTCTGCTGTAGAAAATAAATCGAATTGCTGGTTTTTATTTGACCTATCATGGCGTTTTTTGACTTGTGGCTGGCAACTGTAACAGTCATTGTTCCCGGAGAGTCCTGCAGCCTCTGGCCACGACACAAAGCGCCACTGTTTACATTAATATTCATAGTGCTGCCATAGCCTCTGCGAGGGAGACGAGGAGGAACGGGTGGCTCTTTTGTTTGGTCGTTTCAATACGTTTATTCAGCAAAAAGGCGCTCCGGTTCATGAATGCCTGCAGAGCTCACAAGTCTTCCTTTTTTTTTTCTTTTTTTTTTCCTTAAAAAAGGGGGGGACTTAAAAAAAAAAAAAAAAAAAAGGAAACGTTGAAATCGAGGGATTTTATTTTGCATCTGCCATATTTTAATAGGCGTTTCTGTGATTTATCTATTCATGACTCGAGGTGGAGCGTTTTTCAAAGTCAACAGAATATAAAACATTAAACGAGTCGGTGGTGTTTTGCTGGTTTCATGGGGCCTGTGTGGCCTCAAATGAGACCGTCCGAAAGCCACTCCCTTTTTCAGCACGCTGGATAGCGCCCCGCATGCTACAAGGACTTGCAGGACAGATTTGTCTCCCCGAGCCTTTGACGTTGTCTGTTCCCATCTTATCAAAGCCGCACATACTCAGAGAGCTGAAATCTTTTAGAAATCTTTTATTCTTAGTCTGCAGAGCGGAGAATAGGATGGAGCCTCAGTGCATGGCTGACATGAGCTGTGACTCCTGTCGTCCTGTTGTTTTACAGCTGCCACCATGATCCCTTAAGCTGCAGAGAGTGTGGCTAATGCCCTTTGTTTGGGATAATCCTGTAATCTGTGTTATTTAGAAGGCTCATTTACACTTCAGCCTACCATTCAGTTCTGATTCATGCCTTCCAGAATAATAATAAAAAATCTTTATATAAGGCATCATAATGTGGACAGCAGACAAGGTTATATATTTAAAGGATAAATCATTATCGTCTTTGTGAGAGCTGTCAGTTGAAAATATCCAGGTGGATTTCTCCTGTGCTCATCTTCATTGATTATTGGTTTTGTCCAGACAAAGACACACTAAAATACATGTATCGCAGGCATACAGCCAGTGAATTTAAATCTACACTAAGCCTAAAATTCCCAAACACTTAATCGTTCTGCTGCGACTGCATGCCAAAGCAGAAACTGACGGTGACGTGTCATATCTCACATTCAGGGTGGATTTCTGGCGATTCTAAGTGCACTGTAACATGCAACATGACACAATCTCACATTATCAGTTAAAATGGGAAACAGTTACTCTTCTGTACATTATGGCCTCCGGCGCGGTGCTGCATTTGGAGCAGAAATAAATTGGGAAAGCTCTTTACAGGCATCAGAGAACACAGACTGCATTTACATTCAGTCATGTAATGCTTCTGTGTTTTGTAATTTAATTGTGTACAGTGTAGGTGGTACGTGTGCTTGGCAGTGGAGGCAGGGCTCTCGTTTGCGTGCAAGTCTGGGTTCATGTGTTTGGCAGTGGAGGCAGGGCTCTTGTTTGCGTGCAAGTCTGGGACCATGTGTGGGCGATGCTGATGCAGAACATTAAATATTAAGGGAGATCTCACAGAACCCCAAAATAGAAAAAAGCAGTGTGGGACACATATTCCAACCCTAACAACTGGAATCCTTGAGAGTCTTTCACAAGATTTATATTAATGTGCCGTGTTTCTGTCCTTATTAGATGCTTAAACAGAAATATGTTTGGAGATGAAGGTCCACAGCCATATTTACACCCAAGACATGGTTGCAAGGTTCCCCTGGAGAGAGCGTCTTTATTGTCTCCAGCAGACGAAAATGTCTGGAGCCTATAGCTGGAGCAAATCTATACAGGGCGCATTGCGATTATTCATGCTACTGTAGGCTTTACTGCAACATCACAATGATTTATTGTGTTTTTACATCATAGTAATTGGGTTACTGCAATCCAAACTAGACTATTTTGTTGTTGATGTTGCTGTGTGATATGAAATATGACGACTCAAAGATGAAACAATCCTCTGCGTTTCTTATCTTTTCTTTTTGTTTCAAATAACTTCAAAGCATGCTGTTTCTCTCTGTTTCTGCGTGGAAATCTTAATCTTAGTTGCTGCTTGTGTCAGCCAATCTCGGTGCCCAGCCCATACTCAGTGGGTCTGTGAATTATATAACTTCACACTGTTCACTGGGGATGTGTGTTCTGCCACGCTGAGGGTTATTTCAGTTGGCAAGTCAAATTTGCCCTAATATGTTTTCCCTTCAAAATGCTTTTGTCATATTTGGGACACATCCAGTGGCTCATATTTCTGTTCGTCAGATGCATCACATCACATGAAAACCACACTGGGTTAATCTTATAATGAATACAACATAACTGCTTGATTCCACCTTTTTTTTCTCAACACATACATGTGAATCGTATCATAATTCATAATGGCACGAAAAAGAAAGTTAAAAGGCATTTGAGCCACGCATCAAAATCTTGACATGATCTCTATCTACGCTGTGCTGCCTTTGTGCACAGACGTGTGTCTGATGTATTTTATTTTTAGTCTGTCTTAACTTTGTCACTGTGCTCCTCTTCCCCTTGTCATTATCAATTTGACTTACTGATATTTCCTGCTTCTGCAAGCATGAAGGAAAAATGGCTGACCTGTATATGTGCTCCTAATAAGCACAGACTGAACTACACGCTGGGCTTAGAGTAAGGAAGCCATCCAGCCATTAGAAACAATGCAGTCTTTGAGGGGCTGTTACCTGGGCAACCTGAGTGGAGGTGAGGCTCAAAGCGAGACAGCAGGTTACAGAGACGAGGCAGAAAGGCAGGTTAGACAGACCCAATCGCAGACCCTAGAAAAGGAGACAACACATGAAATGTCACGAAGATTTGAAGGCACAAATTCACTCTTTTAGTAATGTGATGATAACACAGAAGCAGATAACCCATACATTAATTTAATTTAATTAACAAATGCTAAAATGAAATCATGCCCACCTTTCTTTTGGAATCAAAATGAAGCTGGTTATGATTTATTAGAGGAAGACGAAGAGCGAGATTGACTTAATGCTTAATATTTCTTTTATGGTATTTCTACATCGAGTGAGGAAATTCCCCGAATACAATTTTGAAATAATTCTCAAGGTTCATTAATTAATGTGCCTTTGTTGCTTTGCACTGCACTGCAAGACCCCAAGAGCTTTAGAGGAGTTTCATTTAGCCTTATTGACATTCAAAACACCCACGAGTTAGAGATCCTCCACAGCTTGAACCCACTATCCGACATAACAATTTACACTGTGGCACTAATGGCACACTGCATTCAAACTATTTAGCTGAACATCTTACACCTTTTGTTTGTGGAAAGGAAAAGTGACCTCCTGCACAAACACATGAATGTAATGTTGCAGAGGCTAATTTCAGCTGCACAAGATGACGCGGAGAACTCAAGTCTAAACATTCACACTTTATTTTGATAGGTGCAATAATCAAACATGTCATCTATGAAGTAAATGATGATCAATGTATGCATTATAAGATAAAATATGTCAAATTTAAATAGTTTATATTAAGCGTGAAGCTGTTGCACATTTCCAGTTCATATCTCTTTAATATTAGATTTTTTTTTATATAATTAAAATACAAATCTGTGCTGCTGCATAACATCAACATGACTTTTTATTACGACACAGTACTTCATTTAAATCTGGATTTTGTTTTCCTTTGCTGGCAGTCCATGTAGATTTCTAGAAATAAGTGTGAGGAAAAGGAAAGTGGAGCAGGAAGTTTTGTTTCTGACCACACAGATGTTCCTTGAGAATCCCCTGTGGATTAAATTAAGCAACACTGTGTACTCCCGAGCAACACAGGAGACACAAACAGCACACTGTGCATTAACCCACACTCTTACTCCACTTACAAAAATAAATGTCAGATTAACACAAAGAAACTTTAACATAGTCAGAAGAACAAACGTCTAATCCCTAACTTATTTTTCCACCAGACCGTGATATTCCTCGGCAACAAATCCATTTAACAATGCCCCTCTCCCTTTTGTCCGTCATCTCATCCCCTCACTCCCCGAGCCTCACACACCACCACCATCACTATTATCCATCCCTGTGTAATGATGTAATGGTGTTTGACCCTGGAAGAGAGTTGGGGGAGGGGAGGAGTTGGGAAAAAGGACTGTGACATCTGCAGGACCAGAGGCAGGGAGCGAGAGGGGAGGAAAGATGGGGTGAACGTGGGGGAAGGGAGATGATAAATTAGACCTCGTATCCGTCTCCGTTTTTGCAATGCTGATTCCTGACCTTTCCTCTGACAGTGACAAAGTGGACAGCCTGTCCGCGCGGTTGTGTGTATAGCTTATATATGTGTGCATGTATTATATGTTATACTATGAGCACATGCAGATTTATACAGCCACCTTTTGTGTCCCCTTTGAGAATTATGAATCTAACTCCACCCTCTTCCTCAGCAGATAATCAGCACCATGGAAACCCAGGTGTCCAACGGTCCAAGCGGAACCAGTCTGCCTAACGGTCCAGTCATTAGCACCAATGGCTCAACAGACGACAGCA
Organism: Acanthopagrus latus; assembly: GCF_904848185.1. Classification (NCBI taxonomy): domain Eukaryota; kingdom Metazoa; phylum Chordata; class Actinopteri; order Spariformes; family Sparidae; genus Acanthopagrus; species Acanthopagrus latus. The sequence goes on from NC_051061.1 coordinate 20,073,127, forward strand.
AAACCAACCTGATCGTCAACTATCTGCCTCAGAACATGACCCAGGAGGAGTTCAAAAGTTTGTTTGGTAGCATTGGAGAGATCGAGTCCTGCAAGCTAGTCAGAGACAAGATAACAGGTACAACACTGACTATGATGGACAAAATATTGTAACAACAACTGGTTTTGAGAATCACTGACATCACTACGGGTCTTTCTTTGTCATCAGGTCAGAGTTTGGGATATGGCTTTGTAAACTACGTGGATCCAAATGATGCAGATAAGGCCATCAACACACTCAATGGTCTGAAACTGCAGACTAAAACAATCAAGGTGAGCAGACCTCTCCTCTGTATAATAATCGCTCTTCTTTTTTTTTTAAATTCTTGACAGTGTGCTAGACAAAAAGAGAGGAAGTGGAAATTTTGTCAAGGGGGGGGTTGTTGAGAGAGGTGGTGGCAGACGTGACAGAGGGAGGGGAGGAAAATGGGGAGGAGAGGCAGAAGGGAGCGGTGGCTAGAACAAAGAGAGTCAGAAAAAGGGTAAAAAGGGAAGGAGAGTGGAGGTCAGAAAGCAAGGGGCGGACAGCATGCAGAGGTTATTGTGATGGAAATGTAATTAGGAAGCCCGACTGTGGTGCACAAGGGTCAGTCCAGGTTACCCCATCTGCCTCCAATCTAGCCTAATTAGGGGGCTTCTTTGTCCCAAAATCAGATGAGGGAAAGAGGGGGCTATATTATTAAACACTACTTCCTCCCATCCCCCTCGACCTGATCAAAGTAGATCAAAGATTGAGACAAACTGCAGGATTGAGAAATCAAATCTCTGAAAGAGCAGAGCAGGTGATTCTCCAACAGCTGTCCATGAATGGGGACGCTTATTCTGACAAACGACTGATCAAACAAGCTATATGTAGGAATACCAGATTTGGTTTGTTTGTGGAAGAACATATACATATATATAAATATATAGAGATTTATTTATAATGTTATCTTACAGCTTGCACATGAGAAATTACTTTACTCTGAAAAAAAGTGTCGACTGTCTCGGCAATCATTATGCTACACTGTTAATCTTATGTTGTAGGAACCATTGATGATTTTGTGTAGAATCACTGACTAAAATTAACTTCTTTAAATTTTATTTTCAAACTTAAAAAAAAATGAACCTCCTCTGGTCAATACCATAGTTTTATCTCACTGGTTTGGCTTCAATAGAGAGGGGTAATGCGTTGAGGGAGGGGGCAGCAGTAGAAGGGTAGGGGGTAGCTCTGAGAGCAGAATGCCAATGACGGGATTAGAGGCCATATGGGCTTCAGGCACCATCTGTACTGTGGGAGCGACAGGGAGAGGGTTAATTATAGGGCAGCCTCTGCTCCCCGAACACAGCAACTCCCCCCTGACTCGTCCAGAACACCCTAATCACTGCACCACACAACCCTCCTGCTCATACAGTCTGTCTGTGTACACAATAGACACTGGTGCTTAGTACTGATGGATGAAATCAGAACACCTGTATTCATCTGACGGACAATATAAGAAGTCCTTTCAATTCACATCACAGGTTTCCCTGTGCCTTTGCAAGAAGCACATTTTATTGCTTCAGATAGTTCTAAATTTCACAAACATATATATTTATGGGACACACACATATGCATGCAAAGAGAGTATGGGTGTAAGTGTGTGGACGGTATGTTTATAAGTTGTCAAGGATCCCACAAGTCTTGTGATGCACTTACATTGTTTGCTGTTTGCCAGTGGAGCCGTTCTCCCCCAGAGGATAGAAACAAAGGAAGGAGGCAGGACAGGGAGGGCAGCTCGGCCTATCTCAGACAACACTCACTCTGTCTCTCCATCACACACAAACACAGCACTCCCAACAATGCACTGCACTGGATTATCTATCACACATGTGTTCGCTTGCACCCATAAACACAAAAACAAGTGAATGTGTGACTTCTATTTATTTATATTTTTTTTACAATCAATCAGATATTTCTCTGCAGCACTAGATGTAAAATGTTCTAAAAAACTAGACCAACAGAAAAACCATAAGGGATACAAACACAGATGCACCAGAAATGGCTGTGCACTAATTAAGTCACCAGTGACTTCAGAAAAATACATCGACCAAGGCTGATGTTTTTCAGTGCAAAACAAAGCTGACACTTGGGCTTGTTAACTGATGATTGGTATCAGTTTGGGTAATGGTTGCAGTCATCTTAGTGTGCCTGTGACAGCCTCATTGTGCCGGAGTGTGAGCTTAAAGGCACTGATTAAGTCGACAGAGAGACAGTTGGGGACTGTGGAGATGGTGAAATCAGTAGGAGTCAAAAATGAAGCTGTGTTGGGAACTTGTTGAGAAACTCGGACCAGTTACGTCAGATCTTTCTAATGTTTCTGAAGATAAACTTGTGATTTTGGGGTGAATACATTTAACGCTCATACTAATTTATTAAATGTTGATGTTATAGGTTTCATATGCCCGGCCAAGCTCGGCTTCTATTCGCGATGCCAACCTTTATGTGAGCGGTCTCCCGAAAACCATGAGCCAGAAGGACATGGAACAGCTGTTCTCCCAATATGGTCGTATAATTACATCCCGCATCCTAGTGGACCAAGTCACAGGTATAGCAATATTTCACTTCTCATGTTGTCACTCAAGCAGCATTTCTCTGAATGAAGACATGGTTGGCCGCCACGGTCCTTGATGCCAAGGTAGTAACATCGGTCTGTTTTCTTAATCGGAGCAGGCATATCCCGAGGAGTGGGTTTCATCCGGTTTGACAAGCGAAACGAGGCAGAGGAGGCCATCAAAGGTCTGAACGGACAGAAGCCTTTGGGTGCTGCCGAACCCATCACTGTCAAGTTCGCCAACAACCCCAGCCAGAAGACAGGCCAGGCCTTACTGACTCAGCTGTACCAGACTGCTGCCCGCCGCTACACGGGGCCTCTGCACCACCAGACTCAGCGTTTCAGGTACTGAACCTTAACCAATGTCACACCACCTATGAGTTAATCAACAGATAGTCTGTAAAAAGCCACTGTTTCGAGACCAAATCACAGGTTGTCCTGCTGTATATCACTATTTTACAACGACAATTGTTTAAACATGTCAATATTTCATTGTTTCGGTATGATATGGAATGTCGTTTTTGAGTCAACAGTCAAATGACAGTCTCTAAAATGTTTTTATACAAGCCTCAACGACACCAGAGATTAGCTAAGAGTAAATATACAAGATAAATCAGATGACGTGGCACATGCTAAAAACAGTCATATGGTCTACTTTTATAAGGAAAACTGTGTAATCGAAAACATTTAAAAGCCAAAACAAATTTTCTGTCACTACTAACACAACTTATTTGTAAACTGTTACTTTAAGCAATATTATTGCTTTACAGTGCCGAAGGAATAGGCAATATTTCTTGTCCCTCCTTCTCACTCTTTTTCTCTGACTTTCTTTTAAACTGCAGCATGATCCCTTCACTTGGAAAGGGTCCAGATCCAAATAACAGCTCAAAACCAATGTAAGAGACCAGATTTTTCCAAATACAATAAAAAAAATAAAGCTACATAAAAGAATATTACTGAATCTTTAATTTTTGCCTATACTACATAGGCATCATAAAGATTGAAACTGTCAGATGTTGGCCACATCTATACTTGGGTAACTTTGAAGGTTCAAAATTTCATGGTACCTCACAAACAATTGTAGATACCGTATCAGGTTGGAATGCTCATTTAATCAGTATGGATAATTTTGAAGATGTAAAATGACCTAGGATACAGGATTTGTTGATCGTATATTTAAACTATTAAAGGGGAATTTATTCAGGAGCTTAAACAAGAGTGAACAATAAATACCAGCTGAGACGCATATTCACAGGCGTATTTTAAACGCCATCAGTTTGAGGTTGGATGGTTTGGGACTGCGTTGCAGTGAAGGATGCCCTCTGGAGGCCAGCTGGTGAAGGAGCAACTTGTTAACTGAAAGCCCCCCTTCCTTGTAGATCTCATAACTAACTTCTGCATCCCCTTCATTCTCCCTCTTGCGTTGCAGACTCGACAATTTACTAAACGCCAGCTACGGAGTCAAGAGGTAAATGCCAAAGGTGTACTTTCAAAAGCATCCATGCCAAAATAAAACCTCAAACAAAGTGCCTGGAATACCACCTGCTGACTTCATCTCGAAATCAGATATAATGGCCATAATTTTTAATGCCCACTGCCCATTTAACCATGTTACAGAAGCAGCCTAGAAAACAAAATACTACCTGTAATTGCAATAGGCAATGGTGCAGCCTTCTAACAGCAGGGTATTCTGGCATGGCTTTGTTTAACCTTTTCGTTCTTTTGTTTTAATTAATAGAAATAATTTCTATGTATTTATTTATGAACTAACATTGTCAGTTTCAGTTGCTTTAATGTCCCCTTTTTTCACCAGCATGGACATAACAGATTCCGTTTGCGTCTCCTCTGTTTGCTCCAGTTTGTGTATGATTTGATTCCAATTTGCTTTTCATCCCTCTCTAGGTTTCTGTGTTTTGTTCAATACCGTGATTTTCGTTGAACATTGTGATTCATGTGTTTAATTCTTCCAGAGGCTTTGGTCAGCAGAGAAAATGAGAAAATATGCACATTGTGTGGGTGTCTGTGTCTCAGGGCACACAGTGGCATTTTGTATGAAAGCAGGTAGTTTGGAGCCACTGTGGTGCCCACACATATTTATCTACTTACTGTACAGCAGAGGGGATGGAGATGGGGTCCCCCGACTCCATACCCGACTCCAATCTTTATCATTTCTTACTGAGAAACATGCCCATAAGAAACAGTATAGAGTGCTGAATGCTGTGTTGAACTTCAGAATGACACCCATGGTAGTTCTCCTACTCTCTTCCCCAGATTCTCCCCCATCACCATTGACAGCATGACCAGCCTGGCCGGCGTCAACCTCACCGGTCCAACTGGAGCCGGCTGGTGCATCTTTGTATACAACCTGTCCCCCGAGGCAGACGAGAGCGTTCTGTGGCAGCTCTTCGGGCCCTTCGGCGCCGTCACCAACGTCAAGGTCATCCGTGACTTCACCACCAACAAATGTAAGGGCTTTGGCTTTGTCACCATGACCAACTACGATGAAGCCGCCATGGCTATCGCTAGCCTTAATGGCTACCGCCTGGGTGACCGCGTGCTGCAGGTTTCCTTCAAGACCAGCAAGCAGCACAAGGCCTGAGAGAGAGGCTGCTGGCACCAGCTCCTTCGACCTGCAGGGAGAGCAACCTGAGCTCCCTGCGCCATCACTCTACATGGGCCTGGACTGAGTCTCTCTCTGACACATTCTCACACAAATTCATGATATATTATCACAAACACAGACATGCAGACACACAAACATGCACACACATAACCAAACATATCCATACACAAGTCAGAGTTTCAAACAAACACACTAGTGGAGTTTTTCTTTTCTCTTTACACAACATGCTAGTCCTTCCCTATATTTGCCTGGATTGAATTAGAAGGGGTACGTAGCTGGTTTGTTGGGTTAGGGGCCAGAGCTATCTATTTAGGAGACAGTCTAACGAATGTGACAGAGAATGTGTACTGAGTGCTTTGATTGAATTCAGGCAAATAACAACAACTGATGAACAAAACGATCAAAAATTTAAATGAACGAATATGTGCAATTTACCCAAACTCTTACCCCACCATCTCTCCCATTATCTTGCTGGAGAGGATGTAGTCACTTTTTTACACTTGGGCATTTTGAATCAGCGATTTTTTTAGATCAAAGAAAATGAAATTAAAAAACAGTGTTCTCTTATATACGTCTATTAAAATATAACTATATATTCAATATTTAAGGTGGTTATAATAGCCGAGTATGTAAGCATTTTCTAGAAACTTTGACTACTGTTTCCTGACCTGCATTAGATGGTGCCTAGCGTGAAGGCAGTTTCTCTACTCAGTGTGAGCTTGATAGCTCAGACCCACTAAGATTTAGGCTAACCAATGAATACTGGTCACAGAAAAGAGTAGTCCGAAGGCCATCAGAATCACTCTTTCCCTCACAGTCTCACACAGATCAACACAATAGTACACTTATGTATCACAGAAACACAGTTAAATAACTAGAAGATATATAAATATTTAGTCCACAAAAAGAGAAAAGAGTTCCTGTATTTCTTCTAATTTCTCACAAGCCGACTGTCTGTGAACTTAGAGCAGAGTGGCAGTGCTCCCATGGTGACAGCGTTCATTAGTAATTCTCTGGTGGGCGAGAGCAAGTGCGAGGGGAAAACCGTCTCACCATAACACAGCCACATCAAAGGAAAATACCGGTGTTTTTTCACTTTTTGCATCATTTTTCCATTGCACCTGTATTTTACACCATCCAAACAGGCCATTTTAAGTTGCATGGCTTTGTCAGCCATGACTTGGTGTGATATCCCTTTAACTGATCTGTTGTCAAGAGGTTAAGAGAAAAAAAAATGAATGAGATGTGAAAGAGGAACAATTCATATTACTCTTGCGGACATGCTGTGATTATGAACGTCTTCAGATTCAGTAGGATAAAAACGAGCAGGGAATTTGATAGCTTGAAGATGATTACGATCCAAGCAGCCGCAATATGTAACTCTGAAGACGCTGTAAAACAACAAACCTGAGGGAATGAACGATGGTCAAGGGGACGTCTGTAGAGAAATAACACAGATGAGCAAAAACTCAAGAGCACCGGTATTATTCTTAAGTCTAGTGCACAGATAGAAGCTTCCAGAGTAAATGAGGTCGGAGTTTTATTACACATGAGCTCTAGACTAACAACATGTATAGAGCAGATTAAGAGGGCTGCAGTTCCAAACGACTGAACATTTAAAACTGACTTAGAGTCAGTCACATGTGTGAGCAATGATATCTGGCAATGTTAAAATTATCACTGATCCTTTGAGGAGAAAGATTACCAGTTCCTCCAGCTTTGCCAAATGCTACTCAGTTTTATTTAAAACCCCTCTATTCTCTTAAAAGCTTCCCAGAAACTTTGAACTCCTGCCCTCTCAAAAGATGACTGTACAACATCAAGCCTGAAAATAAGTGTCATAATTATACTTCTGTTTACAACAGAAAGGAAATTATTTATTTGCTTCAGATCTGTTTGGCACTATCACAAAAATAGCATTTCTCAAAATATCCCCAACCCAATTGCATGGAAATTATTTATGGCACCCTTGATGAAACATTAAGGCCAACCTGTCTAGTTGAAATGTCTGTTTCAGAACAGACGTAAGATTTACCGTGGGGAGAGCTAATGTCTTTCAATATCAAGACATTTGCACATGATTATAGATAAAATAAGGTCAAGTATATTCAAGACATTTTTGCTTTTGCTTTTCTAAATGACGCTGTGTTAGCCAAAGAGGACGATCTCTTTGAAAGGATTACATTAAAGATAAATCTATTTTTATACATACAAAGGAACAAGACCTTGTGCTGAATTTTTACAGATTCTTAAGCTTGGAAAATTTGGGACATCGCATGGCTTTATTTTAAACCCTCTGATCTTTGCAGAGCAAGGGGGAATAAGCATGCGGTGTATGGGTGGGGATTAAGGGAGGGGGCGAAGGAACATTGTATCTCGTACAAACTTAACCGTCGAACCACATCAGAACAATTGAAACAAACTTAACACAAACAAATTCGATGTAAAAAAAAAAAAAAGAAAAGTGAAATTAAACAGTTGGGGGTACAACCTGACAGACACATCTATACTTTTGAGTCCTTAGACACACTCGCATCTCGTGTCCTGAAGTTGTGTACAGTGTTGCCTAATGATGGTGCAGTGAAGTGAAGTTCTTTGACTTGAGAATCCCAGAACAAAGTTGCAATGAGTCCAGCTCATTGCCCAGCTGAAAACTGAATAGCTGCTTGCAAAAACAAAGGTAAAACGCAGATTCAAACAGTGACGCAGATTCATAATGAACACTGAGCATGATTCTTTATGATTAGATAGATTTGATTTTTGCCAAAGAATTGCTTTGCAAGTCAGTACCAAGAAGGATAAATTAAGACTAACTATATTATTCCCTGAGTAATTGCTGTACAAATCTATGTTATTTATTGAATAAGGACCCTCTACAATTTCAGTTATCATTACTTTTAAATATCTAAGTTGCGCATATCAGTTTGCATTTGTAAATCCTAAAACCATTAAACCAAATGCTAAAGTGAAACAGGTGCACGGAATCGCATTTGCACACATTTCTTGAGACACCGAATGATAAAAAAAAAAGGCATATCAAAAAACAAATTATGATGAATCAGTTCACCTCTTGACAAAGGAAAAATCGTATGCATTCATATAATGTATTTCCCCCAACATTTATATCATCTGCTTTGTGTTGTGACCAATTTAATCCTTTTAAAACTGTTAACATTGCACCACTTACTCTGGCATCTTTCGATCTGACTCATACTGTTTCATCCCCCGAAAATACTCTGAATGATTGTTGCTTTTTTTGTGTCCCGAGCCGACCACATAAAGGGACTAATCCAGCCATTTCGGGTCGAGCAATTTGCAAGAGATGGCACCGTAGGACTGAGCACTTGGTGAGAACAGTGATAGACGTTAGGAACAACCGAGATAACAGGCCACGTTGAACTGCAGCTGGAGTTGTTTACCCAGCCATGTCCGATGTAGTACAGTCAACCCACAAACCAAACCCCACAGCCCGAAATGACCTTTCATACACTGTCTATACAAAGACCTACATCTACAGTAGAGAGCCAAGGACCATGGCAGGAAACAGTACTACACTGCTTGAGCAACAACAATAATCATTTAAAAAGACAAAAAAACTTTCCTATGGAACAGTAAGTGCAATGTGCTTTGTTTTTATATTGACTGAGAACAAATGATATATATTTTTTAAAAAAGAAATTAAACGTCACACTGAAAAGGTTTGCGGAATAGTGAAAGGAGCAAAAAGTTCAGACAACAACATTGAAAATGAACAGACTCATTAAGAAAATCAAACAAGCAATGAGAGCTCTGATCTATAAATTTCCATAATCACCTCCTCAGCCCCTAATTTGTGCTCTGACCATGCAAGCTCAAACAAACTGCATATTTGGCTGACTTAATAGAGCAATTCTCAATGACCTTGAAAGGAATACTGTCTAATATATCATCAGTTTTAGCCCATGTCAATTTCAAATATCATTTTTTACTGTAATTTATTGATTTCATTTACATATCAAGACTCACTTGTTAAATGAGCGTATTTGTGTTGTTGATGTTGCCATAGAGAACACACATGGGTCAAAGATTTTGTTTCGGTTGCATTGATTGGGTACAATTTATTTTTCTTCCATTATTTAATTAGTTGCAGTTTTTACAGTGTATGCAGATTTTAGACTTAGTTAGATTTTTTTATTTCAATCAAACTGTGTTCAATTGTGTTTGTAAAAGTCTGTGGTAGCTTTTGTTGCAACATAAAATAATTTAAACAGAAAAAATTCAAAATAGCGCCAACAAACTTGTATTATTTGGGCGACTTTAAGCTTGTAGTTTTAACTTATTGTTAACTTAAAAACTATTTATTATGATTATTATTATTGCCTCGTATAAAGTATGTTTTGTGTATATTTATGGTTTATTTCATTATATTTGCAAGTTTAAAAGATTTTAAGTTTGCCAAAATTGTGGTTACACCATTTCGTTTCTTAAAAGGGGGACAAATAGAAAAACAGCTTTAGAAGTACGATTTGGAAACGTTCTCCATAGTCAAAGAATGCACTGCTATATTTAACTAATTGAAGTGTATAAACATACATGCTGTGTGCTAGATGTTATGCCTTTACTGCCTGTGTTCTGTTTGTCTTGTTAAATGAAAATCTTTTAATTATTTAATCTAATCACAGTCTTGTTTTTTCAACCACTCTGTGAACCCCTGAGACATGGGACAGCCCCTGTAGTGAGGCTTCGGCCCATGTGAGGGTCCAGCAATTAGCCAGGAACAGAGGGGGGTGTCCTAGGTTTGATACGCTCTCAAGATGCTTTCCTGTTAATGCTGATGGGCTGATTTATTATAATATAAAAGGGTTCTGTTACTGTAAAAGCATTGCAATACTGAAATCACCTTTATCAAATTCAATATCAATTTGTGAAAGAAAAAAAAATCCAGCCAAGAGCAACGTCAGAATACAGACGAGCTCTTTAAAGCTGCAGGAAGGTTTTCTTGGGAGTCTCTAGGGTAGTAGAGGGGTGAGTGGTCCTTCTGTTTCTCAACCAACTGTATTTTGTGTCTATTTATTTAGAAGAGGGGACGCAGTAACTTAGTGATGTTTTTCTTACATTTTCCTGGAATGGTAGAACAAATCAAAAGGTGAAAATGATCAAAACAGTTCTGCTGACACCAATGTCAGCGGGAGAAATACAAAATCTCATACTTCCAAACATGACCAAATGAACAATGTCAAAATTTAACAAAGAAAAAAAAAACCTTTCAGTTTAGTCTAGGATATTTATTACTGGGATTTCAGCTGAAGACGCTTGAAGACTTTTTCATGGAATTGTTTAATTATTTGTACTTTACATGCCAGAAAAAAATAAAATAAAAGTTACAAATATTGAGTGACCCAATTTTTATTGACTGACAAAACTAACCAAACAAGGCAAGGATGTCATGTTCAACACCATGTATTTACATTTTGTTTGCATTCACAAGGATTTGACCTTTTTTTAATACCAACATGTTTCCTCATGATTTTTTTTTATCCATAAAATGAATGCAGACTGAGTACTATGCAAAATGGTTTGCCAGTATGAAAGGAAAAATGGAAAACTGTATTACTGTTTCTACACAGGTCTTCCTAATGTTGTAACTACTACTACTACTACTACTACTACCTTCCATCTTATTTGGAAGCCACCACTATCGATTGAAGCTCAGATGGAACAAAATGGCTGTGCTGGAGTTTAAAAATGGACACAAGTTTCGAATATGATAAAAGCAACTTTATTTCAAAACATTGGAATGACTATATTGGACATAAATCAGAGAAACAACACAACAGGGAGCAGTGGAAACTGGATGTGTAGACAACAGAACCACTCATTGGAATTTCCATCGTTTATCCTCGATTGTTAGCTGAAGCCACGGTGGTGCTGCTTACGGCATGGCAAATTCACGTTGCTGCAGTGACTGTGGTCCCCGAAGAACAACCTGCAAATGTCAGCGCATACACGTTAATTTCTCTGGCTTGTTTGCTTGAATCATGCCTTCCTAGTTGTTAAAGTGAAGGCCAATTTTAGTTGCCTTTAATCCCTGGAGGTTTAATTTTTGGTGACTAAGTGTTTACACCAGTGATTTATCCACTCCTTGTGTTATTTTGGACACAGCACCTCCATTTGCATTGGATGCTGTGATTGACTGTATGAAAAAAAAAAAAATGAAAAAAACCACATTCCCTCGAATGGACGTAGACTCAGCCACACTATCATGATCATAAAGCTCGAAAGCTTAGTTCAATATACTGTATATTTCAAGGTAAGGAACTCCTGATGTCAATTCTCTCTGTGCAGCATCAGGGCAAACAACTTCTATGATACACAGTAATACTGCATCTGTAGCCACAGAGCAAAACAGAAACCAAAAGAAAAATTAAAAACTACAATCTATTTTGGAAAAAAATAATAAATCAAACCTTACACGTTCTTACAGCATAATGAAATGCTTTTTATTTAGCAGAATTCTGTGCAAATTTAAAATGGCCAACAGCCAAGAACTCACAGGGTGAACTGTCACAAACCTCTTACCGACTTAAGATGGTCTGCAGTAAAGGATGGATGCAATACTGCACCAGTAAGGAAAGCAAATGTCACAACCTTATATGCAACAATTAACTGAGGAGTATAGATTAAACCTGCTCAATTTGTAAAGTGTCATGAGATGACTTCTGTTGTGAATTGGTGGTATACAAATAAAGTTTGATTGACTGATATCCAGTTTATCTATATTTTGTCCAAAGAAAATGTGGCACAGTACGCTGCAGTATTCATCACTCTCACCCATATATTCAATCATTTAATACACAAACTTAACTACAAATTAAATTGTTATTACCTTGCTCTTGCTTCAGTCCTGCTCTTCTTCTAAAGGAGGATGTAACTGCACTGCACTGTTTTCTTCGCAACAAGATGTTAAAACGCTAAACCTTCATATTAATGCAGCTCAACTGTCATTCATTTTTATTTCGCTTGAGTTAGCACCATTTAGAAATGGTTATCGGCTGTTCATTGTAGGAGCAGGTGTAGGTCTTGGCCCAACTGGAGCACCAATTTAAGATCCTACAGGGGAAAAGTTTTGCCTGCTGCACAACATAATGTATGTGCCCCACACAATGTGAGGCTGTCCAAATTCATCTTGAAAGTTTGCCAACAAACACAAAAGTTACTACTACTACTACTAGGAGCTACTCACAAATCGAATGCATCTAGAGCTCTGTGTGCCCATGAGACTCTGGATACAGGCTTTGGGGCTCCTGGCAGACAGCTGGGGTGGTGAACTCCATCATATACTCACACCGACTGGGCTCTGAGGTAGATACCACAACTGTCTCCTTTCCACATGTTAACTTAACCTGAATAACAAAAAAAAAGACAAACTGTTTTTCTGTGCCATGTCCAATGAAAAACATCAACACGGTAAAGAATCAGGTAAAGAAAAACATCAAGTAAGGTCTGAGACTCACCGTGGTGGATCTGTTAGGGCCTTGCCAGCACCCTGTTCCATGTTCATACTTCATCAGAGAGTAGACATTGTCCTCAGGGCCTGTCCATTTCCCCCATGATCTACAGAAAGCAAAAGGAGAAAAGCAAAGGATGAGTCAAATGAGGACAAGAAACAGCACAACACACAGAGGAGTAACACCACACACATTCTCTTACCCTAGGTTAGTTTCTGATCCACCATATTTGGGTTTCTGGGAAACTCTGTTAAATGGACATAGCCTATAGATGTACCTGAAAGATAAAAGACAAACTTAATCCTTCAGAAGTAGGAACTTAGACCAAATTATTAATAAATACAAGACATTTTTCCCAAAGTGAGAGGCTGCACATACTCGCTAGTAGACAACTCATAACACTGGCCATAGAGGTAGGCGAACTCAGCACCAGGTCCAAAGTCAAAGGAGATTTCCTTCTCTAGGTTCCTGCAGACAAAATGCAAATGCAGACTCATCACTCAGATCATTGTCTTCAACTAACAAGACACTGATAGTGCAACAAAATCTTCCACTGCAGCAGCTGAGAGTTAGAATGCAACTGTGGAAACAAACACTGCTTACATTATTGGCAAAGAGGCTCCATTACAATTCATGTCTCACTACTTACCTGATCTGATCATCCACTTCTCGGAGAGCTTTCTCCGCCTCATCAAACTCATTCCTGGCTTTCTGAGCAGCTGGGGATCAAATATATAATTACAGGAAATGTGTTGATAACCCATACATGTGCTTAAATAGTCACACATACAAAATGTCAGAGCAAATCACACCTTCCTACTGAAGCTTATCTAAAAGATAAGTGAAAGACCTCAGTCACACAAAAGCACACAGCTGTTCAATGAATTGCTATGGTCTTGTGATTTATCAATTTAACCAACTATCAAATTCAATTGCCAACTATTTTGAAAAAAGGCATTTTTTGAGAATAAATCTCTACATTCTCATATTCCAGAATATTAAGTGCAAATATTTTAATGTTTCTTTGCCTCTCTATGATAGTTAACTGAATATCTTTGGTTTATGGGCAAAAAGGGATTTGAGCGCATCATCTTGGGCTTTGGGAAACACTAATGGACAAATTTTCTGCATTGTCTGACATTTATTATACAAGACAATTATTGATTATCAAGAAAGAGTTTGACAGAATAATCGCTAGTTGCAGCCCTTGAGCGATGAATTTTAAGACAGCACATTAAAATTCAAACTGGTAGGTATGCAGACACATCTGTGCTTTACTTCTGGTATTTTGCTGCATGACTCATAGCTGAGGACAGGCTGAGTCACTCTATACAGACACTTTATACAGACACATACCATCTATGAGGTTCTGCGTTTGCTCGTCGTAGGGCGGCATAGTCCCCTCATCATCGTCATCCTTCTTTTCTTGAGTCTGTGTTGTAGGAGGGCTCTGCTTATAAAACACATAAGAATGACTCACTTAAATAAAAACTCAAGATCATCCTTCATAAATCTGATGGAGATTCTAACTGGGCTTACCTTATAGTCCCCATCATCTGGGTCTTCATCGTCATCCTCTTCATCATCATCGTCGTCTTCCTCTGGGATGTCATCTTCAGGGTACGGCTCAGAGTCATTGTCAGGGTCTGGCTCCCTCGTGTCCTCCTGTGGAGTCTCCGCTGGTGCTGGGATGTCTGCATTGGACTGATGCCAGAGTCACAAATTTAGAGGAGACGGGCCTTTTACACGTTGAGTTCCCTAAAAGAATAATCTGGCTCATACCTCTGATACATATTTTTCCTTGATGTTATTCCAAACAGACTCAAATGCTGCCGTGTCCACTTTGTCCACTCCTCCCAACAGTCCCTGTACAAGACACATTTCGATTTGTTCAGCTCCATAGGACTGGTGTTGACAGCAGTGTTTTATGGGGGGGAAAAACACAAAAAGAAATGTTTTACCTGAGCTTCTGCTTCTGTGAATGAACCATCTGAATCTGGGTCGAGCTCAGAATGGGACAGAAGATCAGCCACTGTGACACTGAGACAAACAAAATACATCATTCAAGGAGTTTCAGTAACAACTTAATATATTTCCACTAGTCCCTACATGAGGTCACTGACAAAAAAAAACAACAACCAGTTAACTAATTACTGAAGTGAAAGGCATGAACAATTAATCTTTTCAGTGTCTTAATCCATCCCCAAACATTTTTCTTTTGGTCAAAGTAGTGATATTTCTAGCATACTGTCAGCTTTAAGTCTGCTGTGTGGCACCATTTTGGATCCACACTAAATAAGGTGCAAAGCCACAAGGCAATTTCAAATATGGTTCAAGATTTGTTGATGCTGCATTTCGTCCTTTTCAAAAGGCTGTGTTCTTGAAGTTTCATGTTTAAAAAAAAAAAACAAAAAAAAAAAAACAGAAAAAAACATACATATAACTTGGACAACCCTGATTCCTAAAAAGGTGGGACAATGTGTAAAAACATAACTGGCCATCTGCATAAATATTTTGTCAATCTCAATGTGATGCCAGCATTTGTTTCACAATCAAGGGAGGACAGGAGCAACAAAAGACTGGGAAAGTTTTGGAATGCTTCAAAAACCTTAGTCAACTGGTTCAATAACAGGTGACAGTGTCATGATTGGGAATGAAAGGGCCATCCTCCAAAGGCTTAGTCTTTTACAAGCTAGGATGGTGCAAGATTTACTTTGTTAAACCCAATCATTTAAAAAGGACATCACAACACGTGCTTGGGAATATTTCATTAACCAGTGTTGACAAACAGTTTGTTTGCAGTTGGTTGCATTCTATTTTACACAGCATCCCAACTTTTTCTGGAATTGGGAGTTGTGATAATTCTGGCGGGTCCAGATACTCACAAGCCATCTGCATCATCATCCAGCTCAAGAAACACCTCAGCCATTTTAGCTTTGTCTTTCTCCAGGCGAATGGCAGCTTTTTCATCTATAACAAAAATAACATTTTATTTATTGTTGGCAGTGATTCTGATCCCTTCTTGTTTTGAATTTAAACTTCCTATCAGAAGTCTTTCATCAGTTAAGTCTTTTGAGCAGCTACTTGTGTTTGTAGCATCCTGGCAATACCAATTAAATCAATAGACTGCACTACCTATACTGTGATGCTCCGTACAAACAGTGGATGTTAATATACTTTAACATTTCAATTTACCTTCCCAGGCCTTCAGATGGCGCTCTTTGGCTTCTTTCTCAGGCTGCTCTGCAGTCTCCTTTACAGTTCTTAGAGCCTCCAGTCTGTCTTCCAGATCTTTCTTACTGACCTGAACTTCTGCAAGTTTGGCCTGTTGAAATAAATCAAAATGTAGCCAAATAAGACCACATCATACCAGAAAAATCCATTCATTTTATGAATCAATGCTTAATTTCTACTCAAGGAAACATAATCCACAAAGGCGGCAGCGAACAATAACCTATGTAAGCCATCAATGTCACAAGTATTCACTGGTGACTTGGAAGACTTAACAACCTTTAAATTAGCTTTTACTTATTGTTTGCTTTTTAAAAGGAGACTTCAGATGGCTGGCATCCATTTTCTGGCTGTAAATCAGGCACATTCTGAGTGACTGAGCAGGATCTATTTAACATCTTATTCAACAAGTAACATACAGCAGCTAGATATACAATAGTTGGTGCAGACACTAAGTGTAGTGCATCTGTATAAAAACATATTTGGCACTGCAATATTGCATGTGTCAGTACTCTGGATCTTGGCTTTTCATAAATACCAATCATTTTCTTTCCATTCATACCTTCTTATCCTCTAGGCCACTCTTGGCCTCCTGGATAAGTTGCTGTTTAAGCAGAAATCCCTCCTGAGCAATCTCTGCCATCTTCTGCATGATCTCCCTCTCTTTGCTCCCCAACTCCCTACAAATCACATGAAGGAACAAAAATAACTTAACAAAAACACAACATTTCTGGAAACTCAATGTGTATATGTGTAAATGTTCTATGGAGAAATTGGGTTTGTACTGTGAAGCGTACATAAAGTTCTTAGAATCATAACATAATTATAAAATTAAAACATTCCCACCTGCAGGTGTTCTGACAGGCAGCACCGCTGTTGTACTCATCAGTTGTGTCACAGCAGTCTGTACAGGAAAAAACAACATTAAACAAAATCCTACCTGCACAACACACCTGAAAAGAAATAGTCAGCAGATTTTAAAAGTCATACCGCAGATCCCATCATTGATGCGGGAGGAGGGGATGAAGGCTGGTCTAAAACCAGCATTGGTGCAGTGGAAACTGCCGTTGGGACAAGCAGCAGTGCCTGCAAATAAATGTGTCATTAAATATACAAAATAGCTGCTCAATACTGTTATAAAGTGGAAAAACAGAATCATACTGACTGAGCGGATGTCATGTACATGTATCCCTTACTATTGTATTTACTTCAGTAAACTGTGGGGGGGAAAGTAGTAACAGAATGATATGCAAGAGTCTTCAGTATGCAGGAAACACGCACCTGGCTCATCAGAACCGTCCTCGCAGTCACAGTAGTCATCATTCACTCTATCGAAGGGAATAGTGCGGGAGCCGTCCAGGCAAGTGAATGGTTTGCCTTCTTCATAGAACTGCCGTTCTTGCAGGGATGAGTAGAAGAAACGAGTCAGTGCCAAGAAAAGCTTTTTTCTGAGCTTTCACCCCAGCGCAAAATACTTAGCTGTAGTTACTTATGAATCTATTTTAGTAGTTGTGGCTTTTAATCATAAATGCTTACTGGATAGAGGGACACCGCGAGGGCGCTGGACTTCAACAGCTGAGACTCCGAGACCCAGGAGCACCAGGAGGAGGTACTGGTAGGACATCATGATGGTGCAGCTCCGCACTGGGTCAGAATTTAACAAGACTCCGCGACACCAGAAGCTCCTGTCAACTACACAAAATGTACAGATGAATAAAGCAAGAACAGTCTAACAACTATAACGACAGGCATGCAGCGACAGGGTTGACTACGTTATAGAATGACAAAGCAATAAATCTACATTAAGCATGTACGCTTGGTTTTACGTATTTAGAATACAACGTCTTCTTCTTAGTTAGCCGAGAGCTAACAAGTGCTAACTAGCGAATTTAGCTAAAGCGTTAGCTAACAGCAAACCGTAATAACTATCACTTAAATTCAAAACACGAAGTTATATGTATGTCGTTACCACAACAGCATAATGTCTCTTACATACAATGTTTAAAAACGTAGACACGGACAAATAAAACTTGTATTTCTTCTTTTCAGAACAAGCTAAAAGGTTATCATTACCGGTGAAGTTCTTCGATCGACACCAACACACCGATGTCTTCCGTAGCGACAACGCGCATGCGTAGATACCCACCCCTCGCTGTCCTGTTGCACTCTGATTGGACAAGGCTTTGTTTACGCCTTCTGATTGGCGGAGAGCCGTGGCACCTGTCGGAAGTAGAGGATTCTGGGAAGTCTTGAGGGTGCAGCCATCTCACGCCAATGTCAGGCAGGTGCAGGTGGTAATTGTGACTATATACTGTCATTTTTGGACGAAATTGAATATTAGCATGAAAGCAAACAAGCTTTGGTGCTGGTCTATTCGTTTTTTTTCAGCAGGGAAGGTGTTGTTCATGCTCACTTGTCTGGGTAGTATCAAAAATCATCTGCTTACATTTGATTACAAATCTATACTGGATCAAACAGGGAGTCTAAGTAGGGCATCTAGTAATTACATCCAGTGATAATTGTCTTGCTAGTGTCGCTACAGTTAGATAAGATTATCCTACCATCGACTAATATATGAATATGCATGGCTGTAATGCAAACAGCACACAAACAAGTAATATCCTGACAAGTAATAACAAAAATGCACTACAAAAGAGAAACAAACAGCAAACATGACAGTGGTGTTGCATTTAATATAAAAATCTTACTTTATTTGTATTTTTAACACACTTTACAGTACTGAACAGTGAAATAAAAGAAAAATATACTGATATACTATAATATTGTTTTATATATAGATGTTTGCTTATTAAATGCATTTATTCACAAAATGACACCTCAGCTCTGTTAAGAGGGAAAACTTTCATAAAAATAATATAATAAAAAATAACTTGGACACATTTTACACATTACAGCAAGATCATTTACAAATATTACAATCATTTCATGTTGTTTTTTCCCTTGAATAATCTTTCTTACTTGTGACAAACACATGAATTAAAGCCCAGAGAATTATTCACAGAGGGAGTCAGTCTGCGACAAAGTAACCTGACAGCAACCCGATGGGAACCAGCTAGTTAGGCCACCATTGGACGAACATTTAGGCTATCAGGCTAGTGATAAAAGTTACTAAGAAACAGAGGTGGCGGTAGTATTAGAAATGGCCAAGTTAGATAAGGGCACATTTATCTCCTTTGAACATGTCACATCCTATGTGACAACATCAGCTTACATTTGACTTTATCAGTCAAATAAAATCAATCTCACATGGACTGTTGAAAGCGAATTACTAGTCTGTTTGATTATGCCTCTAGAAAAGGGGTTAACATTGATTACTGCAGGTTTGTGATTTGGCCCAATGGAATATAATCAACAGATGACTGTCAATGACCAAACCACCAGCACAGACTATACACTACCTCAAACACACTGTCTGCCTCGAAACCTGATGGAATAAAGTGCTGGTACAAATATATTTGATTTTCAACAATAAGTGTAGACAGTTAAAAAACATGACAGAAAGTTAAGCACACGTGAGCATAAACAGAATCAGAGAATGAAACGGTGGGGATGTGGCCTGCAGTGCTTCAGTGGTTCACTTAACAACCTCAAGTGGTTATTTGTCAATCGTAATGACTTGGATAAATTTATAATATACAATCCAATATTACATTATATACAAGAGTGATAATGCTTATAGCTATATCATCAACACGTGATTCAATTTCCAGACCATCCACCAGAATGATATAAAAATAAACTGTACACAAACTGTTCAAAGAAAACACTTCCCATGGTTTTCTTTTCATCGTTTAAAAAGAATGGCAGCAATCAATCCATTGAATAATTTTCTTAATAAGAAACAATTGCTACAGTATTGTGTTTGTATGGCAATAAAATATTAATGTTTTTATAGCTCATGACATAACAAAAAGCCACAAAAACAAAGCAACATCTTGAAAGTAAAAGGCCGATGCATATGGGAATCTTTTATTTAAGTAACTGCAATAGTAATCCTGGATTCCCATTTCACAAAGCCTGTGTGGTGGCCCCGCAGCTCTGCTCCATCCAGCGACAGAGCAGGTCAAACACACAGGCTTCTGT
Organism: Acanthopagrus latus; assembly: GCF_904848185.1. Taxonomy (NCBI): domain Eukaryota; kingdom Metazoa; phylum Chordata; class Actinopteri; order Spariformes; family Sparidae; genus Acanthopagrus; species Acanthopagrus latus. The sequence goes on from NC_051061.1 coordinate 20,093,183, forward strand.
TGCACTGAGCTATGGTGTCTTCAGATAAGTTCAGTTACTGACCTGCAGAAACTTGCTCTTACCATCAAAAGAACCACACCCATGTTCTTTTTTTTTTTTTTTTTACCCTGTGAAAAACAAACACCTAAATGAACTGTGACCTATTTAAGCTGTGCTGATCGAATCCTGAACACCATTCAACACGATGTAGTGATGCCAGTGAGGGAACAATGACACATGTGACAACATCTTTAGCATCCTGCCCTCTCTTTCTGTTACTCGCTTGCTTACTCATGACAGCACAATAAGAGATGCAAACAAACGCTACGCCCGTCAACATCCATTATGCCAACAAGTCTGATCAAATTCAAACAAAGGACATCCTTATTAATTCTCATTGGCTGCAGAATCCTAACTCCCATCCTTATTTCCCTCTGCATGCCTTCAGGTAGCTATGAGATAGTCATTTTACCACCCTGATTAAAAAAACATCACATTCTTTATGTTGGTCAGAGCACAGCAACAACATAACGACTAATTGGCAGCAATGTTTCCCTTTCCCCTCCGAATGCAATGCTGGATACATTGTGTATAGACACACCGATACTCACAGAAATAAGCATACAGACGTGATATAAATATACTAGGATATCTATCATATATCTTATAAATCTACATACTGGCAGGTATGTATCCTGCATCTGACATTAAGGCAAAAAAGCATCAAACATAACAAGGATGATTAGGGACTGCCAGACCACCTTTTGGCCAAGTCACACTTCTTTCCCCTGACATTCTGCCTCCCTGATTTTCTTATTCGTCCACGTTCCTTCAGATCACTTCACCCACTGTATTTTCTCATCCTTGACTTTGGTGAGAATCATTGTGTATGAGGAGACATAAACACACAGTGCAAGTGGGTTCGAGAATGGCGAGTGGAAATTTGTTCTACAGATGAAATAATTCCGTGTCCCTTCCAACATGTTTAGCAACTGTTAAATAGAAAATAGGCAAAACTTATGCTTCAAAGCATCACATGGCTTATTCTCAGAAAGTTTAAAAAAATCATTCTAATAAGAAAAAACCATAAGCTGGAGTCCACTGGTGGTTGTGGTGGTGGTAGTGATTGCTCTGCATCTAGAGTTATTATATTACCAGAAGAGCAACAAAGGAAGACTTACAGCTTAAAACATATCACCACAGAAACTGTATGTGTGAGATACACACCACAATACCATGAACAGTAAAGAGAGATCTTTTAACAAGAGACAATCAAAAATGATAACAAAATCAGACACTCCCGTCCCACAATGCATTGCTTCACGACAGCTCCATTCAGGAAGCTGGTGTTTCAGAAAGGCACAGAGCCATCTTGCACCAGTAGCACTCTCCTCGTAAAGGGAAAAGGGGTATGGGACCCAGGGGCCCCTTCATCGCAGCATCTTCCTTTCCTTCGACGTCTTCCTCTCTCCTCCTCCAACTCTGTGGATTATCTTATTTTTCTTTCCGACAGAAATGGAAAAAAAGTCACTCGGATGTGTAGCTTTTCTGAGGAGAACAGTTTCTGTTGAGGTTCTAACAAACATGAATTACTAATACTGACTGAACACTAGTTAATACTCCATTAAGAGATGGCTTTTTCCAAAGAGATTCATCACTGATCACTGTCCCTCGTGTAAATGCACACATATAAACATACAGTCAAGTGTGTGTGTTGGTGTATCTGTGCATGCGCAGGGATGGAGGGAGTTAATTTGGGCTCCAATTATACTGCATGACTGATGCATGCAAGTACACCCATTGCACTGGTGTATTCACGTGACTTACTCCTACTATGTGTCTGTGTGTGTCACTTTCTGTGTGTTTATGTGTGTGCATTCCAGTCCCAGAGTGCTACGCTGTCATTAGTTACCCATCGTTGATGCTCTCTTAGATTCCTTTAAGTCTAAAGTTCATTGTGAAATCAGTCGAAGGACTTGTCACCACTCCTAATCTACAGTTGCTGTGTAATTACCTTCTCTTTAAGCAATTTTAATTTATTCCCTTTTTGAAAAATATATTTAAAGGTCTGTATTGTCATTGCAGTCTTATTTGTTCTTGGTTTGGCCATTGAAAGGATGAACAAGAGAATGTGTGCAAGTGAGGAGGGAGATACAGGAGCATTACTCATGTATCTTCAGCTTGTGAAGAAGAATCTTCCTCTTCCTCTACAGGACTTGTGTCAGATAGTCTCTCCTTCTCAGATCTCACCTCCAGCTGAGCCTTCATCTCCTGCTCCTCCTCCACCTCCTCCTCCTCCATTGCCACCTCGTCCTCCTCTTCTATTATGTCCTCATTTTCCTCCTCTGCCATTGTGTCTTCCTCCTCCTCTTTTTTACCCTCCTCCTCCTCCTCCCCCTGACTGCAGTCCTGTGCCATGTGGTTCGGCGTAGGCTTGTCGCCCTCGTCTACCTGTTCTCTGTCAGAGCTGTCTTCGAGGGTGAGCTCAAATTGAAACTTGTCCATGCAGGCATGTAATTCCTTATCCTGGCCCACAGGAGGTGGCGAGGGACTCTGTGGGATAGTGCTCTGATACCAGTCCCTGTTGTCCTCCAGAGTGTCCAAGATGTCCTGGGCATCAGGGTGCACAAGGTCCCCCCATGTCTCCCACAGCGGATGGACAATGTAGTCAATAAAACCCACCTGGAACCAGGAGAAAAAAGCGTATGACAGACATCATATTAGCTGTCAAAGTGGTGTCATTTAACTCCCTACAAATCCGCATTAAAAATGTATGAAGGTGACTGCTGTGATCAGAGATGACAGATCACTCTCTGCACTGTAGTTATCACCCACCTACGGTATTAACAGTTATCCAGGTGTGCACAGAATCATTCCCATACATGTGTATAATATTTCCGATCATTCACCTGGCTCTTTTCCACAGATGCAGTGTGTTTATCGCACATGGGACTGATCTCCATCCCTCGCTCTCTCTCCTTGTCTCCTTGCCTGAAGAACTCCTCCATGATTCTCTCCGTCCATTGCCGATACACAGCCAGGGGTTTCGTGGGATTGCTCAGGTCAGCACAATGCACCATGTTCCTCAACACCTGCACAGACAGTCACATGTCACACTGTATTTTTTATGTACGACAAAGGGGGGGTGTCCCCAATCAACACACACACCAACACACTATATCAGTAGTCATATCTCAAATCGTCTTTCTACAGAAGCTACAGAATGATCATGAACGTTACAGGAATACTGCAGGCACAGTGTGTCTCTATGATCCTCTCATTGTTCTGGGATCATGTTGCTATTTGCCAATTCAATCATGAAGTCCATAAAGTAAATAGGCTGCAGTATAGTTTATAATTGAGGATTTTTGAGATTCTAACCGGCACAAACTTCAGTCAGATGCATCAATGAGTCAGGCAGACAAGATTAACATATTCAACTGAACAACCCTTCTACCCAGGCACTCTGTACTGCAAAGGACAAGTAAAAATGGAGGATGCAGTTTTGTCTTTTCAGATCATCTATCTTTAATCTCCCATGTCACATCTATGTCTTGTAAATGACCAAGTCGTTAAACAGCTGAAGGAAAGTGATTGAAACCCAGTTTTCTGCTGACCTTTCTCACTTTCACTTCTGTCATCGTTTCTCTTGTATATACAACATTCAAATCCCATCCTCTGCTTCTAAAACTAGGAAGCTTTCTTCACTTCTTTCTCTTTCCCTAACACCTCAACGCCTGCTCCTCCCTTTCCAGCACTGCTACGCATGTCATATTTAAAAGGCTCAAAAGGCATCCTCCACCACATACAGATGTATAGAAGAGGTCAACGTCAAATCCCAACATGAGTCATTTCATTTTCTGTTGTACAGCTGTAGCTGTAACGTGTAAAGCTCTATAGGAAAACTGGATGGTCAGACTGATCTGACGATTCTGTTTTTTTTTTGTTGTCTTTGTTTTTTGCTAGTGTCTTTGATATCTATGCAACAGCGTCATCTCGCACTAACTACTGTTCAAGCTGTCATTTTCTTAAACAGGTAAATTATGTCCCCAACCTTACAATAGTGAATGTGTTGTTATAAATGGGATACGAATCTCATCTCATCTCATGTCAATGGCTACACACAGAGAATCAAACAGTTGTCAAAGAGGCACCAAAATCATTTCAGGCATGCTGACCCAGCAGTGAACTCGTCTCTGATCTCCTGACCTCATTCTAGACAAGAACAACAATCACTTAGTCTCCTCAGCACGTTTGCAGAGACCAGGATCTCTTCTTGATGAAAGCTCTGATTCTTGCTTTTCAAGGTGACACTTAACCATTCCTCTGATTCAAATCTTTTACATTCAGGTCAAATGAGTCAAATATATATCTGAATGTCTGGCTGACATCTCCAGTCAATCGAAACTCTAGCAGATACTGAGCAGCTCCTGCCCCATGTCAGATCTCTCTGTTTTTACAGGAACAAGTACAGGAACACTTACTTCTCCCATCAAATGCTTAAGGATAGTCTGTGATAACCAGGATCAGTGAGTTGAGCAGACTCCACAGGAGTCCCTGCATTTCCTGGCTCTATCTCTTATAATCCATAAGCTACTAAAGCATCATTAAAAAGAAGAAACTGCTTAGCCTTTTCTAAGCCCGTCTGTCTTGACAAACATTACCAGCACTGGAAACAGGTTGCAGGAAATGCAAAAAAACAAAGACAGAAAGAGCAGTCCATTGTGGCGTCCATGTTCAAAATGTTATCACTACATCATGACATTAAGGAGGGGCGTGTAAGTTATGACAAGGCCGTATCTCCCACATACAAGCAGCATCCTGCAGAGGTGAAATACTTTGACGCAGGAGTATAAATCAGCCCTCAGCAGACTCGGTGTCCCGTCCAGCCTCCTACCTTGCAATCTCTGCTTTAACTCTAAGCAGAGCAATGTTAGTCTGCTCAGTCTTCATCTCTAAACCAATCCCTTTTCTTTTTTTGACACTCGAGATTAATTGTATATGTCCTTTTCAGTTCTTTTGTAACAGACTGAATCATAACAATCTACACGCTAACCTTTCCAAAATGCCCATTAAAGATGACATCTCACCTGTATCCGATCAGTGTAGTGGTCGAGCAGCAGTACTCCAGAACTTGTCACTTTCTTGGTTTCTACCATTGTTTTGAGGTCTGCCAGCAAACTCATGTGTTTAGACATATCTGTTGCCAAAACCTGGGAAGAAAATTAACATTAGCGCACGGTTGAAAAATGGAGAACAGAAAGGCAGCAGAAGGTTATTATCTTCATGGCATAGAATGAGTTTGTTGACAACACTCACCATATCAATAACAAGTTTCCTCAGACTCTGTCTCTGCCGCTTGCTAAGGTTCTGGAAAATGTCACAGTTGTCCTCGTGAAGCAGCTTGAAGCCCACAGCTAGGTGATGGTTCTCCAACACTGACTCGTCGTTATACATCAGGGCTAGCTCTGAGTCTGAAGGAAGGTGCACCGTACAACAGAGACAGGTATCTGTGTTTAGTACAACTTAAACTACACACATCTAAAAACGTGGAGCAGCAAACAAAAAGCATACATGACTAGTCGAACTGAAGATGACTGCAGTACCAAAGCTTACATTAAAATTTCAACTGAACTGAGTCTGTTACATATCTAATAAACTAGACCAATATCCAAAATAAGCTAAGACAACAAAACTTGCATTTAAAATGTACAAATACAGAATATTATGTTGGGGCGTCAGTATGAAAATTATATTAAATACAGTTATTCTGTGAGGTAAAATATTCACATGTAAGGTTCAATCAAGAACCAAATTTGAAGTTTAAAAATATAAGTATATACATACATACATACATTGCAAAGCCTGTATCTTTTGGACAAACCTTAACTGGGTTGTACAAAATTAAATGTCAGGTATTCTCAAAATAGCTGACCCAGAAAAGTGTCCCCCTCTAATTCTTAGCTACCTGCCTCACGCTCTTTCTAAAGTCAGACTTTTACAGATGAGACCTGTTGTGTTTATTATCAAAAGCAAAAGCCACTTTTTGACTGTCCTCTGCGACATTATGTCACCTGTTTCTTCCACAGTTCACATGTGCGTTTTCCTCTCAGTCTTGACTCACTTGTGTTTATGAGGAATTGGTTGGACACTCCTGGATGGTCCACATCGTGAATGGCAGCGGCAAATAAAGCAGCTAGAATCTCTAGATCGGTGAACACAGCCTGACCGAGAGCAATGAAAGGAAAATAATTAGTTAGCATGAGCATGTGTTTGGTGTTTGGAGTGAAGCGTTTTGTCGTTGTCGGACCAGCGGAGATATTTACATCTAGAGCCGGTGTGGATAGCAGTACATGAGTAGACTGAGTGACATCTGCAGCGTGGAGGCTGTTGTGGTAGGCCACATTGGCATGGTAGTGGTCCTCCAGGGTCATCACATAGGTGACAAATGTATCCACAGGGATCCGAAAGGTCTTCAGTAGATCTCGTTCCTGCAGGAGAGGCAGTCCACAGGGTCATTAGCCATGCTACATTATAGATTATATAATCCATTGTTCTGTGTCTCACCTGGAAGATGGCAAACATCATGCAGCTGAGGGGTCGGTTATTAGAGAACTCTGCCACGTGAAATATATTAAGGCCCCACTTGTTCAAGTCGTTCAGCTCCTGAAGTCACAAACAGACAACATTAACACACTCCTGCGCAACAGTCATGAGTTTGTTATACGTGATAATTCCACCAACAAAGGTGCATGATGTTACAGTTGTGTGTTCTTTAGATTGGAGTCTTTGGATTAGATTTAAATGAGCTTGAATGAAATTTGCATCATGCAAAATGGCTGCAAGACATTGTGGTGTGTTGTAGTTCTTGACGATGGGGAGACTGTTTTTTAGAGATCTGCTCCATCTACTGTGCGGGTTTATGTGTGCATGTCAGTACGCTTACTTGATTCTTGTCGGCTGCTTTTTCCTTCTGTGTAGTTCAGTTCAGTTCAGATTGTTATTGTCCCCACAAGAAGAGTTTGTCTTGCAGCGAGACAATACATGACACGATAAAAATGCAGAAAGACAATTGAAGATGTATTTACCCTGGCTAACGCGTCCTCGTGTTCAGTCTTGACACCGAAGCGAGGCATGGTGGAGTTGGAAAGGCTGGAACTGTGCGTAAGCTTCTTGACACCGCTGATGTGACACATTGGCTTCTCCCTCTCCCTCAAAGTCGGGGATGGGATCTCCACTTCGTTCTGCTTATCTGGGGGGGGCAGGACTCAGAGGTTACCAAGGATGGAGACTTATGTGTTTTGCTTGACCCAAGGTCAAAGCTATAAGATTTTGTGGTTGCTCACAGATAGATTTGTTTTACCTAGAAAGGTTGTGGAGATGTATTCTGACACCTGGTTCCCTGAGCGACTCATCTCTGACAAATGGGACAGCTCCCTGTTCAACATCCTCTTGAACTGAGGGAAGGACAGACAAACGCAGGAAGAGAGTGACTTTAAGTCTAGTTGCAACATAGAGGCATATTTAAGAGATGTTGAAACAGGCAGATAAACCTTCAGAAAGAATGACATTGTGCTTTAGATTCCATTTGTACTGATACATAACAACGAAACCCTCCTGTGAGTCAAATATGAGAAAATAAATTATCACCCTCAATCTGGCTTCATTCACTAAAGGGTGAGAAAAATCAATTATGAATCATGCCTCCTCTTTTTGAGAACATACTGTTCAATGCCACAAATCAGTGGACTTGCATCTGGATTGCCGTGTGTTAACATGCTGCAGTGATGCATGTTGCATGTTTGTATGTCGTGTTTTTTTTTTCCTCCATACATCTAGAGTGGAAATCATGAAGGACTACTCTGCGGGTCCTTGCAGTACAGGCACGAATGTGATTAAATGAATACATTATCCCCGCAGACTGTTCCTGAACGTTCTCTCCGCTTTCATGTCGTTCGTGATTTTTTTTTCTGGATAAATGTCGTGTTTCCGAGGCTCGACAGAGTCACCTGTCGCACAAGTCATGTGAAGGCACAATGCGATGCGGACGAGACCCCTCAGTCTGTGTCCTACTGACTGATCTCTCACACATAACAATCTCCATGGCAACCAGAGCGGTTGCCGTGGCAACTGCCTCCTCATAGTCAGTCCTTCAGCTTGATGTGAGAGCGGTGGCTGCTTGGGTGACAATCAGAGGGAGTAGGCAGGTGTCTCTGACCTTTACCAAGGTCAACCCTCCCTTCCTCTGCTGTCTTCCTCTCCACGTCTCTCTGTTACTTATATCTGCTCCTCCCTCCCTCTCGAGGTAAACAACACCCTCCGATACTGCCCTCCAGCCCCCAAATCCTCCTCTGTCACAGGCTCCACTTTGCCTTCCTGCCATTTCACACACCTCATGCATTCCCACCATATTTCACTCTTTCCCTCTCTCTTTTCCCACCTATGTCATCCAGCCTTGCGCTCTCTGCATGGTAGACTGTGCAGATAGGTGCTCTGACAGCAAATCGTAGAAGCAGTCGGGCAGAATCAGTCATCAGGAGCCAGGGAAACAAGTCAAGCCCGGTGGCACACTTAGGCATCAGGCTCAGCCCAAACCTCCTCCTCTTTCTCTTGCTCTCTCTCGTTCTTTCCTCCCCTAATGCTGTAACGCTGAGTCATAGCTGCCAACCAACACTTCCACGGTGCCAGTCCGAGTGCCAGGACAAACAACACTCTTCCTCTGACACTGACTAATGAAGCAAACATGCAAACGCCACACAGACATGAAAATGAACACACACACACTCATGCACCTGCATATGTGAGGGACCCAGGAGGGTTTCATTTTTTCTGTCCATAATCATGAATAACAAACACTGATAAAATGAAGATTTGTAACCTGCATGTTTGACTGATCCAATCTATTAATATATCAGCAGATAAGCAACACATATAACCCGATTTGCTCCATGTAATTTAAGTAAACAGTAAAGAGAAAAGCCAGGATTTGTTTTGGTAATTTAGTGACATGATACCATATCTAATGCAAACCTGACCTATGATAGAAAACTCACACAATCGCCGACGTCATACATTTTTTTATGGATGTTGGCACATGTGAGGACAAAAGGAGGAAAAGGGAACATCGTCTCAGACCTGAGACAACAAGCATTGTCCTTCAGTGACAATTCGCTCGGCTTCCTTGAGTCTGTATTGAGGCCAGCCTCAGGGTGGCAGGAGAGAGAGAGAGAGAGAGGGATGTGGGACGCAGGTGTGTAGGATGGAAACGGACATTATGTGACACTGCAACGTACCTGCAGTAAAGATGGCTAGACTACTTATCGCAAAGTCCCACTGAAGTTTTTTTTTTAAGCAGCTTAGGGTATTCTCAAAGGACGGACATGTAGACAGGTATGGAAGGAGGAGAAGAAGTGATATTGTCTTTTTGTTTACAGTGCTGCTGCTGTTGCTGCTGTGGAAACACTGAGCAGAGTTAATAAACTCTGTGCCTTTATTACTGTTCCCCTTCAGTGGGTTTGTGTATAAATTATGTACAGGAAAACACTCACCAATATTCTGCCTCACAGTTTTTTACAATGCTACTGTCAGACCCAGAAAACCTTTCTTTACCACATCAATTCAGTGTATCATGAATTATAGAGAACAAATAAGATTGCCCCTATTAAAAACATTAAACTGACTGTTACAAAACAGAAGAATAATAAATGTGCCAGTCGAGTAGATGAGATGATAATGCATGCATAGATGTGGCAGTAACACTTGAGGAGTCCACAGCATCTATCCAAGATGGCCACTGCCAGACCTTCTTGCCCTCTGCAAGCTCTCCGAGCCCTACCTGGTCCCACCAGCCGATGAGCCAGGGCCTGGAGCAGGTCTCACAGAATAGGTCCACAAAGGGCGTCCTGCGCTCCGCCGCCGTCCCACCCCCCTCCAGAACCCCTCCGGCGGCTGCACCGAGGTCCAGCTCTGCCCCTGCCCTCCCCTGCAGGGGGCTGTAGCTGGAGGAGCGGGGCAGCCTGTAGCCTCCTGGTACAGGCGAGGGGCAGGGGGACGGCGCTGGGTCAATGGCCTCCACTACACCCATGTTGAGTGTGACGGGCGGTTTGGGCCGATGGCACAGGCAGGTTGTGCGGTAGTGGAGTGGGTTGGGGGCACTGTGGGTGCCCCAGTGGCATGAGGGCGTCGTCAGGGTGTGTGGGGAGAGGCCACAGCCAGTCAGGCGGGGACACTCCAGAGTGACGGCTGCCCCGAAAGGGGGTGAAGGAACAGGGGAAGGGGGTGAGGGTAGGGGCTGCTGGTGCAGACTGTCCTTGCCTACATGCAGCACCCCAAAGCAGGCCACCCAGTCAGTCCAGAGTCCGGCTCCAGCCTCAGTGTGGTCCGAAGATGAGGGTCCCCCTGATGGGCAGACCAGGAGCCCCCTGGATCCGGCTGCTGTGGAGACTACATCTCATCCCATTTGCTGAGCCGACTGACCCAAATGTACTGTCACTGCAGGGTAGAGGTGGATGGGAGCCGAAAGAGGGAAGATGGAGGGAAACAGAGAAGGAGAGGGAGCGAGGGACCGTCTGAAGGGCACAGAGAGGAGCCGATGGAGGTGATGAGTGGGATTGTGAGAGAGATGTAAACGAAAAAATGATGCTGAGAGAGCCGAGCTGCTTGACAAACAGTAATAAAAAAATTTAGATGATGGAGGTGACAGGGAAAGAGTGATGGTGACGGCAGGACAGATAGATGACTGTGGTATCGAATGATGGAAGTAAAGGGAGCTTGGATGACAGCAGGAACATCGGGGAAGGAAGAGGGGAGAAACAGATTGTAATAGCAGGAGAAAAACAGGGATGGAGAGGAGGACAGAGGGAGAGAGAGAGAGAGAGAGAGACAGAGACAGAGAGGGATGCGGGCAGGCCTGAAGCAGACGGTCAGGCTGAAGAATCACACCAGAGCTGTGGTCTGGAAAAACAGGCTCCCTCTTCCTGCGTCGACTGCCCCTCCCCCACGGTACGGATCCAGAGGCCCGGCCCAGTCCTACCGGTGCATCAGCCCGCCTGTGCCGTCTCACACTGATCCCATCAACGCACAGTCAGTCCACAGTCAAGTCAGGCTGCCTCCTGATTGCTCCGTATCCCAGTCCCCTGCTCCAAGTCAATCCATGCCTCAGCTGGCCGAAATGCCAGAGGTCTAATCCTGCCGCTCTAGGCTGCCGTTCCTCCTCCAATGCTCTGCCTCTTGCGCCATTTCCCTGGATGCTGTAGACAGCTCTCGCAAGCTAATCAGGCAGTGTGGCTGCAGGCGCATGCATGTGTGTGCGTGTGTGTGTCTGTGCCTGCTTCTGCTCTCAGCCTGAGTGCGCATGTGCGACAAGACAGCATGTACGTCTGTCGAAAATATGTGTGTGAGCGAGGGTGTGAGTAAGAGTGAGAGACTGAGTGGGAATTTACATGTGTACCTCCATGTTGGCACAGTGCGGAGGATTTCTGTAGCTTAGCTGCGGCTGTGGCTGCTAAAAGGCAGCAACATATTCACAGAGACTCTGTTTACCCCAGGAGACTTCTCTCTGCACATCGTATATGCACACACACACACACACACACACACACACACACACACACACACACACACACACACACGAATAAATGATGTCCTTTAAGCACTCTGCTGTTCTCTCCTCCTCCGTCCCTTCATCATAAGCCTGACTGATTATAAACACCAAGATCCTTGCCATTAATTAAGAGAGCAGTGCAACACGGGAAGAATTTCTCGAAATAAAACAAACAAGGTACGCGATGCTGTCTCTTTAAGACAGAACACTATTAAAGGAGCATCACCTCTATTTCATTGGCCGTTGCTCAAACCACATGGCTTGTGGTCAGAGAGGCAAGCCAATGACTAAAAGGGAAGGGCAGACCCTGCTGCTGTTCGATAGCAACCAAGGTTACAGCAGAGACATCAGCATCAGGGCCGTCCCCCCTCCCTCTCACATCCTCCATACCCACAGACCCTCTCCCTCCCTCCAGTCTCTCTCTCTGTCCCTGAGCCCCCACAAATACAAATGCATGCATACTGAAGAAGCCTGCTCACGTGCACACACACACACACACACACACACACAGGCATGTCGATGTAGTACTGCAAAATGCACACCTGCATCTCTTGCAGCTGTAAACACAAAAGCTTAACGAGACGTAATCATGTCAGTTAATAAGTCCATAAAAACCCAGAGAAGGTCCAACAACAGAGCTCACAATTATTCACTGAGATTGCAACAAATAATAAATGAGTCGTCAGCTATTAATTTACATACCAACTGTCTTGATAATCACTTGATTAGTTTGAGCTTTCAGCTTTTAAGGGAGCCATACTGGGCTTTTGAAAACACAGATCCACATTTATCACTATGTGACCGCCAACAACTAAATGATTACTTGAGAAAAGAATCAACAGATAAACTGACAGCGAAATTCTTGTTAGTTGCAGCCAACCTAGGAAACAAACATTTCCAAGAAATGCTATTTCTGATTAACAACTTGAAAAACAACTTGATTAACAACTTGAAAATTGACTCAATCTACAGCAGACAAAGCAGCACATACTACTTTACTTTACTTTAATATCTAATGAGTCATTTTTAAAACACTATCATGTTAAAATGTGTGAATGCTCAATGTGATAAGTATTTTAGGAGTGTGGACAAGCCAGATGAAAGTTTTTATGACCAAAATGCAGCATTCTTCAAACTATGTTAAATACATTTTACACAATAGAGCTGCACTGTTAACACATATTTGACTGAAAGCTTAAACAAGACATTACAGCCATAATGTTTTGTGTCTGACTGATCCGGCTACAACCCAGTAATATTTAGTTCTTGTGAGGTTTTCCCCTGAACCATGAAATACACCGTTTATATGTCGCTCTTTAAGAAGCTTGGCACAGAGGTGATGCAGAGCTAGAAGGACAGTGAAGGTACGAGTGTGCATGTTTGTGTGTGGACGGGTGCTCACCTTGTTGGAGGCCATCTCGCTGACTGAGCGGTGGGTCTGAATGGTCTCCAGCTGGTCCAGACACCAGTCCAGTTCCTCCAGAGTCTCCCGAGCCATCTGCTGGTATGTCTCCTCTGGGGAAAACACACACACATGCACAAAACCACAACAAATTTAAAATATGTAACGTACTACCAGTCTAAAATTATCAACTAACTTAAGTTAGAACACCATAACACAACTGAATCAAAACTGTTTGTGTTTTCATTTTAGTAACATAAAATTATACGATGCCGGCTCCCAAATCAGTTGAGGCGCCGTGTGAAACGTAAACAAAAAGAGGATAAGATCATTTTCAATGAACTGTGTTTATGGACAATAGTTTTACAAAGTGTTCCTGAACTTGTCAAGCACAATCATGTGTGTCACGTAGAGGAGAACCTCGCCCCATCCTTGCTTATCGACAAATGAGCCTTTCGAGGAGGCCTCGTTTATAGCCAGTCATGTTACTATCACCTGTTACCTGTGAACCCTAACCCTTTGTTATGGTGTCTAAATTATTTAAAGGCCAACATGTCTCAACCACAACAGTTTTCTGTCCTTTGATGCCTTTTTTTTTTACATTCGGAGTGCCTGGATCTCCTCTGGTTTGTTAAAGTCGCGTGTCCTGATGTTCTACACGCTGTCTTTATAAGCACAGTAAGGCAGGGCTAAAGGATTTAGCTGAGTGACATATAAAAATAATCTATATATATATATAAGTATATATATGTATATGGCTCATATGTGTGCTTCTAAAAGTGTTGATGATGCAAACTCTGCTCAATATTTTTACAATCGCTACAACAAAACAAATGCAGTTCAGTTTCAGTGTAAAGTTTTCAGGTAAAGATAAAAGTGAATGATTTAAACATCTGTGTATGAAAAGAGATTCAACTCTGTCAAGTTATTTCTCAGCACACTCATTTTTCATAGCTGTAGCATTAATTAATCTAATCTAACACAGTTGAAAAATTCTCAATATCAGCAGCATGATGAACTGCATTGCTGATGATGCACTTGAGGAGTGTGGGAGCCTCAGTGTGTCCTTAAAGCCGTGTGAGGGGACTGTGGGTCTCTTTGGACAAGAGTTTTAATTAGCTGACAGCATACCAGAGAGCGTAGCTTGGGGAACAGTGGGTTGGCTTGTCACTGGTGACCTCCTGTGGACAAACACATTATTACATCAGATGGAGAAGCACACACTGCTGCCCCCTGCTGGGGCTCAAACACACATTCAGCACTACACAATGAGGCAACAAAAGGCTTGGCTCTCAGAGAGGGTATAAATATTTTTTATGTATTTTATTCATTTATATGCCCCTGAAACGAGACAAAGGCGTGTTTGTATTCAGATGCTTATGAATCTTGAATAACACTGCAGTGTGGGAATTTTTTAAAAAATGCATAAAATTCCCTCATTTCCCTTCAAATATTCAAGCATCCTAAATAGTCGAAGATGAAGCACGAGCTCCACTCTGCTTTCAAATAGCCTTCGTGGTTTCATAATTGTGAAGTGAGGGAGGCATTTTCAGGGCACAACACCGCATAATTATAGACGCTGATAATTCTGTGGTGCACTGCTTTATATATCATATTGACGTGGAGCTAAAAGCCTGCCAACTCCAGCTCCTTCTGTCTACCGCATTACAAAGGAGAATCATTTTAGTGTTATTGACCGTCTCTGTCGTCTAGGTACAGAGTCAGGGACATACATCTGAGGCATGGCGTTCTACACACTCAGTCCTCAGCCAGCGAGCTGGAGAGTTGCCAGATAATGCAGATCTCATTTTCCTTGAGCATAGCCTGATAATCATAAACTGGTTAATCATGATGGCATAAGTGTTTCCCACGGGAGCGAGGAGAAGGAGACGTTAGCAAACACACTGCAAACTAAGCAGGCAGTCGTGACGAGTGTAAGTGGGGGGAAGGGGTGTTTGACAGCATGATACTGACTTGTTAGTGGGTGTTGTGACATTGGCGAGGATGGTGAAGTTGCTTCTTACGGTTCGTAGGCTGGCCAACACCTGGGGGATGGATGGACAGCGTAGGAGGGGATAGAAGGAGGAGGAGGAGGGGAGGGGCGACAAGTTCACTGCACTAATTAGCCACCTTTCTAGTCACTAACAGCAATTAAACATGTCAGACAAGGTGCAGAAGGAAACCGTACCTGAGCGAAAGGGGTGACAATCATGTCTTCGGCGTGCCTACGGGACAAAAGATAAAAACAAATAGCAGAGACGGAGATGAGTGTGAGAGTTTTGGGGCGACTGAGGCTCTCTGTATTAGTGTTTATATGAGCAGCTGCATCTGTCAGCTGGATGTGTACACAGACCTATGTGGATCTAAACAGACACATAGTCCTGAAACACACTAATGGAAGATTTTGGGCGGCTTAAACTTGCTGAGAGACAAGCCAGGAAACAGAGCACAACAGTTAATGCTAAGAGGATTCATCATGATTTCATTAGCATAATGAATGCATAATTACAATCACAGCCATCGCTGTTTGATTGGGATAATGTGTCGTTACTGCGGTGTGTGTGTGTGAGTAAATGGACACGGCAAATTTGGAAAAACATGTTTAAATTCAGCGCGCCGCGTGATGGATCCAGGACGACGGCTGCGTGCTTACCCCTCACTGTTGATGGAGGAGTTGCGTGACATGGTTTTGGGGGACGTGTCGTAGTCGGAGTCCGAGCGGTACAGGAAGGACTCCCTGCGCTGGCTCTGGGGGAAAGAAGGGTGCAGCACCAACCCAGGACTCGCCTGCGAATCCATGGGACTGCGGCCTGGCGAGGGACCATTTTCTGAATCGAAGCTGAAGGGATAGAGAGGAAAGATCTGTTACATGACATACAGGTGTTTGCTTCCCTTATCTCACACTGACAACAGGTCATGGCGCGATAAACCTAAATTCCCAATCAAATGTGATGTAGTCCATCCTTCTTTGTCCTTTCTACTCGCTTAGAGAGGAAGTTGAAGAAAGAGCTGTGACAGACACAACGACATGAATCCATACAGCTGTGACTCTGCGGTGGATTGGCAGCCTGCCACCGGGCTGCCCTGGGAATTACACTTTACTGACAAGTCGTATTTTAGAACAAGTCACATTTAAGTGAGCAAAATGAGCCACATCGACAGCAGGACCTCTCGGAGCCAAAGCTGCCTGTCAGCAGACCTGAGTGATTTTCAAACATGGATTCTTTTAGGACGAAAGCACAACAGTGTTAAGAGCAGTACAAAGACAACGTTCACAGCAACGTCCTTTACATGAAACCTAATATTCCATTTATAATCAGAATTACAGCCTAATCAGAATACAGATGCCTCATGTGACCACTTCAGTTGGGAGAGACTGGCCTGGTCAGAGGTAATTTTTCAATCAGGTTGAGAGGGGAGGTGTGAAAATCTTTTCATTAAGAAAGTAGGAAAATATTGTTGCCTTGTAATCATTTCTCCCTGATTGGAATAATTTGAGGGCGGACAGAACCATGGCTGTACCAAATCCAACCTGATCTGTGGCTGAGACAACCTTAGTGTACTTTAGACCTTTAGATATTTAAAGAGTGAAAATTCACTTGTTTTCTACTCAAGTTTCGAGTTGTCTAAACACTTGTGGAGCTTCAAACTGAATCAGACTTGCAGCATTCTCCCAAACAACTCAAGCAAATGGGGACTTCTTTTAAACATTAATGACTGAAATGACAAACATGAAAAGGCTCCATACAGCTCGTCCAGAGTAACTTGAGTCTCCAGAAGCCCCGAGATCCCAAAAACATTTAAAAGGACATTATTTACGCCTCTGACAAACGTTCGATCCCATGCACCCGCTTCAGACAGGGAAGGGTAAAGGTCATTTTCGGATCTCAGGGCTTCCAGAGACTTGGATTATGCAGGGGTCATTATATGTTAATTTTTGTTTTGTTTTCCTTTTTTTTTTATCATTTTAAAACAGTCCCCGTGTACTTCAGTTGTTTTGGAGAACTCTTTTTTGCTGTGAAGCTTCACCCGACTTTCCATTTTCATGGGAATGAGGAGATAATGACCGAATTTCCATTTTTGGTCGAACTTGTCCATTAAGTCTGGTCAAAGGCTTAATTAGAAAGAGCAATAGAAATGCAAATATTGTTCCCCGGACACAATGTCGGTCCATCGTGAACATTACCACACAGAACCACTTCTTGTTTTTCGGCTGAATATGTCTTACAGATAAGACGCTTCACAGTGACAGGAACCACTTTGTGCACGAAAAACTAATTATATTCTGACTTGATACTTTGAGACATGTAAACACACATCTTATACGTCATTTTATTTAGCGTACATGTAAACAGTCATCTTTGAGTCTCTAATCAGGATGACTTCAGCCAGGCTGAAGAAATATTGTCCACGTAAGCGCGGCTAAAGACGGCTCATTGCGACACATGACGCAAGTGGATACTAGATAACATCCAACCCAAACATACGGTCGCAGTGATGAAGCAACATTGTTACAGTCAAGTAAATCCACATCTGTCTTCTCCTTTTGGTTCAGGAAGGAAAGCCAGCATCTGTCCACACAGCATCAGACCAGCACGTTGCTAATTAACATTAAACCCAAAACACAAGGCTGAAACTAATCTGCCAGATCCAGTGGAAGACGAGCTTAGCTGAGGGGGACACGGTAACACGCGTCTCAGGTTACACTCGTCTCTTTTTCACCTGCAGTCAGGAAGCCTTTATTCTCCAGCAGCCCTAGACAAAAACTGAGATGAAAGAAGATTCGATCCCTCAGCTAAGAAATGAAGTCAGTATTGATTGGGCGAGGTTGTGGAGTTTGGCGTCCTGTAACAATAAAATGATTGAGAGTTGTTTGGTAACCGTCGGACAGATGCCAATTTATCTGAAAAGTGTGCTGCTGGAATTGTTATTGGGCTTGCTGTGCACTAAAACAGCTACAAGCCAAGACTTCCATCTATGATAATATGCATCTACAGTTGTCACTTTCAGGCTGCAGTCAGATGTGAGGACAACAAGGACAGATAGGGAAGCAGGTTGCAGCGTAGCGGCGGCATCTATTTTTAATGTAGGACAACTTTAATCTCCACAACGCCTCCCCACCTCTCTCAAACTTTTGTTGTCGACACAGTTGTGAACGGTTTTCAGTTTGACTTCTTAAATTAGCCGTGAAGTGCGATATTTTTGGAATTTACTTCTAAATTGGCCAATTAGAAGCCACTGCTCTCCCCAGAAGGCTTTGTGAATATGGCTGAAGATCAAATTATCATTAAACAAGTTCCCCCAGTAATGAAAAACACATCAGAAAAGTCTGCCAGGGGGAACCTCTGCAAGCTGCACGCGCTAATCCCTGTTTTTAATTTTTTTTCTGCAAACTTTGAGAGTAATTATGAAACTTTAGCATCCAGAATTCAGTTCACCCCCCAAAATCTAATCCATCTGATTTAGGTGTGTTTAGTGTGATTAGTGTGTGTGTGTGTGTGTGTGTGTGTGTGCGTGTGCGTGCATGGAATAGTTTACTCTGAGACCTTCTGTAGGGACATGAGCACAAATGTTTATGATGCTCACACCTCACCTGTGCTGCTGCAGAGCAATCAAAAATCACCGCAGCCTCTGTTTTTAACAGAAAAATGTACCTGCAGATACAGTTGGATGAACGTCTGCGCTCCTGAATGCTGCGGTTCAGTTTCATACGGCGGAACAGAGCAGAGCCCCCGTGTCCGCGGGGCTGATCGACCGGTGACACGGGTGAGGTGAGAGAGGGTGCGGGAGGTGGACCCTCAGGACCTTCCCACAACCTCAGCTGTCGTGTCAGCTTCCTCTGACTCATCGCTGACAGCTCTGGCCCTGCTGAAGCCGACCAGTTAAAGAAAACTCCCCCAGACTCTACTTAAAACCGGCTGTCTCGCTCTGTTTGGCTGTCTCCCTCTAATGCAGTTCCACTCATCGACTTTTTCAGCGTGTCGACTCACGTCTGTAGCAGACAGGCCGCCTCATGTGGCGCTTACTGTCCTCAGTCCAGAGCAAGATCAGATATCGAGGCCCGATCCTCCTCTTAGTTGCGCTCTCCCGTGTGTCTCATGCCAGAGGAGTCAAAGTGCATCCACATGTATATCCCGGGCTTGTGATCCTCAGGCCCTGGATGCGTGAACTCCAGTTCACCCCTTTTCACATCCTCAATTTGTTCCCTGGATTTACGCAATACTCCTTAATCCTCGCCTGTGCAGGCTTGTTTAAGGTTCGTCTGTTCCCCGGCGCCGACTGCTTCCCAGAGGAAAGCTCTTCTGGTATTTCACCAGCTCAGCTCAGTTTGAGTCCTGCTGGGACCGGCCGGCCGTAACTGGACCTCTGTCCCCATCTGGCGTCCAGGCTGCTGTGGCTGCCGTCTCGTCCTCACAGCCCTCGAGACAACCGGACTGCACTGACAACCTGCGATGATCTCCGTTAATTTCCTAATTAGTCAGCCTTTCGCCCTTCACGTTGTATCTGTTACTGTTTCTCTCCTCCCCCGCCTCCCCAGTGCAAGCATGTGCTCTTTCTGTCCTTATCTCTCTGTGCACACAGTTCCTCTGCAGCAACAGGAAGGCTGATCAGTAAGAGTAACAGACAGCAGACGTGAGAATAAAGCAACACACAGGGCTTGTGTAATCGGGATTTGAAGAGAAGATAGAGAACAACCAGAGAGAGGAGGAGAAAAGAGTGAAAAAAGTAGTCGGGGGAGAAAGCGGGTTGACTCATACCCCTGTGTAAATGTTTACATGTTCCACTGAAGAGCGTGCAAGGTTTGCGCCCAAAACAGTTTGTATTTTGACATCAACAGCCTTGCTCACCAACAGCACTTTCCTTGGCCTTTAGATGTGAGCAGACACGGTGCTACCTTAATGTTCTTCTGTGAGCAACAATTAGACCATGAAATAGCTTTCAAACAAGGTGCTTCAGGTCAACCACGACTAATTCAGTGATGACATGCGAGATAGCAGCGTTAGACAGCCTCAAGGAAGTTGTTTTAATTTTTTTATTTATTTTTTTTTTTTTACTCTTCCGTGGTTTCCAAACAGCACATGGCTGCTTTTCCAGTACACTGCAACGTGAAATGCAAAGAAAATAAAATTGACTGCAGTGTTATTAAAAACTATGTTGGAGGTATTGGACCGCTGCAGGTATCAGGTTTGCAGGCAGTGCAGCACCTGAGGTGTCATTCATTACTTTCATGAGAGGAGGTATTGATTAATAGCAGCCTAACTCCCTCATTAACCCCCCAATTACCAAAAAGGGTGTTTGGAAAGAAGGCTGTTGAGTGTGTGGCAATTTCCTTGGCTGAGAGAACAAAAGAAGTGTTGAACTAGTCGAGTTTCACAGAAACGATTGCACAACTGACTGTATTACACTACTGTGGCACAGTCTGACACTCCAGGAGAACATGTCTACCTTCACATAGTCACTGTAAGATCCTTCTCACACGTAACAGAAGACTTTCAGTCGCAGATTTTAAGATGCTGTTAAGACTTGTTTATGTAAAACAATATTATTATAGCCACGCAGCTGGTTTTTTTTTTGTTTGTTTTTTTTTTTTTATCATTTTAGATTCTGGTTAAGTGTTTCAGATCTGTTTGCATGACTGCCCGAGAGAAACGTCTAAAAGAGAAGCTGCGGCGATGACATATTTCTGTAGGCTAACCAGTGAGTTCTGCAGTAAACAGAAGTTTATGATACTCACACGTTTGTTTGCCAAGATGACCTTCACAGACAAACACCACTTTTTGAAGCATATATAAAAATCGCTGGAAGTTTTAAAAAAAAACAAACAAAAAAAAAACCCCACAATTGTTAGCGACCACTTGGGTTGATAACTGAAGAGTGTGATGCTTGTGTTCAACATCACATCATTTAACTGAATGTACATTCAAAAATTAACAAAAAACACTGACTCTGATACGAGTCAACCAGAGATGCAAAAATGCCAAATTATTTCCTTTTTAAGACTCCAAATAAGTGAGGTTTTTTTTGGAAAGCGAGTGACTGAAAGACACAACTCCACAGCTGTTAACAATAGTGATGAGGTCATGTGTCTGTCTGTAAGACGTAAGATTAATAACAACAGTGCCGTACGAGTGCAGCTTCTTTCCTCAGGCTGCGAGACCCCTCCACTCATCTCTTGTCTGCTTATGTGGGTCGTATAGAGGCATATTTAAACTGAGATCGTTTCTTAACCTGTTAAAAGTTCCTTGAAGTGCTTCTAGTTAATATTGACAATGACTAATTTGCACTAGAGGGTGATGCACTCGTAGGAAGAATAAATGAGATCATACATTACATTATCTCATGCTACTGATTCTCCAGTTTCTGCTTGTCTGAGCAGAAAACTCTCACCAGACACTTTTTGTTTTTGGTGGCGGGGCTAACCTTTTTGCTAGTGTTTGGAAAACAGATTGGACATTTTAAGTTATGCATGTGTGTGTGTGAGACTTGTATGTCTGTGTGTTTTTGTGTATGTGTGTGCCGGCGTGTCTGCACGACAACCCGATTTCGAGTGTTTACTTGCGGCTGTCGTGAGACACGAAGAGGCAAGGTATTCAAACTTTGTGTCACAATTTGAATATACACTCTGCACATACCAAATGAGGGCACAAATGAGACGGCTCGTGAATCATATCTGTTTTCCTCTCAGCCTTTTTCTGCGAGAGCAGCGAGCAAGAAAGGGGGGAAGGAAAAAAAAAAAACAAGCACAACCTGCTGCAAGAATTCAGTGTTCCACCTTTCAGCACAGCGCTTAAAGCCGGAGCACAGCGGAGAACACAGGAAAGATAAGATGCCTTGTCAAGCTGTTTCCTCCTCTTCCCCCGTCACCTTCCTCAGTCTCTAGTTTACCATTTCTTCTGAACCTCTCTGTTCCCTCCCCTCTTTCTCCCGGTGGAGAGCGACTGTCGTTTGTTTTGCGATGCGCAGGGGATGGATGCTGGAGCTCGTCTTGGAAAGTCACTTGTGAAAAGGCCTCACATACAGCCTGTTTGAACAGTACCTTTCAAAGACAAGACTCTGGAAAAATGTCAAGAATCCTAATTCACATGACAGTTACTATTGTGATCTCTGGAGAACTGATGAAGAGACAATTATTCCATCTCCTATTAAATACAGAGTCCCAGCTCAATAATAGCTGGTGAAACCTCTCGAAGTGACTCATGCACACACGTGGATGCACACACACACACACACACACACACACACACATGGACACACACGCACAAAGGCAAAAACACTCCCCCATGTTGCACTTGAGCACACACACACACACACACACACACACACACAGAAGAGCACTAACGCTGCAGCTCTTTTGTTTTCACTCAAACACTGTAAAAAGGCAACTAGATGCACACACACACACACGCGCTGTACACAGGGTGATTATAAGCCGGGCTGTGGGCAGCTCTCTTTTGGTTTCATTATGTGAAAGCAGTGTCCCCGGAGTGTATCGCTGTGGACAATGACATGATGATCAGAGGTTTCAGAGGGACGGGGATTTGTGCCAGCCGAGCGACTCCTTCTTATGGAAGATAACAAACCGTCTGTCAGGATGGAGAGGCGCACATTAAAGCCGCCGTCTTTTATGTTGCCCTGCCACCTGAACTGCCTCGCTCGGTTAACTCACTGGGGCTCGGTGACGCAAGCCAGAGACAACCCCGCGGTAATGGATATGTTAACGGCCTCAGCATCAGCGGCTGAACGGCTGATGGTTCACAGAAGTCTTACTGACGATAAAGAGCTAAAAAACCTCCTTTAACATCCCGATGATTAAACAAATTAACATCACTGTATTATACACAATCATCGCTGAATGCTGCTAGCTGTTTCTGTTGTTGGCTAGGTAGCTCAGTTAGCCGCGCAGCTTGGTTAGCATGCTAAATTCAGTCGACGTATTTGCAATAGGGTTTCATCATGTCAAATCTGTTATTTTTGCACACTCTGCTGATAATTTACGTTAATTTTTGTTGTCAACGAAAGTTCTGACATACTGCACCACTAAATACTTATTCCAGGTTTAACCTTTCAGGGTGTGTGCACTTCATCTTACATCTGTTTATTTTAGTCTATGTCACTTATTATTGTGTTTCAGGTTCCACTGTGCTCTTCACTCTGTACTGTCTCGTCAGTTGTATATTGTCTTTAAGTTGATTGTAGCTGTCTGCGGCCTGGACCAGTTTCAGTCTCTCGAAGACGTTTCACTTCTCATCAACAGGGCTACTTCAGTTCTGGAGAAGGAACTGAAATAAGTCTGGTTGCCTACAGTAAGGCACATAGAAGTATCTTATCTTATCTTATCTTATCTTATCTTATCTTATCTTATCTTATCTTATCTTATCTTATCTTATCTTATCTTATCTTATCTTATCTTATCTTATCTTATCTTATCTTATCTGTGTGTAGTTCAGTTAAAAGGAAATTGTCTCTACATGAAACTGTTCACAGCAGGCTCTGTAAATTAGCTGGTGTAACCAGGTCATGAATCCTGGAAACAGACGTTGCTTTTGAGGTTTGCTAATGTATTCCTTCCGGCACTTTGAGCAACACAAGGCGGAGAGAAGGCAGACATCTATATCTCCAAAATTCTGCCACCCACGCCGAAACAATCTAGATCGGACGAAAAGATACACAGGTAAGATGGAAAAAATATGGATTTTTGATTTCAGGATAGACTCGATCCTTAACGTCAAGCACAGGAAAGCAGACAGCAGATCACACGTGAACTGCGGCTTTAATCTTCTCCATTCCGACGAGCTTCACCTGCTGCCACAAAACACACTTTAATAACGCTGCGTTTCTTCAGGATAGCAAACTTCATTTAACCAAACGATGTTAACTGCTTGTTAAGCACCACAGTATTGCTCTGCGCCGGGCTAATACGGCTTTTCTTATGGCGTACGCAAGCTAATTTTCTAACTCGCATAGAAACATTAAAATCTTACTTACATGGTAGAAAATGAAATTCTGACAAACATCGTGCCCTGAAGTTTAGCTGCTAAGCAAACAAATAACACAACATTTCCTTTTTTTTGAACATGTTTTTGGCTCCTACCAGCATTAAGTTCATATATATAACTGACAGGGCACCTCATAGCACAGCCTTAAGAAATCACTCGTGACGTGAATAAACACGAGAGACATAAGATCATTTAAATATGCTGGACGATACCAAAGGTCATTTACAACAACATGACGCTAATTCAGCTTGCATGACTGAGAGATGTGGTCACTGACTTGGAAAATGTAAAGCTCATCTATCACATGTGCAGCGGCTGTGGAACAGCTGAGATTATTTTTGGTTTTTTTGCAGAGAAATCTTACATACAGGTATTACTGTAGTACTAGTGTGCTTATTAAATTAGCACTGTGGATGTTCCCACAGAGAGTCCTTGTGTGCAGAATAAGCCGGGAAATTGGACGGTTCTGCTGCAGCGTTTCATTTTCTGTCTCCTCTGCACACGTTTCTGCAACAAAAAGGGGGAGCTTGATTTCATGTCATTAGTACGGCAGGCTTCAAAGGAGCTTTGGAGCCCCGAGTCAATGCAGCGATTAGTTTAATTAAACCTATAAGTCTATATGAGAGTGTAGAGGAGATTTACATGCATCCCCTCCATTGACCCTCTCCTGCCATCGATTATTCATTAACAATGATCACGAGGAAGCCGCCGGCTGGGGAGAGCTGCTGCCATATCAGCATTTTTCCCAACAGTCTGGTAGGTGTCAGCTCTCCTTTCCCTCCATCACACTGTGTGCTGCGTTTAATCAGGCCTCTCTGAGGGGATGAGCCGACCCTCATTCATTTAAGCTGCTTCAAAAAAAAAAAAAAATACAGTCCCAGTCAATCCTCCCCCCCGCCCCCTTTTCTTCATTCTCTTCAGCTGACTAAGTTAATGATTAACCTGCCTGAGTCCATCACCCTCTCTCTCTCACCATGACACACACACACATAGTCCGCAATCTCAGCCTCTGCGGAGAATGACAGTTATTTCCTGCCCCCGCTTCCTCCTTTGCCAAGCAAGCACAGATGCTTATTTCCACGTGCAATTTCAACCCTCCCTCCACGACAGCCCCAACCCCCCCCATGAGCTGTGCCTCACCCAGGCATTTAGCACCTGGCTGATTGCTACCAGAGTGGGGGTGGCAGTGAGGGGAGTTGAAGCGAGGACTTGCAAATTGGGAAAGGGTGCTACTTTTATAGGCTGACCATGTAATCACAGCTGCACTACTGCTGCCGTTGAATCATCACCGCGGATCTATGGAGCACATTAAGGGTTTTTATTACGAGGTACTCTCAGGCCGGGGCATGCTTTTAGGGCAACGTGCCCGTCACTGACACATCTCAAATGACATGTCCACGGCAGGCTTGCCATCTCCGCTTGCCTCAGCTTGCCCTTTGTGCCTCTTAGGCAATCACAAGAGAGCAAGGGAAGATAGAAGCACGCTCAAGCCTGCTTCCATTTTAATGCCCGGCATTTACAGTACAATGCACACGAAGTAGACGCTCTGAAGGGAAAGAGCTGGCGCCACGCCACATGGGCAAAGAGGGAGCATCTGGCCACTGGAGCTTCACAGAGCCTGGATGAGAGTAATGTCATACATGAAGGAAGAGAAAAGCGAGACGGGACACTGGAGCGAGAATAAACAGCTGGGAGAGGCCGAGAGGAGACGGTCAAGGTGACAGCCGTCAGTCACACTTGTTACTTGTCACATCTGATCAACAAATGTTTTAGCTTTTATCTAATTTAATGTCATTCGATGAAAGAATCTCTAATTAACACTATTAGGAACATTTCGGAACCAGTCATCATGAATTCAGATTTCGTGACTTGTTGCCGAACGCTCATTAAGCTCATCAAATTATGAAACATCATTATCTTATTAGCATGGATTGCATTCGAAGTTGAAGCTCTCCAGAAAGCTTTCCTTCCTCCACTTCGAATACGGGATCGCATGATGGAGGCTTGTTATGAGTCTTTCCGTGCGTGCATCTCGGATGACTCACAGATATCTTCTCAGATGAAAACAATGCTAACCCCCGATGAAAATTCAAATCGACTCCAGACCCTGCCCCCACACTCTCAGTTCATAAGTCGCCAGAGCTGCCGTGAGATCCACTTCGCAGCACTAACACTGGACTGAATGAGGCTGAATCTAAACTCATGACTGTTCATGGAGTATTACAACTTTAAGTCCATCAATACTGGAAGGGCTGATGCAACTGGAAGCAAATCTGACTTAAATCTTTTCACCTTTTTCCCTTTAGTTCTACAGCTTTACATTAAAGATTGAATAAAACTTCAGTGCTCGTGTTCCCGCTTCAGTCGGGGAGTGCCCTAACTTTATATCTCAGCAGCTACAGAGCAGACTCCAGTTCAACAAAGATCACTTGTCAGTATCAGAGCCTCCAGAGTGCTGGATTACACCAGCTGGGCTATATGGAGCCATTTCAGGTTTTACGGTTGTTTTTGAAACATTCAAATGCTGCAACTCTGTTTTGCTGTGAAGCTCTTAAACATTCTTTTTTCTTGGACTACAGAAACTTCACCTGATTTTCAAAAGACTGAATTTTCATTTTCGGGCTGACCAGTTCTCTGACGTATCCTTGAATTTGTATCGACAGACAACCTTGAATAAAATTGACAATTTCTCTTGGTTGAACACTGTATGAAAAAAATGGGATTATATAAGTACACAACAAAACAACAAAGGTCTAGTTGTATTTAGAAATGTTGTTGGATGTCTGCTAATTCACAGTTTTTGGTAGAGATTATTAAATGTAATCAGTTGCCCTGACCTCCCTCAGCCCTCCCCTCTCCTGTTTGCCCCCCAACAGTTCGGCCTCCACCACCCACCCGGCTCTCCGCTGCGCTGTGGTCAGATCACAGAGCTGGGGATTACAGCAGATTATCCTGCCCACAGGATCACCAACCCAACTCCGGGCAGCCCGAACACAGAGAGCCGACCTCGGCCTCTGAAAGTGCAGAACACATGCCTTTCAGCAAGAAGAAGCCGGGGGGATTGGCAGCAATCACACACCTGGCAAATACCACAGGAAGGGGATTTATTTTATGGGCTACACTAGACAGGATAATCAGCCTTTATTCCGCGCGGCAACAGGGCCTCAACATTGTGCGAGGACAGCCACCGCCAGCCCCGTTAATCTATTAATGCACTGTACGAAATGAATTCCACACGGATTGGGTGATTCACATGAGCCACACAAAGCTCTCAGCGCAGTGTCCCCTTTCACCTGAGGAATTTGGACTCTGCTGCTCTTCTACTCTGTATCCTTCGTAGACCCACCAGAGGCGTCCGTCACTTCGCATCACCATCAGCACGTCTCTGAACTCCCAAAACCTCACAGGAGTCTCTCCTCAGGTGGCGGGCGACTCATTCTGTCACCGCCGCGTCTGCTTCACCGGTTGCTCGACTTTCAACTCCGTGCCGATGCAGCTCGGTGACGTGCCGTACTGGGCGGCACAACGACTGCTGCGCGTTACAGTTCCAACACAACAATGCAGTGGAGTGTGAAAGTATCGGAGGACGTTCACACATTGTCGGTGGTGCGTTTAAAGAGATGATGAGCACCATGTCACGACAATATATTTTCTGTATATTTAGTTGTGTACTTACGTCGTCTCATATCTTTCCAACAATATTCCAACACAGAAACGTGTAATCTTACTCGAGGCAACGCTGCGCTTCATTTGGTGTCTTGTCGCCTAAAACTTGCAGGAGAGAGTGAGGAAGGAAGTCAACAAGTGTGACTAAACATAATGTGAACAACACATTAAAACCTCATCATCCCAGAGTCACATGTAGATAGATTGTAAAGTGCAGTGGTTGTTGTTTCACAATGATTCCACGCTTCTTAGGTCCGTTGTTTTGTTTTGATTAAGAGACCCTCAGACTTTTTGATTAAACACACTCCCCAAATGTTGAGGGGACACAAACATCTTAATCAACATTTGGATCTAAATCGCTTGCAGTCATCGTGTCTTCCAGGTCTGTGCTGCAGCCATCTTGCGTGTTTTGTGGCCTTTCTGTCTTCAATCTGGTCTCCAGGAAGTCAAACACTGACTGACATGGCCAGTCAAATTAATTTGACTATTTTAAACATAAAAAAATCCATCAGTTCTTTTCTCTCTGTGTTTGAGATCATTCTCCCGCTGCCTTAAAATGTGTTGATTTTGTATGAAGAGAAAACACATATTTACCTTTTAAGATCCTTGAAGTCACTGCCTCGACCTCACAGTCGCTGTCTTGGTGTTCGGCCAACGAAATGAAAAGATCTCTCTGACTCCGGTGTATCTCTGCGCGATATTTTGCTTTTGTCTGCTGCACCTTTGCAACTTGTGTGAGAAACAGGGGGCAACCAGGTCAGCACAGCTTGTTTTATTTTCTCTTTTGTTCTCTCTGTGTCTTTTATCCGACAGTCTCTTATCCAGCAACAAACTGTGTTGCTGTACTTAACTAGACTTTTTGGGTGTTTGTACTTTCTACTCTTTACATTTTCAAAACGGGCTCGTTACTTCAGTTTGAGAGCATTTGAGTGGAACTATTGATTAGTTTTATTTTGCGTCATCGCCCTCCCAGAATCTAAAGATTCAACCTTTCGGTGTGTGTCACTTAGGGCAGATGTTGCGAGCCAAAACAACGTAAAAGACGCAACAAGATGGAGCAACAGATGGAGGAGGGTGACCTGAATGGGGAGAAAAAGGCGTTTTGGTGTCTCGTATCTGCAGACACCCATCAGAGGGATATTTCAGAGCCTGAGCTTTCCTACTTTTGTTTGAGTAAAGATGTTGAATCAGTTCTTTCTGCTTGAGTAAAGAGTGTGTGTACTTTTGCCTCCTCTGCACGGCGTCTTTATCGCTGTCTCCCTGTTCTCACTCCGGCTACATGCAAAGTGATTCATTTCAACTTAGATTTGGGACGAACCCAGAACCAACAGAAACCCGTGTTGCTCCTGCTTCTCCTTCCTCTCTTCGCTCGTCATTCCTCTTGATCCACGGAGCTCCCTCCCCTTTTTATATTCAAATCCCGCTGCGACCCCAGAGGCCGTTTGGTGTGAAAGGTAAGTATTTAAGTGTCGTGACTCCCAACACTCAGCTCTTTTTATTTATCCCGTTCCCAAGTATCAGGGGGAGAACTGTTAGTTTAATGAGCATTGTTCCTCTCAGAAACCACTCGTAGGTTTGTGATGCGGGAACTCCACCGTGTTTCTCCTCCCCTCTGCTGTTGTGGAGCCTGAAGCTGGGCTAAACAGATGGATCAGCCGCCACAGAGAACCGTCCTGTGAGATGACAGATGGAGAGACGTGTTCAATTGGTGCTCTGTTTAGTTTCCTGTCGCTCGTATCCTGATAAAATGGGAGCTGAGAGATGAACTCCTCGACGCGGAGAGGAACGTGTTTCGGCGGCGGCGAGAGCAAACACAATGCTATTGATTCGCTTTTGATGTTTAATGGTGTTTCTCGGAGTGGAGAGACTGAGCAGGCTGCGAAGGAGAGAAAGAATCGGAGGGGGTCAAAGACATAAAAGTGGTATCCAGATGAATTCAGCTTAATGAACTTGATTTTAATTGCACTGACCGGCATTCCTAGAAAGTGGGAGAGCGCTCGCACAAAACCCAATTAGTGCACATTGTGGAGCTGGAGATGATGGAGGGGAAAAAAGAAGAGAGGGGCTGGAAATGCGATCAAGCTGGACCGAGGAATGTAGCGAAAGCACTGGCGTCTCCACTATACCACCAAATCCATAAACCTACCTCCCCATGATGTGTTCCCCCTCCCTCCCTCCCTGCCTCCCAAAGCCCAAGCCCACACAAGAAGTGGTATTTTTAGCGCATCACCCTATCTCTGAGATGGAGCGCGTAACTCCCTCTCTGCAGGCTGGGGCTGCTGGGCCTCTTTTATTTTAATCCAGACTAGAGAGAGATGAAGAGAGAGAGAGAGAGAGAGAGAAGAGTGTGTGAGTCATCCAGAGCTACCTTTGTGTCACTGTGGCTGTGTTCCTCCTCACCATCTCACTATCTTTTCCTCCATCTGTCTTTTCACTCGGTCTACCCCAGTTGGCTAATGTTATCTGTCTATCTATCTATCTATCTATCTATCTATCTATCTATCTATCTATCTACATATATACATCCATCATTGTGCATATCATGGTCTGAAAATCTTCATATCTTTTCTTCAATTTCAAATTCTGTCATATTTAATCCAATCTTGGAGTGAAATACCGACTAATAAGCATACTTGGCATCCAATTCGTCATACATATTGCCCAGCACAAAGATGGTTGGCTGCATATTAGCTTGGAATGATAGATAATTACTGATATAATGTGGTGCAAAAACAAACGCTGGGCAGGGGTGCAGCCGAGTGACAGAAGCGCACAAGGTTGATTTGAACGCACACTGAAGCGGTCCATTAAGCTTGATGCGCTGAATTGTCCTGTAATGCATTCATGACGCGGCCGAACAAAAGTGAGCGCGCCGGTGAATTGCTTCCCTCTTGTTCGCTTTGCTGAACCGTCCTTCATATTCAAATTCAAATCCAGTGCCAGTGCTGTACAGTAAGCAAGTCATTTTTTTTTTTTTTTACAAAAAAGGCAGTGCAGTCGTAGGTGAGCTCCAGCTGATGAAAACGGCGAGGACAACAAGCCGCAACATGAAGCAAGAGCAATTCTACTTTGAGAGAAAAGCCCCCACCAGTGTTCAGCAGCTTTGGCCTGTGATCACAGACTGTATAAAACGTGGACGTATTCCTCAAGATGTCATCCAGAGGTTTTATGAAGAGCCATTGTGAAGCTCGGTGTGGGTTTGGCAGCGCCTGACTCCGCCGCACTCAAGGCAGTGTCACAAATAGGCAAAGAGGTGGAGCGTGGGTGGAGCTGAGGAGGATTAAAGCCTGGTTGCTGGCAGACTAGCTGGCAGATAGCTGTCAAACAAAGCAGCCATGGCCTTTATGATCGGTACGTTTAAGCCTTAAAGGAGACCTGTTTTTCCCTTTCTGTCGGCGTTTTATACGGGATGTTGTCAGCACCAACAGAAGCTGATCGCTCCCACAGAAAACGCTGCTCCTGAAACGCCTCATCAGCCTTTGATTTTGTGACTTTGTGACATCACACCATGTCACACATTCGCACACATTTTGTCCAGCGGCTAAGAATTTATTTAGCACAGCTGCTCTGTTGTTGCCTGCTCAGGCGTGTGTGAACTGACCAATCAGAGGAGACTGGGTACACGGAAGGAGGGGGCCTTAAAGAGACAGGAGCTACAACAGAGTGTTTCATCCGTCTCCAAATCCTAAACCAGTGTGCTTAATGTGTTGTGCTGCAGTAATTAAACAATACAATATATACAAAATAAAACACCATATCTTGTGCATCTGTACAGATCTCCTTTACTTCCCTGTTCTCCTCCCAGTTTGCGTGGCGCCTTCACCTCTCCTTCCATCCAGACACATATTCCCACCCACACCTGGAACACATCTGCATCTGTACTGCTCTCATCCGCTGCCCTTCATCCTCTCATCACCGCCATAGAATAGAATCAGAACAAACTGGCACGACCAATTATTAACAATACACACACCAAAACCAGACAAATTACCATAATAACCCCGGACTTTCACAGTCGCAATTATCCCGTAAATCACCGGCGAGCTGCTCACATTATAAACTGATGAAGTTTCCCAGGCGTGCCTCCTCCATCGCCTCTAACACATGTGACCACTGCTTATATTATTTTATTTTTTACAGCATTTATTCTGTGTTTGTTGGCTTAAAACTTTTTTTTTTCTTTTAAAAAGGCTGAAAATTGAAATTGTAATTGAATATCCCTGCCGCTGAGACAACCCCCTTTCACATCACACATACTCGTTTGATCCGTTGTTATTAAAGTGTCAATCATAGCTGCTTTAAATGAGCCTGACTCTGATGACACCGTGATGCACAGACGTGTATAATTAAGGGTCAGACGCTAAAAAGATGAATGATTTGATCTCTATCGCAAAATCAGAAGTTAGAGTATTTTATGTTTTGGTAAATTACATCATTGAAGATAGAAAAAAAAGAAAGAAAAAAACACAAAAAGGATACCAAAATTAAATACCAAAAAGGACAATTAGATAAACTCAACTCCATTTATGATGCTGTTATAATAGGCATAACCCAGTAGACTCCTGATGGTAAGAGAACAATAAGGAAATCAGAGTGATTATTCTAGATAGCACTTAGATATCATTAGTGAGGAAACGGTACGATTATCAGCGAGGATTAATTTGTCTCTGAGCTGCCTCGGGCCCACTGCCTTGCGGCGGGGCAGTGAATGTGACATGCTTGTCTGATGAGTCAATCTGTCTGTCATTTCTATTCGCGTGTCATTCACTGCCCGCTCATCCCTCACATGCTCAGAATTGTTTGAGCATAAGCCCGACAATTTTAGACTCAAAGAATGGCTCCACATTTCAAACGCCTTCTTTCTGTCTCCGCTTCTTTTCCCCGCATCACATCAAGCCAGCCGCTGGAAGTTTTCGGCATCTGTCCGACTTTGTTGTGTCAAACTGCTCCGGCCAACATGTCCTGCCGTCTCACCTGCCCCCTTTTCTTTATTTATATATAAATCTGGTCAGAGGCTGCTGTATGGACTAAGCACAATAAAAGGAGGGATCATTTTCTTTTGTAGTCACTGTGTTTCTCTCTGCTCAACAACCCAATCACCAGAATACATGTTGGAAATGCACATTTCTGCAAACAACCTTGCACTCAATTTGCAGTTTAATGTTGTGGCAGTGTTGTACTCCTGGTCGGGTTCAGTTCAGGTACAAAAGCCCACTTGGTTAGGGTTGGAAAAGATCGTGCTTTTGGCTTTTACTGGCTCTGTAACCACAGCTGATGTCTTTGAAGATGTCCCCTCAACAATGTAGCTTCTGCTGCCACTAACACAGTTAGAAAATAGCTTGAGATAGATATCTCGTTAAAAATATCTGCTGGTTTCACACTTATAAATGTTGAAACACCATTCGCGAACTGAGGTCTCTCTCTTGGCAGCCATCACAAAACCCAAACACGTTCTCACTCCAAACTCATAAAGTTTACATGGCAGCTTAAAGCTCTGCGTACTGTCCCCATCTCGCTGCAGTCAAAGGCAAAACCACCATCCTCTCCTCCTCCTGACCTGAAGATCAGCTCATACGCAAGAGTGCGATATGACACGTATTGTGGTGAAATCGATCGAGACGTACGAAGCCAAATTCAGTGAATGTCTGCAGGGAAATGTAATGCCAACATTTTGTTGTGGCGACTGGGCTGGTTGTGTCGTATTTTTTTCTTCTCCTACTCCAAAATCTTTCTCTGTCATTGACCACTGATGAATATTTCCTTATGATGAGTCCTAGACTTCAGATGTTGATAATGTTATCTTCCCTACTAATGGGAACAGAGGCAGGGGGTGAATACAAGATATATTTATCAGCAGAGAAATGAGTGAACCTTAGGAGGCAACTGATCCCTTACTGATGGCAAAATGATGGAGGAAGAAGCTGTGATTGGGTAATGATGCCTGAGCGGTGCGGCACAAGAGGCAGCAGCATCTAGCAGACCGCTCGGAAATGTCAGTCTGAGAATATGGGCTGTGAGAATCTGCAGTATGTCCAAACAGAATGGATGTCTCCCACTCTGCATGTCCCCAGACACTATCCGTCTCACAATAGCATCCACACAAGCACATGCTCACACTCAGACATTCAGCCTCAGTAGCCGTGCCAGTGCGGCTCTCCGGACGACTTTTATAGAAAACGCATTCTTGTGCGCTGCCGTTAGTGGTCGAACCTCACATCCGTGATTCTGAAACTGCTGGAAAAGTAAGGAAGCAAATTCATGATGATTTCATGCCGGCGTTTGGCGCTTCGTGACGGCACGATATTATGGCGACACTGACATCATCATGAACACATCTTCAGGAGATGTGCCATGCCCTGCAGGGTGCAAAATGAGGACGCTACACACACATATGCGCACAAATCTTTCACTTTAAATTCACATAATGTTCTCCACATGGACTCAGTGTAGCATGCAGAAGCAGCCACACTCAATATCTTCCTTATACATATTGAAACACAGGATGGAAACTGAAATAAAGCTCAATAAAACACTGGGAGCTGAGGCTGGTTTGGTTTAATCTCATTACACTGAGAGCCCGAGGCTTCTCTCCCCCTATTTATAGCGCCCTGAAAGGGAAGAGGGCTGGCCTTCATGTACACGGCATCACTGGCTTGTGTAACTGCGGCCGCGATTGGCAAGGGACACGACCAATCGCAGACAGGTCTTGCATCAAATTTGATGTGACAAAACACACAATTGCCAGTGATCTGTGAAAGCAACCGCCCTCACTCGCTATTCTCCAGACACATGCGCGCTTCCTCGTTTGCCACATTTACCTTCTGTTCCTCTCCGCTCTCCTTATCTTCACACCTTCTCCCTGGCGTCGGCTTCCCTCATCCCACCTGTTTGATGGAAAGGAACGGGCTCGGCGTTCGTCTTTATTGAATCAGCCGGTTGAGCAACCTGCTTCTTCCTCCTCTGTCGCAATCAAACCAAGAGGTTTCACTGGAATTTTGTAGTATTCAAACTGAGGATGAGGATGGCAAATCTTGGATGGATTCAGCTGATTTTAACTTCTTCGTATGTATGTGTATGAAGAATATGCTGATGCAAACATGGATGAAGATGAGATACTCTCACTCGGAGACCCACTGAGACTTCAGCTTGGCGCTGACAGTAATGTGGACTTCACCAGCAACCCTTCAAGTTCTTAAAAAATGCCAACAACAAAAAATTTGAAAAGAAGAAAGAGACAACTCTATTCGGGTTGGCTTATAGAAAACTTCTTGCAGCAAACCCCCCAATCCACACAAGTAATCACCCAATAAGCCCCTTGATACACTCACAACAAAAATGAGAGAGAGAACTCGGACTCGAGCTTCACTAGTGTTAATTACTTTGCCTTTGTTGGGGGTAAAATGCACCTCTCAGCCTGTGTCAGCATCATTACAAATCCCGTCCAGACAGATTGAATCATGGAGGATGTTACTTTAAACCCCCCCCCTGCTGAGAACTTGGCCAAAGGAAAAAAAAATGCAATCTTCAAAAACATCCGCATCACAAAACTGAAAAGTAGAGCATCAAACGAAAATACCATGCCGGACCCCGCAGCCGTGCTTTTTTCTTCCCTCTCTGCCCTCCAACAGCCTGAATGTTGCGTGTTAATGTGTGAACATGAACATGACCTACAAGAAATGGGCTCACTGCTCTGACAAGACAGGTTATGTTCACGCATTGATCTAGCAGAGGTCAGGAGCCGGAAGAGCGGCTCTTTTTCCACCAGAGGAAACTGCATCAGCCTGTATATCACCTTCATCTGGCTATAAATCAAAAGCTGCTTCATGCATTATGTAAAGTTCTCAAGTGTTCCCACAAACCTTGTTGCAGCTGCACAGATTGTCAGTGTTATTTTTTATATATATATTTTTATATACACACATATATATATTCCTCACACCAACCTGTTGCATCTGTTTTATTTTCATGTGTCTCTGAATCATTCTGTTTTAGTGGCAATAAAAAATGATTTTGCCTCAGACAGGAAGCAACATGCATAATGCATTCGCTTACAGAAGCACCATCTGGCATTAACATATCAACATACAGTAAAAAATATACGGTGCACACATGTTACGTGCACTGCACACCTAAAATTACTATAGAAGTAAAAACACTGAAGTCCTCGCCTCGTCATTTTTACAGAAAACTACATCGTTTTTGTTATGCAGTGAACAGTTCAACAGTTTGGATTAGTTTAAGATTTACATGCCGAGAGAACTTTTCTGATTGTTTCAGAAATGCTCTGTGATACAACTTAAAAGAAGCATACTTTTGAAAAATAGATTGTTGGCGTTTTATATTTCTGCAAAACATCAAACTTCATACGCATCATATTTACCCCTCCGAAACTACCTTTTACTTCATGTTCAGAGATCAGGGGTTGGGCTATTTCAACATAAAACTGAGAATTGAACTTAAAGAAGCATGAAGTTTCAGCACATCAGGGATTTATTAAAACATAAAGTGTCTACATTCACTCTGTTGACTATTTATGTTTATTTACTTATATTTTTCCTCCCACTGCTGGAGTTAATTGTTAAAAAACATAACATTATCTCATAAAACATAGCATGTTGCTGTAGATTAAACTACCAAACACTGTATAGAAAGAGTCAAAATCAGCTCCTTGCTTGTTGAAGCGCTCTTAAAGGGTAATTCCACTATTATTACTCATTAAAGTGTGTTTACAGGTCTTGTTGAGTTTGTCTGCAGATCTGAAAAAAAAGCAGTATAAAGTCTTTTGTGACTCCAGAGGAAGCTGCATGTTATCTAAATTTAATCCTCCAGTGATGTCACTTAGTGGCTAAATTGCATTCTGGGTAAGAAGGGTGCCAGGTTTTATTTCTTTACAGCTGTTAAACTCATTATGGACAGCTTAAAAACAAATGATCGAACTCAATCGAGTGTAACAAGAGATGTTGCCATTTTTTATTCTGCACATTCTGTTTCAAAGCCTGGTGCCTACATTACCCACAATGCAACTCAGCCAGTGAGAGAACATTGTGTAAAATAATGTAACTTCAACTCAAGTAAAGGATCAGATTACTTCCTGCACTCCTGCCAACGAGATACCAGTTTACATCCGACGGCAGCCCGAGTCACACTGAATATTTGCTGGCTCATTTGGTTTTCTGCTTGCCTTATTAGCACCCTATGAAATATTTAGTGGCACATTCAGCTAGACCCTTATGCTGTTATTGTTATGATAGCAGCTGTATATGATTTGCTGCTGTTTTTGCAGCATTTTCCTAATCAGGCTCACGACGCAACAGCGCAGCTGAGTCAGACAGAGTATGGGCAAAACAAAACCTATCTGCTGCTATATTCCTTTCTCAGGCGTCTGTCATTACTGTCTTGTCGTGGAAATGATACATGGGCAGGATTCATGAGTGTGATTTATATTGTGAACAGAGACTGAGCAGAGCTTTGGGTGAATCTGCTGGGACTGGACCACAGCGGACAGTACAGTGAGGAAGTCTGTGACATGTTAAGGCGTTATTAATGCCATCAGTCCGTCCTCTCTGGGCAGGACTGACACTCTCTCATAGTCATCCAGTGAAGCTGACACTCTGCCAGTAATTTTGGCCAAGATCGCTGTCCTGGGGCAGGAGGTCTGGAAGTGATACCTCAGACGTCAGCAGGCAGTTGAACGAGTTGCTGTCTTCATCACTTGTCCGTCCGTGGCAAGCGTGGGTCTCCAGCTTCACCCCTTCATCCTGTTCAGCTCTGATTTGTTGTGAGTTGAACTCTCCGTTTTCCCCCGGCGTACTTCACCTTAGCCTGCCACGGCGCTGTGCTTGACAGGTGTATGCTATTTGTTCTTCCTATCCCACTCTGTCTGTGGACGTGTGTGTGTGTGTGTGTGCTGCGCTGGCACTCAGCTGACAGAAGGTTTGTCAGTCTCTGTCATTCAGACAGATCTGCACTAAGACAGCAGCCTAAAGCGCAATTCAGCGGGGTCGTCCTCTCAGTGGAGTCACATCAGAGGCCGCCAGCTGTTTCTGAATTATGGAGGCCGTCTCAGCCACTGGGACGCAACACGGACGCAATATCCATCGATGTTGCAAGGAGATCTCCCCGCGGGACGTATTTTCTCTCAGGCGGAGGTGTTTGCTGTCAGGTGAAAGACTAACACTTATTTTGAAATTGAATATGCCACACATTTTGACATTTAAAATTCTCCCGAGTCTCAGCGATGAAGACCTTTTTCCTTGCTTTGAAGTGGTAGATTTGATTACACCAAAAAGGCTTTTCCCTTCAGTTCCTCTTGGCGCCTATGGGCCTGAAGAATAAATTACTATTACTACTGCTGAAAAGATTTATCTTTTTGTCAAGAGGAAAAAAATAAATACGACGGAAAAGTTTGCTCACATAGGAAGATTTTTAAGTGTGTATGTTCATCTTGTGGCAGCTACTAACTATTTTTCCCTCAAATAGACTCCTCTTTGATGCACAGGTCTGTTTGAACTCCCTCTTTAATGACAGCTTATTGCCAGCCATAGGATGAAGGTGTTTTGCCTGCTATGCCCTTGAAGTCTGTGATTTGTGAAGAAACGGCTGGAGTGTGAAGAATGAAAAATTACATCAGTATGAAATACCTTTTAAGGAGAAGAATATAGGAAGAGATGAGGCAGTGGTGGGCAGTCCGTTCCACCGCTGGGGATATGAAGGTTTGAGATCCAGAAATGGCTTCGAGGGGGGAGAGAATCTGCAAGCAGCCGATGATCTCAGTGGAGAAGAGACGGGGAGAGTGGGATGAAATGATGGATTCATGATAGAGAGACTGTGTGCTTAATGCCGCTGTAAGCAAGAACAAGACTATCGGAGAGAATCTGAGAAACTACAGCCAGATGGGCCACACAATGGCCAGACAAAGCGGAGAGCAGAAATAGAGATGGAATCAATACTCCCCATTTACACCGGGGTGAACTGAAGCACCGAGGATGGAGGATCACAAAGAGAGACGCGCCGCAATCAAAGACTGTAATTTTTTATGGACAAAAGACTGATTCAAAGAATATTATCAAATCAGAGGAGATAACAAATTGCCAGTGTGAGGATTATCACAATCACACTGGACATCTTGAGTGAGGCAGAGGAAACTGTTGCGTAATAAACTGTGGCTCGAAGTGCCATTAAGGGGATTTAAGGGACGTGAAATGAAAAGGAAATAAGAACCGGGTGCTGTTATAGTAATGCAGGCAGGCTAGTTGCACCAAACTGGGAGATATGTGTGGCGAACAGGTGGACTTGTTGTGCAAGTTGGATCCCCGATGCCGTGGCTCACTTTGTTTCCTCTCTCTGGGATCGTTGCCCATCCACACTTGTCAGAAACAGAAAACACAAATGACTAGTGTATCACCACTTTAAGAGGATGCGGTGTGAAATTAATTAAAAATGCAAAGATGCCAAGGTTTGCAGCCGCCTCACGAAGCAAACTCTGCTTACCATTGGCCGGAGTGTCTGAGACGAACCTGTCGTGTCCTCCGGTGAAACAAAGTGATGAGCAAACACAAAGAGGGGCCTTGGACGGAGGCCGCTGCGCATTCCCTCCGAGCAGACAACCCGTTTGGTGTCATTGCTGAAAGAGCTCGGAGGGATTTCACCTGAGGTCTCCGGGAATCTGCCTGAGTCAGTGAGCGCCGTTCCAGTACACCGACTGCCTCCAGACACTAATTAGCGCAGAGACTTGTGAGAAAGCACAATGTATTCACAGAGGAGTGCAATCTGTAGCTTAAACAGATGGTTCCACTACACAAATGAGATAAGAGGCCTATTACTTAACGCTATTAAAACACATTTGTCGGGAATAATTCCTCAATGCTCTCTACATGAGACTTTTTGTTTTTCCAGAGTGTAGAAAATTTATGATCAACAACAAAAATACAGCTGTTGTGGTAATTAACTGGAGCTGCACCTCATTATGAGCTAAATTATTATGGCAGCCGGCCAGTCGGGCAGAGGCGAAGGAGCAGCTCCAGCTTACAAATCAGCTCCGGGAAAAAAGGTGTAAAGAATGCATGAAGTGGCGGGTGGAGGGAGGGGAGGTGGGGGGGGGGGGGGACTTCAGGTTGAAATTGTTGCAGAGGACTGAACAGGAAACCGTCTCCGCGCTGTGGTTAAACCGCCGTCAGACTGCAGCTCTTCAGCGGAGGGTTCATTAATATTCACTTTTTCACCTCATAAACATACAAGTCATGATGCACATCCAGTGGGATCCGCTACATACTGACAGATTATACAGTCAAGCCCATCAAGTGCCTGTAGGCTTTGCCTTTTTTTTTGGGTAAACGAAATCTATTCTACAAATGCACAAAACAAGTAACCATAGCAACAGAATTGCGGGAAGAGCTGTTACTCGTTCAGTGTCAGTCATTCATTTTCGTGTCTGAACTTCCCAGAGCGTATTGGGCATGGGACCTGATGACTGATACACACATATTAGCATCCTCTGACAAAAGACACCGGGGGTGGGAAGAGGAGGCAGACTGACACTCTTTGGGGGGAAGCTGATTGCCACTAAGACTGCCATTTTGTGGGATACAACATAGAGACAGAAATAGACTCGAGACAACAGTCGCAGACAATGATCCCTCAAACAATTAAGCACCCAGAATCCCTCTTGTTTGATACCCATCCCTCGACTGGCGGCTGCTGAGAGCGCTTCATTTTCAGAAGCAGGGGTATCACTTTACAGTGACGCGGTACAATCTGGTTTTGTCTTGAACCTTGTCCCAAACAATCTCACCAGCAGCTCTTGAGCTTATTGATCTTTCGAACCGCCAGATGAGGTCTTGACCGACTCTGCGGTGATTGAACGGTGCGCTTCCTTGAGACACTGAGGTCATCCACTGGGTCGATCCGTGCCCAACCAATCACAGACCAATTACTTTTTCAACTCTACAGAAGCAGTCACTTCATTTTCCTCGTCCAATACCATTTTTACAAGAATAGTGCATCTGTGTGGGTGTTTTAAAACACACAAAAAATGAGGCGATGGACTCCTTTCTTAACACCAGTAGACGAGTTTGCCTTTATGTTCTGTCCTTGTTTGTGATGTTCGACGTCACAAACGAGCAACAGAGTGGATGCAGATGTTACAGTGGTTACTCTTGTTTTTTTCTCACTTCAGGGATTCTTTCAAACTCAACACTGACTGAATGATGTTCAAGTGCTGCTTGAACGTGTTGTGTTTCCATCACTTCCATCTAGAGCTGGAGCCACGACGGCTGCAGAGTTATGTGACCCATGAATAAACACTGATTACACCTTTTCCCACCGGAGGCAGAGGCCAGATGTTACTGGGTGTCATTGTGTTTTGTGTTCCACTCTGAAAGGGTTTCAGGAAATATTTTTCATAGCATATATATATAGTCAATAGGTGATTTCAGCTGATGGGACATGGCTCCAGCAACGATAACAGCAGGTCGCAATTACCATCGCAACTAAAACTATCAAGTATTAGTTACAGAAACATGGATAGAAAGTGGAAAAGCTTACGGCAGGTGATGCAGAGAAGGTGCGCCAACAAAGAAAAGGACTTTACTGTCTGACATCGCAACGTGTGCTAAGATAACAGATTAGCTGTCTGCCGGTGAGGCTGAGGACAGCCGAGAGGAGCAGGAGTGTCACGACGGAGCAGCTGATTTGTCATGCTAGCATGCTACGTGCTGTGAACTAGCTGAATGAAGAAGCACCGATTCGCTGGATGTGCTGATCTGGAGAACTGTGCAGTGCTGCAGTTTAGTAAGAATGGTTGAAGGGCAAAGATGACGTTGGTTATTTTACATATGAAACATTTAGAGTTACCTAGAGAAAAGCATGGCCGCTGGAAAAACAAGCTCCTTATCAAGATATATTTATATATTATTTATATATATATTTGCACTGTACACTTAAGTCTTACATCTGCATGTCTCACGTTAGATGAGCCAGAAAATGGCGTGACAGAAAAACTTAGTAAGTAATTAAGTGAATCAAAATGTCTTTATGAACCTCAGGGCTTCAGTGCTGTCATCCCGCTGCATGTTTGACCTTTACCGAGGTTTAACTAGTCCGTGCTAAAGTGTTTGTAAATGTTTTTAGAAAGATATTCATTAACTTTGACTGTGAATTGGTCAAACAAACTTGTAAACTTGTAATACTTTTCTTCTGAACTACTCATCAACTCTTTTTCCCATTATAGCTTGTAAAGTATATAACATTTGATGGGCAGCCCTGCAATAGAAGTGATTTGTATACCACTCACTCACTCTACGGGTGAATTTGGCTCTGAACAAGAAAGGGAAATGATGGAGGGGGAGGGAGCAGGAAGCGGCGCAGATCCAATTAAAGGTGCGCTGTCGGATGTTATTGTGACTGTGAGGTAAATTAGTTTTAAGCAGGATTTAAGTCAAATTAGGTGTCAGATGATCATTATGTTAATTTACCTGCTTTACACACAAGCACGGGGAGGAACACCTTGGAAAATGAGTTTCTTCGTTTTACATATTTACCTGACAAAAATAATACAAATGACCAGTTTTGGGTTTTTTTTTAATTAATGATTCACTGATCGCCAAACGTGACGTGTCAGTTTGGGTTTGGTGGATTTAACTGAGGGCACTTGAGAGCAAATTCTTGGCTGCTTTTCGTTGCCAGTCCGTCCCTGAAGCCAGATCAAGGGGCCTAACTCCTAGTTCTCGCCTGTCTGTTTCCATCTCAGCCTATACTGAAATGATATTCCCAGACATTGAGTGAATATTCATGTAAATAAAAGCACTCAGAGCGGCAGATGTGCACGCAGCCGCCGTCTATAGGCCAGACTCTACGCACGTTGGCCTTGAGCTAAAAACGCAGAGCAGCTCGATCCACTTTAGATGCTCATAAATCCAGCGTGGAGACGAAGCATCCTTTACTCGGACATAAGTAAAGAGGCCAGAATATACAGTCGCTCTAATATGTGCGAAGAATGAAAATAATATCAACATGACGGAAATCCCTCTGGCCTCCCACTGATATGAAAACAGATAAAACAAGGCCTGCTGCAGTCCAAGCAGGCTACAGGTCAGACGCTAACCTGTGCACAGCCCACTCACAAATACCTCCACACACACACACACACACACACATCGTGCACGCCACATTTCACCACTACTCATGACACACAACATTTATCTACCAGCCTCCATTCCTCTGTGCACCCTCCTTCCTGACCAGTGTGTAGTACAAACACCCACAGACAGTACACATCACCTCATGGATTTGCTGAGGCACACAAACACACACACACACACACACACACACACACACAGTTGGAGCCAGCTTGGTGTGCTCTCAGAACTGAGCTTGGCGGAATCAAATTATCTCTCTCTCTCTCTCTCTCTCTCTCTCTCTCTCTCTCTCTCTCTCTCTCTGCCCTCTCATGGTTTACCGCCCACAGAAGGAGAAGGGCAGGCAGAGCCAGTCCCACTGCTCCAAAGATTGGACTGCCTGGGAGCGTGTCCCGAGGACTAAAATACAAATCAGTCCTTCCTCCAGTCAACTGGAGTTGGCCCTTCTCCCAGGGGCCTGCCGCGGAGGCCGTCTGTGGCATTAAAAAAAAAAAAAAAAAAAAAAAAATGGAAGAAAGAAAACAAATAATAACAGGAGTAGAAAATGAAAATACAGGAACCCCAGCAGTCCCCTGGAGACCCACACACGCTCAGGGATGTGTTATTAGTCTGATAATCACCCTGTTTAGTGTGAAAGGAGCACATTTGGGCTTCACCGGTGACTGGGAGGAAGTGAGGGGTATAATAAGGGAGTCAGAAACAGTCCAGTGTGTAAACTCTTCCACTTGCAGGAACATTGCAGGTCACACAGAGGACAGAGTGAAGAGGGAGCGACCTGGGAAACCTGCATCTATAACCTGACTGTCTCTCTCTGACAGGCTCTCCCAGAGACGGGGATGCCCCCCCCCCCCTTTGTTTTTTTTTTTTTACAATCGTGAACATCAACTCAAGTGAGCCCAACTGAACAGTCGGTATAATATGATGGGAACGCTGCTGTGTGACACTAAAAAACAACCAGGTGCTGCATTCAGGTTCCTCTGATGAGGACAAATGGAGGAGTTGTTGTGTAAGAACAAAGTAATCGTATCACAATCCTACCTTCCATGACTCACTTAATAAAATGCTTTTAATTTAATCAGCCTGATTAACATGCATTGTGTAATTTGATTGAACCACTGGAAGAGTTGTTAGCTGGTGGAGTTTTAAGCGTCGCTGAGATTCTGCTGCGTTTGTTTCCGGCCTCGCTCACTGTCCTCTTCCTAATGCGGCGGCTTTTAAACTGTCACATCTGATCAGGGGGCAGCTGCCGTGCCAAGTGGGTGCTGTTGGAGACCATGTGTGTGTGTGTGTGTGTGTGTGTGTGTGGCTCTCCAGTGAAACAAGTTCATAACTTTGTCACATCTAATTCAAAGGCCAAGGCTGGAGAGGTGTGTTCTGACCTTGTCCACCACACTTACAGCACAGGGGGTCAGAGGTCAGGGTCCTTTGAGTTAGGGACCCACTACAGGGCACTCGGGCAGGATGCATCCTAGAACACAGGGAGTTTTAACTTTTGGTCCTCCGCCCACTGGGCCTCAAACCCAACCTCTGCAAACAAGCTGATAAAAGCCTGGCCTGGAGTGCGCATGATGGCGATATCTCGGTGCTGCACGCTCGAACGCACCCACTAGACCTTTGGTGCCATTAAACCGACGGTGCCTCACTGGAACATGTGGACGCTCTTAAAAATGTTACTGGTATTTACAGATGCTGCTGCTGCGTTTCGAGTGGGCGGGCTGGTGTGCGCTTCATACCCATCTGACACAGTCTATCCAAAGACGCATAACGCATCAGCACCGAAAAAACCCACGCGTCCCGCCTCCCGATAGAAACCACTTCATATCAGTTAACCCTTAAGGCACACTGCGTTATTACGCACTCATTAAAATGCAGCCCCCCCCCCATCATCCTCCGCCTCCTCCTCCCCACGTTTACGCATATGCCTTGTGGGCTGTCATGGGCTATTATTGGGATGTTTGGAATGCACTCCCTTCTCTCGCCTA
Source organism: Acanthopagrus latus (assembly GCF_904848185.1). NCBI lineage: Eukaryota > Metazoa > Chordata > Actinopteri > Spariformes > Sparidae > Acanthopagrus > Acanthopagrus latus. The sequence goes on from NC_051061.1 coordinate 20,137,945, forward strand.
CCGTTTATTCCCGACACAATTTCCGATGGACGTGTTTGTGGTCCCGTGGAAGGAGGATGGCCAAGACATCCGAGACTTTTTCAGTCCTGGTCGGTCGCTCGTATCCACGGCGTCGGAGCGCTCCATGTGCCGGTGGTGATGCCGGTCGGTGTCGGAGTAGCCCCGGTGTTTGATTTTGATCGGGGTCCGGGGCTGCCTCCAAAGATGCTGCGGCGGCTTCAGAGTCGCCTGTCCTTCCCGGGGAACCGGGAGCGACAGGGACAGGCTCTTCTTCGAGCATGGTGGTGGTTCCATCATAGTGCAAAAAAATCAAATTCAAGATCCCCTTTGAACTTATTGATTAAATAATATGGCTGTTTTCTTTTATTCCAAGCACAAAACAAAACGTCTCATGTCCCTCTCTGCCACTTGATCTCTGAGCGAACAAATCAAAGTGACCAAGTCCAGCACAGCCCCGATCTGAATCTCCTCTTCTGAATAACATCAAAAACTGTCACAGTGGTGATCTGACAAGTCGTCCAAAAATCATTAATCTCATTGTTTTCAGTGGTGATCAGTTTGAGTTCAGCCCAGAATCTCCGCACTGCCGCGATCCTCACCAGTCCTGTCTTTTGGTGATGAGACACCGGTCCTGCTGCTTCCCCTGAAGTTTGACGCCTCGTCGCCCATGGCGCACAACCGGATGACTGTATTTATTTTAGAGAATTTATTGCTTTTTATCAGCCACTTATTGCAGAGGCACACAGATCGCCGGCGCTGGCTTCAGTGTCTGTCTGTGTGTGCGCGGTGTGTGCTATTATTGCTGCCTGTATGTCTCTCAGCTGAGCTGAAATTTCCAAGCAATTTCCATAAAAGTACTCAGTCTGTCACGGTTCATGTGGAGCTACGGCGTCTCTGCGCGCACATACAACGCAGAAGTCTCCAGTAATCCCTCCATGGAGATGTTGGAGCCAATAATTTTCAGTTCGATATTAAATTGGACTCAGTAAGCATCCCTTCTCAATAAATCAGGATGGTGTGAAGAATGGCTGGACATGTCCCAAAAAAAAACAAACAAACAAAAAAAAGAGGAAGAAAAAAAAACACATGCGATCCTCTTTGTCCTTTGCTGTCCACAGTCTCTTCTTCTTCAGGTTTGGTTTTGTCAGAAGCATCATAAAAGGACACAAATGGATAATTGCGGAGGTTCACTCATCCTGTTCAGTGCGGGCCATTATCTTCTTCCCATCCTCATATTTACTGGAGTTCGACGACAAACATTGGCTCCACCACAGCGCGCTCCCTCTCTCTCTCTCTCTCCCTCTCTCTCTCCCTCCCTCCCTCTCTCTCTCTCTCTCTCTCTCTCTCTCTCTCCCTCCCTCTCTCTCTCTCTCTCTCCCTCCTTCAGTCTCTCTCACTCTCTCTCTCTCTCTCTCTCTCTCCCTCCCTCCCTCTCTCTCTCTCTCTCTCTCTCTCTCTCTCTCTCCCTCCCTCTCTCTCTCTCTCTCTCCCTCCTTCAGTCTCTCTCACTCTCTCTCTCTCTCTCTCTCTCTCTCTCCCTCCCTCAGTCTCTCTCCCTCTCTCTCTCTCTCTCTCCCTCTCTCTCTCTCTCTCTGTCTCGCTCCCTCAGTCTCTTTCTCTCTCCCTCGCTCCCTCTCTCTCTCTCTCTCACCCCTCCTTAGTCTCTCCCTCTCTCTCTCTCTCCCCCCTATAAGTCTCTCTCTCTCTCTGCCACTCTCTCCTCCCTCTCTCTCCCCCCCCAGGTCTCTCTCTCTCTCTCTCTCTCTCTCTCTCCTCCCTCTCTCTGACACTCTCTCCTCCCTCTCTCTCCCTCTCTCTCTCTCTCCTCCCTCTCTCTGACACTCTCTCCTCCCTCTCTCTCCCTCTCTCTCTCTCCTCCCTCTCTCTGACACTCTCTCCTCCCTCTCTCTCCTCCCTCTCTCTCTCTCTCTCTCTCTGCCACTCTCTCCTCCCTCTCTCTCCCCCAGCATGTCCACTCTCTCTATATGGTGGCTGGGTGGTTGTTCTCCTCAGTGATTTGTCAGCACTGGAGGGTTTGGAACCTTTCATGCGCTCATCCATTATGTCTTGCCCCTCGTGCGTGCCTGCGTGCGCTCACTGCGCATTTCCTTGACAGAAAACAAACACAACCAATTGCTCAAATGATGTCAGCTCGGGAAAAGAGGCTTACACGATCAGACGTGGCATGTTAAAATGCCACTGTGTATCATTTTACCTATTTGTCGCTGACAGTTGTCACTTTGGCTCATGGGATCCCAGCTTGAGGAGCACATGCCGGCCCCCCTGCGGTGAGACCTTCAGGCCTCCCCGCAATCCTGCATCCGGCATCCTTAGATGAGGAACAAAAGTAAAAACTCTCCTGTTGCTTCAGGAGCACTCACATTGTTGGGCAAAAGGTCTTATTCCCATCAGGGCCACCGCAGCTAATGGTGCTGTGAAACACTTTGGGCGACAGCGTCCGACTGATGACATTCATGACACCGTGCTGACTTCTGTCGGTCTGAGATCAATACTGGAGCCCGAGCGATACTTGATATTTCGTGGCGATGCTGATGCCTATATTAGGATCTTTTCTTGTCACAATAAGTGCTATTGTCTAAAATGGCATCAGTGCACTAAAACAATAAGCCTCACTTGGATTTTAGTGATCATAAATTATCTCAGGCATCTTTTCTTGCTTTGTGTTATGTCAAGTTTCATATTGGCGCAAAATCGTCTGAGCGTATCGGCCGACCCGGCTAATCAATACCTGCCTCAGCACTTAGGTAGGTCTTACATGATCTGCAGTGCGTTATCAATGATGCAAAATCCAATTTGACTTTGGGAGAGGGAGATATCATTATCATGAGATCTGGTATGTGCAAAAAAAAAAATCTTGCAGTGACTTGAAATATACACACAACAATGTAACTTTGACAAAAATAAGGGCAGACATCAAGTCAAGTCAAGTCAGTTTTGTTTATAAAGCCAGAAAATCACAGAACGCGACGCCTCGGGGGGCTTTTCAGTCTGTACAGTGTTCGACACCCTCCGTCCTCAGCGCCAGCCGGGAAAAACGCTCTCCTTAAAAACCTCTGAAGTCAAATGCTCCGTGTCACTCTGATGATGATTTAACAAGCAAGACTCAAGATCAAGTTGATTTATGTTCCATTTTAACTTGAATGGGAATTTCTGTTTGGTAAACAGGCGAGAAACGTGGACCGCTATGATCTTTTGACTGCTGTTTAATTCTGCATGTCACTTGCTTTCCCAAATATACAGTCTGTGGGTTTTGTTTTTCAAAATTTTTTGATGTTTTATTTTTTTTTGACAGCATTTAAACCAAACTGTAAAAAAAAACAAAAAAAAACAAAACAGAGTTGTTTGTGAATTCTTGCAATTAAATCAGGCTCCATGTTGATTATAGATGTCAAACACCGGAGTCAAGCTGTAATCAGGGTGCAGCTGAGGTCTAGACGGTGTTTATTTCACTGAGGTGCTCCGCCGGTGTCAGCAGATGTGTCAGCCTTTTTTTTTTTTGTCCTCAGTGCAGAGCAGCGTTGTAAAATGTGGCCAAAAGTCAAAACTTGAGTAACAGTAAAGATAAAATATTTAGTGAAAGGGAAAGTCAGCAAGATTCCACAAAAACTACTGAACATATCTCCACAAAACTCAGACGGAGGACGGGTCTCTGCGCAGGACAGACCCAGTCAGCTTTCGGTGTGGATCCGGGTGAAGGGACGGATCCAGGATTTTATTTGTTAGTTTCCTAAATGCATTGATCTAAATAAAATCAGGTGTATTTGGGTGGCAGAAAGTAAAACTGTTGGGTCTTGGCGGAGGTATGCGCTCTGCTGAGTGCCTTTCTGGTTTAAAATGTGCTTCTCTGGCTTTGATACAGCATGCAGAAGGAAAAAATACAAGATTTGCCTGCGAAATGTAGTGGAAGTATAAAGTAGCAGTACTTTAAAACTGCACAGTGCTTGAGTAAATGTGCTTAGTTACATTCCATCAAAGCAGCTGGTTATGGCCGGCCTGTGTGAGCGTGCCATGTTTCCTCCTGAAGCATCAGCCCCTTTAGATGGAAAGTAATTTCTAATAAGATGGACGAGGTTCAGGTTTCTCTGAAATCCTTCGTGGCGATGAGTTTTGTTTCTCAGATTTGCCTCATGCTCTGTAACAGGATGAAGCACCTGGCTGAAAGTTCAGGGAGACCTGCACAGTCAGCTGCTGGTCCAGGAAGATTAGCACCAAGACATTTTCCAGCGCACCAGGAAGCACCACGCTGGCTGGACTCTTTCTACTGACCTGGAAGATTCCCTAAGAAGAGCTGCAGGAGGCTGCTGGGAGAACAGGACATGTGGGCTGCTCGGCACGTTGGTGACCCTGACACAGATAAACAGCTGGACAACCGGATGTTTGGATGTTCTGTGAACTTCGGAAAGTCGCTGCTGCTGCTGCTTCTTCTCTTCTCTTCTCTTCTTCCCCTGCCAGTGCCGTGTGAACACTCTCTGGAGTGATGCTCTGAATAATACGTGTGCTGGATTTTCACTGAGGGCCTAAAAAGGTTTGACATCAAACCAGAAAGGTGTCTGAGTGCGAACTGAATCAGAGTGGAAGACTCTCCAGACTTCGAGTTAGGCGCTGTGGAGAGTCTTGGTGGAGGTCTGGTACAGTCCCACCCACTGGCTCCATCCGCTGCTGGCTGGCTGATCTGCAGCTCCAGCCTCAGGCTTCACACCTCCGGCGAGTCGAGCTCATTAGCCCGAGGCCACCAGAGACAAGCTGCGGCTGCCCGCTGTGTGTAGCATGCAGGAGCGGTAGAAGAGCTTTACTGGGGAAACACTGGTGCCACTAAGCATTAACTAAGACCACTGTTTCCTTGGGGTCCCCTGAAAGCATCATCCCCAGAGGTGGTGCCTCCACTCAGATGGATTGAAAATGAAGGGAAGAACGTGACCTGAAAGAAATGTTGAAAGACTTCCCGAGACAGAAAGCACACACGTTCTTTACCTTCTCAACTCCCTCAGACGTCAAAATGTGACCTCACGTCCACGCTCACATATCTCATGCTTTTTTTTTAAGGAGAAACAAGTGAATAACCATAAACAGACACTTTGTCTAAACCAACAATTTTGTTTTCTGGTGTGTAATGAGCGGTGTGGTTTTAGACGTTCAGTCTGGTTTCTATCTATTCTGTAATTACTGGCTTTAGAAATAGACTGACACTCAGTCGAGTTGTTTTTCTCTTGTCCGCATGTTTTTTCACTCCTTTCTGCCTCAGCCTAAATTAAATTCTTATTTTATGCTGTGTTTGTATCCGGTTGGCTGTATTCTAACGTCAGCAGGAGAGAGAGAGAAAAAAAAAACATCCTCTATTTTCTGCCTGATGAGTTTGATATGAACAAATATCACTTTGATTTTAAACTTGATGAAGACGTGTAGTACATGACATTAAACACAAAAACACAATCAACTCGGGCTGCAGCTAATGGTTGCTTTCATTACCGATTTTCATGTTTAATTAGGTAATTGTTTAGTCCATAAACTGTCTCTAAAGAGCTGTGAGTTCCCAGAGCTCAACGTGACGTCTCTAAATTGCTTCTTTTGTCCAACCAGCTGTCCAAATTCCAGGGACTCTCCCTGAATTATCATGAATGAGGAACAAAAGCAGAAAATCCCCACATTTGAGAAGCTGGACTGAGCAAAAAAGTAACACTTTTGCTCGAAAAATGACTGAAATGGTTGGCAATTAATTTTCTTTCAAGGCACTCATCAGTTATTGCTCTTGATGATTGGAATGAATGATGTGAAAGAAAATTAACTGTCTGACTGAAGTGACAGAAAAGTCCTCCAAGTATCAACACTGAAGAACTCGGCATCACACGATATTCCACTGCTGACACTGGATCATGAATCCACTGATCTTTGCGGCAGCCAAGATGAATCTTTGTAAATGTTCACAGGTACACACCGCTGCTCGAAATGCTTTCCACAAAACTCTGAGTGATTTAAACTGGTTGGGAGGGTAGAGAGCAGCAGCAGCAGCAGCACTCTGACTGGAGCTGAGATGCAGGAGCTCCGGCACGTACAGAAGCACTGCAGCATCTCAGGCACAACAGAAAAGCATTAATCATGTTGTCGTCGTGTCTTTAAAAGCCGGTTCAGGCCTAATTTTAGACGTGTTTTCTCAGCTGAATGAAAAAAAGGTAATTGAACTCGCTTTTCTGCTGGTTGCATTCATTTAAAAAAAAAAAAATGTTTTAAATTGGCAAGCTGAAAATGTCAAGTCGTGGAGGGTCTTTGTGTAGCTCATTTATTCCAGGAGTGGAAGAGTCCTGATGTTGATGTGTGTGTCTGATGTACGCTCCAGCATGTCTTGTTTCGATAGCTCCGAGGAATATCTCAGGATGTCTCAGACAGCGCAGGTCGAACAGAATCAGAAACCTAAACTGTGGGCTTCTTTACAGCAGGAAATATCGGGAATGTCAAACTGAATTACGCACGCTGTTTCAGCTGCCGGTGTTTCTGCAGAAAACCACACATCACCTGTCACATTTGCATAAAATCTACAACCTACAGAGCTGAAAAATGAAAGGAATATGTTTTTTTCCTGTTGACCTTGAGACACGTGACGACTCTGTTGGCTTCAGGCGCTCAGTACACACGTGTCTTTAGCTTCATAGTCTGGATGTCGTTTATAGATAAAGTGTGCCGTTATTGTCTTCTTACTTTACTTTTCTGCTACAGCAAACAATACATCTGCAATTGGATTTCAACTTTAAATTATATATTTTCTCCCAGGGCAGCTGTATGAACGTACACTCAATACTGTCTCCTTGAGAGAAAATTGTCAGTTGTCGTAGACGGCCTCAGATAATGAAAAAGCTAGATGCAGAAATAATATGTGGAAATTACCTACTATTCGAACAAATAGTGTACAGTTTAAAAGCTGTCTGGGGTTCAGAGAGAGTTCAGAAAACCCCTTAAAGAGCTCCTGTTTTTTCATCAGGATCACACATTAGAGTATTCTTTCTCTGGGAAACAACGGGCGTTTAAAAGAAAACCATGAATTTTCAATCGAGCAGAATTGCTCTGTGAGGAATCGCTCTCTGAAGGGCAATTTCAGCACAATTAAACATATGATTCAGGAGCTTCATCACAATGCAAAAAAGCACACAAAGACTCCAGGAATCAGTTTTGTTTTTTGTTTTTTTGTTTGTTTTTTTTAATTCTTGCAACCAACAAAAGACGCTTTCTTTCACTCAGTCTCTAAAAAAACCCTGACCAAACATGAAGGGAAAAGTGCCCACACATAGTAGTGCTGTGTTCTGATTTTATAAAATGCCCAGGCTTTTGGTTACACGACCTTCATCTGCACAAAAACCTTGACCAAAGAAGGGAAAAATCAGAAACCGCACAGAGCATGGGAAAAAAAGAATAGTTTTAGTGGAATGCAGACACGTTTTTATCAGATATTTCCATAACATCATTTTAAAACAACATCAGATGAAGCTGGGAGGGAAATTAAATGTTGAGATGATATTTTTCTGTCCGAAGGATTCCTTCTTTTATATTCCCAAAATAAGAAGAAGGTAATAAAAGGGGGTTGTGGTGAGGGATGATGAGATGACCATGGACCACAGGGCGGTCTGGAGCGCTGCATTGTGGTGTGGGGAAAATAAAAGTTCCCCTTGCTTGAGTCAGCGGCACACTTCATTTCATGACCGTCTGATTTATTATGAGCAACCTCAGCAAATGGCTCTCCACGTTATGCATTCATATCGTGAGGAATAATTGAAATGCCAAGCAGTCTGACTTGCTCAGTATGTGTGGATGAGATGGCTGGCTGTGGAAAAGTACCGCGTGTAATTCATTCCTGCCACTTTGATGATATTGCCGGTTGGTAGGAGTGTGTGCGGCGAAGAGTGTGTTTACAAATTCAGCTTAGATTCAAGTTGCGCAGCAAACAGCCCGTCGCAGACGCCAGTGAACCCTGCGTGTCCGACAGAAAGACCATCAGCAGCCCGTCTGGCCTCTGGCCCACACTCAGGCTGCACATGGGCCACCAGGGAATTCTGGGAAATGGATCCACTCTCTGCCCGCGCAAGGCCAAGAAGTAGTAATCCACACCTCTTTCCTGACAGTGAGCAATAAGTGTGTGTGTCTGTGTGTGTGTTGACACTGAGGGTGTGTGTGTGTGCGTGCGTGCGTGTGTGTGTGTGTGTGTGTGTGTGTGTGTGTGTGTGTGTGTGCGTGCGTGAGTGTGTGTGTGTGTGTGTGTGTGTGTGTGTGTGTGTGTGTGTGTGTGTGTGTGTGTGCGTGCGTGTGTGTGTGTGAGATATAGGCATGTTCAGACACTGTTGAGCTGCAGTAATATGTAACAGTGTCTCAGCGGGCTATCAGGTCATTTATATGAAGTGTTGAAAGGATTCCTGAAATAACTTGAGTTTGTCTTTTTTTTTTGCTCTGTGGAGGTGCAGCAGGTGGGGGCGGACTGTCCTTCTGTCCACGCTGCGTGCATGTGTGTGTAAACACTCGCACACACTCATGCTGATTCAAAGCTGAGATGTTTGAGCGGCGCTGCAGAAAAAAAAAACCTCCACACGGTGAGCAACATTCAGAAGTGACTCCGGGACGAGCTCACAAGCAGCCGCCGCTCGCCAACTTACTTTCACCAACGTACGCTGTATTGCTGAAAGTATTCGCTTAGCTAATACAGCTGGAATAACAGCTTCAACTCTTCTGGGAAGGATTTCCACAAGGTTTAGGAGTGTGTTTATGGGAATTTTTGACCATTCTTCCAGGCTCACAGTCTCCCCTTTAATTCATCCCAAAGGTGTCCTATCAGGTGTGCAGGCCCGTCAAGTTCATCCACACCAAACTCTCTCATCCACGTCTTTATGGACCTTTCTTTGTGCACTGGTGCACAGTCATGCTGGAACAGGAAGTGGCCATCGCCAAACTGTTCCCACAAAGTTGGAGCATGGAATTGTCCAACATCTCTTGGGATGCTGAAGCATTCGGAGTTCTTTTCACTGGAACGAAGGGGCCAAGCCCAGCTGCTGAAAAACAACCCAACATTATCCCCCCTTCACCAAACGTTACACTTGGCACAGTGCAGTCAGACAAGTACTGTTCTCCAGCAGTCTCATCCATCAGATTGCCATATGGAGAAACACGATTCATCACTCCAGAGAACGCGTCTCCACTGCTGTAGAGTCCAGTAGTGGCGTGCTTTACACCACTGCATCCAACACTTTGCATTGCACTTGCTGATGTATGGCTTGGATGCAGCTGCTCAGCCATGGAAACCCATTTCATGACGCTCTCTACTCACTGTTCTTGAGCTAATCTGAAGGCCACGTGAAGTTTGGAGGTCTGTAGCGACTGACTCTGCAGCGACCTCTGCGCCTCAGCATCCGCTGGCAACGCTCCTTCATTTTACGTGGCCTTCCACTTAGTGGCTGAGTTGCTGTCGTTCCCAGTCACTTCCACTTTCTTATAATACCACTGACAGTTGACTGTGGAATATTTAGGAGCGAGGAAATTTCACTACTGGACTTGTTGCACAGGCAGCATCCTATCACAGAACCACGCTGGAAATCACTGAGCTCCTGAGAGCGACCCATTCTTTTGTAAAAGTTTATAGAAACAGTCTGCATGCCAAGGTGCTGCTTTTATACACCTGTGGCCATGGAGGTGACTGGAACACCTGATTTCAATTAGTTGGATGGGTGAGTTGGCAAAATAGTGTATGTCCTTGTTTTCTCCAAACCAGTCAGATCTCACTGGAAAGCATTTAGTGTTGCATCAGTGGAGTTGTGGGGAGGTTTCACTTCAGGGGCAATGAGACCTCAAATGACGTGATAAATAGATTGAGAGGTTTCAGTAGCACTCTGTATCAAAGTCCTTGTAATGAGCATTAGTGTCCTAATGACATTGTTGAGCTGTAATGGCAAGTGGAGATGGAAATCACAGCGTCTGAACGACCACATTGTTGTTTTTCTGCTTCATACGTGCTCCTGCAAAATGCTCCAGTAGTCACTAGTATGCAACACAGCAACACGTTACAGACCAACAGCATCAGCTGTGCAAATTAAAGGCCTTAAACAATCAATCAGTCATTTTTATAATCTTATCAAGTTTGTATATTCAAATAAATCTTTGCTGATTTAGAAATATGAATTAGAAACATGTATTTTGTTTTACAGCTGGTCATTATCCTGACAGTTCTATTGGTCATGTAGGTAATAAAGCCCTTAAAAGTACTTAATAATAAAAACATTAATTAACATTAACAAGATTATGTAACATGTATTGTTATAAGACATTCATAGGCGCTCATAAGACGCTCGTCAACATTTCATAGTCACCTGATAATGTTAATACAAACCTTATTGAGTTTCTTATAATTGTTCGAATTTAAGTAACTTACCTTTTATTTCATTGTTAAATTTTTCTGAAGCTTTTACAGTTTCTTATCCATTTATTTGCGGTTAAAAAGGCATTTATTAACAGTTAAAGTGGAATTTTTGTAACAGAGCAACAAAGCACGAAAACAACCGTAAGGATTTCAGTTTGACTTAAAAACCCTGATGTCAGTGCTGTGAGAAGGCAGAGTGAAAAAAAAAAAAAAGGCCCGGTCGGTTTCATTCCTTCCTTTCTGACCTGGTAGAAAGAATGTCTGTTTTAAACATCTGTAGCGGGGGGACACTTATGAACGGAGGAACAGACTTTGACAACACTGGCGCGCTCTCCTTCGAGTGAGAGTCCGTCTGTTCGCTCTTGTTTTACCTCCATTTCTATCCCTTTCTATTGCCTCCTCTATCAGTTCACTTTCCCACAGTGGTTCCAGTTGTTCCACCGTCACCTGGGTGGAGTGACCGGGGACAACGATGCCTCTTACTGTTTTTGGTTGCGCAAAGGCAGACGCACTACCTTTGTGCCATCATTTTTGATTTTTCCGGGAGAAAATAATACATTTATAGATGTTGTATTATTAGATAACGTTACTTACAAGGACCTTGATACAGAGTGTTGCTGATTTCAGTAAATTTTGGGTTGATAGCAGGTTCTGATCCTGTGTTTTGAATTTCGATGGCTACACTTGGGTTTATTAACGGTGTGTCTGCGTGACGCCGTGTTGGTGTTTTTCCTAGAGCATCATAATCTATGTTGTTCAAGCACCATTCAATTCAATTTAGAATACCTAATTTGTCCCTTGGGGGCAATTAAAGGAAAGGACCGTGATTTCAACATATGAAAAGATGAAAGGTCTGCGTGTGCAGTAAGCTGTTGTGGCTGAACCGCTGAAGCACAGCACAGCAATCTCTCTGAGTTTCTGTATCCCCTTTGGAATACATTACTGTATATATTAATATCTCAGGTTTCTTTGCAGCTCTCTGTTGCTGTCTGATGCGGTTGAGGCAACAGAAGCATTTGGTTTGGTTTGGAAAAGTATTGGTTGGGTTAAAATGGACCCTTCCTTTCTACCATGTGCATGTCTTTTTTCCAGAGTTGCACGGTTGTTGGTATTTTTTATCTCTTAGGTATAAAGATTGTACCTTTAAAGCCATTTTGTTTTCAAAATAGTAAAGCTTTAACCTTCCTATAGGTGCTTTTGCTATATGCAAAGAGCTCAATGAAAAACTTCAATTCTTAGATTAAGAACAGAGAGAGAGAGAAAAAAAAAAAAACAGAGAAGGGAATGGTCAGAGATAAAGTGTTCTCGCAATAGCTCATAATTCAATAGTGATCGTGTCTTGGCAGAAGAAGAAATAAGAGCTGCACTTCCAGATAAAAGTGTGCTAATGCTCAGGAGGACGACACAGGACAGGGGATATGATTCAGCGGGGCAGAGGAGGACAAGACGTACTTATGGGAGAGATGAGTTTTCGGGGTGTACAGTGAAAAGATTTCGGGACTCTCCGCCTGATAGATCAGAGTAAAAACCAGGTTCGTCTCACTGCTGCAGTCTGGATTACATCAGCGAGCTGGAGATGTTTAGTAAATATTCAAGACTGGATGCACCTCCAGCCAGAAAACAGCTCTGGCTGCACAGCTTACAAGGAAACATTTGGTTTGTTGTTGAGAGCATCAGAGCAGCAACACTGCTTTTTATTTCCCACCAACAGATATTGTTATCTCACTCTGCGGAGCCACAGTGATATACAGTTACACGGAGGATTGACTGGAAAAGATGAAAATGAAGACTGCAACAATACCCAAGCTTATTTCAGGGGGGATAAGGGGACATGTTCTGGCTTGGAATTTAAATCCCTGCTATAATATAATCTTGTTTGGGCGCATAAGCAGGGGCAGCGTTCAAGCTCAGCGGCTTCCCCGTCCTGTGAATTAAGCGAAAGGCAGACTGGTGGATTTCTCCCGGGCTAGCGAGATGTGCTACTGTTTTATAGACTGTTTGTCACTGGGGGGAGTGGGCTGCTTTCTATGACTAATCCTGCTATAAACAGCTCTTGTCACATTCCCTATTTGGTTCCACTTTGCTGCTCATATACTGAATTAAAGCTGTAATAAATCATCGCACACGTGAATTTAGCGTGTTTTACACGTAGATGTAGGTGAATCTGTATATTTAAACGCACTCGTTTCTATTCTACACACACGAGAGGCACAGTTTTAGTTCCACAGCAGACGCAAACGGACAGAAAATAGAACTTTTTCTTCATTTATGTGGTTCGAATTTGTGATAAATGATGCTGCAGTGATCCATCTTCAAAGCTCTTCCTCCTTCCGTCTCCGTATTTGGGAGGAAAAAAAAAATCGCAGGTTTCAGCAGCATTCACCAGCAACTGTGCAGGGTGACTGTGTGGGTGGGAATATGAAAGGCAGAAATCTAAATGTGTCTGACACAGCGTCCACCGAGCCTCGGTGGATCCCTCTGAGAACTCTGGGTAGACTGGCTGCAGGTATGAGAACATATTTCAGGTGTGCCTGAAGCATTACAGACAAATATTACAGAAATAGACCCGGCGGCTGGGAGAAACACATTAATATAATGCCAGCAGGTTTAAAAAAAAATAACCCAATGTTCTCATTTCCATTGTCCTTTACAGAGTGGTGGAATTTTCCACAGTTGTGTCTCACGACATACCCAAACATGAAGTAATTCTCTTTTTTGCTGGCTGGGAGATGTCAGGGACGGTGTTAAAAAGGGAGGGTTTTGTGACCGATGTGATGCAGCTGTGTTTCTGCCCATCAGGGGAAAGCTCCATCAGCAGCTCGGCTCCTTGAGGCTCGGCGGGACCACAAGAATAACAGCTAATCAAAACCTTTCACCGTGATGGCTGCTGAGAGGAAGATGAGCTCTCTTCACTGCCTCTTACCCCCTGGCATCTCAGTCTGAAGGGTGAGGGACGGTAATACAAAGGGCTTAGACCTGCCACACGGCCAATCATCTGGGCAGATGACTTTGAAACTCAATTTCTGCCTGATAAGAGCTCAATTGACCCGTCATCACCGTCGGGCTCTGCTGAACAGAGAGGCTGAACAGACTGACCCAAGTTTGTTTTAACATAGTTTTAAGGTATTGATTTTTAAGGTGCTGAATTTGATTTTTAATTAAATATTACTGTCAGCCGCCTCTGTATACAGACTTATCAGAGTGAAAGGTGTTTTCACGCCCTTCTCAGTTTGACAATGTTTTTATTCTTCGAGAAACCTGTTGTCAGCCGACAGAGCTGATAACCGACTGACTGAGTTTGTTGTGAAATAATTTTTAATTCAGGCAAATCATCCGCTCAGCAAGAACCCACTTAACATTCACACAGGTCACATCCATAGCAACGCCACGCTGATAAGAGTCTGGGGCTCGTGGCATCTGTCCAAAAACATCTTGTAGCTGAAGCACAAAGGGGAAGAGTCGTACGTGGCCACTGAGGAGGCACGGTTGATTATTATCAGGCATGAAATTCATCAGGAAACACTTTTTGCACGGTAATTGTCAGCCTCCAACAAAAGGAGAGATCTGGAGGTCAAGATTGGACTTTTATTAGCAGATACTTGGATGCTTCCTCCCTTGTTTGATTCATGTTTTCTCCCTGCCGTTCCTCAACATCGGTCTGAAATGTGGACGAGGGCTGTTTCTGTGTGGTTAGTGATCCAGGAGAGCAAAACATCAGCTGGCCGTGCATGTCAGTCGATTGGAAAGACGTGAATAACTTGCTCTCATTAGTGATATAATGAGCTGCAATGTGATATAACCACCGCTGTGTGCCTCTAAATGTTGCCTCAAGCGTCACAGAAGGTTTACCTTTTCTACATGTCAGCAGCAAAGATACGACTTAAACGTTTCAGCACGTGAAGATCACTTGCATCACCCTGCTCTCAACCACACGTACAGATTTGATTGGGCTCTTTACTCAATAGTTTTACTTTTTAAAGTGATCATTTTTAAAATGGTTTAAAACAAGTCCCCATCTACTTTGTTGTCTTTTTACCCAAATGACTGAACTTTCATTCTGAGGTGAACTTTTCCTTTAAAGTGTCGGACAAAAGAGCCTGTCCCAAGGAACCAGTTCAATGATAATGGTAAAATACATCATGTCATATTAACCCCAAAAACAAAATGCAGGTATCAGTGAACTACAGCTTGTGTTTTGTTTTTAAATGATGACTTTACAATCAGGTGAGTTTAAATAACATTTACTTGCTCACGTCACACACATACAGAGACAACCATGGCGGTACAGATGAGAAGATAGCAGTCGATCAAAAAAATAAAAATAATTAAAATGGATGATGGTCAAACAGTACAGCTGCATCTCTAAGTCTATACACAACATGAGCAGTCTGCTGTGGCGCCACTCTCATCACATCAGCTTTCAAAAACATACAGGCAAACAACAAAAAAACATGAGAGAGAGAGAAGCAGCAAATTCATTCAAAACACCAGACCAGAGGCAGGTATGAGGAAAAGAAGAAAACAAAAGATTCGGACTCCGAAAAATGATCAAGCTTAAACTATATACACAGCAAATAAACACAGAAATGGTAAATGTAGATGGAAGCCAACACAGGGCAGGATGATATTCACAGAGAACACTGTTAAGGCTCGAGTGTAGCTGCATTTCCTAGCAGAAGTCAGAGGTAATGGGTTTTCACAATCAAACTGTCAACCAGATAATTATTCAAAAAAAAAAAAAAAACACAACATAGACAGTCATGTCACTGACCAATCACCTGCCACGAGCTTCCATTAGCACCCCCAGACAGATTTAACTCCCACCAGTACTGGAAAAACTGAGGACAGGCCGCGTCCATCCCTCCAGCTGCCGTCTACTCATCGAGAGAAGTCAAGCCTCTGAGAGAAGAGAGATGGTTAATGTTCCCGTATTCACCATCTGCTGGCAGCTTGAGAGACGGCACGCAGCACATGTCCACCGCCCGCCCGCACCCACCCAACGCAACCATCGAGGTGTTGTGTTTAGACTCAAGACATTCAAAAATTGACACAGAACTTCACATAAACACAGAAAATATTCAACTCATGGACAATATGAGTGAGAGAAGACATAATGGCATCTTATACAGAGGTGAGAACAGGTGAGGGCTGTGACCTGTGCCCTCCAAGTGCATCACTCAACAACCAGTGTAGAGAACAGACCGAACAAGCTGGAGGGTGTAGATGACGAGAAAAACAGTATGGCACAGAATGGTAAAAAAAAAGAAAAAAAAAAAGTTTCACCATCATAACACAAACACACACACACACAGGCAGGTACACACAGCTGTCATTGGTGGATGGAAAGCTGAATGTTAACCAATGAGGAGAGGCCTGATCCAGAAATAGAGTCAAACAGCAAAATCTACAACCCTGTGGAAGAGAAAACAAGAAATACCACAACACAGAAACACCATCTCAAACAAACTACTGAACTTCACAAAGATTAAGAAGGCGGTGTTAAAAATAAAAAGTAGCGCCTTTGGAATTAAGCTTGTTTTATACTATGCAAGTCCCTTTGCCTGGAATTGTGGACAGCATCACTGTAGTGAGATGTCAAACATACAAAGCAGCCTGAGGCCGCCACTGAAACCTGGTCAAACTATCTGTAGCTCTGCTGATACACCACACTCAACACAGGAATAATAATAAAAAAAAAATGCTCAAGAGAAAAAAAGACTTCATTTGCTAATTAACCATTTCTTTTCCTCACTGTACAGCTTTTTCAACAGGAAATTAAAATTCAAATAAAAAATAAAGTAAAAACTTAATTTACCAACACACTAAAATCATATATATACACACACAAACAGAAAAAAAAAAAAAAAAAACAACCACCAAAAATTCCCATAGAGTGAAACAACTGTCCAGATGGCAACAGGCTGCACTCCCCAGCGCCCTCCAGGGGTCGATCACAGGAGTACACAAGAGACAAATCCAAGGACCACCAAGCCCAAGTTCATTAGAGGAGACCGGAGGAGGTGCCTTTGTGTCCTGGCTGTTGAAATGCTACTCCTGCAGCGAGAAGCATTCAGCTGCTTCTAGAAAATACGCTTCCTCTTCAGGTAGGAGTCTGCATAATGGCCACCCAGACCCTGAGAGTGCTGGCCCACGTAGCTGCCCTCGGGGCTCGGCTCTGGAGACGGGATCAGGCGGGAGAACACACGCTTGTGGCTACCAATGGGAGTCTGTAATTGGTAAAAAAAAATATAAAAATAAATACAATCAAACTTGATCTATTAGCAGTACATACATATATCAATAGTGAAGACTGAATTAAGTTCCTTACCTTCACTGCATTCCCCAGGCCTGGAGGGTAGTTGGTGTTGTGGCTCACAGGAGGCATTCCCACAGCCTGAGGACAAACAAACAACTCTCAGTTAGCCAGACTTCTTCTGCCGAGGCTCAAGCACTCACACAGCAACATAAATTATTGAACATGGGCTTATTCCTGGAACCTAACCCTCCATTTTTATTTCTTCTCGTCCTACCATGGTGTTTTTTGCACTGACAAGCAATCAATAGTTTGAAACCAAAACAGAGGTGGACTTCAAAAATAAAGTCCACAGCTTCAGTCGTACCCTGTTGAGCTGAGCGTTTGGGGGGCAGCTGTTCCCGGAGGCCTCGGGCCCTGAGCTGAAGTAGGACAGGGGTGGACTGGGAGGGTAACTGTAGGGAGAGAACCTCTCGCTGTAGTCCAGGTGGCGTGAGAGCTGCAGAGACAATCAAGACCACAACTGGTTTACTATCAGACAAAACGCAAATTATTTACCATCATAAAACATTTTTATATATTCCTTTTTATATTTTCTGGCTTTAAGTGTACTGTAATGCAGCCTTTAATGTTATTTTTAAATTAATTTTATCTACTAAAATCAGGGCCCTACCAAATGCTCAATTTTAGTAAAAAAAAAAAAAAATTAAAAAAAATCCTGATTCCTCAAGTGTGAAATATACAAAATACAAAATATACATAACAGAATACTAAAACAGTAAACCTAAATGTGAATTTAATCATTTTGATTGGTGCATATCGGTTAACATACGTTGACACCAATATATTTGTTGCCATTGGCTAATATCTCCGGATAATAACAGGCTACCTGATATATCGGTCAGGCTCCATCTAAAACTGTGATATTTCATCAAATCACTTCATTCTACATGTCTCAATTTTACAGTTTGCTCAATCCACAGCCTGCCTGTAAAAAAAAACAAATCCTGTGCTCTTCTGGGCAACAGGAAAGCCAGAAATGACTGGTTGGGTGGAGCTTTTGCATAACCACGATTCAGTGAGTCAAGATGAACTGCGTGAGGGGGAGGCAGGTGCCAGGAAGAGATCGCAAGAGGGTTTCAAAGTTAAAACACTAATATAATGAAAATATTGATGCCTGGCACCAGTGTTTCAGTAATGCATCACAAGAGGAAGTGATACAATATGTTGGTGCATCGATCTCTTCTCCTACCACTGATGCTTACACAGTCTCGAAATGGTTGACTTAACACTACCTGCTGACCGAATCCTGCCAAGGCCCCGGTATCGAGGTTCTCCTGCTGTTCATACAAGTGGGACAAGGGATCCTGAGGAGAAACACCAGACAGGATCACATCATACAGCCTACTGAATCACAGCTGCATTGTAAATTAATCAGGTCGCCATCTAGTTGGGCAGAACTAATCAAAAGGATCAAACTTAAACAAAAAATAAATAAATAAACAAATAAAACATCTTTCTACAGACAAAGCAGTGGATATCTGGTGGTTACCTGGTGAAGTGGAGGATATTCTGGGCTGTAGGAGTCCTGGTAGCGCAGGTTGTAGTTTGGCTGTATGCTCTGGTGAGTGTGCTGGTTGGACACATTGCTTAGTGTTGGCCTCTTCCTATAGGGGTGAGGCCTGCAGCTCCCTGCAGAAGAATTAAGTAGACAGACATCACATGCTGGAATACATTTACTTAAGTGGATGCAGCAAACGAAAACAGAATGTCAAGTAGGAAAATTAGAACCCCGCAGTGCAAACACAGCATCTTACCTGAGGGAAAAACATTGTTGACATTGAGGAAGGCACCCTGAGGAAGGTTCACATCTTTGGGGGGATCTCCTAGTATGGATACCTGGCAGGAGGGGAAAAGGTGACTCACTTTTGCCATCGGAGAGAAGAAACTCATTTACACTTTGGTAGAAAGGCTGCACAGGAGTAACGCAGGCAGAAAGCATATTATGCAAATTACATGGGGACTCACCCCTTGTGCGGTGAGGCCATCTGCCCCCATCATGCTGCCCATCAGGGGCATGGAGATGCCCTGCAGGGTGGGAGAGGAAGTCTGGGGGAAGGAGCACGCTGCTGTGGGAGACTCCTGCTCTCTTGCCAGGGATCTGCCAAGTGGCACCGGCTTTAGGGGGTTTAGAGGATCCGTCTGAAGGCCGAGACCTGGGACGACACCACCTAGGGGAATAAGATGGAGGCATGTTTGTAAATTACACAATTTATCAAATATTTAATCCAATTTGCTACATGCAAAAAAAAACAAAAAAAAAAAACAAGCACTTTCAAGGTACCTAAACCAAAAAAAGTTATCATCCAAATCCCTACTACAATGAAATGACTATAGATACAGAACACTGTATACACACACACACACACACACTACAGAGGACATGTACGTATGTATTCTGAGAACAGATGGTTGCCCTCATGACGCCTGGTTTAAAGATGGAGCAACTCAAAACAGAAAAGAAAAACATTTTCATTTTGGCGTTCATGTCAGTCAGTCAGTCAATCTAGTCTGCTCATCTGGAACAATGACTACAGACTTAATTTCAGATGTTAAGATTTTTTGATTAAATGAGTGGGTATGTAGATAAAAACGCGGGATTATGTTGAAAAATCATATTCGTCACATCAGAGCCATGGTTAAAATTAAAGCTAATTATACAGCTGTGGAGCTCAAACAAAACATTTAGGAAAACCAGGATAAACAAGCAGAGAGGGCTACAGATGTTTTGCGTCATAAGCAAAGCAAAGACATGCAGTTTGTGGCTCGAGGAGCTACGGCTGGAGCGGGCGGATGCCAAACCTTGGGGCAGGTCTCCGAGCAGATGGACTCCCTGCTGGCCAGGCAGAGTGGCCAGAGGATTCTCCCCAATGAGTCCTGCCTGCTGGCCAAAAACAGAGAGCAGAGTTCAGAGTCACAAGAGGGTCACACAGCCGGCGTCGACACTCGAGCAGCGAAAGACTGCAGAACAACACGAGCACACTTAATTAAGGCTTACTCACCACGTATGAAATTACGTCCTTACAGAGCACTTTTTTTTTTGTGCACAATGGAGTAGCGCACCTACCACATCACTCAGCACCACTCAAAAGTACACTCCACACACGCACACAAAAACAAAACTCACCCTTTCCTTACCTACCCTGGCATTGGGTTTTGTTTTTTTTTTTTATTTTTTAAATCACCAATCACAGAAAAAAAAAAGTGACCACATCACACACTGACAGCCAAAACACAAAGATCACTCACACAAGGCACGAGAGGGTTTTCTTTATTGTGCAGCACCTGAGCCCAAAGGAGATGATTTCCCAGAAAGGCTTGCTAATGGTTAATAGGGAAAGAGCAGAGAGTAGGGGGGGGGAAGTGTGTGTGAGTAGAAGAGGATGAATCAAAAAACAGGCTGGGTGGTAAAGAGGCATGAGCCAAGGAAAAAAAGGCAGAAAAGGTGGTGGTACCTGCTGGGCCTTGGCCTGGTTCTGAAGGAGCATCTGGAGCAGGGCGGCAGAGAGGGCGGGGTTGGCCAGCAGGGGCACTGTGGGGGCTGCCCCGAGGAGGCCTGCACACAAAGAGAACATCAAGATCCACAGCACCAGAACAAATCTTACATTTAAGCCATTAAGAGCTGGGGAGAGCCTCCTCACCTTGTTTGTGTCCCTGTGACAGTGGGTTGAACAGCATCTTGAGGGTGGCGGGGTTGTTGAGGCCTGTAAGTATCTGCATGGCCGTGGGATCAGGGAGGAGACCTTTACCCCTATTCACCGCCTTGTAGGGAGAGGCGACAAGACAGCCAATCAGCACAAGTGCAAGTGACAAATTAAATCGTGAATGAAGTGTATCAGGTTGACTTAAGTACCATGGTTTGAGCAGCAATCAGCGCAGCCAACATGCTTCTTCCAGGAGGGCCAGGGGCACAGAAGGACACCCTTATGTGTGTCCCACCCAACAGCCTGCCATCGGTGAGTCGCTGTGCCTCTTCGGCCGTCTCAGCTGTGGCAAACTCCAACACCGCAAACCGGCGAAAACTTCCGTCTTGTCCCTGAGCCAACTGCAGAGAGGAAAAAAGAAAGGAAAAAAAACAAAAAAAAAAACACAAAAAAAAACACAGCTGTTCAAGTCACAAAGATGCACAATTACCGGAGTTCTGTTGCCAATAAATGCAGCACACAGACACATGGTCTCTGTGGTCATGGCTGCCTGGTTATAGGTCTGTGGTTACACGCTGGATGTTCAGCACACCAGAGCAGCAGTCTTTAGTCGATCAGTAGAAAATTAGTTGTCACCTATTTTGGGAATTGATTAAATAATTTGATGTGCCAGAAATGTCGAACATTTGTTGGTCCTAGATTTATTTATTTATTTATTTATTTATTTATTTATTTATTTATTTAACAGGATTTCCTGTTTTTTCATGTCGTTCATGAGGAGTCTTTGCTTCTTTAGTCTGACCAACAGTCCAAAACCAAATGTGCAGATTGCACCTTGTGAAAAAAATGCTCATCACAATTTCTCAGAACCCAATTTTGACATTGCATGCATTTATGTATTTTATGGATGAAATGATTAATTGTGAAAATAATCTGCAGATTAAACAATAATGAAAATAACTGACTGCCTCACCGCACACGTGAGCAAAACATCTAGAAGCACGTTTATGTTGTAAATACCCTGAAATGTACCAGAATCTCAGCTCAAAGCAAATTAAAAGTGATACTGATAATCTCCCAAAAAAAAGAAGTTTTGTTTATTAGTAACAGTGATTCCTCCAACAGGTGGCAGGTAGGAAACTCTGTAGCACTGACAGGTTCTCACATAGCAGCCTCTCATTTAAGCCTCAGGTAATTAACACTTCCTCCATGTTCTAAAAATTAAATGTGTAATTTTTGGAAAGTCTTTGGGTGTAACAGAGGACTGAAACTCACAGAGAGTTTGGCAAACTTAACTTTACCAACAGCTTTATATTCCCCCTGAGAAAAGCTCCAGATCAAAACTGAAAACTTTGTATAAAAAAAAAAAAACAAAAACAAAAAAAAACAAACACTAAATCTCATGTTTACAATTACTAATAGATAAGTACCATTCTGCTGACCATATTGCCTTTAAATGCCCTTTACTCACCATCAGTCACTAGATGTGGCTTCATGATTTAATAGAACCAGGTTTCAACATTTCATAAGCGGGCCAGTTCTATCTTGTTAAATCTAGTGCTGGGAAACTACAAAGTTTCCATTAAATCATCACATGAGCCGTAATCATCGCTGCCTTTTGCCACAATTGCTTAAAAACCCTGGAACCAGCAGAAACATACCACCATGCGTGCTGTGCTAAAAGGACATCCCTCTCTCTCATTCCAGAAAAGCCGACTGAATGACACCACCTGGGGATGTCAGGTGGTCATCACCATAGAAACCAGCAATGCTCATCGCTATAGAAACTTTGAGTGGCCACAGGAAAACTGGGGTAAAGGTGAAAGGTACTGAAAAATCAAATATGGAGAGCAGTTTCTGCCATCTGTAAACCTTCAGTGTCAATACTGCTATCTAACAATAAGGCAGACATGGCAGCACGAACCTGGCACCATGAACCTGGCAACGTGAACCTGGCAACGGCCAGAGCAAATCAAACATGAGCTCGCAGATTCCCAGGCTGTGCAACACACACACAGTCACCAATATCAAAAAGCTCTCTGAAGTCTGGTTAGTATGGCCTTGCATAGCATAAATCAACAGTGTCTACACACAGACATTGTGTTTACAAAGAGCTGTGACTACAGCTGGGAGGTTGTATTCTGCTTGGAAGTCGGTGCTCAAAGAAAAGCACCATAAGGCTGAAAATAATGAGTGGTTTCAAAATCCATTAATTGGCAAGTATTTTTTCAATGAATCCTTTGATCGGCTGAAGAAAACTAACTGGAAAATACTGTCTGACCTACAGTCAAAATGTTTTAAAATAAATCAATTTGTCACGATGTCAAACTGACAAGTCAACCTGTGACTTCGGCCTTCAAATAATACTGCAATCTCTTTAGTACACATTATGCATCTTGGTATTTTGGAATTTCTTCAAAATCACTTCTTAAATGTTAAAACTGGCAACAAAGTATCACGATATTTTTGATGATATACCCACATAATACATACTGAGACATTATTGTAAAGATTACTATTGGTTCTAAAATATTAAATACACTAAAAGACTGGCTCAGAATACTTGGCAATTCAGTTTTTGACCGATCAACTAATTAATTAATGGAATATTACAGCTTTAAAGTTACGTTAATTATTCTTGTTTCACATGTGTCTGTGTGGGGCGAATCTAACCTGGCAGAAGACCGGCGCATGGGTGTCAGCCAGGGCGTTGCGGAGGTCTTGGGCTGTCAGCAGGCTCGGGGGCAAGCGGTCCACGCACAGACATTTAGAGTGCAGCAGTGGGTATGTGAGGGAGCCCACCTCAGTCCAGTGGACATACAGCATGCGGGAGCCCAGCTGCTTTCCCAGCAGCTCCGACTTGGCCCGGGCAGCAGAGTCCTTCTTCATGTACTCTACGAAGCCGTAGCCCTTGGAATGCCCCGTGGTGGCGCTGTACACCAGAAAACAGCGCTCCAGGTTACCGAAGGGGCGCACAAGCTCCTCAAACTGCTGCTGGGTGAAAGCACAGGGCAGGTTGGCGATGCACAGCAGAGCATCTGTTGGCTGCAGCTGCACAGAGATCTCCCTGTCCCGCAGCACATGCTGGTGGAAGTCTTTGATGGCACACTGCGCCTGTTCCCCATTCAGCAGCGTCACAAATGCTGAGGGTGGAAGAGAGACCAACACAGTTAAGTGTACAGTGAGGGACTGACAATTGTACAGTCAGCATTCAGAGGAAGATATTTCCATACACTGCAGGTCTCAGGTAGCAAACTTTGGTTGTGACAACATTTCTCCTTCAGCAGGTCTGATAAAAGTCAACACTGGTGGCACAAAGTCACCACAAACCGGCTTTCATGTTCCTGCAATATTTCCCTTACTGAGATTACAATGGTTGTCATAGCAGCTGAAAAGAATCAGAAAGGCACTTCATCTGACTGAGCATCGTGATGATGGCTAAAAAGTCACATCTGGGCCTGAATGTCATCGCACCTGCTTTCAGAATGTAACAATGTGGACGTCTGTTGTTCAAGTGCAGAAAGGTCAAGCGAAAATCCCGTTAGCCATGGTTTTGAAGCCAACTACATTTTGTATGAATGGCCCTTTAAAAATTTGACTGGTTATCTTCCACAACAGCGCGGCATTCACCGTGCACACCCAGAATTCACCATCTGTCTTGTCCATTTTTCTGGCAGCACATCATTTTGAATCACTTACTGGTTGAATATTACAGAGCTAGTCAATGTGTAAAAACATTTTGAATGCATAGTTTAAGCTGATGTTTCTGTTTTCGACCCATCAGTTTGCCTGATAAATCAGCTTTGACACTTCTAAAAGCACTCTGATCTTTCATGCACTCACAACAAAAACAAACAAATTCCCCTGAATTAAGACACAGCTCACATTTTAGGGATATACAAGGTTGATGCACCCATTTTGGTATTTTAATTGCAGAAACCAGTCCGCTCGACGCATACAAAATGTTTATCAGTGACAAGTTTCACCACTTGCCAATAGAACAGAGCAGTAACTGATGACTATATGCATGGATGTCCTGAGAACATCACGACTACGTAAAAAAAGACTGCTGAATTTTCGGGAACAGATGCTGACACCGATATCAAGGAGTGAAAATTACATTATTGATACTGTTGGTATAAAGAATATATGCTGTATAAAACACATGCCATGCAGAAATCCTTCAAATCTAGTTATCAAAGACATGGCACATAGATAACCATGCAATGGTAAACTCGTAACCTTTATTGTACAAAATGACATCAGTCCACTGAAACCATGAATGACACTGGGAATATTATAAACTACAAATGATCAAAATCACCGTTTTCTGCAATAAAAAGTTTTCATATCAGACAAAATATTTGCTGATCCTGATTTATCAGTGGGGCTCTATGAACTACATGTGCTAACTTAACAGCACTTTGCTTGTATCAAGCATTTCTGTCATGCACTCTGGCCTTATCACTTCACCCCCTAAAACCTGAACCAGTAGATAAGTGTCAACATTGGTCAGACGAAAAATCTCACTGGAATTTTTTTATTTTTTTAGGATAACCAGATAACGTTTCTTACAGCAGCAGCTTATCATCTTCACCAGAGCTGCCAGAGTTAGCACAGTGTTGTGCACAACACTGATTCAGTCACACCCCCACACAGCTTTAACACAAACCAGCACAAAACAACAGGGACATAATTTTGTGGGATTTAGTTATAGTTATACGCAGGGGTGCAGCGACACATCGGCTGAACTTTGGTATCGGCCGATAACCACCTTGTTGAATCCCATCAGCATACAAGAAGAAACCCACCGATAGCGGCTGTGACACACCAGTTCAGCACCGGCATATTCATGAGCCACTAGCTCACGACATCCCAGCATCTGCTGAAAACCTCTCATCACTGAGTGGGTAGAGTTTTGATGTAACCTTACTTAAAAATGAGTACAACTTACCCTGTATTCTTTCAAAGACACTGTATTGTGTGGCTAATAAAACTACATTTATTTCATATTTTTTGATCATCAAGATTTATTTGATTCCCTGGCACAAAAGGAAGGAAAAACATGAAATAAAAAACATCAGTATTGGACAAGATATTCATAACCGCCTCATCCCCAGTGCAGGACAGATAGTCACCGCTCTTGATGAAATACTGGAGCACATAAATGTAGGTGAAAATATTTTAATGAAAAAAGGGCTCCAGGAGCTTTTGTTCAGCATTTTCATTAGAGTCAAGAACCCTTTACTTTTCATGAACACAGTCATTCAATTTGTGAAGCCCTCATCATTTAGACTTTAGCAAATAGTGAAATTCAGACGCCCGAGTTGTCTAGAACCTTGAAAGAGAACCTTCTCTGTGAACACAGCCCTTCAGATTGTAAAGAAGTGTGTCCTCAAGATTGTAGCAAACAGTGAACTGCTCTAAATGCAGAAAACATCAGTCCTTAATGCACCTTCCAAGTTTGCTTGCTAAAATGACTGATGGACGTGCAGTTAGACCAACCTGTGCCCTTGTACTTGTCAACAAAGCAGTACTTCAAGTCATAGTTTCCCAAGAGCTCATGGACCTCCTGTGAAAATAAAGAGAAAGGAAAAAGACAATAATTACATCCACTCACTCATATTCATCCTCTCATTGCACTGAAACCCTATCATATGATACATAAACCAAATTACTTTTTAACTTGTAGATTTTGCCATTCATTGATTATGGATTGCTTAAATGGTGATCACATAATTAACTAATTCATGTCCACTGGGAAACTAGCAACAAGTGCACCTGTGGAGGGGGCGGGGGGGTGAATAACGGACCCATTGTTGCCGGAGAAATTGTTCTGCGCTGCTTTTGACATTCACAAACAAATGGCGATGCTGTCTAGCATTTTCTGAAACGTTTTGTCTCCACACCTTCCACCTTTTGTTATACTGCAACTCAAATCTCGAACTACCACTACGCAGCACCCCTCCTCCCCCACCCCTCTCAGTGTGAACAATGGTACCGCCCGCAGGCCCAGAGCTCCCACGAGTCAGGCACGTTCCCAAAAAAAAAAAAAAAAAAAATGTGGCATCATGAGTAAAATCACTGCCTTGTTGATACAACCGAAAAAAACCTAACAGATGGGCTCCTGAAAAAGTTCCAGCGCACCTTGTAAAACTAAATTAAAGAGCATCATCACTGACAGTTTGGGCTCGGAGGCCTCAACACTGACAGAAAACACGAATATTAAAGCGACCAAACTGCCACCTTCGAGGCCGGACTCGCAGGTCACACAGGCCCACAGATGACCATTATTGACAGTCATCTGTCCACCTGACAGTTAACCTAAACCGCGTTTGTCGGCGAACCCAGATAAATTAAAAAACACAATATCAACGGTGCTCAATATCACCCAAAGAACACTGTGGTGGCTTTTAGTTGAAACAGTTGTACTTTGTAAAAACAGGCACAAAAAAAAAACGTTGCATCAACCGAAGTTTGGGGCAGCTAACGAGTTAAATGGCTAGCAGGCTAGCATATAGGTTGCATGGCATGCGTAACGGAGCTAGGCTAGGGTTAGCCAAACGGACCAATCAATCAATCAGTCAATCAATCAATCCAACGATATACCAACGATGTACCTGGTTGCTGACGTCGGAGGGCAGATTTTTTATGATAATCTTTCTACGGTTGTAAAACTCCCGTCGAGTTCTCTCTAAGCGGCTCTCTATCTCTTCGGGGCTCAGTGATGTCAAGTCCTCGTCGACCCTCCGCTGACACTCGCGTTCCGATGTCGAGTCCTCATCCCCGGGCTCGAGTTCGGGATGCCGGCGGTCTCCGGGCATCCAGTTTTCGTGATCGGCACCGAGGTCGTAATTTTCGTGAAGCGGGCGAGAGGCGAAAGTGAGTCCTGTGTCCGTGCTCTCATCTCTGGCAGCTGTGCTAACAGACACGGCGGCCGCCATCACTCTGTTTGGTGGAAGTTTTGTCGGACTGGGTTCTCACTGGGATTTGAGCAGTTTAAACAATACACACATGGCCCCAGCGTCGCTTCTGATTGGACGAGACGGGGACGCATTCTCCATGACTACGACGTAAGGGAGCGTGGGGGCGGGGCTACGACTGTTGTCTGCATTCTACTCCAAACTGGATTTAAATAGTACCGATTCCTCAAAAACAGTGGGGGCGGAGGGCAAATACCTTATGTCAGGGGTTCCCCAGATGACAGCCCAGTTTAAAAAAAAAAAAAGTAATAAAAAGACGTTTGTACAGTTTTTTGTTTTTTTTTTACTCTATGCTATAAGCAAGTTGGATTTGATATTAAAAAATGTGGACTATATGGGTGATTAAACAGCTATTAAACATTCCTGGATGACACCACCATCAGAATCAGACACTAGATAAACTATACAGACACAGGACACATGCACACATCTATAAATGCATTGAGCCATATGCATCACTTTATTAATCATGTTTATGTTGGTTTTGAGCTTGTGAGGTATTAGTGTATTTATTTGGATTTGTCCTCCTGTCATGGTTTTCCTGTTAAGTGTGTTTTGTATGATAAAGGCCCAGCCTTTCAGCCATTTCTGCTGGAATAAACAGAGGAATCACACAAAAATGTGATTATGTATACATCCATATATCTTTCTGGTCTTAGCCTTGGATGTAGAGGGGCTGATGTTTATTGTGAAGTTACAGAAACCCTAAACTGGACTGTGGTAGCCTGTCTCAGCTGATTGATCAGTCTGTGCTGTTATTAAAGAATATAGAGACATAGTCACTGGTCTCTGGCAGTGGAGCACGCCTGATCCTCCAGGTCATGAAAGGGACTCAAGGGTCCAGTAATAAAGCTATAAATGTAACGTGTTTATTGCTCAGTGGAGACAGTAAGTCTTGTGTTCCCACACTGTTACAGCACCATAGTATGTAAGCAGTCTCTGCCAATGTTAATAACCCTGGGCATGTTCAGCGATACGTTCCTCATATTAGCCTTTGGCCCTTTCCTTCAAACACATGATGAGATGCTTGCAGCAGATCTGCTGTGTTGACAGTGTGGTAGGCTGAATAATTTAGTCCAATCTCAGCACAGCAGTGTTCTTGTGGATGTTTGCTGCTCTCTGCACCAAGATCACGGGTGCATTAATTATGAAGACCTGGACCGGTGTGGTGAAGTCCTTGCTTTAATTTTGCTCGAGCTTTCTTACATAGTGGAACATTAACATGGAGCTTAACACTGTAGGACTTAACAGGGGAAAGACCTTTCAATGGATCTGTGACCTGCTTGTGACTTCTTATGTATGAGAGAGTAAGCTGCGCTTTGTTGAATATCGGACGTTTAGTGACACGGATCTGAAATCGCACATCATGTAAGAACATTTTCATACTTTTTGACATCAATCTATTTCCAGCTTTCATGAAAGGGTATGTTAGAAATGGTTTATTAGATTTTATATTTGTTATTTTTGGTTTATACAAAATCAACATATACTCAAAAAGTTTACAAAACTTAAACATTAAGTGAAACAGTAATCTCCCAACCTTACAGAAATTCTTAATACTTAATGTGATATATGCAAATCTATACTTTTTTTTTTTTTATAAGACAAAAGCTGACACTGACTGCTCAAGGTACCACCGTTCTACTCATCAGCCAAGACAAAGATGCACTGATTGAGTTTATCATTGTAACCGTATAACATATTAGAGGACAGAAGTGTGCTTATGTTAAAAACAAACCAGAAGTATAAAGACATCTATGTAAATGGAGGCGGCAGGCATTGCACAGCAGCAGACACATTACTGGCTACACTGTGATATACGGTTGCCATGGTAGCAAAGTGATGAGATGTAGTCGAGTAGATCTTCACAGTTCTGATCAGCAGATCTGAGCCAAAGAAAAGTTTATATTAGAGTGACAGTCGAAAGTTCGCCGAATACCCTCGAACTTCTCAATGAGGGATCTGAATGTTGGTCGTTGCCTCGGATCTGCAGCCCAACACTGCTCCATTAACATCTTCACCTGTTGGTTAAAAAAAAAAAAAAAAGAGATCATAAAAATATCAGGCCGCTCATTTAGCCAACAAAGTGTCAGTTATTTGCATGTAACAGTACCTCTGGTGGGCAGTCTTTGGGACATGGCAAGCGCTTATTTCTCTCCAGCAGTTTGATGAGTTCCATCACAGTCATCGGTCCCTTGGTTTCCATCATTTCCTTGAACTTCTACACAAAAGAACACAGAAGAGTACACTGTACATTTAACCCTTTCACATGAAAATATGTGCAAGGTTTGATCTTCTTATAAGAGGCCAGAAATGACGTACCATTAGTGGGTTTTTGCGCGGGTCACAGCGCGTCAGGATCTCATACAATGTAACGCCAAAGGACCAAACGTCAGAGGAGAAGGAAAATTTATTCTCCTTCAAGCATTCAATGGCGTACCTATGCAGTACAAAAAACACTATTTAGTGGCTCAAGTCAACGAACAAAGCACTGAGTCACACTGTAAAGTGCTGCAGGAACTCACCAGAACACCGGGCTGTCCCCATGCTCACGGACACGGTAGTAGATCTCACCTTCAGGGATGTATTTCGTCAGGCCAAAGTCTCCGATCTTTACCAAACTGTCACTGTCAACTAAGACATTGCGGGCAGCGAGGTCTCGATGAACGTATCTCTTAGAGTGCAAGTACTCCATACCCTTTAAAAGACAACAACAGAAATAAAAGATGGATATAATTAGTAAGAGGGGGCAAAATGTGGATTTAAAGTTTCACGTTTAAACTTCAATTGTCAATAAAAATTTAAATGATGTCAGATTTCAGGAATGTCTACTCCTGTAGTAAATGGGGTTGAGCAATGTTAGCAGCATATGTTACTATTGCTGCTGTGGCTTAGTACGCTCTGAAGGCTGGATGCCAGTACTGTTGTCGGACTTCTAGCCCACTGTATTCAGGGCACCTTTCTCTATGTTCTTTTGTGTTTTGTACAATGCCTTCCTCAAATCCAATTGCCCTCCAGGGACAAAAGTTGAAGTTGAGGGCTCTAGGGATGACAATGTCCATCTGTCTGAACTGTAATGAATGTCGGTACTAGGGGTGTCACGATTCTCCAAATGCTCGACTCGATTCAATTTTCGATTCTCAGATCACGGTTTGATTCGATTTTTGATTTTCACTATAATTATTTTAAAGCACAGGTTGCTATGCCATTTTTAGACTAGACTTTTAAGCAATATAATATCTGACCAGGGAGCGTGCATACGTGCAGACAGCGACTGAATGGGAGGGGAAGGAGAGGCGAAAGGAGTAGCAGGAGTAGTGACAGCGATAAAGTGTACAATACAGGTTGCTTCTTGACTGTGAATAAAGACAATAGCTCCCAGGTATTATTTCCTGAAACAGCTAAAAAGTGAAAGGGGGTTCACCCCGAAGGTAAACACAAACTTCGGCCCCGCAGGAAATCGTCTCCCCTGCGCTTCCTGACCACAGTCCGGGAGCCGAACAGGAATGGTGTCACGCCATGCTGTGGTTTGGCTGGCTGTAGCTAAGTTAGAGGAGGTTGATTTGCAGCACGTGTGTTTTTTTCCACTTGGCAAGCCAACCGGACGTGACATGGGTGTGTGACGCCATCGATGATCCAATTTTTTTAAATGCGAAGTTCGAGATTGTGACTTAATTTCGGTCGATTTAGATTTAAAATCGAAATCGTGACACTCTTAGTTGGTACACACTAGGAGTATCATAATACCATGGGTGATTTAGACTTTTCATCTAAACTGCAATTTGTCCATTACTTTTCCACCAGCCTTGATCAATTAAATACACAAATCACTGGATATGTTTACAGTTTGCATACAGCACCAGGAATACTGTGCAGTCCAGTGGAAATGTACATGATGAGCACAAACTACAGAACTCACCTCACAGATCTGCTGAGCAAACATCAGGCACTGGGGCATGCTCAGTTTATGTTTGGGAAGGTAATCCTTCAGGCTCCCCTTAGGAAGGTACTCCATTATCAGCTGCACCACTTGTCCTCCTGTCAATGCAAAGTGCAACAGTGCTTTAATCATCCTACTTCAATTGCGTTTTAAAGGCAAGAAATCACCCGTTGCCTATCCTGGTGGTTAAGGCACTGTGGTGCTCGGCACGTTGTGTGTTGAAATCTCAAAATATTGACATACAATGGACACAGTCTCACACTTCGTATAGATTTTCACTATTTACCGAAAAACAGCAGGGATAAAAAATCAATTCCCTGAATCATCCACTGAGCACTGCAAGCTACAAGAGAGTATTGAGCGAGCACTGCAGACACAGCATGTTGACTTTTTTTTTCAATTTCAGTGAACATATCTGAAGCACACAGATGACAGCTGAGGACTCACCCAGTTCAGTACAACAGCCCTTGTACTTGACAATGTTGCTGTGATAAAGCGACTTCAGGATCTCAATCTCCTTCATCCAGCTCTCCACATTCCCATCCTCTTGTTTCAAAGCCTTCACTGCCACAAATTCCCCTGTGCGATCGTTGGCTGGGTCGTACAAGTAGAGAGTCACCTTTCCGAAGTGACCCTGGAGACAGAACAATGAGCAGGGTATCACTTTGTAACATACAGGATTAAAGAAAATGTTGTGACGATGCGGAACTCACCTCGCCTAAATCCTTCATCCATTTCAGGTAGCGTTTATGGAACATGCTAGGGTCTTTGTCAGGCAGATTTTCACTTGGAGATATATCAGGATCTGTGTGCAGGAAAACAAAACGCTATTAAAAAGGCACCAGGGGAGGTTGAAAGAAATACAGAAACCAAGGAGAGCAAGTAAAACCCACTTTTGATCATTATTTCTGTGAGCTTTCCGAGCACGGTGTGGAACGTAGGCCTCTCAGCAGGCTCGTAGGTCAAACACATGCTGATGAAGCTGGCCAGCTCCTGGGAGGACGGTTCAGCTAAACGGCCCTTTTGCTGATAGAAGCACTCTTTCTGTTTGGGCCAAAAGGTTCTGGTGTTACAATTGGAAGTCAGAAGGATCAACTAGGCAGGTGCAGCCTGTGGCTGTTGGAAGATAAACAAAGAGCCTACCTCAGACAACGTGCTGCCACCCATGGGAAGATCTCCGTTGTTGCAGATTTCGAGCAGCGTTGCTCCAAAACTCCACTGGTCACAATTATTGCCAATAGATTCACCTTTGTCCACACACTCAGGAGCAATCCACGGGATACGCTCGAGACGCTCTGTAGTGCAGAATAGTAATAGGTTTCCTCAATTTAAATCAATCAGCATCATGAAGAGAAATCCCATATAACAGCACAATAGTCAGTCAGTAGTAACTTGGATTTGTACTCATACAGCCAATAATGAAAGTTTGATAAAACTGAATGAATGCTCTAATTTTATAGCTTCTTCGGCTTAATCCAAGTCTTTAGGAGCCCCGTCCTAAGATCGACATCTGATCTAAAATGGTTTGGAAATACGTTATTTAAGCCCAAATCTTCACTGTAGCAAGATACACAAGAGTATGAAAACATTTAGAAAAAACTTTTTACATTTTAAAACCAGTCCCCAGCCACATCTACTGACTGAATTTTTAATTTTGGGGTCCTTTAATTAAATTACAATGGTACTACAACATAATAGTACCAACAAAGAGTCTACAAAGTTGTTTTTTTTAAATATATTTAATATTAGCAGTTGCAAATAAGGTCATCATGATATCAGGGTTTGGTTTTTTTTGCTCACAGACTTCAGCATTTCAGAAGGCCTTAAATGTCAAATTGTGAGATAAAACAGTAAAACAACAGGAAGAAGAAGTGGTCAGGTTTAGGTTTCCTGTTTCCTAAATCTGATTGAAATACGGCAGAAAGGCACACAAAACACAGCTAACCTGATGCTGACTGAGGTGGGAGATCTTCTTGTATGTTGACGTTACTTAAAGTTTGTGAGTACTAGTAAGACGTTACCAGTTTGTGAGTACTGACCTTCCCGTGAAAGGACATTCAGGGCGATTCCTGGGTCACTCAGCTTGACAAAAGGAGTGGTCCCTGGCTCCAGGCCGCGCCTCGCCACCAAGATGTTCTTGGCGCACACGTTTCCATGAACAAGTCGACTGGTCTCCTGCAACGATAAAAAACAGTCTTGGCATTAACTTTTGATTTCTTTCAAGTAAGCTGAACCCACACGATTACATCTACTGGTCACCAGGCAGAAATATACTTCCCTTGGAGCACTTATCTTAAAGTTTGTTCCGATTATAAGATAATTTAACTTCCTGCCTGCAGCTCAGAATCAAAACTTGGTGTCCAGTTCAAAAGCTGCACTTCCTGATTTAGTCAATCAGAGGACTTTACCCCAGTGGTGGAAAGCAACTGATTGCAAATGAATTACTTACTTGCACTGTGCTGTGTTTAAGTGGACACACGACAGGTGCATAATATAATGTAATCACATAATTTTAGAAAACCCTGGCCACAAAAATCATTGTCTTCATATAAGTAATAAACTGGGGAAGTTTCATGTTGATATCTATGAGTCTATATGATTTTATCATTCACCTGTCAAAGGTGACCTGAGAATTATGATAAGTGACACACAAAGAACAGAGAAGTGTTTGAACTCACAAGGTAACTCAGGGCACTGGCAAGTTGTTTTGCAACAATGAATTTCCACTGAGGAGTCACCGATGTCTTTTCTTTGCGAAGGAAAACATCCAAAGGCCCAAACTCCACATATTCTTCAACCATGATGTCTGTAAAGGTAAAAACAAGTCTGAGAGGTCCAGTCTGTGGTAACACCAACAGCAAAAAAAAAAAAAAAAAGGAAACAAGTAGCATCCTCTTAGAAACAGAACAGGGGATGTGTCAAGTTTGCATCCGCTTCATGGCTCACTTGGTATTCAAATCATGAATTCGACTATAAACACAAATCAGCAGTGTGATGGGGAAGTACGGAACAAGGAAGTCACACACCTAAGAGGAGAAGTGTGTTTTTGGAGATGGAACATGTTGGTGCTCTTACTTTCGGATCCTTTGACTGACACGCCGTGTACAAACACCAGGTGGCTGTGGGATACCTGGCTCATGAGACTCGCAGTTTCAAAAAACGCCTGAAAAAGACATAAGGAAGGAATGTTGAAAGGGTACCATATTTTTTCTTTTGAGTGTTGTGACTGTTAATGCAAAGACGACGAGGCTTACTAGTGCAATATCTTTGTGGCTTTCGTCTAGACTCTTGAGAACCACTTGGATCTCCCTGCAGTTGGCTGAGTTGTTGTTGCACTTGTCGTCCTCGTTGCCATTTCCTTCACCTTTCACCTTCAGACGTCCCAGGTAGATGTTAGTTCTGGTCCCACGGCCCAAATGCTGCCCCTGCTCATGAACACAACGCCCACTGGTCAGTCACAGAGCTGAGAGCACAAAGCTAGTCAGGTGGGAACAGATGGTCTCATGGAGGCGGCGAGTCACCTTTTTGATTTCTCCGTCCTTGATCTGGTGGAAGCGAAGGGTCGTGTTCAGGGAAAGTGGGTGAACTCCATGATCGACACCCTCCCTCTTCACCAGAAGGTTGGTTTTCTCTACACAATACCGACAAAACCCACGTCAGGAAATAATTAACCCAAAAAGCAAAGTGACTTCAAACCTCACAAGAGGATTTGGGTCTAAAGTACACACGTCCGGTAAACGTCCACAAACCTGACTGCCTTGGCAAACAGCACTTTTTGACGGTGAAGCTTTCCGAACCAGATTTGAGTACAAACGTCTTGAGGCTGTCTGTGAGCTCCTTCAAACTGGAGAATTCTTTGTCCCAGCCTTCCAGACAGAACTTCGACCCCTTGTAATGAATCCGAAACTGCTTGTGGCTTAGCGGCGATCCGTTCTATGATGCAGATACAAACACAGCAGCTGAATTTTTTTTTATCATGACCGCACTGCAATAATTTCCAGAGAGGAGCGTGGCTGTCAACTTACCTGATTTTTGTTGTTCAGGACAGCTAGGATGATGCGGTGAAAGTCGAGAGCACTCCAACGTACGAGGAAAGCGCCCTCCTCTGCTGCCATCTTTTTCAGGATCAGTGGCACAAAATCATCCCTGCAGAAACACACCAGAGTTGGGATGCGACGCACCGTGTTTCTCCACTGCTTGTTTTTGTGTTTGTACGTGCATCTCTAAGAGGACAAAAAACTCACTGCATCGGTCCGTGCAGTCCGTTTGCTTCACTCAGCAAGACCCTTGGGGGAGCCACTTCATGACAAACGTAGTGGTGGGCGTCTGCAGTCAGCCGGTAGTACCCATCGAGGAGGGAGACGAAGGAACGGGCCTCCTGGCTGGAGTTCATCTGAACCTCCTACATACACACACAGAAACACCACTATTTTACGCAGAGCTCCCACCTACAGACGCATGCAAATTCAAAACATCATACAATGCCCGAAGCTGCCAAAAGCTAAAGCTCTTATAGTCCAAAACATATAGAATAGGAGAATATATGCGAATCCAGGCACACATGCATGCTGTACAATTTAAACACTTTAAAGCATCTATAAGGAGCTTTCATTTTTGATGATTCTGGCGGCTCCTGTGAATGTTAATGTGATCTTGTTACGATTTTGGCATCTACTTTTTAAAAATACTGCCGTGAAAGAACAAGAAGGTAATGACAGATGTAATGAAAACAAACAAAAACCTTCTAGTTGCTCTGAAATGCACTATGTAACATAACACATAACTAATGTTGAGTTATAAGTCAGTTGTTACGCTGCCTACAGACTACAGAGCAGCTTCTTCCCTCAGGCTCCTCAATTCATCGTCAGCACTCCGCCATAAAAAATACTTGTACTTTTCAGGATCCGACTCCATGGGAGTCTTTTAGAATAATTATAAAGAAATAGCCGACCTTCTCGCCGATCATCTTGTTTGCTTTTGTCGGTGGTATAGAGGCATCAGTATTAAAGACTGAGGCTGTTTTGTAACCAGTAAAAAGTTCCTTCTAGTGCATTTAAAGACTTGACCAGTCTGATCAATAGCACGAGTAATAAACAGTAAATCAATTGGACTAATGTATCACAAGCGCATTTACCAACTGAATTAATGTACTGCGGCTCTAACATAAAAGGGTAAACAAGCACTCTCACCATGCAGTGATTGTCCTGAGTGCTAATGCACACATTAGCTCCAGTAATGGCTATGTGAGTTATTTCAGGGAAATCACAGAAGGAGGTCCACTTATTGGGAGTGTTCTCATTCGATTGGCTGGACTGTTGCTTTGGTCTCCTCATGTAGTTCAGAGGGTCACTCCTCAGGTAAGAGTTGGCCTGGGCCTTAGAGACAGAAAGAAGAAATTGTCCCCACACGCAGAATAACAACATGAAACAGAGTGAGACCGCGATAAGGTTGACATTTTTAGACAAACCTTCGGACCAGGCGCCTCCCTCCACTCAATCCCCTTGGTTCCAGACACCATTATTTCATGTGTGGCAGGAGCTATGTAGTTGACTTTCGAGACGCCCTGCGCATAATTGGTGTCGGAGTAAAAGCTGCTCACGACCCCGTCCTTTCTCTGCTCCAGGTGGGATACAGGGAACGTCTCTATGCCGAAACGTGGCGCCAAGTGTTCGAGAGTTGAGATGTACTTGTACATGATCTCGTGGGAGCCCAGCCGCCCTTTAGCCACAGTGTGCTGCTGGAAGGTCTTTACAAAGTCTGCAAACACCCGGCGGATCCGCAGTTTTGTCAGGAAGTTGTCATCATAAATGAGCTTGGCGAAAGACTTTGGAATGCAGCGTATGAAGCTAGAAAAAATAAAATTATAATGGCAATGGTTAGATTTGCAGAAGCTTTGGTGATCCAAGGGGGAAACTGGATTATTACAGTTGTAGAGAAGAGTTACCTAATTATGATGACACAAATACATATGTATTGTCAGAACATCCCAGGTTACAGGGACATTCTGTTACATATTTTACCCAACATTTTTCAAAATATGCAGCTGCAAACCAGTTTTCTCTTTCTTCTTGTTCCTTGTGATGAAATGTTGCTAAATGTGCTCCTTCCAGAGTAGTTACCTGACTTTTTTGGCGACATCTTGTAGGGTTTTGTCTGTTTGTACTGCCAGGTGTGAGAGGTGAAGCACAGCCATGCCCAAGCTCTCGTTTTTGAAGCGACTTAGCTCCCCCTCTGACACGATGTCTTCCATCTGCACCACTTCATTCACAAATTCATATTTAGCCTTTGGGACACGCAGGAAAACAAACAGGTTAGAAACTTAGACTACGGTGAGCACCTTAGATACATTAGCATTTACTCAGTAAACCATGGAGGTTAATGTTGAATACAAACCTGGGCGAATAAGTACTCCAGGGATGTGACTTCAAGCAGAGGAGAACCCTGAGTGTTCCCCGACTTGTGAGCATAGCGGGATACAGTTGGCTCCTTATCATTTAGTCCGTGCCAATTCCGAAAGTAAAACCTAGGTACAAGGACACCAGACGACAAACAAATGTGAACATCCACAGTGCCAGTCTGGGCCAAATATCAGTCCACAAAACATTCTTGGAGCTTCACAGCAAAGCAGCATTCTCATGAACCGCTGAAGTAGATGGGGAGCCTCGAGTCTCCTGAGATCCCAAAGTGATTGGAAAAGATGACATTTACACCCTTTTTTTAAGCTGCTAGCACTCTGGACCAGCTGTATCCAGCCATTGTATGCTTTTTTTTTTTCCCCAGCTTCCTCAGCTGTTCGGCAGACTTCTATTTTTGCTGTGACACTCGAGAAATGTTTAGCGGACTGCAGAACTTCCCCTGGCTTTGACGAGCAGACAGTGACTGAACTGTCATTTCTGGGTGAAGTGTTCCTTTAAGTCAAACCCAATATCGAGGCTACTAAATACCTCGAATGTAATAATAGCAGCTTGTGTTATTAGGTGACAGATATGGCTTTTTTTCTAGGGCTGGTACCTAGTATCTACTTTTTCTTTTACTTTATACTTCTTGGTTACTAGTTACTAGGCAGATTCAGATCATTCAGTGTTTATAGGCTTGTGATGTGTTACCACTTCGAAAATTGCACAATTTTGTGTGCAAGAATGTTGCATCAGAGCCAAAGCTGCACATTTCTAAATGAGTTTATCTTATCTGCAATCTGACAGAAAAATCACCCATACTGATGACTGGAAAAATGCTGAATATCAGTCCACCACTAATATTAACAAGCAAGTATTTGTAATTTCTAAGAGGAGATTTTTGCTACGTCTGTGCCCAGATCTGAGCCTTAATAACACTCACTGACTGACCTCATGCAGTAGTAAACGACGAGGCTGGAGTTTTCCTCTGGACTGAAGACGTGGTTGGGGCTGTACCAGCAGCGGGTCAGCGGGTTGTACAGAGCAAACAGCACATGGCACAGAGGACTTACACCTGAGGAGCAAACACTGAGGTTACACACACACACACACACATTTGCCACCTGCCACAACAAACTCAATTTAAAAGCCCTCCAGTCCAGGTCTCCTTAGGGTGTGTTGGGTCACTCTCACCTACAGCCTTTGCAGCTGAGATGCACAGCTCCTCGGCTGTGACGTCACCACCGGTGTGGGAGAAAAACCTCTCCCCATCCTGCGAGATGAACAGGTAGACATGGACGCCCGGACCCTGAGGGGGCTCGGGCTGGTCTGGGAAGGACACCTGCCTCGAACGTGACGACCAGCCACTTCTGGACATGATGGGGTCAGGCCTGACACACACACACACACACACACACACACACACACACACGAAGAGAGTGAGAGCGAGGGCATATGACTGTCAGGTTGTGGTGGCACCACGTCACGTCACGTATGATGGTCTACGTAAAAACAAGCGTAACAACACCTCCAACAGTCGGTATTTCTCATTTTGTTACTTCGGGAAAACAAGTTGGCGGGTGAAGAATTGACGTTAAATATACAGAAACAACTTAAAACACGTGACGTCACAGACGGACGTCAGGCCTTCCGGGGATTACTCCATGTTGATGTTACACAATAAATCGCAAAAACAGAAACGCGTCTGTAGTTCACCTCGTATGAGTAAAAAACACGGAGCGGCTCTGAACACGGCTCAGTGTTCCGTGCGTGTGTGTGTTTTTAAGAAAACGAGACACATAAACAAACATTACTGGAGGAATATCCCTAAAACTGAAGCCTCGTGTGAATCTTACCGTTTAACGACGACTTTTTTTTTTTTTTTGAAGATGTAGATTAACAAAAAAAAAAAAAAAAAAAAAGCTGTCACTCAGAGAAGAGCCGACAGTCAGGCTTCATCATGAACGTATTTCCCCTTCGCCCACACTGTCAGCGCTTCTCGAGACCGACGACAAGCTGCTGCTGCTGCGCTGCTTCCCGAAACCGAGCCGGTCACTCCCTCCTGCACACGCACGTACACACGGGGCTGTACACATACTTTCAAAATAAAAGTCCAAGACATCGAGGATAGCAAAGCGTGATGTAAATAGGTTGCAGGTAAACAGAATACAGAATAAAAAATACATGCAGAAAACATCATTGGTGTTTTGGAGGATTAAAGAAAACACATATTTGGTATACTCTCTGATTTTCTTAATGTTTCAATCTGCAATTCCACATCACTCTGTAATGTGATTTTATTTTGTGGGTAAAGAGAAATATGTAGAGTTGTATTAAGTCCACGAAGTCTCACTTGAGTGAAAGTGAAGGTGTGGCAGGTACACAGGAAGTCAGTCAAAGTTGTCTTTGTAATGATTTTTTGGTAAATGGTGCATTCATGTGTTCTGTATTGATTAGAATTGTCAGGATAACATTTATTCGATTGTTATATTAACAATATTGTTTTCTTTTTTGTTGCACTAAAGCAGAAAGCAAAGTTAAATACAACATACTATATGTCACAGCAGCTACATCAACTACAGTCAGCAGCAGCAGGAGGAGGATGACGAGGAATAGAAATTCCCCAGACTCCCTCAGAAAATCGCCCAATTTTGTGACTTGTTGAAGAAGAAAAAACTTTTTAAACTCAGTGAAGAGTTGTTTCCAACAAGGTCTTTATTATTTGGACATTCTTGTAAATTCGGCTTTTGTTATAGTCTTGTTTAAGCAACCTAAATCACCGCATCCATGATATCGTGTTAAAATATTACTTTGGTGAACGTAAAAGTCTCCCTTATAAATAGGGTCGTACCTAGTGTGGTATCGATTTTAAATGATCAAAAGTAAATAATACATCTATTTACTTGTATGTAAATACTGCACATTGTGGGTCAAACGATTATCAACCTTATCATATCCGATATTCAGCATTGTTCCAGTTAGCAGAATCACTGAAGTGTTTTTAATCCATCTGTTAATAAAATAAATAGCTTGTATTTAAAACGCACTGATGCAGCATG
Organism: Acanthopagrus latus; assembly: GCF_904848185.1. Taxonomy (NCBI): domain Eukaryota; kingdom Metazoa; phylum Chordata; class Actinopteri; order Spariformes; family Sparidae; genus Acanthopagrus; species Acanthopagrus latus. The sequence continues at coordinate 20,178,684 of NC_051061.1, forward strand.
CTGTCCTCAAAGTAACGAGCAACTACAATCACCATTAAAGCAGAGCAAGAAAGTATCGAGTAGCAAAACATGGAAATATTGATTACTCAAGTAAATGTACTTAGTTACATTTCATCACCGCTCAAATCAAAAATAATATTCCCCAACATAAAAGCTCATGCGATGTAATTCACTTCAGTAAATTTATATCTGCAAATATTACCTCACCCCATTTGTTTAACAGTAACTGATAATTATTATTATTATTATTATTATTATTATTATATATATATATGTAAACAACCTTTTATACAGTTATACAATTGTTATAAGCTACTTCAATATATGTGCATTTGTATCCAACACTGAAGAGGCATAACGCACGCTGGGAGTTCCGCATGACTACTTTTTACTTTTAAGTTTCGTTATGACATCACTGGTTTAACACGTTTTGCACTGTATTGTCTGAGTGTTTCTTTTCACCACTGAATGTTTATCATCCATCATAACTCATACATGAGTGAATATATATACAGAAACATATTAACAGAGCTTACCTCTGGGGGCCCTGGCATGAAATGCTGGCTGGCAGGATGGTGTAGTTGTGGTGGTGATGGTGGTGGTGATACTGTATGTGGGTGGTGCTCTTCCTTTGTCGTAATTTCAATGTGAGAATGTCTCATTTTGACTAAGTTCATTTTGTGGCCATCACCTTTTTCCTCTCTGAAGTAAATATTAATATTAAATATTCACTCTTGAGCAATTCGGTTCATTTTTCTTTCTGACAACAGCCACCCTTTGACTTGATATACTGTGAAAATCACAGGTGTGATTAACAATATAAATGGCACTTACATGGGACAGGGTCATTATTCATTCATGATGTTCACTGTTTGTTTTGTGTCTATAGAGGAGGCTGAGCTGCCCGTCATTATTCAGTTTGTATGGTTGCCTTGTTATTACAGTCAGAAGCTTTCAGTCCTCATCATTTTAAGTACTCTCACATAAAAACTTGGTGGTTTTCCACAATAGCCTCAGGCAGTATGTCCTATTTACTGATTTGTAAGATAAATAATACCTTTGTATGAGATGTTCCACCCTATAGTGGTTTATTTGTATAAAGTCAGATCTCACAACAGGCAATTTTCCAACTATCTCAAACCCTATTCTTCAAAATAAAAGCACGGGAAGTGTAAGTAAAGCATCTAACCATCCTTTCGGGAGTGTGTCACATCACCTTAAAAGGGCCCATGACAAGAAAACACTCACACGACCTGCACAGACCCTTTTACCCACTGGGGTAGTTGATCTAATTTAGATCAACTCAGGTCAATGTAAGCTATCCGTCACCCCCAAGCACTTCAAAGCTCACCTTTAGGTCTCTTATTTCCACTTACGTGCCTGAGGTTGGGCCATATAAAGTTACAGTATAAGTGATGCGAGTGTGAGAATACATCCTCAGGCCAAAATCGATGGGTTCTAATGCTTAAATGGAGAGATATCTATTTTCCCACAGCACGTCTGAATGTCTATGTGGAGCAACTGTCACTTTTAAAATACCAAATGCTTCATTAGAAGCCCCCCCGCACAGATGCACCGGCTCCACATTAAAAAGCAGTCATTAGCACGGCTAAAGGTCTCACGAATGGAACATTTTCCTGCAATTCTATTATGACTCACATTTTTTACCTCTAACCGTATCATCTGAAGAGTATCTCACCCACACAATGAGTTTTTAGACAGAATCACAACACCCTGGTCTTGAGTTTTTGGATATAATTCAACCTTTAGTTAAGCAAGTTTGTAGAAAATGTCACTTTGGGGGAAATAACCATCTGATACATCGGTTGATTAAGGCCAGAAAAGTCAAAATAAAATCTTCAATTTGGAAATTACAAGAAAAATTAATTGTATGCACAACTGGAAAATGTATAGAATGCTGTATAGAGGCAAAACCAGACAAGCATGTGTGCGCAAACACACTCACACAAACTGACAGGTGTATACAGGTAAATGTAAGAAGACAGCTTTAGTGATGTCCAAACAAATAAAAAGACCTCAACACAAACGGCAATTTCTTTTCCAAGCAGGAATTTCAGATGCATTGCAGTTGTGCAGCAAGGTAAAAGCTAATCCCTTAAGTCTCGGCTAAATGTTTTAGAGAGGTTATTTCCTTGTTCGTTGATTGGCAAACTAGTCATACACATAGTGGAGTTGCAATACAGCGGGTAAGTACATTTGCAGAAACAACAATTCATTCGATCAAAGTTGGTCATTCCTTCTTAGTTTCTTCCTCCTTCTGTTTCACTTCTTCATAAGTAGCATCTTCTTCTTTTTCATCTCCGTCGTCCGTCTTGGAGTTGGGGACCCAGAGACCCGACTCTATGCACCTTTTCATATGAACCTTCGCCTCCTAAATTGTGCAAAACAGCGACATTTGTTAAAAGGCCCAAAGAAGAGCAATATTACACATGTGAATCAAATAGCTATACATTAACGTAATTGAAATATGACTCCCGGCAGGTTTAACTGTAGACCTGAACAAATAAACCTACCGTTGGATCCATTTTGCTAATAACTTCTTGTAACATTCCAATATCCTTCTCATCGAAGCATTTCTGCATCTCCTGTAATTTAGAAGACATTTTGAGAGGGATTTTATTTTTTCCTAACAAGAGAATATAAAGAAGAGTACTGACACGTCATGAAAACAGCAGAACTTACAGCTGGCAGGGACTCGTACACTTCAACAGGATCGAGCCCTCCTGGTCCCAAACGCTTTTGCCTCTCCTCCTCCTCGTATTCCTTCATGGCCTTCTCTATGCGGATCTTCGCCCTGCCCCGGACCCGCTCCTTAAAAGATTCCAGCTCATCATTGAAAGCATCCTGGTACTGCTGATCTGCGGTCTGTGAGAGGACACATCATTTGGTGAGTTTGAAGCTAGTCCACTGAGCATTAATTGAACATTTAAATGAATATTTGCATTTACTAGAGCATCTCCAACACAGGAATTATTTGAGGAACTTGAGAAGTTAAAACCACCTGACACTGTGTTTATGATACATTGGTGGAGCAGGAGGGGGGAAGGAGGGAGGGTTTTGACTGCAGCAACCAAAGACTAAAGTCAGAGCCGACTGTTCCAAATGTTAAGAAAGGCCCTCCCCCGGAGGTAGTACATTCAAATGATTCATAAACTAATGTGGCAGGAGGAAGAGGAAGATGGTCGAGTGAGTAAGAGAACTAATGGCAGTTGTTTTCTCAAGAAGAAATAAACAACCACAGACAGGCGGTGAAAGCCAGTGTCATATTTTCTTTTCCATCTCTCTTTGTCCAGATCTCATTCATTCATTACAATCAGCTCAAACATCACAGTCATAATAAAAATTACTACATAGACAAACAGATGATGTTTATTTCCTTATGTGAAATGTAACAATAGTAGGGATGGACCTATTGTGAAATTCTAGGCTGGTGCCTTTGTCTATAATAACAATGTGGCCAATAGCCATGTTTATTTTGTTTTTTTATTTACTTCCCTGTTTGTACCATATCAACGAAATCTTCATTATAAAGAAGTGATTGAATTTTTTTAAAGTCATTCACTCCTTAATTAAACCATCACTGAAAGAGCACAAATTCGATCAAACAAATTTATGGAACAACCTTCAATCATATGAAAAAGATTCTTTCCTTTTTCAAAACTGCTTCAAAAGCCGTTTTAGCCTGCTTTAAACCACAAAGAAATGTCAGCACTGTCACAGCCTTACAAGCTGATGGCAGGATATCATGTGTCGGTAGGATGGCATGAATGTGCCAGCACTGATGTGGCATAACAGATAAATGTCGGCCACTGCAGTCAACAAGGTGAGTGCCATCCGATGGCGATGTTTGTCTGATAAATCAATGCATCCCTAAACAAATGCATATCAAAAGCTGTTTTTATCAGAATAATTTGCCTTGCACTTGATGAACAAATACAAGCGTTCGGTTCATCTGTTTCCATTTAGATTTTATAGCATCCAAACACAGTTAGTCACCTTAATCTTGGCAAAAAATTGACGGAAGCAGCCGCGGGGGTCCACCTTGAGGCTTTTTGCCAATTCTAGAATGAACTGCATGACGATGGTCTGATGAGCCACTTGTTCCATCAATGCATGTTTCTAAAAAAAGGGGAAGAAATATAAACATTTTAGAAAACAATGGCTGAGAAGTTTTGGCAAATAAAGACGATCCCTGAGTTACAGACCATAAAATAAACTTCGGTATATATCTTAATATGCATGTAATGTATGGAATGTCATAGTTTTTACCTCCTCAACTTCAAGGTCAATGCACATGATGACCAGGTAGTTGGCAGTCTCTTCACATACTAGATGAGGGTTGTCAGAGAGGTACTTTTGGCTGTCGTCCCAGCGACGCAACATGCCTACAGTACAGACAGCAATGAAGGTCAATCATTACTTTCAATACCCTGACCCTCCTACATACGGCAAAAGAAGTTTTCAGCAATCCTTACCGAAATGTTTGATTTGCTTCTCATTTTTCTCCACAAAGGTTTTATGCTTTTTCTCCTTCTCTTCTTCAGTCTCCTCAGAAGAATCGGGGATGACATTAACAATGCTCTGCGGAGGACAGACAGCGGAAGAGAATAATTATTACAGTCTACGTCTCAAGGCCCCGTAGAGAGAATGTCATATCAGACATCACTGAAAATGAGGCACATAAGAAGAAGTAATTAGTATTAGAAAAACTGAGAAGAATCTTTGAGTTCCATTTCAAGATAATTAGTCTGTGTATTCATGTGTGACCCACTGCTATTCCTTCAATCACACAGCCATTTTCAAGTGATCACTTTTGTGTAATAAATGAAAAAGTAATAAATTCTATGTGGCAGCCGAAACATGCAGTGGTACTATTAAATACAGCAGTGGCACTCGCCACCTTTCCAGATAATTAGCTTGAGGAGAGCATAAACCAGTCCTTATCATTACAGAGAGTAATGCTACTTCTGATGAAGCTTATTCCTCAATGCCACAGAACTCTATTATCATCCCAAACACACTGAACACAACAAGAGTGGTTTATTCCTCTCAGTTGTGTAAACACAAAACTGCCTCCATGAGTCTGCTCAGTAATGTCTATCAAACACAAAGCTTCTGTGCAGCGATACAACGTTGTAAACTGACTGTAAAGAAGAAGAAATATGTTGCTCAACTGAACAGTGCAGCTTATTCAAACAGTTTGAAGATTGTAGTAGTAGTTATATGCAGAAAATGAATAAGCTTCATCAGTCTCTGCCTACACCCACTATCAGGATAAATGCATTGTTGGTTGTGATTTCTCTGAAGACTTGGCAGATAATATGAAGATAATAATGCCAGTGGTTTTTGATTTGCCTATTAGAATTTCCATATTACAACCTCCTGGCAGATTTACATTATTGATGCTTGGTCAACATTGATGAACATTGTTTGTAGTTCTAATGTTGAACTGTCATTATGATGATGCCAAACATGCACCATCACAATTAATGCAATCAATAATAATAATAATAATAATAATAATAATAATAATAAAATTGTATTGTATTAACGTTCTATGTCTGTGTGGCGTGAAGGAGTTGAACATTTTCATTTCGTTATGCACCCCAGTGTTGTTGAATAATGTTACATGATGTTACAGCAGGTGAAAAAGCTGCGATACCAATTCAAAAGCAGGCCTGAGGTCTTGTTTGTCACATTAAGTCTAAGTCTACACATTTTTGAGACGGATACTGATATTGATATTTGGCAGTCCAACAGATTTTAAATATGTCAGTAACCCTCTGACTCCAAAATCATCCCCTCACAGACTTTACATTTACAGATTAAACTGCACTTTATATGCCTTATAATGTCTTATCATGTTCTGTATACTACCTGTCAGTATACTACCTGTACATGACTGAAACAACATAAATCCTCACTGTAAATAATATATACTTAAATATATATTTACAATAGTCCTGACCTCTGAACACTTTACTTACCTCTTTACTTATTTACTTGTTGTTCTTTCTAGTTGAAAGTTAGTTATGTTCATGTTTACATCTATGTACATCGTGAGTGAAGAAAAAAATTGAGTCAAATTCCTTATTTTTGTTCACATACTTGGCCAATAAAGCTGATTCTTACATCAGCTAATTCTAATTTCTAAAATAAACACCTTACATACTTGATTCAACCTTGGTGTGGATCTCTTAACAATGTATGACCATAGCACATACTCTGGTGATCAAACTATGTAATGATGACATACATAATTTGGCATTTTTGGCCTGACCTGATGGATAGTCTTTCACTAAGGTGTACCAATAACTAAGGCAACATCCTTCACTGTTGCATAGTGTGGTGCAGATTGCTTTCTTGACCTAAAAACACTCAGAGAAGGGCTCTGAGTGGGTCCAGAGCAGCCTCACCTTGCTGAAACCCTCCTTGCTGAGTGTATCCACATTCCATGGCATCTTCTTCTCTTCCCGGATGTGCTCCTCCATCTTCTTCTCCCACTCCCGTTCCTCTTTTTTCAGTTTCTTCTCCTCAGCCTGGGCTTTGGTCAGTTCTTTCTTGGCATCATCCGATGTTGAAATGGACAGCTCCTGTACTTTCTTCTGTGCCTCTGCAACCTTACGCTTGCATTCACGCAGTGTCTTATCTATTTCTTCACCTTTTTTGTTAAAGTCTTCCATCCGCTCCACACGTGCCTGGAGAACAGGTAACATAACACCTGTCACTCAAAACCTCAAATATAAGCGTTTCAATCATGTCCACCACAGTCTTTAACTATGTATCAATAGGATGCCAACTATCTAAAATACATTTGGTATTACAAACTCTTCCATTATGGTGGAGCTATTCACGCTACCACTTGTTTTCTCACATGTGGGGCTACTTACAACAACAAGGAATAAAATATGGTGGAAGTTCTGAGATACTCGAATGTAACCATTTGAAAACTGATACAGCACCAAAGTGAGCACAGGAAGCTGTTAGCTGCTAGCTAAAGCTAACGCCTACAGTGTCACCAGTGCATCACACGTTAAATATCTGTTAATATTGTTAATGTATACCTGGTGTCTCCATCTGAAGAGGCTGGGTGTGTCGATGTTTGGGTGGGTGTCATCCTCATCGTCCGACACCTCAATGTGGTCCCAAACACTATAGTCTATCCTGGACATTATGCCACCTAAAACCTAACGTAAACAACGTTAGCTTGGAATAAGTCTCTAAGGCGAACTCTATGGGCTAAACGAAGCTAACCCAGATTTTCAATCAAAAAAGCATATAACACAAAAGCAGCGTTTGTTTCAGGAATGCGTATTTGTGTTAGATACAGCGGATGGCAGCGTTTAACCAGGTAAAACCCGAATAAACCTACCTAGCGTGGGCTAGCGTGAGACAGCTACAGGATTCTAGAAAGATTTGCTGCTGCAAATTTCCGCTTGACGTCAGTACGTAACTACGTCACACAGACGTACGATGCCGGTGTGATGCCAAAAAGTGTCCGTCCGCCAGAAACTGATTTCCGTCCGCGGGAGCGCGCGTAGCCTGTTGAAGCTGGATCGCCCAGTTTATAAACGTCCACAGCTGCTTCATCTGGATCAGACAGTCAAAACTACACATAGCAAGAAAATACGCGCTTTGCCTTCATATGAAACACAAAAAGTCATTTTCCATCTTCGTTAATCGTTGATTTCTTCTTCATTGATAACACTGTTGTATTTTACGTTTCAGTATTTTCAGTTTTATATGTTTTTAGGTTGTCTTTTGTTTTTGTTTTCAAAAACCTCCCTGGCAAATGTTAATATCCTTTGCATATGTGGCAATGCAGTATCATGAATACAGTCCTCGATTCCCAGAGGATTGTATTCCTCCAAACAGGAAACAGCTGTACTGAAAACATTTTCTGTTGATTTTAATTTAGCTGTAAACGCTTTAGACATAGGAGAGTATAAAATGAGAACACAACGAATGTATTACTTGTGTTTATTAAGTTTATGACAAATAAATTCTACATTCAAATACATTTGTTGCACTCATTGATGCATTCATGAAAATGAAAAACAAATCTTTCCCCGCAAGGGATTTGCCCAAGAACTGCTTCACGTGAAATAGTAAAAACTAATCATATATTGTATGTGTAAAGCCATATTGTCCATTAATGCAAGTCTGTTAGATTAGAAACTTTATTCCAAAATGTATATATAGAATGAAAAATATGTGGAAGGGAATTGTGTCTCTTTCTTCAAGATTATTTTATTTGAAAATGTGGATGACACATTTTCATAGAAATGATTATACAGTCAGCAGGCTCAATCTCCTCTTTATGAATTAGTCAAGCAACCCAGAGCTTCTTTATAGATAATAAGCTGCCTGAGTTTGACATATTGGAACCACACAGAGAACCACTCAGAAAAACAGACCAGCTTATTGTGAAACAACAAAGTCAGTGGTAACACAAACATGGTGAATTCCAATTCAGACAAGCTGTTTCCTGCTCATGATGATGCACACTTGTGGTTTTCTTAATAATTTCTTTTCCAAAGAAACTCTGTAGAAACATTTATTTTCCCCAAAAGACGCTTATTCAGCATTTCCCAATTTAAAAAAAACTGGCGTAATTTTTGTTTCACACATCTCATCATATTTCCACGCAGCAAACTTTAACAGGGAGAAGAAAAATACACATTTAATATGTTTGAGGTCTGAAAACTAAAGCTGAAATGGCTCATTTGTTATCTACAACCACAAATTCAATGTATCACTCAATTAGCGTTTTATTTTATCATATCACTTTCCCTTTGCATATACAAATACATCACCAGACTCAACTGTGCTAATGAGAATAACAACAGTGTAATTTGTCCAGCCACCACAGTGGAGTCAGGGAGCTGTACACACATCCACACAGTCCTGAGTATAAACGGTTCTAATGAGGTCTAATTAGCCACAAATAACTGCAATCATCTTTATAAGTTTACCATCCAAGAGCACATGGGAACATCTGCACCATGACTGCCTCAGCAGCTGGTGCTGACATGCACAAACATGTGCCTGATCCTTGGTAACAGGGTGTGGACTCAGTTACCGGTACATGAAAGGGGGCAGAGAAAAATTCAGTAGAACCTCCCTGGAAGAAACAATAGATTTGAAAAGTAACTGTACCTGAGAGGTGTGACACTGACATTTGCAGTTAATAACATTAATACATGTCACACTCCAGTGACTGTGGGTGTGTCAGCTCCAGGTAACATCTGCAATCACATGTTTGTCTGGTATGAGAAAGGCTTCTTCACATTTAAATAATGACGATAAATAAATCCTAGTTTAAGGCGTTTGTACACATTCATCTTACAAATATGTGTACAAACAACTCAATAATGTTACAGTCAGTAAAACAAGATGTTTCAACCATCACTCCCATCAAAAGCATCCCACACGGAGCTATGTGTTACTTTTGTTTTCCTCCCCGGGTTTTGAGTCCTTGAACCCGGAGCAGCAGACGGAGTTCCCCGCTGCTGTCTCACAGCACCGCCGCATGTCCCGGATCACGTCCTCACACATGCTCTCCATGTATTTGTTAGCTGCAGGAAGGAGGACGAGGTTAGCTGAGCGACAAGGTGACACACTTGCTTCTACAACATATAAAAGGCATCTAACTTGTTGCTGTCATGTACCTTGTAAACACATCTGAATTGCACATGCTTGTTTTTGACACGGGTCTTTCTGCTTCTTTGGCATACCTGCAGGAGAACAGACAGGTGACAGTGTTCACGAGCTGTCCGCCCAGTAAAGACACGTCGTGTAACTGTCTGACTCCCACCTTTATCAGTCGAGTCGATGGTGAGGAGGAGTGCTGTGCTGCGGTCTTAAATGTCACGTCGTTTACTAGTGTTAGCCGCCAATGCTAATGCTAATACCACTTCCGCCTTTGACTGAGGGCGAATGTTTTGATCACGTGATCGCTACCAGCGAATCAAACGGTCCCGCGAAGAGCGCAACAGCGACATCTGGTGGTGGAAGGTCGGTATTACAGATACGGTCAAAATAAACAATAAATGCCACAAACTATTTAAAAAAGCTTTACTTCTTTTATGTAAGTATCGTTTTAATCCACTTTTAATGTTCTCTTAAGAATTTAAGATTTAGAATTTTAATATTTCAAAAAAGAATGACAGAAGAAAACACACATTGGACACTGGAGATGTATTTTTCCCACAACTGAACAAGCTGTTCTCAGAGGAAAATAACATCCCCTAGAAAACAGTCATGGCAAATGTAAACAAAGTAAAACAGTTTTAAATTCTGATGTGCTTTAAAGTCAGCTTGTTTATTTAGTCATGAAGAATAAATGAATGCGGAATGTTTACTGTACTTCAAGCAGAAGGAATCAATCAGTGAAGATGTTTTGCTTTTTGGACTATGAAACTTCACTTGATTCTCCACCAACAAGGGAAGATAACAACCACATTTGTGTGTGTGTTTTAAAAGCGCTTTGAACTGCCTTGCATGGTTATATATGTAAATAAACGTATCAAGTGTTTTTCATAGTTTTACTTTTATTCATAAAGACAAGCAAATCAAGAAACGGTTCATATTTACAATAATGGACTGCTGATCTTCAACATTCAGTATTAAAAATTGTACATTAATGATAATGTAGTCATCATTTGCTATATCCAGACGAGCTACACGTTTTCTATGTTACAAGGTCAAACAAGTCTAGCAAAAATATACATTAGATACAGGATATCACATGGACAGCACACAAAGTGATCTATATCCCTAACCCCAAATCTACAATCTATCAGTTACCAAACATCGTATATTCAGATCTCTTTTAAAAATATTATATCTAATTCTGCCTGATAGCAAGATCCTCATAAATATCTGCTGAATGCATTGTCTTTTCTGTCTCCAAAGCTGCAACAGAAAAATCCCCTTAGTTGAGTTTTCCTTGTTTGTGTGGTCGTCTGATCCCATCTGGAGGTCTCTTGTTTCAAACACCTACATAAAAGCAACAGATGAGCAAATTAGGATGCAGTTTTGCTTGCAGCTTGCACAAGTTGAGACATGCACACACTCCACAGTTCCCTTTTACCTTTGGTATTGGCCTTGACAATGAACTGCTTGCTCTTCTTCTCCAGTGTATTGGAGGCGGTGCAGGTGTAGGTACCTGGCAGCAGCGAGGAGGAGGTAAGAACTGCTTCATCCTCCATCGTCTCCTGAATGGGATGGGAGGATTGCCAGCTGTAAACAGGTGTGGGGTTACCTGTGGCAGTGCAGTTCAAGGTAATCTCAGTGCCTTCTATAAGATCCAAAGATTCTGGTTCAGGACTGAGGAACGTTGGGGGAACTAAAAAAAAGAGCACAGAGATTAGATCTACTGTCACCGCTGTATATCTGTTTTTAAATTTGGGATAAATTGGAATATCTTGGTGACTTACAGTACACAGACGCATTAAGAGGCTCGGAGGTCACAGTTGGAGGTGGTTGTGGTCCCTCTGGTCCGAGCTCCAGCACCGCCACGCACCTGTACTGCGCTCCATTCTCTGCTTTGGTTGGTGTGACGACGAGGATGGAGGACACTTGGACGGGCGAGGAAGATGTGAGGTCAGAGAAGGAGTGATTATAAACCTCGGTTTGTCCTCGGTACCACCTCAGGGTGAGGTACTGAACGGGAGCAATATTCTGGACCTCGCAGAGCAGCTGGTACTCTTTTCCTTCCACCATGGGGCCGGTGTGGTTCACGGGCCTGATGGAGACGCTATCTGGGGTTTCTAAACAGATGATAGACAGAGTTCAAGTCAGCAACCAGGTTCACAAGTCATCCATTTCTATAATGTGCCTCATAACAGGAGCAGACTCACTGTAGAGGACGAGGTTGAGTTTCTCCTCACACTGTCTCGGCGCAGTGAAGAACACCCCGTAGCAGATGGGCTCCTCGATCCAGTCGATGAGACTGTCCACCTTCCACTGGACGGACAGGTCCTGTTGGGTGTGTGAAGCACTGATGGCCGATTCCCAGCCGAGGACTCGCACGGGCCGAGCGGCCTCACAGCTGACCGACACCGGCTCCCCGAAGCCCACCACCACCCTGGAGGGCTTGAGGATCAGGGAGCAGCCTTCACCTGACACTGAGACACAGAGGACAGCAGCAGCCGGCATCAGCACAGCCAGTTTCATCACCACAGACCTCTTGTACCACTTTCATGTACACAAACAAGCAGGCTGTATGTACCTGTTATGTAACCCTGTTACAACACACACACACACACAGGACAATCACAAGTAACAAATCAGGAATCCTGCCTAATATTTCTAAATTACACCCATTATTCCTGAGTCTACATCTGTCTACTTACTTATTTATTTCTGCATTACTGTAGGCCTGCTTAATCTCCACAGAGTTAAACCTACATTGTGCAGAATATAACGCAGCTACTTAGACACAAACACGCTCATTTTGAGGCCACAATGAGTTTCATCCCACACAAGTCTGCAAGGAATGTTTCTAAAGGAAAAAATAAACCGGTGCTTTACTTGTTGCACGGATGGTCGTTAAGATCTGCGCCCATTTTATCACCGATTACAGGTCACAGTTAGCCCACGTTACTTTACTGCTTTCCAAAAGAAAACGACCGCACCGAACATCAGCTTTAATCCCAACAAGTGCGGAGAAAACAACACGTTGCCTTACCTGAGTAAATCATGCACAGCGTCAGGATCCACTGCACAAAGTTGTTCCCCATGTTATTTTCTGCACCGAGCCGTCGATTCAGGGGCGAGAGAAAAGCAAAAAACTCCAACTTGAACAAGCTTGGCAACCCTGCAGGGAACTATGTTGGAACAAAAGGGCCTCCTTCATCCCAGCTGACTTTGGGGGTGGGGGGTTAAAGGGAAAGAGGGAAATTTAACAGGTGGCAGGCCTCAGAAAAACTGCAGGGATCTTCCAGCAGGAAATGACCCACCAGCACTTTACAGTGGAGATAATACTGTGACTAAGATCTGAAGTTAATACATAAATGACCCCTTTTCAGTATCTGCTTCTTTAAAGCCAAATGTAGTTCATAAATGTGGCAAACCAATAAATCTGATACATTTATATTAATTGAGATGCCTTCCAACAACATATTATAATCACCATCAATAATAAGTGGTAATCTCACAATTAATTAAACTTTAGCTAAGAGTTATTTTACTGATAAACACTGACGTCCTTTATGAACCCCCTACTTTATAATAATATAAACCTTATAAATACATTTTGTTGTAAAGCTGCAACAACATTATTTGGGTTTGTAATCCTGGACACAAACTTCATAAAGTGTAATCACTATTGATACAACTTTAATTAAAAACAGTTGCAGTGACTGCAAACTGCTGCTCAGTGTAGCTGCTTAACTAGTTAGCTAAGTTAGCCGTGCAGCTAGCGGTCCAGATGTGGAGCAGAGAGCATCGGGGTGGTTTGGTGTTTATACTGCTTGCATGGGAGCTTTCGGTCAGGTTAGCTAGTTAGCACACCAACTTCAGTAGATAACCCTGCAAAAACAATACATCATTGACATTAAAACAGTTTGGTACATTTTTGAAGGGTTTCGATGAAATCCTACGGCGCGCACCTTTATCTCTAGATCAAGTTCAGATCATAAAACCACCTCCGTTAGCCCAAACTGTCTTTTCTTCTCTGCTCTGAGAGAATAACCTTCCACTCATGTACACCTCCTTTGAATGGGGACATAAGTCTGAACTAGACTTTATTATTTATGATATCAAAGCTCATCACATTCCAGCCTTGGGCGTGTCCACGTTGCTTTCAAACCAACCATTTCATCTCTTGTCTTGCTGTCTGGCTGTGAGCAGAAAGCCTGTTTTCCCCCTCTGCTCGCATGCTTGTGTCCTATCGCTTGTGAACTCCATGCTTTGTGAGCTCCCAGCAGGGCGGGGGGGGAGTACTGGTGTTGTGCAGCATGCAGCTTGTAAGCCTCACACTGTGACCAGAATGCTACACAGCGTATCCGCTCTGAACGCGGCTGCAGTGCAAGAGAGCAAGTAATCGGATGCTTTTTGGTGTATTTATGGAGACACAGCTGGGAATCTCAATGCAGATTACAGTACGTGCTCACTTCACTTTGAATATGCTGCTCCTTCATGCTCTCTGGAGAAATATGTTTCAAGCCTGTGAGTCTATAATAATAACAACTTTTTTTTTGTTGTTTTTTTTTTAACTTCATGACAAATTGAGCAATATCTTCTCTGCCAGGTCGCTATAGCAACTCAGTCAGCGCATACACAAACAGTGCTTTCTGGTAAAATCCCAGAGAGGGAATGACAGGGACTGAACATAAAGAACATGGTTTCAGAGGAAAAGAAAGGTCCATATTGGCAGAATAACAAATTCTCTCCTTTACATTCACTTTGTTCAGCACTAATTAGTATGGCAGTCTCAGCACTGTATAAGACAGTTTGAATGAGAGAGAGGGAGAAAGAGAGAGAGAGAGAGGTCCAGTCAGCTGACAAAGAGTGGCAGTGAAACACAGTAATGAAAGACACCGGTTTGACTTGATCAGTATTCTGCCTCAGGATGGCACCGACAGAGAAGTTGGCTTTATTTAAAATCTGATGTATACACACACACACACACACACACACACAACACATTAACACAGCAAGCTGTCAGTCTAACATGTGTTTTTGTTTTAATGTCTCATATTCAGGTAATTCCACAAAAGCAACTGATTGTCTCATCAGATGGAAGCATGTACCAGAAATGGCATGATCAGTGCAAAAATAATTCAACATTTCAGAGCCTTATCAGTGCATACATAAAGCTTTTAAAAAAAATAAAAATACAGAACATGAACATGAGCATAATATATGCATCAAATTAATAACAATAAAAAACCTCACTGTCAACATTATGCCCAACTGCATAAAAAAGCACCCTCAAGTAATTATTCTCTGTGTCTGGAATAATGTGTTCAAACAAAATGTACCTGAGCAATCAAGTTTTGCCTTAAAATTCAGTCTTTGAAGCTTTGACTGAAAAAAATATAAAAAGATTAGAAACAAGGCACCGATGGCTGATGACAGTGAAGTTGTACCGATTCTTAAATCAATTACAACGACAATCAGACAGTTAAAGTAATAAAAATGCAGTGCAGCTACTGGCCTCCTACCACAGGCGAGTACCAAAGCAGAAACTCTAACATTTGACTTTACAGGAGAGCCAAAACAAAAACCTTCTCCTTACTTCACAAGGAAGTGGATTTGAGTACACTTAATGAGCAGTATTTGGGCATTTACTGACATTTTTTTAAAATGTGTAGTGCAGTTCCCTTTGGCTTTCAATAGTCTCTAGTGTTTTGGTGTTTTGGTTCTGGATGTGGAACTTTGCAATGGTTAAAAAAAAAGTTAACATTTCATCACTATTAAGTCACTTTAGTGTTGGTTGAATGGGTTTAACAGAGCTTTTTTTGCTCGAATAAACCCACTGTATACAAATTCAAGAGTCATTTGATTCAATCAGTGCGTTTCCATGCAGCTAAGTAACAAGGGTTTGATTTAGCTCCTCACATTCGTGTGTGTGAAGGATAAAGGACACCAGAAAGTGAAAGTATCACTATGACAGCATTGTGGTATGATTAAAGGAGAAACTGAAACTCACACTGGGCTACTTTTAATATCCTGACGCATTCATGTTCCAAGGAACAGCTGTGTGTGTGTGTCTGCTTTTCCTCTAACTGTGCCGTCCGGTTGCTCTGGGACACACACTCACACACACACACGCGCGCTCACGCACACACACACAAACACACGCACACACGCACGCACACACACACAAAAAAAAAATCTGGAAGTAGCATTAGCTCAACAGTTGAAACAGGTGAGTCATGCATCCAAAATAAGGTCGGGGGTAGAACAGAAATCTGATTACTGTATAAGCAGATCTATAGATTTCATGTTATTCAAAAGAAACCTGATTTCTTGAGTGCATGTAATGCGTGCACCACTTGTTAATATGACAAAAGCTCATAAGTGGAGACTGAAAGACAGCTGATAAAAGGATAATGCAATCTTAACACCACAGCATTAGCAGTACACCAAATTGCGCATGCAGAAGAGACCAAGCCCCCAAGCCTCAAAGACACAAGAAACTGATACGTCTCCCCAAGCACAAATAACAAAAAAAACAAAAAAAAAACATTTCCATTGTCAAGGCATGCAAAAATGTATTAAAGTCAGGCTCATACAGGTCCTGATGAGGTAGCCACTCCTCTCTGATAGCTGCCTTTGCTGCATGAAAAGGAGCCATCAGGTTTCACGAGAAAAAATCCGGCAATGAAGAGCACGGCTGCAACGACCAAAAACACTCCGAGCAAGGCTGCAAAGATGGTTCGATCCCCTGTGGGAGACGGGAGTTTTGTTACATTCTCTCACACTTCTTGTCTTTAAACAGAGGAGTTTCTCTTTTTGTAATGCACTACACATCCCAGAGAAAAGACTGAAATGAAAAAGACAGCCATTAAAATCCCAGCAGTGGTTCCAGGCTGACTACCTGGTGGAGAATAACAGCATGAGGGAATTACAGAATGATTAACACAGCAAGACAATGAAGGAGTGGAAAAATGAATTTAGAAACAAAATCTTACTTTTAACTTCGATGACAGTGAAAGATTTGGTCGTGGTGCCGAGTTTATTTGTTGCAGTGCAGTTATAGGACCCTGGAACCTGGAGACTAGGGCTCAGAACTGGTTGATTCATGCTCTGATCCTCGTTCGCCTTTTGTACAGAGTCTGGGACGTACCAGCGGTATGTCGGCTTTGGGTTTGCTTTAGCAGTGCAGTTTAAAGTAAATCTGCTACCAGCTGTAAGTTCCACAGTCTCATGTTGCCTGATGAAGACTGGACGGTCTGAGGAAATACGAAGAATGTGAAAAAACAGAAATTAATATACAGACAAAGAGAGAAAAATGAAGAGAAATTAAATTTGAAGAAACACAATCAATCTCATCTCTGATGGTTAAATTAAAATGGCATAAAAAAAAAAAACTTACACCGTACAGTCAGTTCTTGTGCCTTTGATCGGGCAGGAGGAGGATTTGAAGCTGCCGACCCAAAGTTCAGCTCTGCCTCACACCAGATCTGAGTCCCATCATAATCACTGCTGGCCTTCAGCTCGAAGACAGACGTTTTATTCATTGGAGTGGATGCACTCGGGTCGCCTGATTTATATGTCTGTGTATCGATAATATCTTTTCCCTTGAACCAGGTCACAGAAAGGTTTTTTATTGGTGCAACATTAGAAATGTCACACTCTATGAGATACTTTCTGCCCTCTGTCAAGGGTACAAGTTTACTCAGATCAGAGATAGACACAGTGTCCGGCATTTCTGTGTGAAAAAAAAAAAAAAAAAAATCAAAGAAGTGTTGAAAGTGACCACAATCATCCCGACACCAGTAGTACTGAACAATCAAAGAGGGTCTGCTTGGCAACCTTAAATAAACTGAAAGAGCTGCTTACTGTAAAGGGTGACTGGCAGGTATTTGAAGCACTGATCCGTAGCGACATTGACGAAGCATTGTGGGTTAAACTGCCAGTCTGTAACAGATGTAACGTTTAAGACAAGGGAAGAGACCCCAGCTGTATTAGGTACACCTTCGTTTGAAGACTCCCAGCCCATTCCTTCTATATGGTCGGATGTTGAGCTGCAGTTGGCGAAAAAGGGGCCTCCAAATCTCACCACAGCTTTGGGAGGGTTCAGCTCAACCGAACAGGAAGAACTCACTGCTTTTCCTGAAAGTAAACAATATGTACTAAAGCTTACAGCCCTGTGCAACACAGTTTAAAACAGCATTATTGTGCAAAGTCTGGATTTTGTCCTTGATAACATAACATGTAAATGCACATATTTTTTAATTATAAAACTGTATAAACACTCATTTCTGGTGCTTAAAGGGGCAGGTCACACCTAAATCATACATGTATGTTTTCTGTCTTACCTGAAGTGCTCTTTATCTATCAATCAATTGTTTATGGAAAAAAAAAAAAAAAAAAAAAAAACATATTTGAAAAACTCAACAGCAATGTCTCTTTGTGGAAATCTTGACAGTTGCTGCAAGATCAGTGATTCCCAAAGTAGCAATCGTCAATTTCTTAAATTAAGTTTGAAATTACAGTAAATTATATATGATAGTAAATATGTTTCTTAAAAAAATATGTCATCAGAACTGCTAAAAAAAGAGAGTTAAGTTACTTGCTCTCTTCTTTTATCTGCACTAGTTTCATGTGGTGTTGTGTTGAGGTTTGTTTATCACAGAAACAACAAAACAAACCTCATATATATATATATATATATATATATATATATATATATATATATATATATATATATATATATATATATATATATATATATATATATATATATATATACATATATACATATATACATATATACACACCACCGACAGACCTTAGCCTCCTCTGCTGGGTGGCACTGCAGAAAACACAATTTGTTGGGGGAACAGACATAATAATTTATATATCGTGTCAATAATGGGGACTTGTGCCTGCGTGTGTTGAAGGATATGCAAGACGTTCACAAGATGTTCAGCACATGTGGATGAGTCATTAATATGAATGACACTGGCTTCGCCACACATTCACACAGAATTGTTCTGTTTATGAAATAACATTTTTTGTGAGTCCCATGTGCCGATCAGCTTTATGATGAAATGTATGGATCACCCGAGGAGATTTTCAAATTCCAAATTAGGGCATCAAGGAATTATTATCAGTCCCAAGAGAAACTGTGGCTCCATTCATCTCCAAAGTTCAGCAACTCGCACAAAAACTATGCAGATGGATGAAAAGCACAAAAATTTATATTTCTGAGTTTGGGGTGAACTGTCCCTTTAAATAAAGAAAATCCTTACACCAGTTTGAAATGAATACAGAAACAATAGTCATGACAAAATGACACAGATTTGACCGTAAAACAAACTGTAAGGAACTGCAGGCATCTATACAAATCTATTTCCTTATGAGCTGCTGCCCTCATAACCAAACTTAGATTTTGAATAATAACTAAGCTCCCCAAAGTTTACACATGAACCAAAGTTACTGTTCCTGGAGTTGTGTTGGAAATGTTTGACAGAACTTAGTTTGAATAAGCAAACAGTGGATCACCATGTTAATGTTCATTCAACAATGGGCGTAGTCCAGTGTGATAAATCGCAGCTGTAACCTTCACTCTATAAAAGACCAGGCGACGAGACAAACGTGTAAAAATTAATGCAATAATCAATAAAACCTATCGAACACGACAGGATCTGTTACCTGGCCACGCCATGAAGACGCACACAATGAAGAGCCACATGTTGATTTCACCAGCGTGCCAACCTTCAACTCTCCCACTGATTAAAAAAAGTAAAACCGGTTCTGCTGACACGCACAGGTCGCTGCAGTTACGTCTTCTGTTCGTCTTCTCACAAGTTGCTCAGTTCACAGAAGTCCCGAAAGCAAAACTAGTCCTGGTGCGTTTACGTGTTCCTGGGAAACGTCTAAAACGACCTTTGCAGCGGGACTGGGTGGATGTAAACAGTCTGCTACACACACTTTTTGAGATATGAGGCGGGGCTGGACTCAAGCGAGAGCAGTTTAAAGGAATAGCTCGTTATTTATATCTGCTTTCTTGCCAGGGTACCACTCTCATTTTACCCGTAAATTAGCCGGTAGCCTGTTGGCTTAGGTCCCGCGAAGAGTAGAGGGGGGAGCAGTTGCCAGGCAACCAGTGTAGACTCCAGGAAGTAAATTCTCTCATACTATTTTTAACATTTCGGCATTGAAATGTTTGAAAACGACCGTGCCTTTTGCTGAATTAAGATCATCCCAAAGGTTTCCAGCAATGTTCAAACCAAGAAAATCCTAATTTTATTCAGGGTAATGGTCTGTTTCATTCAACCACCTGTCGCTTGAACAAGGAAGCTGTTGTCGTTTTTTTTTTTTATTATTATTATTCTGAAAGATCAAACCTGTGTATTTGTCTCAGGTCTGTGATCTGAAGTGGATATAAGCAGCTGTAGAGTTGATGTTTTTAAAACAAAACAGCCTTGTAAGTTCTGATCATACATCCGTGCACACCAAATATATTCTGACCTGTAAGATTTCAATAATGAAGCAATCTGTTTGAAAAGCCACATTTTTAATATCAAAATACAGTTTCAAAAGAGTCACAAATATGTACAGCCTTATTCACAAATGTGTTGCTATGTCCTCATGTCATTTATCACAGGTAGGATTTCTTCTCTACTCGCTCATTCCAACATTTGCAACATTTATTTACCTGCAGTCCATTTTCAATGCTAAATTGTTCCATCTTTGCTTTTTCTCATAAATAAATATAAAGGTCTCGCATTTACATAAAATATTATCTTGAATATACAGTTTGATAGGCATTAGGCAATAATGCCTGCAGTCATTCATACAAAAGCATTCAACTGTTGGACAAAACAGTTTGGCCCATAGGGCCAGAGCCTGACACAGTATGGCACTACAAAGGCCCAGGCACAGAGAAGGCTACATAATCAGAAACAAGTGCAAAGTGGCTTACAAGCACTATAGTGAAGGGATAATGGGCTCAATGAAAAATATGCACAAGCAATGGTGTCCATTAATAGAGCAATACTGGTCTCCTTTTTCACAGATTCAGTGTCACACCTTCAGAGAGGCAGACACATCAGGCTCACTTCTTATATGTTGCTTTGTAAAATAATTACATATAGAAATCTAAGTTTGAGTGAATATTAGGGGGCACAGTTCGTTTAAACAAGCATTATTGAATCCAAGGGAACAACAAAAAACATTCATAATCATATCAAATTCCCTTCGCGCTCATGAAAAAATATCAAAACATTTTCTTTGGAAAGTCAGAGCCAAAGTGCCCCTGCTCCTCTTCTTCTCTCTGTCCAGTGAAAAGTGGGCAAATCCAGTAGTAAATATAAGATTGTACATCTCAAGCCAAAGGTTGCTAATTTTTTAATAACATTACCCCATGTGGGGTAAAATACTATTATATGTGAGAAAACCAAGGACTGAGTGTGTGACGTTTGTAGGAAAAATCAGACTCCCAAACAGTCGGGCCTGCTGGTGGAGTGGTATTTAAAAACTGTAGTTTGTGTTGGCAGAGAGATGCAGCTCATTCAGAGTGGTCAGTTATCCATCCGGTGCTATCGACACACGACTCGCTAAGACAGTTTGGTCATAGGAAACTGCATGTCCCAGCCGTTGTGAGCCACGTTGCCATTGTGGGTGCTGAGTTTGGCGTTTTTAAGATTGTATCGGCGCATCTTAGTGTTCTTGTAGTAGATGGAGTAGATGAAGAGGAAGACGATGGAGATGGCAACAACAGCGACAGCCACAAATCCAGCTATGAGGGGGAGGTAGTCCTCTGTAACCAAATCAAACAGGCGACATATTAATGCTTGAGTATTAATAAAAATGGCTATAAATACAAATCTAACTGACATGGATCAAATTTAGTCAATGTTGCCAGGGACTCATGCTTGTCCAGGATTTCGTTAATTTATAACACTTTCATGCTGCACAAACATCTGACATATGTAGTTATTTATGCCATATTATACAGCATATACATAATTAAAGGCTTACACTGAAAAATCTAATGTGCATTTTTACATTTTGTCTCTGGGTTAATATAAACATCATGACTTACGAACTAAAGTGAAGTTACTAGAAAGTTTTTAAAGCAACCTTTCTTTGCATATTTTCCACAATGTTAACATGCCTGACGTAGCAGCCCAATCATGCATTTTAAAATTTAGGTGAGTGAAACCACCTGCATCCTTTGCTTCTGAAGACAAATTCTGACAGCTTATGTGAACTTTTACTCCTAAACTTCAGTTGTTTTTCAGCTTGTTCTGAGGATGCACTTTAAAAATAGGATGTAAGTGCATGAACGTTATGAAAAGGTTGTTCATTATAAACTTACAGTTTTGATCGACATCCAGCCTACCCTTACAAGGTCCCGTTTGTAAGATAGTTGATCGCTGAGTTACAAATTGGACCTCTAAGAACCGTCCATACCAAGAACAATAACTTTAACAATGACTACAAATACAGAGTTTTAAAAAAACGTTTTAACTTAAGTAGAGTCCACACAAAGAGTTTAACGACAGTGGCAAATTATATCATTAGGTTCACTTTCACTGCGATTTGTTGAACACTAGAAACACTGACAGCCAATCAAAATCCATCTGAATCTACAGGGTGTCACATTCATGACTTGTTAAACCGCTTATGTTACTTAATATTAAGCTGTAAATTTCACATTAGAAAATGTTGTTTTACCTGAGAGATAATGCCAAATGGGGTCCCTGAAGTTTGTTTTGTCTTTACTGATGTCCTCTTTGATGATCGCTGGGATAATTAATGTCGACTCGTACAAAAACTATAAATACAGTTTGTTTTTGAGAGACGACAGCTCTTGTAACAGAGCGCTGGATTCTGCTAGCTCGTCTCATCATTGAAGACTTGCTTGCACCAATATCTTTCTGGTTTTCTTTTCGTTTCTCAGCACTCCGTCCAGGAGTAACATGCGACAAGTCATCACTATCTACTTTCCTAAGCGACTGACACGCTGGAGAGTGCAGGACGGCCTTGGCGCCACTGTTTACAGAATGTTCTCGTTAATCAGTGTGGGTGCTCACATCGTTATCACTACAGTGCAAGTTTTAGCTCTTGGTGTGGACACTGAAAGGGAGCACAGGCTAACTGCATTTGTATAAGTACTGTGAAAACAAGGAAGCTGGTCTGATAATAATGTCTGACAACAGAAGACGTGTTATTGTGTACAAGAAGCTTGATATTTTCAACAAGCCATACCAGAGGCTCCAAACATTCCACCGGCCTTCTGCCTTTTTGTGTCTGTGTTTGTGTGCAGACAGCGTTGTATCACCATATGCGGAATAATCACGCAGGGATATTTTAAATACATTTATATGGCTGGATAGAATCCTTTGTGAGGCTGTGTGACATTGTGATGATCATTTTCTGTCAACCTAAAATCACTAATGCGACCTTTAAAATTCTTCAATGTATTCTGTCTGATAAAAGGTTATAGATCACAGTGACACAGAGAAACTGTGTGTTGAATTACTAATTAATAATATGCAGATGATTAAAACCTCAATCCGAAGTAGAAAAATGTTCTGAGCAACAGAAACCCATGAAAATTCCTAAACAGTTAGTATATAGGGGAGAAGAGCGGAATGTGTATTTATTAGCCTTCAACCCTTCTGCCAGACATCTGGTTTCACTGTGAGGTGTTTTATATATTTAGGAAAGAAAGCTCTGTTATAGATCTTAATAGAAAGGCGTGTATGTTTCCTTCAACAGAGTTTAGATTAAGAATGTTGTTTACCTTTCAGAATCACTTTGACAGCATAGGAGACGGAGCCGACTTTATTCCTGGCGCTGCAGTTGTAGACTCCCGCCTCATTCACCTTGAGAATGTTTCCAGGCACAAGGTTGTCTTGGCTGTTGAGCCACTGGATCTCTGGAGGTGGGTTACCGTCAGCGATACAGACAAGATCCTCGACATAACCTCTGAACAACGGGACTGTGTCAGGAAGATCTGTGGTATTAATGCTGGGCTTATCTGTTGAACAATGATGGCAAATAGAGCAAAATGAGACAGTGTAACTGCAACAGTTAAACTTTGTCCTGCATTTTTTCTTTCTTTATGAAAAATTACAAGCTCCTGTGAGTTAGAGTACTGAAAGTATAGATGAAGTATTATTGTTATTGCCACAAAATGTCCATCATCACTTTGATCCTACAGTGCTGTCTTAATCATGACTACAGAGCAGTGATTGTAAACGTGATCTCACAGAAGACAGTGATGTTAATGGGACTGGACATCTCGCTCGGAGGAGGGTTCGGTCCATTTTCTCCAAGTTCCAACACAGCCTCGCATTTGATCTCTGCTCCATTGTGTGTTCTGTTCAGACGGACATTGAGGGTCTGCGATACATTCATCGGGGATCGAGTGACATTGAGGTCGCAGTCGATGTTGTTCCAGGGAAAGCAGCCAGTCACTTGCATTGTTTCTGATGCAGGAAAGGGATTTTGGAGAAAAAACAAAGCAAGAAAAGGACAAAAGTTAATTGTGTTTAAGTCTTTCAAAACATTCTTCTGTTGTATTTCACCATTCTGTCAACATTCAGTGAGGTCTTATTTAACTTCTTAACACTTTTGGAGGAAAAAAGGCACTAAAACTTGTTACGGGTGCCAAAACCTTTGTAAAATACGCTGCATTTCATATCATGAGTCAACAGAGACAGAGCTCAACAAAGTCCCACCCATCCTAGAGGGATGAACAATTCATCATTCTCAGCTGACTTTGTGTTGCGCAATAGTGGATCCAGGAAATATCATCAGCAGGAAGAATGGAAAAACTGTGGGATCCTTACACTCAGCTGACTGGAGAGTGAGCATTTTGATTTAGAGCTGCAAAAATACTTAATTTGTTTTGTTGCTAAGAGTGCGAAGGTCTGCTGTATCATGTTCCCCTGCACATTCTATCTAGAGCCTGAGCCTAAACCACTGTATGTAAATGAATACAGACTTATCTGATTGAAAAATACAGCCCCAAAAACCACCTCAAAACCACCTCATTGTTGCAGTGTCAAACACTGATGCAAATAAGAGATACGTTGGTGAGAACCAGGGCTGTCTCTTTCTGTGGTCGTTGTGTCGGTGAGAAAAATTGCATCACTTTAACACATCTCACAGAACACAGCACTTACAAAAAATGGATTTCCACTGATCATGTTGGCTGTTTAATGAGCAATATCTAATTTAAAAGAAAAGGAAATGATGCATTGCATCATTAGGATAACTGATAGTTATTAAAGTTGACATCAAATGTTCACACTTCCACAATTTAACTAATCCGCAGTTTATCATCTCAATAAATGAACTGTGTAACATCTGTGGTCATTAAAGGTGTAATGTGTCAAATATAGGCCAGAATTTTAAGGCAGCATCTATGTTTTAAGTTTAATAAGGAAAATAAAGGTAAGAGTGTTTCATTACGTGGCATTTTGTGAGTTTATTTAGCTTATTTATAACACTAATAGATGTCATGTGTCTGCCGGCTGGAACAATGGGTTGCTATCGGACTATTGCCTCTCTCTGGTACAGAGTGGTATTACAGGGCAGGATGGGCTGGGGCTAGTCGGTTAGCATGCTAACATCAGTAGACATCTCTGCAACACAGTACATAGACGACTTTGACATATCGTTCACACTGATGTTTCTTCACTCTCTGTTTATAATATTGGTTCATTTTGTGAACGGGTCAAACTAAAATTCTGGCCATGTCTTACATATTGCTTCTTTTATGGTGTGATTATAAGTTTTCATTTCTCCTGTTCCAATTAATGAATATTCATTCATGTAAGCACATGTCTGTATGGCGTTGACAAGCTCTTGCAGATTACCGTTACTCGTGAAGTTTTCGTTCCCTATGTACCACCGCACAGCGAGGTTTCTTGCAGGAGCAACGTTGGTGATGTCACACTGCAACTGGAAGTCTACGGCCTCCACCACCGGGCCTGCGTCATCCACGAGGAGGATGGAGACACTGTCTGGTTTTTCTGAAGAGATGATTTTATGGAGTGTTAAAAAAAAAATAATAATAAGAATAATCAGAATTTAGGAAACACATTTAAAGTTGATGACGATGAAAGTATTAAATAAATGAGCAATACGTACTGTAGAGAGTGTAGTCTAAAAGTTTCTGGCATTTTTCCATCCCATCGAACATCCCAGTACAAGCAGGCCTCGGGTCCCAGTCGTTTTGGGTGTCAGGCTCCCAAGTTACCATCTTAGTGCTGTTGCCCTGTGGAACCTCCCAGTACGGTATTTCTTTTACATTTCTGGATGCAGTGGGTATTGGCTGGCATTTGACCGACGGGGTGCTGTCTCTGTATTGTATCACCATCCTGTCTGGAGTTATTACGACGGGGCATACTCTGTCGGCACCTGTGGAACATAGAGCGAGGGCGAGATATGTTATTCCAGTCCAAGTCACACACATCCATTATCTCAACACAACATTCCCACATCCAGCGCTGTGGTGAAACGCTGCTGAACAAAAGCTGTGAGCAGGAGGCAACAGGAAAAGGCTCAGGAAGGATATACGCCTCCCTGAACAAAGTATGCAATCAGTGCCCACCATTCTTTGTGCTGGACCTTACAGCAAAATACATTCCAGTGAAATGCATCATACAACCCAGCTTATCATTCACCTCTAATATAAAGCGTGACAGTAATCTGAACAAAAAGACACTGTTTTATCAGAAAGCCATAATGCACACAGGATGAGGGAGGAAGATTAAAACATTAGTGTGCCTTCAAAAGGTCAAGAAGCTTCCTTCTTACTTCAAGAATCAGACACACCCTTGCTGATTTTCCTCGGTATTTTTGAATATGTTTATCGTTTTATCCGAGTTTACGGTCATTTTACAACTTATTAAATGCAAATACACAGGTAGGATAGACAATAAAGTCTGAAAATGTGTAGGCTGAAGGCTTATTACACCTATTTTGACATAAAATGATTCATATAGTTCCAGTATTTTGTGAACAAACAGTTCCCTCTCAGCCCATCAGTATTCACAGTAGTATTATTTGTCCCCATTCAAAGCATGTGTAATAAAACATAAATGTCTCTTTGGCTTCAGTTCATTACAAACCTCCTCATAAGTTATCTGCTCGTCACTGAGCAGGATACATAAACAGACCGATACAATCAACAAACAACACTTTTTGTTTCATACAAAACCCTCAGCCAAACCGAGACATGGACACAAAAGACAACCTGAGCTCTGTCACTAACTGTTAGCTCTCAACTTACTGGACTCTGTCCCGTTAGAAAGCGACAGCAGCTCAAAAGTAAAAAGCACTGAAAGGAGACGAAGAGGGTTTAAATAATCCATTGGAGGGAAGTCTTCGAAGTGTGTTTTTTTCCCCAACAATTGTCGGTCGTTGTCTGTGACGGTGAGCTTCTCCGACGGTTCCCCGGGACGAGCCAGCGGCGACTTGTTGACTTTTTTTGGGAGAGAGCTAAGCTAAGCTATGGCTGTAGCGCAGCTCCCCGCTCCAGGCACTACATCACCGGAGAGGAAACTCGAAACATCCCTCCCCCCCAAACACACTGGGTAGTGGGCACACACACACACACACACACACACACACCGCTCACTCACACACACACACACACACACACACACACACACACACACACACACACACACACACTGTGTCTATAAATGTGACTGGCTAGTTGTGTGTAGTTGTGCAAGTTGGCTACAAACATGGCAGACTTCAGACGGGGGCACTACAGGCTTGGTATTAGCATTCATGGATGAACTGTAGCATAGCAACAGTATGTTGTTAACAACTGACAGATATGAGCTAACGTCCATGGACACAAAGCAGAATTCAGAAGCAGCCACTTCAGAGTTTACAGATTTTTTTCCCCCATAAAAATAAAACATAATTAGGTTTATTTAGCTTTTTAAAGGTTTGTAAATATTACAGGTCAGTACAAAACAAATACTAAGACCATATTAGCCATGCTAACGGCTCTGCGATGCTGCACTGTCTGTGCTAAAATGCTAACATTAGCATGCTAAGAAGTTGATGTTAGCAGACTTGTTTACCATGTTCATCTTAGTTAAGTGTGCTAACATGCTAACATTTGGTAATTATTAAGAACACAAGTAGAAATTGATATGTTTTGAAAGTATTGAGCCAATAATTTAGTAATGTAATTTTGTTTATTTTTATATTTTTTATTCTAATAATTCAAAATCCTTAAATTTTGGGTGCTAGCCTGCACATGATGTGACATTTGCATCCTTAGTTGCCGACCAGTGAAGTTCAAGGCAGCCCTGACTTATAAAATGACCGTTTTATAGTCAAATTTACATGAAGTTTAATACACTTTGTGATTGAAGTTTGATCTATAGTGTTGACAGCCTCGCTAGTAACTTGGTAAGGCTGTGCTGTATATGCAAATGTTCACAGAATATGTGAAAAGTCTGACCTGCTGTGCTGTAGGTTAGGTTAGGGTTAAAGGCAGGAATCACCTAAATCTGTATGATTCACAGTCTTTGATTACAATTTTGTTGAGATTTTTCAGTCTTCTTGACCAACCAAAATCATCCATATTGCCAAACCCATGTCACTAGCATGGCTGATAAAGAAAGAAGTGGCATACATTATATAATAAAAGTAATACAGTCTAAATTGTGATGTAATATAATGGGCAGGCTACCGTTGATAGACAAGCGCTGATTTAATTAATTAGCCTACTGCGTTAAAAAAAACTAAAGTAGTAGAAACATGATGTTGACCTTACCTCTTACAGTGACTCTGGCTGTTTGAGAGACATTCCCTCTGTCATTCCAGGCATGACATGTGTAGGAGCCCATATTGTAAGCAGTGGCATTGCGGATGAGCAGACGGGACACTCCATCTTCATTTGTTTCCATCACGTTGGCAGTCCGGAAATAAGTCCAGGAATATTTCGGTCGTGGGTTGCCCATGGAGGAGCACTTCAGCCCCACGGTAGAACCAACATCCACTTCAGAGTCTTCAAGCTCAAGTATTGGTGATGGTGAGTCTAGAGACAACATTTTAAACAATTTAAGTCAGAGAGAAAGCATATCCTCCAGTTTAACAACTCATACTAATTATAGGTTTACAAGATCTTCATGAAAATAACTTACATAGGACAGTAATCTCAACTGTGTGGTTGACACTGGACCGACTGTTTGAAGCCGTGATCATGTACTGCCCTGCATCGTGTCGTGTCAGTATTTGAGGGAGCTCCACCTCCTCGCCTTCTTTAGACCAGATGATCTCAGGTTCAGGATAGCCCACAGCATTGCAGGTAAGATTTAGAGGAGTGTTCTCAGGTGCAGTGTAACTGCTTTGGAAAGTCAACTCTGGTCCATCTGTAAAAACAAAATTACTCTAGACTTACAGGGGAGTAAATACACATTTTAGAGGCAAATATTGTACATTTGGCTTTACTTCATTTATTTGATGACTTAAGATAATGAAGAATTCTAGACACAAACTGTTTTCATTGTTTGTTTTAATGACTAAATCTGATACTCACACAACACATAAACCTGGAGTTCCTTTGTGATGGAGGAATAGCCTTCCGCATTAATAGTGTAATTCCCTTCATCCCCCCTCATCAGTGGGATGGTCCGGTCTGTAACCTGTCCATCTTTCAGCCATATGACAACTGGGTCAGGATTTCCTGTCACACTGCAAAGCTTCTCCAATGTATCCCCCTCCAATAGCTCAGGAGCAGAACACTCTACATCCGGTCCAACTAAATAGAAACAAATAAAGCAATGATTTATAATATTTCACTTATGAAGATGAAGAGCAACTCTTGACAGAAATTAGACAAAAGAACTGACTTAAATTTGTGTTTTACCCAGAAACTAGTTCAACTTACTATAGTAAAAAATAAACAGCTTTTATTCTCAGTAGAGATTAATCGGATGATTCATTTCTCAATTACTGGTTTATCTGAAAATGTCACAATTTTCTTGATCTCAATGTGATGTCACTGAATGTCTTGTTTTGTCTGACCAAGAGTTAATTGGCAAAAAATGGTCAGTATACTATAGTAAATTAAGAAAAAACAACAAATTCTAACCATTTAGAAGCCAAACCTGTCGCAAGTGTTTAGCTTTTCTTTTTGACAAATGACACTAACTTTAATACACATTTAATAGATTATCAAAATAGTTGCTGATAAATTTCAGTGGACCAATTTAATAAACTGAACAACTGTTGAAGCTCTAGTATAAACAGAAATAAAAAAAGTCAATGTAATTTCAAACTTATAAAACTGACCATTTTAAACAACCTAAATAAGCCATTAGGAACATTTTCAATAGGTAATTACTCATGATATACTTACAGTAAACTTTAATTTTGTACTCTTGAGAAGAGACATTAAATTGTGGCCCTTCTGGCCCCAGGTCCATATGTGCCTCGCATCTGAACGTGACTCCATCGTCTTTTCTTGTTGGCTCAAAGTTGTAAACGGGTGAGAGATTCACTGGTGACTTCTGGGCATTGTTAAGACTTTCTGTATGCACTATTGTATCTCCTTTGTACCAAATTACATTGAGATTCTGAACAGGTGCTATATTGTTGATGCCACATGTGATTTCAAAGTTCTTGTTTTCTGTCATCGCACCATCGAATACATCAATGGAGCCGATACTGATGTCCTCTGGGAATGCTGGACAAAAAGAAGAGGTTATCAGACACCATCAATATATCATTTTGTCCCGTGAATATATAAGCAGACTTACTGTAAAGTACAATTTTGGGTTCACTGAAGCATTGTCCAAATTGACTCTCTGATGATGGGTTGATGAAGCACTGGGGAGAGATGTTCCAGTCTGTTAGATTCTCCACAGCCCAGGTCAGATGATTGACCTCCTCCAGACCTGTGCCGCCGATTGGCACCTCCCAGCCGATTCCTGCAAACTTTGTTTCTGATGTGCTGCAGTTGATTGAGACAGAGTCTCCATATTTCAGCACGACACTGGGGGGGCTCAACTCAATGGGACAGGAGGCATGTACACCTGCAGCATGGAGGTGAAGTCACAGAAACAGAATATCACTGCAAAGTTAGCACTTGGATATTGAGTGCAAGCCCACTGTATGTCAAAGACTTGTGGAAGCTGTGGTTATCTAAGAAAAAGGTTGAGGAATTCTGAATCAAATCAAAAAGCCGAAAGACGTGTTTTTATTGTGCTGCCCCCATTTTGTTTTAAGTGTTTCTTACATAATGCATCGTTAAAAACAGCAATCTTTCACCGTTTATTGAATCACTTTTGCTTTTCCTTTTGAGCATGTTTGTCAGCAAAGAGTAAAAAAAACATGCAATGAAAAAGAAAAGAAAACCTTAGTTGAAAAGAACTAAATCAGTATCAGTGAAGACTTAATTATTTATTAGGAGGCAGTAAATTACTCAGTAAACTGAGGGGGAAATGCCGCGTAACATTTATAGTTACTTTTGGTTTAATGTCCTGCTGTGGGTGTTTTCCTGTGACTGTCCCAACGGGCTGAGAGCCTTTCACTTCGTTCCTATAGGCAACTTCCATTTTTTGTTTTTGGTTGTTTTTTTGCCCTTTGTAGGCACTGTTAATCTAGACTCATTCAGTTTCAGTCTAATTCTTATTCACTTATAACAAAGACACTAAAATTAATGAATTAACTAATTTATCATGGGGTCTTATTCAGTAGTTTTAGTTCAGATGTTTTTTGTTTTTTTTTATATTTCCTTGAGGGATGATCCAGTGTCCTTGTTAAGGATTTTAATCTCAGATTTAAAGGTCTTGTAACAGCCTTGGATATGTGAAACTTCTTTGTCATGGCCAGTTTTCTCTCGATGCATGCTGAGCCGACGGTCTGTTTCTCTCACATTGTGCTGCTCCCTTCTGGTTAGAACAAAGTTCTGCATCTCTGGCACGCCGCCGTCTTACCTGCCGCTATTTTACAGTAAATGATGAGCACACGTGGCGATTACAGAAGCTCAGTTGGCATTTTCACCTTCCATTTTAAATCATAAAGACTGTTTATTACTTAAACAACCTTTGCCCTTTTGTGAATGTCAAGACAAAAATATGGATCATAAACATGCTGAAAATCTACAGATGATCATTTCATGCCAAGAAAGTGTAAAGTGCCTACCTGTCGCGGTGAGGAGGAACCCCACAAAGAGCCAAACAAATGATTTCCTTCCACTCATTTGATTTGTTTACTCGTTTAACTGGAACAATGTCCCTTCTGTCGTTTAGTCCAGCTCTGCTCAGCTTCTCTTGTGGGGCTGTGCTGTCCTGATCCCTCCGTAGTAAACCACTGAAGTACATTCACAGGAGAGAGAGTGAGAGACACATGCTCCCTCTCCTTCTCTCTCCCTCTCTCTCTCTCTCTCTCCCTCCCTCTCACTCTCTCCCTCTGTACAGTCACAGTACAGTGTTTTTTTGTGTGGGCTACTTATTCATGAGTCAGTCGGATTTAAAGCCTACACGAGAATTCAGCTGTTCAGATTTACTATGTTTGTAGCACACTTACATTAACACATGTTTATATTTAATCATGATTAATTCAATATCTTGTCAAACTGAAGAACTGAAGTGTATTTTTTTTTAAAAATTAGACTTATGAAAGAATTCACCCCCCTGGATGTTTTCCCCTATTATTGCTTTTGTAAATGGAATCATGGTCAACATATTTTTTTTCTCTTTATTGTAAGATAAGTGACTGCAAAATATGCACCTGCCTTTAAAGACAGAAATTAACAGAAGCCCAATCCAATAGAGAATTTGCGTTATGTAAATTGTGTTGTGTATATTTGCATATGTAAATAGGTTTGAAAATGACCATACAGGCCAGCTGTACATTGACTCTAAATGAACACACAGACACACACACACACACACACACACACACACACACACACACACACACACACACATATATATAGTGGAAATTGGAACAATTATATCTGTTATCTCTCTTTAATTTAACACATCTGTTTTTCCTCAAATTTCAGAGACAAAAGAAAAGAAAAGAGAAGCAGAGAAAATTGCTTTCAGCTCTCCACTCTGGATTTGTTTTCCTCCCTTCTTTTTCACCAGCCTCCACTGATATTTAAGTTAAAATCTGGACTAAATTTATTTCAACACATGAATGAAACAGCCACACGCGTGATTTCACAGCAAGAAATACTGAACCCATATTTTAGGAGCACATTTGATGACACCGATGGTATCATGATTTACTCTCAATCAATCTAAAACATCAAAAATGTTTTGTGTGCATGCTGGAAGGCTTCATGTTGCCCACACTTCTTGAGGTCAATATCAGATAGATTCACACCCACGCACCCACATTTCAAGACAGACTGAGTGGTAGCAACCCTGCCGGCACCGTGTTTTCATACTTAACAAATATTAAAACAAATGTTTTTTGCCACTTGATGAGTCAGAAATCAGATATGACTGGATATGTTTTTATTAAGAGTCAGTGGGCTTTGTAGTGAGATAAGCAGGCTTATGAGAAAACATCATAGCCGACAAGGCGTCTTTCACTTTCAGGAAGAAGTTAATTTGATCTGGAATTTCCACACTACGCAGCATTAAGTCACATCCTGTTTTTGGTTGTTTCCAATTTCCAGAAGTATGGGATATTCCAGGATATGCAGGATATGAATTCCTTAACATAGGGGGAAGTTTTGCCCCCCTGCACTGATTAAATGGTTACAGGGATGCTAATGATGAGTCACTTTAGGTTGATAGCTTTGTGGGAGGCACATCTTCAACGATAAAAAAAAAAAGAAATCTGGAAGTTGAGACAGTGATTTTGTTGGAGTGCGGGGGGAACAAACAGTAATCACATCCTCCCCGAGTGCTTGTAACCCTCAGAAATGATGAATAGAAAGCAGAACAATCTGTTTGTAGTTAAATTAGGGAATGTGAGAATGCTGAGAATAAACAGCTGCACACAGCAAGACGTCTTTAATCCAGTAAGGGCCAAAGGTTGTTTCAGCAGTCCATCAGATGGGAGCAGAAGGGCATGATAGAAGATGATACGCAGCAAGGGGGAGGCCCTGAAAGACAAACAGGGGGCTTCATTTAAGAAAACAAGCATTGAGATTCCAGTCATGTTGCTAAAACACTCCCACCTCACAAAAACATGAAACATGCATCACTCTGTCCTCCAGTCTCACTCCAGGAGAGTTTTTGCACACAGCCATATCACAGGGTTGCCATGTGGATTTCAATCAAATGTTATTGGTTTCAAGCCAGTGGTGAATTGAAATCTCCTGACAATGGGTCTGTGTTTCCCAGCAGCTAAGCCAGAGGAACTGAAAACGAAACGAAAGATTGGTGGAACAGAACTAACGTGTTCAGAAGTGTGTTCGACTTATCAAGCATGCAGTATGATCACTATCAGCTTCAAACATGCGCGTGTAGCAACCTCAGAGAGCCCAGCCGACCACCTTGAAAGAATTTCCGGCTTATTTATATCAACTTTGCCCAGATGTTTACATTAATGAGTCACATGGTAATTAATGGTGTAAAAAATGGCAGCTCTTGTATGGGAGGGGGTTCTTCTCACGATAAAGGGTTTCTTTTACGTGGTGGTGTTAATACCACCACATCATTGTTTGAGTACTGACAAAGACAAAACAAAGCATCCAATCTGTGAAGAATGGAGGGACATCCAAGGAAGAAAACTGAAAGTGATGGAATACAAGCTTAGTAAGAAAAAGGGAGTGAACTGTGTCATTCACTTCATTCAAGATTTAAAAAGGAAACTTCAGCGTCAACAAGGCTCCAGGTAACAGTGTAACCGCTTTAAAACTTTTCCTGTGACAAAGAGGAAATGGCTGTAAAAATATCCCTGTGAAAAGGGACAAGGAAAAACACTTGACTGCATGTATCCAGAGACTAATGACTTATTGGTACACTGATAGGGTGTCCTTGGACTTTACAGAAAAGCCTACATCAGCTTTGGTGTCCAGATGTTTTTTTTCTCACCCTCTCTTCCATTCTGAGCCAGTATTTAACATTCAGCGGGTAGATTTGTGAAAACAGAGAAGAACCCCAGAAACATTCACAGTGCAACAATATGAGTGTTGTCCTTTTACTTACTGAAGCAAAGCTCACTGTAATGTGATCATGGAAAATGCGTGAGTCTAACAGAGGTCTCTCTGTGTCTGCAGATTCCTTGTGTCTCTGCTGGCATTTTGAAATCCCTTTTTCTTTATCTCGTGGAACAGAGATGATGCCAGTGTCAGTGTCAGTATGAGCATGGTTTGACCGACTTCCTGAAATGGTTTGTACACATAGGAAATCATAGATATCTTCCTTCCCCTCCCCCCCAGCGTATTTTTATCTTTTATCTTAGTTCCTGGAAAAACACCATGACAAATCAAACAGCACAGATATAGCTGGTAGTCCATGGGATTTTAGACATCCACTACAGATAAATGATCTCACAGATGTGTGGGAATTCCAGAGTAATACTAGTAATATTTTAATTTGCACCCAAAAAGCTGTTTCACAACAGAAGTCATTTGTCTTCCAATTCCAGTGAAGTTTAAATTCAGTTTTCCCCCTCACATTGGTTCATTTTTTTTTCGGACCTCACATTGCACAAACTCTCCCACTGAGAGTTCAGAGTCTACATTCCACAACATTGAGTAAGATGAATTCCCCTGTCGAAGACCACGCTCTTGCCTTGATCGTTAAACTGAGCAGAGGTCATTTCTGGAATGCATTTGTGCTTTTGGAAAAGGATTCTGCAAACACGTACAGTAAATCTGATTTCATGCAAACTCTCCTGGCAACAATCAGACAAGTTGAAACAATCCAGATGTAAACCTACTTTGTCACTAAATATCTGCCTTCAAAACCATGATGTAAGAATATTCTCACTGTGTCCTTTTACAAACCACACCAAACCTTAATTTTACCAAATGTACCTCATGCTAGTAGCAATATGCACAAATAATTCAAGTGATTAAACAATTTGGCCTCAGTATGGGCACAAACATACTAATGATACAACCCAGGTCCTGTTTTACCACATGAGAACGTTTTGAATATCATCTTTGTGCAGGCAGATCCACAGAAATTGTATTATGCATGCAAGGCAATGTCGGTGTAATGTTGCAGTTACACACCACGAGAAAACAACTCCTGTCTGCACACATTTTTGTCAGAGTGGTGAGCCATCGTCAATGACGTTAAAGGTGCTGTTGGTTAGAAAAGTAGATTTTTGAGTCTCACTTCGTCAAGTAATGACGCCTTGGGATTGTGTCGCCGTCCCAAAGCGTCATTATTTGAAGAGTAGTGACTCAAAAATCAACTTTTCTTACACATCGCACCTTTAGTTTACAGTTTAATGGGAAAAACGGCTATCTAGCGCTATGTGAAGTTGTAATTAGACACTCAGTATTTCAAGCTAAATACTTAACACTGTTTAAGGTCCCATCTGGTAGAACATGCGATTTTCCAATCTCTCTTTGTTTATGAAACAGGTCTTTTCTTGAAATATCAAAACGCTCAATTCATGGGGAAATGCACACAGGTGATATTCTGTCAGAACTTGCGTAAGTTTCCAAGTAAACCATGGTTACAAAACAAAACACGTTTGCTGGTGCCTTTCTATTACCCGAGAGACCTGACTAATCAGAGAGAACTGAGCTTTTCAGGAAGGGGGCGTTTGAACAGCGTGTCCAGACAAAGGGTGTGTCAAGGTGCTGCAGCAACTGACAGGAAAAAAAAAATAGCGTAAACAATTTTAGTAGACAACTCAAATAAAAGTATTAAACCGAAAATGAGCATGATATGGTGCCTGTAACTGTGTTCAACATCAATACATTTAGTGCCGATCCAATAAAAAGATGTTGAGATGATAACTTTGAATTGAAGTCGGACCCATAGACCAACCCTGCTATCCTTCAAGAAATGCTGCCAATATGGCTGAAAGCGGGGGCTTTTATTACTTATTTATTACCTTCTCATGTTGCTCTGTAGACACACACAGTTTTCTGTGCCAACACAAACATCAGTCATAAACTTGAAAAAGAGCGACATATGATTAAATAATTGCATTGAAATTGG
The DNA here is from genome assembly GCF_904848185.1 of Acanthopagrus latus. Taxonomy (NCBI): domain Eukaryota; kingdom Metazoa; phylum Chordata; class Actinopteri; order Spariformes; family Sparidae; genus Acanthopagrus; species Acanthopagrus latus. The sequence continues at coordinate 20,215,472 of NC_051061.1, forward strand.
AAAGGGTAAATGTTTTATGTGCAGGAACCAGATAACACGCAGGATATATCCAATTCACTGTAGACAAGTCCACAAAAGACAGGAAGAGTGTTTAAAATGTGTTTCAGTCTGTGAGCAATGCAAGATGGCAGCACACAGACTGGATGTCTCTCTTCCTGATCTCTTCTCTTATCAGATGGCCTCCTGTCAGCTTACCGGACACCACATGCAGAGGATCCTCCTGATGCCTCTTTCTATTGTCCTGATTGTATTATAATCAGTTTACTTTCAACACTTTCACCCTCACCTTAACCTTATGCTGCTTATTTAAAAAAAACATCCTTTGTTTTCTGTTGTACTCTGAGTACATTTGGATCGCTGCCTAAGACTCCCTCTTTCAGTTTTCTGTTTCAGTTCAGCCCACCCTTTCCTCCCACTGGTAAGACTTTCTATTTGCTGCTTTCTCCCGTCTCCTTTTAAATGCAACAGCTCTCTTCACTTGGAAATGAAGGAGAGCAGAGAGTCTCAGCTTAGACTGAAGACCTCCTTTCACAGTAATTACATTGTTTTGTTCTAGTGTTTTGTGAAAGGAGGCTCACTCCTGTCCAGCTGAGTCATGGGAGAAGGCCTCTCCAAGAACAATCTGCCCCTTCAAGGCTCCCCCCTTTGCTCAACTGTGTACCGACAACAATCAGATTCGTCCAGAATCTCCCAGTTGGCGGGGGAGGATAACTCTGAGGATCAGCCACTGTGACCCACTGACAGGAACTGTAGCAGTCTGGAACAGATAAAAAAACACGTTAGATAAGGGACACAGAGCAGCTTCCTGAGAAATCACCTGACTCATTTTCAAAAGAAAATCAGGGATTTTCCCCTCTTTTGTTCATTTTCAAGAATCCTAGAGAGGCTTAGGAAAGCAGCCTGGAATACTTCAGCCTGACAGGAAAGATGATTACTCTGGGTTTCAGGCCACCTTATTGAGGGAGGGTCACACTATTCAATCTGGGCCTGATGGTCCCGAGAGAGGATCATCACTTTACAACGTAAAGTTTGACATCATAGCCATATGGTAATGTTTAGGAGCTGCGTGATGGTGGACAGGCAGAGAGGTCAGACAGACGGTCAGGCTCTTCTAACTAGACTTTTCTTCTGAATTTCTTAAGAAAGAATAGAGATTAATTGGTGAGTGATCATCTGAATTTGCCCCAGTTTGATAAGCTTCATCAGCAGAGGGAGAGAAGCCTGGCTGTGCAGTGTGAGTAGATCGTGAGCGATGATGTCATGTGTTTCGGGAGTAATAAACTGTAAATATTTTTCCAGTTGAACGGCAGAGACCCTCCTACATCATCTGGCAGAGATTGCTCTGACGACAAGTCCTCCAACCCCCAAACCTACCGAAGACATCTGTTCATGAGGTTAAAACTCTCCGCAGGGACACAGAAACATATGTGAGTGTTTTATCTAATGGCTCTTTGTTCTGCCCAGGGGCTTCTTTTATTGCTTATCCTGCAGAAGCCACGGCATGAAAGTCACTGATCTCTGGCTCCCCCACGTGTCGAAGGCAACGAAGTGATCCTGGAGTAAATCAGTCTGGACAATAAATGTCTTCACCTCCAGAGAAACATGTCAGATTCTTTGATCCGCCTGATCTAATATCAGCATAACACTTCTTTTTTTTTTTGTCCAAGTGGTGATATTTCAATGTTTTCCAGTAGTTTTTCAAACACTCAACGTGGAAGCTCTCCTCGATTACTGGAAGTCACCACTAGATGACAGCATGGTGTCAAATCATACATCCAGACTTCATCACACTCTCTCTAACCTCCACACAGATGTGCTCCACTCTCCCTGAGCAGAGCTTTGTGGGGGCAGACAGGGCTTTCAGCAAAGGTGGAGGAGGGGGCTGCTGCTGCAAACAGTTGGATAACATATGGATTTGGGAAACCTCAGCGGTGGCAACCTCAGCCGTGGCAACCACATCGACCACATACGCTCACTGTGATGCCATAACAAAGCCTCTGGGAAAACCTAATTAGCAAGGTCAAAGCAGACTGAGTCGAAAAGTGGGATTCCTGTTAGTCAGATTTAATTTGAATTAATCATTACTTGTGACGGGTGGGAGAGAACCTCACATGAGCTCTGATCAGAGGCCTCCATGTTCTGTTTATCTTAGCCATACAGAGCAGCGGCGGAGGACGTATTCACGTGTTTTACTCAAGTAAAAGTAGCAGTACTACTGTGTAAAAATACAAGTAAAAGTCATTCAGAATCAAGTGAAAGTAGTCGAATAAAACAATTAACATAAAAAAGTACCAAGAATGAAAGAACTAATTATGCAGGATAAAGCATTTCAGAATCATCCTGTATATGACTGGATAATATCAGTTTACCTTTATTGTCCCACGAACGGGGAAATTTCTTAACGAATGGGGAAATTTCTTAACAAACGGGGAAATTTCTTACATTGATTGATGTGTTAATGTTTTAATCACTTTAATATTGCCTCAATTACTTAGCATACTACTGGGTGGCTTAACTTTTGATAATATGATTTGATTTATATGTGTAATTGAATAAAACATACAGTATTTACCCCCAAAATTACATGGAGTTGACCTATAAAATAGCATCAAGTGGAAGTGCTTGATACCTAAAAGTTGTTCTTTTGTGCAGTACTTCACTAAATCTACTTCAGTAAAATCCAACACTACTGACATGTATACCTCGTGTTGTGGGTTAACCTTAAACACACTTCAAGCAGGAAACGTGATTCAAAAACAGATTTCACGAGCAGCACATCCTTCTACAAGATTGTCCTTGTTTCGCTTCAGAGGAACAGATATATTTTTGTTCCCTTCAGTACATCACGCACTGTGACTAACAGTGTTAAATGTCAAGTGAACATGTCATATTGTGGAGTACATTTACTCAAGCTCTTTAATTAGCCTAGTTAAGTGAAGTAAAGTTCCTCAAATATACACAAGTGCATTTATTACTCTGCTGTACATCTACTCTGCTGCATTTTGGAGTCCAGTGTTGCAGTTTTTACCCCAGTTACAATTATTTGATAACTTCAGTTGCTCGTTACTTTACAGATTACCTGCTGCCTCAGAGTCAGAGTTGTGCATTTTTAAAACAATTTACTAGATCAACAACAAAACATATACATACATAATATCAGATACTCTAAGACAATCTGTACGGGGGACTTTCACTTCTGCTGAGGCAACATTTAATATCTTTAATTTTACTCAAGTATGACTTTAGAGTAGTTTTTACAGTATTAATTATTGCACCTGGCCAGTGACTATAGCTGAAAATTATTCAAGATAGCTAAATTGGCACATTTACAGAAATCAGTGTTGGTGATGTGCGCTGTCTCTGTAACTTGAGCGTATTCAAAAATAAACTGTGCGTAAGCAGAGTGAGTGATGTTTCTGCTGTTTGGAGAATGAATGCGAGAGATAAAAGTTGTTTTACAACTTACGCAACTTTCTTGATAGCACCTGTGAACATTTCATAATATCTTCCTTTAAACTTTTCTGTTCTGTCTTCCTCCCGTATGCGGGAACCAGCTGTGCCTCGGCCAGCGGCGTAGCTGTTCCAGACATCACTGGTCGTGTTGTGGTGGGATAAACCACAAAACTGACAATTTCTCAGACGTTTGAAATGGTAACACGGTAAATCCTCTGTTTGTAAGAACTTTAAACACGGAGATTGGCTGTCTTTCTGTGGTTTAATTTTAACTTGTTTGTTTTGGGTTGAGTCCAACGTGCCGCAGATGGACACTTTCTCACAGAGCTCCTCAGCCTGGAGCTTTTTCCGAGCTCACTCTCTCTCCTTTGGGTTTGAGTCCGGGGCTCACCCATGGCCTCAGTGGATCCACTTGCCAGCTTCATGTCCCTTTTCACCCAGCCATGCTAGCATGTATAGAATAGTATGTCCTTGCTATGCTGCAAGATGCCAAAAAAACAGAAACACCCCAAAACCAACTTTGGAAACAGTCTGGTGTCACAGGCAGTTTCATTTCATCCTCCAACAACCACAAAACTCCATTGAAAATGAGCGTGAATAAATAAGTTTCTACAGCAGCGAGATGAGCTGGCTCTAAAAAAGGAGATTAGCATTTTAAAAAACACAGCCCAAGGGACTGTGGCTGTCTACCATGTCCCAGAGGCATTTTAGACTCCATACTGAGAAACAGATAGGGCCCTAATGATTGGCCTTTTACAGATTAATAGAGCGCAGCCTGGAACACTGTATGGAACATAAATCTGAGGCGGTGACATAAGATCATTTTAGTGAGGGTCATGAGGAGGGGATGGAGGGGAAGATGGTAACACAAGCTAGCTCTTGAGAGTAACCATTGATTTTTTTTTTTTCAAACCCTCGAAACTCACAGAAAAAAAAAGAAAAAGGCTGGAAGGGTTGTAATAATTTGATGAGGAGCAGCTGACACAAGATACCCAGAGGTCTAACTCGAGGATGGAGACGAGTGAAACCTAATAGTATTTATCACCGCTGCCCATCTGACCAGCTGCTGAGGACTTTGTTATGCCGATTCTCATTACACCTTTTTCTCAGATGTGACCAGGATGTCTTTTCAGACCACACCCACGTTCCTCATGCAGGTTTCATTTGAAAGCCAAAGAGAAGACAGATCAGTGATTACCCTGTGAAAGGGAAAGGGATGCAGAGCTCTTTTTATGGGCTCAGTAGGAGCTCGAAAGGTCTTAAGATGCCCCCTTCCCCCGTCAGAGGCCTCCTGGGCACCGTTAACACCACGAGAGAGGGGCAATGACTTCCAAGGTTTGGTAAGGCTGGAGAGAACAGCATCTCAACATCTGGAAGGCATTATGCTGTTGCTGCCCGAGGGTGAGACTCAGGGAGTCGATGACGGGGGACTGACTGTGTGTGTTTGGACCAAGCTGTGTTTGATTTACGCAGAATGGCTTAATTACATTGTTTTTTTGAGAGTTAGGGTACAAAACCATGACCTCTTGAGAAGTACTGAGTTGAATGAGGGTGGCAAACAGAGATGATGGGAGATAGTGAAATACAGTGCGCTCTTTCTCTGCGGCGGGTGGTGTATGGGTGCTCATGCACAGAGCCTGTATGGCTCTTTGTTCGTGCAGCTTGTTTGAAGACTGGGTCTTTCACTGGTCGGCAGGATGTAGAGCTCTGGACCCTTGGCAACACAGCCGCTCCATCTGAGCCTGGCCTGAAACAAGATGGCTTTGTATGAGCACGATCACCATCCTGCCCCTCCCTTCCTTCCCCTAACCCCTACCTACAGGGCCGTCGCCCGAGGCGCTGCGCACCAGGTGCTCCCCCCTCGTTAGCTTCACAGCAGCTCGGGGTCCTGCTGCTTTCAGGGAGCAGAAGTTACCTCAGAGCAACCTGACCTTCACTGGGACCAGCCCAGTCTTTAATCAAGAGTGCTCTGACATCAGCCGGGAGCCAGCGAGAGGCAGGCCAGCTGACAGGGAGCAGCATGTGATACCACAAGTTAGACGTGCTTCATATAATACGCCTTTTCCCTTTTGTGAAAGAGTACTAAAAAGGCAGTTCAAAGCTCAACAGACAATCATTGTTAGCTTGTTGAAGGCCTCATTTTGTTGGTAATAAACGAGGCCAGCCTCGGGGCATTTTGACATGTGTCCTGATCTCTATCTGAACCCACAAACGGATGAAAAATAATAATCTGATTTTATGTCCACGCACTGCCTCTGAATCACTAACTGAGGCATATGTGATTAATAAAAAACAGAGTTTGCAAGACGGGAACATTCTCAGCCATTTTGTGAGATTTTCCTGGCTGTGTGGCTTTCACACCCCCACCCCCCTTGTGTAATTTTTTAAAGAGAGAGCTGAGCCCTCTCCATAACATGAACACATGCTGTGCTCCGCCAACTGCCTCAGGCTCACAAGAGACAGGCACTGGACAGTCTTTTATCCCCCTCCTCCTCCTCCTCCACCCCCCACATCAACCTGTCATCTACCCCTCCACCCTCGCTACACGTCCCACTCCTCCTCTTCGATCCCCCTCCTTCTCCCGCCGTGCCTTGCCGTCACTCGGCTGTTATTGAGCAGGCATTTCACAGACACTCCCACTGAGACCAGTGACCTCATCAGCGGGCAGGAAGTCAGAGGGTTCAAGTTCCTCCTGTGAGAGTAATCCCACACATCTCTGCACATTTGATTCAAGAGAGGGGAGAGCGCCGAGGGGCCGTGGGGGTGTGGAGTCCCCGTACTTACTGGCTTCTCACTCCCAGACCACACCACATCATCGCCGTCGTCACATGGCCGCTCTGGATGGAGAACAATATCAGTGGAAAAGTGGCAAGATCCAGGTGTCTCTACTTCCCCGGCTCGAAACGGCTGCAACGTGGCAGTGGAACAATGTGGAGGAAGAGATCAGATTAGAAAAGAAGGGAGCAGAGAGGAAGGAGCTTTGAACAAATGACGAAAGACGCTTGTATATTTAACCATTAATGGACAAAGATGTGGCGCGTACGTGCCCAATAATAGACAAAGACGGCTCTGTCCCTCCATACATCAGGGAATAATCATTAATACGAAACGTCAGGGACTCGCAAACTGATTGGTGGCTTTTTCCCTGAAGTGGGTCGATGACCTTGACTGTTTGTGAGTCTCTTCCTGCCAAAGTTCTGTTGCCTCAACAAATGACAGTGGGAATATAAACCAAAGCTGATTCGACTCGTGACACGACACACCCACCTGGTATCAAGGATAGTCTGTTATTGCTGTGTGGTTATAATGCGTCTATGCTTCAGTGCTGATACGGGGAAGGGAGCGCCACAGGGATGAACTGTAGCTAGGTACATCTAGTCCTGTATGTCTAAGTACTGTACTTAAAGGGTAACTTCACCAATTTCAGTGTGTTTTCTTGGGGAGAACTACTGCAAATGTGAAAAAAGCTATATAAATTATTTTGCGTATTGTGACTTTCGCTTTTAGCAAAGTAATATGTTAACACAAAAACTGTACTTTCGCTCTCAAGCAGGACTTTTAGGTACTTTTTACAAAAGTGCAAAACCACTATGTCACTACAACAGGCCTGTGTCATATGCAGAAATTCGTTCCAAACACTGTCATATTATCTGCTGGATGTTTTGTTCAGAGAGTTTTTGTGGGCTACAATATTGATCCATTTCCATTTCCATCCATCAAAACTGTGTCATGTTTATCGCAGATCAATGGTTCATCAATTAAGTGTATCCCGGAGCTACGTCATGCTAACACACAGGCCTACGAGAGCATGCTCTGCAAAAAACTCAAGTGGATTATTAGTCCACACATCACATGTGGCCGAGCACTCAACGTTGTAAACAACACTTTCTTTTTTTTTCACATCCTGTGCACACCTCCCACTCCTTCTGGGAGCCAAAAGTGAGTGAGTTGCAACACGTTTGTTACCGGCAGGTCTCGCTCTGAGCTGACTCTGCAGACTTTAACTCCAAAGGGCTGAGTCTGGGCTTGGCCACTCCTGGCATGCACGGCACAAAGACAGGAGCACTGCCAGAAAAGCCCATAGCACTTGCACAGAGCAAGAGGAATACAGACAAACCCAGGGGGAGCGCACAAGACCAGGCAGAAATCAAATCAAGGGTGTTTGTGTGTGTGTGCAGGGAGGGGGAATTCATGTGAAATGACTTTGAGCTGGGCAACAACTCAGCTCATCACAGATCTTTGCCAAAGGGAACATTGACGGGTTTGTGCCCAGATGTGTGGGAGGGAGACAGAGCCGAACAGTCATATCCAGTCTTTGTGAATTTGTTCCAAGTCTTCAGACACGGTCCATTCTCCTCCATAAATCTGCCGTACTTCCAGGCACTTGGCGTCGCTTACTCGATCACGGATTGTAGTGCACCCAAATAATGAGCATTTATGGCCTTGAAAGCTGTATTCATTTGTGCACACACTTCCACACACCAGCATTTGGACAGTAGAAAAGAAAAAAAAGGAGTAACAGAAGGAAGCGTTAACATGTATTTTTTTTAATCTGGTTCAGGAAAAAGAATGCACTGATAAAATGATGCAATTTAAACAGCACCACATGTCTGTGAGGCCGCTGTCACCAGGCTGTATCACAGTCAGCCCTCTCTGCAGCAGACGTGCAGTCCATGTGGAGGCTCTATGTGTTTTTAAGAGCCTGTTCTCCCCTCCGTCTGACTCAGCGCCAATATTCATACTTTAGTGAAACAGAACATTCAGATAGAGACAGCAGTGAGACTGGGAGGACATTCACTGATAAACTCTGAACCCTCACAGTGAAAACATTCAGACTTTGTAGCCGATCGCCACAGTGCCCCGACTCCGGACCGCAGGTTAGGAAGCAGGCTAGCTACCAGAGGAAAACGTTAGCATTGTAGATTTCTTCATACAAAACTTGCTGTATCATGTCTCGGTTGCACATATATGCTCTGACTTGCATGTTTGGAGAAGGTCGATGGCAAGATAGCTACGTGAGGCAACTGTTTGAGATGGTGTTTGCAAAATTTCTAAGTACGAAACTCTTGGATATTTTTAACAAGTCATCTGAACATGTTCCAGCTGTGTAAGTGGTAAGACGAGAAGTCAACTTCTGCCAAAAAAAGAGGAATCTTTAACAAGAAGTCTGGGTAATTTCCAGAGACAAAAAAAAAACAGATAAGCCAAAACAAGATATTTTCCTAACTCTAGCCAAGTGTTTTTTTGTGGTTAAACCTGACCAGCCCATAAGCACACTGATGTCGCAAGACAGAAATGAAAACTCAACAGAAAGAATTAAAAAGTTGCGAAGTACAGTATCCGGGGTTTACAGAAACGAACCCTGCCAGCGTTTTTTCTGGCATCAGTGTTGTTGTCGGGGATTTATATTTGTGGTGTCACTGGTGAAAAAAAGGTGCGTTTACTGTCATATGAAACTGGGTCACAACGAAAAAAAGATTTGGATCAGTACGTGGGTCAGCAGTATCGACATGAGTCAATGGAAAGCTTTGCGTGCACATGTGTGATGAATAGATGAATGGGAAGAGAGTGACAGAGAGGAGGAGTGATAGATGCAGCATGTGAAAGTGAGAGAAAGTGTGACTGTGGAGATAAGTGCAGGTCGCTGGAGTCTGGCTGCTCCGGGGTCAAGAAGGTCAGCGCTGATGTAGGGACGAGGAACGTCATGACCCGTCGCTGTGTGGGAAAGCTCGGCGGAGGAACGGGGAATATTTTCAGGTCTGTTTGGGATAATTGAAGTGCGTCCTTCAGCTGGAGTGTGTGTCGGCGGAGCTTTGGTCATACACAGAGGGCGGGAGAAGAAGAGGAGGGAAGGAGAAAGAGGGGATTTGGTCCTTGAGCAGGTCTGGTTCCCATTAGACCGGAGGCCCGGGGTCGGTTTGTTTGTACAGCCAGAACGTCCCAAAGGAGAACAGAGGCAGCCTGATGTTGCTCCTCCCAACCCGGCCGCCATGGAGGGAGTATCAGCTGCAGTGCTTCACTTTCTTGCCCCTCCTGTCCTCGTCCTCTCACTGCATCCCTCCACTACACCCACCCGTTATGGAACAAAGTCCAAATGGGTCTTCTAAACTGTTTACGGATGTTCTCTGTTTATGTGCTATTTATGAGAGCCGTGCTGAGAGTTCCTGTCGGCGCCCTCGGCCCTACTGTCCTAGGAACCGAGCCATGTGATTGACATGTCATTTATATGTGAACCTAACCCTGAGTATTCATCAGCTCGCCTTGTCTAATGGGCAAGCAGAGACAGGTCTCTCCCTCACATGGGTTGGGCTACAGCGCTGTAGTCGCACGCTCTCTCTTTTTTTTTTTTTTAGGCATAAACACAGGCCGATCAATACAATAAAAAACCTTTCCACTAGAACAATGCTTGTGTAACACTCTCCCATTAGAGTGTGTTGTGTCATGGAACATTTTCCCAGCATAAATTCTGCAGGTCTGTCCTCATCAGTACTTTGTATAATCTTCAAGGCAACATGAGCTTCCCCCCTCCCAGCAGGAAGATTTGGTCAAGTTTTTTTTTTGTTGTTGTTGTTTGTTTGCCGCTGTACTAGCTATAAAAACACCGTCAGTCAGACTTGACCGGCACCGTCATTGTGAATTGCAGGCAGTAAAAGGCCCTAAACGACACCATGGCCACATGCAGAAACACTAACAGGTAAATAAAGCCAGGGAGACTGATTGAAGCAGCATGACTTTGACGCCACTGTGGTGTGACAGACGGGGCCATAAAGATCAGAGTGCACAGCGAGCGAGTCAAAGTGAGAGCCACAGAGGTTGTGATAAAATGGAGAGGAAGTTCTCATCCGCCTCTCGGTGCTGCATTAAAACAGTCAGAGGAGCGGGGTGTAGCTGGAGGGGGGTCAGGGAAAGGGAAGGGGATGATGTTTCTCCCTCGGTGCTCTGCAGGGAGCGGCTGGGGAGTGCAACTGTGATTTATGGAAGCCAGAACTCCGCTGTAACTTTTTTTTCTTCCTGGAATTCGGGGCTGCTCTGAGGGGGCGGCGGGGCGGCTGAGGAAGGGGTTAGGGGGCAAGAGTGGTCTGAGGCCAGGATGAGAGCAGTATTTCACAGACGCCGTTAAATCAATTCACCTCTAGAAGGAGCCGAACTTTAGAGCCAGTGAACGATCTGTCTTTTCCTTCTGCAAGTTTCTTTGACTTTAAGCCTTCAGGTTCCCCCGGGGGTTAAAGGGCTGTTTGTCCAGACCTCCAGTTTTGCTGTGTTATTGGAACTCGCTGAGGTCAATGGTGTGAATCATTAGGTAAGAGCGGTCGCAAGAAGTACAAAGTTGGAGAAGAAGAAAGCTTTTCAAAACAGTCATTTAAATCCCACTGTTAGTACAGGGGACCCTCCTGCTTCTTCTTTCACAGGGAGCAGTGAGAATTTACTTGAGCAGCATCAATGGAAAAGTAGATAATCATCCTTTAAAATGTGACACCTTGACTGGCTAAATATTTAGAACCGCAAAATGAAACCCTACTTCAGTATTTTTAAGGGATTACGAATAACAATATAATTATACAATGGACTGAATTAGTATTCCAAATATATGACCCACACTGATTTTTTGTGTGTGTGTGGCTACAACATCAGAGAGCAATCTTGGGTCTGGATGAGCAACATCGTTCAAGTTCAGTCAAAACTGTGGTCCTGTGTCAGCTTTACTACAGGGAAGAATGTCTAGTTCAATCTGTTTTAGTTTAGTGAGATTACTGCCAGTCATAGACGACTTCGTGTGAGCTGTTAATTAAAGCCACATTTCTCTTTTTGTTATCCAGCAGTGATATTCGGCAGTTTTATGGAGCGTTCTCTGTGGCAGCTGCCTCGTTGCCAAATGCTGCATTTTACCGTTAAACACTTGAACGTGGACGCTCAAGTCTTTCCCGTCATCCACCCAAACTGCCTGAAGGAAGGACTCTTTATGTGTTTTTTTCACAGCAGACACAACCCTCGTCATGATGATGATGCTGCTGCAGTCTCAGACTTTATGTGAGAAGAGATACTAAGGAAGTTAGCATGCTCACCAGCTAGCTCTGGCCTGCACTGTCTCATAATGCCACCTTTTACCTCAAAAGGAAAGAGTCTGACAGCTCAGGCCTCCAGATTTGGGCGGTGAGTAAAGTCTGAAACCCACCAAGTCATAGTAGTATCTGCTTTAAACCACCTCGACGCTGCAGCCCTGCTGTCAGACCGGCTCTCCATCGTTCTTGGAGGCTGTGCTCAGTTGTAAACCAACACTCCACTAACTCTATGGAAGACTCAGCTAACAGCACCCGTGGATGAAATGAGAACTGGACACAGAGCACTGTTCACCTCTATAAAAGCTGCCCAGTGGAGCATGACGCCAAAAAAAGTTCAGCTTTCCCAGGTACAAAATTACCTGAATCTTCCAAATTTGGGGCCCATAAAATGGCGACCAAGCCGACTAACTCTCGGCGTAGCACCCGGCTAACTTGAATTGGATACAGATAATTTAAATGTGAAGCTCTTCTTGACTTTCCAAAAGTAAAACAAAAAAGTATACCTGGAAAAAGTATTCTGGGCCAGTGGCTTACTGTCTGCTCCAACAGACATTTAACCCACGGCAAAAGAAGTGCAGTGTGAATTGTATAGCCCCGGGCTTAGGTAAACCCTGTGTTAACAATCTGTGTGTGAAAATGGCCTAAGTTACCTCAAGGTCAACTCTTAGCCTCGGGCTGAGATAGCTCTGGGCTAAGAAAAAGCTGCTCGCAAAGAGTCAGCAGCAGTTAGAGTAACTCTGGAAATACGCTGCCCCCTACTTGTTTGGAGGGTGTATCCTGTATATGTCCACTCTACATACAACAGAGCTAAATGCCTTTCCGTTAGACCCACAGTGTGAAAAGAAAAGGTGAAAAATATATTTGAAAATATAAAGTGTAAAGAAGACAAAGGAGGCAAAGGAAATAACTTAAATATATATACATCAAAGTTAATATATGTACAGGATGATTTCATGTATTGAACGGCAGCAAGATTGTCCTTTTTCGTAAAAGACAGTAAAGTTCTGGTGCGTGCGTGCGTGTGTTTACAGTTCAGTTTCTTCATGGTGCACCTTTAAGCTCTCATGGTATGACTCACAAATCGCCAAGCGGTACCAGCCCAGCTGGCAAGCAGCAGCATGAGCGAACAGTCATCATCACATGCAAACCTCCCTCACAGATGTGTTGTATCCAGGGCTGACGGCTCCACTGACGCTAGCGCTCCTTGAAACTTATTCAGTGAGAAATCTAATAGAGGGCGGCGCGCTTTAGTCATCGTGGGCTCATCGTGGACTTCAGCAGGGAAAAAGTGACGGCTGGATGTCATTAGCAGGCAGTGATTATTTAGTGATGGGATATTGCGGGATGGGGTGCCAGTTCTTGAGAAAGCCTGTGGAATCTGGAGCTGCAGTTAATTATCTTTTTAAGTATTGTTTATATTGTGCTGCCACAGTGGTGCTTTTAATGTGTATGAAATTGTTTGGATTCCTCCTTCATGCTATCTGGTAATTTTCTTTTAACTGCGGACGTTATTACAGATTTTGCTGTGGGTGATAAGTAATTTTGAACTTGATTGGATGTGGCCAGTGAGGTCATCATGCAATTAGAGGCCAGCTGTATCAGTATCACCAGTTTTCTAGGCCAGGATTTTCCGTCTCCACCTTCTAGCCTGATCCCCTCCACCCGCTGAAAGCATTTGAAACTTTTACTTTGTGATTAAACTCACCAGCGCCTTGCATACAGCTGTCGTCAGAAATAATGTGACGTATCAAGATGTGAGAAAGTAATGCCAGAAATGTCATGTACTGCGTTATGCAGCTTGTCTTACCAGTTTCTATTTGGAGATTAAAACCCTGAACCTTTACGGTGATGTTAAAACATGACTTTTAATTTGACTGTGCGGTGTTGTAACATGGGATTAACAATAGCTAAATAAAGTTCAAGGCCTTAAACATGGCGGAGATGTGAGATGACTCAGACAAACACTGACATTGTGATATTACCTGGCAACATTTACATGCATTATATAGGTGTATACCTGTTTGAGAACCTTTAATATAATGTTGTTCCAGCAAATAACCTGTAACACTGACCGGTTCGATGATGCATGAACAATGTTCATTTCCTGTGCGGTCATAAGCTAAATTAATGTCACATGCTTGATTACTCATAACAGAGAAGTGATGCTTCTCCGTTTGATTGTCATCTTCTACGTACGGAGGTCGTGGAAAACAGAACACGCAGGGAAAAAGGGAAGAAATCATCTCCCATGGCATGCGACGTATTCACAATAAAGATTCAGCCGAGACAAAACAACAACTCACGAATGTAATGACACATTGGATCTGGATTTGTATCAAAGTCGTGGCTCTTCCAGCTTCGCGGAGCGGGATTCAGTCCGTGCGACCTTGGTGGAGTGAGGTCTGAGCGGGCTGGAGGTGTTCCAGCTGCAGTCAATAACAAACACTGGGGAGGGAAGTGAGATGCTGATGGGAAGAATGTGTGCAGCGCGCCGATCAAAGCGTCACCTCCCGGGTGGCGTGTGGAGCTTGACCACAGGGGAGGCAGCAGTGTGCAGCCAATAAAAAAAAAAAAAAAAAAAAACTCAGAGCGTTTCAGTCTGGTTCAAATGTGAACACAATAATCAAATACACAATAAAACACAATGGAAACATAATTGCACTTATTCTTGTTAATGATTTACATGAATGACCTACCTTAGTTACCTGTTAGCGGGAAAATCGTTTGATAAAGCAATAATTCGTTGTTATCATTTGATTTTATTAACCCTGATATAACCTGTAGGAGCTTTACATGTAAAAAGGAAATATCTGAATCAGTTGGCCCGGACATTAAACGGACCTTACCCAGCCAGCTCCCCGGACAAAGTCTGCATTACTGCCGTCGGAGCTCATGTGGGACGAAGCAGAATTCATAAAGAGCTTGTGGGCGACGCTGATGGTGTTGCATCGAGTGAAGTTGTTTACGTACTCTGTTCTACTTGCCTGTGTATCGCTTTTCATTCTTTACTTGGGAATACGTTCAAATACATTTGGTACTGATGTCGATGCAAAAACATTCGTCATTACAGATGAGCACTCGTCCCCCTGCATGCTCTACCCAGACACCCGTCGCCTAAACTCAGCATTTGGTTATAAAAGTGCTGTAAAAGTCTTTGTGTGTGTGTGTGTGTGTGTGTGTGTGTGTGTGTGTGTTTTTTTTTCAGTAGCTAACAATGTGACTGACACAGACGATATCCTGTTAGGTCTTGAATGTGTGAAAGAGACAATGTCAGCTTCCTTCTTTAAAGATATAATATGTAACATATTCCCAGAACAACCCGACCTTTGTCTCTCTCTGTGTGTCTAACAGAAGAATGTGTTCATGGTAATGGCGCGTTTCCTTTGGTGGCCTGTCGCTGTAACTTCAGAGGGAGAGAGTTAGGAACGAAGTCTGCACACATGATGTAACGGGACTTAACGGGACATTGACAAAACGTTTGGACGTTACCCCACGTCCTCTCGAACATTTCGAGTCACGTAGACAGATTTTCATTGGCAGCGGTGGTTGTTTAACAGCGACGTCAGCGTCTAGCAGAGTCCCACACTACTTACAGAAAATTACAATCTGTGCGTTTAAGTCTTTCTGTGTCAGTGATACTGGCAACAAATAAAACTAAAATGTGCAAATTTGTCACAGTCCCTGCAGAAAATGTGGTCCATGATTGTCTGGGCCACATCCAAGCCGGGTCCGGGTCATGCCCACTGTATGTGTGTGTGTGTGTGTGTGTGTGTGTGTGTTTGTGTGTATCTGTGAGCCTTAGAGACAGAAGTGCCTCAGGCTGTATCAGGACAGTGTGAGTTTTAACCCCCTGCTGTCGTCCTGCTATCCCTCCTCACACTCTTTTTCTTTCCTTGTGTACATTTTACCACTCTGACGACAAAACTCGGTTCAGTGAACAACAACATTTAACTGATGGCGAGGAGAGGAGCGCAGGTCACGAGAGGTGCTGGTACGAACCGCTGGATTAACGTAATGGCCTGGCCCTGATCCTTCTTATCTGATGACCCCCAACATTGACCCCGGCAATCAAGTGCCAGGAAACAGACGATAAGTCCCGCTCCGGGAGAGAAATGTGCACCTTTTGACGCATGTGTTTGCACAAACACTCTATTGTAAACACACTTTTACAAACAAATACTGAGAGTTCCGCCTCGAGCAAAAGCAAGACAGGGATCAATGCGTTGAGTCTGGCCTCCCTGTTTCAGTGGAACAACATGCAAGCTTCTCCAGGCAAGATTCCAATAGGTGCACGCTTGACCTGGTTACCTAAAGCTTATTTTACCCTCTATTGACCAACTTCACTTCACTTCCTTCCCTCCTCTGTTTACACACATCCATCTATTTTCTATTTCCTTTTCCAGCTCCCTTACCAAACCGCTCCATCAGCTTTCTTCTTCCCCTTTTTTTTTCCCGTAAAATCCTTAGAAGCGTTCTGCATGAGTGCACAAATAAAGGACAGGTCTTTTTTTTTGTTTGCTCTGTTGTGTTGAGTGATTGTGGTGGAACATCTGTGCTCTAAGTCTCACACTCTCACCTCGACAAGCACGTAGCGCGCTTTGAAACTCCGCAGCCCTGAGGTCAGAGAACGAGAGCAGATGTTGTATGACTATCACAGATGTGACAGCACAGCAAAGCGCGGCTGTGTCAGCGTGAAGCACGCGGCAGTGTAAACTGAGAAAACATGACCGATTCTTGATAATGAGTTACGTTTTGGTTCCTGGTCTTAAACGGCACGAATACTCACACTTGGATACACAAAAGCACACACACACACATGCACATGCAAACCTATGACTAACCTTTTGAACTTGCTTTCTGGTCAATGAATTAGAAAGAAATGTCAGGGTTGGGTTTCTTTGCCGGTGCATGAGGAGCCACTGATGGCTGCCATATGGTTTCAGGTCAAAACAGCAGATTCTTAGCTGTGCCCTTTGTGATGCCTTTAAAGATTAAACGACCAGGATGCGATTCGCTGCTATGCTAACCGCTCAACGCAGACCTTCATCTTGATTTTGCTCCTCAGAAAAGACACCTCTCGGACCACGAAATGACCGTTTGACCACAGAGTTGACTGGAGTTGCGTCACTTCTCCTTTGACTGCTTCAGCTGAAAAACATGCACTTTCAGTTCTAATGTCAGTGGAGAAGACGCTAATAATGGATGCGAGGATTTGAATGTGTTTTTCTAAGGGCACTTCAGCAAGGCTCTGTAAACACTGTACTAATCTGCAGGAAGCCACAAAAGTCATGACTCCCCCCCTCAACTAACCATGTGGGCCCCCCTCACTTTACTACCCACTAACACTCTCTTCCTCTTTGGACCAGAGGACAGTGAACACAACAGACACCTAATACTAATACTCACGCATAGTAACGAGTACACAGACCGGTGCAGAAGTGGACCATGGGAACAGTCTTCTCAAGCCTGACTGTAAAAATAAGGGAACTCTATACTCCTGTGAGACGAGCCTCAGCAGAGAGGTTGGACCTAAGCAACTGTAAAAGCACCAGAGAGACAAATGTATGGCTAAATGTTAATGACAGGATAAAAAGAAAGAGCGGAAAGAGCGATGAAAAACAATGGACCTCAAATCACAAATCCTAACATCCAAACGAATATGCTGAATCCGTCACTCGACACACGAGGTGCACAGTATATTCCCTTTGTGTGAGCGTACAGTATACAGTGACCTGAAGGCGAGCAGTGATTCAGACGTTATCCCTGCGTGGAAAACAGATCAAATGTGAAAAAGAATTTGAGTTCTTTTGTCCGGGAAGAGAGGAAAAAAAAAAGCGTCTAGATGCTCTGGAGATAAAGCGGTAAGCCAACACTGCAGGTCTCGCAGGAGTGAGTGAGTGAATGCAGGGTGGACGGATTCCTTCTAAACCTGTGAACAGCAGGGACATGTGGCACAGCCGGCGCTTAAGCCCACTGTTTGGAGCAAAAGAGGGAGAGATAAGCCGCCCTGACTCCAGGCAACACTTGTGCTGTTTGGTGTTGAGAGGGGAAATCAAACCTCTGTAGCCACAAGCACTGTCTGTGTCAATTAGCTGCGCGCACAGTGCCCTACATTACACATTTCATGATTTTGAGAAGAGCTTTATCAGCAATTTTCACACCAGGTCCTGTTGTTCAAATAAAGAAGCAGTTTGCTGGGGGCCATTTTTAAACCATTTAAGCTGGAGCACCATGACCAGGGGAGCCTTGTCCACAATTCCACATGATCTTGTTTTGTGTGTGTATTTGTCTTTTTGAGATATGGCATCGTGAATTCCAAATGGTGGCGAGAGGACGAGCTACACCGAGCCTCTCTGGAATAACTGGTAAATCCTTTTATTCTCACAAATCCAGGCAAGTCAGAACAATATTTTTCAACTAAATCAGGTGTTAGAAATCCTCACCGCATGACCGCCCACAGAGTTTTTCTTTGTTTTTCATGTGTCTTATCTAAAATGATGATATAATTCACACTTACAGTGAAAATAAATAGTCTTAAAAGCAGCTTTAAGTGTTATTTTGTTATTAAATTTAGTGTCAAATAACTTGTGAAATGAGTGTTTGGTAAGTAACCCACGTCTCTCATGCGGCGAAAGAGAAAATATTTATTTTGGTATCCCTGCCCTCTTTATTCAATCAGGACAGAGAACTCAACATAAAGAGGCGGCCGTGTCTGCTCAGAAAGAGCAGGATCCAGTTCCAGAGAACTTTGTGTTGACTCATACTACAGAACAGGCCAAGCAATGAAAAACGCTTGAAGAAAATAAAGAGGCAAAGGAAGCTGCCTCACAAAAACAGAGCGGAGTCATGCAAGTGTGGTGATGTGGAGGGGAGGGAGGAGATCTGCAAAGTACTGCAAAGAAAACTAATATCAAATCTGGTTAGAAGTGTTTCTGACTTCTCTAACCTAGTTTTCTGCAAACAAAAAGCTTCCAGCTGTTCCAGAATATGTTTTATTACTGATGCATGGCGTCCACTGCGGTGAACATTCATGTAGCTCCTTCAAATGAGCAAATGGTGAAGAGAAAAAAAAAAAAAAAAGCAACTGGCATGACTGTTCTTTTGTTTTCACACGTTATTTCATAATGTGTGCGTGTGTAAACTCAGACGAAGCTACAAACCTGTCTCACAAAAAACAAAGATAGTTTGAAGATCTGTCGCCATCGTGCATGTGGTCACGTTGCACAGAACAGTGGCAACAACGATTTCACAGATGCAAACTGAGCACATTTCCTTCTCCTTTGATGTCAGCTGCAATCCTCTGAGAGTCATGTCATCCGTATCACATCAGCGCTGACTGACTTCAACGACTCCGATGCACATGACCTAAAGAACGTTTTACGGCTCTAAAAATACACATCTCAGGGAACATCTGTCTGAGAAAGAGGAAGGTTTTCTCACAGACCTTTTTTTTTTTAATGTCTGGGAGGCCTTTTTTCCTCTTTGGATGAGGAACTGATGCGGGATCTTACCCATCACAACGCTCGCTTTCTATTTGCATTTTCTGCCGGAGATCAAAACAGTTGTTATCTTTGTGTTTTGTCTGGATAGATTAGTACACAGAAGAAACACACCAGTGACTCACTGCGTGGAAACAATAAGCACACGATGAAATTTTGTGGTTGGCCTCTATAGTCACATATTACATACTGACAGCTGCACAGGTTTGTAACTTTTTATATAGAAATGTACACAAACAGCAGATGGAAAGCCCCCGTGTCACACAACACAGAGCCTGAGAACAGTTCCAAGTTATTGTTAATGACATCCCCTGTGTGCTCTGCATCTAAAAGTAGGGACTAGAATATTCAGCCACTTTGCCTTTTTTGGGTCTTTAGATCATCTACAGAGATGACTGATACAACAATACAGTTTCTTATTTGTGTAGGTCTGATGCACTGTCTAGTTTCTATCTCCATCTCTGAATTCAAAACTGCTTTCTGTCCCACTTGTGTCGGGTTCAAACTTGGGTCAGGGGACCACAGCTACTGAGAGCGCTTCTAGTTTTGAGGTCTGTGTTTAAGTTTAAAGGAGTTGGTAAATCCTTTGAAGGACAAGTTCAACGCCTCGAAAAGTCGGCTCGTCTACTTTCTTTCATTTCGCCGAGAATTAGAAGAGAAGATCGACGCCACTGTCATATTTGCGCAAATGTGATAATATATGATCAGCTGCAGCCTGGCTCCTTCCATCAGTAACAAAACCCATTAACCATATTAATCCAAATTAAAAAAAAAAATCCTACACCGATGCCCAACGATGCCTTTATTCATTATCTTCTTTTTTGCTATAACAAAAATGTAATTTCCGCGAGAATTGGTGTCAGCTGTGTAGAGAATAGCTGTGGCTGTTGTAGCTCACTCAGTTCTCAGGCTATCAAGCACACTGCAGCCTATAGCTTTGACATGCATTTATTGTTTGACCTGATACATATAACTATAGCAGCGAGTTTTGTCTGTGTGACCACACTTTCCACCACATTGCCCAGAATTGGTTGTATAAACTGCAGAGGTGAAGTAATCTCTCTCTCTCTCTCTCTCTATGCTCTAATTTACCCTTGTACACAGACACACTCTCAGGTAAGTGTGGGAAAGGTTGATTTCATGTGAAAAGGTACACATGCAATGCCGATGTAATTCAGTTGGTGCCCTTAAAAATATTGCAGTATAGAGTATTGCACCGAACTGTACCAGGCCGGCCGAGGTTAGTTCAGTTTACTTCAATTTTTGCACAAAATTTAAAAAAAAAAGTGATGTAATGTGTTAAACAGCAAGCTGGCAGATGGATAGCTTCAGTGATGCAAGTCAGGCTAACTGTGTCTGTTTATAGTCTTTGTGCTAAGCCAGTGGTCGTGAAAGTGGGGGTAGGACCCCCTGTGGGTGGGGTGGGCCAGCGGGGGGGGGCACAGATCCAACGCGGGGCCCCCCTGCAGTGAGGCGGTGGATGACCAGGGAAAAAATGTGGAGTGAAACTAGGTTGAATGGATGTGACACAACATTGGCGTGGCTGTCATGCTGACCTTCATTTCATTAAAATTCAACTTTGATCCTTTTTAGCAGTCACATCCTCCATCATGGTTAATGACTGATAGAAATTGTGGGGTGGGGGATGTGAAAGTTTTTCTGCTTCTGAAGGGGTTGAACGGCCGAATAAAGCCGGTTGTCAGCAGTGAGAGTGGTACTTATTATCTAACTCTCCGCAAGACAGCAAATTAGCGTTCTTCCCCAAATGTCTGCTGCTTTAACGTCGTTCCTAATGACTGTAGAGCTTTTCCTCTACAGTGTCATTTTAAGGCCTGTCCTGTGACACAAACATGCAAATCACTCAACTCAATAATAAAGCCCAACCTTCCGCTGAAGTTGTGACAACACAGCAGCGGCTCATGAAACAATACGATCCCAGAAACTTTATTTTAAGGTGCACATCCACCACCACATGTAGTAATCTTGTGGTTGGGTGGGGGGGTGCAGGCGGTTGCTAATAACAGCTGCCAGATGTGCAGCGTCCCCTGAGCTCATGCGCTTTCTCACAGACAATGGAATGCTTGTGAGGAGCCCCAACAGGAAGTGAGGTCAGGGCTCTTGCCCCCTCCCCTTAAAGCTCAGTGAGAGACACAGCAGTGGGACAGCTTCGTCGGAGCGGCTCCTGAAAGAGTCCCATCATTAACCCACTGACAGTGAGCAGTCAGTTCGTAAAGCTTGTCGACTACACATCCAGTTCACACTGATCATTCAGCCTGCCAGCACTTAAGAACCACAGAAGGTGAAACAGAAAGACGGGCGGTTAAACCGTTTAAAAAAGAAAAAAAACTGTCTCCAACGCCTGAGATTACAGTTTAAAAGATTCTGGCAACACGAATAGAAGTACTGCAAAGTTGACGATTTTTTCTCACACAACTTGTTCTTCTCTTTTTCTTTAGAGTGAGCACTTTCCACATACCAGCTGCTGCTGCTGCTGCGGGGGCGGCAGGGATGAGTGCGGTAAGAGTGGTTGCACAATCTTGATCCTTTCCCCACCAGTTAAGCATCAGCAGACGCAACATGAGTCAAAGTCGTTGAAACAGTTTGACGGAGACCAGACGTACTTTAGGCTCATTTGGGAGCTGCTAACGTGTGAGGACGTTTCATTTCACCCCCAAAGGTAGACTTATGATGAGCAGTGAGGTGTTTTCCCTGTCTAGTGGGCTCTGACGTCATTCATCCGAGTAAGACCACATGCGCAGGAGCCACCTGCTTCCTGGACTCTGGTCATTTCATCAGGAAAGACGTCTTTGTGATAAACTCTGAATCATCAACTGCGACGGTTTTGTCAGACATTTCCATCTGAGCGTTTTCTGTCAGAAAACATGATTTTGGAACATTTCTGCAGCCTTGATGGATTGAAGGTCCAGTTTATAAGACAGCTGATTCTTGAGTCTCTCTCCCAACACTCCCGGCCGGAACTACTAACTCAGCGTGTCAGTATTTGACTAAATTATTTAAAATGACCTGAATCTTTAGACCTTCAGTATTGTACGGCCCGTAGAGTGACTTACAGGTCGAGCAGTTACTTCCCAGTTTAGCCCTCAGCTAACTTGCAATGAAACAAAAGAAATGTAATGGCTGCAGCTATTCTACACCGTCCACATGTTATCACACTTAAAGGCCATAATTTTGAGTTGTGGTGCTCAGAAACATGTAGCCAGTGTTTTGCAGTCGATTCTCTCACAGTGTAATCTTATGGTAAAAAATCTCTCAGGCCTGCGTTCATCCTGCAGAAACAACACAGTTCATACGTGCAGCTGCTCACGACAAATCGCTGGATTACCTTGAGAGAATCATGTCATGATTTACATCAAGACACGATGATGTTGAGTCTTTCTAATGCATTTCTTTGGCGCTTTGGGAGCCGCCAGCCGAGAGCCGTCTAGTTCCATTTAATTTGAGAGAAGGCAGACATCTCCACGGCTGAAATCTCACATCAGAACACTGCTGTCACTTTGAGCACGTCCAAATGTCTTTCAGAAGCCGGAGAGCTCTGGGATGCTTTCAGAGATAACCAGTGGAGACTCTAACAACATTACAGCTCCTTCTTCCTATCACAGACACATGACATCATGGCCACTCGGGATGACTCCTGCTTCCAGGGTAATGACTGTATAGACATTATTACCTCCTTTGGGGTTGGATCACTGGAAAGAGCACCTGCACCACTGTGTGTCTGCGGAGGCACGGCCCAGGTGACTAACAAGTCCTGACTTACCTTCACCTCACCCTCCTTGTTACACCTCCAGAGTTCCGAGGGAAAACATAATAAACAAAATCTATCAGTGAGTCATCTGAGGCAGCAGATAAAGCAGTTTACTTCCAGATGTTTACTTTTCACTGGATAATATATTCATTTCCTCACACTGCCACAGAGTGTAGATACGCATCAGCAGCTGGCCACTGCTCATCCAAGGGAAACCGAGCCAGGACAGGATGAGTTTAAGTGTGGACTCATGCTTCATGCTGGGATCTTGCTAGGAGGGAGGAAGTGAAGAGGTGGAACATCTGGACTTCATTTGTGTGCCTAGCGCGTAAAAAAAAGGCTCCAGAAATAGTCTCGAAAAGTATTTTCCATATTAATTTGCTGCTTCTTTCGCTATTTCGATACCGAACCTCGAGACTCTTTATGGGCATATGACGTTTCCATACACACACACTCTCTCTCTCTCTCTCTCTCTCTCTCTCGTGTGTGTGTGGGTGTGTGTTTCTGTGTGTGTGTGTGTGTGTGTGTGTGTGTGTGTGTGTGTGTGTGTGTGTGTGTGTTTGACCGCGTTGCTGTGCGCGCGCCTCCCTGACGCTCCACAGCCCCGTGGAGCTGCTGTTGTTCCCAGAGAGCAGGAGGACAATCAGACGGTCTGCTGGATCAGAGCGACACAAGAGAAAGCGCGATCGCTGTTTTGTCGTTTTTCTTTTTCTTTTTAAAAGAAAGTCTTCATCGCTCCTCAGTTTTACTGGAAATCTTCGCCGCGCTCACTGGTGATCGTTGCTCAGTTTCCGCGGTGGCGCACAGTCCCGGCATGGATCTACCCGTGACCAGACCAGACACGCCGTCTCGTCCTCCGCCAAAGTTTTGATTGTCACCGCCGCCTCTCGACCCCGCAGCAGAGGGAAGAGCTGAACTTTTAACGCAGCCTGTTTTTTTTTTTTCTCTTGCGGGGGGACTGGTGGCCACATGTGAGGACATTTCTGGAGACAAATACTTGTCGGAGCGTCTTCTCGCTGCTCTGCTCTCAGTCTCTCATGGGGTAAGCAGTGGCACCTTCTCA
This sequence comes from Acanthopagrus latus, assembly GCF_904848185.1. NCBI lineage: Eukaryota > Metazoa > Chordata > Actinopteri > Spariformes > Sparidae > Acanthopagrus > Acanthopagrus latus. The sequence goes on from NC_051061.1 coordinate 20,239,313, forward strand.
ACAAAGTCTATCCTTGTGTAGTGTGACAGTCTGATGTTTCTCTCCGCTGCTGCAGGTTTACAGCGCTGCGCCCGCACAGTTTTAACACTGTCCGTTCATCTCTTCTGTCTTAAAAATGAAAAAGAAATAATAATAATCTCCCACTCGTAAACTCTTCTCTTTATTACTGATCACTCATTTGCTTGAATGATGAACTGAAAGTCTCCTCTGACTGATCAGTGCTGTAACATGTCGTTGACTCATGACAGCAGCGGTGTCACCGCCTCTGCACTTCTTACTTTTACTATACGCACGCACAGACTCCGCTGCAGCCTCGGTGGATATCTGTGATACTGTGTGACAGCTGCGTTTGTTAAACACCGTGTGTGTGTGTGTGTGTGTGTGTGTGTGTGTGTGTGTGTGTGTGTGTGTGTGTGTGTTTGTGTGTTTAATGAATAACATAGTGTGGTGTTATATATTAACACGCAGGGCTGCAGCTGTCGATCATACAGTTGGGGGGTGGGGGGGTCGGTGCAGTGTCCTGCATCATACTGTCTGTATATCTGTTGTTGTTGGAGGCTGAGATGAGCTGCGTCCTCTCAGGGGCCTACACACACACACACACACACACACACACACACACACACACACATTAACACGCACAGCTCCTCGGAGCCGTTGCGCGGCCTGCTGTGCCCCCCCCTCCTCCTTCCTCTCCCGCTCTGACCCCTCCGATGCTGTTGAGGCTTGTTCATCCGTCACTCTAAAGAAGGCATTGTACTGAAAGGATGTATTAATAAGACAAAAGCCCCCATTATCCCCCACGTACTGGAGTTAATCTCATGGAGTTGATGGTGAGCCTTAACAGGCAGAGTCTGAGCAGAGTGCAGCGTGCTGTTGTCACACATGACAATGAGTTGAGATTGTATCATAGTCACGTGGATTTTAAGTGTTAACTGGGTGTTTTGTGTTTGTTTTTATCTCTCCTTATGACTAATATAAGGCTGTACTGTGCATGAGAGTGAACCCTGCAGAGGGGGATACGGAGGTGTCAGCAGTCGGGTCTCGAGGCATCCTGTTGTGGGAGAATCCTCAAATCTCAGTGAGATAAGATGATAAGGTGGAGGAACTGATGTTTATTGCCCAGATAAAAGCCCCCCATCCATCATCCTGCTTCAGGCTGCACGCTGTTGTGCTCGTTAGCAGCTTGTCGGAAACTGCAAACGCTTACGGCAGCACTATCTCAAACCCCAGCCGAGGTTTCAGGGTGAGAAACCAAACTCTTAAATGCACGCAGCAAAGCCTGTTGTTCAATTAAGCACATCTCACTGTGATAACACTGTGATAACATCAGGAGTAGGGGCTGAGGAGGAAGCACGCTCAGCAGCATTAGGAGAGGACTATCAAGTGTTGAAGGCCCTGTCAGCAGGTTCATTGACGCCGGTGTTGTGCGAGGGCAGCTTGGTTTGTTTGGACTCAGGTTTCAGGTTCTTCTCCCAGCATGCCTTGGACTGGCTGATGACACGGGCATGATACAGCCGGCCGGCCGTCTGCGTTTGGCCCATGTGGCCACATGGACCAATGCACCAGAACAACACCAGCCTGCTGCCAGGCTTCTTAACACACTCCACCATCCTTGGCCTGGGCGAGAGTAACCCCAGGGTGCTGTGAACAACTTACTGGCCAGACACTTCACAGCTCCAGGCGCAAGCAGCCTTCCACAGGCGTGGAGCACACATGGTATTAGTCTCAGCAGTCTGCATGGAAGGACTTTAAAATCTTTTATGTTGGAGCGCGCAGGCGGGCAGACTGGCTCAGTCCAGCAGCCCATGACATCATGAGTTCAGGATCTGTATGTTGCTGACCCGGCTCACTGTGCTCCCTGCTCTCCTCCACAAGACGACTCCTGTAATTGGACCCCTCTCAATGGGGACTGCCGGGGATAGCGTGAGAAATGAAGACAAATAGATGAGTTGAATAAATAAATAGATGTATAACAGCATGGCTGGGTAAATAAATTAATGGTAATTCAGCGGTGGGAACTGGATTTGCAGGGACTTTTTTTAATGGGGCAGGTCACTAGGGGGTTGAAGGAGGGGATGGGCGGTGGGTGGGTGTTGTCGGTCCCTGACGTACGCTCGGGTTTCAGCTCAGGCCTGAGAGCGCTCTGCATTTAGGAAACAGCGAGAAGGCTTTTCCTTTGGGAGAGTGACTTCTCTTTTGTTGTCTACACTCATCGCTTTATTCAGCCAGATTGGGCGGGTAACAACACTGAAAGATCAGAGGTGTGACCTGCCAGAGGCACCCAGGCTTCTACCTGGTTAAATAAAACCAGTCAGAGGTCACGACGTAGCTTTTAAAAGAGGATAGGAACCGCGATGTATCACAGGAGCCAGTGCACGTGCTTACACGTCGCTCATCTCTGTGATATTAACAGTGTTCTGCACACAGTGCGCTGTTGTTGTAGCTGGTACTCCTTATGTGCCTGAAAAACACTTTCCTTGGGTGTGGCAGCTGGAGCAAAATGAACGCCTTCTGTTCGCAAGCTGCCGAAGCGCAAGTCACAACACACAGCTGACAGCATGCAGCTTCATGATTCACAGCCAGGAGCTGGGAGTGCCTGACATCTGAGAAATAAATATGGCGTCCACTGCCCCTTTTTAAAAAAAAAAAAAAAAATGTATATATATTTACCTATTTGAAACACAGAACTGAGAATATGATGTGAGTTAAGTTAAGATTGTGTTTGCTCTTTGTTGGCAGGTAGAGGAATGCACACGCACACTTACTCGCTCTATCCGTCTCTCCTTTTCTAAACAACGTCTCCGAGTTGCGAGAAGATGCTGTCAGTGCTGTTCTGATTATTAAATAAACATTTACATAAGCTGATATTTTGCGGACAAGAAAAAAAGAAAATGGCTATTTTGGGGAGTTGTTTTATCCAGCGAAAGACTCCATTAGCTGTGAAGTCTCCTGTTACATTCCTTTTCCACTTGAGGGACTTAGACAAACTATAAGACCCCCCATGACCAGGCGCTGATGCTTGTAGCAGCTTGCCGGGATTTCCTGACGCTCTCTGCGGCGGAGATGAGTCTCTTCTTCTGCTGTCACGTTTCAGGCTTGGGCCGGCCCTCATTCTCCGCTGCCAGTTGGAAATAACGCAGCAAATTTTTTTTTTTTTTTTTTTTTTTTTTTTTAGTGTGCTCAGCGTTGCTCCGCTGACAGGAACATCACACATCTTTCGGAGAGACAATGACAAAGTAGATTGAGTGTAAGGTTTCTGGTTACTGCCGTGGCTTTGGACGAGATCAGCAGCACTTTGCAGGCTCCTTTTAGGTCATACACTGTGATTTATGGACTGGAGGGGAACAGCCTTTACACTGTCAGTTGTATTTTAATCAGTGTGGTCATGTCGTGGTTTCCTGATTTCTGGTCATTCTCCGTGTTCACTCTTGAGCGATCTTAGAGCAGGTACACATGAAGATGCTGTGGTTTTGGAGAAACTTCCTCCTCCTCTCTCTCTCTCTCTCTCTTCTTCACTCTTGGAAGCCTTTGTTATCCAGTCAGCTTTGTTTGTGCAGCTGGAAAACTCCACAGGATTACTTCACGCCAACCCCACCTCCCCAGATCCAGAAGTATGCTGGAGACACTTTTCTTGGATTTTTTTTTTGGAATTGCCTCCATGCAGCCAGTCGAGAGATCCCGCCGAAGCCGTTCATTTTGTTTGGAACCGAAGGTTAACTCGGTCTCTCCTCCTAATGAGCTCTTTCTGACTTTAAAAATAACGGCAAAATAGCCAACTGTGACGGTCTGTTTTGTCAGAAAGAAGCTATTAAGATTGTTTATCCTGTAAAGGCCTCGGCTTCAGTCTCTCCAGGCTGTGAGACATGCAGGAATTAACCTCCAGCCAAACGCAAGCCGGGTCAAGACAGAGGCCAGACTGCTCCATTGCTGCGGACAGATTGTGTGGAAGTGGATTCTGTTTACTTCAAATTAAAGTGACAACCGCTCAAACGTCTCCATCTCAGATGAGCCTCGTCTTGGCCAAAGTCAAGTAGCTGTTGTCGTATATATCTCCTGAAAAGCTAACCCGCAGTAACACTCCCTTTCAGACCTGTTTGTTGCAAAATATCCTTCGGCAAACCGCTCTGCTCGAGCCTTGCTTAAGGCTCCGTAAAGCTGCATAAAAAGAGAAGTTGTTTAAAGTGGGGCCTTTTCTTTTGTAAAAATTGTCATGTTGCCAGGAGGTAAAACAGACATAGGATCCGTCCAAAACGTAAAACACCCTTGGGTCTCTTTACGTGCTCACATTCATTTCTCTTTTAAAAAAGCAGGTTGTAACTGTTCTGGCCCTGCGCATATATTTTTTTTACAGTTTAAAATACAGTTTCCTTACGCCAGAAAGGAGTGGAGAGGAGTTTTTCTAGAAATAAATTAGCCCTCCAAAGCAAGAAATACTCAAATTGTATAAAATACCGAGAAAAGAACCGTAGACTGTGTGGACACAACAATGTTCCCTCTCCAGGCAACCGTGTTTTTCTCCAACAACAGTGTGTGTTTAATGGATCTGTGTTTGCCAGAGGAGTCTGGGGTTGTTTTCCTATCCAGGACCATGAGGAGAGATGGCGGGCCTCCATCAATTCATCATCTTATCAGTGGCCAGAAGAAATCAGGGCGGCTTTGTGCCCCTGTGTGTCAGCCTGGTGTAGATGGTATCGTTTTCCACCGTGCTGTGCTTTGCTTTGTCGCCAGCACCTTCCCTTCACTCCTCCGCCGCGTCTTTCACTTTGACTGCGATGCTGTTCACACTGCCGACCTGCACAGTTGCGTGGATATAGTGTGTTAGTATAGTATGTATGTTCGCTGGCACGCCATGCGCCGAGTAATCCCAAGCTCTCTCACGGCAACTTCGCACTTTCCCAACGACACAACAGAACATGAGAAGGGGTGGAGTTCAAGTTCTAGCAGCAGAGTAGAATAGGAGCAGGGAGCCTGGACAAAAGACATCTGAAAGAGGGTTCAAAGCCATTCATTAGGGGAGACCTGAGTGTAAAGACAAGAACACAGGAAGGTGTGAGAGGGGCTGGAGTGGCTGAAACCTGAATCAAGCATTCAGACCTGAGGTTTCCGATGAAGGCAAGCCAGACCTGATCCAGCTTCCTACTGCAGCAAAGCAGCCAGCGTGCAGGTGTCTTGTGTCTGCATTAAGTACACCATACTGCCGTGTGGTTAACACTAGCCTTCTGATGCGCGAGCAAACCTCGTATATTTATAGGACACGTTTACCGCTGTTCTGCACAATGTGTGAATACCAAAGAGAGACTAATCTTTCTGGCTGAGCAAATCTCTGTTTGCACAAGTATGTGGTAGAAACAACAAGAAGTAATATTGATGCTATTGTTATTATCATTATTATTATAAAACATCACACATTTCAGGCCTGATGGTAGGATCTGAGTTGCACACGCAGTTCTGAAAAAGTAGTTTCTGGGCGCGGAGTTTCCTGAATTGAGAGCTGATTGCACACTATGCGCAGTAATGAAGTCTTTAATAGGGGACTATAAGAACATGTCTGCCCCAGATGTGTGCTAAATAAATCCTTCTTGATGTGCATTTAATCACCTCTTTGCGGCCTTGTCTTTTGATGTCTGCGGTGAAGTTTAAAAAATATAGGAGGGGAGGAGGGGGTGTCAGAGTTGGAGGATGCTGGCTCTGCAAATCGGGGAGCAGCATGAAAGGAAAATATGCAAAATAGTATGACATTAAAGGAAAATGAATAAATTGGAAGATAGTGACTTAAGTTGACAGGATTGGTTCGAGGGTGAAGGTATTACAGTAATTGCCTCTGAGGCGCCACCCTTGGAGATCCCCCAACCCCCCCTACCGCCCCCGGTTGGGGCAGACTGGGGGGGGCAGGGTGTCTGCCGGTCATGCGGGTTATGGCTCCTGAGGCTGTACGATGCCCTTCTTTACACGGCTCTTTGTCTCCAGCTCCTCTCACTGCCACTCTAAGAGCCGCAGCAACATGAACAGCTGCTATAAATAAAGCTGACAAAGTGGCAGAGATGAACTAACTGAAGCGAGAAACAGAAAACAAGACAAGTCACAGTGAAACAGAGAGAGAGAGAAAAAAAAGCTTTTTGTTTCTGACTGAAGTGTGTTGACAGACTGGACCCCTCAGAAGAGGCTGTACCCAAACTGTCAAACTGTTTGACGAGCGAAAGGGCAATCCCTAATTAAATGATGAAACCCCATGTATTGAGGACACACACACTCCCCTAATATCTAGCAGCTTACAGACCGTTTTAATGAGGCACGGTTATGTTAGCATAATAACGGACAAAGAGAGAAGGTGGTTTGTGTTTGGAGCTAAAATTAAACCTCAAACGTGGAGTGAAAATCAAGAGGGAACCGTTTAATCTGTTGGTAAAAGGGAACTGTGTTGTTCTTTCATCATGCAGGTATCGTGACGCCGATGCAAACTAGTGATGAATGCTTCTGTATTTTTTTTTTTTAATTCGCAAACAAGGATGTGATTTGTGTACGTCTGCGTTGCTGTTTGGCGAGTCACAGCCGTTTCTTTGCCAGGTTTTCCTCTGTTTTTTTTTTTCTTTTTCTTGTTCCTCTCTAAGATAGAAACCATGAGACATTGCAGGCCTCCGTCTCATATCTCTGTCTGCTCTGCTCTCGACCGTGCAAGAGACGGCACGGCACTGAAACACTCTCTGCTTTCTTGTTTGCCTGCTTACTTCCCCTCAGTACGGCTTGATTTCGTTTTTTCTAGTGATTTTATGAGCCACTGGTGTTTCAGAACAACACAACAGGATCCTGTCAACTTATTTGCGTGCATGAATTCACCACCAGAATGTGTCAGACTTTCTGTCTCTCAGACATTTAGTATGTTGATTGCGGGTATTATCTGTAAAAATCTAGTTAGATAAAAAACAAAAAAAACAAAGTGATGACAGGTTCAGCACTTTTAGCTTCTGTATTGACTGTTGATTTGCTTAAGAGACCTTTCACAATCTACTGAAGTGGCATCTAAGGGTGTGAATGTGGAGTGGTAGGTGGAGTCCTGGGATCTTGAAGTAAATGTATTTCTATACTGGGCAACAGAACTGTTGCTTTGTTCAACAGTAAGGAGATCGGGCTGCACAGTTTATTGAGATGTTATCGGAATCACAGTGTGGTGAGTAAAGAAGCTTCAGTTGTTTGATAAAGGGACCGTTTCTGGCAAACAGCATTATAAACAGGTAGTGTAGTGTTGCAGAGCTTTATATGTATGTGATTAGTAGAGACCCAAACAAAAGACACCTGACACAAGATTTCAGTAGTCTGTTCAGTGAAAATATAAATTGTGATGCACTGTGATCACTCACAGTCGTGGTATATCATATCACAATCACAATATCCATCAAAATGTTTTGGGTTTTTTTTGTCTCTCCATATCCTGCAGGCCTAGTAGAGAGCTGAGGCTGCAGATGCTTTGGAGCTTGCTTTGACCTTATCTCCACGTCAGCTGCACACCTTCGTCGTCGCTGTTGTGAGCATCGGCTTTATCAGCGAGCTTGTCTGCTGCGTGTTTTGTAACAGAGATAACGGCGACAGCTTAAGATGAGCTCAGGCAGGCAGTCATGACTGTTCTGTGTTTATTTTGACCCTATCGGAGAGACTCTGCTAAATAAAAGTCACCGTGTGTGACTGCTTAGTGCCGTGATGAAGGTCGTTTGAACAGCAACATGGATCCTCATTCCAGTTATAGTGATACTGGAAACATTAACGCTTTTTCCTGGAAATTGACTGTGAAAAATCAATAGAGTTGCAGAGCTGATGTGAAAAGATTTTACACACCCTGGGGCTCAGTGATGGATAGATTGGCGGACCGAAGCTGCAGCCACCTGCCAGTGTCAGATACGGTCGTTCCCTGTGTTTTCTGTGGTTGCACAGCATGACTGCATGGAGCTGCTCAGTGCAATAAAAACCTGCCTTAACGGGCCCGAGTGTGCAGTGGCGTGTGACGGCTTAAAGGAGCGCTGAGCAGTCACTGTAAAGATGTTTAATACGTCAGCACTGATAAAGTTAAAGCAGTGGAAAAACAAAAGAACAAAACTGGGGGTGTTTTGTCAGCGTGCAATCTCTCCGTTTAGTCATTTCCTCAGAGTTGAAGATCCTGTGGCAGCGGTGGTGAAACTTGGTGGTGGTAATAGTTGTGTTTTCTCCTGCGTCTGACATGTCAACACTTGACTGGGGAAATCTTCTGACTGTACTGCTGTACTTGGGACATGGAATTTTCCTCAGAGGAACTACAGCTCTGCTCTGCCTACTGTTAGTTCTTTAAGGTCACATTCGCACCTTTTATATTACCTCTGCTGTAATACCCTAAACCTTCGTTGTGATTACATCCTGTTTGCGCTCAGAGGTTTTACCTTGAAACACCATATTTGCGGTTCAGCTCCTACTCCTACTGGTTTTGTGTCTTTGTCTGGTCGTTACAGTTGCACCGCCGTAAGACTTACAGTTATAACAAGGCTCTCTTAGGGCCCCGACACACCCAGTGTCTTGGCTGTAGTTTTTGCGGTGTGTCCTGTCCAGTTGTTACTAGTTGGCTCTTGTCGGTGTCTTTTAAGGCGATTGAATAAGCATACTCGGCGGCGAGCCCGTCAGTGAGAGAAACCGTTCTGATTGGCTGTTCAGTTAAGCGAATCAGTCTATGAATAGACACTGAAAAAGAAATCTGAAGCCCTCGAGCCTGATTCCCTTATTCTTTTTCGCCAGTGCCAGTCTGCAACTTTTTATTAGACACATTCTTAATTTAGAATTGGCTGTGTTCAAGAGAGTGATGTGGAGACTTATGTCCTGTCACGCAGGTGCAAAATGTATGAGCTAGCTGGCTGTAGTGTTTGTGGTGTGTTGAATTGCAGCTAAGAGACAAAGGCAAGGTAAGGCAACCCAACAGTCAGCTTTCATCCCGGCTAGTGCTTTGTTGTTGATTTTCTCTGTCTGGGCTCGACGCTAATATCAGCATTAAAGGCCGTGTAACTGAACAGGAAAGAACAAATCCCAGCAGCAGATCCTCTCCATGTATCCATGATGGATTACCTTGTGACGGTTCTTAAAAATGAGAGGAGATTAAGTCTGTACCAGAAGACAAGCCGGCTGTCTCGCCAAGAGCGCAGGAAGTCATTAAATCTCCTTAAAATGGAAAATATACAGATTCTCTTTTTCATGTCGTTGTCCTAAGATGTTTCTGTTAGAAGCTAATGCTGCCGACTTCTTAGAGCAGATTCTGTAGAGAAGCAAGCTGTGAAAAAAGTGGCCGTATGGGTGCCATGCTGCTACTACCGCGGCCTGTGAAGCAAAGTGTGAAAACCAGATGGAGAGAGATGTGTTACAGGATGTTTCAGACCATGCACTGCTCAACAGTGAAATGCCCTGAGTAATTCTCTGAGGTAAACAAGCTGTAAACACGACTAAATACAAAGAAGATAAGCTGCAAATGTAAACTGCCCAATCATGAGGCCAGTTGCTGCTCTTATCTAGGCTGAAGTGTTTATGGGAGATTTGCGCAAATGTGGGCATGCATGCTGCGCCACAGTTCGGAGCTCTGCCCCCCGGAGAAAGTGGAGGCAGGTTTAAATGGAGTGTTACAGGTAGCAGGTGGTGTAATGGGGCGGCGTTGCCTTGGTTTTTGGTGAGCAGACGCTCTGCTAATTGGGGCTTATCAGGTTTTCCAGAGGAAAAACACCTGAGGCTTTTGTGTGGCCGTCAGTCCCATGACAGAGAGGAGGAACAGACTCTGCCTTTTGTTAGGATTAGGAGGCAACAAGAATCAGCTTTCAGGAACAACCATCGTTGTTTGGATGCTAGAAAAAAAAAAAAAAGAAGAAAAAAAAAGCATGCTCAAGACTGAAGCAGTTTGCAACTGTGGTTCCTTGGTTTTTTGTCTGTGTGAGGGTGTGAATGGTAGGCACTGGTGTCAGACCACAAGTGCATATCTCCCATTATTTCTGGATTGATGAGAAACAGTTTTATAGTGCAGATCAGATAAAGTTTTTGGGTTTTTTTTTTTTTTTTATATAGGATATCCTGTCTCAGGTGTCAGCCTCTTGTTTGACTTCCTTTGTTTCTTGTCTCTCCTGTCCTCATTTGTTTCTTTCATCACCGTTTTTAACCGTTGTCTTTGCTGTGAAATCCAAACAGGATATTATATCATTTGTCTCTGTAATCTCTCTATACCATCGCCTAGATCAGCCTGAGGGACTTTGACATTTGTTTATTAAACTGTGGAATCTTCCATCTTCCCTGCCCTCATGAAATCCTTTATGAAGTACTTTAAATACATGCACTTCTAAAATCTAAATGCTCATGTATAAGCATTACTTGAGAACAAATTAATACAACTATAAATGTTTGTATATAATGTTAAAATCATCATGCAAAAACTTGAAGATAAGTTACAAATTATTTAAACTCTAACAACTTTAACAACAACTAATGCTGCCAAAATCTAGACATATTATATTTAAATGAGCAAATACTGGTATGCACAAAAATATATATTTAAATATACTCATGAGCAGTAGTGGAACATGATTTGTCACAATGCCTCTAGTTCTAATTCTCTTTATTAGAATGTTATGTATACATTAAGTATTTTGTAAACACTTGACTAGTATTATTGTACATGACGTGACTTTCTACTCTTCTGCTGATGTACCAAAGGAAAGTTTATTATGTCTGTGCTGTCGTTGCTATTGTGTTAGTTAGGAAAGGACTCATCAGGCGACATGGCGGAACAACATTTTTGACATTGTGTTGTGTCTGTTGTGGAAGAGTGACAGTGATGTCTGGGTCGAATACAGGGCACAGTTTTGACGGCGGGTCGGTGGGGGAGGGAGGCGTCGCACAGCGGGGAGGCCTGGACTCCTGGAAACATCTGAATGGCACCTGGCAGGTAGAGGGGGGGGGCGGGCAGGGCTGCGACGAGACAGTGCTGTCGGCAAACCAGCCCGTCAGGTTTCCCACACACAGTGAAATCCCTTGATGACAGACGCCAAGGACTGCAGGTGACAGGAGGACCTTGAGCTGTGTACACAACACATGAGAGAACTATCCAGGGAAAACACGGCAGAGCTGAGCGACAAGCAAAGATGAAGCAAAGCAAAAAGCAGAATTTTTTTTTTTTTTTTCTTGTCGCAGACTAGGAGACTTTGGAGATACAGCGTTGGACTAAGTCTGCTTACCAATAATCAAATCATTATAGGCTGCAGTTATGCAGTGTAATGTAATTACAGTGGTGCAGCTGGCACATGTGCTCAGCCTCAAGCCTCCTAGTCGAGTCTATTAATGGAGCTGAAAGGGATGAGGAGGAGACCAGCCATCCTGATATGGTGGTTCTGATAAGAGTGCTCGACTGTAAATACATTTCTGCTGTGATACAGTTGCAGCGGCCAAATGGAAGTGTGCTGTCCTCATTATTGAGGCTGAAGGGCAATGCTCTCCATACTGAAGGAGACTATTGTTCTTTGTTCCTGCTCGAGGAAACAGCGTGCTGCTTATTACAGGCGACCAATAGCGGCTGTGTGTCGAAGCTGCACTGCTACGCTACTTTGTCCGTCACAACTGGCCGTGTGTGTTAGATTTCATCCGGAGTAAAGGTCCATGTGGTGCAACACGTCACATTGGATGAATCTGTGTGTGTGTGTGTGTGTGTGTGGACGTCACAGTGGTCTCAGATTCCTGCCTTTGTGTCCAGATGCCGTTCCACATGCATGCTCTCTGTCTTCTGGCTTTGTCCCGTTCCCTCTCCATCTTTCAGTCTCTCAGGTTCTGAGTCAAAGCCCGGCAGAACAGAGAGGAGGTTCAGCCCCAGTTTCCACTCGGGAGCTGCTGCAGCCGTTCGGGCTTGTTGCGCAGACAAGCAGTGGAAGCATCAGTGTTCAATTACCTCTGGAGCTGGTCTGTAGAGGGATCCTGTTACTTTTGACAGGTTTAAGACACCAGCTCCACCTCTAATTAGATTTCCAGAGCCTCCAACTTTCCTTTGTTTAGTGCCCTGTAGCTGCAGTCCGTTTATTTTGTTTGGTTTGTTTATGAGTTTCTCTTTGAAAAGAATTCCCTGAGTAACTTGAAGCAACATTACTGGTTCAGTTTTGGTTAATTGGTTTGGGTCCGTCGTTATAAAAGTTAACACCATATTAGGTCAAAGGTTTCCCACGTTGGTTTCATACTTGTAAGCTTTTTTTATGTATTCTGTCAATGGATTCATTAGACAATGATGACATATAAAGCACCATCAAACATGATGTCATTGTGTGTGTGTAGCCTCAGAATAACACACTCAAAGAGGACAAACTTTAGTTAAAGATATAATGTGCAGCATTTCTGCAAAACAGTGTTTAAAAACTACGTGACCGTTGTGTTCTTACATCATCCTAAATGTTTCCAACAATGTTCAGACCCTTAAAAATCTGTGGTGTTATTCACTGAATGACAGCAACTCCCATGATTGGAAGCTACTTATGTCTTTTGTTTTAATTGAGTGACTGCGAGTGGCAGAAATGACACACTTGGTCATTAAAATTGCAACATGTCATATTCAAATGGTTTATGATTCGTTTTTGATGCAAAAACAATCAAGTGAGCCGTTTTCTCATTTCATCAGTGTAGTTCCCCCTTTTCTTCTCCAGTCTCTATTTGATTTGCTGTTGACATTTGTGAGCTGTTTGAAAGGGGGGCAGGTCAGGATGAAGAAGTCAGGCCGAAGCTATTCTGAAGTTTCAAGAGGTAGCTCACTGGAGTGGAATGGTTCGCTCCCCACAACAATGCCGTGTGTTGACAGCCGAGTGCTCGGACGGGGTTAGTGGAATGTCCCCGTCAGACAGTGAGAGCAGCTCTTTGTCTGCACACCAGCTCTCTGCCACACAGGCTATTTATTCTCCTACCTGAAGATGATTCATGCACAGGTTCACCACCAAAACAAGGAAAGAGCCTTAAAAAAAAAAAAAAAAAAGTCCCACTGGATTATTACTTTCAGTTGCTTTCAGGCTGCAACAAGCTGCGACTGCTGCCGGCGTGGGTGTTCAGTTTGGGATGTTAACAAATGGGTACAGTGAGTGCTCCTCAAGGACATTCGATAATAAGGTGCATCCATTTTGAAGACGCAAAAAAACTCAACTGTCTGACTTCAGGTCATGACATGACATGAGTTTTGTTTGAAGTCAATTTAAAAAACGTTCCCACTGTACAGAGAAAGAGGTTGTCGGCTCTTTGTTTTGCTCAAGGACAAGAACAATTCACCTCAAAAATCAAAAACAAGACAAAAAAAAAAGACAATTTTTCCAGATTTCTACCTCCCACCACGATCTCACTCCATTACATTAGAGAGAAGATGGACATCTCTGTGGCTGACATCTCCAAAACTTGTCCGCTCACACCAAATCAATCTACATGGATAAAAAAGCACGACAAATAACTGGAAATATGTGTTTTGGATTTTTAAGGCCAACTGCCCCTTAAAATTTGAAAATGTATGTTTGCCTTGTCACAGTTTATTTCATTAGCACAATAAGTAACCCCAGTTCTTCTCTTCCTCTCTGTGTGTCTGCAGGTGACCCACATAAAAGTCCTCAGACATGACTGTGGGACAGGCCGTCTCCCTCCCAGCCTGGCCCGTCTTTCTGTCCTTTCCTTAAAGGCCGTGATTATCAGCCGAGACTCCACTGTGTGAATGAATCTGTGTCGTAAAGCCGCTGTGCTCTGCCACCCTGTCACCATGAAGAGCAGGTATTCCCAGTACTACAACAAGAGCCTGATCCACTCCTACTATGCCTTCGCTAAGAACATGAGCACCCAGGACCTGAATAAACATATAGAGAGTAAAAAACAAACTCACCTCTCCACTCTCAACATCGTCATCGTGGTGCTCTGCGCCATCATCATCCTGGAGAATCTGCTGGTCCTGATGGCCGTCCTCCGCAACAAGAAGTTCCACTCCGCCATGTTTTTCTTTATCGGCAACCTGGCGTTCTCTGACTTGCTGGCAGGCTCGGCTTACATAGCCAACATTTTTCTATCAGGGTCGAGGACCTTTGACCTGATGCCTATACAGTGGTTCATCCGGGAGGGTACAGCTTTCATTGCTCTGGCAGCTTCAGTCTTCAGCTTGCTGGCGATCGCTATGGAACGCTATCTAGCTATCACCAAGGTCAAGGTGTATGGCTCCACCAAAACGTGCCGCATGTTTCTTTTAATAGGAGCCTGCTGGGTCACCTCCATCCTGCTCGGAGGACTGCCCATCATCGGCTGGAACTGCATCAACAACCTCAATGAATGTTCAGCTGTTTTGCCTCTCTACTCAAAGAAGTACATCCTCTTTGTTGTGACCATTCTGGGCATCATACTGCTCTCTATTGTCATCCTCTATGTGAAAATCTATTTGATTGTACGCCACAGCCACCAGGAAGCGACCAACACAGCGGCCTATGCCCTTTTGAAAACTGTCACGATCGTGCTGGGTGTCTTCATCATGTGCTGGCTGCCAGCTTTTACCATCCTCCTCCTAGATTCATTCTGCGGGATACAATCCTGCCCTATCCTCTTCAAAGCAGACTATTTTTTTGGCTTTGCCACTCTGAACTCAGCGCTTAACCCAGTAATTTACACACTGCGCAGCAAGGACATGAGGAAGGAGTTTCTGCGCGTGTTGTGCTGCTGGGGGGTGCTGCAAAGCGGGCGGCCTTCTGAACGTTGTCTGGTCCCTCTAAAGAGCTCCAGCTCTCTGGAACACTGCACCCACAAACACGAACAGCAGACCACACCCATCATGCAAGACTGCACCACCTGTGTCTGATAGGGTGCAAACACATCGAAGTGTGTGTGTGTCCGTATGTATTTGTGTGTGAGATCAAGTGAAGCTTGTGAGACGGAGAGACATTAAAAAAACAAACAAGCACACCCTGGACTGACCTGCCAGGCGCAGCTGAGACACAGCCACCTGCAATGCAAACTGTCTTTCTTGTTACAATCAAAATTGTGTGAATTCACAATCATCATTCAATCGATTCACCCATGCAGCAGGTGTAAAAACACAGATTTCGCAGGTGGGAACTTTCAGAAATGTGAAAAAAAGCTTTTTCATGGGTACGCTCAGTAATTATTATGGAGTTTCATGTACTGTGTATGCCTGTCATGTTGTTTTTGTCTCCAGACATGTAAACCTTTATTAAAAGCCAAAAAGTAGAAACATTACATGCATGATATCATAGTTATGGTGAGTTGTTTTTGGCCTTTCAAGAACTGCATCAATGCAAACTTGCAAAGTTGCACTTTGTAGATTACTTCAGAGATTGTTGTTCTTCGTAAGGTTGAACCACAAAACTCTCCGTGATTTACCGATATGTATATATTAGGCCTAAAGACTTATCACTCACTTTTAAAGAGCTGGAGGCAGTGATCAGTCTCACTCAGCACTGCGCTCCACAGAAGCCAAATTACCACTAGTGATCAGTCAACAAAACCAGGGCTATATATTCCCTATATAACGTTGCTTAAACCATTTGATTAAATACAACAAACTTACATAATCTGCATACATTTAATGCATGAAATTCTAACTTATTTGTAAGCGCTGATGTGTATGATATATTCCAGCTCCAGCTTCCATCACTAACACCCCTTACCCCATCTGTCCTAATAATCTGTCCCTCTTGCTTTCACTGCTGTCTTTTGTATCTTAACAGTTTCCGTCGAGGAAGGCCTAATCAGAAAGCACATTTCCTTCAGTGAACTGGCACTGATGAATCTTACTCAATGACAGCTGTCCAGCAGCTTTGACTAATGGGACCGACGCCCTGACAGTGTTGTAGCAACGCAGCAGCAGTGTGCTGTCTCTGTTTGTGCCTTCCTCAAAGGGGAAATTAGGCTGAATGTATGTATGAAGTGTTTGGGGCAGAAGCTCCACTGTTGACAGTATTATTGATTATCATTTTGAATTACCAAATCATTGACAAGCAGAGAGTGGGATGAACAGGTTAGGTCACTCTCACTGTGAAGTCTGAAATGGCACCATGAACAAATATGTCTTATGAACATTCTGGTCTAATTTGCGAGCCATATGTCTCGTGTAACAAAAGATGCACACGTGTCTCGTCTTTCCAAAGACCCACACCTCCCCTATAAAATAGGAGAAGATCCGGTTTCCAGTGCACAGGGGAGATCTGCCCTCTAGGGAGGTCAGCTTCATCCTCATTCTCTGACATCCTACAACATGTAACTTCCTTCAGCCATAGGAAGTCCTGTTTTTCATTGTCCGGTTCCTGTTGTTCAGGGTTAGACTAACCTTCTTCCTGTAGACACATTTAAAACTCTTCTCTCTCCCTGTGCTTTTTTTAAAAAATGACCTTTACATTTAGATGGCCAAGCAGAAATGGTGAAAAGCACTTTGGCAGCTTCAGTGATGTTTGCTTTCCCCCAGTTTTTTTTTTTTTTTTTTTTTTTCAGATGGAGAGGTGTTTTAATCTGTGTACCCATCACTTCATTGTGTTGCGTCACTATGATTTTTTTGTATGATACAATACATGACTAACTATGTATGTTTGTATGTGTGTGTGTATGTATGTATGTATGTATCTTTGTACAGTATGTATGATTTGTGTTGTATGAAATGTCTCGTGTGCAATAGCCTTGTGTGTCCAGTAGCACGCTGCCTGTGTTAAATTGGTACAATCTGAAACACTAATGTAGGTACATAAATGTTTTGTTAATTGCATTCCTTTTTTTTTATAAAATAAATGAAATACTGAAAAGAATCCATTTTGTGTGTTCAAGTTTAACTCTGAGCTGAAATCTAAGTGCAGTGGTTGATCTCCTGCAGGTCCAGAGACGCCTTCCCATTGTGTCTACATCCCAGAAGTATTCAAAATGCTGCATTTAATCCAAACATGCTCTGACAAGGTCAGGAAAACACTAGCTTTGACATGAAAGCATGACGTTGTGTATGCAAATACTGCTTGGCTATTAATCATGGCTCTCTTAGCTAATAAAATTGCTCAGTTGCTTGAAGGCTCAAGCAAGACACGGCTATGATGGGAAGCTGGGTAGAGGGCAGAGGGGGTGAAAATGGGGTGTGGTGAAGAAGAATGTCTATTAGTAAGATAGTTTGTCTGAGAGAAACATAAAGAAAGGTCCCGGGAGAGGTTTTTGGGTAAGGGGGAGACATGGGGTTGAGGGGAGAGGCTGACTTATAGTGGCCTTGGGAGAGTTGGGCCTGTTTCCTGTCAGACGTCCAGGATTCCTGGGTGGGAACATTGGCTGAATCAGCCCCAGGAGGCTGCACTGCTGGGAAGCCTGCCAAGTCTTTCCAGTGCCCTGCAGGATATGACATCAGACTCAGAAACCTGTAGGTGAAGTTGTGTACACAAAAACATTAAAGTCTGCACACAAGACTGAAATGGGATTGTCCCTGCAAATTAGGACAGTTTTTAGCAGTTTAATCCTTAATACATTTGTGAATCATTTCCAGTTGACTACATAAATAAAGTTCACATACACAACTAACTGATCCACATATCTGTGGCCAAAGCTGACTTGTATGAACTTTAGATCACTGCTCAATAAATGTGCATCTATAGGTTTAACTAACGTGAGGTAATTGTTGATGTGACAGCCAGATGAAACACCCACAGACTCCTTTGTTGCAAAAGAATACATCTGCAATAACACAGTGCCACCTTGTGGTGAAATGGGCATATAACAAACAACACTTGAAAGATGTATTCTCCATGCTCTTTCAATTAAAACTGCAAATCTGCCTAATAAAATAAAAGTCGCTCAAATGTATGTCTGGCGTTATATTTACTTATAACAGACAGAGAGACGAAGACAAGCCCAGTCCAGATCGAAAGCATAATCACAAGTTTACATTACAGTCACACAGGAAATTCTTCTACAGCTTTAACCCTGCTCTAACGCAAGCGCTCGCTTATTCACTACAAGCACAGTGTTATCTAATACATGCGTTCATTCAAAACTATAGATACATACCATGTCAAATCTCAGATTTATTGCTATTACTGCTCATTAATAAACAACGTTCAGATTGCTTCCGCTTGGTCAGTTGTCGACACCATCAGGCAAACAGGAGGGGAGGGTCGAGTTGGATGCTGATGTCACGAAGAACGATTTCTATGACAAACACAACCACAAGACAATCACGGCTGTATCGTTTACCGCGTTTGTAGTTAGAAATTGTGTTTTGTACCCAAATGATTCATTCAGGAAGGGAAATGTTACGTCCCTCACTCAGGTGATCCACCCGCAGATCACCGCAGTGGTACAGTCCACAACACCCGGGTTTCCGCGCGAAAAGACGGCCCGCGCGCCCGAATTGCTTATAGCATCCATTGCAAGAATCAGCTCTCAACAGGCAGTCACTGTGGAGCCGCGCTGTAGTCGCCAACGGCGGGTTTGAACATTGTTTTAACTGCTTTTAAAGCGATTTTATCTCTTTTGTCGTCTGCGCTTAGCTAGCTGTATACCATGCCATCCAGGACTTCACTGTCTCTGCCAGAGGATGTCAGGAAAAGGTACGGTAACATTAGTAACGTGAATGCTAATAATGCCCAGATGATGTAGCATGCATGTAGCTTGTTGTCCTCTCAAAAGCCACAACAACAACAACAACAACAACAGTGAAAACCACACAACTGTCTGCTTTAGACGTGACTTGGTTGTCGTGACCGGGGCCACTACTTTGCCTTTTTTTGTTTGTAGTAGCAGCCGCAGCTAGCGTTAGCTTGTTGCCACTTGACAGTCGGGGTTGATGCCGCATACTGAGTTAACGTTAGCCCCCCCCCAGTTAACGTCAGCCAGTTAGCATCATAGCCTGTCAATGGATGGAGCAGCGTGAGGGATTTGGCGCCACTCAGGAAGTTTTGCTGTGTTTGTTCCTGCTAGCTCCCCGTCACTCCGGTTTTATTGCTAAACGCTTGGTGGGGAAATGTGGTCGTGGGTGATTTGCACGATAATTAACTTAACAGTCGCCGTAGCGGTGTTTTGACATGTTCGTCGTGTCTTGTTCAGGCTGGAGGTGCTGGACGAGGATGGCTCTTCAGACGAGGTGGGTTCTGTGTCTCCCTTCTATCAGCAAAAGCCTGCAAGTGATCTCAACAAGTGTGACTGCAGCTGGTCACTATTTGGTGCTGATGATGAGTGCTCATTTTGTTGCTCACCATTCAGCATGATTTGTAGGTTAACGGTATACTGTCACATTAGAGGGAAGCATTACTCTTTAGTAGGATTTCACTTATCTAAATCTTTAATTATGTCTCATTCAATCATAATTAATTACTTTTGAAGTAGTTCTTCCATTCGATTTAAAGCTGAACTTTATGGATGATGGCATACAGATGCAAATCCCCGGGCTGCACCTCAGAAGCCCTGCATGTTAGAAAATTAATTTGGATTTAATATCATGAACACTATTACTCCCCAAAGTGTGATGAAGAGATTAATTAGTACCAGGCTTGATGATGTCATCTTGAACTTAAGGATTTATTTTTATGTAAAGCATTTGCAGTTCAAATTTTTAACACTTTAGATACCACAAATATTATTTATTTTTAATAATTAATGATTAAGTTGTCTAAGGATGATTCTGTTAACAGTTGACCTGCTGCTAGTAGCCTTTCTGATTCTGTTATGCAGCCATATATTTTGTCATTTTTCATATCTTCAAGTTTAACAAGGCTTTTCTGATGTGATGCTTTTTTTTAATCCAAATGCCCTTCCAGGATCATGTGAAAGAGAAACTCAAGTTGGTGCAGGACTTCCTGCATGTTGATGCTCAGGACCAGCTTACCAGCCTGGAGGAAAAGATGAAAAGTTCAGAGATTTCCATGGTTTGTGACTCTTTAACTTATAGGAATCATCACTGGTTGCTGAAATGTACTGCTCTTTATTCGCCCTGTGATGTTTTTAATGTATTCCATGCACGTTCCACAGGAGGTGTACATCTCTAAAGTAAAGACTTTGCTAGGGAAAGAGCTTCATCTTGAAAACGGCTCACATGCTGATGGCACGGAGCAGAATGGAAAGACAAATGGCTTCACAAATGGCTCCCACAAAGATGAGGACAGTGAAGAGGTAACCATGGACGTACAGGAGGAGGAGGAAGAGGAGGAGGAGGCTGTCAAGTCACCAACTGCTCCCAAAGGAAAGGGTGGACGCAGGAGCAAGGGAAATTCTGAGCCCAAAAGCAAGTTTGAAACTTCTTATTGATATTTATATAATGGTATATTTAAAGATGGAGAGGACTCCAATTTTAAATGGTTTGAAACAATAGTATGTGTATATATAAAATGCAATCTTGTTTTTTCCTTGTAGAGTCTCCAGCCAGTACCAGAGTTACAAGAAACAGTGGGAAACAGCCAACCATCTTGTCAATGTTCTCCAAAGTGTGCGTATATTAGTTTTGTATTGTGCCATATACTTTGTCATTCTCTTCACTAATTTTCACCAAAAAAACCCACCAAGTTTTATCATGCCTTGTTCAAGTCTTTTTTTTTTTCCTTCCCTTTTCTTAAATTTTGTTTTATGTAAATCTGTTTTGCAGTCAAAAGCGTAAGTCTGAAGACTTGACTGGAGAAGCCACTAATGGACAACCTGAAGTGAAGAAAGAGGAAGATACTGTAGAAGAGGTGAGGCATTTTTAAATATCAAGAGGTGGTCACTGTGTCAATGTTTGGTAACTAACATTGCCCATACTTTCAAATCTATTGTAGACACGGGAGGAGAAGCGTCTCAAAGTTGACTCACTTGAAAGGTACATCTTCTACAGCCCAAACGTTATGTGATGTTCTAACCCTTATGTACTTCAGGTATCCTTGATTAAAAAGCAGCTACTATGCTCAGATGAGGTCTTGGAAAATGTTTCTGTTTTTTTCTTTTTTACTCTGACAGTGAGATGTTGTAGTTTTATTGTGGCTAATGTACTCATTGTAAGTTGCTTTGGACAAGAGCGTCTCTTAAATGTTATGGAGCTCACACATTAGCGAACGTACTGTTGCTTTTCGTTATGCAGTGCTGCTCCAGAGGAGTCGAAGAGCGAGACTATTAAGCCTGTTTCTGCTGCAAAGGTAATGAACTGGTCTTTCACTTCGATGTCATAGCTGAAAACCTTTTTGTGAATATTAATATTTAGTACTGACATGTACTAAATGTTTTTTGGATTTGTTTTTCAGACACCACCTCCCAAATGTCCAGACTGCAGACAGTATTTAGATGACTCAGACCTCAAGTTCTTTCAGGGGGATCCTGATAATGCGGTGAGAGTTTGTTGTTCAAGCAGTGGCTTTATCATGCATGTTGTAAACCTTCAATTTGTTTTGAATGGACTACATTTTCCATGTGCACTTTTGCTAATGATTAGTTTATTACATGAATCCTGTCAGTTTCTTTTTCTTCCAGTTTTTTTATGGTTGTTGTAATGGTGCATGTGTAATGTTTTTATTTTGAATGACATCACTTGTGTTGACTGGAAGTATTTTTAAAGCTGAAACAATTCTGCACCTTCCATCTTCAGCTGGATGAACCAGAAATGTTAACAGATGAGCGCCTCTCCCTGTTTGACTCAAACGAGGATGGGTTTGAGAGCTATGAGGATCTCCCACAGCACAAGATTACAAACTTCAGGTAAGCGTCTTCAGGGTTTTAGGTGATACTTGGCCAGTTTACCCAGTTAAGGAGGGGAAATACTTGAAGTGATGGAAGCTTTTGTATTGCAGCGACTGAAGTTTTGTGTGATTGCGTTGACTTTTGTCTTGCAGTGTGTATGACAAGCGCGGCCATCTTTGTCCATTTGACTCTGGACTGATTGAGAAGAATGTTGAGCTCTACTTCAGCTGTGTTGTTAAACCCATCTATGATGACAACCCTTGCTTGGATGGTATGAAAACGCACATTTTAAAAATGAAAACTTAATGTGGGTTGTAAAATGTATTTTTCCCCTTCTTGTTCATAACAACCAAGCAAATTCACATTAGTTAATGTGTGTTGTGTTTGTTTATTCATTTCTTTCTTATCAGGTGGTGTTCCTGCCAAGAAGCTTGGACCCATCAATGCCTGGTGGATCACAGGTTTTGATGGTGGAGAAAAAGCTCTTATTGGTTTCACTACAGGTAGACTTTTTAAGATTTCTGCTCCAGATTTGTATGTGTCTATACCCTGTAAAATGCACTAATTGCTCTGTCTTCATAATCCAGCTTTTGCCGATTACATCCTGATGCAGTCAAGTGAGGAATACGCACCCATCTTTGCACTAATGCAGGAGAAGATCTACATGAGCAAGATTGTGGTGGAATTTCTCCAGAAGAATCGTGATGCTACTTATGAGGACCTTCTCAACAAGATCGAGGTGTGGACTTTAGTTGATTACAACAAATGTGTTAAAGCCTCTAATATGAGGTTAACAATTTAGACAACTTTTGCAATATGAAGACTTTGCTTTCGTGTGACGTCAGCAGATGTGAGCTGTTGACCAAAAGCATCAGTATTTGACAATATGAGTATTTTGACAATCTGTCTTTTTCCCAGAAGTTGCATTTTGCTGCTAAAAGAGGATGCTTTATTAACATTAGCCCAGTCACACCCATACATCTGATGTTTTGTGAGTGTAACATTTCTGAGATAAAGAAAAAATGTGACCCCGGATCAACTTCTGTTTCTTCGGCCCTCAGACAACTGTGCCTCCTGCAGGACTGAACTTCAACTGCTTCACTGAGGACACACTGCTGCGCCATGCCCAGTTTGTAGTGGAGCAGGTGGAGAGCTACGATGAGGCCGGTGACTCAGACGAGAGTCCGATCATTGTCACTCCCTGCATGAGAGACCTGATCAAGCTTGCCGGAGTCACTCTGGGAAAAAGGTACAGCTGAACGACGATTATGACTTGGTTCCTGCTTACCATAAAGCATCGACTTCTAATTCCCGAGCCTTTTTTAAAGGGATAGTATGATGGTATAGTAAAAAAAAGAAAAACCGTGACTCTGCAGATTGTTGGCCCCTCGGTGCATGCAATCATCGCTGTAAGCGAAACGTGGGCAGTGTATATGCTTCGTAATATTTAAATGAAGACTCCCCATTTCCAGCTTCACCCAGATTTATTAGCAGCAGCTCCTTTGCAACACACGCTTCAAGATGTGAAGTTAATTTTATTTATTTGCTTGTATTCCTGTATTTCTGCTCCTCCCTCCTTGTTCTCCCTGATGTCTAACATTCCTTTGACATTTCCTAATGCAGCATGCTGCTGTACTGGTAGGTCGGCCTTGTTGTGAATGCATCCTTAGCTTGTATGGTGATGTGTTAGTGTGAAGCATTTAGAGGCTATATAGACAAAAACGGCATTATTCCAGGGTTCATGCTGTAATTTATAATTTTATTTTGCTTTTACATCGTTAATTTATCTGGCATATTTGAATTCTGGCCAAGGAAATTGTGTTAACCAGAAGCCATCTTGGTCAGTCACAGTCAATACAAATAATTATAACGCTATGTTTGGTAGGATTTTTCAAAAACTTAATTGTTCAAATATGCGAGCTTTCATTTTTGTTCAACGTTGCAGTCATGCAAACTATATTCTTGTACTTTTGACATCTAATAGTTGACAGAGTATGTATGTCAGATTGGCTGGAATGATCCCTAAAAGGAAGCAGTTTTCCAGTTTGAACGTTCGTTCTTTTTTTTTCTTTTTTTTTTTTTTTCCGGTGAAGCCTCTAGTGTAAGCCACGTCTCCTGGAGGGTTTTCTCATGGCACTTAATCCGTGCTACAATAAGCTGACAGTTGTGTAGCGAATAAGATGCCCAATGTGGTGATGTCTGATGTGACGCATCAGGTTTTTTATAAAGGGTTAACAAGTGAAGTTACACCTGGGCTACCTTTTTTTTTAATGCTGCGTTTCTTGTCTGTCATTTAGGGAGACAAACTACATTAATTATTTTTGGAACACAGAGGTTTGAAACATTTTTAGTTGAGTGTGAAAATGATTTTAAGACCTTCAGGGGGAAAATAACACTGGTTGCCACGTGAGAGCGACGTCGTAACTCTCTGCAGGCCTGAATGTTTTGTGACAGCCTTAATCGGCCATTTGCATCCAACAGGAACTCTGCATTGTACATCTTGAGTGTGTCTGTTTGGTTTTGTTTGCTTGTTTCTTATGTTGCATGGCCTGATGCTGTGGTGTGTTGACGGCCAGGGGCTTCATACTGCCATCGCTCCACATATCATCAGGTGTTGAGTGCAAAAACAAGTGGATCTCTCCTCTGAACACAAGCTTTATTCTGTCGACAGGAGAGCTGCCAGAAGACAGGCCATTCGTCACCCAACTAAGATTGAGAAGGACAGCAAGGGACCGACTAAAGCGACCACTACCACGCTGGTGTACCAGATCTTTGATACCTTCTTCTCTGATCAGATAGAACAGAACGATAAAGAGAGTATGGGGGCCAAAAGACAGCGCTGTGGTGTCTGTGAGGTGAGTGGTTATGGAAGTCAGACCCACTATTTCAGCAGTATATGGTGGGCATTTAGATGGCAGATGAAAAGTTGAACCCATGCATTTTTTTGTATTTTTATTTTTTAATTTTTTTCACTTGTTTTCAGGTTTGCCAATCCCCAGATTGTGGCAAGTGTACAGCTTGCAAGGACATGATCAAATTTGGAGGAAGTGGCAAAAGCAAGCAGGCTTGTAAGCAGAGAAGGTTAGTGTATCTCTGAGCTGTTCATTCTGCAGTCTTTATGAATGTATGTTAGTGAAGGTTTAGTTTCTTGATGTGTGATTACTTTGTCACTGCAAACATTTGGAGGATTCTTCCACATTAAACAGACTTTCAAAAATAAGGTTGCAGCACATAAAGGTCTCTAGTCCTTAATTCCTTTTTTCAACACACAACTCTTATTTCAGATGCCCAAATTTGGCAGTTAAGGAGGCTGAAGATGATGAGACTGTTGAAGAGATCGATGTTCCAGTTGAAAAGACCAAAAAGGTTTCCCAAGCCAAGAGGAAGAAGCAGACTATGTGCAGCCTGACATGGATTGGAGAGCCTATTCAGGTATTTGTTTTCCTCATCCTTTGTGGTTATGATGAATTTTTCTGGTCATACCACCAGCCATGTGTGTATACATGATGTTTGTTTTATCTCCACCCCCTTCAGACTGAGGGGAAGAGGCAGTACTACAGGAAGGTCAGTCTGAATGATGAAGAGCTGGAGGTGGGAGACTGTGTCTCGGTCTCATCAGAGGATCCATCCATTCCTCTGTATCTGGCCAGGTGAGACTTTTCAGATATCTCAATAATATTTTGGTAACACTGTGGTTTGCGTGATTGTAATGACTTATTCCCTCTCAGGATCACGTCACTGTGGGAGGACAACCATGGAAAGATGTTCCACGCCCACTGGTTCCTTCGTGGGATCCACACAGTGCTGGGAGAGTGTTCTGATCCACTCGAGCTCGTCCTTGTTGACGAGTGTGAAGACATGCAGCTCAATTACGTGCAAGCCAAAGTTAACGTCACGTATAAAGCTCCATCTAACAACTGGTTTATGGAGGTGAGTTAACTTGACAGAAGGTGAATTTGCATTTTCTTAGACATTTTTCTTGACGCTGTGGTTATTTTTGTTTTTAAAGGGCGGCATGGACAATGAAATCAAAGTGATTGACGATGACGGGAAGAGTTTCTTCTATCAGTTCTGGTACGACACAGAGTTTGCCCGCTTTGAGACGCCTCCCAAGACCGCTTCATCTGAAGACTGCAAGTTCAAGTAAGCACCATCCACTCATATTTGAACTACACTCGATATCTCTTTGTTTTTGTTTTTTTAAACCTTGTGTATTTTCTTGCTTCCAGGTACTGTAGCAGCTGTGTAAGGACTAATGAAAGGAAGGAACAGGAAATGCCTCGTGCATCTGAAGCCCTGCCGGACCAAGACAACGACTCCAAGGCTCTGTATAATATGGCCTACTTTAAGGGGTTGCAGTTTAAGGTCGGAGACGGCGTCTACCTGCCTCCTGATGCATTTAATTTCGGGTGAGGAACCTGATTCAAAACTTGGAACTTTTCCAAACTTGTATGATTAGGAATATGTCCGAGACTCATTGCATTGTTTTGCCTGCGCTCAGTGTGAAGCCAGCGAGTCCAGTGAAGCGCTCCCACAGGAAGGAAGATGTGGATGAAGAGCTGTATCCAGAATATTACAGGAAGTCATCAGACTACATCAAGGGGTCAAACCTGGATGCTCCCGAGCCTTTCCGCATCGGGCGCATCAAGGAGATCTTCTGTCACAGGCGCAGCAACGGGAAGCCCGATGTCTCAGAGGTCAAACTGCGACTCTACAAGTTCTACAGGTAAAAATACATTAGAGTGATTGGTTACAGGACTAAACCCAGAATGACGACAATTGATTTGTAAAGAGTTGACTGGCTTTTGTCTCATCTATCAGGCCTGAGAACACTCACAAAGGTGTCAAAGCCAGTTACCATACAGACATCAACCAGCTCTACTGGAGTGATGAAGAAGTGACTGTTGACATGTCCGAGGTGCTCGGACGCTGTCAAGTTGAGTACGCAGAAGACTTGAATGAATCAGTCCAGGACTATTCCAGTGGTGGACCAGACCGCTTCTATTTCCTGGAGGTACAGTTGTTATCCAGAATTTCAGATTGGCATACTGGCATTTATAAGTGTGCATCAGAGATCAAATGTTGAGCTAAATTGGGAAGACTTAAACATATTATTCCTTAATTTGAAATCTTCAGTATTGTGTAAATGTTTGTTCTTTTGGTCTTCCTCTCACAGGCCTATAATGCAAAATCAAAAGGCTTTGAAGACCCTCCAAATCATGCTCGCTCAGTTGTGCATAAAGGCAAAGGAAAGGGCAAAGGGAAAGGTAAAAATGCAAGCACGAGAAAATTTAAATCTGGTTTTAGGCTCTCTGAAATCTTAATCTAATTATCCTTTTATTCTCTTCAAGGTAAAGGCAAAGGAAAGGCTTCTGCTGCACAGGAACCACAGGACTCTCAGACTGAGCCACAGACACTTAAGGTGCCCAAATATCGCACACTGGATGTGTTCTCTGGCTGCGGTGGACTTTCTGAAGGCTTCCACCAGGCTGGTAAATTATTTTTCAATGCCAATCATGAAATGTGCTCTCAGGTCCACATATGTTTACATGCATATCTCCAGGTACTACAGTTTTATTTCTCAGTGCTTAAAACACGAGTTATTTCTTCCTTTAGGTATCTCTGAGACTCTGTGGGCCATAGAGATGTGGGAGCCTGCAGCACAGGCCTTCAGGCTCAACAACCCTGGCACCACAGTGTTCACTGAGGACTGCAACATCTTGCTAAAGTTGGTCATGTCTGGAGAGAAGACGAATTCTCTTGGCCAGAAGCTGCCTCAGAAAGGTGACGTGGAGATGCTGTGTGGAGGACCTCCTTGCCAAGGGTTCAGTGGGATGAACCGCTTCAACTCTCGCACTTATTCTGCATTCAAGAACTCCCTCGTGGTCTCCTATCTCAGGTCAGGGTCTCTAAAGAGCAGATTGTCATCGTGAACCTCTAGAGATTTAGCAACCATACACTGAAATGTGAAATGTTTTCTTCTCTTTCAGTTACTGTGATTACTACAGACCCAAATTCTTCCTGCTTGAGAACGTGAGGAACTTTGTGTCATTCAAAAGCTCCATGGTCCTGAAGTTGACTCTACGCTGTCTTGTGCGCATGGGCTACCAGTGCACTTTTGGTGTCCTGCAGGTAGGTCTGACTAATGAGACTTTTGGATATAAACCTCCAAAATAAAAATTAAAAAATCAGTGAAGTTTTATGTTATTGAATTTAGAATTCTGACACAACTGCCCGATTTTCTACGCAAGCCGAGAATGGATTTATCTTGTGATAACAACTTGTATCTCTTTATCTCGATATAACAAAGGTTGATTTCTCGTGATAAACTTAGTTATATCGAGATAACGAGATAATTTGTCGTCATCACAAGATAACAGTGCATAAAAAGAAAAAAATCCTTGGCCGTTCTTGACTTCCGTACTTTTCACTGTCGCACATGTGAGGACTATTTTCACTAGACCACTAACATGCTGAATCCTGTCCTCCTCAGGCTGGTCAGTATGGTGTTGCCCAGACCCGCCGCAGGGCGATCATCCTGGCTGCTGCTCCAGGCGAGGAGCTGCCTCGTTATCCTGAGCCTCTGCATGTGTTTGCCCCCAGAGCCTGCTCTCTGAGCGTGGTGGTGGACGAAAAGAAATACGTCAGTAATGTCACACGGTATGTAAACATTTCTTGTTATACTAGTTATTGATCCATCATTCTGGATCACAAACCCTCAGTGTGACTGTGCACAAAACTCATTTTTTCTTTTGCCTTCAACAGAGGCAATGGAGGAATCTACAGAACCATCACTGTCAGGGACACCATGTCTGACCTGCCAGAGATTCGCAATGGTGCAGCTGCGTTGGAGATTTCCTACAACGGGGAGCCTCAGTCTTGGTTCCAGAGGCAGATCAGAGGCACACAATACCAGCCGATCCTCCGAGATCATATCTGCAAGGTGGGCTGTCTCACTTGGCCTTTTTTGTCTTGGTGGTAACATTAACACAATGTAGCTGTACTGGGTTTATGTGCTCTACTCTGTAAGTGATGGTAAAACTCAAGTTTCTAACAAGATGGATCTTTGTGTTTTTAGGACATGAGTGCTCTGGTTGAGGGTCGCATGCGTCACATCCCCCTCGCTCCAGGCTCTGACTGGAGGGATCTGCCCAACCTTGAGGTCCGGCTGAGAGACGGCACCATGACCAAGAAGCTGCGTTACACCCACCCTGACAAAAAGAATGGGCGCAGCAGCACTGGTGCACTCAGAGGCGTTTGCACCTGTGCAGGAGGTATGTAGGTGTATAAAAACATAAGCCCTCTTTGTTTCTATTATGAAGTAGTGTGGCGGGATCTCTGATTATGTTTGTGGTTTTAGGGAAGCCATGCGACCCTGCAGACAGGCAGTTCAACACCCTGATTCCTTGGTGTCTGCCCCACACTGGCAACCGCCACAATCACTGGGCCGGACTTTATGGCAGATTGGAGTGGGACGGCTTCTTCAGTACAACGGTCACTAACCCTGAGCCCATGGGCAAGCAGGTACATCAGCTTCTTATAAATATGTGTTTGGAATCAAAAACACAAAGGTGCTTGACCTTATTGGAAGCGGACTTTGAAACACCCTGCAATGTGTTTAAATCCTGTAACAGATAACTTGACTTTTGAATCTTTTAATTTCAGGGCCGTGTTCTGCATCCCGAGCAGCACAGAGTGGTCAGTGTGAGGGAGTGTGCACGCTCTCAGGGATTCCCCGACACCTACCGCTTCTTTGGAAACATCCTGGACAAACACAGACAGGTAGAATCGTTTGGTTCCAAAATATGGTGTGTGACAGTGGCAGATTTGGGGGTCAGTCACTGTTTCGGGTCACAGGAGAAATCACCAAATATTTATCCTTAAGCTCATTGTTTTGCTATTTGTTGTGCAATTTGGTTCAAACTCATCATTTTCATAGTGATTAAGGTGACAGCAGGCAGCTGTTTTTCAGGGAAAGAGCCACTGACTAGTTGCACAGGACAAAACTTTAGCGACACCATTTGGTGACTATCTTTTGATCATTTAACAGCTAAAGATTCAGATATTTTCCCCAAAACAGACTTGGAGCAATATTAGCATTCATGTAAAGGGGTGTTTCAAGCCAAGGCTAATATTCACTTTGTGTGTGTGATTAGGAAACTGTTCATAACAAATTTGCTGTATTAACTGAGAAGCTGATGTTTTATCACTTGCTTCTGCTGCCCTCAAGTGGCCAAAACAACAAGCGTTATTTCATTAATACTGAAGTTACAAACAATGCCAACATGGCTTCTCTGCAAAGTCTAAAGTAAATCAAAGTTCAATTGACACACTACTGACATTATTTAATTGTTTCTTCCTGTTTTTTGCCAGGTTGGAAATGCTGTGCCCCCTCCACTCTCCAGGGCCATAGGCATGGAGATTAAGAAGTGTGTCATTGAGAGAATGAAGGAAGAAAAGGCAACAGGTGACTATTCTCTCTGAAGTATGCGCTTCTGTTTTGACATTTTATCCTTAAATATGCATCCAGTCTTACACATGTTGTATCTTTCCTTCCAGAGAACATTAAACAAGAGAAGATGGAGGTCACTGATTAGTCCCCTGGTTACCTTCCCAACAAGAATCGGTTCACAGATCCTGACGTTTCAGGCAATCATTCCTTTTTAAATAAGCTGGCTTTCAACTGTGTCACTAAGTGACAGCCATGGACATTCAGTGCAGTGCCATTCCATGTTTTCGGTTTTTAAATGTGCTTTTAATCATGTTGTTGGGAAATGTTCACCCGCTGTGGGATAAATTGTATGTAGTTTTTATATGTGTAATGTTTCAAATAAAGCTCTTATGAAATTGATCACTTGTAAATGTAATGTATTGAACCCAACACCATAGTTACTGAATGTGTGCTTTTTAAAGCTGCTCATTTAGAAGTTAGTGTGTTCACACCTAGTATCTCATATCCAGATTGTTTAACTTCAGTTATAACAAATGGCAGTTTACGTTCTTCTGGTTCACATGTAGGGCATTTATCTGTCGCTGTTGTCCACAGAAACTTACAGTATTTCAATCACATGCATCTCTGCTGCTATGCAAGGTGCCAACCAGCACATTGGGACCAGTTCCTAGCCTACTTCAACATGCAGACCAGGGGAATCAAACCAGCAACTTTCTGATAAAGACACTGGATCTACCCCTGAGCAACAGACACCCATGGTTGAGGTTTCAACTCACCAGACTTTAGAGGTGAACATTTTAACCAGAAGAGCTTGTGGTCCCCACCAATGTCTTTCTCTATATTGTCACTGTGGTGATGTTGCAATTCTGCAGCACTTGGTTGTGTATATTGGATTTGATCAATTTCTTGTATTCACTGGTTTAGCCAAACATGCTTTTAGTACACAAATAACTTTGATACTGCAATCTCAAAATGTAAACTCACCGAAGCTATACAGTCTTAGGTTTACTACATGGAAACTACACATGACCAAGTGGTTGTTCAATGCAGTGAGGAAATGTCATGACCGCTAGTGTACGATCCTCAAGTGTGGTTTGAGTTGTGAGAATTCAATGTGCACTTCTGCATTTCAAACTGTATATTAAGCATTCCACGTTGGTTTTTAGATCTTTGACTTTGAAGCATCATATCTTAATTAAAACTGAAGGATCAGTCTGAATATAAGCTGCCAGGAATTGTAACAGCTACACAAACATGAAGGGAAACCATGACAAAGATTGTGACAACATGGATTTTCTTTATTTAGATAACAGCCATATTCTACCACAATAATAAAATCTGGCATCATCCTCGAATGTATTCTGATAGAATCCTCAGTTGTTTGACGGTCTGCAAAGAGAAATATGGTTAGGAGCAAGAACAAGTGACACATTTGAACACTTGATTAAGAACCCTGTTGATCACTTACTTGGCCCATTCAACATTGAGAATAAGATGATCGTATCCAAATCCTGACACTCCTGCGATGGCTCTGGCTGCATCCTCGCGACGGTGGAAGCTGATGAAGGCGAATCCCTGCAGGAAACAAAGCAGCTGATTGATAAGACAACTGGATAATTCTGTGTTTCTCATAATTATCATTCTTAATGTGCATGTCATCAATGACCACCCCAGCCAGTTACTTAAATAAGCTATGAAAAAGCAGCAGGAAAATAATCTATATCTACACCATTTGCAAGAATTAGGTGTGGGAATTTCAGCGCCGTCAATATTAAAGGAACCATGTCTTTGAATTCTTAAGATGAGCGCTGACCTTTGACTGCCCAGTGTTCTTGTCCTTGGCCAGGTAGATCCTTGAGATGGAGCCAAATGGTCTGAACAGCTCCTGCAGGTCTGTCTCACGGGTGTCCTCGGACAGATTGGTCACACGAATAGTGGCATTGTCATCAGCTGTAAGATGCAAACATACACTATTAGTGACTAGCTATGCTCTTACAGCTGGAAAAAAAGATTATAAATCGTGAAAGGATGTAGAGTAAAAAAAGACGAAAGCTACTTACACCCACCTCTGCGGTTGGGCTGCATGGACTCGCCCCTCCGCGTGCCTCCATCCCTCAGGCTCGGGGGTACATACTTCCCAGTCTTGCTCTGTGCAGGCGCTGCAGGCTCTGGTTCAGCTGGAGAAAGAGAAGAACAACCAACCATCAAGTCCAACAGTGGATCATGAAAAACAAATCAGAATCTGATGATGTGACTGAAGTGCTGATGGTACCAGAGCCAGCAGGCTTTTCCTTGTCTGCGGTGGAAAGTCCGAGCTGTTCAGCCAGCTCCTTCTGCATGGGGCCCAGGGTGTCCTTGTATGGACAGCGGGTGGTCCAATGGTCGCCTTTGCAAATACGACAGGACACAATCTTCTGTCCCTTCAGTTTGTTCATGGGATCCTCATCCTGGTCTTGGGCGTTCAAGTCCTGCAAAAGGGTAAGATAAGGGGCTCAGTCACGATCTCAACAGAGTGAGTTACAAACCAATACCACAGTTAAAATGCGTTTTCATGCGTTGCTTGGACCACTTTACATAAATTGACATCAGCACAGGCATCTCAAAGCCCACAATGGATGCTCACCTCTTTGCTGGAAATGAAAGTCATGAAGACATCGTCACTGACTGTGGTGGTGGCAACATTAGGACCTGGTGCATCAAACTCAGAGTTCCCAAATTTCTTCCAGTTCTGAAATGAAACAGCAATATACAATAAACACCAGACTTCACCCCAAATCGTGTTCATCTTAATGTAGATGCATCTTCGATAAATTCACTTTAAGTACAGACCTTTCTCCTGGCAACAGCTTTGGAGGCTTTCCTTGTCTCAATCTTGAAGGTCCGCACAATCTAGAGGACAAAGAAAATAAAAGTCAGCTATTGCATAATTCACTTCAATTTAGAGAAGCGCCTTACTTAACTGTAGTCAAAATATTTGTGGCACTTAGCAACTGCTAAATCATCATGTAGAGATGCAATGAAGCATGCAGGCTATCAAAGCTGTAAAGAGCGCTGAAGCTGCCACGCAATATTTTAACTGTTACTGTTAATCAATGAAGATTCATCTCAAAAGTGGCAGAAAAACTTATTTACAGAACCATCAATTGCTAAGTACTGATAAATAAGATAAAACTTAGATTACCTTGAACTTCTTTCCCTCATCATCTATTTTATATTCCGTGATAGTTTTTATATTTCCTTTGATGGTTTCCTTGGGGGATGGTAGTGTGCCTGCCAAACACAATAAGACAATGTAAGACAAACAAGCCAGAAAAAGAAAAGAAACAAACTATTAGAGTTATTGATATGTTGGCCATTCAGAGGTTGCCAGCTGAGTAAACACTTCAAATAAACTTGGGATAACAGTCAGTTTGTCCATCAACACTTGCTGTCAGTTTCAATGAATCTCTCATCTCATCTCTCTTGATTACATCTCCAGTTTTCAATTGACAGCTAAATGGAAACGTGTATGCTGTTAAAGACAGAGGTTAGCTTCCTTGCATCATTAGCCATATTTCACATTCAGCCAGTAGCATCCCTTGTGAAACTGCTAACGCTAGGCTCGCTAACTTTTAGCTATCTTGCCGCTACCAGTGAACGACACCGCCTACGTCATGGGACTGGGGCCGCAGCATATGTCGATATTTCGTCTGTAACCCGTCGATTTATGTCAGTCTCTCCGAAACCTACGACCGTTTAAAGATTAGCTAGCCAAATGATCTAATGTATGTATATTTTAAACTACAGTATTACACCCGACAACCACGTGGAAGTGGAAGCCGCCTAGCCGGCCTCCTGCTCGGGGTACCAGACTATAAGCGGCATGCTAGCGTTAGCTAACCGAAGCAGCTAGCTATTTACCTTCATCTCCTTCTTCCTCGACCTGGTCTGCCCAGCTGGGCTTGGAGCTGGAAAGGGGAGAGATTTATATGCGATATTAGATCGATAGGACACACAAAATACGAGCAGAGACGATGAAATGTCAATAATATAACTCACTCGTCGTATTCAATCGACGGCATCCTTTCAGCTAGCTTAGCTTCAGGACCGCAAAGAGCGTTGCACCGCGAGCCGAGCCGCCACCACACACACTTCCGGGAGGAAACTTTCACAATAACAGCATCACGATTCTTTACCGTTTTGGCTACAAAATAAAAGTCATACTGTATCGTCTTTTTTTTGTTTGTTTTTTTTTAAATAAAGTGATCACATATGCTGTTTCACGTGATATTATGACAAAACACTCTGGAGTTGTTCATGTTTGACACTGGAAAATACTGAGGTTAAAGCAAACTCCACTTCACACATTACAGTGTGTTTACACTTCTGCATATGTGAAAAAGCCTTTTAAAGCCTTTTTTGGCTCCAGAGGAAGCTTCATGCAGTCTGATGAATTGACAGCAGGGGTGACGCTCAGTAGCTGAGTTGCATTGTGGGTAATTTGGGCACCAGGTTTTAGATACATCAGAAATGGTTTAATTATTCCACCTATTCTTTGTCTTTTTAAAAACCTCGTGCCAACACTATCCACTGTGCCACTTCATGATCTGAGTGACATCACTGGAGGAAATTTACCAGATTACGTGCTTCTTCCTCTGGAGTCACTGAAGGCTTTATAGTTACTACTGGCACATGCAGTGACCTATTAACACACTTTGATGTGTGATATTGGTGGAGTTACATTTTAAGTGGCAGATGAGGCAAGACGGGAGCATTATTTCTGATGCAAAAATGTGTTTTCCCTTTGGTTACCTTTCTCTCGGCTGTGGTTATTTTTTACCCCCTGAATTTCAAAGTAATTCTAAACCTCTCAGCATGTTTCAAATAACATTAGAACAACGTCTGAATAACATCTGACCACCTACTCTGATGACCACACATGACCAGTGATTAGGAAATCACCATGCTTCATGAACAAACCACTTCCTCAGACAAAACCTGCCTGAATCGTTTGATGAAACTGTTTTGATGGCTAAGTGATGCCATAATGATTTTATTTGATTGTTTGAGCTGTTACAGACAAAATCTCTGCAGTGAAGCAAAGTGCCTGTGAGTTTACACCAGCTATTATGCTGTGGATCATAATCACAACTTGGTCAGACAGGAAGTTAGAATAAGGCACATTACAAAAGCAAAGAAATGTTTATTGCAGATGGTTAAATACTGCACTGCAATAACTGTCAGAAATAACAACAATAAGATGGGCAAAATCAAAATCACCTGTGTAAAAAAATATATGGTATGAAATTAGCTTAATTTTTACAGCATGAAATGATAATGTACTTCACAGAGCAGTTGTCAAGGAGCAAATCTACATTCTCATCTCTGTACTGTTATTGTCCTCCAGGTTTTTCCCACAACAGGCCACTCTTATACTGTCAAACACGGCCACGTAAAGGATCGGATGGATGCACATGTTCAGAGCAGCCAGTCCCTTGGACACCTGGTACATGTCGTAGACCCAGCAAACATCATTGTTGCCGTTGAGTTTCATATACAGGTGATGGACCTGAAAGACGTGATATGGCACAAAGGAAATGGCATATAGCACAAGCACTGACGCAACCAGCAGGGCCACCTTGCGTTTGTCCAGAGTGGTTATGCTGACATTCTTCCACACCACCTGAATCACCACACAGTAGGAAATGAAAGTAACCACGAAGGGAACCAGACACCCAAACACAGCGAGAAACATTTTGTAGGTCAGATGAGGTCTCTCATCCCCCAGAGTCTTGTCACAGAAGGACACACACAGAGTCTTGTTATTGCGCTCACAAGTGGTGGAAAATGTCAGCACAGGGCAGGAAATGACTCCAACGATGATCCAGATGACGACGCTGACGGCCTTGGCGTGGACAGGCTTCACGTGAGACCGTGTGAAGAAGGGCCACTTGAGGGCCACGCATCGGTTCACGCTGATCGCCATGATGAAGAAGATGCTCACGTATAAGTTGCAGGTGAAAAGGAACCTCTCGATTTTACACACACTGTTGCCAAATATCCAGTGCTTCTCCTTGGAGTAGTAGGCAATCAGCAAAGGCAGCGTCAGGACGTACAGCAAGTCACTGATGGCGAGGTTACACGACAGGACGACGCCGGTGTGCCAGTTTCTCCGCTCTCTGACCACCAGCAGCCACAGCGCGAAGAGATTTCCTGCCAGGGCCAAAATGAACTCGATCCCGTACACCGAGGGCAGCAGGGCGATCTGAAACCTCTCACACTTGGTGAAGTTGTGCACCATCTTGGTTTCTGTCAAAAGGTTATCCTGTCTCCCTGCTGCTTTCACACAAGTCATAGCGTGCAAAATCTGCAAAAGTGAAATTTAATGTGAATCCATCATTTCAGCACAAGTCTCACTGATTTTGATTGATTGTAACATCACATTTTGATTTCCGTTTCTCATTATGGGAAGTAAAGAAACATTGAGAGCAACAAGCCTCAGTGTTTGAGCCTGAATTGTTTTCTATATTGAATATATTAATATCAGAGCATTATTTTTTAACTAACCATCAAAGTATACAATGATAAATGTAGAAAAAAGCATAAAGTCAGTTGAGTGTAACTTACCAGACTCCTGGTGTGAGACAAAGTTCATTTCCTGTGTGGTGTGTGTGAAGACGTGAGCAGTCCTCCAGCCAACGCTTAAATATTCAAAGTGAGAAGCTGTTTTGCCTGAAACATGACTTGTCAACCCTTAAAATGTCACTTCCTCTCCGAGGCTGCCCTCTGCAAACATTTCGCAATTTGAAGAAGCAAAACTATGATGAAACCCCGATTTGGGGTTCGAAACAGATTGACGATAAATAACCTGCAGTTCTTGTGTGAATCAGATGTTAACTTTACAGATCAGTAGATGTTCATGACTTACATATCGAGGCTGCGGTGCGACTAAAGTACAGTCTGTTATTTCAGAAATCAGAAAATCAACCCAGGCTGAACACACAAGGAACCATGTGTACTTTACATGTATTGACTATACTGAGGTACAGTAACGGCCAGGAAAGTACTTTAGATATTTAAGTATCTGATATTATTTATAACATTTTCACACAATAACTTTACTTTTATTTAAGAAGGACTTTTCTGGTACTTTTTTACAACACTGTGAAGTAAAATCAACATAAATTAATGCTTCACAACAGCCATTTTATTTCTTCACACATCATTTACTTAGAAACTAAAACTTTATCAGGGTGTTTTAAGATCATCGCTGCAGATCATTTATCCACACACACATCAGACTGTTCAACTCAAACACTTCCTGAACAATCACTTTTCCACTCAGGATGTTTTTGTAGATATTTTTTGTTCCATTTACTTTCTACTTAATTTCATGCATGTTTGTCTTATTGTCTTTTCTGTACTTGTTGAACTGAACTTCTCTGTTGTGGGATAAATAAAAAAAAAAAAATCTTACATTTGAGATTTAATGTTTTGCTACTTACATCTCTGTTGTTCCCTGAAGATGTTGGTTGAAGAACTGTTCAGGAGCTTCAGCAAGTGAGAGTGAAAGTCTATGATGGGTGGTTTCAGTTAAATTCCTCCTTTTTTGGGCTCAGAATGTCTAAGTAGTAATAGGTAAAGTGAAAATCATACCTGTGGGGCACATTCTTAAAATTCCAAGAGAAAAGTACTTAAATTCTTCCTTTTTTGGAAACATCAGCCACAGACAGGAACCATCACGGGACTTCACATGCATTTTAGATTCAGAGATTTTGGTTTGTAAGTAAACTTGCATAAAAAGTTTTAAAGGTGAATCAAAAAAAAGGCATCACATCTATTTGTGATCCTGTTCAGTACAAACATTTGATGCATTTGTATGAATGAATGTTCCCTCTGACTTAGTGAATGCATGACGTCTGTCCGCTGGCACGTCCTTCAGTTGTATCCTGTTCACCTGCTGTGATCAGGTGATGTCAAATGTTCCTTTACACTCTTTTTACGTAGTAAAGAATGAAGGAAGTTAATTTACAGTCTTGCAGTAAGAGAAGCGGCTCAGAAGAGAATGAAAGTCCCTGAAATTAGCCAAGAAACCTGATGTGTGCACTGATGAAAACATTTTGCTGAACTGAAGATGTTTTTAAACAATTTATTGAACAAGTACATATTAATATTAATTCAAACAGTGTGAAAAATATAGCACTTTTGTTCTCCTCTGCTGATTTTCAGCAATAATCGTCTCTCATTCATTGATGGCAAATGGCGGCTTGCTGCCACCTGCTGCTCAGCATGATAACACATTCAATGTCCGAGTCCAGAGGAGGAGTGAAGACTTCAGCCTTTTCCTTTCCTCTGTTTGAAGCCTTGTTTCGCTCCTGCACCTCTCTTCTTGAAGCCCGGCTTGGCTTTCTGACCTTTAGCTCTGAATGACTTG
This sequence comes from Acanthopagrus latus, assembly GCF_904848185.1. Taxonomy (NCBI): domain Eukaryota; kingdom Metazoa; phylum Chordata; class Actinopteri; order Spariformes; family Sparidae; genus Acanthopagrus; species Acanthopagrus latus. The sequence goes on from NC_051061.1 coordinate 20,277,829, forward strand.
TCCTTGTTTTTATTCCCACCAAATGTTTTGTTCCCTTCAAATCTCTTCTTCCCACCAAATTTCTTCTCCCTATCTCCAGCTTTCTTTGCTCCAAAAGTCTTTCCTCCAGGCCTCGTTTTCTTTCCAAACGGTTTCTCCCCGTCCCTGGACTGCTTCCGTCCTTTCCCTCCGGGACCGTTTCTCTTCGGTGGTCTGGCATCTCTGTCTTTTCTTGGCGGTTGACCAGAGGACATCTTCCTCCTCTTGGCACTAGGGAACATGTCTGCACGAGAAAAAAAAAAAAAAGGTGTTTGTCAGTAATTAAATTCAAAACGAGAACCAGGAGCTAATAATAGTTAGTAACACAATCCTATTCACCTTCATCTGGCTCCTGTCCGACAGCCTGTCTGTAGTACTCCACCTCATCGTCAGACTCAACAGCAGCTGGCTGGTTGCTCTGAGCGCCCGGATCCTCCACCTCGCTGTCCTCTTCAGCCTCGGCAAGTTTCCTCTTAATGCCCTCCAGGCTCTTTTTCCTGTTACAAGTAGAGAAATTTTAATTTTTCACACTGCAGCCAAATGAAACTGGACATGGCAGAGGGATCGAATCATATACGCGTTCAAATTACTTGTTCTCTTCTTGTTTCTCTTTCTTCTGAGCAACGTTCTGCTCCTGCTTTTTCCGACGATCCTCTTTGTCTTTAAGCTGCGCCTCCTTCCTGTTCAGGATCTCCTGTATCTCCTCTTCTGTCTTGGAGACTGGAAAACATGACATACAACAATCAGCATTAAAAGACAATCTGTAACAGATCTCGATAAGCAGCTGTTATATTTGATGTATCAGTAAGCGTTTACTTTTAAAGATGAATCATGGAGTTCATACAGATTTTGTCATCATGTACACCAGAAAACATCAAGCAGGGAGGTAAATGAAGTGCTGGACTCACTCATGGCGTGATAAAGGATGTTTCCCTCTCCCATGCCTTCTTGTATCTTCATTAGCTGCAGAGTCATGCGAGGACCAATCTGAGGTCGACACAGAAACAGTTCAGGTTTCATCCAAACAGTGTTGTTCACGTTTCTCTGTTTAATCCTGTTTGAAAAGCAGATTTCATCTCCCCTGTGCTGTCTTATCATTTTCTCTGTATGTGGATTATGAATATGTACCTATTATACCCCAACATACACATGTAAAGGCTAACGGTGTCGACTTGTTTGTAGAAAAGGGACATTCTGAATTGGACTGAGTATCCTAATTGTATGTGTTTCACAAATAAGAAAGGTTAAAATAAAAAGAAGCACTTCATCAGCACGCTCACCTCCGTCAGTCGGACGGCGCTCTGCTGGGACGCCATGTTGCCTCGGCCAGAGTAAACCTGCGGCAGCTCGGTGATGTTGTGTTCTCCGTCTTGTTCCGCTTCACTCTCTGAGAGATTCACCCCCCTGAAGAAGGAGCACAGAACAACTCGTCAGACACTTCAGCTGCAGACAGACTCGGCGCCATTTCACCTCAGGACTAAGAATTAGACCTTGAAGAAGAAGAACCTTACTTCATCAGCAGCTCACTGATGTCCTCCAGCTTGTTCATGTTGGGGAACCGCTCCTGCATCAGCTTCTTGACTCCTCGGCTCATCCCAACAGGGACGACCTTCAGACTGCTGCGGGTTGTTAACACGATCACATCGGTCAGTGAGGCATTTAAAATCAGTGAACAGAAGAAATCTGATCATCGTGTGGAGGCTCATCAGTGCGTTTACTTTGAACATACATCACTGAACAGTCATGTTACGCTACGTGTCATCATCTGAGCCCAACTTCACTGTTTTCAAAACAATTTAATGACCATCAACTCATTGATAAAATAATCAACAGATTCATCAATAAAACTGACTTACTAGTGTCGAAATTCAATTTCGCCGGACTCTGTGTCGTAATTTATCAGCACACATCTCTTGATGTTGTTGAGGCTTACCTGGAAAACAAAAATACGCCCATTTGTTTTTGCGAGAACTCTTGTGTTAAACTTCTACATTTCAAAATGACTCAAAGATTCAACAATCAGAAAGCGTTTACTTTTTAGAAATCCTCAAAGGTAATCTCAGAAGACTATACTGTCATCATGCCAACAAGGCTGTGAATCCTGAGTCCAAGCAACAACAAGACAGCAGTTTGGCTGAAGAAAAAAAAAAGGTACCTTGTGCACATTAATGGAAGGAAACATGTTTTGGAACATGGAGGCCATGAGTTTGACATGCATGCCCTCAGATGAGAAGTTGTTGAGGATGAGCAGCGGGTGGTGAGTGAACTGCTGCTCGTGCATCCGGTGCTTCTTCAGAGTGGAGACGACGTCTTTGACGAGAGCGTACTGCGAGAAAAGGAACAGTCTTTATAAAAACTGAGGACATTTCAGAGTTACAAATGACTTTTCCAGTTCGGGCCCTTCAGTGCGTTTACTTTGAAAACATCACTAACAGTCAAGTATCAATCTGTCATCATCTGAGCCCATTTCTTTAATGTTCTGGTGTTTTCTTTACAGGTTCATATATTTACCTTGAGCACTTTGAAGTGAAGCGTGGGACCTTTGGGAAGTCGAGCAAGTCTCTGAAAAGCACAAGAAATGTGTTGTTGGATTGACGGTGTTACAGCGCCAACACAGCAAAACTGTAAAGTCCCCCAAACTCAGTGGCTCACCATGTTGACACTGGTGGGCGTCTTGCTGAAGATGATGAAGTGCGTCACGCCCAGCGGTCCTGCGATGGTCACAAAGTCCTTCAGCACGTTCTTCTTCCTAATCTGAGACCAAAACAAACAGTTTGGGACATAATGAGCATCAGGAGAACCTCAACATTTTACTCACAAGTTAAAGTAATTGCCAATGTTGAGCACAAATCTGCAGCCATGGTGTCATTTAAAGCCACCAATTGAGTTGACATTTCACTCTTTTCTCTAAATGAAGCATGTTCAACCTGCAGCATTAACATGGAGGCATGTACAGTCACATCTGTGCTGCCTTCAGTTGCACACAGACCTTCAGGGACTCTGCTGTGAACGGCTGCATGACTCTGCGCACGTCCATGATGAGCTGACCCACGTTTTTCCCGATCTGTCCCCGGTGAAACACGAAGGAGTGGGGGACGCTTCCGTAAACCTCCTCGGCCACATGGTTGGCTGTTGCTCGGGCCTTCTTCTGGTTCTTGGTCTGAAATCGCGATGTGCACATATTTATTTAACATGTGTGACAGACAGTTTGCTTTTAAAGCTCACGTTACTTAGCTAGCACACCAGCTAACATTAAAACACCTCGTCATTTTAACAATACCACATTATCTTTGTTGCACACAACAGCAGCTAAACGACAGGCTTCTCATTTAATATGAGTTACATAAACAGAAAAATAATAATGTTTCGCCTCTCGTGTTGAATCCTCCTGAGGCTAACCACCAGTTGAGGCTAATCTGTTAGCACAGGCCGGTACATACCTTGGATTTCCCCATTATTCAGCGAGATGTACGGAAGCTGAATGTGTCCACAAAGTGACACCAAATGTCACTAAACTATATTTATGCTGTGAAGGACAACTCCACTCATCATGTCGGAAAACTGAGTCTACAACCGCTGGAACAACTCAACTACGAAGTCGACACGACGCCTTCCACATGGTTCTACCACCGTGTGTCACACACTAATGTGTCCGTGTTGCTCACGACTGATACTAGTTCCTAGCAAGTTTGAGAACAAACTTGAGAAGGGCCTGTTCATTTACAGATATTGATATGTCACGTACCTTTTGTAGACAAAGTATAGACACAATCGTTCACCTCCTTTTTGTCTGTGAAAAATTCTGGAGAGACTTCAGAGTCTTTTCACAACCCACTAACTTTGCCTACTCGTTTAACCTCAAACATATTGTTTGTTACTATAATAACAGCAAACTTGACTATGTGAGATTTAATCTAATTGTATGATAAATCCATTATTCACAAGATGATATTCTCCAGATAGCTTCCCAAATTCTCAGTTTCACGTTTAATTCAATTTATTGTTACAAAAAAAGCGGTAATATTATCTGTTACAACTGTATTGATGTCGATTTATTCTAAGTAGTTCAATCTACCTGATAGTTGACCTGCATTTAGAAATATGAGTGTTTTCTGCCATCCAGTGGCCATATCTGTGAACTGCACCACTAACTGTAAATCAACGCTTCTGGGAGCTGGCATGTTTGCTGTCCTCCTGCAGACACGGTTGGACGACTACATATTGTTCTGTCAGAAGATTAAAGATAATATGGATTATTAATTAACATTAATAATAATGTGAGCAGTGTGTACATTAATAAGCAGTGAGAGTTTAAATCGATTCGGTCACGGCCATACGTGTATTCAGAATCACGAGTCTTCACTGCCCTCTAGTGGCCACACGGAGAAACTGCAACGATAAATTCATTAAGCTAGCGTCAATGCAACAAAAATAATAAACAGTACTTCCGGTGAATACCTTCAAAATAAGTGAACCAAAGTGAGGCAAGCGGAAAGGAAGTGATCTGAAAGAATCACATTCATAGACAACACAGAATACAATTTAAAAAAAAAAAGCCTTACTGATGTTTTAATAGCTGTAATTTTCCAACTGAAGAATGTGGAGCTGTAGATTTGAGCTGTCACCACCAGAGAACAGTGATTCAGACCCATGAAACATACCATACTTTTACACTAATTATTCCCGGTAATAAACTGAAGTCTTCAGTTTATTACCGGGAATAATTACCCATGAAATATGCCTTTGTGATACCCTCAGTCTGAAGGTATTATAATGGTATCCTTCGGGATTTCGTAAAGGACAATGTGAGAGAATAAAAAAACAAAAACACATTGCTTCCATAAGTAAGAAGCCATCATTCACATTTAATTTCATTAATTTTATGGTAAAAGTACAGAACAGAAATCAATAACACTTGAGGTGAGGTGTCCAAATGACCTGAATTTACCCAATTACAATATTAAAGTAATGTAACTTGATTACATTACATTAGTATTGGAATAATAACAACTAAAGATCACAGAAATTACATATCAATAAAAAAAAGCACCTGTTTTTCATTGACAATCTGTTAGTATCTTTTTGACAAGAACAGGACAGGAAACAGTAGAGAATCCCAGACTGGGACTCAAAGGTTGAAAGCTGAGACTGTTCACTGGACGCCTGCTCTACCATCTAAACTAAACAGCATTTCTCAATCCTGCACAAAATTAGTCCCGCCCACAGATTTTCTGACGAATGCAGGTGGTGCGCGCCAAAAGGGGCGGTCTCGCTTGTTTCCCGCAAAAAATTTGTGCATTTCCCTCCAAAACTGTAGATGCCTATATTAATGCATGAGGGATCTTCACTCTGGTCCCAGCGGCTCTTCTCTGAGGACACCAATACGGTCAGTAAATTGTTCTGTACCAATCTGCTTTATGTGTCCAGTTACCTGCTCAGTACAGGTGTATTCATGTTTGTTTGTGAGGTGTGCAGATCAGTTATTATGTACGGATCTCAGGTAAAAAGCCCAGGTGATGTTCCTTCATATATCAGGGAGCTCCACATAGTAACTACCTTCATGTGTTGTCTATGTGCGGGTTAAAAGGCAGCCAGCCTCCCTCTCATGTCAGTGAGATTTGTTTTTACCTCAAATGTTTCTGAAATAGCTCTGAACAGGAAGCCGAAGACGGCTCATTTAACTGTTAAGTGTTGAGGTAAATTCGTCTCGAACATAATCCTCCGATCAACCCTGCTATAGACATTATGTTTTGCTTGGTGCACCAAACTCCATTGTGATTTTGTCCGTTTATTCTCTGCCCTGTTTATAACATGAATAATGCTCAGTTAATTAAATGTAGGTCACTTTCTCAAAACAATTCGGTAGTTTTGGTAAAATCGGCATGAAATCTGGTCAGCTAACCTTTGCTGGTGAGTTTAGGTGAGTGGTTATGTTAGCTAACGTTAGCTAGCTGACTTTAAACTTGTTGGATATGCACTACAGGGTTTCGGAAACATGTTAGCAGCGGCTCAGCTGCTTTTATTAACGGGTAAGGACACATGAACCGGGTACTGACACTATAACGAGCTTACAAATATGTTTGAGTCATTTAATTGTCGTGTTTTTACAGACAGGCATGCATATTAGCTAACTGCTAATGTCTGTTAGAGAGTGTTAGCATGAGGCTAGTGTCGTATTAGAGCACAGTTAGCTAACAGGCTCCATGTATTGTCTCATTATGTTAGTATGTCAACATCCACAAGGTCATTTGGAGCAGCTAAAGTAGTTTATACACACAAAATGTAGCCTGCACAGAATGTATGCTGTGTGTTTTCTCAGTTCTGGTTTAATGTGATATTTAAATCACTGCACTGACTCCCTGTGTGTCAAAAGATAGACTTTAAATCATATCACTCCTGTATAAAACACTAAATGTTGTCAGGACTTAATACATCTGGTTTACTTTTGGTTTACATTTAAAAACTGCGGGCTACTCCTGAAGTGATGTCATGCACATGGTTACAGACTGCTATGTCATTATTTATTATGAAATGATAATCCTGTAAGAAATCCCCTTTTTGGTGGATGGGTCTGTACTCTGAGTCTGATTACATCTTTTTTTTCCTGTTACTGTCAGAACATACACACACACACACACATACACACATGCATGTAGTCATCATGTTTAACTAAAGTACCTCCTCCTCTCTCCAGGTGAACAGTGGGACTTGTCTTCAGCTGCAAGTGGATCAGCTCTGACCTGTGTGGTGATCAGACCCGGAGAGGAGAGACAACCGGTCCAACAAGGTCAGTGCAATGGAGGTGCCAAAATTAAAGGCAGAAAGTGTGAGAAAGTGTTCATTAATACTCTAGGATCAGTAAATTATTCTAGAGGATAGTCGAGTCTCATTCACAAGTCATTGAATACCGACAGTTTGTGTTGGCAGAAGCCAGTACAGTGTCACTGTTGGGACACTAGTCTCACTCCTTCTTTTTCTGTTTATCTTTTAAAAAACAAATTAAAAAGGCAAACACATTTGCAAACAAGCAATGTACAGGTAACTTCAATGGGAAATAATAGAGGGAAGTAAAAGTAGTATTTTAAATGGGTTTTACTAAGTGCTCTATTGTAGGCAACTGGCCTTGTTTCAGGTCAACATGTTAAATAGGTTTTCTTAACTGAGAGGAAATATAAACAGTATGTCTGTTTAGAACGGCTGCATTTATTTGATCATATTTATATATAATGTAAATGATAAAATTGTATTTTATTTAACATGTATATCTCCACTGTTCAGCCACAACCTTAAAACAGCTGACAAGTGAAGTGAGCATTGATCATCTTGTTACAATCAAATGTTCTGCTGGGAAACTTTGTGTTCTATCATTTCTGTGGAGCCTCTTTGACAGACACCATCCACCCAAACACTGTTCAGAGCAACTACACCCCGTCATGGCAAAGAACCCAAGGTATCAAACTGGCCTCCTCATTCTCCAGATCCCAATCAAATTGAGCATCCATGGGATGCGTCAGAACCAACTCCCATCCATGTTGGGGCCCCCATGGATTGTTCTTGGCTCAGACTGCATCCAGTGGAAGCTCAGCTGGATTGAGATCTGGGGAATCTGGAGGCCAGGTTGACACCTTGAGCTTTTTCCCACGTTCCTCGGGTCGTTCCTGAGCAGTTTTTGCGGTGTTGCAGGCGTGTTTTCCTGCAGGGGGCGCACTGCCACCAAGGAGTGCTGCTGCCACGAGGGCGTGTACTTGGTCTGCAGCTGTGTTTGGGTGACTGGTGTTTGTCAAAGAGACATCCACATGAATGCTAGGACTCCTGGCTTCACAGCCGAACATGGCATTGGAACACAATGGTGAATGTTATTTATTTCACCTGTCACTGGTTCTAATGATGTGGCTGTCAGTGTTTACACATGTTAAATTCTTTATTAATTCGATCAAAAAATGCATTTAAGCACTGTAACCAGACTTGTTTATATAAGAACCCTGTGGGTTTTGAGCTGGGATTTACACATTTTAAATGGATAGCTTTATTCATGTAGATTCAGCATTAACATTATCCTCGGCCTATTTGCCAAGCAGGCCACTTCTGAGGATCGTATTCAGTTTCTGACGTGCAACTGTGCTGTGGTGAAGTTTTTGGTTTCGCAGCGGTTCTTGTCGTCTCGTTCAGCAAACTGAGCTATAAACACCAGCAGAGTGACCAGAGACATTTTAATTTTAGGTGGCCTGTGTAAGTTTCTCTTGGGTGGTTGTTAGTTTGTCTACGTCCTTCTGAGTATATAAACTATGTTGAGCAGAGCCTGGTGTTAACATTGACATTCTTATTCATGGTAGAAGTGCAGCGAATTAAGCGCTACAACACCAGCAGGACTGAGCGGAGACGAGTTGTTTTGGAGGCCTTGTGGTAAAGAGCTTTCTAGGGACAAAAGTTCAGTAATAGCAATCCAGTTGTTAGTGGTCTGCCAGGCAAACCTGGTGTTAATATTGTAAGTTAAAAGTTAACTTGACCAGACTTCAGCTGTCTTCAATGGCAAATGCCCGAGTGCAGTCCATCAGAGCTGTAAGCAGTGTTTTCCATGAATGGCAGTAGTCAGGCCTTTGATCAGTTGCTGGTATTGGTAATAGCGTATCTTACGAGCCCTCGTGCGATCCCGCCAACTTACAGGTCCCTCATGTCCAGACACCTATGGTTGGCAGAAGCGTGCACAAAGTGTGCGTGTTTAGTTTGGGCCTCGGCCTGGCTAGGGACATGCTCAGGGCCACGGTAGAAGCTAGCCTGACGCCACTAAAGCAGCTCGGGTCTCTGCCCTCAACTGTCCATGACGATTCCACTCGTGAGTTCAGTGCGTATGGTAATGCGATGCCTTTGCTTGAAGATAATGTTGAACCTCTGAGATAAAACAAAATGAAAACAGTTGCAGGAATTAATTTTTTTTTGCAAGTGTGTGCAACAGCATCCTGCTTGATAACACCATGCAGAGATCATTACAAAGCTGTTACAGGGCCCTCGGCCTCACTGCCCAGCAGGCCACTAATAAGGATCCCATTGTGTTGTGGTGACGTTTTTGTTTGGAAGCAGTTGTTGTGGTCATGTTCATAGTGGAAGTGCAGCGAACTGATCGCTACAAACAGCTTGAGTAGTTTCTCTGCGTCCTTCTGATTGTATTGAAGGTTTGTTTTCAGTTCAGGTACGTCTCCACTCCAGCGTGCAAATGTGCGTTCAGAGAGTGCTTGATAAGCTTTATGAAGCCTTTGGAGTCGTTGTCTTGCAAATTGATAGCTACAAACAGCTTAAGTGGTTGTTATTTTGTCTGCATCCTTCTGAGTGTATTGAAGGTTTGTTTTCAGTTCTTGTACTTCTCCACTTCAAATGTGCCTTCAGAGATTGCTAGATAAGCTTTATGAAGTCTTGGCAGTTGTTGTTTTGCTGGAGAAACATTGTGGTATAAAGCTTTTCAGGCTAACAGTGTTAGCTAAACAATGTTGAGTGCAGTAAGCTACGACAGCCAGTTCGCCACCGTAGAGTTTTAGGCACAAAAGTTCATTAACAGCTGTCCAGTTGTTAGTGGTCTGCCAGGCAAACCTGGTTATCAGGCATGTGTGAACTGACCAACCAGAGCAGACTTAGGCCCCACCTCAAAACCCACAGGAGTCAAGGAATGTTTTAATAGCTAGTGGATAAACACAAAAAAATGAATCTTGTTAATAGCCCGCAAAGTGCGTTACTTGACGACCTGAGAATGAGACTCAAAAATCAGCTGACATCACGCAGTTAATCAATTGATTAATAACTGTCCACCATAATGCAGGACACTGGCTTGTCTCACATTTCCTCTCTAAGGTCTCAACTTTCTGCTTTTAATGCTGGATAACTTGATCTATAATAATAAATCATGTTTGATCAGCTAATGTTTAATATTGATTATATGAATCTGCAAAGTAAATAGTAACTAAAGCTGTTAGACAAAGTGCAGTGAAACTATGAATAATATAGTTAAAACTCAATTTATGCAAAATATGAGAAGTATTTAACATGTATATCTCCACTGTTCAGCCGAAACATTAAAACAGCTGACAAGTGAAGTGAGCATCGATCATCTTGTTACATTCAAATGTTCTGCTGGGAAACTTTGAGTTCTGTCATTTCTGTGGAGCCTCTTTGACAAACACCACCCACCCAAACACCGTTCAGAGCAACTACACCCCGTCATGGCAAAGAACCCACGGTGTCAAACTGGCCTCCTCATCCTCCAGATCCCACTTCAGCTGAGCATCTGTGGGATGCGCCAGAACCAACTCCCATCCATGTTGGGGCCCCCATGGATTGTTCTTGGCTCTGACTGCATCCAGTGGAAGCTCAGTTGGATTGACATCTGGGGAATCTTTCCCATGTTCCTCGGGTCGTTCCTGAGCGGTTTTTGCAGCATTGCAGGCGTGTTTTCCTGCAGGGGGGGCACTGCCACCAAGGAGTGCTGCTGCCACGAGGGGGTGTACTTGGTCTGCAGCTGTGTTTGGGTGACTGGTGTTTGTCAAAGAGACATCCACATGAATGCTGGGACCCATAGTTTCACAGCCGAACATGACATTGGAACACAATGATCCATGTTATTTCTTTCACCTGTCACTGGTTCTAATGTTGTGGCTCTCAGTGTATAGACATGTTAAATGCTTTTTACAGATCAAAACCTCCCAAAAAAAGACTAAAAATCTTCATAATGACACACAAAATAAGCATAAATACACAAAAACTTCCATAAAATACATAAAACCTCCACTATAAACCTCTACAGATTCACTAAAAACGTGCACAAATACACAAAAAACTTCCACAAATAGATATAAAACCTCCACAAATACACAAAAACTTCCACAAATACATATAAAACCTCCACAAATACACAAAAACTTCCACAAATACATATGAAACCTCCACAAATACATATAAAACCTCCACAAATATACTCAAACCTCCACAAATTTACTAAACACTTGCATAAATACATGAAAACTTCCACAAATACATACAAAACCTCCACAAATACACAAAAACTTCCACAAATACACTGAAACCTCCACAAATTCAGTAAAAACTTGCACAAATACACAAAAAACTTCCACAGATACATATAAAACCTCCACAAATACACAAATCTTCCACAAATATACTCAAACCTTCACAAATTCACTAAAAACTTCCACAAAATCCCCACAAAACCTGCACAAAGAGACATGAAACTACCACTGCTCTTCTTTCTCATCTTGCAGGTGATGGGCGCTTGAAAGGACGAATCACCAAGACAAACAAGACGAGCCGCCACAGGAGCCTGAGGGGAAAGTGTCAGTATCTTTCACTTGTATTTTATGAGGGGGATCAAACATGGCTGATATATCTGCAGAGTGCTGATGGTCACTGTTCGTTTCTCCAGAACGAGAGCAGCCAGGAGCTGAAAGTGCGGGCAGAGGAACCGGCTGCTGAGGACGAGTTTGAGGACAGTTTCCTTAACTGAATCCTGATTTCCTGCAGTCAAGTGTTGTGGACCGACATGTTGTCTGGTTGCTGCTCGGCCCAGGACAGGAAGTCTCTGCAGCGAGTGATCCATCCATCCACATTGACAGTGGAGAGGTGAGGTTGTCTGCACAGAGCTCAGAGAATACTGAACAAGACTAGCATACCCAGAAGTAACAGCTGACGTAGCCTCTGTCCTCAGGCTGTGAGACAAAATAGACGGCTTTGGTTTCTGTTTGTCTGTGGTGAAGCATTAAATGAGTCAAACTTCATTTACAAGCCTGGTGTTGTCAAATGTTTTCTATCAGATCAGTAGGAAATGTGCTGCTCGCAAACAGACTCACACTCTGGGCTGTATAGACTTCTGCCCCATGCACTCCCATTGAAAATGAGTTTGAGCCAAAAACGAAAATGTGGTCTATCTTAAAAGTGCCTCTTTCGTTGTAATTATGCTTTTACACAAAGGTACGACTCATATACATTCACAAAAAAAGCCTAGGTTGCATTTTAGTGAGAGTTTCCCTTTAATGCAGAAATCAGACTTGTGGTTAAGACCTTCAGAACAAGTGACCAAAGCGAAGCAATCAGAACGGATCACATGTGGAAAAGAAAGAGAAACTGCACAGTTGTATCCTGTCACCTGAGTCAGGCTTCAGTATTAAAGCTTACCAGTTCACTTTTCAGCTCCTTATTCTTTTTTGCCCCAAAAATTCATATAAATACGTTTTTAGTGTTATTTTGTGCCCATTCCATCATTGATTATTGCGTGCAGACCAACATAAAACAGGACCAGGACCCTAAGTAACATGGAGATCCTTATTTAAGACCCTACACATTCAGAATGAGACAAAACCAAACCTTATTCTACAAGATAAATGCTAAGCTCAATGAAGTTTCAATGCTTTAGTTTAAAAAAAAAAGCTGTCATGATTAAAATGTTGAGTTGATGAGAGAGCTGGTGATGTGAATTGAAAAGTGGCAGCAGGAAGTTTATCAAGAGGAAGTAGACAAGCTCCAGGGAAACCACAATGAAGAACAGAATTCTGGTTGTGGTATGAACACTTCCCTAAAGTCTGAAGTTCACGGCAGAATTTAACACACTCACTGATGCTGTTTTGTTACCTGAACATTTCAAACCTCCAAACCTGAGCCCACAGTCCAGCAGCTCGTGGTTTGATCTGTCACGCTGAACATATTGACCTGTGTGACTCTGTAACGTTGGAGGACCAGCTGTGAAAACATGGTTTAATAGATACTCTAAGTATCACAGCTCTGCAGAAGTGCAGAACTGCAGGCGTTACTCCAGATCTACGTGACGTCACTCAACAGTTAGGAGATCATTTCACAGTTTATAAAAAAAACTAATGCTGATGGAGCGTTTTCGTTCTTTATGTTTTTTTGCTATCTGCTCGCACAATCAGTCTCCACCTTAAACCTGATGCTCTCTGATTTCACAGATTGGGTGTGACAGAACCGTGCAACAGATTTAATCTTCCAGCTCACAACATTTGAAGGTTGTGTTGAGTTTTTTTATGAAGACAAATCAAATCTACAGAGCTTGTAGAAAGGTGCAGAATCAAAGTCTCTTTTCTGCAAAATAACAGGAAACTGCTCAAAACATTTTTTTTTTTTAATGGAAAAGTTACTTTGATATAGAGCCTGACAGTTATTGGATTTGTGGGGCAGATGGTGCATAATACAGAGTATATACATAAACATATGTTTTTGCAATGATCCCTCAAATATTTATGCATAGAAACATACATAATGGTTGAGGGATAATTTACTTTTTAACCTTAAACTCGATTATCCAAAACAACATCAGTGCACTGAAACAGGAAACTTCACTGGGAATGAAACACTTACAAATCACCCCGAGCATTTGTTTCTGCAGAATGTCCTGTAGAATAACAAATCAATAGAATGAAATAAAAAATAAAGGTGCCGATACTCGGTGACACTAATATCTATAATAATGGCTGTTATGTCCAGTAGAAAGTCCCTGCAGCTGCTGCCGTCTGCTCTGCGGATAAAAAAGTGGCTCACATTTAGAGCCGTGGATCTCTTGACACCAGCACATTAGTCTGAAAAATGAAGGTTGAAACCGAATGTGTAACATTTTTCAGACTCGTCTAATCCTCCATTAAAGATAAAAGTGTCAAAACTTGCCGGTTCCACTGAGGCTGCTGCATTCATGATGAAAACATTTAAATTCCGCCTACCTTCGCCCGGTGGCCGATGCTGAGTTGAGGTACATAAACGCTCCAGATATTGAGCGTTTTAATCCGTTACAATTCTTTGACGTCGACAGCAATAATATTTTGCATGTAAAACACATCATCCTGAAATATGCATCATTGTTATGGAGTCATATAAAACAACAGAATATCCTCCAACCAGCTGTGAACATCTCAAGCAGCTACACATACGAGAACATTTAATCATACGACGACAAACCGAGCCTCGCTGCACTGGCTCACAATTCATACAAGATCAGACTTTAAGGTGCTGTGGATGACATCCTCCTCCTCCTCTTTTCATTCAGGGTCCCCTCTGATGGACCTCGGGGCCCCTGGGACCATCTCCCTCTCCCGGCTCCTGCTGCCTCACATATTGATGCATATGGATCATCATAACATGGGCTCTGCTGGATCATTGCTCTACTCTGTTTTAGTGTCTTGTCATATCTGTAAAATGTGATGCCTCTTCACTCTGATCTTCTTCGTTATACTGCTTATTATCTCGTGTGGCCTCCCTCCTCCACGTCACCACGGCAGAGAGGAGGTCGTGTGGGTCGGGCACCGATGCCTCGGCCTGCTCAGTCGTCTCCTGGATCCACAAACTGTGCGTATATTAGAATTTGTATCAGATACTCTGTCAATCCAACTTGTAAACTGTGATTTTGTTGCTCTGTTCTGTACATACGGCATCTGTCGCACGTCTGCTCGTCCTGGGAGAGGCATCCCTCCTCTGTGGCTTTTCCTGAGTTTTCTTCTGTCTTTATTTTAAGTTGTGTCCATTCATTATTTAACCCAGCAGTCTGTCCGAATCGTCTTGTTGAGATTCAGGGAGATCAGGTCAACTGCACACAGGAAGACGAACGCCTCAAATCAAACTAAACTAAAGATGTTGTAGTGAAGAGGTGCGCGTGTGTCTTCTTTAGACAGAAAAAGTTTGTTTTTAGCTTCTCAAATGTGACTTTTCACACATTTATGCATTTTCCATTATTTTCTGACATTTTTTAGACAAAATGATTCATCAGTAAATCGAGGAAACAATCAACATATTAATTGATAATGAAAATAATCACTGTTTGCGGCCCTCGTGTGAAGCTCTGCATTAGAATACCACACTAGCTCAGCTCCTGATGGTAAAGAGTCTGTGGCAGGACAGCAGGTTGTTGGCCCGAGGGAGGAGACATCCCGGGATTCCTGCCCTGAGCTCCAGTTAAACAAGTGGTGGGAGGCGGCGTCACTGAGATAGTTTGTAATTATTTGTCTCTTCCTCAGTGATCCTGAGGCAGATCCTCGGGAGCAGAAGAAGAGGGTGTCTAGCTGCTGACAGAACTAAGGACCTCTTCTGATTCAGGTTTTTTGTTGACCCTCGTCCTCATCTTCACCTCAACAGACACCGAACAGTGTGATTTATTTTAAATATGCGTTAGTCTTTATCTTACTTTTGCCTCCTGGGAGCTGCAGCAACACTCCGGAACGGAACAGAGACATCCCAAACACTTTTCAGCTGCTGTGGTAAGTCCCTGTCAGGACGATGCACTTCACTGTGCTCTGAGTGAATCTGAGGTCACACTCTGACAAATGGATCACCAGCCAGCTAAAGAAACATTTGTTGATCAGTTCAGACTCTGTGGCTTCATTCAGAAAAAAGACATTTGCGTTGTGATGTGTCTCTGTGCAGAGACAGTTGGGTGTCAGATGTCAGTAATGAGCTGTTTGTATGCATGTGTTTATGGTGTTGACTGTGGTTGTTGTGGTTGGATGTGGCTCTGACTCCTCTGTTGACTCTGAGGTGGAGGTGTGTTGATTCTGGCTGGTTGATGTTGACTGTTGTCCCTTCAGTGTTGACTTGCTAATAAATTCCAGCTCGGGGGAAAAAGTGCATACTTTACAAAGAAACATCTGGTCCCACGACCAACACTTTCACAAAGTCGAGTTTCAATCGATCCGATGTAGTTTACGTAATGGATTTATAGGAAAAGGGGCTGATGTCACCGATCCAGACTCCATGGTTCTGTTGATTGATTCCAGTTCCTTGAATTGTATTTATTTTTTATTTGGTACTTTCAAACTCACTCGTAGAAATGCACTCAAGTTCTTCAAAACATTAAAGGAGTTACTGCAGCAGTCTGATCTCCTCCACCTGTTTAGACATGAAGTCAACTTTAAAGCTACAGCTCAAATAAATTGAATTGAAATACATTTATTTCTGTCACATTTCTGTCTGTGTTTTTGACTCCTTTATTTTACACGTTGCTGTGTGTTTACAGGTGCTGCTGCCAATGTGAAAACAAGTAGTAGGAAGCCGTTTGTGGCTGCAGAGGAAGCCGAGTGTAATCTGATAAATTGCCTCCAGTGATGACGCTCTGTGGCTAAGTTGCCTTGTGGTTAATGCAGGGAGGGCTGAAGCAAATGATTCCTTTCATTGTTGATTTAGTGCGTGGTTTATAGAAATGTCAGAAAATGGTGAAACATGTCGATCGGTGTTTCCCAAGATGACGTCCTCGTCTCATTTCTTCCACAATCCAAAGACATTCAGTTCAGGACAGAAATCAGAAAACAATCTCATTTGAGAAGCTGGTGTGGAGGAAATTGGACTTTTCATATATCTCTGTTCTGCTGTAATGAGTTTCATCATTTGTTTTCTAAAGGGTCTAACAGTGCTGGAGGAGTGGAATTTGATTTTGGTTTGAGTCACATTTTAAGTAAAAAAATGCACATTTCTCATTTACCAGATTCTTAAATCCTCCTCTGTGACAGTAAACTAAATATCTTTGGGTTGTGGACAGTTGAGGATGTTATCTTGATGATCAGGTGTTATATCTGTGGTAATTCTCCTCTTGTTCTGTCCTCCGCTTCCAGATTGAAACTCGGAAGCTGAACACCTTCATGGAGAAGACACTGACATTAGGTCTGACTCTTTTCTTGACTCTTTGTCTGGATGGAGCTGCAGCTGGAGGACGGAAGGATGGAGAGAACAGTCAGAAACGTTCATCACGATCTTCAGATACTAAAGGAGGCCGCTGCTCCTACACCTTCATTGTTCCGCAGCAGAAACTGACAGGAGCGCTGTGTTTGAACACACAGCCTGCTGCCACCAACCACTCGGAGGTGGCAGCGCTGCGGGCGGAGCTGGTGCGGCAGCAGGAGCAGCTGGAGAAGCTCCGTGGCCAACTGGAGCAGGAGGGGTCCCTCGCCATGGAGGTCAGAGCCCTGCGCAAGGAGAGCAGCAGCATGAATTCTCGTATCGCCCAGCTGTACGCCCAGCTGCTGCATGAAGTCATACACAAGAAAGATCAGGCTGTGGAGCAGCGAAGGGTGGAGAACCTCCTGCTTAATGCCACTGCACAGGTGAGCAGAGAACCACAGTGCTTGTTGATGTGTAAATCTGTTGATGTTCAAAGCTACATCTAACCCTCAACTGTGGTGGAACATCTCAGGCACTGCAGGTGTCCAGTAACTACAGGGAGCTGGAGAAGAAATATGGAGTCCTCACCTCCATGATGAGCTCCCAGAACCAGTTTATTGCTCGTCTGGAGAAGCAGTGCCAGTGCAGGGACTCCACCCAGTCCACCCTGGTAGGAAATAATCTGCATATTGCAAATGTGCGCAAAGTGGTTTTCACACAGGAACTGAGAAAGAAGTGTTGTTTTTGTGTTGGTCTGGACAGGTGACGACTGAACCACCAAAAAGCCCGTCTAATGTGCATCCTAATTACAGCTCCGAAGCCAGCGAAATGACCAATGATGTTCAAAGGGACCAAAGTGCTCCATCACCACCACAGCAGCAAGAAAAACCAGCTCATTCTGTCCCCACCACTACAGCCCACACTCCTACAGACCCTCCTTTCATTAGCTTCCCCGTCACAAAGACTCCAGGTACGTCAGTGTCAACCACATCAGCAGTTAAGTTTAGGAAGTACTTAAGTAAGTCTCTCCAGCCAATGATGCTAACAGTGCACTGTGCAGAAGGAAGTGTGCAACGGATGAGAGACTAATGAGCTAAGATAGCTAAAATGTTACAGCTCAGCCGAGGAGAACAACATAAACGTTGACACAAGCATGAACCTCTTGTTTATGAGCAGTTGCACACTTCCTCCCGCATGGTGACACTGTATGGTTTGTGGGTGTGGCTGAGTCAAAAGAAAATAGTCTCTTTAAGAAACTGCTCACATCAGGGTCTGTGGATTCGAGCGCCGTCTACTCCCATCTCTACATCTCGACAGCCAGCGCCTCCAAAGCTCTGCATCTCACACCAGAACAATCTAGGTAGATAAATAGAGCTACAGGTGAGGGGAAACATACATATTTTCGATTTGGTGTCCAACTGTCCCTTTAAACCAAGTGTGTTGAAGCGTATCAGTCTTCTGTCCGAGTTATTTAGCTGCTCAGATAAGCAGAAGCCGAAGGAGTCAGTGACCTGCTGGTAGGAGGCCTATCGCTCTGGGAATGCCTAAACAATGTCGGCCAGCTCGCAGCTCTTATCAGAACGGAGAGTGTTTCATAATGAAGACACACTCACGGGCACACGGATGAAACCCAGCATTTGTTGGAGCTTTAAATGACACTGTGACTGTTCGCCTGCACACCAGGAATGCTTGAAATGACAAAGTAGAGGAGCCCTTTCAACATCAGCAGAATCAGTAGTGACTACAGCATCTGAGTGACTCACCACTTCCTAAGAGGCCTGATGAAAGACCGCGTTGCCAAACCGTCTTGTTTTTGCGAAGTACGGACTGCAAATGCCTGACGGGGAAGACCATTAAGCATTATCACTTTGTTTAGAAGACTTTCCATGTGTGCATTTTCTCTGTGCAAATATGTTCGTCTTATCAGTGTGACATGAGACACTGAACATGTGTTGGGGAAGAATTCCGTGGATCTAAACAGATTTGCAGAGGTTGTTACGTATCTGATCTTTCTGACGGTAAAAGAATCTAAAAAAAATCTCTGCAACCAGCATTCTTTGCGTTTTACAAATGACCACTAGAGTTCGACCAAAAAAATAAATAAAACCCTCAGAAGCAAATAACCCATCTTTACTTTACTATGAAACTAAATGGAAAATTAGAGGTTGATTAAATGTCTTGATTCCAACTCGTTTTTTAACAATCAACATCTGCAACAACAACTAATAATACTTCTTTTCCATCTCAGGGCCGTGGCGAGACTGCCAGCATGTTATGGAATCAGGTGAGACCACCAGCGGGATCTACCTGCTCCGCCCTCAGAGTGCCAACCGCCTCCTGCAGGCCTGGTGTGAGCAGAGTCGGGCGCAGGGAGGCTGGACGGTCATCCAGAGGAGGCAGGACGGGTCGGTCAACTTCTTCAGGACTTGGGAGCAGTACAAGGTGAGTCCACACATGTGCAAGAGTCTGCAAAACACACCGGGCCAAGAGTCTTGACAGATGCTTGTTCCATTCAGCAGTCATGGCACAAAATAAAGGAATTCATTACAATGAACATTACAGGGTTGCAGTTAAAAGACTTGTGTAAAAACATGGAAACAGCAAAGCATTTTCCTGAGCTACACTGTGCAGAATATGCATAAAAATATTACAATCCCAAAGAATGAAATTGGCTTTAAAAGCATTGTCAACATAAACGTCTACAGCAAAACAGAATAAAATAGTTATCCAAAATGAATAGATCTAAAGAATGTTACACAGTCAGCATGTATCGCCCACCATTAAATGATAAAAAAAATGATACTTTCCTCAGATGAAACCAGTGAGTTTGTGTGTTGCAGCAAGGCTTCGGGAACCTTGATGGAGAGTACTGGCTCGGCCTGGAACACCTCTACTGGATGACTAAGCAGGCCACGTATAAGCTCCGGGTGGCTCTGGAGGACTGGCAGGGCCGGCAGGTGTTCGCCGAGTACGACAGCTTCCACCTGGAACCGGAGAGCGACTGGTACCGGCTGCGGTTGGGACAGTACCAAGGCACAGCAGGAGACTCCCTGTCGTGGCACAACAACAAGGCCTTCACCACTCTGGACCGAGACAAGGACAGCTACACAGGTCTGCTCTCGCTCTGTCACTGTTCGTCAGCTCTCTGTTTCACTGTGTCTGTTAATATTCTTCCGTTGGTGTCAACAGGTAACTGCGCTCATTTCCAAAAAGGAGGCTGGTGGTACCACATGTGTGCCCACTCCAATCTGAACGGGGTGTGGTATCGAGGTGGACACTATCGTAGCCGCTACCAGGACGGGGTCTACTGGGCGGAGTTCCACGGGGGATCCTACTCCCTCAAACGAGTGACCATGATGATCAAACCCACATAACACAGTTGCATTATGGACACAACTGAGAAATGGTAGACATATATCCAGGGCCTTATATGATATGTTGACCTCGCACAGTGTTGAGCCAGTTTATGAAAAAATGTCCTAACATGTTGATTAGAGGCCTGTCAGTGAGGACATCAGTGACATGTCAGTGAATCATTAAATAGAAATGTCTTTCCTCTTGTGGTGCAGTTTCCTGACAACATCTGAAACTTTCCCATTTGCAATGTACCTTTCAATAAAAAGATACAACAGTAGCTCCTGTATGACATTTTTAAAATACTGGAGAAATACTAATACTGAAAAACTGCACAAACTATGGGAGGGGATGACCATTTCATCTGTAGTTAACACCACAAAGAGCTAACTGTGGATGTGGTGTCATATTTCCACTCCACTCTAATCTGAACAGGGTGTGGTATCGGGGTGGACACTATCGCAGCCGCTAACAGGACGGGGTCTACTGGGTGGAGTTCCACGGGGGATCCTACTCCCTCAAACGAGTGAACATGATGATCAAACCCACGTAACACAGTTGCATTATGGACACAAGTGACAAATGTAAAGATCAACTAAGGTTGACATATATCCAGGGCCTTGTGTGATATGTCGACCTCGTACAGTGCTGATCCAGTTTATAAAAAACATTTTGATTGGAGGTCTGTCAATGAGGATGTCAGTGAATCATTAAATAGAGATGTTGTTTCTTCATGTGGTGCAATTTCCTGACAACATCTGAAACTTTCCCATTTGCAATGTACCTTTCAATAAAAAGATACAACAGTAGCTCCTGTATGACATTTTTAAAATACTGGAGAAATAGACTGCACAAACTATGGGAGGGGATGACCATCTCATCTGTAGTTACACCACAAAGAGCTAACTGTGGATGTGGTGTCATATTTCCGTTTCTACTGGCAGCTTCCTGTTCACCGGGGCGTTGAGTTTCCCGTTGTATGCTTTACTGTTTTTTTTTTTCCCCTCAGTTCTTGTAACTGTCAGTCGCGGGGCATCATCATCATCATCAGGGCTCTGAGCCAGGTCATCTTACTCAGGTACTGAAGCTGGACATCGACTGGACCCTCCTGAAACACACCTCATCTCCTCCATCCACCTCCCTCCTCCTGCATGCTGACTGAGCATGCTGTCTCTCAGGATGTTGGGTATTCTCATGCTCATGTTTTTACTGTGTGGTGAGTGATGATTATGATGTTATACAGTAGCTGTAGTAACTTTATGACACAGCCGGGGGAATGAAACATTAAAATACTGGTTCACTTACTTCCTTGCTCCACCACATGTTACCTGTGAAAAAGTATACTATCACTATCATTGTTTTCTTTTGAAACTATTGATTTGTTTTTAGTGATAAAGTCAGAGGAAACATGTAAATGTTCATGTATCTAGCCTTTGACTTTTTAACAGGATAAAGTGAAATAATTGTGAATAAGACTTGAATGGATTTGAAGAGGGAGCGGCCGGTGTTAGAATGTTGTTTCCGCTCTGCTATATTTGACAGATGACTTTTAGAAACCGCGCTAACTGCAGCTGCAAGTGCGTTGGTGCAGTGAGCTGGGTGTGGTGGATGCAGCGCACGATTTAAGATAAAAGTATAAGTCAACTACTGTAACATCATAACATGGTTTAGGTAGCAAACAGATTACATGATATAATTGGGATGACAACATCAGATTACAAAGAAGAGTATAATCAACCCAAATTACACACATTTGTAAAAGCATGTAATTGAATTAAAGTAACATTGTCAAAGTACTTGATTTGATTTTTACGTTTTCAAAAAGTTGCATTTTTCTTTAAAAGATTTGTTTTTTTCACGATTTTCATTAAACCACAAAGTGCGCCATGACACATTGTGACACACGAGGTCTCTAAGACGAGAGCAAAGTCTTTGATTACAAAACTGCAACAGAAAGTAACACAAGAGAAACAGGATCCCACAGGTTGTAGAATACAAACCACACAGCTGTAGCTTGTGCACAAGGGTCGTTTTATTAGACCCACTGTAAATGTTGATTTTATTTGCATTGAAAATATTCTGAGATTACTCAAGAGGAAAAAAAGAATTCAGAATAGATTACTTTTTTTTTTGCAGTTCAACAGATTATGTTATTAATTACAAAAGCTGCCATGTTATTTGTACTCAGGATCACATTGCTTTGAAACAAAATCAGTTTCTAACACTGATCACAGCACAGATAGTGTAAAACATCAACTAAACTGGATTTTATACATACAAAAGATTCAGTGCACTTGTAATGTTTGAGATCCTAAAATGAATTGTCTATTAGATTAATAATAAAAAAAAAATGCTGATTATAGTATTCAGTATATACTGTACATAGTTGTGTGTGTGTGTGTGTGTGTGTGTGTGTGTGTGTGTGTGTGTGTGTGTGTGTGTGTGTGTGTGTGTGTGTGTATATATATATATATATATATATATGGATTTTTAATTCACTTTTACTTTAGATACTTAAGTACAATAATATCATGTATCTTAAGACTTGTAGTGATGTACTATTCATACTACTCATATAAGGTGCAGTGAAACAGATAAATAATCATCAGTGGACCGGTGGGCATAAGAAAAACAGATAAAGTGTGCATGTACTGTATTAGATGACCAGATTATATAACTATTATTGTACAGTTTGATGGCATGTAGCAGGAAAGATTTCCTGTATCTGTCCTTTCGACAGCGGAGCTGGAGCAGCTTGTGAGAGAAGGTGCTCCGCTGTCTGTCCACTGTGTGATGGAGAGGGTGCTGATCATTGTCCATGATGGAAAGTAACACATTCAGCATTCTCCTTTCCACCACGGTCTCAAGAGTGTCTCACTTTTACCAAAGCAATATTTTAACACAATATCTTTAGGCAAGAATTAATTTAGGGTTCTTCTTTAAAACTGTTACTGCAATGCATTTAATATCTGAGTCAAGCTAGTGCAGTAATGTTCCCTCGAACTCCAATTAAAATAAAATTTTCCATCAACAGATGCAGACAGTTTGTGCCCTGACAGCATCAACCCTCTCCGGCTGGATCCTCCTGAGGTCATAGGGAAATATGGAGACACAGTCCTTGTAAACTGCTCAAGCTCAGAAGAGTATCTTGATGGAATGGTCTTGAAACTTGGAAACACAAACCACAATGACGACGATGATGAGAATTTTATCTCAGAGTCATTGTCCCTGTCAGACTGGAGCGTGAAGGCTGAGTGCAGAATAAATTTAAATGAGACTGTGGAATGCAGCAGAGAACTTGGAATCACCATATACAGTAAGTGTATCTTCAGACTTCATCATCTAAGGTTGCTCTAAGTCAGTATGAGAGAAATGTAAAACTGAGTCGGACATGTGGAGTTGAGTCACTGATGTTTGACTTAACAGAGCCCCTTTAATGCTACATCTGTGTGTGTATATTACTTGTACAACTGCAGTTACAGTTGCAGGGATATGGTCACATTTGTTTTGTTCTATAATTATCTTCATTTGCTTTATTAACAGAGACTCCAGACACAGTCACACTCTACGGTGTGGATGGTGCCCCGATGGTGGAGGGAGCAGAGTACACGTTGGATTGCCACGTCAACAATGTGGCTCCCGTGCAGAAGCTCACAGTGATTTG
Organism: Acanthopagrus latus; assembly: GCF_904848185.1. Lineage (NCBI taxonomy): Eukaryota > Metazoa > Chordata > Actinopteri > Spariformes > Sparidae > Acanthopagrus > Acanthopagrus latus. Next base: position 20,301,512 of record NC_051061.1, read on the forward strand.
GTACCGAGACAATGAAATGTTTTCCACTGAAACATTTAATGAAAACACTGTGACCCCAGTCAATGTGTCCTCTTCCTTGAGAGTCACTGCTGACAGACATCACAACGGAGCACTTTTCAGATGTGAAGCTGAGCTGCACCTTGGACCAGAGCTCAATCTGACTACAGCTTCACTGTCTTACCCTGCTGTTGTGCACTGTGAGTTTATCATTTATCTATTTATGATTGTATTATTTTACTTATTAAACACTTTTGATTAATGTCTGCTGATGTTTAATTGCAGATGGGCCACTGATCAAAAATTGTTCAGGCCCTTTCTCTGGTTTGGAAGATGAGTTCCGTCTGGACATGTTGCCCTGTCACATTGATGGGAACCCTCCACCCACAGTTCAGTGGTACTATCAGAACATGGAGATCGGTGCAGATGAGCTGCTCAAGCGGCAAGACTCAGGAGAGTACACAGTTGTATTTAAAAATGCAATTAGGAGAAGCCACAGTTCTATCGACATCACAATCGAATGTGAGTGCAGACTTGTTTGAGTTATATTTCACTATCATATCAACATTTTCCATGATTTGCACTGCACAAAGTGCTGATACGTTTGTAGGTCTATATTTTTTACCATAATTTCTTCTGAAAAGTACTTTTGATACCATTTTCACAGACCGCCCTTCGTTTGCCTGCAATGACCACTATGAGGTTAAAGAGGGGGATTTTTCCCAAACTCTATGTGAACCAGAGGGACTGCCTCGACCCAACATCACCTGGCTGAAAGATGGAGAAGTGATACCAACCCCACAGCGCTGGACGAGGCATGATAGTGGAAGTTACTCACTTAGAGCAACTAACAAACATGGAACAGCCACACACGCACTGGATCTTGATGTTTTGTGTAAGTTTTATTGTTCAAAATTACAACAATATTTTTGTGTGTTGCTTTGTTGAAAGTGAATCTGACAGTTATGTTTAGTTTTACTTTGTCAGATCTAAAAACAAGGTCTGTAGAGAATATCCCACCACATTTAACTCACTACAAGGAACTTTTAGCTGGTTATGAAACAGTCTCAGTTTAATAATTCTGCTTCTACACGAATTACATAAGCTGATGAGTGAGAGTGAGACGATGGCTATTTCTCAACAGTTATTACAGTTTTTTCTAAATGCCTGACAAAAAGTCAGACTGAGACTTCTGCAGGTTAGATAAGTCATACGATTAAAACTATTTATAATGTTGTAGTGTACAGGATGAATTGAGGGTCTCACAGCCTTGTGAAGAAGCTGCTCTGTTATCTGGTGGTACAGCACTGAAACAAACTTACCTTTGTTTCAACTTTGCTTCAGCAAAATGAAGCTCTGATCTAATATGCTTGTTTCTCACTTGACAGATTGCCCCCTGATACTGACGCCTGCTGAAGTGGTGGTGAGATTTGGAGATCCAGTGTCAGTTAACTGCAGCACAGCATCAACCACAGACTTTTTGGGAATGAGCTGGGAGGCTTCAGCTGGAGGCACAGGGTTTGAAGACAAGTCTTCTCTCACCTGGACAGTTGAGAAAGTGGACGAGTGGGACATTAAACCTCAGTGCTACATGACTCGGAGGAATGGCAAGCAGTGCTTTATGACACCAGACATCACTGTTTATAGTGAGTACTATCTACTGTCTTCATGTTGAGGGGATTATCTTATAAAGTGTTTGACATGATGATGTAAAGTAATGTTTACTGATAACAGAAACACTTCATAGTTCTGTAACAGTGTCATATCGCAAGCAAAGTAAATCATGGAAGGTATGATAGTGTAAATCACTTGTGGGCCATATGTGAGGGGATTGTAATGTAAAATGAGACTCTCTCAGTCGCCTGTACAAACCTGTGGATGATTTGTTTAAGTTGTTGATGCAGCTGCTAACAGAGAAGCAGTAGCTCCAGTTAATCTCGAAATCAAGTCCACTAACATAAACTAACAACCATCTTCAAGCACAACACAGCAGTTCCACAGAGCCCCTTTAATGCTACATCTGTGTGTGTATATTACTTGTACAACTGCAGTTACAGTTGCAGGGATATGGTCACATTTGTTTTGTTCTATAATTATCTTCATTTGCTTTATTAACAGAGACTCCAGACACAGTCACACTCTCCGGTGTGGATGGTGCCCCGATGGTGGAGGGAGCAGAGTACACGTTGGATTGCCACGTCAACAATGTGGCTCCCGTGCAGAAGCTCACAGTGATTTGGTACCGAGACAATGAAATGTTTTCCACTGAAACATTTAATGAAAACACTGTGACCCCAGTCAATGTGTCCTCTTCCTTGAGAGTCACTGCTGACAGACATCACAACGGAGAACTTTTCAGATGTGAAGCTGAGCTGCACCTTGGACCAGAGCTCAATCTGACTACAGCTTCACTGTCTTACCCTGCTGTTGTGCACTGTGAGTTTATCATTTATCTATTTATGATTGTATTATTTTACTTGTTAAACACTTTTGATTAATGTCTGCTGATGTTTAATTGCAGATGAGCCACTGATCAAAAATTGTTCATCATGATATAAACATGTTCCATGATTTCCACATGCACAGCACAAAGTGCTGATACGTTTGTAGGTCTATATCTTTTACCATTATTTCCTCTGAAAAGTACTTTTGATACCATGTTCACAGACGGCCCCTCATTTGCCTGCAATGACCACTATGAGGTTAAAGAGGGGGATTTTTCCCAAACTCTATGTGAACCAGAGGGACTGCCTCGACCCAACATCACCTGGCTGAAAGATGGAGAAGTGATACCAACCCCACAGCGCTGGACGAGGCATGATAGTGGAAGTTACTCACTTAGAGCAACTAACAAACATGGAACAGCCACACACGCACTGGATCTTGATGTTTTGTGTAAGTTTTATTGTTCCAAATTACAAAAATATTTTTGTGTGTTGCTTTGTTGAAAGTGAATCTGACAGTTATGTTTAGTTTTACTTTCTCAGATCAAAAAACAAGATCTGTAGAGAATATCCCACCACATTTAACTCACTACAAGGAACTTTTAGCTGGTTATGAAACAGTCTCAGTTTAGTAATTCTGCTTTTACGTGAATGACATAAGCTGATGAGACTATTAGTGAGACACTTGTCTATTTCTCAATAGTTATTGCAGTTTTTCTTTATACCTGACATAAAGTCAGTTTGAGACTTATGCAGGTTAGATAAGTCATAAGATTAAAACTATTTATGATGGTGTAGTGTACAGGATGAATTGAGGTTCTGCTCTGTAGTCTGGTGGTACTGCACTGAAACAGTTTGCTTTGCTTCCACCTTGTCTTTGTTGTCCAAATGGCCCCAAGTAAAAGTCAAAGCTCCTTGTAGTAGATTTGTTTGACGAATCTTGATGATAATTTGTAGCATGACTTTTTGACAGGAACATTATTTTATTGAAAACAAGACAGCATACCATGAACTATGAATCAGGCTTTACACAGTTCAAACTCTAAGTGACATGCCTTGCAATCTGAGTCACCAGAGTGCAGTAAAGCCTATAAACTCTAATAAAAACCCCATATTTGCCTCATCAGATGCTCCTGAGCTCAAGCACACAGTAGATTATATCACTGTGGTCGAGGGTGAGAATGCCACCCTGACCTGTGGAGCGAGGGGGAACCCTCCTCCTGTCTTTACGTGGACCTGTAAGGGGATGAATATCTCGGCGAGCACGACTAATCTGACTATCACTGAAGCAACAATCAGCGCAACCTACAGCTGCACAGCTACCAATCACATCGGAACAATAACTAAGGAAATCCACGTCCGTGTGGTGAGGAGGAATATTCCTGAGGCACCAGCAGAAAGAGGTGCACATCCTTTGCATTAGTTTACAGTTATTTCAATCGTGCACAAAAATGAAGCTCTGATCTAATATGCTTGTTTCTCACTTGACAGATTGCCCCCTGATACTGACGCCTGCTGAAGTGGTGGTGAGATTTGGAGATCCAGTGTCAGTTAACTGCAGCACAGCATCAACCACAGACTTTTTGGGAATGAGCTGGGAGGCTTCAGCTGGAGGCACAGGGTTTGAAGACAAGTCTTCTCTCACCTGGACAGTTGAGAAAGTGGACGAGTGGGACATTAAACCTCAGTGCTACATGACTCGGAGGAATGGCAAGCAGTGCTTTATGACACCAGACATCACTGTTTATAGTGAGTACTATCTACTGTCTTCATGTTGAGGGGATTATCCTATAAAGTGTTTGACATGATGATGTAAAGTAATGTTACTGATAACAGAAACACTTCATAGTTCTGTATCAGTGTCATATCGCAAGCAAAGTAAATCATGGAAGGTATGATAGTGTAAATCACTTGTGGGCCATATGTGAGGGGATTGTAATGTAAAATGAGACTCTCTCAGTCGCCTGTAGAAACCTGTGGATGATTTGTTTAAGTTGTTGATGCCGCTGCTAACAGAGAAGCAGTAGCTCCAGTTAATCTCGAAATCAAGTCCACTAACATAAACTAACAACCGTCTTCAAGCACAACACAGCAGTTCCACAGAGCCCCTTTAATGCTACATCTGTGTGTGTATATTACTTGTACAACTGCAGTTACAGTTGCAGGGATATGGTCACATTTGTTTTGTTCTATAATTATCTTCATTTGCTTTATTAACAGAGACTCCAGACACAGTCACACTCTCCGGTGTGGATGGTGCCCCGATGGTGGAGGGAGCAGAGTACACGTTGGATTGCCACGTCAACAATGTGGCTCCCGTGCAGAAGCTCACAGTGATTTGGTACCGAGACAATGAAATGTTTTCCACTGAAACATTTAATGAAAACACTGTGACCCCAGTCAATGTGTCCTCTTCCTTGAGAGTCACTGCTGACAGACATCGCAACGGAGAACTTTTCAGATGTGAAGCTGAGCTGCAGCTTGGACCAGAGCTCAATCTGACTACAGCTTCACTGTCTTACCCTGCTGTTGTGCACTGTGAGTTTATCATTTATTTATGTATTATTGTATTATTTTACTTTTAAACACCACATCACTAAGATACACTTTTGATTAATATATGCTGATGTTTAATTGCAGATGGGCCACTGATCAAAAATTGTTCAGGCCCTTTCTCTGGTTTGGAAGATGAGTTCCGTCTGGACATGTTGCCCTGTCACATTGATGGGAACCCTCCACCCACAGTTCAGTGGTACTATCAGAACATGGAGATCGGTGCAGATGAGCTGCTCAAGCGGCAAGACTCAGGAGAGTACACAGTTGTATTTAAAAATGCAATTGGGAGAAACCACAGTTCTATCGACATCACAATCGAATGTGAGTGCAGACTTGTTTGAGTTATATTTCACTATCATATAAACATTTTCCATGATTTCCACATGCACAGCACAAAGTGCTGATACGTTTGTAGGTCTATATTTTTTACCATAATTTCTTCTGAAAAGTACTTTTGATACCATTTTCACAGACCGCCCTTCGTTTGCCTGCAATGACCACTATGAGGTTAAAGAGGGGGATTTTTCCCAAACTCTATGTGAACCAGAGGGACTGCCTCGACCCAACATCACCTGGCTGAAAGATGGAGAAGTGATACCAACCCCACAGCGCTGGACGAGGCATGATAGTGGAAGTTACTCACTTAGAGCAACTAACAAACATGGAACAGCCACACACGCACTGTATCTTGATGTTTTGTGTAAGTTTTATTGTTCCAAATTACAACAATATTTTTGTGTGTTGCTTTGTTGAAAGTGAATCTGACAGTTATGTTTAGTTTTACTTTGTCAGATCTAAAAACAAGGTCTGTAGAGAATATCCCACCACATTTAACTCACTACAAGGAACTTTTAGCTGGTTATGAAACAGTCTCAGTTTAGTAATTCTGCTTCTACATGAATTACATAAGCCGATGAGACCATGAGTGAGACGATGGCTATTTCTCAACAGTTATTACAGTTTTTTCTAAATGCCTGACATAAAGTCAGACTGAGACTTCTGCAGGTTAGATAAGTCATAAGATTAAAACTATTTATAATGTTGTAGTGTACAGGATGAATTGAGGGTCTCACAGCCTTGTGAAGAAGCTGCTCTGTTATCTGGTGGTACAGCACTGAAACAAACTTACCTTTGTTTCAACTTTGCTTCAGCAAAATGAAGCTCTGATCTAATATGCTTGTTTCTCACTTGACAGATTGCCCCCTGATACTGACGCCTGCTGAAGTCGTGGTGAGATTTGGAGATCCAGTGTCAGTTAACTGCAGCACAGCATCAACCACAGACTTTTTGGGAATGGGCTGGGAGGCTTCAGCTGGAGGCACAGGGTTTGAAGACAAGTCTTTTCTCACCTGGACAGTTGAGAAAGTGGACGAGTGGGACATTAAACCTCAGTGCTACATGACTCGGAGGAATGGCAAGCAGTGCTTTATGACACCAGACATCACTGTTTATAGTGAGTACTATCTACTGTCTTCATGTTGAGGGGATTATCCTATAAAGTGTTTGACATGATGATGTAAAGTAATGTTACTGATAACAGAAACACTTCATAGTTCTGTAACAGTGTCATATCGCAAGCAAAGTAAATCATGGAAGGTAAATTATGTGGATGATTTGTTTAAGTTGTTTGATGCAGCTGCTAACAGAGAAGCAGTAGCTCGAGTTAATCTTTAAATCAAGTCCACTTACATAAACTAAGAACACAGCACAACACAGCAGTTCCACAGAGCCCCTTTAATGCTACATCTGTGTGTGTATATTACTTGTACAACTGCAGTTACAGTTGCAGGGATATGGTCACATTTGTTTTGTTCTATAATTATCTTCATTTGCTTTATTAACAGAGACTCCAGACACAGTCACACTCTCCGGTGTGGATGGTGCCCCGATGGTGGAGGGAGCAGAGTACACGTTGGATTGCCACGTCAACAATGTGGCTCCCGTGCAGAAGCTCACAGTGATTTGGTACCGAGACAATGAAAAGTTTTCCACTGAAACATTTGATGAAAAAACTGTGACCCCAGTCAGTGTGTCCTCTTCCTTGAGAGTCACTGCTGACAGACATCGCAACGGAGCACTTTTCAGATGTGAAGCTGAGCTGCACCTTGGACCAGAGCTCAATCTGACTACAGCTTCACTGTCTTACCCTGCTGTTGTACTCTGTGAGTTTATCATTTATCTATTTATGATTGTATTATTTTACTTGTTAAACACTTTCGATTAATGTCTGCTGATGTTTAATTGCAGATGGGCCACTGATCAAAAATTGTTCAGGCCCTCCCTCTGTTTTGGAAGATGAGTTCCGTCTGGACATGTTGCCCTGTCACGCTGATGGGAACCCTCCACCCACAGTTCAGTGGTACTATCAGAACACGGAGATCGGTGCAGATAAGCTGCTCAGGCGGCAAGACTCAGGAAAGTACACAGCTGTATTTAAAAATGATTTTGGGAGAAACCAAAGTTCTATCGACATCACAATTGAATGTGAGTGCAGACTTGTTTGAGTTATATTTCACTATCATATCAACATTTTCCATGATTTCCACATGCACAGCACAAAGTGTTGACATGTTTGTAGGTCTATATCTTTTACCATTATTTCTTCTGAAAAGTACTTTTGATACCATGTTCACAGACGGCCCCTCATTCACCTGCAATGACTACTATGAGGTTCGAGAGGATGGTTCCTCCCAAACTACATGTGAACCAGAGGGACTGCCTCGACCCAACATCATCTGGCTGAAAGATGGAGAAGTGATACCAACCCCACAGCGCTGGACGAGGCATGATAGTGGAAATTACTCACTTAGAGCAACTAACAAACATGGAACAGCCACACACGCACTGTATCTTGATGTTTTGTGTGAGTGTTATTGTTTAGAATTTTGTTTTCATGATCTTTTGCTGATGGTGAATACAGGTCGGCAGTTTCTTCATCTCAGATCTCATCCTTTTCTTCTCAGACGCCCCCGTGTTACAGGAGGGAAATGACACTCCGGACGTGGTCTTGGGTGAGAATGTGACTTTTCCTTGCAGTGCTGAGGGAAACCCTCCTCCTGAGATCCAATGGAACTACAAGTATATGCCGAACACGAAGCTGACAGAGACCACTGGGCGGCGCCAGAGGAATATCACCATCACAGGAGCCACGTCTACCAACACTGGTGTTTACATCTGTACTGCCACGAATGAATTTGGGACCATGACAAGAGCTGTCACACTGGTAGTGAAAGGTACCAGTACTGACTCTGTGCAGAGCACTTTTTGAAGTGGTAGTGGATGTTGGTGTTTCTACAGATAGGTTGCAGAAAAAAATTAACATTTATGGCATCAGTGAGTGAGAGGCACACTTTGATTTTCTGTTGTTTTATCTTGTCTTTCTCACAGAGAAATCCGGAAGAAACCCCTCAAAGTTAATTTGGCTGCTGCTGCTCCTGCTCCTCTTCATCCCCATCATTTATTTAATTGTTCGCTGCCGCCAGAAAAAACGTGGAGAATATAATTTTGTTCCCAGCAGAGCAACAGATGGATCAGATATCCCTTTGACTCCTACGTCTAATGGGGTGAAAACGTAGGACAGTTGTTTCATGCTGAATATTTTCAATCTGCCTGAGGACTGAAAACATCATCAAATATGACATTTTTGTTTCATAGCAAGAATGGCCTGTAAAAATTGTATGTACTCTGGTTATGGCCTAAAAAATGCTGCATTTTTGTAATTTTTTTTAAAGATTGTTCTGATAGTTGTTCTAGAGTTGTAAAGTTACATAATGGCTTGTTTTAATAAGTCATGTTCATCACTCATTGTGTGATTATATTTTCAAGGTTTCACATTTTTATTTTTTTTTTACTTACACAGTACACTCCTGATTATTTTTCAGATACTAATTTTGCATTGTAATCCTCATGAAATGAGGCAAAAATAACAAAACTCCAATGTCGGTCACATGAAACAGTCAAGGTGTTATATGACATTATTGTACAGATTCATAATAAACTGAACAACAACAACAACAACAAAAAAAAAAACACAGAACAGCACTTATTAATAATTGTACAATTTCAAATAAATAATCCAGGATTACATAAATCAGTTAAAACGACCTTGTGTTTGTCTTCCCTGCATCAGTCAGTCAGTCAGTGTGTCACAGCATCAGTTTGTGAAGTGTGGTGATTGATGGTGAGGTGCATTAAAAGCCTCGCTCATGCACGGACTCTTGTGAGCGGCCTGGCTGTGATGGTGCAGCTCGGTCCTGCGGTCAGCGCTCTGCGGTTCAGTGCGCGGCCCCTTTAAGATTTAGGATTTGGGAGTGACGCGGATATGAAAGCTAGTTTATCCCTCTTTTCCTTCGCTATGAAAAATATTTGGGCAAACTAGCGACTGCCAGCCCGAGTTAATTAGCTAATTATGATACTAGTTTGCATTACTTGCTAAAGGAGCCAAACCCCGGAGTGCGTCGTGGTTACGACTGATTTATCACCCCGGGATTAGAGCTACTTGCAGGGGCCGTCCTCCCTCCGAGCTGTGGGATAACTTTGGAGAAGTTCTTTGTATTCGGGATAGTCGCACAGCTTGGCCAACAAGCTGAACATGGACTGGGGCACAGAGCTTTGGGTGAGTCCTCCACAGTAGCGATGGCTTTTAAAAACAAAAATATATATATATCAGGATGGCTGTAAGGTCGATTTCTTAGACAAGTCGGGTAACGCTGATTACATGTCTGAAGATGAAGAAGCGGCGGCGAAGCGTTGCCGCTGTAGCTGCAGGCTTGTGTGGTGCATTCACGAACATGTTTCCATTTCCGGACGGTGCTCGTTTGCGTTAGTTAGTCGGGACAAAAAGTGGGTTTTGCTGAAACTCACTGCCAGCATGTTGCTCTTGTGGTAGATGAAGCGCACATGCAGTTAGTTTTCGACGATTTGAGGTTTGTTTTTTTCTGTTGTGATCGTACGTTTAACGATGTGTCGTGAAGTCTACAACACACGAGGCTGTAAAATACATCACAGTTCCCCTGACTTCAGACAGAAATCACACTGTCTTATAATAATCTGTTAAATAAACAAGAAACCCTCAACAACTTGGAGGACTGGAAAAGCTCAGTGCTACTTTCTCTGAACAGTAACAGCTGATATCAGGCTGTAAAACTGTCAGGATATATGTTTTCTGCACAGACAGAGGTGTTGTAAGTGTGCTGAGGTGGGTTGTGCCCAGTGGGATGTTTCACTGTTTACAGTCTGGCACTCCTTGCTTCCATAGCGATGAAGTAAAATGCTGTCATCCACCTTGACAACAAGCTTCATCACCGATGAGCAAACGGTGCACTGATTTCCAAAGGTCTCGATTTTCCTATCACATTTGGCCGGGTTAACTGCTGGATCGATCGCTTGGAGAGAATCTAGAGCCGCAGTCGATCAATTTCTGGATTAATCGATTAGTTGTTGGGTCTGTTAAATGTCAGGAAAAGTCGAAGACGTTCGATCACTTTTGTTTCAGAGTTACTTGTTGCTCAGTTTGGTGTCATAGTGCAGAATAGAAACCAGAAAATATTCACGCTTAACAAGCTAGAATCAGAATTTTGACTTTTTTTTTCTTAAAAATGAACCAAACTGATCAATCGATTATCAAAATTGATTTAAACTTTGACGACAAATCGATAAATCATTGCGGCTCTCTTAGGACTCTCTCTTTTTATTTTATCAGACTCGGTTGACCGATGCAGTCTTTACAATGAGCCGTTTTCTAGGTCGCAACAAATAAAGGTGCCGCAGTCTTTTAACTGTGAGCGACTTCCTGGAGGTTGACAGTGGCAACGCGATCCAAACTCTAAACAAAACCTAAAAAACCCCCACCATGTAACAAACAACATGTTACCTTGGTGACTGCCACAGTTTGAGCGGTAAAGCCACACATTTGCAAACACCCACTTGTGCACATTCTCGGGGAACCTGAATATGTAAAATGGAGCACCGCAAAGATGAGGATAGGGAGGTTGTGACCTCATTACAGAGTCTCCCCCTAGGCCTCTTCCCCTGTCCCTTTTCCATCCTACATGCTGGTGCAACAGCCTAATTAGTTTTGCCCTACTTTGATTGAGTCAGAGAAACATCCACACCCCAGTATTAATCAGAGGCGCTATCTCTGCAGAGGAGTCTTTCCTGAGGTTGATTCGCTGGTCGTGGAGGAAACTCCACACAAAGCCAGCGTTGTTTCTTTAGTCGACGTGAAGTACCGATCATTTAATCCCAAGTTAAGAGAAGTTTTTGAACAGTGTTTATTTGGCCTCACCTGTCTGACTAAACAAAGCCCTGCAGGCATAATTGGCTGTGTTAATGTTTGGTTGGAGAGTCATCCCCCCGGGCCAAGTCAGCCTCGATGGCATCTGTCCCCTGATTGTTGTTAATCCAATGGCTATTTTAAGGCACAAGTTTGCAGTGTGCAAGATCAGTGTGTCTAGGCATTAGCAGTGATAGTGAGTGCTACCAGGCCAGCCCCTTAGAACTACAGTGTGGCAGGTCTGGCTGCTCCAGGGCCCTAATTTTCTACAAGACAGGGTGACTCAAGGCTGAAACATCCACCCAAGCCCTGTAGGTTGGTGACTCTCAGCATGACTCCTTTTAGAAATTATGTGGCAACCACTTATTGCCAGTTTTCTCTGTGGTATTACTGGAAGAATCAGAAGATGGAGTGTAAGAGAACACACACAGGATGCTCGCTGGTGTTAGATAAAACCGTTTTTAGGCTTCAGTTTTGAAACATGATGCAGCCTGTCAAGTGTTTTATTGCACCTCCTTGCCTAAATCTGTGCCATAAAAATGGGTTATCGCTGTCCTTGTTTGGAAGTTCTATAATTACCAAGGCAGATCTACAATATCTAGTTTACCAATCAAAATAGTGAAATGAGTGGAGGAGAGAGGAGAGAGAGAGTTCCTCAGGAATGTGTTACAATACATAAGAGTGGCTCAAAATATCTAAAATATATCAGAAGGCACAGAAGGAGGGCTGAAGACATACTAATGAAATAGTCTGGATTCAATCCAGAAACGTTTATTTGCCCATCATTCGGAAGCACGGCCATTTTAAAGGATGTCAGGAGCTGTTTCATATCCAAACACTTCATGATTTATGGAAATCAGTTGAGAACAAACCCAGTCTACAGGGGCCTATAAAGATAATTCTGACTGTGGCTGTGGATGGTTATAAAATGACAGTCACTGGTGTTTGACGAGACGATGATTATGGTTTGCAGACTAGTTTGATGGATTTTAAGACAGTTTTAATGAGTTTAGCTTTTTTTTTCTGATCGCAGAACTTTTGTTTTGAATCAAGCAGTCACAGTTAATAAACAGAGATGATCAGATGCTGTTTCCCTGAGTGCACTCAGGGCTCATTTATGGCAGTGCTACACTCACTGAACCCGATGATCATGTTAGGAAAATGTCAACATACAGTTATATTAGGGATGTTCCTGAGCGACTGTTGTCCCTGACATGTGAGAGCTGTAAAGTTAAATAACTCTACAGGTGTAAAAGAAAGAAAACAATCCGAAAACAGAGGAATTCAAGAACAGTTTAATCTGTTGTCCAAAATATTAAATGTTGTGTTTAAGAGCCATTTGAAACTGTATTTGTGTCTCACTTCCCACTGTGTGTTATGAACTCTGCACATTTTCATACAAACGTGACAACAACTCACAAAACTACAATTCAAAATAATATTCAAGGTAACAAAAGATTCTGTTTATTATTCTGTGAACACAGAATATCTGTTAGACGTGACAGTTAGCCAGAGTTAGCAGTGGATTCTGGTGTTTTACAAAACAACATTTGACGAGGAAGACATTTCAGTGTGTTAAGTCGACATGTAATTTAATTGTGGACATCTCTAAAGTTTAACCATCTAGTTGACTTATCATGCATTTCCTCATGCAAGTGTGTGTTTTCACACACAGCGAGTGAAAAGCTTTTGTGTCTCTTCGGTTGCGCATTAGTTGCTGCTCAGGTTGGTTTCTTAAATAATTTAAACAAACTGATGCTGTTTGTTTTGAAGTTATTTGATAAGTGACAGTTACAACATGTGTATTCTGATAACATTATTGCAAAGTAAACAGTTTCACAATTTGTCCTAAAATGGCAAACAAAACACAATATCTCATTCTGGGGAAAATAGTCAGGCTCCATCGACTTGGCTAATTCAGTCATTCATAATCCTGTGAGATGTTTTTAAAGATGTTGTTATGTGAATAGAGCAGGAAGCTGCAGGAAAACAGTTCGGTAAATGTGTCCTCCTTTCCCTGCTGGGAAGCTGTAGACTCAACAACGGTGGGAAACAGTTGTTCAGGCACCTCACTGGGGCACAGCGACTGGCTGCATACATGCTTGGATGTGGTATAAATATAAAGACTTTAGAGTTAAATCATGCTTTAATAGACATGACTGTCATTCTAGAGAAAAGGTGTCAGGACAGTTGTTTATTACAGCTCCGAAGGTTTGACTTTGACATGAAGACAACTGTGATGCAGTACATTTTTTTAAACTGATGCAGGAGTGTCCTGCATATCTCACCTGACTAAATTTAGATGACATTATTAGTTATGCATTCTGTGGGTGTCTCGTATATGTAAGTGTCAGTATTGGTTGACAGTTTTTGTGCGATCGCTTAGTGTTGTAGTCATAATACAAGTTTGGGGACGTCCCCGTCGTCGGACCTACAAGGATGCTACACCCACAGCAGCTTGCCCAACAACTTTGCGATCCCGCCATTAATCCGTCCCCAGGCGTTGTTGACCTGTTTTTCCACACACTGCCTCGGAATGATCATCGGTCCAGAAAGTGAATATGCAAATAATACTCATCTATGCAAAACACCTGTATCAGTAGATATGTGTGTGTGTGTGTGTGTGTGTGAGATGTATAACTTTCCCTCTCTGCTATTAAAGTCTTTCCATGATATGATGCATAAACTCATCTCAGTCATGCAACTGACAGTTTATAAATAATAAACAGACCTAAAAACATCAGAGGTTTCAGCCTCCCCAGTCACCCTGATACACGGTGTGACCATGTATCTGTAACTGCACTTCCACATGGTATACCTTTCAGTTTCCAGTCATATTATCTCCATTATAGATCATTCCAGGCATAGTCTTCTGTTGATGTGGTGATGTTTTAGTGGATGCAGACAACTACTGCTCATCTGTAAAAGATTCATAAATGAATAAACCGTCACTTTTCACACTTTGAGGAGCTACGTTCAAGCCACTTGGTGATGTTTCTACTATCCCTCTCTATGATTTCTGCTTGCAAGTCAAACACAGGGCAATTATTTCCCGAGACGAAGAAGAAAATCTCTCGTTAACACAAGCAACTTAGGAAATTGGAAAATCTGTAGTTGCAATTTGTCTGTATTGACCATCATTACTTCTGCTCTGTAATTAATGGTGCTTAATTAAACCCCTAATGCAGCCTATTGGCTAGATGTTCTTGTGGTGATGGATTGCAGGCCACCGTCTTTAACCGTGTTCTGTGATTAGGCGTAACGTGGTCTCATTCATTTAGGGGGGTTTGTCTCTTTTGTTTTACCTGAGGGACCGGAAGGGTACAGAAGGACGTGGCCCAACTCGTCAGGAATCCTCTTTCAACGTGCCCCCTCCTCAATACTAAAGTCAGCGGCAAAGACAGCTTGGGGGATTGTTTTGATTGCGGAGTGAGAGAGCAGAAGATTGGCTTGGATATCGTCTCTCTTTTAACCGACTTGTCTGAGCTTGAAGGTGTCATGAAGTCTTCTGCCAAATAAGGAACAAAAGGGGGAACGTGATACACCTCCTTCGTACTGTAGAATATCAAAAAGAAAAGTCAGCAAATGTGGCTGCGCTGAGCCGGGGCACTTCAGCTTTGAAACCAGACATGAAATGGGTCAAAGGGCTACATTAATAAGGACTCTGTGAAGCTCATTTAATAGAATTCATTGCTCTCAAGATGACTATTCTCAAACATTTCGCTCCACACAGGACATGCATCAGAAGAGCACCACCTTTTTCCTGCCTGTAACCCCTGTTATGACCCTCTGTCCTTTAAACAACATGGGTGCCCTGTGATTTAAAGTGAGCCGGAAGTTTAGAGACCACTGCCAGGATTTTGCGCACATGTGGAGAGCATTCGTGGAATCCAGTGTGCAGGAACAAACGTGGATGTGCTTAGTTTATTACCCTCCGCTCAAGATTAATTCAGATGACCTCCGACTCAACCGGAGGAGAATCCCAGTTATTACCCAGGAGTTAACACGTGTTCCATTTCCTGCAGCGTGTTGGCTTAATATCTTTTCCTTATTTGTCTCTCATGCTCCTTTCTCCAGGACCAGTATGACACAATTGAGAAGCATACGCAGTCTGGCCTGGAGCTGGTGGAGAAGTACGTGAAATTTGTGAAGGAGAGGACAGAGATTGAGCAAAACTATGCCAAACAACTGAGGTAGGCCTCGCTTTTTTTTTTGTTGTTGTCATTGTTCTCCTGCACTGTCCGCCTGAAATGCCCAAAGCAGCTTGTGTCAGCTTGTGTGTGTGTGTGTGTGTGTGTGTGTGTGTGTTTGCATGTTGAAAGAGTGTTTGTGGGGTCTTATGACTACTTTGGGACAGAATCTAACTTGTTTCTGAGACACTGGCCTCATTCTCCAGCCGCAGTGTGCTCGCTCGCTCCCTCTTTCTCTCTTCATCCATGTGCTCCCTCTCCCAGTTGTGTCCCACTCTGCAGGCCCCACATCTGGTGTAGTGCTGAGCTTTGCTACAGAGGAGAGGAAGTGGGAGCAGACTGGCACATGATAGACAGGATGTGGTCAGAAGGAGAGTAAAAGGAGGAAGAATGGCTATTTACATAAGTTCATAGAGGACTGATGTCTTTTTAATCAAATTGAATAAAACAGTTAGTGGTCACATAAGAATAGTTTTTGATTTAGCAAGCTTTCTCTGACTCCATTTTTTTTCTCTATTTGTCTACCCGTTTGTTTGATGCACTCTCACTCTCCACAGGAACCTTTCCAAGAAATATAACCTAAAAAGAAGCAGCAAAGATGAACCAGAGTGCAGGTGAGCTATTGTGGGCTTTGTTGCAAAGCCTTTCTTAAAAGGGGCAATATGTAAGACGTACGCAGAATCTTGTGTTATAAAACATGCAATAAATGAACTAATATCAACACATGTGGAGAAACAGTCGTGTGAAGACGTCTATGTGTTATGTTGCGTTGATGTCTACTGAAGTTAGCGTGCTAACCACGTAGCTGAACCTGCAGTAATCCCCTGATGCAGGCAGCAAGTTTGCTACTTAATCAAAACAATGTTACATCTGATTTCCTTATTAAACTTAAAACACAACCATACACCTTCTGAATTAGTAAACAATATAAAATCACAGAAAAAGTCTTGGTCTGTCTTTCACCGATTGCTTCTGGTTTGGTCAAAATAAATCCTCAGTTCACAGTAAAATGTGAAAATATTACGGCTGCCCAACTGCCTCTGGCTCCTCTCCCACTCTGTCTTCCTATGCCCAAGTTCATAGTCCTTGTCAGGGTCTCCTCTGTCTTCAAACTATCTGCTGGTCTCACATGCCATGTCTGGTCCCTGTACGGTGTCCAGCTCGTTGTGTTTACTGGGAGGCAACAGTTAAACTGAGACCCATCGGCTGTGGTGACTTACCCTCAGTGATCTGAGCTTGTGGTCTAGGCCTGTTAGTGATTGGGGCCAGTTAGCTGCACAACTAATAGAGCTCCTTGCTAATGGCAGCTCGCCACAGCAATGAGTGTAGTGGTCAGCAGTTAGAGGTTATGCAGCCCCTTAAATTTCTTTTAAATTACACCTTTTTGAAGAATGACATTTTAACTGCAATACAGCTAAAACTGTGCTTACTGGGTCACAAATAAAACTGACCTTTGGATGATATCCTGTTTCAATCTAACAGGAATTGTTCGTCATTAGTGTCAGTCGTGTTGGGGCCACAGTTGGAACAATGTAAATGCCCCAAGAAGGAAGCAGGAATAAGGAAGTCATGAGCCTCTCATTATGACTTGGCCCGCTGCTGCCTGCTCTTTGAGCCTGTGTATGTATCATCTTATCAGTGGGTCCCATCACTGTGTTCTCATCTCTCCACCCTTTCCTCTCTCCACCTCTTAAATGGTAGGTTTTCCAGCTACCAGTCTTTTTTGGACCTCCTAAATGAGATGAACGACTACGCGGGGCAGAGGGAGCTGATTGCAGAGAACATGATGATGAGCATTTGCATCGATCTCACCAAGTACCTGCAAGAACTCAAGCAGGAACGAAAGACGGTGAGCTTGACATGGAACGGATCAACAGTTCATCGTGTCATGCTGGTTATAGTCCATCTCTGGTGCAAAAATAAATTGAATTTGCTGTGACTCCCCAGGCCGTTTTGCTTTAAACACAGTGTTCAGGCTCCTTAAAAGGCAACTTGTTAAAATTTTCCCACAGCCTACTTGTCTGCCCTTTGATACACCTTCATCTGTAGCTGGTTAACTATGTCGTAATGGGGTTTCGGTTCATGTCTGCTTTAATTTGATACAGTGTAAGTAGTTAAACTGTTTAC
This sequence comes from Acanthopagrus latus, assembly GCF_904848185.1. NCBI lineage: Eukaryota > Metazoa > Chordata > Actinopteri > Spariformes > Sparidae > Acanthopagrus > Acanthopagrus latus. The sequence continues at coordinate 20,319,100 of NC_051061.1, forward strand.
TTGATCCCACTGCAAACTCCCTAAAACATAGAAAATTGGAAAACAGTGATGAATGATATCCTGTTGCCTTAAGTGACTTCGTCAAATCAGAGTAAGAATCAGCTTTAGGTCTGTGGAGACACTCAAGGAATTTGACTCTGGTTTGAACAGCTAAGAACAAGAAATAAAGGCAAAGAAAAGAGAACTTTTATGCACATAAATGTTTTGTTTTCTCCCATTAGTTGTTCAAAATCCAATAATATTCTGTGTGTTATCATGTTAGACCAAGAAAAGCTACATTCTCTCCATTTCAGAACCTGGGTCCATCTAATTTCTTGCATTTTGCTTGAAAATTGACTTAAAAGATTGGTCAGCTATCAAAGTCCAATAATCAACTTACTGTTGGAACTCTAGCGTGTACATACTCGTATTTGCCTGCAAGGTGGGAGGAGAACAGAGGGAGATTTAAAGGAGGAGTGGAGATCTCACTGTTATGGCAGGAAGGAAGCCTTACTTAGTGTCTCCAGGGGGAGGCACGGTCTGAGCGGTGGTGTGCTATTTCTCAATGAGGAATGCATTGGCTGAGTCCCACTGGATTGCAGAACACTGCAGCCGTGTACAGGCTCTCACTGCAGACGTGATGTCTCATACAAGACACACTGGGATTTGTTTTCTTGTCTGTTATGTTTTGTGGCTTTCGGAGGTCATTGTTTATTCTGCGTCTGCCCCTGCACATGGCTGTCTCTCTGTGTGTCATCTGACCCGCCTACCCTCCTCTCACTCTGTCTATTTTTATGAATGTCTGCAGTATCTGATGGAGGCCAAGAAGGCCCAGCAGAGTTTGGAGAGCACCTACAAGCAGCTCGACAGTGTAAGTCTAAAGGACGAGTCTGTCAATCTTGATGTTTGAGGATTACATTATGAATTGTTATAAGCAAAGCTGTTAGATGTGAATGAGACTGTCTTGTTACGAGAGAAGGGGGATAAATTCCCTGTAAGGAAATGGCTGCGCATTGAGTGTGGTTGGTCAGGTGTGTATATATTGTCTAAAAACAATGTTAAAAACAGTTCCCCAGTTTAGACTCCCATCATCAATCCAAGACCTTTTTACTTATGAGTGGAGATGATTTGGTCCCCGCGCCCCCAGCCTCCTGTAGCCATCTTTTTCGGAAAGACAGTGAAAAATGCTATGCTGAAAATAGGAGAACCTCCTCATATTTCATTTGGGCAATGGCCTCACTGAGCTGAGCTGAAAACAATCTTTTTCTCTTCATCTTTCTTTTTGTTTTGCACACCAGAGTAAAAAGCGCTTTGAGAGGGAATGGAGAGAAGCAGAGCGTGCAGCGCAGTATGCAGAGAAGACCGATCAAGACATCAATGCCACAAAGGCGGACGTTGAAAAAGTAACAAGGGCGGGGGAAAAAAAAAAAAAACTCAACATTTTAGGGACCATTAACCATGATTCATGATACATTATGAAAATGGGATGCACTTGCTTAACCTGTTTGCACTGTGTGTGGTTTTAGGCCAAACAGCAAGCTCATATGAGAGCACATGTAGCAGAGGAGTGTAAGAACGACTACGCTGCTCAGCTTCAGAAGTACAACAAGGAGCAGAACCAGTTCTATTTTAATGATATGCCACTCATTTTCAATGTAAGTGATGAACCTATAGCAACATGACATCAGTGTGTATTTGAGGTGTTGATATATAGTTTGGTACAGAAGTAACTGGTATTAGTTTGACAAAATATTGTAATTTTGTTAGACTTTTCAAATAATAGATGATTTTGGTGGTATATTGTAATGATAAATACAATAATAATGTTAGATAGATGTTAAACTTGTCATATGTAGCCCTTGTATCTTACATGCACCAGGGAAAATTTGCATGTAGCTAATTAACACTGACATTTTAGTTTTTGTTTTTGTTCCAGAAACAAAACCACACTCCTGTTGAGTCAAAACCAGGGGATGAACAGCATTTAAGATCCCCTTCACACACATTGAGCCGCACATAAAACTATTCTAATGCGTGACTGACATGGTTGTTATGGAAAAAAGTCCCTCTCCCTCATTCAAATTTTAAAACTATATGAATATGTGAATACTTTTCATGAAACAAGTTTGACTGCTGGACACGTCTCCTACTTCACTGTAAATTCTATTCTTAGCGTTATGTACGCTTGAGGTTTCAGGTTTCCACGTCTCACGTTCGTTTGACCAGGACCAGCTTCCAAAGCATTCGTGACAAATCATGCTCATAGGGCTGTAAAATCAGATTATCAGTGAGCACATTGAACATTTACACTTTGACCAATCAATGTGAAAACAACCTTTGAGTGTCAAACTTCTGCATGTACATCATTCTACACAGTGAAGATACAAACAATCAACTGTACGAATGAGAACATGTTTTTGACCTGAGGGGGACTTTAATAGCCTGAAGCCAATCACTAAAGGTCTTGTTTAATGCAGAGATACAAACTGTATGTTGGGCTGTGTATTATTTATTGTCTCTTAGCAGATGTATTATTGATTTTGTGTTTGAGCAACTGTTGTGTGTTCACTAGAAATTGCAGGATCTGGATGAGAGGCGAGTACGGAAGTTGGCGCAAGGATACATCTTGTTCTCAGACACGGAAAAGCATGTGATGCCTATCATTGGCAAGTGCCTGGAAGGCATTACTAAAGCCGGCACTAATGTCAATGAGAGGAATGTGAGTTGGTCGCAAAATGCTAAATGGATTCTGACACGCAGCTCACTTGATTTAACCGTACATCTGTTCGAAAACAACTATTAATTGCTTTTACCTATAATTATATCTAATGCAGGACTCCATGGTTGTAATAGAGCAGAGCAAGTCAGGCTTTGAGCGACCCGGGGATTTGGAGTTTGAGGACTACAGCCAGGGCATCAACAGAGCCTCGTCCGACAGCAGCCTGGGCACACCTAAAGGCCCCATGGACCTGCTGGGAAAGAACAGGAGCAAAAACTTTTGGCTTTTCAGCAAAAGGAGTAAGGTAGGACACAGCACACCCGCAGAGCACATTAGGCTAATTTGGCCTAATAACACGACCTCACACTGAAAAAAAATATCAATGAACACACTAACACCACCTCCATGATCATCAGCAGCAGGGAGGAAAATAAGCAGGTGGGCAGCGTTTGGTTCCTTGTGCAGAAATGTTAGTGTTTGAGCCGTAGAGCCAGCAGTCAGAGCCAGGAAATCCCCTCTGCAGAGAGCACTCATGATGGACCTGTGGTTGACGCTACATACACACACACTCACACACGTATACACACCCTTCCCATCTATGTTAGCGCATGAACCTCGTTTGTTTAATTATACATGAACTCACACACCACCCAACACTTCTAGAACAGGTCCTTTGCATGAATCTATCCCTGGCTGTGAGTGAACAAACCTTGCCGTCCCGCCTCCCCTCCCCCCATCCTCCTGCCCACACCACCTCCCTCTCTCAGCAGCGTGGTTTCCAATAGGTCAACTGGCAGTCAGCATTCTGCTGTGCTTGTGCTTTCATCAGCACGGGGCCCAAACAACATTGAATTTTCCTCTACAGGCATCCACAAACACACTGCTTCCATTATACTGGCCAGAACATAGCATTATGTCTCCCATCACAATAAAATCTTTGTACCAACAATCGGGATGACACCAGGTTTGCCAGGTCAGAAAAATTGGGTCACGTCCAACCTCATATTCATGCTTTGGTTGTTAACATCGTTGTATTTGGTCTTGAGATTCTCACAGATCTCAGAGGAACACTTTGCTCTTTGCTGAGGTCCAAAACTGAACTGGTGATATGAGTAGCTGACCACTAACCAGCTAATGGTTCCCCCCTCCTCCTGCCTCAGCACTAAATGGTCCCTTCTCTCCTCCTCGCAGTGTTTGCTTGTTCAGCGCCTCTCTTCTCTCTGCATGTCTTACTGGCTGTGCTCTGCCGTGCACTCCTCCTGCTCTGTGTATGTGTGTGGCGCACTGCTCTGTGTCATCAGTCATGCTCTCCCAATTACAACCGTAGCAGTATGAATAGCAGGCTGACTATACTGGCCTGACTGAGCTTTTGGTTTATGTCTGGCCCTGTAGCGTTCCCATTCCGAACTGCTCTCCTGTACTTAGACTCCCATAACTCTCGAGAAAAGTAGCACCTACCCAGTAGATGTTCACATAATAACAGTGCTGCGCTTCCAGCTCTCAGTATTCACACCGGGGACCTTGTTGTAGGGCTTTTTAGACCGTTGAGGACTAAAAGACATGATCCTCCTGTGTAATTTAGCTAATAGATCCCACCCCTGCCTTCCCACAGTTACTGCAGTTAACTTCAGGCATGTCGTCAAGATAACCTCTTGCAGAGAGGTCAGGCAGGGCATTCACCAAGCCTGCACACATCTAGGCTATATGCACAACTGTGGTAATGAAGCAGGCTATTTATAACAGCTGCACTGATATATGAATTGGTATTTCATCTATGTAGGTCAGACTCAGACAGCACAGGTTGAACTGTGAACATGAGTTTTCACACAGAATCCTTAACACTGGATTAGTGTTACTGTACTTTCAAAGGAAAACCACACAGTCACAGTTGTTGCTGAATGAGACAAATGTTTTTTTCAACATAGAAATCCAGATGAATTAACTCAACCATTAATTATATTGTTGAACTGTGATGTTAGCGGCTAGTCCACCAGGAGACGCTCTTCAATACTGTTAAGATTTACAGCAAACAATTTGGGTAATAAGTTCAACATGTATCTTTTCCGTTTCCAAGTAAGTAATTTAGATAAGTGGGTTGTGATGAGATTAGCTGGTTACTTGTGCATTTGCAGTGTCACGATAGCTCGACAATGAGGCTAAATGAGGTAAAATATTAGAAGGAAGGGGCGGGAAATCTGATGATTTTGGATCTAGGTCAATCTGGAAGGTGTCCATAATCTATTTTCAGGTGAATGATAGAGATTGTAGTTATTTAAACGTCCCACAACGAGTTTTTAAGGGGTTATAAAACACTGCATAAGCAAATGAGACCAACGCTGAGAAGACTGGCTATTTCAAGTGGAGTTATTCATAGTGGTTGTCACTGGGCCAGATTCTGAAAATGAAAAACTGGTTTTATGATGGAGTGCTGAGGATGAATTAATGGTACAGCGATAGATACTTCTGTAATGCCAGATGAAAGCAGAACAGCTGGCTTGTAATGTCATTATTTTATTATTTTTTATTTAATGTTGACCTTGCTCCTGACTTATATTTAGTTGTTTGTTTGTTTGTTATTGTGAAAACACACAAAATTACTATATAGAACAGCTGAATCTCTTAGTTGTAGTATTACATGTAATATATATCATAGGTGCATGAAGGGTAATGTTGCCAAAAGAAAGTTTATTTAGATTAGATCTTAGATTCTCCTGCAGCCGTTCCTTCACTTGCCTCCAAAACAATCTCTTTATGTCGGGCGGTGATGGTTATTTTGTCCACAGGTAAAGATAGCGATTAAGATTGTGATTAAATAGATAATGACATTATTTATGATTTATTTACTAGACAGCACGCCCACTTTTCATAACCTATGACGGGTGAAACTATAGAAAAAAGAAATAAGAATAATCTTGAGATTTGGTTTAGTCTCTCTGGTCTGCTCCAGTTCCACACTGAGGCTCACGCTTCCCTTCAGCCTGGCTCGAGGTTGTCAGCAGGTGTTGGGCTCATGTGGCACCGGTGTGGGAAGGAGTTTCTCGCTGTCTTATTTTTGTATCTTTATTTTTTTTTTATGTTCATGTTGATGTGAGCCGAAAGTGTGTTTGTGCTTTCATGCTGTCTGGGCTTGTGTGCTGGGTTTGCTCCAGTGTTGTCTTCCTGGCTTTGTGGTGTGCTGATGGTGTCTTTTTCTTTCCCTTTTCACCTTGTTGTTTTTGTCTTCCCTCCTCTCCCCCCATCCTGTACACCAAACTCTGCCTGCATACCTCATGCTTGGGTGCTGGTACTTTGGTCTCGCCCCACCCCAGCTCTCTCCCTCCACGCTCCCACCTTTCTCCACACCCCCTGCCCCCTCGCCCGCTAACGGACCCCCTTCCCCCAAGTTTGGCCGGGACCCTCTGTCGTACTGTTTGAAGGAGATCAATAAGACAGTCAAACCCAGAATATCTTCCTTCCGGACACTCAGGAGATCGGTGAGTCACCAGAGGAAAAGGTTTGGGTGGCAGGAGACCTCCTCTCATCAGGGCTTGCACATCATCATGTCCCTGCTTCAAGAAAGACGTTCTGGATTCCTCAGATAAATAACATTTTCAGTACTTAAACACATAGCACATAGATCTTACAGCTCACAGTGACTTTCTCGCTATTTTTGATATTTATACTTGTAAGAGCATCTTTGAAGTGTAAAAAGCAAGAAGCACTTTTAAGGATATGATGAGATGTGTCTACAAACACGCTGTTTCTTCTTCCCTCAGAAGTTTACTCCAGAGAGGATCACGGTAATATGGACAACGAAGCTGGTGTGGGGTCTCAGCTGTGTGACACAAAGAAAGTGGCCACCTCTCCATTACAAAAATCTCATTATAATAATAATTTTCCCTTCACATAACTCTGCTGGAGTGTCTGTGCTCAGCCAACTGAACACAGATCCTATTATGTGGCAAAAGCTTTGTCCTCTTGAGTTTGTGTTGGCGAGGTGGCCACCTGGTGGCGGAACCGGGGAGAAACGCTTGGCAGCACAAGAGCAATCTGAGCGAGTCCCAACCCAATTTTGAAATGGCTTTAATTGTCTCGGCACTTTCCTGGGTCACCTTTTCCATCCAAGATTTTATTTATTGAACTTGTTGTTCAAGAAAACTGTATTCAAGACAAAGTGATTAGTGTTTGCTTCATTTTATTTGTTGGTCGGTGGGTGGTGGCTTTGGGTTCAGCTCACTGTTGTACATTATCTGGCATCACATTACTTTCAAGTCCAATAAATGTCTATTTACAACGTTTAGCCTTCATTACAAACACATAGGAGCCATCAACATACTCTCATCTAATTAGATGACTGCAGAGTTTAATTTCACTAATGATTTCAGTAAATGTATATCTGTCAAAAAAGAGTTTTAACGTGTGTGACACATCAATGTCGTCAAACAGTAGAAACAAGTAGAAGAAATATGTTTGTCAGTGAGAAAATAACTTGGTACTTGCTTGAGACTTGGACCAAATGACTTGAATCACATGTCTGTCTCACCGTATTTTCATCCATTCAGTGGAAAATTCAACACGGATGCTTAATTAAGTGGGACCAATTTGTCAAAGAGCAAAGATTAAATCAATCTCCCCCAGATGGCACCGAATAGTCACAAGGAGTGTATCGCATAAATAAACAGGATAATTATAATCCTTCGGTTGATTTCTTCATTAAAGAAGTCCAGAAAAATTCTATAGGCTAGAAATGAAATGTTGTATAAGGCCAATAGACTTAATCAATGCGTACGTTCTACTCAAACCAGTACTGTAAGGGATATAAGAAGAAGTCAATCTATGAACATGTTAATACAGAGAAGATTCTAAAGTAATGTTTTGTCAGTTAAAATTTTATCACTTAAGCTGAACTCAACCACAGGTTTGGTGGTCCTGCTGAGGCGTTTCTCTCACAGAGGTTGCTGTGGTTGTCCAACTGTTGAGTGTGAGACAGAGTTCAGTGTTAACCCGCCCTTCCTCTGAACTCCTGCAGCCCGCAGTGACGGAGGACTTCGCTCATCTTCCACCAGAGCAGCGCAGGAAGAGGTTACAACAGAAACTAGAGGAAATTTGCAAAGAATTGCAGAAAGAAGTGGATCAGAGGTGTGTGTGTGTGTTTGTGTGTCTATGTGGTTATCGTTCTGCTTATTAATAACTAACCCTGTCAGAAGTGGGTGTGCTGATATGATATTCATGCAGTGCACATGAGTGTGTAGAACTCTGTGGTGTCTGTGTAAGTGTTTGTATTGTTTGTTCAGCCCTGAGCTCTGCAGGGAACCAATTTCTACTGAAAGTCACTTTCCCCTTTCCTCCCTTGTTCCTCTCCTGCTCTCTCTTCTCTCCTCAGCGAGGCCCTGGGGAAGATGAAAGATGTTTATGAGAAAAATCCTCAAATGGGAGACCCTGCTAGTCTGGCATCCCAAATCAGCCAGACAACCCAGAATATAGAGCGGCTCAGAGGGGAGCTCAACAAGTACGAGGTAATCCCGACCGCCTGTTGTTGATAGTATGAGGTTATCATTGAACATTATAAGGTGATCCAGGCCCTTAGAAGTTAACTCAAACATACGATGAAGTCGGGGGGTGGGAATCACAGAGTAACTCATCATGAACTCCAACCTGTTTTCTCTCCTTTTCGTTTTAACTCTCTCATGTAGACTTGGCTGGCAGAGGCGGGAGGTCGAGGGGACACAATACGCTACAAAACTCACACATTTAACAACAACGGAGCTCATGATGTACACAGGTAAATCCGAGCAACAGGCGGCGTGTTTTTGTGCGCAGTGATGTGTCGTTTGCTCTGCTCAGGAAACCTTTTGTTTTTCTCCCTCGCAGCCCCGACGGAGCTCACTCCGATGAAAGCACGCCCGATCCCTCCCAGGCCATCTACGCCGAGTTTGACGATGACTTTGAGGACGAGGAACTAACTGCTCCTATTGGGAAATGCACAGCCATGTACAACTTCCCTGGTATGTCACAGGCTGTTTCAGCTGACTGCATTACTCCCTGTTCCTGATGAGCACAGTGTGCATAATGAGGCATGTAGCGAGTCAATCTGTCGGCTGGGACGTGTGAGGAATTGTCCTTGATCAAATGTCAGTTTTCTCTCAGCTTCAGCGATCCCCCCTGGAAATCAGTGGCCTTCCTATAATGTAAATTTGAAGTTTCTTTACTATGATGTTATCGAGGCCAAGAATCTTTGGGCTCCTATAGCTGGAGGAGTGTTTTTTTCACAATTTCTGTGAATATTTGTACAAGAAATACTAGACATTATCGGGAGCCATTTGGCAGTAACAGATGCAGGGAATGTATTTTTAAGTCTCTGTCAGTTTGTAGGTGAATTTTTTTGTTTCAGAATTCAAGTAGCTTGCCTTTTAATCAGCAATTCCTACATGTAGCATCTGCCAGTATCACTTTGTAGAAACTATTCAGCAGTGTCTGAGTGATGCTTCAGGAGGAAAACGTTTGTCGGACATGTATAAAAGGGCTGGACACGGATGCTTTGTGGCTTGACTTGAATTTGACAACCTTTTTTTGCTCCGCACTTTATTCGTCATCACTCATTTTAAACATCACTACAGCTGTTAAGCTTAATATGAGCCATCATCAAATGTCATGCTTGTCCAGTCGTCTGACAACACACAATGGATGTTCAAACGACCCCAAATCTCAGAGATTCCAGTTCGCACTGGCCTCATGCTGTCAAACGACCCTGTGTCCGGTGAAATATTGTGATGGAATTTACCTTTTACAAACTATTGTGACACTCAGTGGAGTCTATACTTCCACCAAAGCCCAGCAGTTTGCTTTGTACTCGCTCATAGATACCAGCCACCTAATCACGCTTATTTTTTTCATCGATGTTCATGCATTAATCCCTGAGAAATTACCAAAAAATGTGAAAAATGCCCTATTTTGCAATGTCAAAGAAAGTGATAGAACTTTTCAGATCCTCGCTGAAAGTATTTTGGGTCGTGACCACCCTTCATCCAGGTTTCATGGAAATCCATTCAGTGGTTTTTGTGTAATCCTGCTGACAGCAGTCAAACAGACACAGGTAAACACAACCTCCTTGGCAGAGGTAATTATGGACAAGGCAGATTTGCATGGGATTAAGATCACAGACAAGCTCTGTAATTATTCCAAATTAATAGAGGTCCCCAGGTAACACTAGTCCAGTGCAAATATATGGCTGGATATGAGTAAAGAAACCAGAAAGTATTCACATTTAAGAAGCTGGAATCAGTTCTTTCTTCTTTCTTCCCCTCAAAACAAGTAATTGTTGGAGCTTTGTGTTCTGACTCAATGTCAAAGTCGTCTTGCATGCAGCTACCGCAGTGACGTTCTCTGCATTGTGTCTCTTCCAGGTGCTAGTGAAGGCACCATCGCTATGCAGGAGGGGGAGGTGCTGGCCGTGGTGGAGGAGGACAAAGGTGACGGCTGGACCCGCGTCCGTAGGAACAACGGGGATGAAGGATACATACCAACATCTTATGTTACCATCTCCTTAAACGAATGACGGATGAGAGGAAAAAGAGGAGAAGAAATGATCACTTCACCAAACTGTATACAGTTCTTCCAATGGGACCAATCAAAAAGGAGCCACAGCACTATCGGCAGGACAGACTGGTGTATCCAGAAGGGGATCCAAATAAGTTGCTTTGATTTCTTGAGAGAGGTGCCTGAAATGGGCAGAGGAATGGTGCTAACAGTATGTCCCATGCGGTTAACATTACATTATTGTAATCCCAGTAACCCACGCCGCCTGAACCACAAGATTATTTTACCTTTTGATATCATGTTACGATGATTTTTTTGGTTTCGGTTAAAAAGTGTTGCATGGGTCATCATGGTACGAGTGTTTGCCTTGTTCCACTGCCTAATAAGGAATTACCTTCTGAATGTGAGAGGAAGAAGAAGAAGAAGAAGAGACGGACGTGGAAGATGAGTGCTGCTGCCATCTTTACACCGAGTGTTCATACCAGTAATTCTTGTTTACCTTTTTGAAAACTGACCCACGGCAGTCAAACTCCACTGCTCAACCTACAACACGTGACCTGTTGCAGTTCCTCATTTACTAGCACTTGTGAAGTTGAATGGCACCGTCACTTTGCTCATGGTTGGACTTGATGTCTTGAATGTCCCCAGGGAGGTGAGTGAGGTTTGGGGGGAGGTTGCTTCACTTTCAGCTCTCTCATCAGGCACACAGCCATACAAACACTTCAATGTTCAGACAATCACATCCATATCACCATTTCTTTCACACTATAGCAATAACAAGGATATAGCTGTTGTTTTCTAATAGTTACAACCTGAGAATTGTACTAAAAATAATTTATTACAAATGTGTATGTTCTATAAATAAACTTTTCAAGTTTGACAAGTCGTACGTCGTATTCAGGATGTTCTCACGTTGCTCTTTTCCCCTTGCACACTAGTGGACAGTCTGTAGCCACAAAAGGGAGTAAATAATGCACACAGAGCGTGCTACATTAAGACTATTGTATTTATGTAATAAATAATATATATTTTAGCTATCACAACACCACTATTGTCTTATTGGCTTTTTAACCATTCAAATAAAGATTGTAAGAGAGAACTAAAGTCTCTAATTATGTTGCTAATAATGTTTGGATTTACTTCACATTTTCTCAAGTTGATCCACATTGTGTGATTTTTTTTTTTTTCTTTTTAAGTTGTCATGGAGCCAGCAGGAAGCAGTAACTGCTCACGTGTCTTTGGTGCCTTTCTGGTTAAAAGCATTGTGTATATACCATTTTTATTTGCATGTAAGACATTTGTTTTTTTTCAAGACTTAATAAATGTAAAACACATTTCAAAGTTAGGAGTGTTTTTTTTGTCTTTTCTGGACAAATAAATATTTGAAACAAAAATGGTGTCTGTTGGTTCAGTGAAACTCCTCCATGTATTTTGTGGATTTGAGGTCTTTTAAGGTCGTTCAAGTTAGATGTTAGAGAGCTTTGACAGCCATCAAGAGTTTTGTCCCAGTAACGACCCAAGAAATGTTCTGCTCCCAATGAAAGATTTACTCGACACTTGACAGTCTCTCAGCTGGAAACTGGAATCTGGGGAACTTTAATCTTTGGTTTCACTGGGATAAGAATGTTATTGAATATACCAAAAAAATAAATAAATAAAATGGGACCATGTGTAGATGGAAGATTATATGTTTTGCAGATAGACAGTTTGTCCTCTGTCTGTGACTTCACATATTAAGGATAATAAGGATTTCTAGTTTCACAAATGCTGACTGAGCTGGTGTGTGCGCACAAGTAACACAGAGTCTGAAGAGCATTTCTGACCTTCAGCAGTTAAAATGGTCGTTAACACATTCTGTTCAGTGTCACCATATACACATACACATCAGTTTGTAATAGCTCAACACATTCAACAGCTGATTTTAAAATAAAAACAATGAGCTGGGTCCTATTCGACAAAATCAGCTCTTGCATCTTAAAAACATCCTCCTGATTTAGAATCCATAAGAAGACTTTGCAAACATAAAACTCTTGTTGTTCCATTAATCAGTGTGCTGCATTGTTTCAGGGGAGATCGTTGTATTGATTTTGCGTCTAACGACAAAATTCCAGTAAACATTTCTTTAATAAAAAGAGGAACAGAGCACAAATCTTTCAGGGGGCCCAGGATTCATCGGGCACATGCAGCTCCCTGTCAGTAGGTGGCACTGTTGCATCATTCCTGCGATCTACTCTCTCTGTATAATTATGTTTTCAATATAGGCCAGGCATTTGCATGCGTGATTAAATTGCACTGGCTTCAAAACCATACTGTTTATAATGACTAATTAAATAACCCCAAATTAGCATCCGCCCCACTTTCATAGTCACCTTCTTCACAGCAGCAGACAAGTGAAGAGGGAGACAATGAAAGAGAACTTGGTCAAACACAAGGTTGAAACTGAATTATTCCGTCACATTTCTCATGAAAATTAAAAACCACAAGAGAGAAATGGCGGAGCTCTGCGCAGCGGAGGGAGCATCCGACAGGGGCGTGCTGTGGCACTGACTGACTGTTCAGATGACTGAGGAAATAGATCATCATTTGTATGCAAAGCCTTTAGTCTCAAGATGCGTTAAAGGTCAGCTTTTCAATAAGGCTGCTGGACCCGGCCAATCCTGCGCCTGGGAGACAAGACTGCATCCTGGCACCTCAGCTCAGCCATTTAAAGGGAAATCCACACAGAATATCATACAACAGAGGCTACTGGCCACACTCCAATCAGCTGCGACAGCACCTGTTGTAACATCATCACCAGGATGTAGACAGAAAAGCAACATGTTTGATGGGTTAAACCCAAACAGAGCGGTACCAAAGCTATTTGTCAATCAGGGAAGACTGGAAGATTGGAATAGATGTGGAAATTTCACTTTGGCTGTCACAGTTATCAACATGTTTTTCTCTCCTCTAATGGCAGGGATTAGACCGGAGATGCAGTGGTTTGGAAAATACATCCAGCAGAAACGTCAGGGAAGAAGTTAAACAGGGAACAGCTGTACAAGATTTAATCTACAAGATCACATCTCGATCTTTTCTCTGGGATTGAGATGTTTCGTGTGGTCCGAGTGTCACTCTAAATTACCTTTGCTCCACTAAACTATTTAAGTAGCCCATCAAGCTAAAATGAAATAATACTGAGTTTCTTCTCCTGTGTGAGAAAAAGATAAAGAACACACATTAACTTAGGCACTTATGGCTTTTTGTGAATTAGCATGAATACTCATTATGAGAACAGTGGGATGAAATAAGCCACTTTTCCTTTTAGTCAAAGAGCCCGAATGAAAGCACATTTCAAACAGTAATTGATATGATTCGTTTTTTTCTGTGCAAATAAAAACATTTTCTGTAACTCTGAAGGGGAAAGTTACATCACGTTCCACTGCAGGATCAGAGGTTCAGCGCCGTTTAACTGTAGAAATGTGAGGCTGGAATTACTTGACCATGAACGCATGTGATGATGGTCTGACTGTGACTGACATGTCTCCAACAACAGATATAAACCTGGATGTTGGACCTCAGGGGGTGCTGATGTCGAAGAGAGTAAAACTTTAATGTCTCAGAGGGGCAATTTCCTTACAGACTGTCCAACACAAATACAATACATCATACACAAACACAACAGAGGAGCCATCGATCATAGAAGTTTATAGTTAGTTTAAAAGCCAATAGCAAATAGAACAATGGGCCATTTATTTCTATTAGTGCTGCCTTTGGGGAGACTAAACCTCAGCCCTGATGAAGCATCTTAAACTCTGTTGTTGTGTTGTTAAAGGTCCAGACCTGAAGTCTCACTTCATGCTGCAGGTCATTAAAGGGTACTTTTACGGCACATCTTTATGATTTTTACCCTCTATTTTCCAGACTAAGACTGCCAACCAAATAATTATAGAATAGAAAAGGACAGACTCAATAATAGCAGATGAAACATTTCCATCAGATACATTGGCACTGAGGCTTTTAAATGCACCGCTGTGGAGGAGGTGACATTGAACTGTTTCTGGATCTATTCACAGGGTACTCTTGCACCAGGAGGTCTGAATGAGGACTTTTAATATCAGACCATTCTTATAATGTTAATTCTTAGACAACAAAATGACTTTGTACAGGGTATGTGATCACTATGATAGAATCTGTGGACAATACTAGATCATTATGGTGCTGTTGGTGGGTTTTGACGGCATCCATAATGTTTTGGGCTGCTCTTTGTGATTTATATTGACCTTTGCAAATTCCTTATAGAAGACAACTGTGGGTTTGCCTTTTTGCATATTGCATCTGTATTTGCTCCCTTAATTAGACACATGCAGGGGCAGAGGGAAGGGTCCTCCTCTGAAAATCAATAAACACTTCTTTGGTCTTAGCCATGTTTATTTGGAGTAAACACTCAAGGACTGGGCCATGATCTTGCTTTCCAACTCAAGACTCGCACTTACCCAAGAACAACTCATGATCCATGATTGCACTCACTTGTATATAAAATCACTTAAAGAGGCGAAAACACATGAGCGCAAGTGTGCATCGTGCCAACAGTTTCAGGAAATCGTCACTAATGGCGCTCACCTTCTCTGACCTAATTTTAAAGCTCTTCAAATTGTCACTGTGGCTGATCTGCTAATGAGCAACAACCAGATGATCATTAGCAATCCCTCTCGGTCAGCTGAATATTATGGTAATCCTGAAATAAAAACTGTTCTGTACACAACCATCCTCTGGCAAAGATTCTGTGTCTTTATCTGTAAGTGATGTATCATGCCCGTTTTACCATGGCGGCTGCTGCTATTACAAAATAAGCAATTATTTCTCTGCCGACTGCACCACAGGTGATTAAAGATTTAAGAACTTGATCTTTCAGCAGTTGCTGCGGGAAAAAGACAGAGATGGAGGGAAACCTTTAAGCTTTTCATCAGCTCTGTGTGGTCTAACAGCATACAAGATCACTTTGCCATTAAACCGCATGAAAAGACAATTCACAAGATTATTAGGACAATCACTGAATAATTAATAATTCAGGTGCAGAGCTTGCGTAACACAAAGGCTGTGTGAACTCATGAATAAACAACTAACTTTTGCAACTGCTTTGGAAAGTCTTTTCATGCAACTTTATTGTAGATTTATAAATAAAAGTCCCCCAGATTAATCACTGCCTCGTGTTCATTCCTGCAGCACAGCTTGAGGCCAATTGTATGTCTGTTAGTACTTCTGTCTTCTCCCTGCCATTCCGCTGCAGCCTGGTCCCGCCACACTGGTGGCATTCTGCAAATGTGAATCAAAAGATCCCGTCATCAGCTTCACCAATCAAAAGTCATTTATCAGCACCAATAAACCTGCGTGCTGCAACAGAAATGCAACGCTGCCGCAGGCTGGAACATCGTCGCTCAGACATGAATGATTTAAATGAGATATAATCCCTTAAATAATGATCAGTGGAATATTGAGTCATCTAATTATCTGACTGAGAGTACACAAAATCCCAAATTGATTTAAATGTTCATATTATAGTCGAATCCAACAAATCCCAACAGAGGCGATTAGCTCGCTCTTTTTAAGCATTAAATTAGCATAAGTGTGCCGTGGCCCCTCACAGAAACAATCCTCAGTCTCTCGGTTGATATTTGGCCTCACATGTAAGACAGGCAGAAGTAAACTTGAAAAATGCCTCATTCATTTCCAACCCAACTGCCAGAATAATTGTTGGCATTGTATTGTTTGTGCAAACCATGGAAACTTGCTTTGGAGATCATTTTCTCCTGGGTACCAGCAAGACTATTGCAGCCCTGCTTACCATCATCCCTCCTACTTGTAAGTGTAAAACAGACATTCAAAGTGTCCACAGCTTACAGAAACGTACGTGCCAACATTTTATCCGGCCGACTGGGCTGTAATTTCACCTTTCTCCTCTGTGAAACAGAAGATGGCAACAACACAGAGGGAAAGGCATCTGTTTTTTGTTTTCAAATCAGTGTTTTTGATAACAACTGAACACAGGAAGGTTGGACTCCAGCGCGCAACACAGGCACCAGCCAGCAAATACAAAAAAATCAGGTGGGCACACAGAGAGGCAGGCGGCCAGGCAAACAATTCAAAAGGGCTGGGCAAAGGCAGGCTGAAAAACACATGTGCAAGGACTTAAAAACCAGGAACACTAACACCAGGAAAAAGCTGGAATGCTTGACAGAAGGAACAAAAACAACTGAAACAGAGGACTGGGAGCGCACGGACTAAATACACAAGGGAGGCGGGGATAAGTGGACACAGGTGAAACACATCAGGACGGGGCAGATAATCACAAAGGTGGGAAACTCATGAGGGCAGGAAGTGTGTATCTGACAAGAGAGGAGAGTTACACACAATACAACGGGAAGTAAAGCAATAACAAGAGATGAAACAACGAACACATGACCCAAGATGAGACATGACAGTTTTCAGAATTTCTTTGGAAACTAGATGTGTGAATCTAATGTGAATTTCTTATTCTGGTTAAATCGACCTCTTCATGTAAATGAAATAAATCCCCTAAAATATGCAGCCATCTCAAGATCACGCGTTAATCGTTGTGTTATCTCGAGGTAACACAGCGTGGTTTCTTGTGAAGTTCATTTATCTCATTATCTCAGTGAAACAGGTTTTGTAATCTTGAGATTAACTTGTGATCTCCAGATAACAGCATTAAAAAAAAAACCAAAACAACAACAATGGCACCTGCAGCCATTCTTGGCCTCCCTAATTAAAGCAACATTATGTAACTTTTTTTAAAACCTCAAAATAACCTCCTCAAAGTCGTTTTGGTAGTACAGTGTTTTGTGATAGGGTGAACAGTGGCTCAGTCACTCCGCCCCCATCACTTGTTTCTGCACTATGTCACTACAGTGAGAGGGCGGGATAACAGCGATACATACATGTTTACAGCACATGATGTTGTTATGAATTAATGAGTTTTTGTATGTCTGACAAACAGTTACAGACCTGGGATTACTGTGCACCGCAGCGGTGTTGCATTCAGTATTCCAAAGCACATCTTTTCCCACTTTCTCCTTTTAAAATCACCAGTGAGATGATAAATGTAAAAGTCAGATGATCATTTCTCAGATCAGAAGGCACCAACATACCAGTTTTTAAATTCAGCTATTTGCTATTCACTGAA
Source organism: Acanthopagrus latus (assembly GCF_904848185.1). Taxonomy (NCBI): domain Eukaryota; kingdom Metazoa; phylum Chordata; class Actinopteri; order Spariformes; family Sparidae; genus Acanthopagrus; species Acanthopagrus latus. The sequence continues at coordinate 20,336,493 of NC_051061.1, forward strand.
TAATAATTAACATCTTTGTTAAAATCAGATCTAGTAACTGTGCCAACAGATCACAGCTTGTTTTAAAAACTGGTTCATCTCGTGTGTAGATTTCTGAATAAATAGATTTGAACAAATGTTATTCAAAAATGAAAGCTTTTGAAAATGCGTTGAGGTTGTGGCCTTTTCATTTGAACTTAAACAGAAAACCTGAATTCCTAACAAGTAAATAAAGTTTAGCTTTTCAAAATCCATATTTGCATACCCAACAGTAATTTACATGTTTCACCACATTACAAATTCAAATCATAATTTAAATTCAGCTGTTTGGAGGAAAAACAAGACCTTGCTCATTTCAGAGCACGAATGAACTGAAAGAATGAAAATGCCTGTCCCTCTCAGAAAAACATCCACATGGGTGGAAAAAAATAAAAGCAGCATATTACAACTCACATTAACAGGCAATCACTTTCAGCATGAGTACTACTATGGCTCCAAACGAGTGAGGAGAAGTAGAAAAGTGTATATAGGGAGGAGGCAAGCATAACAGCTTTAGACAGGATACCACTGTTGGTGTCCAATGTGAAACCAGATTATTTGGCAATGGTAGAATCCAACGGGACTCAAACTGAAGGAAAAACCTGAATTAATGAATGGAGAAACATAATTAATGCAGATGCCTCCACACAGGTGCACTGCTGTAGCACAATTAAGCAATTAAAATCCAATCATGCTCTGTGGTCCAAAAATGCTGCAGGCCCAAGTTGCTTCTGACTTTGTGTCACAGTGTCAAGAAGAAAAGATGTAAGTGACTTTGAAAGAGTGCTCATCGTATACGGCTGCTCAGCTGGCTTGTTTGAATAGAATCAGCGACTGAAGTGACACCTGTATGAGCTGCGAGAAAGATGTCATTTAATGGGGTTGGAAATTGATGAGTGTGAAGCGCTCGCATTAATGCGATTTGTAGCCTAAGGAAAAACAGAGGCGCAGCGCTTCCTCAGGTGACTGAGAATGTCAACGCAGGACATGAACACACTGTGTCAGCAAGAACGGTCCGTCGACAATTACACAGAGAGGGATATTATAATAGGGCCGCAGTGCATAAACCCCTCATTACAAAGATGAACGCACATTTAGAGTTCAGCGGTGCAAAAAAACCACAGGGATCCACAGAGATGTGGAAAAAGGTGATGCAGTCAAATGAGTCATCCTTCGCCTTATTCTCCAGCAGTGGGCGAGAGTGGCGAGAGTGGTGCACAGTGAGAGAATGGTACAAGCCTGACTGCTCGACCCGCACAGTGAGGGGATCCGCTGGCTCTGTTGTGCTGTCGGGGACATGCTACTGGCACGGTTTGGGTACACTTTCCCACTTACAGGGTCGGGTCAGTACCAAGATGTTCTGAACTATCACCTTTCTGCTGTTAAGAAACATTTCTGTTTTGATGGAAGTGCTCTCCATCCATGGAGCACAAGGGGCCAGTGGATGGTTTGATGAGGATGAGAACGATGTGAATCATATGTCATGGCCTTCACAGCCACACAGGGCATCCAGTTTAAGATGACATTCAGGATTTCTGGTATTACTGGTATTATTCTCCCCCAAGAAACAAATGTCATCAATGTCTGAAGAATTCTAAGAAAGTTAGGATAGCAGACGCATGATCTGATATCGCTGTGCTGTTCCTGAACATCATAATTAATGCTGCTCCAGGACCATCATCACCAAGTGTGTTTGTAAAGATATATAAATCAACCCAAACTGTGTTTAAAGCTAACCAAATATTTTGGTGCCTCATGCTAAGTCAACAAAACACACCCAACACTAATGTTAGCCTGCTGAGAAGGTAACGCTGATGTCAGCACTGCACTTTAGTCAGTTACAGTTACTCAAAATTAAGACTAGCCGAAGATACGAGGCCTGAGATCAGATGGGACACAACCAAGATTCTAGGAAATGATTCTGTATAGAAGGACAGTTTTGTTTATTGCCTTCTGTAATGTGTAATGGCCCCAAATCTTCAGCCTGTTGAACACATATGTCAGATTTTGGACCGATGAGCACAACACCAAATGTCTTTCGGAGGAATGCTGTATCAGCGCACCAGTAGACTTCAGACACATGTAGAGTTGGAGCTAAAACTGCACTGCAAATGTTCTCACACCTCACACCTTACTGACATACAGTACTTTAATTTTGATATGCCTCTTGAAAGAATAAAGACAAGAGGCAAAGCAAGACTCCACGGTCTTCAATCTGCATGAAAGTATATTCCAAAGTGTGTGTGGGGTTGATATGAGGTTTCAGCAGCCAGCATAGCCAAATCAAGTGGAGATTTAACAATGCTCTGTATCTGTATTTTTAGAAAAAAAAAAAAAGGTCTGTCTCTCCACAGCAGCTGAGCAAGGAAACCCACAGTGATCCCACAAAGACGGAATTTTACACTAAAAAGAACACAACCCTGGAATATATCCACTTGATTTCACTGAGACAGCTGCAGCCTTATATAAGATTCAGATAAACTTTTAAATGGATTTTTGCACAGAAAGAGGACTGTGGATTTTGTCTCCCATCACTTACATTGGAGGCGCACTGGGAAAGGCTCTCTTAATGCAGTTTGAAGAGCAAGCAAGCAAAATCTGTTCCAGTGTACATCTGGACATTGTGGACTATAGTTTTAGGAGACACTTGAAAAATGGTGAACTTATCCTATAAACTGGGTCTTGTGATGACAGCACGGGTCACAGTCGCCTGTTTAAAGATATAACATGCAACAATGTAAATCCAGAAATCCTAAAAGAACTCATTTTATTCAAAGTAGTTTCATTGGTCACCTCTTGCTTTAACTTCACAGAGAAATTCAGAGAGCGTAGACAGAATTACTCAAGGAGACTAAAGGTAACATGATTAAAACTTTAAGACTCTACCTCGTCTGTGAACATTTCTGCCTTTGTCGCAAAGCTAAAGCAGATTTCTGCAGGGGTGTTTATTTAATGATGAAGACAACATCGCCCATGATCCCACATTAATTACATCTCTTGTTTCGTTTTGATTGAGAGACGCTTCGTTAAGGTTTTGCAAAATGGTGAGGACCCAAATGCAGACACGGAGGCAGACTGAGAGATGGAACATAAAAGCAAGTTTTAATGAACTAAAGCTGAATTTAAAATAGTGAAACTAGAAAGAGCTGTGAGCAATCAGTGAAAACAAAGCTAAACAAAGTACACATGCAAAAAGCAGGTAAAATGTGAGGATGGAGGACCAAAAACAGACAAAGGAAAAAGGAAAAACAGCTTAAATACATGAGGGCTAATGAACACACAGGTGTATGAAAAAAAAGATGTGGGAAAAGACAAAGACAGGAAGAAGACGGCCACAACGAACCACGTATGGATATAATCTACAAAATAAAAAAAGAAAAAGATGAACTAAAAACCTAAACCATGACACCCTTAGAGCAGAAATTACATATGCATTTAAAAAAGGAATATAAATGTGCTTCAACATGATTTGTTGGGAATGATTTGCTCTTGTGGTAACCACCCATGGTAAAAAGATGCTCTCTTGTTGACTTTATACAAAGGAACTGAACAATGATTAAACGTAATTATTTGCTGATAAGCACTACTTGCTACCTGCTCACCACGGTACTCGACATCAGAAAACGACGGCCCTTTAGTTCTTGCTGCTACAATTTCTTAAAAATGGAGTTGAGCATCTCTTCAGAGTCAAGTTGCTCTCGAGTCGTACGCGTTGCCAAGTCGTGTCGCTTGCTGTTGTTGCATAATTGAGTTACAGGACACACAAAAGCGGTCATCCCAACTCACATATTTGTGTAATGGAGGAGATTCAGTTTAATAGCTCCTCAGTCAAATTGCCAGGTACTTAATGGATGAGAGTGTACAGAGTTCAGATTTTACATGCAAATAGGAGCGATTAACTGAGAGAGGCACTTTGGCTGCCAAGACATTCGTATAAAGACGGGAAGATTTGTACTTCCTTCAGATCTGAATGGACCAACTTTAGAGAAGCAAAGGGCCAGATGGGTTTAAAAGCATAATTTTGGTCACTTTCAATTCAGTCTTGTTTACCTACGTTTTTTTTAAATTATAAAAACAGGCCGTTCTCGGAGTGGTCTGTAAAATGTCAGACCAATTTTAAATTTAATACACCAAAATTCAGTGTAAGTAATAACACTACAGCGGGTCACGTCTAAAACCTTTATCTGTCTGAGCTTTCCTCTTGTTTTTTGGCAAGCAGACTAGATCGAAGTCTGGAGCGGCAGGACCTTTGGGACAATGTACCAGAATATGTTTGGATGATATCAAGCTTTGCTCTCCAAGATAGAGAAGAGAACATTTTCATTTAAAGACAATGTTTCCGTCCTCAATTGATCTGCTCAGGCAGCACCCCTCCCGACCGTGCAGGGCCCCCCGAAAGTTCAACTAATTAAGGGGTTTTATCTGATTCAGGTTTGAGATGGTCAGGGTTGTGGCCATGCGTAGGGTTTAGGTGTCCCAATCCTGGTGAAGGAGATGGGATTTGCATTCGGCACCGGAGGAAGCTCTGACTAGGAAACTCAACTGAGGGCAAGAGAAGCTAATGAGCTCTTTTCACAGAGAGAAAACACACGCTGCCAAAATGTTTTCCCTCCCTCGTTATTCCAGAAGGCCTAGAATGCCATGAAATGCTTTTATGGGCTCAGTTAAATTATATATAAAGCTACAATATTTTGCATGACACCAACTAGTTCTGTATTTGTCGGGGTCATCACATCTTGGGATCTCTTCCCTCTTGTTGCTTTACTTTAGTGCTGGTTATTTCACCTTCTTCCTTCCGTTCCTTCACCACTTCATAAGCATATCTTGATCTGGGGCAGTTGCTGAAACGACTTCTTCTTGTCAGGAGAATCTTGAAAGTTATGCAAAACCACATGAGAGTAAGCAATATGGAAGTACAGGAATTTTGAGCTGAGAATTCATTAAGAGTATCAACAAATGAATAAGTGTGAATTTGCACAAGCTGTGACCAGGTACACACAGGCATCCAACTCTTGACCTCCAAGGAATATTTCAGCCTCTTAGATAGAAAGTTGCAGTTGTGGTAGGATAGACGCAGATTTGTGGACCAATGGGACAGATGGATCAGCTCTCAATGAGACAGAGCAACGAAAAAAGGATCTCTGCTGAGTCCAATTATGCCTCCTACAAGAGTGTACAACAAATGGAATTATGAAAGGAGACGTGAGAAAATGGTGTGTGTGTGTGTGTGTGTGTCTTCCCACAAAGTTTGATCATGCTGCGTGAAATCTGTTTTGAAGTTATGTTCCTCTCTGTCATAGCCCACTCCCACTTCCTACTCTATGCCAAATTTCAGTCTCCTGGATTAGAAACTGCTGCACCCTAAAGGTGGCAAGTTTTTTGTGGACCGATTAAAGTCGCTTAATTGTTGAGTCAAGTCAATTTTATTCATACAGCACAAAATCCCATCAGATGTCATATAGAGCATTCTGGACCTTACTCTTTGTAATGTGACGTTTGTGGGCAGCGTGGAATCTTTTCCGCAGACTGATAACAACGATCATTCATTGTACTTTGAATACAAATGTGGAAGCATGTAGAAGAATCTCTTTGTGAACACCTAAAATATACTCCATATTTTAGATATACGAATCAAAACACATACAGAGTATATTGTCTGACCAGCGTTTTCATCTTGAATAGGCTGCAAGGAGCTTTCATTAGTGTTGATTTTTTTGCCCACTATGGACAAACGCATTATGTGCACCAAAACCAACCAAAGATCTTAATCTACATTTGTTTTGGTCACGAGTGAAACAAGTATTCTTCACAAACGCAGCTGTCAGCAGGATGCATAGCAACAGTGTTAAGGTAAGTTTAATGAATATATCAAGGCGATGGTGACACAGAGAAAACACATTCAGTTACTTGGTAGTTGGCGATTTTGTTGAGCTAAAGTTATCAACATTCCCCAGTAAAGTTATGCCTTCATAATGAGCCAACAGCAAGTTAGAGCTTGGTAGCAAGTTCAGCATAAAATGTTATGTTATAAGCCAGTTGTTCTGCTGCCATCTGGCAAATACAGAAGTATCCCCTGCCTACAGACCGAAGAGCAGCTTCTGTCCTCAGGCTGTGAGACTCGTCAGTTCATCCTTAGCGTAAAACTAATCCTCTAACAGGAAAAAATAGCTTTGATTTTTGGAATCTGATCCAGTGACAGACACTGAAAACACATATTTTTTTGCTGATGGTCTTATTTGTGTATGTAGGTCAAATTCAGGCATCAGTAATAAACGGAAACTGTTACATAACCACCTGAAAGTTCTTGTAGTACATCAAGTTAGTCACCAGTATATCTCAAAGACAGAACATTAATAATTTACTTTAGTTGCATTGTTTGATCTTAATGTGAAGGGTAGGTGAGCTATTCTACGATCTATTTATTTGTACATAATAACTGCATTGTGTCATCTCTAAGGGAAAATTAATATAACAATAAATATCATATATTCATTCTTTGTCAGTCTGATGCAGTTATTCTTCATGTTATAACTGTGACAGCTGCAGAACATAGTCGCGGAAAGAAAGCAGCAATGCCAAAGGGCAGCCTAGAGAAAAGGTAAATCAGAGCAAAGATGTGCAGTTTATCTTTTTCTCTCGTCAGCGTGCCTCCCGCCGTCGGGGATGAATGGGCTTCTTTAAATAGCTCTGATTAATTAGAGGTTTTAATTGGAAGGGTGGCGGTGGCAGCCGCTCTCTCCCTCGTCTCAACCAGTCATTAAGGGGAGTGGTGCCCGAGTCAAAAGGACACCTGGCACCGGCTGACTCAACTCCACCAGCCACTGTGATCAGCCTCCGCTACATCCACATGACAAAAGCCCGAACCACCACCACTGCATCCTCGCTGTGTAGGTGTCAGTGACATGCAACACTGTTTGCTGTAGGTGCTTGCCCCCCATCTCTCCAACACTAGCTTTGCATTCCTCCCCCTTTATTTTTTGCTCTTTCTACTCTGTTGCATCACTTCTTTCCTCAGTAGTGTGAGTGATTAACGCCCAATATACTCCCAACTCTCCTGGGTCTCTCTCATTGTTCCTTGCATTGTTTTGCGTCACCGTGGGCCCCGGCTTACAGTACCTCCACTCACACAAGTTATCAACACTTTCCACCTTAAAAAAAATATCAAGTTCACAATCTCCTTGTGTATTTCAATGACTTCCTGGTGAACTCTAAGAGATGACAGTTTGCCGTTGGGAGAGCAAACTCTTGTTTCAGCCAAGACTCTGAGACAAACAAACAACTGCGCATCACTACCTGAACCAACACACACACACACACACACACACACACACTTCATCCCTCTCGCCTGCGAGTCATGATTGCTCTCTTGCTGCTCCTTCTCATTACTGATACAAAAGACCAAGATTAAACATTAAACATTTCATCATTAACCATGGTTTGTTTCTGAACACACTTGAGAAGACACTACAAAATCTGTGTGAATTTCTACTAATTCAAGTGTTTTGGCTGAGTCCCATGGAACACATGAAAAAGCTTCTGCGTCCCTGCGTCACGTAGCTTACATACAATTACATCTTCTTTTTAATAATGTTATCTCACAGTGTATACATCTAAATAATCTAAAATGGATATCCGGTGCTTTTATATAATAACAGCACTTTTGCTAACGTCAGATTAGACCACGGAATAAAGGAAATGACAGCTGTTTACCCCAAAATAGCAGTTTGTCCGGCCAACATGGGATTTTGCTGTTGAACAGATGTTCAGCTCAGTCACTGGGATATAATGTCAGACCATAACACAGATACGTCCAACGGTGACATCTGTACTGAACATGGCGTATCCTGTTCACGTCACGTTATTAGTCACCTTTCACATGCCATATGGCTGAATCATTTGAGTCACAGCACAGGATATTTTTAAGGACACCTTGGGACATTTCCAGCCCCTTTTTCTGGACAATTTAAACCAGTTGGACCGTCTCCATCCATGATTGTTGTGGCCAGAACATGTACTTTAATCCAAATCATGATATTTTTCCTAACTCAAACCAACCAACCTAAACATAAATAAAGTTGCAACAGAAAAACAATTTCAGTTTTGACTAATCAGTGGTTTTGCAGAAATGTACTCAGCTAACATCAATTCTGGAGATGTGGTTTCATGAAGATGCTAGCAAAGAAAGACAGTAGATGAAATAGGCACAGCAGAAATGTCAAATCAGAGCATGGTGTTAAACTAAATATATCTTTAAAGGCAAAAGTTAAGTTTGCTGATTTCACTTCATCTCCACATTGCAAATCAACCACTAGCCACTAACCATGATATTGTCATTTCCATGACTTATTCAAAGTAGACATTCTTTTCATTTTGACCACTCTGCAAGTGCTACTTGGCCTCCTGAGTGACACTGCTTGGCCTTTCCCACCTTCTGCAGCCTGCTTGGGTATGCACAGAAGCCCCCCTGGTGATTGATGAGTGGGCAAGGGGAGTAGAAATCTATCCCCTGGTTACAGCGTGGCCCCGGTGATGGATGGCCCCTTAGAGGTCTTAGCAGAACTGATGGGTCATGGGCCTCCGAGAGCCCAGAGCTGGGAGTAAGACGACAGGTCAGGGAGAGAAGGATAATGGCACTGAGACAGAGGTGGAACACTGGAAAAAACAAAATATGTATTACATTTGGATGTATATATCTGTTTATTTTTGTCTGCGGAATACACTGACATGAACTGCTTCCTCCTCTCCTCAAGACGAGCTGTATGAGCATCACTGTGAACTTATCAGGTTTATGGTTTGCTCCACATCCAGCTCATGCCAGAAATAGCTGTTTCTTATGCTCAGGTAACTCAATTTCACAGTTCTTCTCGTCTTCCAGGCAATACTTCTTCTCAAGCTACAAATATTCCACTTTTACAAGCATTAGCTGAAGTGAAGCCTGAACCAAAGCCCAAACTTTTACCACCTACAACTTTGATTGATGGAGATGAGTGGGCGCAGTGCACAGATTGAGATGAGGGATACCCGGGAGCCTCCGCTCAGGGCTCGAATATTACGTGAAATACTGTATATAACATCAAAATATTGCAACAGAACTTGACATTCTCTTTCACTCGGGGTGGAGAGGGAATTCTGCTCAAATGCTGGCCGTCTCCTCAGTCCTCCTCATTGCGTTGCAGTGTATTCTCTCCAGGTATCCTCACGTCACTGAACACAAAGTCACCGTGCCTTTTCAGTGCAGTGACAGCCCAAGTGTCGACATCATGCCAAACGAGGTTTTGTATGGGAGACAGACCGCGGCTCTTGTAATCTGTCTGTGTACCACCTTTCCGCGACACATATTTGATCATCCTTCTGCAGTGAATTAACTCAAAATCAATCACGGTGATGCACAGGGAGCGTGGAGAAACTGACAGAAAATAATATAATCTGTGTTTTTATTATCACAGGAGGTGCAGGAGACGCTCCTGAGGGCTGCTGGATATCACGTTGACAGGTTTAGCCCTGTGAACATAGACAGGTCCTATTAGGCTCAGCTCCTTGATGTGGGCGTCTTTCATAAACAAGTAATGAATACCTCTACACTGGCCTTACACACTTAAAGCTAAAGTGATCATCAACTATTCTCTCAATGCAGCAAATATGGTAATGAATCTCTGTAGAAACTTTGTAATGCTCCCCTCCTCCCTGGGCTGTTGAAAAGATTCATGACTGGATCTCTGCACAACAGCAAACTTGGCCCGTTTTCAATGCAGCCATAAAAGGTGCAAACAGCGGCGTCCTTTATGTTTTTATTCAAATATGAACACCTCCATCTCACATCCCTACACAACACACGCGGCCCCCTCGTGCAGACGCACACAAAGAAATAAAAGGAAGAACACCTGTCGTTTATTCTATGTCCAAAGTCCACTCTGAGGCAATATACCACCCAGCAGTGTCCACTGGGTGGGCTTGCTGCAGTGATAAATTGGCATGGATTTAATGTCAACCCTGGAGCAGATCCACCCTCGCTGAAGCTACAGTGAATCTTTTCATATGAGAGCAGGTCAGATAAATTAGTGTAAACTCCATCCTCAGCACATAATCCTCAGATCCGGGAAAGACAATTCAACGGACGGACGCAAGTCAGTCACATATGCAGGTAAATGGTGTTACAACCACGCACGCTGTTGATGTTCCCACCTTCTCATGCAGCCTCAGTGGGACCTGAGATCTGACTGTCTAATGAGATCCCTAAAATAGACGCATCGCTATCTTTAAAGTGGTGCTAAACTCGCTGTTTACTAACACAACCTCAGTAGGGAATTTAGAAGAGGCGCGAGGCTCCGGAGAGAATAACAGCAGTCTGCATTCAAGCACGACGATGTGGTAAATACAGTTCAGACCACCGCTGTCAGCTCCCTGTTTTTACTCAATCCAGACAGAATCCATTCTGCAGATTCAGCTTGGATCTTCCCCCCTTCGATTAAATGTCTTTGTCACATCATGCCCAACACAGATGGTCCCATATTATCTCAATCGTGGCCTTACACAGCAGGAGCTGCGGTGAAATGGTGGCATTCAGAAAATAAAAGACAATTAGATTAAACAGTGTTTGGATTACAGGAACTCATTTCCTCTCAGGCTATGTTTCAACCAAATCAGAAAGCAGAATGAGCGCTGGATAGCTCACCCGTATTAGAGCGCGAGGGTGTGAATTTGTCTGCGCTGGTGTGTGTGTGTGTGTGTGTGTGTGTGTGAGTGTGTCTGCAGAATTTTGGAGCGCTGTTCCTGCCTCATTCGCCCAAGGGCTGAGTGATTTCCCATGCGAACGGCAATTAAACAAAAGTCTCTAGTGAAGGAATCAGATCAAACCCCACAACGTGAGAACTAAATCGTGCCATGCTTTTACAACCCTAGGCAAGCATTAAGGTGCCTCTTGAGGAAGACTCGGTCTTCCCTTTCTTTCACAAAAACTTTTTAATGCTTCTTTGCACCTTTTTCTTGTGTCTGATTGCTTAAAGTGGCTGCGATGTGATTTACAAGCACTCTGGCCCCCCTTTTGGCAAGTTCGCATTTGTATTTTAATTTAACAGAGACCTCTGCTTCGTGCCGGTTCAATAAGCAACTGCTGAAATTGCTAATTGGCTTCTCTATGCTATGCTCTCCAACCTCTAGTCAGACCCCCAGACATGCTGCTATTCCATTATCATGCTCATACATTATATGCAGAGACGCATGATACATACAGAGAGCACAAGATGTGCAGCTGCCCAGAGGTCCAAAGAACCATTACTACTCTGTTAAAAAACCCTCGAAACAAGCTTAGCATAAATGTGAGAGCAGTGAGGCATCAATCATTTACCACCATACACTGGTACCAGCTGCTTCATACATTACAGATTTTTTATATGTTCAGCCTCTCTTGTTTGCCTAGATAGGACTTCATCACAGCTTGTGGCAGAGATAAAGCTGTTCTAATGCAGATTTAACTTGCAGTTGTGATGAAATGGGAAACAGGGTTTACTCACCACACTTTCAAATAGCCGAAGAGCCAGCACAGACCAGCACGTGTCCTGGGATTGCTGGTTTGCCTGGCAGGCTACCAGGCAAGAGATGAGTGCTTGGGATGTAGAAAGCTGGACAAAATGGCTGTGCTGGTGTCCCCCGTCCCTCCTCTCCCTCACTCTGTACTCGGACTCTGATGGACGACTGCCCAGAACTGAGTTGTTTCTGGGAACTGGGGGGGTTTGGAGTAAGAGCACAATGCCTGGTCAAACCGAGGGAGCCGGTGAGGCTGTTCTTTTCTCTCCCTGTGATGAACACAGAGAGCAATCATAAAACACAAACTGCTTGGCAAGCTGAGAGTTCAAAATGCCTCCAAACCTAATCATTACTGTTAGAAGGCAGAATGTGAAATCAGTGAGCTGGTTCGCAGATCTCTGTCAGCTTTCTCTCTCACCGCTTGAGATGCCACCGGCGCCTGTCAGCAGCTACTTAGTTCCTTTGGATGGGCAGCAGATTTATAATACACCTGTCTTCTCAGTATTGCCTGCTTGACTTCTATGATGTGAAGTACTCGCAGCACTCATTTGGCAGTAAACCAGAAAAGGTACTGCAGTGGCAGAGATGTTCCATTGAGGTGGCTGGTAATTGATGTATGGCTTCAGCCATGTTAGGGCTGCGTAGTGGAGAGGAGGGAAGCAATTTGTGGCTCGGCTAGGGGCCCTCTCAACAGCTTCAGTAAGCACTCCAATTTCCCTTTCATTCTGCCCAGCGCTTTTGTCTGAGGATAAACGGCAAGCTGTGAATTTCCACGGATCACATGGCCTCTCTGTTACTCGCACACACACTCAGGGATGGATTGGGCTTTTTTGGCCTCTTCAAAGAATGTTTTCAAGGCAGACTGAATATGAGCGGATTCCTTACTTCTCATGCGTGAGCGGGACGCACGACGTGCTCGCAGCAGAGGAAGAAGCGGGTGTGTTTGGGTTTTTAGCGGAGAATTGATTGAGGGGCTGTTTGGGCTGACAGAAGAAGGGAGGAGAATGAGCTGGTTGCATTTTTGGCTTTCAGCTGCATAGTGAAGTGCTCCCATGTGTGCCTCTGTATAAATATTCATCTTCCTCAGTGTTCTGCATCAACAGCTGAAACACTTTCATCTATCTACATTTGCACTTTCAGAAAATAGATCACTTCTGCTTTATGAACAGAATAACAGAGAACAGAAGGATTAACTTCTACCTGCAGAATTTCCTATTTCTGGAATAGTAAAAACACATCAATATAATATAATTAATTAAAAGATCCAAGGATGTATGCAAAATAGATGGCAACTTTTATCGAGTGACGTCTTTATGACATTATTACAAGCTATAAACATGCTTCGATGCCGTTTGCCAAGATACGCTCCACGGGAAGTTAGAGATGACATTTTTCAAATTATACTGCACATTTTGTTTGCCATATGTGAACATAATGTAAGACAGCATTAAAAATTCAGATTTAATGGTTTCATTTTCATTTTCATTAATAAGCAAAAGTATAGCCAATTACAGCCTGAATTAAAAAAGGAAACTGCTCATGCTCTCAGCTTACATAACTTTGAAATAAACTTTAAAATGCAACGTTTTACACATAAACTTGCAATTTTGGATTGAAGTTAAAATTTCAAGTGATTCTCACTTGAGTTTACAATATTTGTCATGTCTGCTTTGTCCATCAGTATCATTTGATGTAATAAAATTCAACCTAATCACTAGAAAAAAAGTATGTTTCTGCAAAACCACAGATAAGTTCAAACCTAACCTGTCTTAATGTTGTAACTTTACCTTTATTTGAGTTGGCTGTTGTTGTTTCAGTCGTATCACTACTCTGTGCTTATGGTTTGCTGAGGTTAAGACACCATAACCACTGGGTTATGTTTGGGAATACATCATGGTTTGGCATACAATATTAATCAGCTTTTGTGGCCACAGACACAGCTAGAGATGGTCCACCTTCCTGTGAAAATAGCAAGACTGCAAAAAATGTTAACTGCTAACATCACATCCTGCTGACTGGGCTGAAAAAAAATATAGATTTAAAGTGTTAATAGACAGGATTTCTATGTGTCATTGTGATGTAAATGATGAATTCACAATGTGATGAATAAAGAGTAATGAAACCATCATTGTTTACACCAGTTACCTATGAACCTCGCTATCGCTATGCAATTTGGTCTGCCACTGGGCAAGCGGTCACCCGGGAAAAGGAAGGCTAACCGGTGATCAATACTTCTACTGTAGGCTCGTCCCGTGCTGTTGTTATTTGTGAGTTTGTGGAAAACAGATCTTTGCTGCAACGCGAGGCGCGAAGGGTTCTGTCCACTTTAAGTACATTTAGCTGACATAAGTGTTTTTCTCTATTGCTCGCAGTATGGACTAATGTTTTTGCCGTATCTGACAGTTCATCATAAGCACTTACCGTTGATGAAAAGCCCTGTCGGTGTTTATCCACTATGTTCATTTTTATGTTATTGCAAGGAAATTAAACACGCCTGTCAGTTTGTGTTTCCAGCGAGGTCCATCATGTTATGACAAACAGGGCGGGACATTTTTCTCTCCCATGCTCTGTATTTGTCTCTCTCTCGCTCTCTCTCTCACACATGCACACACACACACACACACACACACACACTCCAGTTCCTGCCGTGCTTCAATTATTATTTGTCTTCCTCATATATACATCAATTTTTCCCAACAATCCTTTTTGCCTGGATGACAACAAGGTACAATAACAATGATAGTAGTAATAATAATAATAATAATAATAGCAGCAGTAGTGATAAAAGAATGACTGAAATACTCATAAACATGTCCAGAACCTGGATCTCATCAAAGCTTTACTTTATGTAATTTCTTATATATCTAGTCGACTGCTGTTTTGCATAATAATTTGGTTTTCAGTTCCCATGGTAATACTTTTCCCTCCCAGCTTACTCTGGTTTCTGTGGCGATGCTGCTCTTGTGTGCGCCGCTCACTCAGACATACACAGGCTAATGCTGAGTTTGACTAAGAAGAGTGTGTGTGGGAGGCCTGAAGGGGGGGGGGGTCCGTCTGAATGGTCCAACTGAAACGATGTGAATTATTGTAGTTCATCTATAAAAACCTCTTGACATTAATTAAACAAGCCTCTGCTGAAAGTAACTCCTGATTATCACATAAATTAATCCATAAAACCCAAATGCAGATTCCTCCCCTTCATGCCTTCGGTTTCTTAACTGCCTTTTGCAGATGGTTTGGAGAGCCAGCCGCCGTCCTCTGCATCATTCATAATGCATGAGCCAGATCCTATCGGTTGGTGATCAAAATTCCTGTTTTTCTGCTCTCTTTCTTCAAGGTTCATACTTTTCTCCTATTATTCTCATCTATTCTCCAAATGGACACTGGACACACACACGCACACACACACACACCTTTTTTTCTGACAGCCAGAACCAATACAGCATGTGCTTTTACAATTTTTATTTCAGGAAGTTATTAGTAATTTTCTGAACGTGCTTGCCCTTTTCATCCTCTGTTATTGTGCCAATTTCCCATTAAAGAGGACACACGCTGACAGGCTATGCATTCAAGAAAGCCTGCAAAAATCGCACTGTTGTAGTTCAATTATAGAAACCTTTTTTCTTTAAACGATTTTAAGGTTGTTGCTTTCTAAGCCTGAGATTGTTCAGGGTCGAAATATAACGATGTGCATTTATTTTAATTCGTCGATAGTGTTCAGGATTCTTCAAATCTACGCTTTTTGCTCAGCAGTCACTTTATTCGTCAAATTTGTGGAAACACACAGGAAACACCTACGTTATAATCCGCCTTTATTTATTTGAACTCGGAAATCATTGAGGGCTGGTGCTCATTTACAGTGATGTTGTGTCCTCACATTGTCTCGGATGTTTCCAACAAGGTTCAAACCCGGAGGAAGCTGTTTTTTAACTCATGTTGCTCATTTAGTCACCTGATAACTCCTGGGAAAACATCAGATGATATGTCACAGAGTGAGGAAGGCAGTCTAACGTAGACCAGACACCATGTGAATCAAACTTCAGGACATGACCTCGTCTGTCTCGACATTCACTCGAAAATCCGATGGTCCCCTCTCCTGAGTTGGGAAGTCGTTCTTCCGACTTCTATGTTTTGAATGTGGGAGTAACATGGACGCCAAAAAGATGCTGTTTCGTACGTTGCTGCTCAGAGCGTTTGAGCAACATGTTGACAGCTGTTTCCGTTATTTGATTGCCAAGGACGCTGCTTTTCATTTTGACATCACAACTAAATCAATGGGATGGTTCCTTGGAAGGAGGATGAAACACAGAGAGAAATCTAAAGAACTCTGATGTGCTGGTTCCTTTTTCTTTTCTTTTTTTTTTTTTTTAGGAATGTGACTCACCCTCAACAGGCAGGTTTTGTGCCCCTCTGATCACATGCTTTCAACTACAGGACCTAATTTGCATCTCCTTTTTCTGTTGGGTTTTTTTTCCCTCATGTCTGGAGTTCAGGAGTCACCGAGTAGGGAGGAGGTGTTGATGTCAAGTTTGCCCACCCACTGTTTGACTGCTCTCGCCCCTTCTTTTATTATGGGTCCTCTGAATATGCAGGGGCTGTTAAGCAGACTTGTACCCTCTTGTAACCACACAGCACAAGAGCTGCTCAGGGAGTCATAAAAGGACCAGGCAGGAGGAGACGGTGAATAGCAATGTATAAGAAAGTGCAGCACGGGGACCTCTGAGCGCGTGCATGTGTGTGTATCTGTGTGTATGTGTGCGGACCATTGTGATGTGAATAATAACTCCTTTCGCTCACCAGTGGCCCTGAGTGTCTGAGAAGCCACTGCAAATCCCCATTTTTGCAGACAAAGCACAATGCCAAGGCGGAAGAAATGAGTTTTATTTTAAAGATTTGTCTCATTCAACAGATTACATTCCTCTCCATCTTAGGTGACTGCACTCAGCTCGGTTATCTGGCCGTGCTGACAATATGTGGAGACTGTCGCCCGGGTTTACAGCCTGACTTATAATGCAGCGCGGTTACGGTGGCAATTTACTCCAAGCCAGAGTTTGCTCTCGGGGTTATTGTGGATATATCGCCGGGACAAAAGCGGTTCCACATTATATCCATATTTTCAACCAGTCAACCCTAAACTTTGAAATAGCATTGCTGTTTCAGAATACAACCTTTTATTCTGAGAACACTTAATCCAACTATTTTCACTTCATGCTCTCTTCCAAAAGCCACGTGTGTGTGTTGCTTGGAGCTGTTGCTGATGAAGATTTATTTAAGTGTTATTTTTTCTTATTTCAAACATGCCACCAATTTATAGATTTATTTACATGCATGCACAGTCCCCCCCCCTCCTGCAGTTATAGTTCCATTATAGAAGTGAACCAGAAATGCATGCGTTCCCTCAGGGCGGAGCAGTAATTTCTGCTGCTGTTAGATTTTCTCCAGAGAATATCTCAAGCCTTTCTCTTCTGTCACATTTCAGCAGTGGTCTCTAAATTAATAGCTTCTTACGGGAGGCGAGGAGGTCTTCGTGAGACTTGCTGTATTTAGACGAGAACCGCGAGAAACATTTTGGAAATGAGTGCAAGAGCTGAAGAAAATATTCCGGTGAAACATCACAGGTGTAGTATGAAAAATGAGTTTGTTTGAAATTGTAAGAATTACAATTTACCGGGCAACATTCTGCCGCCTCTGTACCTGCGCTTGCCGCTTTAGGAATGAGAAACATTAAAAAAAATCCTCAAAATAACAAATTGCCGTGAAAAGCCCGAACAGCAGCTCAATCACAGTGGGGTTGCCAGGCATTCCTGGGGTGTAATTGGGTGGCCTACATGAGTCAGCAATTTAGCAGACTCGCGTTGTTAACAATTTACAGCCATTCTTTTCGGTCGGCTCTCCCTCTCCTCTCAGCCCTCACTCCTTTTTCTCATTCATGCACATACAAGCGCACCTTGCCTGCTAACAAAAGCGTACTGACACCCACGCATAAACACACACACACACCTCTCTCACACATCAACAACACCCATTAAAAACTGCATATTTTCATTGTTCTTTCTGTCGCCAGCATCCATTACGGCATGAATCACTTCTGTGGAGAAATAAATAAACCCTCCCTTTTTCTCCTCATCCTCTAGGACAAGCCGTGTTGCAGCACAGCTTTGCCAGCTCCAGGGAGCCCAAATCCTTTTTGTTGCCTTTTCATCCTATGTTTACCTGATATTTGTTCACATTATGCTCACTACAGACTGGAAGGACAGAAGCCGATTTCTCAGGCTTTGAATAGCTCTGACGGCTCCTGTGTTAAAAAATCGAAAATGGCTTCTTTGGTGCCTTTTCAATGTGACCACTTGGAACATCCTGTCATCGAAGTGTGACGGGTTAGTGACGCAATCTTGACTCTCTTGACACAGTGTGAACTGCGTTGGGCTTTGATAAAATCACAGAGGTGTGTCCTTCTTGGTTGCTTTTGTATTAAATCAGTAGATTTTGTCCAGCCCATATGCCAGAATAGATGTCTGCAATTTATGCTTCTTGAAACCACAGAGATCGTGAAACTTTTATGTTTCTTTATGTTGCAACTTTATGTTAATTACCAGCTGTTACAGCGTTAACTTGTAATGTTTTCACCTTGAGAGTCAGTCTGTCATCATGGAAAAACACTTTTTGAAGCTGGAACTAGCATAGAAACGCCTTTGAGAAGTTTGCCAGGTGTTTATGTGTTTGTTTGTCTGTGGAAAGATTCAGTATGTCAGTATGGGAGCATCACAACCGTGCAAGGTACAGTCACAAAACCTCACAGGGGCCGCCATATTCAAATTGGGCGTGGTCGGACCCATGGTTACTGAACACTGATGGGAATGTGAACGTGTCGTCGAGTCTGGTGAGTGAACACATTGCAAGATGGTCTGGAGGGAATGTTCACTTATTTAGATTTATGTTTACACGGCCGTGCTTAAAGTCTGGTTAGGTTTAAGCATAAAAACACAAAGTTAGGAGGAGTCATGACAAACAAACTGTCAAACATTTACAGTTTCATTGCCTCTAACACGGAAAACACATTAATGTCCCTTTAAAAATATCCAGTGGTTTTGATGCTTACAAATGTTAAAACAGCTGTCACACTGCCACATTCCCCTTCTATGGCTGACATTAGGGTCCAGTCATTTTAACATGAACTGATGGTAAGACAAGTGTTAAATAAGCACATTTTATGCTTCCTTAGTTTGAAGAAGCCCTCAGTGGTAACATTTTATTAATGCTGACTGATCTGACCATGATCTAAAAGAGTCGAATACATTTGTTTTGACTTTAAGCCACAAAATGTAGCAGTTGTGACACAGTGCAAGTCAGATGCTGCACTCTTAGTGTTTTCGCCTGGTGTAAGGATTGGTACTGGCCTTTTGGGGTAACATTTTATTCATCGTCCCAGTCTGCTTTCTTGATGTGGTGAAAAGAAAAATGAATCGATATTTTGCTCTGCTTCAAACACATAGAGGATAATTGAATGAGTGCCCCTCAGACTGAGACAAATGACTCTCATCTATGAGTGATTGAACTTGTTGCTGCCTTGCCCTTCGCTACCTTACATGTCTCCCTCTCTCCTTCCCTCTTATTGCCTTCCTCTACGCCAAATTGAAATTCAAATGAGCCTCAGTGGCTCAGCAACAAACAAATATGTAACTGCCAAATCATCTTGCAGACATTCTTGAAACAAACATTATAAAAGTTAAGATGAGATAAAAAGAAAGTTTAGCATCACATATCCATATTATTTATATATTTATGTTTGAACATTCAGGTTTATTTCCTCTATTATCTTCCTATTCCCTGTTGACATCACAGCTGATGCCGGTACAAATTGCTTCAGAGAGAGTCTGGCAGTACTTTAGAAGTGAAAGAGGAAAGATATAGAGCCCAATTATAGATATAGATGTCCGCTTTTATTTTTAACAATATACCTTGAAAACTGGATAAGTGGTCTTTGCTCTGCTTCATTGCCAGTGACATCCCATTTTGAACTTGCAGAGACAGGAAACCTTTATTTCTGTTTTATCCATGCATGGTCTGGTTTCATGGCCAGAGAGTGGAAAGCCTTTGCATTCATCTCAATCTGGTTAAGACTCACAAAAGTAGAAGTTCAATGTTCCGTCTCATCCTCAATTCATATCTACATTCTCAATCAAAATTCACCTGGGTGGTTTTTGGAATAACCTTGAACTCTTGTAATTACCGGCAACTCTTTTGTCTTTTTGATCTTTTATTCTTTCTAATCATTTCAGTTGCAGACGCTTTCAGATTAAAGCCAGAGTAAAACAAAAATCAAAAGTTGCATGAAAATTACATGTGTGATACCGAGAATGTTATATCACGTCTCAGCCCTGGACAACCTTTGGATTGACCTGATGTGCACGAGGGAAACACAACAGCTGGGAGGTTAATTAAATCTGTGGAGCCCTATGAAGCACAGATGCACTGATAACATCTACAGTGGCACCTGCTATCTATTTCCTCAGTGACTCCGGACCCTCCTGCTTAATCTGTGTGTGTGTGTGTGTGTGAGTTTGCTGCTGCATGCTTATATAAGAAACACTTTATTATATGTACAGAAAGTAGGACAAAACCTATTTAAAGAGGCCATGTTAATCAAAAGCCTAGTCTATAATTAGAGATCTCAGTTTGCAGTGGTGCGCTCATGGAGTGTCTTTCTGGATGGTGTGGTGAGTTTCTCTTATGTGAGTGGTGGAGTGCAGCTTTCAGCCCGGTGCAGGAAACATTGAATAATTACAGCACCGAATCAAATGGAACAGGCTCAAATTCACTCCAACCTCTTTGCTGTCCTTCTGGCACAAAATGGGTTCTTAGCTGTGACTCTGAGAAGTAATTCCCAGCCACACTCGCGGCACTGGCCCGGTCCATAAGCTGTTGAGTTATGGAAACAGGGTTTAAAATGTAACAGCTTGCAATCTGTTTGCAATTCTCCCCCATTAATGATGCATGCTGACATCCAGAGATCAAAAACAATTGTTTTCTTTTTTTCATCCGCCTCATTGTCCTCTATGGGATTATCCAAGTAGGTCTTTGTTTTCAATGATGTCTGTCCCAATAATGTCACCTCTTTTTAAATGTGTGGGAGATTGAGTGGTGATTAAATAGCTTGCTTCACTTTTATGAAGCGGCAGCCTTCAGAAAGACCTCCTCCATCTGTAACAAAGATCATGATGCAGGATGACCTCAATCTCTCACTCATCATGAGAGCTCTTCGTTCACAGTTCACTTTCCACATCACTCAAATGTATGCTTCAGTTTCCACTCCCATATGGAATAAGTACTGTATATACTACCCCCTGCCCCCATATGCATAAAGGTTGCATTTAAAAGTTTCATAGTTCTCATGCCTCTCGTGATTTTCTTAATGTGCACACACACACACCCACCCACCCACACACACACACACACACAAAAACAAGCAGTCCCAGCTTGAAATAGCGTGTCAGTTTAACAAAACTTAATGCAAATTATGTCTTAATGACAGCAGCATTTTAATTATACATCGCGTTTGAGGAGTGCTTCTGTCACAACAGCAGCTGTAAACTATTTCATGCATGGATGTGCACGTGCAAGACATATGCATAGAAAACATGTGCTGTGTGCTTCTCTGCACAATCTCCTGCAGAGGAACCCGTCAGCTGCTGTCAGGTACGGCGTTATGGTGCAGTGGAGGGTTGCAAAAGAGTGGGGAACCCGCTGTGGTTGTGCATGACTATTCTCCTCCTGGCTGTCTTTCTTCCTTCTTTGTGAAGACCTCAGAATGGCAAGTCTTCCACGAGACTCCTGCAGACTTCTCACCCCCTGCTCCTCCCCCTGTGTTCCCTCTGTTTCTCTATCCTGCCCTCCTGTTGGGCATGAAAGAGCCATATTTCTTTCTCTGCTTCACATTTTGGCCTTCCTGTCAGGCAGCGAGGTGCACATTCAGCCTCAAAGCAGTGACCCAGAGAGGGGTTGCTGCATTTCTGACAACATTAGAGAGCAAATAAGGCAGTCGCACAGAGGGGCTGGCCATGCAGGGGTGAAGTAAAGTGTTGGGAGTCACATACATGGGAGTGAAGATTACAAGGAGAGCAGGGAGGAGGCGTGAAGGAGAGGCACATGAGGAAAAAAAAAAAAAAAACGGTGCAGCATGTTTGCTTCTACATGGTCGAGTTGTTGCTGCTGGAGTCTGTTAATAAAGCTCCAGAGATTCTCTGGAGTCTGTTGGCTGTCTCACATCTTCCTTCTCTCTCTCTCTCTCTCTCTCTCTCTCTCTCTATTTTTTCCTCTTACTAGAAACAGGAACACATGAACGCTGAATAATCACAACCATGTGGTGTCTTACAGACTACAGAGCTGTGTTACTGGTGAGTGAGATGAACTGTAGTCCTAGGGGAAATGTAAAGCTTATCTTTGACCCTCGTGTGTCAGCGCCTGCCATCTTCCCCTCATTATCTGTATAGAATCTCTGCAGAAACGGTGGGCCCTGAGCTTCCCTCTACCCTTGCCTCGACATTGGTGTGAGATGATACATAAACACTGACCAGAAAAAAAAAACCTAAACTTTGTATGAGATGGAGAAAAGAAAACAGACCACTGATGGACGGAAGCAGATAGTTCTGATAAATGTCTCTGACGATCTCTACCACTTAAAGCTGAATTTTTAATCAAGTTAAACAAGCAGACATACTGTGTGATTGCATTTGGTTTCATGGCTTTTGATTATGAGCCCATATCTCGCCTTTCTATACTTCTAGACTCCAATCATTTCATCAGTCGCTCTTCTTTTGCTCAGCTGCTCATCACATCCTCTTCATCCCCCCTCATCTCTGACTCTGCCTTTTCAGCGCTGATGAATTTGCTGCTACAACAAAAGGGTTGTTTGCATTCTCTCAGCATCTGGTTTCTTTATTGCAACTTTCATTTCAGCCACCCACTTGTATGAACTCCTCGTCTGTGCTGCCTGACAAAGTCTCACGAGCAATCTGAAGAATTAGCCTTGGCTGCGTGACTCATGAAGTGACAGATTACCAGAGGAGCATCCGTTCAGGATCTCCTTCTATTGTTCTCCTTTTATTTGCATTTCCACTGAATCTGTTCTTTTATGTGCAATAAACTTGACAACTGTCATTTGATTAATTACCAGGTGAGCTGCTGATAAAAAATGCTTTTATATTGAGTGTAAACTATGGCAACTAAATGTACTCATTTTGATCCAACCGTGCCTGAATACACAGGACAGATATTAAGTCATGAGCATCAGTATAGTCAAGAAACAAAGTGGGCCATTTGTGTCTACATGCAGACATATCATAAAATGCTTTTAGATGATAGATAGACATACTTAATAAACTGAGGGTGAGGAAATTAAAACAAACTCCCCCACTTGACTCACTTGATGCTGCCACACTGTTAAAGTAACATCCAGACTTTATTTCTTTGGTGTGATGTGATGCATCAGGCAGAAAACTGACTCACACTCGCATCGTTGACAGAAAATCTACATTCTTAAATGTGCTAAATTATCGTTTCCCACAGAGAACCCAAAGCCAGACCACACACTCCTAACTTGGTTTCTACTGCTGCGCCAGTGCTATGGAAGTGTCTGGCTGATCCAGTCGTTCTGTTGTTTTTCTTTAAACCAATCACAATCATCTCAGGGCCCATTTAGACAGAACCACAGCCGTCCTCCCATTCATGTGAATGAGGGCTGTGGCTGAGTGGACCACAGGGGTGCTGAAACAAAATGCAGCTGGCTGCGGTGAAAAAGAGTGTAAGGTGATGTTTCAAGTGTGTTCAGATCAGTTCAGCCTCGTGGACCTTTGACAACACTGTGGCAAAGTCACAACCTGGAGGCAGAATAGCATGGGTCAGTAGCGGGTGTGCTAGTAGCATAGCTAAATGCTAATGGGGGAATCATCATTTCTTTGTATAACGTTATGATTCTTGACTTGTAATCAATCAGTTCAGGCTTGACTGAAACAACAGCCGCCTTCCTGTAAGTCTAACTAGCAGCTGAGTTGAACCGTAGTCTGCAGATTTGAGGTTTTCTTCAGTTTAATAATGTTACTTTGCACCACTGCTGCTACAGCTTTGGCTTAATTGAGTCATAATGGCGGACCCAATAGTAATCCCATTTGAAGGATCATTAGAGGGATCGAATGAGTGTGAAAGGTTTGAACTTTGTGTGACCGCTCGCCTGCATTAACAATTCAAGTCAGTCTAAACAGGGCCACATCTGGTCTATGTTTGCTCTAGGCAGGCAGAAAATGCTAACTGTACATTTCATATCACATTTCGGTCAGTTCTGCGGGTGTCCACAGGCGTCTTCC
The DNA here is from genome assembly GCF_904848185.1 of Acanthopagrus latus. Lineage (NCBI taxonomy): Eukaryota > Metazoa > Chordata > Actinopteri > Spariformes > Sparidae > Acanthopagrus > Acanthopagrus latus. Next base: position 20,360,393 of record NC_051061.1, read on the forward strand.
AGCCTTCAGTCAGTTTTACATTGCTGCTTTGTTCATGTTGTCCTCCCCTCAGCCTCGTTCTGTCTGTGCATCAGAGGGTGGCTCTGCGTCTCTGTCGCTGGTTCCTCTGTTGCAGTCGGCATTGTGTTTGATCCACTGGGTGGCCTGTATGTGTACTGCTCCTACTCTCTTCTGAAAGTCAAGCGCACACTGACATGAATAATTAAAGCGCTGGGGAGAGGCTGATTCTTCTCTTTTACAGAACCCGACATCCCGACAGGGTTAGCCTGTTTGTCTGAGCACTAAAGCTTTACTGAATCTGTTTGTGAACGTGTGCTCTGATGTTCCTCCACTTCTTCCCTCTCGAGAACGACTGATGCTTAATCACTGGTTACAATAACACTGTCAGGAAATTAAGATTTTCTGGGCCATCACAGTCACCTATGAAGTTCCCACCCCCACAGACGACACTCGCCTGACACTCTCCCTCTCTTTTTTTTCCATGTTTCCCCTCCTTCTTTGCTCTACCTCTCCCCCTTTCTCATCAGATGAGATTGGGAAAAGGGCAAGAGAACCCTGGCTGTGATATGAAATGTTCTGATTGCAGTTTGGACTCCTGTGTCCTTAAGGAAATTGAATTGACCGGCGGTTATGTCTCAATACAGTGAGCTCAGTGACCTCCTCCACCTCACTCTTATCAGCCGAGCCCCAGACTCAGCCAGGCTGTGTCGCCAGGCCAGCTCCTCACCGCTCACATCTGGCAGTGTGGGCAGATACACTGAGGACACAGAGCCATTGAAATGTATGCCTCAGAGGACAGAATGCTGTATTAGAAATCCAAGTTATCACTGTCACAGAAAAGGCACGCTCTGGAGACTCAGGAAGAGCTATTGGCTATTTTGCTCCTCTACTTTTCCTCACTAGTGTTCACTCAATTACACTTACGAGTCCACTTCTCAACCATTGAAATATCCTCTCACAAACATGACAGCCGAGCCCGTCATCCGCTGCCTCTGCTGATATTCCACCCTGCACTCTCGCTTCGCTTTCCTCCACTCGCTTGGAGCCCCATTTTTTTTTTTATGTCTGCTCTCCTTCATCTTTCCCCCATCGCTCTCCTATGCAGGATTGCAAACACAAAGCACATAATTGCTCCCCGTGGCCCCATGATTTCCTAGTAATTGCTATAACGATGCTTGTTGGTTTTCTAATGTCCCCCCTACTCTAGTCTTTGCCCAAGGTCACTTCAGATACAAATAAAAGACGCCAAGTAAAACAAACAATCAAATCGTTCCCACACAGCATCCAGGAGGAAAACTTCATTTCACCCACGCTCCTCCCCTCGTTGATTTGACCATTGGATGTTGTTTTTTTCATATTGTGGGTCTCAAATTCTGATTTGATGGTAAACCATTGTGTGTGTGTGTGTGTGTGTGTGTGTGTGTGTGTGTGTGTGTGTGTGTGTCAGTAGAGAAAACAAAACACAACAGTATACTGTCATTTAATTTTGCAAAGTGTCACTACGCAGTGGGGCCTCTTTTCTTTGTGTGTGTGTGTGTGTCAGTGTCCATTCACATGCTCTTTTGCTGATAACCCACACAGTGTGTGTATGTGTGTGTGTGTGTGAGTGTGTGTAAGAGATTCACGCTGAATTGCAGTCTGCTGCTCTCACCACCGTTCAGTGAGTTGACAGTGTTGCTCCTCAGAGACTGCAGCATTTTGGCTGCTGTGTGACATCACCTGTTGCTGTCACTGCAACAACTTGATCATGTCGTCCCAGCGCGTCGCTGTGCATGGAGCACCAGACAGATGAGATGGGGCTGGCGAGGGGAGGGAGGGCAGCAAGATGATATGGAGATCCTGGTCCCTCTGTGTCCCCGGGTTGCTCCGGTGATGGACGACCCTGTGAATGGCTGTGACTGCAGAGCCGGGTGGCCTGACACAGGGGCGGCTGTGCCAGCCTGCCCGGTCTCCTCCATCTTCTTGCAGTGATGAATGTAAAATTGATAAAGGCTCATTAATATGCGCAGATAAAGGGAAAACCCATTGACTACCTCAGCAGCTCCTGCCGGTTGTTTTGGGGAAATTAAATTAATAACTGGATCAGTAAAGCGCTGTGATCACAGCCCTTGCTCCAATTTGCATATTAATGTAGCATGGTGCATGCAGTCTGCAATGTTTATGGACGGGTGGGGCTGAGGCGACTGTTTTTAATTACCTTTACTTTGTGTGGCTGTTTAGGTGACGGGGCGGGGTCCTGCCGCGTCGCAGCGGAGCAGCATTTCCCTGGTGAAAACCTTTTAATGCTTCTGCATATTCAGTAAAAAAAAAAGTATGTCCCTGCACACCCAGAAGACAAGTGGGGGGATTTTTCTTCCTAATGCAAGAAAAATAATCACACCAATACAAATCCACCCTCATGGATTTCTTTCTTCAGTGATTTTCACTTTGAGGCTTTTGTGCTTTCCCACATAAATGAATACCAAAACTCTTATTAAACGTCAAGCCCCAATATGTTTTAACGCATGTGTGAGATACGGCCCAATCGCCTTATGAATGCACGGGAACGATGGAGATTTATGTGATGTTTAAACAGAATATATTTCCTATAGGGATGAATTATACAACAGCTTCATGGCAGCACCGTGAGCTCACACGTGTCTCGACCTGGAGCAATTCAGAACACGCTGTAGGCTGAGAGAGGTAGAGAGAGAGAGGCAGAGAGAGACAAAAGGAATAAGTGAGAGAGAGGCAGTATTTGAAGCTCCCTCAAAAGATACCTGAGCTACCATGAAAGTGGCATTAATTCAGGTTTTTGGAGGGCAACATAAAGTATTCATTGATTTACTGTGGATTTTATTACCAGTTATATCTCTACTTCTTCACTGATGATGTGAAATAAGAAATAATCCTGCCCACGTCGCTGTTCAGAGCAGTGCACGAATAATTTTACAAACATGCAGATGAATACTGCATTAACAACAGATGCAACGTATAAGATATTCAGTGGTGCTGGATTAATTAAAAAAGGAGCATAAATTGATACACTTATTGATAAAGACATGCACAAGGTGAAATGTATATGTTAACTCTGGCCACCCACACACATTCAGTAAAGAGATGTCAGAGTTCCCCGTAAAGTTTATAAACTGTTACTTAATCTTTAACCACATGAAGCTAAAATAAGCTTTTTAAATCACATAGAATCACCAGATATACAGCATGGTGAAACTCTCTGTATCCAACCCATCCCTGAGGATCAGTGGGCAGCCAACGTGCAGCGCCCTGGGACCAACTTCAGATCTAAGCCAGTCGAGAGCACTGACTGGAAAATTAACCTAACAACATGTTTTAATGGTGCAGGAAACCAGAGAACCCACAGGACACCCACACAGGCAGGGGGAGAACAAGCAGTGTCCACACAGAAAGGCTCGCCACAGCCGGGGGTTTGGATCCAGGGCATTCTTGTTGGGAGGCAACAGTGCAAACCAATGCAGCATTATTTACTTTAGAACCAGCCCAGCCACTGGAATAACATGTTGTACATTTTCTACAAAACAAGGTTACCTTAAATTTGCACTCTTACATTTCTGCTGTGTACTTTTCAGACGACATGTTTATGAGCTGACTTTCATGTCAGAAGGAGAATTGGAAGGTGGTTTTGCAGCCCAACAGGGAAACATAAACCTGTGCCTAAACATAACCATAAGCCCATTAGCTGAAAATGAAACATAAGGAATGATTTGTTTTCAGATACATACAGTCTACGCCAACATTTATTATAGTAATTGTGTTTTTTTTAGAACATAATGAAACAGTGATTAATTTGTGTTGAAATAAGATAAATTACTCGGGTTTCCCACAGAGAAATGTGTTGTATTTAACACATTTTTTCATCCAATGAACATTTTGGCTGAACCAGATTTTCATTGAGATTATTTCCTCGTATCTTGAGATGAGACTCGATACTGCAGATTTGATTTTAGATAAAAGAAAGACAGAACTTGAAAAGGCCAGTACATCAAGCGATGAGCCTGAAAATGTGACCACCGTGGTCTATCTGCCGTATTGATCTTTTCTTTTAAAGATTTCAGTCCGAGTCATTTTAAATTCACTCTGCTGGTGTACCTGGAAGAGCACAGGCACGTGTCTCTGTGCTTTGCATGTACAGTACACATTATCTCCAGACAGTAACATCGTCCAGGTCATGTTTTTGTGTTGTATCATTGTGCCTCTGTGTGTAATTATAGTGTGGCTGTGATGTTGCGTTGGATGGGCTGATTTGATGTGAAGTCAGGTGTGAACAGCCACGGCAGGGTTTGTTGACAGCTCATAATATAGCATGTGAATGTGCTCGCAGGTGCATGGAGGGCAGCTGTTGTGTACACCTGGACGTACAGTCGATGTCGCGGCGATCCCCTCGTGTCCTTGAATGAAGATCGACAGAGCGCGCGTGTTAAGTCGTTGGTTGTGATGCAAAAGATGATGCACGAAGACAAAAATATTCACAGCGCCCAACGTGTGCAGCTCCCCCATCAGAGCGAGGCTGTTATTCAAACCAGAGGTGTGCTCGCAGATTTGGTGCTTTGATCCCGGTGAGATTTGTTCAGTGTGTTAGTCATGAGGCACCTCAGGTCTGTGAAATTGTCTCCCTCCTGTTGTCATTCACACGGCCATGGCCCTAGGTGTTTTTATGACGGAGCCCTTTTTCTCTTTTAAAGACGTCCTTATAATGTTGCAGAATAGACGTGGGACAGAGGGGGAGGAAAAAGTTCTCGGTCTTCTGAAAGCTCCCCATATCCCCTTTTGATCATCTGGGGGGAGAGAACAGCACCTTGTCTGACTGACATACAGTAGAGACGGCCTGTGATCTGGCAGTCTTCTCACCTAAGCTGGATCTCACTTTGTCTGTCACTCTATCTTTCTCCTCCACAACCCCTCGCTTCTCTTGCCTCAACTTTGTAATTTAGAGTGCCACATTTGAATTTCTTATGCTGCATTGCCGCTTTTGATCCGCCCCGCCTTTCTAAAGCTGCGAGTGTTCAGTTTCATATACCTCCTCCCTGTCTGAAAATCAGAAACTTCTACAGACACGTCCATCATGTCACGTCCAGCCATCAGCCTGCAAAGCTTGACAATACTAGCCAACCGGAGCCATCAATGAGAATTCTAGATAAAGTCAAATGAAGTTTTATTTATTAAACTATGACTACTGTGATGTTCAAAAGCTGATCGGTTACTTTGTAGTTGTTGTCCCAGTCAGGGAGGCTTCTCCATTTAAGCAAGTTGATTTAATTGTCCCGCAGGAACAAGTGAAGTGTTTTGAATAGAATTGAATTAAGCAGTGATTAACCTGAGTTAGGAAAAGGGGTGAACAAATTAAGGGGTTCATTTGTTCAGAAAAGTTTGTCATTTTCAGTAGCTTGTGGACTGTGGATGCTTTAATGGGAGATTTAAATGACTGATTTGTGCTATTTTCGGAAACATCTCATTTCTCTGTTTCTGCTGTTTCTCTGCTGTTCAGAATCATGCACACTTGTGCTGGTGCTGTGCTTAAATATCACTTTAGTTGACGAGTGTGTCATTCGGCCATTTGTGCCATTTTCAGTGGGATTATTATTAATTGTCAACAGCCTTGAACATTCATAAAGATTATTTCCTGTTAATGACAGGTCATATCAGTGTCATGCACCTCAAAATGAACTGCTACCGAATAGCTTCTTTGTAACAATCGACATCATGCTGGCTTGGTTTTAACAAACCGTGAATATCTTATGATGTTATTGACTTGTGCAGCGATAATCACTCTCTAATCTCTGCTGTGTTGGCAGCCATATTTGAGTATGTTTTTGGGTTGTCTGTCTGTCTGTCAGAAACATACATTTCATACGCTTATTCTTGCAACATGAGCCTATAATGTGAAGAAAAATACCTTTGCTTCCATCATAATGCCACAGGTTACACCTCAGTTCCTCACAGAATTGGTTGTTTTTACCACATGTTTCATGATCTTGACCACGTGGGCTGGACAAGATTTTCTTTCAGTGTATCTTCAGCCGAGACAGGTTGCTATTGTAGATTTGGTTTTACATAATAGAACGGATGAACCTCGAAAGGCCAGAATGTCAAGCGATGAACCTGAAAACACTGCCAGAGGGTGTTCAGGCATCTTCGAGTGTGGCTGGCTCAGGTGTGAGTCTGTATCATTGCAGCTGGATTAACCGACGTGGCTGATAGAGACAGGGTGTAACTGAGATTATGACTTTAGCCATGGCTACGCTTTCCTTGTTCTGATTATGACTGTGACACATTTGCTTATAATGGATGTAACACTGCACAGTAAATACAGTGACTTGACATGGTGCTGAGTGTTGTATTGAAACAGTTTTCTTGTATCTCTGTGGTCTGACATCTGTCATGTCTGATATAAGCATGTGGTTTCAGCTCCTGCATGGCTTAGCAGTGCTTTCCTGGCTAATGTTAATAGAAGCATGAAAGAACAGTTGCAGTAAAGCCACCATCGTTACATACGTAGCACCGAAGATTCAATCAAAAAATGCTGCCGCGGTTGGACCACAAACCACATCCACAGTCACAGCTTCATCCAGCGGAGCAGCTGTGCTCGCAGCCAGTGGCTGTATGCTGCCGGAGCTGCCGGCCTTTCGAAAGAAGCAATGAGCAACGAATGCATAATCATAATAAAGTGTCACATCATCTCTCCTTTCTGTATCTGCACAGCATCTTCCTAAACAGGCAGTATATTAGAGCTGGACTGGACCAATGCACAAGCTGGCAGTACTGGAGGTAACTCAAAGGTAGTGGGAGAAATTGCAAAATTAGCTCTGAGAAGGGAGTCTCACTGTGCCCCCGTGATTTTTTAAAAAAAGTGTGAACTTTGGAAATATTGCTGTCTTAAGAGTCTAATCTTCTGTCTCAAGATGTTGAGCTTGATTGTCCTCATCATCATAACTGGGTTGTAACATCAGTTGAAGGGGAATGGAAAGCATGTCTCGTGCAATGTTTTTCACACAGTGTATTTTCCTTGAAATATGTGCTTCAGGGAGAATGACAAGAGGCCTGTTGTTGCACGTTACATTCATAATAAATCTCAGTAAACATGTTGCAGATTCACATCCATCACCAAAGATCAGTCTATTTTTTCCTAAGCTGCTGCTCATCACTGTCCTCAGGTTGGTTAGTCTGTACTGTTAGACTGAACTGGAGGTTTTGGTTGATGTTCCACGTGTACACTTTTTGCATGCTTACATGGAGAGGCAGGGAACAAAGAAAAAAAAACGTGTAATTACTTCTCAAGTGGTCCTAGCTGAAATGCACAAAATGGAGAGGGCGACTCTGATTGAATTTGATTGATTACAATTTAAACCTTGCTCACTCCTTCTGCAAATGAATGCATTTGCTTTGCAAAAAGGTGTGAGTCATTAGAGCAGGAGGGATGAAAGGAGTGTGAATTAACAGGATTGCAACTGCTCCCTCTTTAGAAGTAGGACAGATCTTATTATTATGTTGTAGCATTTTCATCAACACCAACTGACCAGTTTGATTGACAGGAGTTTTATTACATTCCCAACGCTATCATTACTGCTGGGCCTTCAAATAATAGTTTTCCTCACTTAATTGGCTCAAGTGAAAAATAAAATTAACCCAGGGCTGCATGCAGAGATTTCAAAATACACAAGGAGCCCTTATTTTTCAAATATCTGCATGTTTATAGAGTAGAAATCGATCAATCTGTCAAGCAGTCAGATCAGGTGAAATGTTGCAGTAAATGATCCTCACCAAAATCTGGAAACACAGAAAAGTCTAATATGGTGACCAAACTAAAAGTGAATGTTGACGATATTTCATTAATGTTTCTAAGTAAAGAAACCTTCATCCCACAGACACCAGTTAACTCTGACGATGACATAATCTCTGTGGCGCCACACTTTCTGCCAAACTGTATAAAATGTCCTACTTCTAAGAAAAGTTGATTTTCGAGTCTCATTCCCAACTCGGCAAATAATGACACTCTTGGTTTCCCAACTTGTCAAAAAAAGACAGTATTGTATTATAGGGCTGGTTGGCCGCCATCCCAAAGAGTCTAGTTGGGAGTGAGGCTTCAAAGTCATTTATTCTTATAAATGGGTCCCTTAACAACCTTCTTTATTTCATCTTTGTATGAATTTGCATCACTTTGGAAGTGAATTATCAAAATGCGTCTCAAACAGTGCATTTAAGCAAAAATCTTTGTTATACAATTAGAAATGAATGCAATAATACCATATAACCTGCTGTAGGTTTTCTTTTCCTATGTCCCCTGCTCATGATATCTGTTGTTTTATAGCTTTTAGTGCCAATTTCCTCTCGGGTTTGTAGCCCATCCCAGTGAGCACCAACTGGGATTCCAACATCGATTTGTAGTTTAACACTGTGTAGTGCTCGTTATGAAAAATAAGACTTTTGCCTTCTTTTTAACCAGCTGAAATCTGGTCACGACATGTTAAATGTTTATCTTAAAGAAAAAAATCAGACTCTAAATAAGTGTTTTACACGTCATCATCTTCTGTATGTTCCTCATAAACACACTGCAGTATCGAAACCCTGTGTGCTTGACATGACAAGTGTTCCTGTGTTTGCGTTTGCTTTTGGTTTGGCACTTAGCCACACAGGTGCAACAATGAAATGTTTATAAGGTAAAGTCTGCTGTGAGCGTTGATTAAATTTTGATTGATTAGTGAGAATGATTTATAACAACCCAATTTGTCATTCAGGTCTTTATTTATGTCAGTGAAGTGAAGGCCCAGATTTCTGCACGATTTATAACATCTTACAGCAGCGTAGGTTTTATTTCTTTTTCTCAATAGTCTTTGTCCAAAAGTCATTTTCAGTTATATTGACTTATTGCTAGTCTCAGACTTACTGCACATACATGCTCACGGCTATATCGTGATGTTTGTATTTAAGTGTCCTCACTCCTCTCCTCTAAAGGCACACCACAGCTAAACCCTCATCTCTTTCCTCCAGCGGCGTCTTACTGTAATTACAGAAAGAAGAGAGGGATGCAGGAGAGCCTGCGGTTCAGTGTTTCATGGTAAATCTTTACTGCCTCAGCGAGCTGTGCGATGTCAAGACATCAGGGTTATAAAACTGAATCACCCATGGTTGCAGCCCAGAATGATTCTGTTTTACTGTCCTTCACAAAACAATACCTAATGAGATTAAGGATGTGAGTGCTGAAGCAATGAAAGCTGAAAACACAATTAAAGAGCCAATTGATGGGCATGGTTCTCTGAGGAATTAAGCAGAGTAGAATTACCTCCTCTGTTATTCCATCTCCACATCCCGGCACAATTCTTTCTGAATTTAAACATGAATATGAAATTAGGGGGGGAAATAAGGAAACAGAGTGCAAGTTATGTTTAATCATGAAGGAACAAACGTTCAAAGCACTGCTCAGAGTGCCTCTGTGTCACCTCAAGGGGCAGAGAGTTGAGAAAAAAGTTTGTTTATTGTCACTCTAGAAGAGAGGAGGTGTAGTTCCGAGGTTGGCTGAGGGTACAGTTAATGAGGAAGCTGATGAAGAATGGTAGAAAATGATGGTTTAGCCGACATGTCAAACAAGAGCGGGTGAGCCTTGCTGTCACAGGGCAAAGGTAGACAAAGCTAACTTCGAATAGAAAGGACAGAAAGCAAATGAATCTGCATGTACGCTTATAAATGAATCAAGGAGGAGTACGTCGAGACCAGCAGCTGCACTCATTGATGATATCCATCAAAACAACCTCTCCTTCCCCAAGATGGCTGCGTGATTAAAGTGGGAACTGGGTTTGCCTCTTAATCCTTGAGTTTCTGTCTCTGTGCCTGTTCCTGCGTTGGAGGCTCACCCCAGTGCACTCTATCAAATCGCTTCTATTGCTGCCATACCTGCACTCAATCAGTTGAAGTGCATGTGAGAATGCATGCTGGTAGCCACTTCAAGGGAATCAAGCCGCCAATGTCGCAGCGTGGTCTATTGTTTCTTTTAGATTCCTGCACTACATTAATACAGACTGCTCACTCTGAGTGGTTTCCTGTAGGTTAATGCAGCCTCTGAATAAAAATTCTGTTTTTTCTCATTCAGCAAGCAACTTTCATTTCATCGTTGGATCTTTTCTTTTCCCTTCAGGGTCTTGTAAAAACTTTAGATGAAGTAAATGTGCCAGTGATGACACTGCCGGCCTGTACACCAGAGGAAGAAAAAAAAAAACCAAGTTATTAAGTTGAGGGTCTTTTAAGGTAAAGTAGTTGTACTTTCTTCCACATTTAACCAAGCATGACAAATAGTGTAGCTCTAAACCTCTTCTACTTTATCATCTGTTGCTGTGGCAGCAGACAGAGGTGTATTTTTAAGGAGACCTGTGGACTTTTCCAGCGTTTTTCTGGGCTGATGAAAAACTGCTATTTTTGCCAGACCATCTCCGTCCGTGATGGTTGCGACCAAAAAAGGTATTTCGAACCAAACCATGTTGTTTTTACGAATCCTGATGACACTGTGACAAGAGAGAAAATGTAACCTAAAGAGACATGAAGTCGTGTTAACTTCTGATCTGTGGTTTTGCAGAAATGTACTTTGCTAACAATGCTGCTAATATATAGTTAAAAGTGAAATACATTATAAGGATAATATAATATATAATTCACATCTGATATCAAATGTTCTTAAGTAGTATCTTAAGTACTAATTAAAGTAAGATTGAATAATATATCTTTTTCTGATTAGCAGAATCTGTGTTCTTTGTGTGACTGCAGATAAAATAAATTGATTCAATGTACGACTTTTTTATTGGAAGTATAAAGTTGCACAAAATGGAAATTCAAGTAAAGTACAGACTTCAAAGTTGTGCTTGCATTGTCTGTAAGTACTCTGCCGCACAACATTGTGTGTGTGTGTGTGTGTATGTGTTGTTCTGTGCATCTGTCTCCAGATGCCACGCTTGTTTCCTGCATTGTAGTATTCTCTTCTGGATCACATTCAGTGAACGTCCCCTTCAATTTCCTTACAAATTGAACTTGTTTATAATCTGGGATGGGAATATTTTGTCTGTCTGGGCCACTGAGAGCCCTCTTGAGGTATTTTGAATACAAAATATCTACCTGCCTTTTATTATTATTATTATTATTTTTTTATATAAAGCGCTCTAGTGACAGCTCCACATTCAGATCTCTCACTTTCCATCAGTTCCTCGTTGGCTGACATCTTTGCAAATCATGCAGTTGTGAGTAAATCTCCAATTTGCTCATTTAGTTCTGTATAGAGTTTTGAGTCTGTGCAGTTTTTCCACTTCAGCATTGTCAGCCCGATGGGTTTGAACATTAATCAGATGCAAGGTGACACAAAACCAATAGCTAATCCTGGCTATCTTATTGTAGCAAGTTTTTTTTTTTTTTGTTCTTTCATTGACGCATCACATTGAGTTTTACACCAGACTTTCAGCTCATCCTCTCAGCTGACAGCGCTGATATTATTGATTTATTCTTAATTGTTTCTTTGAGGTTCATACAACCATCCATACAACCTTATGCATAAGATGTTTTCTGGAAGCAATTTGACTTAGATGAATTAAAAGAATCTGTTTTGCTCGAGAGGAGACTATATCTCTACCTGCCGTGTACTTATTGCACCCAGCAGGAGCTCTGATGTGCACATGCACCTGAAGTTTGCTGCAGCAGACTGTTTTTCAGATAAAGAATGTGTAGGTTTGAGAGTTTTACCTTGTTCACTGTGACCCTGCTCCCCACCTCCAGAATCACAACCTTCATCCTCAATGCACTCCTCTCTCTCAAGATGATACTGAGCAAGGAAGACACTTAAGTGCCGTTGCTCCACAGCATGTAGGATGTGATCTGACAAGTATGGCTTAGCTGGAGATGACCTATTCTGACCAAGACACGATGATGCAACACTCAAACAGGGCAAACCATAACGATCTTAGGCTTTTCGTCATGCCCCTAATCTTTATCGCTATTATCACCACACTTACTGGCCCTTGGCCCTGAGCATTAAATGCCACAACAACACACCCACTGGAGCTAATGTTTGTGTTTCAAGCGCCAGAAGCAATGGTTATACTGCTGGCAGCAGACACTCCCAGTAATTGATTTTATTGATGAAAAAGCAACAAAACTTCAGTTTTTTTCTTGCACTATTTGGTAATGGCATTGCATTTTTTCCCCAACCAATTTCTGTCTAAGGAACATATGAATTAGCAAGAAAATGCAGTGAAGAAAACATTGGTTTAGAAATCTGAATTAGTGGGAGAGAGAATAACTTCCTTTTCCTTTTATTGGGTTTGTTTTGATGCAGCAACAACCTCAAATGGATAAAAACATGATATTAGTTCTAATTTTGTACTGCGGGACTTAAGTAAGTAAAATGCAGACATAAATGGATTGATGTTTCCTTCACATTTCTCAGACGAATGCTTCTCTCCGGTCTGCTGACTTTATTTTTCACTTTGTTTGATCATAGAGATTGCATTATCTGTGCTCAGTCACTATTTCCTTCCCTGCTCTTTGTTAAGGGGCAAAGTTTGTTGGCTGGGAAAACAGTGGGTCCATTTTTAACCACTCATGCCTAACATTAGATACTGTTGTGTGTCGGTGAAGCTGTCGGCACAGACTTTATTAAAATAGGATATGTGAAACACTTTTCTTTTTCAAGTAACCCTCTGCCCTGTTTTAAAGTTGCCTGCACTTTCAGGATAGGCTTTGAATGTTTTGGTCTGACTGATCTTAGCTTAATTTAGACAGTAGCTCTTTATTCAGTGGTTGGTCAGTAATCCATGTCCCTCCTGCCTAATATTATAAACAAACATTCTGATTGGCTCTCCATGTTTAGGTGTAACTGCATTTTACCACTGTGAACTTAGTTTCCTTGGCAACCTACAATCTAAATCTCAGTTTCTTCATTATTATACCTCCACAACAAACACCCTCCCTCCACAGTGTAGTTTATAGCGCACTCTTTCTCGCTGAGACTGTTGGATGCTCTGTATTGTTGTGTATTGTATCGCGCTTCAAATGTCAGCCACTACTGTGCATGAACTCATCAGGGTTCTTTTCAGCGCCGCACTTTTATTGATAGAAAGGTCATCCGGGATGAATAGGATCACCATGGTTACGCGGGGAAAAGAAAAAGTGGAACCTCCTCTTCTATTCTATGTCTTCTGAGTCCACCACATTCTGTTTAAAGAATGGGTGCATCATCACAAACTCTCTCCCAAATGAAAGGAGTGAAATGACAGCACAGTCGGCTGGTGTCCCCCGTACAGCAAAGACTGCCAGTGTGTGAGTTATTTTCAATAACAAATGACAAAGAAGTTGCATTGTAAGGTTTGCAGGTGTCACTCTGATGTGAGCAGTTACCCACTGTGTGCCTCTGCTCGAGCAGTTCTCTGCAGAAAGCACCTGAACAGAACTGTGCGACTAATAAGATTAAAGCAGATTGGAGCTTGACAAACAACAGTGACTGCGAAGCCTCGTTTTTCTCCTCAAATGTAAACGCTCTCAGAATTTCTTTAACATTACGCGTCTCCTTCTCTGTTAGTGCTTCGCAACCCTTCGCACCACCACCTGCTCCTTTTACCGAATGTTTTGCTTTCACTTTCATTTCACCTTGGAAAAAAAAATGAAATGTAAGCCGCGGGTGTTGCCATTAAATTGAACACTGAGTGTATAGCAGCGTGTCGTTTTATTACACTGCAGCCTATGCACTGACTCTCTCTAGGTGGAGAATATTGGATGGAATTATTCCAAAGATATGGTTAAAGCAGCTCTAGAGACTGCCCTGTCAGTATTCACATCCTGTCACCTCATTATTTTATGATTCGGCTGTGGTAGTTAAACACGCAGTGTCAGAGAGATACATACAATTATTGCAGTATTTTAATTTTTGATACAGTCAGAAATGTTGCCTGACAAACAGCTCCAATTTTATTCTGAAACCCTCTTCATATTTTGTATATCTCAGCTTGCTTTCTTGTAGTGAAAAACAAAATGAAAAGAAATAAAAGAGACATTCATAACCTAAAAAAGAAATATGATACCTAATTTTCAATTTAGATATACAGCATGAAACATTTCTCTGTTTAAACATCTAAAAATGATGATAGGAATGTTATTTTGTTGAGTTAAAAACTTACATTATCCCAATCCAATAATGTCTGGACCCAGAGAAATCCCATTTCTACTCAAGGAAATGATGCATTTCAGTTGGTCACCTGTTGCTAGAGACCTGTTGTTCCAATGGACTGCCATGGTGAGAAACAAATCATTTTCTAATCCTGTTTAAATTGTCCCACTAATCAAACATGTTATATATGTACAATTTTTACCATTGTGAAAGTTGCAGTTTGCTGTAAAATGAATAAAATATACAATATAAGACAAAACCTTGTAAGTGAAGCCTTGAAGAGGCAGTACTGTTTGTATGGTCAATGTGATTTTCACCTTTTTATCAAGCTAAAAAAAGATGACATGACGGATGTTGTGGTTTCACGCAACACTTATCTGATACTTTACTGTCTTTACAATAAACTGAGACTTTCTTTGCTGCAAATGTATCTTTTAAATTGAAAAACATTATATCTGTAATTCATATCACAATTCAAACAGAAGGAGCAGAAAACGATTTGTCTCGCCATCAACCAGCAAACATACTTTTTCTGAAATAACGTCCCATTTGGCACAACAGAGAGGGCGGGACTTGGCCTCCGTAACATCCCGGAGAGAGTCAGAGAACGTAAAGAGAGTAAAACTTTTTTATCTTAGCTCATATGTGTGAACATTTCTGCTGGTATCACGTGTTTAATAATGAAGACAGCCCCTCCCATGATTCCACACTAGTTACGTATATTGTTTTGTTTTGATTGAAAGAAACTACATACTGTGCATTTAAGAAGCTCCCGCCATGTAAGTCCACATTTCCTTGTTTGAAGTCATGCTTTTACAACAACACAGTTTCTCCTTTATTGTTCACCCCTTCAAAATAAAGGTCTATTTGCAATCAAAGTGACAAATGAAATACACAGTCATAAATGGTAAAGATTGATATTTATTTCTCATCACAAATAAAAAGAACCATGCTTACTCATCACAGAAAGAAAAACAAAAAATGAGAAGCGCTCAGTCTTTGATTCTTTACCGACGGTGCTGTCGGAGTGTTTTTTGGAGAATGTGAATAATAGCACTCTATGAAGATTGAAACTCTTAAAAAATCCAAGTCTATGCCCATACAATGAAGCCCCCCCCCCAACCCCCACCTCCCACAGCCTTTACCCACCTCCACCCAGCTCAGTTGTCCCTCCCCGAACAATGATCACAGCATTATCTGAGTGGTTCAGTCTGAGGGCTCTCAGTCCCCAGAAGTCTTAATCACCTGGAACAGAGTCACATTGTAGAGCACCTGGTGTCCGTTGTTCCAGGTGTACAGGACCCTCTCTCTGGGATTGTAGTCCATCATGGAGATGTGGGAGTATTGATTGTGGAAGGGGATGTCTGTGTACTCATAGCTTGATGTGTTGGTGTAGTAGGCAAAGTAGATTTTGGCACCAGCCAGGTGGGAGTTGGTGACGTAAAGTGTACCACAGATCATGAAAGACTCTCCTGCACTGCGCTTGGGAAAGCCCGTGTCCCAGGTCTGCAGCACTTCCAGACTCTGAGGCTCCAGGCGGCTGATGACAATGTTTCCAGCATTGGGGATGGTGGTGTAAACGGCCCACAGGCCGTTCTCATCTGCCATGAGGTCGATGTCAGAGGAGCCACCCCAGGAGTAAGGAAAGGTGTTGTTGTATCCGGCCCCACTCAGGCTGCGCTGCACCAGAACACTTCGAGAACGGAAGTGGTATTTGATGATGATGTTGCTCTGGTACTTGTTGTAGTACAGGGAGCCGTTGTAGACCACATGGCCAGTGCCTGCCCAAGGGTGAGGCAGCAGGTGCTGCACAAAGTTCTGGCCCTTCATGAAATCATTCATTGTGCGGTATTCCAAGACACGTCGCCCCTTGAAGTAACCATCCATGGACCACACCTGTGGAGAGAAGAAAAGTGAATCCCATTGGGAAGAATGAACTAACTGAGGGAGATGAAGGGATCAGAAGCTTTCAGGAGGATATTACTGTTTTACCTGACACACCTCTCTGCATGAACACTGTGATTAATGTTTTACCTCAGCCAGTATGATGCCCTCAGCAAAGTAAGCATGTTGTGGGTATGTGCTGAATCACAACTTATTTAAGTGTCAGTCTGGAATATGATTAAGTTCATTTACTAGAGTACCATATGGGCTTTTCCACTAAAGTTGTGCAGAATTGAGCCGAGCCGAACCCAAGACGGATCTTTCCAGTGGTGCCAGAACTGTCTGTGCAGGAAATCTGAGCATAAGATGTCTGTGTGTTCAGCTCTGAGTAATTTTGTAGCATCTTACTGAATCTCACTTTCTCTCCAGTGGCCCTGTTTGTATTTTCAGACATTTGCTGTATATTGCTGTTTCATCAGGTTCGTGTTCAGCTTTTTTAGGAGGTCGTGTTAAGACACTGCTGATGAAAAACCCAAATTTCCAGATTTCGCTGCTTCTGAGTGAGAACTTTTAATTAACTAAATAACAGGGGACTTTTCTTGTAAAGAATTTGTGGAAAATGAAAAGTCTTTATGACTGAATTAGTGGGGCTTTGTTAACGGCTTCTAACGGTAGTCCTGAGGGGAGAATTTAAAGTGGCTCCTTTCAACACTGTGTAAGACAAGCGCCTCATCAGCTAAAGACACACCTTCTAACAGACAGTCCTCTTGTTGTGAAGGTGCAATCGCTGTAGTGCCGACATGCCAAATCAAACAGAGTCAAACCGGGCCAACACGTGTAGGGAAAGCTCCAATATTTAAGTACAATTTCTAGTTATTTGTACTTAACTTGAATATTTTTTCTAGCGTCCACCCCACTACATTTGTGAGTTCAATTTCAGACTCAGACTTTTGATACCCTTCCAATCCAGAGAAAACCGTGTATCTCTAAATGTGGTGATTCATGATGTGAATGTTCATATTTTCTTGGAGACGTTTCACCCCTCATCCAAGAGGCTTAGATTACTGGAGGGAGAGTTGCAGGCATTTAAACTCGGCGTGTCCTCACAGAGTCGTCAGGGCCACTTGTTGTAGGCCACCTCCACCTCTCCACCTCCTCCTCTCCACCTCCACCTCTCCACCTCCTCCTCTCCACCTCCACCTCTCCACCTCCTCCTCTCCCCCCAGAGAAAGTGGCCTGCAGCTCCCCTCCACTTAATTAGACCTGATGAAGCCTCTTGGATGAGAAGTGAAACATCTTAAAGAAACTGAATTGAGTCCAGTTGCCATGGGAAGCATTTAATTGTTGTGCTTTACTACCACTTTTCACAGTGTGGTATTACTGTTTTTACTTAAGCAAATGATCTCAACATGCACCACTGGTGAGTGCACGTGTTCATGCAGTTGTGCAGACTTGAATGTGTGCAAAAAAAGCTATTGATCTCTCCCGCGTGTGGGAGTGAAGACGGTGCCTGTGCTTTTGCAGTCAACCACCACTTGTGCTCCCTGCCCCTTCCAGTCCACATTTACAGAAAATCAATCCATTTAGCAGCTCTATCTTTTTCCTCAAGTGCTCTCAGCGGATCTCTCCACTGACATGGCCCCTCTCTGGCTGCGTCTCCAATCTCATTCCCTCAGTGCTTCCACTGAGCCACAGTTCAGCTGCTAATTGATTAAATTTAACTGCAGTTGACTTGGATACTTCTTTTGTCCCTAACATATCAGGAGGAGCTTAGCTAAGACAGAGCGCTCGTTCTTCTGATGCTCCACTCATCGTTTCTCTCCTCAGCTTCTCGCCTCCCTGCCATGTTACGGAATAGGCACCTTTCTTCAATAACAAACCCCTGTGGGGGGAGCGGAAGGGCATGGGAGGAGTCGAGGGTGGTGAGGTATCGCAGTTGAATTATGGAGAAGGGGAGATTATGGAGCATTAAGCATTGTTTCTCCCTCTGCCTACTAAGTGACTCCCTCCACTCGAGCTGAGCAGGAGAGGGGAGCTGAGCCAGGCCGAAGCTTTAGCACGTTAAGACCCAGCTTTTTTTTTTTTATCTGGTTGGATCCTCAGTGACATTTGGTGTGGGTGTTGATATTGTTGATGTATCTAGCTATTAATACAATCAGTGATCGATCTAAGGAGAATTATCTGATGTTGGCAAGTCAGGTGATTAAAGATAAAGACCAGGGCATTCAATCACAGAAACTGACCTTTTCTGATGGCAATATCTATTCAGCCTGTTATGATTCAGGCTCGGGATGACAAAAGCCATCGTTGTTTCTTCTCTTCATATTCATCAGTTTCCATTCTCCACCATCACCATTCACCAGGCCACACAGTTTCTCCTCTTGTACTTCCTCATTTGTAAATTTTCCCCCTTTGCTTCAAACCATGCGTCTGCCCACGCAAGACCGCATGTCATCTGTAATCAGCTGCAGCCATTACTATATCATCTGGGTCCAGAGCATCCCGTCACACTCCTGGTAATTACCTAGGTGATTTAGAAAACTTTTGCCCAAACAACTCATTCATTCTCCACTGATGATTAAGTGATTAATCAGCTGGAGTTGCGGTGACAGAAGAAGACACAGAGGAGGGAAAGGGATGCTATCCATCAGTGACTCAGCTTTGCGTTCCTCTCTGTCTCTCTCCTCTTTCAGAGAGCTGAAGAAGTCCTGCTCAGGCAAAACAGTCAATCAGTCATTAAAAGTATCGTGACAGTGTTGCTGTGAGGGATTTTTTTGAGCCACTGGCGGAGCGCGGCCTGTTTTTGCCAATGACTTTGTTTCTACTTTATCTAGGGTTTTTTTTTGAGCTATGGAGGGAGGAAAGGTTCTAGTTCAGGGGTGAGAATAAGAACACAGGGACTTACTCTGTTGTCTGAGCTGGGGATCATGGTGTCTGTCATCCAGGAGCCAAACCTTGAGCCTGACGCACGCACTGTGATGGGATTACTGACGCCAGTCAACTTCCCACAGCCTGGAGGTCAAAGAAGAGAAAGAGGTAAAGACTGCATACAGATTCATAGATGTTTTAATAGGGACACTGTGACAAATAAGACACAGAGAAACATCTACTTTGTGCCAGGGAGCTCCAGTTATACAGCTCATCTGAAACATGGTGTCAAAGGTAGAGTTTAGGCACATCTGTAAAAACATTGTATAAATTCTTCACAAATATGTATCAGACACGGTGAGATTTAAGCACTCTCCACGGCCATGAATGTTATTTTCAAAAGGATGTATGTGGAAGTATTGATTGATGTCACAATTTGTAATTATACCAGGCTGAAGAAGGTTTAATTGAATCATTCTGAATCATTTCACATCCCTATTCAGATCTAGATAGACACAGATAGATTACACATTTACTTTTTACACAAATGACCAGTGTGCAAATAAATATAGATCAATGAGTAATTATAATGTCTAATTCACATGGGTGACACTGGATCTCTGTGGGGCAGTGAGGACCAAAAGTACATCTGTAATTATTGCTTCTGGAAATCTTCGAGATTACCACTTTAACTCATCGGTGTATATACTTTATATGGGATTCTGTAAAATCATCAGTTTGTACAGGAGAACACAATCAATCATTCATCCAGGCTTTCTAGGCCAATTGTTTTTAATGTATGCAGATAATTCGAGCTCTGAGCAGAGTGGTAATGTTGACAATGTAGAACAGAGATTTGACAATTGATGATAATAATTAATCCTGAATTCCTTTATGCACAGCTGTTGCCTATCCTCTAATTGTTTAAGTGCTGCACTGACATTTGATTATGAATTTCAAATTAAGCATTCAGTGAGTACCCACCCACCCACACCTGTTTGCATAATGCATACATCTTATACCTAGTTTCTGCATGCAGGAGTGGAGCCTGGTCTCCAGCAGCAGGACTCTCTGGCGCAGCTCCTCGTAATCATAGGCCCCCATCTCCTCTTGGATGGCCATCAGCACCAGCGACAGATTCCTCACTTCCTCCCGAAGACGAAGGATCATCTTGGCATCGGCCTTGTATTGTTCCAGCACTGGTAGCAGTGGGAGCAGCTGGGTCACTTTGTCTTTCAACTCCTAAGTTATGTACAGAAAGACACATGGAACAGCAAAGAAGGAGGGATGAGGGAGACTGTACTAGATCAGTGCAGGGGATTGTGTGCAGAAGCTTGATCTTCACTCTTTTGTTGAAGTGCTTCTGGTTCATAGATCATCTCCCAGTCAGGAGCTCATGTTGTAGCTAGATGCTGGTTAGTCTGTTTCCCCCTCGTCCCTGGATTTGTCATGAGATTCATTTCAGAACTGTGCCGAGGTATAATTCACTGCAATTTCATGTATTCCTGACATTTCTAGTGTATCAAGTGGACACAAATTAAATTGTTCTTTTTTGCAGCTGTATGTTACAGCAGTGGTTTTCAAAGTGGGGTTTGAGGGACCCTCCCTCAGGGGTGTCCAGAAAATGGGGATAATTTCTTTTCACTGTAATTTCATCGATAAGGTACATGATGACAGAACGTATGAAGAAATCAATCTGTGGTTTAATTACTTCTTTTCCCCTCTCCTTTCTACATTCATAACATGAAGTTTACTTCTCCTCCATCTCCAGTCAGCTGCATTATAGAACATAAACACTTAACTAACTCCCCATGTTTTGCTGCCACTAAATAGTGAGGATAAACCCAATTTTGATTCCCAAAAGCTTGAAGTGTTTATTCCTCCAGAAGATTTGGCTCTCTCATTTTGCAATCAACTGTGTTTTCCAGAGCGGAGAGTGTGTGCAGCTGAGACGTAGCTGTTCCTCCACGCCTCACCCAGCCCTCTCCACATAACACTTGGCTGAGCCCCGTGTCACAAAGTGCAAGTTCAATAATCTCCAAATCGTGAATGTCAATTTATTTGCACTCCCTGACTTGAGTCAATCAACTTTGCTCATATTAATTTTTTTTTTTTTTTTCAATTTACGCTCCTGTGTGTGAAGAGAAAGCCACTGAATTTATTTAGCGAATTTCAGTGCATGCCTGTTCGCTGTCTACGCAGATTTGGGTAATTCAATTTTCACCTAGTTAAGAGCAGTGGTAAGCTGGGTGTAAACTTGTTCTGTGACTCATCATGTGTTTAGGAATGAAAAGAACAATGTGTCCTTACGTAGGAGTGCAGGAAGCAGCAGGAGAGCCGGGCTGCCTGCTTGGAAGGTAGAAGGCTCGAGAGAGAAATAGGTGTATCAATAAAGTGTGGCCGCCACAGGAGGGGCTGTTTCCTCCTTGTTAAGGTTTATCGTAAATCTGGTGATGGAGCAGCTCTCAGCCCTGTGGCGCCACATCATAAATCTCATTTTCCCCTTTTCAAGCTGCAAAAATTCGCTCTCGTTAATCTCCCACGCTTTGCCATTGGCAACTTTGAGCTGAATGCATTCATCAGCCAACCTGCTCTGGTCAAATCCCGCTTTTTTCCCCCCTTCTCTATATTGGATCGCGGATTTTCATTCTGATAAGTCCTGGGATATAATGCTTACTATTCTGCATATTGCAGTCATCTGTGGCTTTACTGATGAATGGGCCAATTTCATAAACATCTTCATTACCTCCACTGGACTTGGTTTCATAAAACACCCTGAAAGGAAAAACACAGCCATTCATGCTCGTCCCTGCGCTTAGGCAGAGTCTCAGCGGTAAAACACACTTAGTATTTATGAAGGCATCTTTTAATCAAACTATTTTATGGTCCATCTAATATCTGTAAGAGTGTGAGAAATGTGGAGAAAGCCTGGCCAAGACAGCCGGCTGACAGGAAGACAAAAAGGCCCACGGATAATGACAGCTGAGCCTAAACTTGTAGAGAGATAAGGTAGAGATAAATGTTACTATATGTGCCTGCTATCTTAGAGCAGACACCAGAATGTTAAGTATATAGAGTCGGAATAGAAGCTGAGTCAGGAGAGAGGGGAAAGGATGTAAAGAGAGGAATACAGAAAAAATACTTTCCTTCTGGGTCCAGGAGTTTAATAATTCAGGAGGATGTGAATTTGCTAAAATTTCCTCTGTGCATGAGTCAATGACTCAGAAACAGTCTTGGAATGGAATTTGTGTACCTTTGCCTATGCAGCAGTCCGTCGAGAGTCATACAAAATTTTATTGTCTGTGAAGAGCGAAATGTATCTGGCAAGGTTTGTGTGCACACGGAGTGCAGCGCCACATCTAGTACTATCTGCATTCACCTCACAATAATACACTGGCACCGCTGTGCAGGAGGTGACAGACAGCCAATTACCTGAAAGCCCTTTGGATTGAGACTGCGGGGATTTTCCGAGGCCACCTTCAGCTTTCCATCCACCACCTTCATTAGGCTCTCTGTGTTTCTTACATACTGTAGATCTCTGTACGTCCGCAGGTCCAACACCTCCATCGACTGGCTAATGTTCTGAACCTGTCTCACACACACACACACACACACACACACACACACACACCACCAAACCCCCGGGACACACATAATAGACAAAGAAAAATTGTGTTAATTTTAAGGGGACACATATAACATTTTTTCAATGTATTTTCAATGATAGGCTGCTCTAGCTTGCAAACAGAACTTCACTGATTAGTTGAGATCAACTAGATGATCTTCAATTAATCAGTTCACTCATTTTTTTGTTAGAAAGTAGTAATTCCCACATGTGAATATTTCTGTTTTGCTTTGCGACATGACAGTAGGCTGAATATTTTGTGACAAAAAACATTGTGGCTGCTGTGATCCCATCACAAGATGGTCTGTATTCTACTTCAGTTTACAATAATAGTTTGGTTTAGGATCATGTTAGCCACAGACTCAGTTTGAGCTTTTCATCCAGTGTGGAGAAAAGGATGGATGCATAAATAAAACCTAACTACAGTGGGTGCTATACGATAAATGTGCTTCAACAAGGGATAGCCCTAAACAAAAAAAACAAAGCATTTCTTTAAAGTGTAGAGTTAAGCAAAGTCACGATTGAGTCGGTATGAAACGCTGTTGGAAAAAAACATAAAACAGACGGGCAACAAACAGAGAGCCAAAAGCAAAAAAATAAAAAATAAATAAACAGCAAGAATAACCAAGATGAAAGGAGTGGTACTTCAAATAGCAGCACAGGATTTAACAGGCTAATATACAGACACACTACATTCATAAATTATGCAATAAAAATCAACAGGTATCCAGTTAGGATATGAATATACTTTTCTCTCCGGTATCAAAACAGAAGGGTAGTAGCACCGTTATGAGTGTACACAGGTAATGGGCACATACTGTAAAAACTAAACTAATGCAACTGAATAAATCTCGCAGAGGAGCAAACATGCTGCCAAGTAGGTGTTTATTGAATCTCAGTTCTCAGAGGAATCAATTTTGCACTATGTTTAATTTTTGCGAGGTACTTATCTTGCTCACTCTCTGACAGCCCACTCTGCTGCTGCATAACCGGCCTACTGTTTCATACACCCCCGCAGCTCCCGCACGTTGTCCTGAACTGGCCAGAAATCATCGGAACATTGACAAATATTGCAGTTCTGTGGCGCATATAAGAAGGCTCACGTGTACATATGTCCAGCTACCCACGCCAGCAGACACCCACCCACACAGGCACGCGCCACTGAAACTCAGAGCACACAGACGAGATGTATTCCAACAATCCCAGCAACAAAAAAAAAACAGAGGCAGTCCGAACTCTCAAAGGTCACGGTTTGGCATAAAGTCTGTTTTGTACCTAATGCCTTGCCTGCCTACACTTTGACATCCCACTCAGTTACTTCGTGTCCAGCCTACTGTTTTCTACACCCGGCTCATCTCCCACGTGCTTCATGAATCGGCCAGGGATTTTTTTTTTTTGGGATGGAAAATATTTTCTTTACCAATTAAAACTGTTCTGACAGCGGTACAGATGGACTAGTTGGAGGACCGTGTTACAGTAAACTGTTTCACCAGCCTGGAAAAAGCACTGTCACCATCCTGCTCCGTGTCAGTTGGGATCCACTGAGCAGTGGTGACCCCAACCCCCCCCCCCCAAATCCCCCAACGCACCCCAGAATTCAATCAGTCACAGGTGTGTCCACCTCATGTCCAATGCAATGACTCACTCGGTACCAAATCCTAAGGCGCCTCTCTGTGTGTGCCTTCCTATCTCTTTTAGTTTCATCTCAGTGCAGACAGTTGCACAGCGAGGTCAAAGTGGGAAGAGGTGCTCAAAAGTCTGCGCCAAGAACATTCTTACACCACCGTCCTTCGGGGTCAACTGTGCTTTGGATGGCATTTGGTCTGCCTGTGCAGAAAGCTGAATAGAGACTCTTGCACAAGGCTGGTTTACATTCTTTGAACAGAGGGCAGTTTTGACATTGTTAGTGTAACCTTGGCTTTCTGTGTCAGGCAGAGCCTTTGTGGATGTGGTCTGCTATAATAATTGGCCACACGCTCTGGGTTCAAATGGGGATGTCTTATCAGGCATGGTGCTGTTATGTACACATACGCACAGACTCATGAGTAGTCTTTTGACTTGCGGTGTTCACTTGTGTGCAGCTCAAATAGCGCTGACCCTGGGTGTCCTCATTAGGCCGAGCTGTGGGCTGTATTTGACGGGAGCGCTTGGCTCTGATAACTGCAGTCTTACAAGCTGTGCACAAGTACAGAGGGTAAACAGAATAAAATAAACGCCCACACTGTATAATCAATACAATATTAAATATGTTTTGCAAAGCTTATAATACTAAATATTCCCTCTACACAAGTAGTAAGAAAATAAAACAATATTCTAACATTTGGCAGAAAAATATGGCACCTTCTTCTTCTTCCTCATTAAAATGGCCAAAACTTTGGCCTCTAAACTATTTGTGGTGTCACAAATCATGATCGTAGCCCCGCCTCTTTCAATCAGATTTTCTTTCAATAAGCTCAGAGGAAATTCACACTTTGAGCAATGAATGTGAAAACAGCCTTCTCGTGTCAAACATACATCGTTCAACACAGTGAAGCTCAAGTATTCAACTGTAATTGTAATGTATTAAAAGTGACAGCAACACAAACTGAACCCTCAAAATCAGTGATTAAATCTATACCTCTATGACATAGATTGGATATATTCTTCAAAAATAGCATTTATTGCATTTGTATATTTTTTATTTCTTTTTTTAGATTACTCTACATTTCAGGCTTTTCACTGTCAAGTTTTTAAAGGTTTCCATTGAAAAATGTACTTTTCTCAGGAGCAGAATTTTTTAATGTGACTTTCACTTGTATTGTAGTTCTGTCCACAGTTACAGTAACCAAAGATCAACTTGCACTTCCCAGCTCTGAAAAGCTTTCAGTGGCAGAGAGTGAAAAGAAAACTGAGCAGAAAATATCAATTTTATAAATGGGTGCAACTAACTGTAAGTTTCATTATTGATTAAACTTAAGCTGATTATTGTCTCTGATAATTTCCCAGAGCCTAAAACGATTCAGTCTTCAGATTTCTTCTTTTGTCCAAAACCTAAAGACTCTTTGTGTACTATCATGAATGACAATGAAAGGCAGCAAATTCTTACACATACACTGATATTTGTGCTTGACCAAAATGAGTCATTAATCATAGTTGGCTAAAAAATGCTTTTGATCGACTAATCAGTGCTGCTCAAAACATGTCCATCATTTTTATGCAAACTATTTATACAGGGACAGGCGTTAATGTTGCTGTTCTAGAATGACACACATGTATTAGTCCCTTTATTCTCTCTGGATTGATTGCAGCAGATTCAGATCACCTGTTGTGCCGGATGTGGAGACCGGCTCCTAATTAATGATTTAAAGCAGCTTGGGGAAATCCCCTCATGGCCATTCAAGGTGTCACGGTGCCCTTTTACCGAGGCTGAAGAGAGGTGGTGGGGGGGCGACACACCCAGGTCATTCTGAGCTCTTACTTGACATGCGGTTGCACATACACATACGCTACCTGTACATACTGTGCTGTATAGTGCTCGGTAGACTTGTCAGGGATTCAATCTGCATTAAATCTACAAACTCACTTGCTATGAGACCTGTGAGCAACAGTGACAATACTGGAAAGACTACTATATAGTTTGTAATGTATTCTGTACTGCACATATACATTCATGCACAGATCTACCTTCCCCGAATAGCTTCATTTAGTTTGTCAGTTTCTCTGCCAGAATGTGCCTCCTCAGTTGGAATATGCCTCTTTTAAAGTGTGTGTAAGTGTGTGTTTTCACTGTACAATATCAACGTGTGCTTGAAACGGCAGCAGACAGAGGCTGTCAGGGGAAAAAGGTATACTTCAATGAGACTGAATGCAATATGTGAATTCAGGTGTCTCATTGATCCATCAGGACCTCAGAGCCTATTCAGCATCTCAATTTACCACAACCGCTCTGCACTAGACCACATCAATGTCAGCCCCTCCTGTCCTACCCGCTCTCCTCTGCCTCTCTGCTCGCAGGCGTTCGCTCACTCTGTCGATCCACCCTCTCACTCACCCACTTGATGGTTTTGAGTGCCCGCAAAAAAAAAAAACAGCTCTCAATGAGCTGCCACATCCCATAAAGCAAGTGTAAGCTATTGGATATTATTCAGCAGGTTGTTATTATTTAGTTTTGGAGAGACAAGTGGATAAGAACGGAAAGATGCCGATGCACTGCCTGCAAACCGCCAATCGATGCAGCTGCAAATCTGGGGAGTCAACAAGCAGTTGTGGATGGCTTGTGAGCAGAGGTCCTTCCCTGCCTTTACTCTCACCCCTGTGTGTGTGTGTGTGTGTGTGTGTGTTTATGCACTAAACACAAGCAGGAAATTACATTTGCATACACTGCACGGCACTGTAGGTCAATAACACTCTACTCCATGTATTTGAAACATGGATTTATTGTCTGCTTGCTGAAACAGTGTGTGTTTCTCTGGCGCTCTGCGTGCTTGACGGTTTTGTGTGTGTACATGTTTCTGATGTCATTAAGTTTATTTGCTCGTTATACATCACGCGAGTATAAAAAAACAGTGTTGATTCATCTTTTTTACACGGAGAGAGACAGCACAAGTCTGAGTCAACAGATTTACATTGTGCAACTTTTACTGTGTAACTTTGCAAACAAAGCATTCGCTACTGATTGGCAAGACACTTAATTTTCCTAATTTGTATCTAATGGATTAATATTTATAAAAGAAACATTATCATTGTATGGCTCAGTGAATCCAATTTCATGGATAAGTTTAGGACATTTCTTATTAAGGCGATCCACGCTTCACTCACTTTAAGCAACTCTGCTCCTTAAGGAAGAATAGTTAGTGCAACAGTTCTCATCTGCATGATTGATCCGCTGTGGGGTAAAAGCAGTGGGACTGTTCACTTCAGCGTCGTGTATGTAACAGACGGCACCAGACGCGAGCGCAGGCAGTGTGTGGCAGTTTGTGTTTGTATGTCTGCGTGGGTAACAGTCGTGTCTCAAAGTGAGTGTGCTATTGACAGCTGTCACCTTCTCCATGAGCTGGCGAAGTTGCCTGCTGCGTGGGTCGCGGTTACACATGTTCTGGGCCGGCGCGACCACGGTGCAGATACACTTCCCATCTGCGTCCTGTGCTGAGCTGTAGATCTGCCAGCCCTCCTCTGGGCTCGGGTACAGAGCCTGCAGAAAACACAGAGACATATATAAATCTTAGAGCGAGAGACCAAGTGAAGGAACGGGTTGCTTCTGTCTGCTGTTGTTTATCCGTGGCTACCAAGCAGGCTTTTCAAAATGCATGGGAGCAGACACGATATTTTCTTCTGCCAGCACGCATCAGCTGTAATCTGAAAAGTGTTCCACCCGTATAAAACATTTCTAAACTAATAAATTTATCTAATACTTGAAAGTGTTTTAGAAAGAGTTTGGAGGAAAAAAAGACTCTTTAATACATTCCATATCGTGATTAGTTGTGCCCATTCTGTCACCATAAGTTAGCCGTGGAGTCATAATTTCTCCATGGCATTCTCTTTGCAGTCCTATCAGAAGTTTCTCTTCCCCAAAGGCAATTAATGGCAATTGATTCCTCCAACTCCTCAAAATCACTTGCAGTCTAATTTTAGCATTGACTGAACAGCAACTTAGAGCGAAAAAGTGAAGCCAAAGATTGACAGAGGTGCTGCTCACAGCGGTAAAGACAGGAGAAAAAGAGGATAAATGATTCAGATGGATGAAGGGGAAAAAAAGTAAACAGAAAAGGGTTCAGATTAAGATAAGACAAGAGCAATGCTGGAAAATACACAACGGGTTTAAAAACACCTCTGAACAACAGTGATAGAGTAACATCTTGGAGGAGAATGAACAAAGACATAGATAAATGGGAGGAAAATGGGGTTTTCAAAGAAAAGAGGAAGAAGGACGGATCGGGTCGGGATATGTGAAAGCAGAGCATCTAATAAGTTTGGACACGGAGAGGAAATGGAGCTGTTCAGGATCGATAATGCAGGCCGTTACCAGTGGAGGAGGGGCGAGGCTGAAAGGGTGGATGTCTCTCTCTCTGACTAATCCAATCAAAAGTAGTGCTGTGCGTTTGCAAGAACAGCATACACACAGTTTACGCGAAGGCCTGGCCAGGACGATCCGTTCATTCACACGACATCTACACACACTCAGCATATAAAGCAAAATGTAATGAGAAACGGAGCAGCCATTTTAGTGATGAAATTAAAGACCCATCCACATAAGTGGAAGGAAGGAGGCTAGAAATAAAATGATGCGTCGCGGCTCTGCGCCTCACTCCCGCGCTGCTCAGAGCTGTGTTGTGCTCTGCTCTCGTCTTCTTGGGTCGGGGGATCAGATTAAAATGTCTTGGGGGACAGAGGGACTGTGTGATTGGAGTGTAAAGTAGCAACCACCCTGCAAGCCAATGTGCTCACTGTCACATCTTGTCACTCCTGCCAATCCCTTGGCACCCAGGCACCCCCCTCTCTCCCTCTCCTCCCCTGCACTCACTGCATTTCCCTCTTTCTCCCCCTCAGAATGAGTGAATTTTAAATCTGACTTATTCCAAATGAATTGTGGGAAACAAACTACAGCTGCATGAGCATGAATATCAAATTATGCATTTTATTCTCCAGAATATTTTATCAGTTTCATTATATTCAAGGTATATTAAGTAGACTCATATAATGGAGGGGAAAAAAACCGACATTTTATTCAATTAAGACAGAGGTAATATTCTATTCCCATTTTCTATTCATACAATATTACATACATACATTAGCAATAATTCAGTCGGACAGAATGTCTACTGTGCACATGAAGGCGTCACAGTGGAACTTATTGGCACTCTGGCTAAATTATCATTTCATTATTCTTAATATTGATGCATATTTAGGAGTCAGCGTGAAGCCACTCCCTGCAGTGACTTGCACAGTTTTTCTGTCAGTCAGCACCTTTCTCATTATAAGTCATCTCTGAGGCAATCCGGCATCAGAGGGCTGTTAGGTGCAAAGAGAAGTTAGAGGTCTGCAGAGTCCAGAGCTGGAGCTAAGACAAGGCGAAAGAGGCCGTCTCCACCGCAGGACCTCCTCCAATTTCTTTCAACTGCATCTGACCGTCTCTTTCACTCTGCCATTGCCTTGGGGAGAGATTATTTTCTGGTGTCCTCTGTCAGCTTCTCACTCACTGTCAGGGCTTGTGTTTTATTGCAGCATGTGTGTGTGCGAGTGGCAAAGTATTTTCGCGTGCATGATTATGCACAGAACATCTGTTGATGCACATGCATGTGCTATATAGTTACATGATTTCCACTAGACTTTCATAATGCATTTCCTTTTGCTGGTTTAGCTTCTGATTTACCCCCAAGAGGGTTTGTTTGGAATAATCCTTGCAGCTGTAAAGCGTGATTACTGCAGGAATGGGGGAGAGCATATGCGGGGCTGCTATGAAACGATTGTAAAGATAGTGGATCGTGAGGGCACAGCATGACACACCGGCTTCTCATTACAGTTGATACCCTGTGGCGTTAACAGGTGGAGGTTAGCTTGCTTCAAACAGCAGAATCCACTTAAGTTACTCACTTTGAGGCTATGTGCAGCCTCCTGCCTTCAATAAAATTACCTCATATCCCTACATGTGGGGGTTGTCTGCCTACGCACCAGATATTCACTTTTGGTCAAAAAAACATTCTTGCAAACTGATGCAGAAATGTGCATCAACATTTCATCCTGATATAGTTGTGAAATGAAGCCACCCTTGGTGTTACAATGGCCCTTTTTTCAAAAAAATGATATGTTACATAGTGGCCAGCAGCAACAAGATGAGAATTCAACAAAGCGCCACCGGAGGCACGTCAGCTCCATTATCATAACACTTTCTTCATTATCCGATGTGTTTAAAGTCATGCTGTGCTCCTCATATGCTCCTCGCAAGCCAGGGAGATTTTTTTTTTTTTTTTTTACGCCGACAGATCTTCTCCCCTCTTCATTAATGTTTCATAAATGCTGGGCTGAAATTAAGAGCTTATTTGAATCAGTTCCAATTTCATTACCACCCACCTATCCATTCTGAGCTAACTTCTCCCATTCTCATCACAGTGTGGCAGTTTGGAGAGCGGGAGGGAAGAGGTAATTCTTAAAATGCAAATGTGCTATATGCTTTGTGCCCCAGCCGTTGCAAGGATATCTATATATCAGCCCCTCATAAGCAACAGATCTCCCGGTGTGTGAGTATTGTGCTTGAACCTGTTTTGAAACACTTGCTTATTTATGTAAATTTAAGAGTGAAGAGTGGGTCATTGACACTGGCTCATTTAACATATTGCTCACACCATGCAGCCAGATATCCCATTAGTGTGGGGAAAAAAAACAGCTTCCTCAATATGTAATGTTACCCGTAATTATATCCAGGGTAAGCAGAAGGAAATGAATGAATAACGTTTGCATACCGCAGGGAGGTCGGGCGCCAGAGCGTTTACATTTGAGCAGTGACGGTAGCGTAACCTGCGCTGTGATCATGCTATCAGTTGCGGCTAGCTGGGAGCACTTCAGGTCTGGGAGATAATCCTCTCCTCCCAGACACAGACGGTGGTTTCAGGAGAGCAGAGGCATTTCGGTTCACCGTCCCAGAAATTCATCCATTAGATGCGAGGGATGAAAAAGAATATGTAAGTGCCAGATTTGAAGCTGTCACAGTCATGGCTGCCATGCAAAAAAAAAAGAAAAAGAAAAAAAAACCATTAAGAAAGAAGACAGCAGCAATAAAAACAACATGAAAACCACAGAGGGCAAGAGTGATGAAAAATCAATTGGGTCTGCTCTCTAAAGTGAAAATTAGTCTTTTTAAGATATCTGTCTTGCCCCCTTTACGCCATCCAAGTGTTGCCTGTGTTCCCATGACATCACATCTGACAGCCTGAGACTATGAGGTCCCACCACCTACTGTTGGCATGTCTTCCACCTCAACCTCCCATCGTTCCAACAGAAATCTGATTAAAGTGTGAGTCACTGATAGGCAGAGGAGGAAGAGTTGTGGTTTGAGAAAGGCTGACAGAGAATAGAGAGAGATGGCTCTAATTTCCTCTAGCTTTGTTCAAATGCTGCCCAGTTGCAACGCTGAATGACAAATTCAGATAAATCCCTGCTGAAAGCGGGGAAGACGAGATGAGATGAGGAGGTGTGGTCATTACTAAGCAAAAAAAGAAGTAACTAAATGCTCCTCCAGTAGATTTTTGTCTGCTTCCTGTACACTGCAGGCAAGAGATTCAGATTAGAGGTGTCTGTATAGTTTGGTAGCAAAACTAACTAACCAACTTGTGCCATTACCCGAGTGCTTCCCAGAGTGCAAATAAGCTCAGAACTCTTGTGCTGTTAATGATTCAAAAGTTCGTAGGGATTATCCAATTAGACATCGGAGCTGCTGGTGGTATCACTGTCGAGTGTTGCGGGATGGACTTCCTCTGGCGTTTCATTAGACCGACCCTGGAGCTGGCTGCTGTAAAGCCAGAGCTAAATGAGATCATAAATCTACAGCTCCATTCTTTATGAGCATGACGGGAAGTCTATTATAACTTTCATAAGCAGCAGGCAGAATGGGCAAACAGGCAGAGGCAGGCACGAATCCTGAGACACGAGGAGAGGGGCTGACCGCCGCTCTGGGAACTGAGCTTGCCGTCACATCTGAGAAACTGCAGCGCAAAAGAGGATGGACAGAGCAGGAGAACTGAGATGAAGCTGTGTGGAGAGAAAGAACAAAGCACGTTGAGAATGTCGGAGGTGTCAAGGTGTGATGGTCTCAAAGTAAGGATAACGAAGTAAGGGGTAGTTCCG
This sequence comes from Acanthopagrus latus, assembly GCF_904848185.1. Lineage (NCBI taxonomy): Eukaryota > Metazoa > Chordata > Actinopteri > Spariformes > Sparidae > Acanthopagrus > Acanthopagrus latus. The sequence goes on from NC_051061.1 coordinate 20,392,735, forward strand.
ATGTAATCAGTCTCATTCTTCCTTTTCCACCCTTCGATGCTAACTTTGTTTATCCGAGTTCTTCAGCCTCGTTTTCCTCTCCCTCAACTTAACTCAATTCAATTCAATTCAATTCAATTAAAAGCGGCTTTATTGGGATTGAAAGCAGATGTGAACACAATTTTTTGCAACGCAATGTTTTTGCTGTTAGAAAAGCATACATCCAGATAATTACAAAATAATTAAAATAAAAGATAACAGTTTGCAGAAAAAGGTGTTTGGGGTCATTTATAGTTATCAGGATCCCAGTGAAGATTACTTCAGTGCACTGATGTCATTGTGCACAATAAAGTTAATTGTTAGAATGTAAAATATCCTGCCTGGTACATGACTTTGTCAGGTCCGACAAGGATGGTTTGATGACCACTTTTGGAATATCAGTATAAAAACTATAAATAATATCAGAAGTCTTCTCTCCTTGATATTGATATCAGCACCAGGATAGGTCGGGCCCGAGATATTCGTGTTGTATCTATGTATAGTATGTGTGACAATGTACAGAGATCAGCTCAGTGCAGGAACGAGTGACTGGCATCCTTCGTGGTGGCTGAATATGATTGGAGGCTCTTTTTCAGTCACAGCAGCTCACTAATCTTCCTACTGTATTTTTCCGGCAGATGTGGAAGGTTTTTGTTGCTGTCCATAGTTCAAGGTCTTTTGGGCAGTTTGATTTCAACATCCCGCCGTGTGCATTATGTGCACATTGATTCTTCTCTGGGGACCCAGCTGGGCCCGTGGCGGCTGTGCTCACTGGGTCTGTACACGGTCAAGCTTTTCAGTGGTTTGGCGTTGGTCACAGTGGTCAGGTAATCTGCCGCTGTCTATTCTCTGTTTGGGGCCAGATAGAATTCCAGTTTGTTCTGGTTTTTGGCTGATTCTCTCTGGTGTGTCAAATAGTTTTCTTTTTGCTGTACTAGAATTTGGTTTAATCTCGTGGGATTTCTGTCTGAGGGCTCTGCTTGTGTCCCAGCACCAGCTGGCTGATGGGGCTTCTCTCTAGGATCTCTCTGAGGTTATTGATTATGTTAGGGTGACTCTCCTTTAGGTGATTATAAAACTCTCTCCCTCTCTCTCTGTCTCTTTCTCTCTCTCTCTCTCTCTCTCTCTCTGTCCCCCTCTCTCTCCGCAGACTGATGTTTTATGCCAGACATTAACTTCTCTCATTGCTAGTCCCCAGCAAAGTAGCGACATCTGTCCCTGCTACACAGAGCCTAGTTCTATCTATACTAGGGCCAAACAATCGGATCTCATTTTTCCCATTTGCCGGATTTTGCTTTAATTGACTGCACCTACTAAACATGAAAACACACACCCCCACTCTTCAAATGACCAATCAGTCAGTCCTCAATGCACAGGCCAGCTGCTGGCCTTTAAAATAAAACTCAATGAAGACTCCTGCTGAAGTCCCCGGTCTCTCCTGCTCCCAAGGAAAACCGATTACCACAATCAGCGCAGCATGGTCGCCAGTCAATAATATGACTCATAAACTCATCATGCCCCTCTCCCTGCTGCCTCCTTTTCCTCCCTACTGCCTCCCACTCCATCACTCCCATGACTGCCACCTTTCCTGTGCGGTGTCCTGCTCACTTTCCATCTGTGGCTCACTCACTCCAATCCGGATCACACTTGGACAACAGCAGGGGTGGGCAGATGCATGAAGTGTTTTTTGAAGTGGGGGGCCTCGCTTGGAGAATTCTTGGAGAAATTACAAAAAATGACACTCAACAATGCTCAGCGCTTACAAGCAAGCAGTTACAGCTTTATAGTTTTTGGAGCAGGCTGCGAGCACCTTGCCAGGTGCCCTGGTGAAGGGCATTTGGCATCTGCTTTGTTGTTAGACGGGTAGGAGATAGCTCTACCATGGCTGGTGTTAAACAGAGGAGGGAGATGAGAGTGGCAGGACCGGCAGTGTGAGAAAACAGTGTAAACTGTGAGAACACAGTCAGTGCTTCATTGGTGGAGAATATGGAGCGCAGAATCGTGTGAATTGTGAGATCATCAAATTGTCTCAGCAGGCAATGACTCAAGCCGATGACACTGTTACGGCAAATGGGCCACGTCAAAAGCCCCATTACTGGCCCAATACAGTCTGGAATCAATAAGGCTTTGTACGCACACAGACTACCACATAATTAGTTAACGTATCAAACTATTTAAAATGATATTACAAGGTTGTCTTTTGCTGAGATCCTGGCTCTGCACACCACTTCACATTGACGAGGCAGTAGAGGACACCTGTCAGGGTCTGAACTTGGATACATTTCGGTTGAAGGCATCACGAGAAGCATAAAAGCCAAGTGCTCAAATAAAAATCTGCGGCTGTGTTTAATCTTTAATCCATAGCCAAGAATCGATCTTTACAATCTGCTTTATTGGATTGCACACTGGATGTGATAAAGTTTACAGTCCCACAGCCCGGCAGACAGAGGCCGGGTGACCCCAATCAGATTCGGAGCCCCGGCGCTTTGTATGCCGCCATTTGTTGTTCCATGCTGCCTTTTTGATGGGGGGAGTATTTTCTTCACTCTTCTGCCTCCACAGCGTTCTTATTTTAGATATCAAAGGGAAAGTAAACACACACACACACACACAAACCCCCACACACACGCACACACACTCACACACAGTGTACAACATCAGTATACATTATAAAGGTTTATGATTCATTTATGCCCCTCTCACACACACGCACATATAAAACGGAAACGGTCTGAATTACTGTAGGACAGACACATGTATTACTTTTACTTGTAGATTACATTCATGGATCGGTCTTATTTTCATTCGACATCTTCTGACATTGTTTGTAAGTGTAATGATTCTGTTCAGTGCCGAGTGCCTCATTTCTTACTTGCAGTTTTTTTCGAGGCTGACCACACTTCCCTGAATTATGTCATGCATTACAGATGGACGGCTCAGAATGTCCTTCAGCCAAATGCGTGGTAACGTTAAAGTTGTTATTTGTGGTGATTAACATGTTGTGGCATCATGTATAAAAGAGCATTCAGGGTTGTTTCTTACAATTAAGGATTGTTTATCATCAAATTATCATTATTTACACATTACACATTCACACTGTCTAATTATGGTTTACTTATACGTTCTATATCTATCATAATATATTTATATCATCCTTAAATAATGTATTCTAATCTGTATATGTATCTTAAAATACATAATTTATATGTGTACAGCATATCCTCCATAATTGCGCCTATCCTGTTGAGGTCCTGTTTGTGTCTTATGAAGTCTCTCTGCAATTATAATTATACATATTTATACTTTTCTGGTATATAACTATACACAATGTGTGTATTACAACCATGCATGCAATTTTCCATCTGGGTCATATCTGTCTATGTGAAGGTGAGATGAGGTGTGGTCTTTTTTTAAATGAAATTTTCTGTTCTTACTATTTTTGTCTTGCTGTGTCTCTTCTCATTTGTTATTAATCATCAATCACTTATTTTCACTCAGCCTCTGCAGAAAAGTGAGTTTGAAGGATCAATAAAATCTTATCTTATCAAACCTTATATGATCTTATCCTATCTTAAATTAACATATCTTATCTTAAATTGACACATCTTATCTTATCTTATCTTAGCGTTTCTTATCTTATCTTATCTTAAAGCATTTATGTAGAATATGTTTTACCTTTGAAACTATATGTTACTTCCAAGGGCATTTTGATATCCCACCACCACTGAAAGCCTAAACTGTGTAACAGTTTTCCTGCTAACGCTGCTGAATGTACCAGTGTATATGTAGTAAAAGTACAACTTAATAACTACCTGAAAAATGTCTGTTAAATTGACCTCTATCATACTATTTATCTCCTTATTGTTGTATTTTCACACACAGTAGTTTGTGAACAATGATTCTGAAATATGTTATACAAATACTGTTAAAAATAAGTGTCTTATTAAGTTGGCTTTAATCAAGATTTTGTATGTGTACAGCCTGGCAGGTTTGCAGCTTTTCTTGGCTTGACCAGCCACACCAGTTCCATGTTAGAGTTCCAGGGTCTCTACTGCTCATTAAGGAACATGGTTTTGCACTATCCAGATGTTTACAAGCATCCAGGCAAGGTTGTGCTCAGTGCTATCTCAGAAGGGCCCATAAAAACTCAGTCAGCTGTGTTGTTGGATCAGCTGGTAAGAAGACAGGCACAGAAAGCAAGTGAAGCAGACTTTGAAAATAGCTCTAAGCTGGGAGAATATGGGACGCAGCATGCATGGGTGCCAGGGCGGGGAGCAGCCATGCAATGGCCACTGGCACACTAGCACCCGAGTGTCACAAGAGCGTAGCTAGATCGTCTTTGATTAGAGCTCTAAACATTGTGTGAGTCACGGCTGCTTCTAAGATCATCACAGGCAAATGTCTCATCAATAGTGATGGGACTTTGAGGCGAGGTTTTACATTAAAGTTTTATTCTCTGCCATTGTTTATGAGGAGGGATTATTTCTGTCTCAAAGCGAGGACATTTCCCATCACAACAGAATGTTAGACTGTAATAATTCCTGGCACCATCAAACTGCCTCATCAGTTTTGATGAAACTTTGATGAAATGAACTTCAATAGCAGCATTTCTTCCTCCGTTGGTTGTGAATGAGGGTTGCCTGAAAGAAAACAACCACTCATAACCATGTAGAATATTCTATTGTATCCAGTCTTTGTAATGCAAATGATAAGGCTCCCAGTCATGAGGCTTGATTAGAATGAGTTTACCAAAAAACAAAACAAAACAAAAAAATGGCAACTTTAAAAAAAAAAAAAAAAAAATTCTCTTGACCCTATAGAGAAGAAACTGATATGGAAAATAAATGAATGGCTGTCGGACCACACCACCCAGAGAGGAGTGGGTCCCCCACAGGAATATAGAGTTTGGTGCAGGAGATAATTAAAAAACGGTTGGATTAGATTATGAATTTAATTATGTTGTGCTCAAAATTACTTGCTGAGATACATATATGATGCAGAGATAAAACAAACAAAAAAAAAACTGTTATCCTGTGCAAAGACACCTCCTCCGCCAAAGAAAACATCCCAACCTGACAGTTCACTGCAACATTAAAGGCGACACAAAGTGGCGGATTGACGTTTTAACGAACTGCTATAAATAATAAAACATCTCTTCTAACAGATGGACCTTCGCCCCTGAGACGAGAATTCCTAAACATTCTTAGAGTACACGTTTAGGTGCACAAACATAGACACGTACACATGCAGTCTGCGAGCACACGTGCACGCCTGCACACACACACGCACACACACACATCCAGATGGTCACGGATCTCTTGGGATGTTCAATTTCGTTCAATCATTTCATTAGACCAAGGCATTTGCTTAATGGGTAGGGTGCCATAAAAACACACTCAGGATAGAGGCAAAGGCAATCATTAACCGCTGATGAACCAGAAAATGTCTAATTCATTCGTCTGCATGATCGTTCTCATGGTCTCTACTAATATCACAACACCAAAACAGAGAGACATAAAACTTTAATATCTGTGTGTGCGTGTATAAACAAAACACCTTTACAAAAAAGCCTTTTTTGGGGACAAAACACCTCTAATGCCCTTTCTATATGTATGACCTCTCTGTATGAGGCCAGACTGTTTTAGAGGAGGAGGAGGACTGAGAGGATTTGGAGTCAAGCAGAATGAAGGAGAAATAAGATGTACTCGAAACTGTGCCATTGTCTCAACCTCCCCGTCTTCTACATCACCTCCGAATCTGAGCACCATCCTTCCCACCCTGGAGGTCCCTGACAGATGGGATCAGCCTGAACATCACTCAGAACAGCTCCCTACCTCCCGTCACCCCGGCAAAAAACATATGATTTAGCACGGCCGTCCACACTGCACCCTCCGCCTCTCAGCATCACTCACAGTCACAAGCTCACAATTCAGCATCATTACACTTAATGTGACTCACTCAACAACATGTGCATCATTCACGTTTGGTTGGAGCGTTGCTCTTGCATGCATGTCTACTTCCACCGTCTCTCTCCCACTAGTACAACACAGACCCTCGAAGTCCCTCTTCCATCAGCGCTCCCCTCTGTAAAGCCCCTCTACTGTATCTGAATTTAATCACATAAACACACACTAACTCACATGCTTGTGTCTTCCCAATTCATCACTACGTCCCTCTGTCTTCTGCTGTGTCACTCTTTCATCTGTTATTCTTTCTTTCTTACATCAACAATAAGAGCATGCACAAACAAATACAGAGCACACACACACTCGCAGAAAAGCAAAGAAAGTCATACGCACGCTGACAATCCTCTCTGAGGTGCCCCCCCTGGAGATGGTGGTCCCGTTGAGCCCCACCAGAGAGGGCAGAGTCTGAGACATCCAGTTGGTCACCATGGCCATGGTGCTGAGCACCGCCCCGATCTTTAGCATGGGGACGCTCATGTTTGCTTCCTGTGGGGCCCCGGCGCAAACGGCCCTACAGCCAGCCCTGCCCTACCCTGCCCTGGACCTTCAGCTCCAGTCAACCCCTCTCTGCTCCAGACAGTCTAGGCAGGAAACCAGCCAGTAAGCTTCTGCCTCAGCCTGAGCAGCAGCCGAGCCCCCAGAGCGGACGAGGCACAGTTACCAGACTGGCTCAGTCAAAGGGACAACCAGAGACCGGTTAGAGGAGAGCAGCTCACATCCAACAGCATCACGCTGGAATCTTCCCTCTCAGAGTGACTGCCTCAGCCTCACCCCCTCCCTCTCTCTCACTCTTTTTCCCTCTCTCTCACTTCCTCACTCTCCCCTTGTCTCTCCCTTTCTCTCTCCCACCCTCTCTCTTACCCTCTCTTCCTCAAGATGCAGAGCTGCGCATTGGCTGCCTCTCTCTCCCTCATCCCCTCCCAATCAGCCTCTGCTCCATCCTTGCCAACCCTGTTTTGCATGCAAGTATCCATTCTTTTCCTCTCCTCTCTTTCTCTGACATTTGGCTGTTCTTTTATGACTCACATCTTGGCGTGTGTCTGCGCACACACACATTTCTGAGGGGTGGAGATCAGAGAGAGACCGGTTTCAGTGGGCTGATCTGTGCTCTGTTATGTGACATGCGTTCGCCCAGGGCTTCCTCGGCACAGTAGACTGTCCTGCAGCCTCACCAGGCTGTCTGTGCTGGGTGGAGGACTAATGATATCGAGGGGTGGGTAGACAGATGTAATGTTGGCTGAAGGCTCATGAGGGGATACATGGGCTGGTGGTTTTGCAAGATTTTACTGTGGGAGAGAGCTGGGTGCTCCTGCCTTTGACAGCTTATCCATCATCCTGCTTCATGACATATCCTAAATCTGGCTGTAGTTTGTGCTTTGACAGTATCTTACCAACTTCGCTCTGCCTGAGGCAGAACCATTTCACTATAGTCAGTAACAATGTGTCCTTGACGCTTTCTGTCTAAAATGTTGCTGTGGCTGATGCCCTGAAAGTAGTGCATGCTTTAACTGACATATACATGTAAAACTGATCAATACAGTGTGGATCTGCCCACACCTGCAGGTATAGCATCCTGTCCTTGAATAAGGTTCTTATAATACAGGTTCTTTTTCAAGTGGTATATTTCCACCATTGTTTTATTGCTTTAATCCAAAGGGCTTTAGCTTTCGGCACAATCAGCCAGTGTCAGATATCAAACCAATCTCTTTGCTCCCAATTTTGGTGTCATTTCACCTCTGGGACTCTGCCTCGAGCCTGATTTGAGGTTATTTCATGACAGACTCCAGACTTGTTCTGTAGTTCAGATCGACCTTTTGGCTGTGGGGTACGTATTTTGTCTCCAAATCGCAGCTGTCTGAATCTACACCACTGGGCCAGATGGAATGAGGTGTCGAAGCAATAAGTGGATTGGAGGGTGCCTAAAATTTCTCCTCGAAGCTTGAAGCCTCTCCTTGCACCAGTTTACCAGACACTGGGCGTCTGGCAGTGTCGTGTAGCGCCCTAAACAGCCATGCATAATGATGACGGAAGGCCTACTAAGACAAAACGGCCGGGTCATCTCCATTTCTTGCCTGGTTCCTGGTCTGCTGACTTATTCATTTTGTCAGCCGTGGAAGGGCTCTCCTCCCCAGCCAGTCACACCGGGTGAGTGATACGGGCTGTGTGGGGTGTACTGTGAAGTGATATGGGAAGAGACAGCTCTCTGAGCCCCAGCCAGAAAACGTCAGCCTCCCTCAGCTCACCTGCTGGCTCCCGCATCAGTCTCACCTCTGTCAGCGCTTCTATTTCTGTAGCAAGACTGCCCCCATGTGGTTGCCACTGGAAATGCAGCCAATGTCACCAGATAGTCGGCCAGTGTTTGTCATGGTTAGTTTGCATTACTGAACCTGGAGACAGGTTGTTGTCACTTTGTGAGAAGTGTGTCAAGAATGTGTCAAGAAAATGTATGTGGACATGAGGCCGAATTGTTTGTAATTACTCTGCTCCATTTCTAAAAGGGATTAAAATGAGGCAAAAAAAGAGCATCTATGCAAAGTTATGACTGCACTCTGCTGCTGATTTCGTTATAGAGTTAATCCAGGCATATCTTCTAATTTAACCTTTAATGTGGTGGTTTTTAAACAAAAAAAGCTGATCTCTGCAATACTTGAAATCTACAGCTCAAAAAAATATATCTAATTAATAAGTATACTGTACATTTCCATATTCATAAAGAAATTATTATATATATTTGAATGCAGTGATGCAAGCTTTGTGTGTTTGAGGACAGCTATGTTTTGTAAAGGGCTGGCTCTCTGAAAAGAATGCAGTTATCGTGATATTCACATGGTGGCAGCAAAGGTTCAAACATGGAAATAAAAGCTTGTATCTGTATTTAACCAAGCTCCCCTGCACCGCTTCGTCATAGGAAACCTGGTACCAACATGAGAGGGCTTAATGAAGGAGAAAAACATTCAACAAGATTGTGCTTATTGATGCACCATTTTGGATAATTAAAGGGAGCAGCCACCCCATGTACAGTACAACTGTGGCCATTGTGGGAGAAGTACGCTGGATAATTCACTGCGACTAGAACAAAAAAATAAATAAAAAATCCATCTCCACAGCACAATCATTCCCCTAATTTCCCTCCAGTGGCTCCAATTCGTACAGTGTGACTGCCGCATATGTGCCTCATAATGTCTTATGCAATAGTTTGGATGAAATAGAGGATGCAAACACACACACACACACACACACACACACACACACACACACACACACACACACACACACACACACACACACACATTACTCTCCACTACCTCACTACTTTTATCATCTGCACTTCGTGATGGTATTAAAGTTTTATCCATACAATACTGTTATTTTTCTTTTTCTTATGAATCCACTTGACTGATAATGTGACACATCTGATTTTTTTTAAAGAACCACTTCTTCAAAGGAAGTTGCAATATACAAATATGTATATTCCTTATTTTCTTAATGACTGAGTGGAGGGCATCCTGATCGGGACCCCAAAAGTAGAGCTGTTACTCTGCTAACAAGCACCCGGTCACTCTCCCGGTGTGCAGATACTGGTTAATGTTCCTCGCTGGAAAAAATATCTAACATGGGCTATCTTCTGTTTGTTGTCCCTGCTATCCCTCCTGGGATTTGCACCTCTGTCTGGGACATCTGGAGCTTCATGGCTGGCATTTCCCTGCCCTGCCCCTCCGGCTCCCCTTTGACTGACTCTGACCACACCCCAACCCTTGTGCTTGACCCCAACCTCTTCCTTATCCCAGTGCCTGACTCCAACCCAGCTCACAAGCAATGAAACATCACTTTTGGGAAAATCGAAGAGGGGTTGAACCTGATCACAGCCCAGAGGGGAGGAGAGCGCATGAAAAATACATGGACGACACCAGGCTGGGACTATTGTTTATTTCCTGAGGCTTCAAAGACTTCTGTTCAATATTTTAATTTAATATTTATTAAGTAATATTTTCAATATTTAATGGAGTTTTAATAAGATCTCTTTTCATTGGAAGAGTTGAAGGTTATTCTACTTGTGCTTGTGGTCTTCTCTTCACTTAATCTTAAGTTAAAGCCAATTCTTAACCCTTACAAGAAGAAGACTGTTTGATAACAGAGGATTTTCAAAAATATCATTATGCAAAACTGTTATTTTTCGTTCCTCACAAAATCAGAAGCAGTAATTATGAACAGTAGAGGCCATGTGTGTAACTCTGTAACTTCTTTTAGCTATTATTATCTTCCTAATGATAGCAGAATGAATATTTTCTGATCTTAATATAACCCACGCTGTCTTGCTGTGATCATTAAATGAAAGTTTGATTCATCCTATCAACAAGGATCTGAAATATTAATCATACATCAGACATAAAGCAGTCTCATCTAGCTACTATAGGGATCGTTGTCATGCACAGTCCTGACAATACAGATGAGCTGCAGATAGATGAGATTTGGGTAAAAATCTTTATAATCATTCATTTATTAAGATAACAGATCATTACCACATTAAAAAAAAGTCTTTGACAAGGAGGCGTATTCAACTGAGTCCTGTTATCTCTCTCTGTTCTTTGCCTTTCTGGTTTTATGTGAGCGCACGACTCTATTCTCCTGCTAGTTTGATGACAATGCTTTTTTAATTCGTATTCATTTGTAGAAATAACAAGATGCCGTGTGCATGCTGCAATAACTGAAGCCAAAGTGGCTGCCACTGGAAGCAGCTACCTCATACCTTCTCTAAGAGTTTCTCACCTTTGCACCATTTCTTCTCTATTTCAAGGCATCTTTTTAATCAGAGACCACTGTGATTAACTTATATATTTGCTTTCTCTCTGCAGAGTGGAGTGCAGCCGAACTCCTTCAAACTTAAAATGGAACTCACAGAGTGCAGGTCAGATGCCATCTTATACAAAGTGATGGCTCAAATAAAGGACGGCGATAATAAGTGTGATGAGAACAATCTGCCCATACCTCAAAGAATTCCAGGCTTTGCCAATCATCTGTCTAATCACAAAGTCTGTTGGCAGAACAGACTTTCATTAAATATTAGCTTGAGAGGAAGTCAGACATTTAACCTGTATTAATTTAATCCTTTTTGATTAATTTTCACTGCCATTCCTCATAATTTCCACTCTAATAATTGGCCAGCCTCATTTTTGCTGCTACTCTGCTGTGTCATTGTCTCCACTTCTCCGTCGGTGCCTTTTGTTCTCCTTCCCTGTGAATTTTATTCAACCTTTAACTCCTCTCACTCTCTGTCTCCCTGTTCTCTCTTGGCCCCTCTGGCAATGAGAAAAAATGGCATCATATCATGTGTTTCTAATTCACCCTGCGTGTGTCTTGGCTTCTACTATTTCTGTCCTGAGCTCATACTCTTCCACCGGTGATCGTAGCTGTCTTGACGCGTGCTTGGACTGCATATTGTAGACATAACAACTTCTACATGCACACAGCTGTGCAGCTTTTGTGGGCGCCTCCACATGGGCGTGCCAACATGGTCCTGTGCTTTATCATAAACATCTAAAAAAGAATCCAGTCTGCTCCTAGCCTCCAGGCATGCTCTATAAAGGGCATTTTTAATCAGTTCAAATGGTAAAAATCCCCACCAGCTGCAGAAGTGGCAGCACACCCATGGATGGCAGTAGAGCGCCACAAAGCCCCGAGGTCATAGGGACAAACTCTGGGTGAGATAACAATACTGGGAGATGAGAAAGCACCAAACACTAGAAGCATTCTCAAAAAGCACCAACACATGGCAAGCTGCAGATTCACAGCTGAAACACAGGACCAAATTACACCTCAGCTAATTACACAGACCTCCTTCATAATGATGCAGAGCTGTTATGACTGAGGCAGAGAGGCTGCACACAAACCGAACCCCCGCCTGCGCTCGGAAAGATGCTGGAGTCATCTGGGTCTAAGAATACTGGCTATTTTTCTGAGTCATAATTCATTAATTAGATGATGGACATGGAGGCCCACTGCTTTCTAAATATATCAAGATCAAAATCAGCTTAAACAAAGCGTGACCTGATTACCATAGCAACTATTTAAATGGCATAAATAGGCTGTACCCCAGGGTTCAGGCAGGCAAACAGTGGTGTGCTTTCAACATGGAGTGTTTAATCTATTAACGGCTCCTGTGGGCCTTTGATTAAGGAAACTCATCTGGGCTTTTACATTTCATAGTAGCGACTGAGACCACAGGAGGACTATAGAGTACACAAGCATCGACTCCTGGCCGTGCAACGTAGAGACAACACATCCTATTGAGCTGAATATGTTCAATAATTCAAGCAGGGATCATTCACCACAAATAAGGTAGGAGCACTTATCCACTGGTTTGATCACCACAGTTTGGAAAGATAAAGCACACATCCTAGAGACGATAACATACCTTTGTATTTTCTGTGTGTTTTCATGTAAAGCATGTGTGTCAAAATGTGTCTGTTTATGTGTTTGCATATGCCTGCTTAGATTTGTTTGTCCGTGTCGATGCCTCTCTGTGTTCGTGTCCACTTGAGAGAGCTGCACTTTCTCTCCACTGAGCTGTGAAATGTGTACAGTACCCTCTAATGGTGGTTGCCACAGTGGTGTGTGAGAGCCCCAGTTGAGCTGCGACATGTACATAATATACACTATATTGCCAAAAGTTTTCACTCACCCATCCAACTAATTGAAATCAGGTGTTCCAGTCACCTCCATGGCCACAGGTGTATAAAAGCAGCACCTTGGCATGCAGACTGTTTCTACAAACTTTTATGAAAGAATGGGTCGCTCTCAGGAGCTCAGTGATTTCCAGTGTGGTTCTGTGATAGGATGCCACCTGTACACTCCTAAATATTCCACAGTCAACTGTCAGTGGTATTATAAGTGGAGGCGATTGGGAACGACAGCAAGTGGTAGGCAACGGAAAATGATGGAACAGGGTCAACAAATGCTGAGGCGCATCGTGCGCAGAGGGTCAATCGCTACGGACCTCCAAACTTCACGTGGCCTTCAGATTAGCTCAAGAACAGTGAGTAGAGAGCATCATGAAATGGGTTTCCACGGCCGAGCAACTGCATCCAAGCCATACATCAGCAAGTGCAATGCAAAGTGTTGGATGCAGTGGTGTAAAGTATGCTGGACTCTACAGCAGTGGAGATGCGTTCTCTGGAGTTACAAATCGTGTTTCTCCATTTGGCAATCTGATGGCGAGTCTGGGTTTGGCGGTTGCCAGGAGAACAGTACTTGTCTGACTGCACAGTGTAAAGTTTGCTGGAGGGGGGATTATGGTGTGGGGTTGTTTTTCAGCAGCTGGGCTTGGCCCCTTCGTTCCAGTGAAAGGAACTCTGAAGGCTTCAGCATCCCAAGAGATGTTGGACAATTCCATGCTCCAACTTTGTGGGAACAGTTTGGGGATGGCCACTTCCTGTTCCAGCATGACTGTGCACCAGTGCACGAAGAAAGGTCCATAAAGACGTGGAGGAGAGAGTTTGGTGTGGATGAACTTGACGGGCTTGCACACCTGATAGAACACCTTTGGGATGAATTAGAGCGGAGACTGACAGCCGGGCCTTCCCTCCAACATCAGTGTGTGACCTCACAAATGCACTTCTGGAAGAATGGTCAAAAATACCCATAAACACTCCTAAACCTTGTGGAAAGCCTTCCCAGAAGAGCTGAAGCTGTTATAGCTGCAAAGGGTGGACGAACATCATATTAAACCCTATCGATTAAGAATGGGATGTCGCTTGAGTTCATATGCGAGTCAAGGCAGGTGATCGAATACTTTTGGCAATATAGTTTAAGTTGTCTAATCACAATTATATGAAATAAAAGTAAGGAATAAGCACTATCTGGTTTCGCCAGTGGCTAAACCAGATAGTGCTTAAGTACAATAATGTTAACAGGTGAGAATCTGTCCTTGCAGTGGGAAAGCTTGAGGAAGAAAATCAATGCAGTAAGTGTGTCTGTCTGGTTATATTGACTGTAACACACCTACAATACCCTGTGGTGAGTCCATCCATTCATTGTCTTCACAGAGTGGCCCTTAGGACCCATCTAATCAGCCCACACTGAAGTCAAGGAGACACATTCATAACACACTGCCACAAGAAAACCCTGAGACTGACGTTTATCTTATGTCCCTCAAATATGGCCACTTGAACATGAATAAAAATATAAATCAGACCCTTTGTGCATTATTAACATTGGGCCCAAAAAGAATAATTACATGATTAAAATTTCAATTTAATGGATGTCTCTATAGTGTTGCATAAGAAGAGAGAATAATTATTTTCTAGCTCAGAAATGTGTGACCGACCGTAGATCATTATCCAAACACAACAGTGATGTTTAACTTATTTTCAATCTATAACTGTTTACTTGCTTATAAATGTCATTTCTATTATTTCTGTTACATTGTAAATGTATATCTTTGTCTCACTATATTGTTTTTAACTTAATAAATAATGTTACAATGCCTCACCTACAAAAAACAGGTACACGGTGCATTTATTTGAACATTTTAATTACTAGTTACTTTGCAGATTATCAGAAGATATTATGGGCAGAGCACTAACTTCTCAGTGGCGACTACAGACAGAGACAGGAGGTGGTGTCCGAACCAGATTAGTGCATTTTGACATTCATTTATTTCATCTGCACAAAAAACACAGATCTTGATACGGGAAATTTATTGGCACTGATATCCCACAAGGCTGATAATCGAATAATCGAGTGTGCAGTTTACTCAGTGACTAGACTGGACTGAATAGGTTTGTCTGACAGAGAATTCCAATATCTCATCTTCTATTTCTAGTTTGAAGTTTTCAGAAACACTTTGTTGCAGCTGCACATCCATTTTTTTTCCCAGATTATTCAAAGCATTTTTTCGCATTTGACACAGTGAAACAGGAAACTGCTCCGATTCAAATCTGCACAGATTGTGATGCTCAGCTTCCAGTTTCTTTTACCAATGTCTGGTGACTTCTCATTTTCTCTTATTTAACTGCTGCTCAGAGGTATCTTTGTCTCTTCTTGTTCAATCATTCACTCTACTGGCTGTATCACTGTACAGTGCTTTGTTCTCCATGAACAAAACATCACGTTCCTTCCAAAAGCTTCTTACAAAATAGTATCTATTTGTGAAGAGGACTTCCTACTGCCTAAAGGCACTGAAGATCATTCAAAAATACAGCGTAGTGCTCTGAGTCATCTGATTGTACTAAATCAAGCTTTTGCGACAGGAGATTCTACACTTTTGAGATGCATTGTATCAGAAGGCGAGACTGAAACCTCGACACATACCTCTTAACCTTCAGTGTTTACAATAAGACTCAAAAAGCTCATCTTGTTCAGTGAGGATGATATTTTAACAGTAATAAATATATATTTGTTGAGCAAATAGAGATATTCCTTAGTATTGGATATTTGGTATGAATGAATGGCTGAATCTCAGATAGCTCAATCAGGGACAAGCAGGGCGCCACATTTCACTCAAAGCTAGCTAAAGAAAAGGCCTGATCAAAGCAATAGAGAAGAACGACATGCGGCAATCAGCTGCCATGCATTCTGCAGAACAGCACGGCTCTCGCCACTGTTCTGCACCTACTCATGCCAACAGAACAGGCTGAATGCGACTCAGTGTAGCGCTTCCTGTGCTACTCGTGCCCAGTTGAATTACCCACTCACACATATGCACATGCATACAGACACGCACTCACACACACAATTACTATGATCATCTCCTGGCTGTGTGACCTGATTACCAATGTTCCACAAAACCAACCCTTTTCTGGTCCAACAGCAGAAAGCCACTGCCACATCCTGACCTTTTCTTCCACCCGGCTAATCAAACATTCTCTCTGTTGTGTAGGGAAAGCTGTAAATGGAGTAATTACTGACAGCAAATTGGGAATCTTCAGCCCGGCAGAAAGGTAGCTGAGGCTCAAAGAAAGCCTGCTAATTGAGACTGACCCCCCATGGCCACTCGCCTCTTCAAAATGCCCTTCACTGAACTTGTGTGCCGGCCTTGTCAGGATCAGCCGGAATGATTGAGTTTTTCCATCCAGATGGTTGCTTGTCTTCTGCTGAACACTGGCGACCAAATTTCTAAACAGATTTTATAGCAGCTCGGTTTTAGACAGAAATGCTGGTGAAAAAAATAAATCTTCGATGGCATGCTAATATTTACAAATCTGTATTAGGCCTCTATAAAGACTATTTCTTTTTAAATTCTTGAGTGCAGTTCCATTGTCTTATTCTGCACTGGCAAAGTGCTTTTTTTCATCAATGACGCATTCTGATCTGCGGGAGAGATGAGAGCTGATCTCAGCCGTGTACCTACTGCCTTGTTAGATGACTAAAGAGACGACTGGTGGACAAAGTGTTTCTCTCATTTGCTCTCTGTCTGAGTCATTGTTTACAAATATCACCCACTCACAGAGTCAAGGTACCACCATGATTAACCAATCATCATGGTAGGTTACACGGGGGGGGGAAGGAGCACAAGAGACAGACGGAGAGGTTAAAGATGAGGCTGTGATGTTTAGGAGAGGCGGAGAGCGAGAGACAGAGGCAGGAGCCGAAAAAAGAGAGAAAAGGATGGTGATGCATTTGAAACTCCCTGAGGTGATGAATTTACATCTTGTCTGTTTTCTGCCACGTCTGCAACAGCGAAACTAACAGGACCAGAGAGGAGCGGTGAGATCCTGCCAATTACAGTCTGGTTGACTGAGAGTTTCCAGCAGCCAATTGTGAAAAAAAAAAAAAAAAAAACAAACAAAAAAAATCCTAATGCTCTGCGCTCGACATGATCAGGAGCAAGCGATGACCAGATCCCATCAGCTATAACTGTATTGTATATTAGTAATGAAGGCACAGAAGCAGCCTGCAGCTTTGTGTCCAGCGTCTTTGTCGGAGCTCATGCTGAAGCCTCCATTTGTCTCCTCTGTCTTCAGGTCATTAATGCTCAGAGAAGCTGTAACATTTAATTAGGGACACATTATTAGTAGAACACAGGCACAGTGTGCAGTGGAGAGAAATCCCAAAACAGCCCCTAACTCAATATTACATTTACAGCCACATAAAGTTATAGGCGAAAATGGTTAGGAGAAACTTGTAGATAAACAAATTAGTTTGTCACTGTGTGCTTTTACGGAGCTTTGCCTTGCTGGTGGAAACAGCTGAAAAAAAAATATTAGAATAAATAAACTGTCTTGTGCTTCTTGTACATTTTCCCCTGACACACTGTCGACGATTCCAGCCATATAATCTGCAGCTGAAGTGTCAAAATGAGGATCTGCTCAGTGATTAAACAAACAAACAGGCAGGAAAATATCAACAAACTGGAGAAAATGAGCATACAGAGCAGAAATGAGAGGGCTGTACGTTGAATATTATGAAGGGGTAATATTCTGCGGAGTTAGTGGAGTGTGAGATGAGAAGTATTGTGAGTGGGAAGGCGTTCGTGAGAGGAAGGAGGAGAGGTAGGCTGTAATGGTAAAGAGAGGCCATTGAGTCTGGTGCTTCACCACAGGGGGTTGTGCTGGATCGGCAGGCTGGATCTCAGCAACAGATGCAATGTTGAGCAGGTGCATGGTAATAAACTGTATGGTGAGTGTAGTAACATGTCCTGCATCACTGTCTCTATTCTGCTCTTCACCAAAAATGTGAGCTACATGGTGGGGACGTGTGTGTTTGGTTTATTTGTCAGCCCAGTTACCAGAATGAAATATTGGCATTTATGTTTCAGCAAAGCGCGGACACATGCAAACGGATCATATCATGTTGAGATTACATGTTTATGAGCTGACTTTAATGTCAGGAGCAAGAGGGGATGGTGGTGGCAATACAGCGAGGTGAGACGGCTGCTGAACAAGAGACAAATGTTGATGAAGATGGCATTTCAACACTTGGAAGTGCGAAAACGCTACATATTTTAACACAACGTCAGGACATTTTCCAGCTGTGTCAGTGGCAACAAAAGCAGATACAATATTATATCATCTTTTCATGATGCTAACCAAATACTGTTTGTGCCTAAACCAAGATATCATGTATACAGATCTATAGTTTGCAGAGATATACATTGCCTACAGTCATTCTTGGGCTGGGCTGTATGTGTGGCTCACACACAGACAAACTGATGCTGAGAGGATGTCTACGAACAGTATGTCTGTGCCTTTGTCGGCACGATTCCAGTCGATGCAGGATGTCGAGCAGCACACTCTTCACTCTGAGCACGATGCAGATCTATGGTGCTTAATGATGATATTTGTGAGTGCAGCCTGGGAGATATGATATCAGAAAGGCCATCCCTCGCATTAATATTCCATGCAGCATGAGGAGGAGGGAATGGGAGATGATTTTTCCCTTAAGGAGACGCTTCCTCTGCTAATCGTTAACATAAATATTTTCATTTTCTTGCTTTAAGACATTGCAGTCTGTGACTGCCCTGTTCATTCCTCTTGGGAAATACTAACATTGTTGACTATTGTCTGATAGCCTCGGGTAAAATGGGCAAGAGCACATTTAATAAGATCCCTCCAAGCCTGGGAGATTAGAGTGACAGAAGCACCCTCCAATAATGATTTTGAGTGGGTAACGCACACACACACAGATTAAATCACTAATTTGAATTTTAATGACACCTCTACAAGGGTCGACCTCTGCACAACGACTGTGTGTTTGTGTCAATTTAAAAGTAAAAAGCTTATGTACAGGGAGGACTCCTTTAAGTCCAAAGCAATCTGATTTTTTCTAAATTTCCTTTTGATGTTCTTTTTTCAGTGGCACCTCCCTGAATCAACACGTAGCTGTTTCACGGTTTGAGCGCACTCTGTAGCATCTCGGATTATACACAGGTACAAACCAGAGTCTTACTGCTCACATTTAATAGCCTTGTTCAGACCTGTTTGGATAAGATCGACACAGATTTAAGCATAGCAGCTGCAGATATTGATCCAGAACATACCAAGTAGAAAAATGTGCCTGACGAGTGAGAGGTACTCTCCTCTGAAGATCCCTGCACCAGCTGCCTGCATGCTGTTACTCTCACTGAGAGTAAGAGATGAGAGCTGGGCCTGAGAGGGCCAGTAGCCTGAGGCGCTAAGGCTTAAAGAGAGAGACCTCTCCTGAATACCTATTCATCACATCACCATTAGTGTGGCTGAAACACTCAGCCCTGCTGCTTGAAATATATAACGAGGATCGCTGCATTAGATCCCGTAGCATTGTGTGACATGATGCATCACGTACAGCTCAGCCGAGGCTTCAACCAGCGAGACGCAGGCATAAATATCTTGCTTCACATCTTCATGTACACAAACTCAGTTGTAGATAAACAAATTTAGACTGTAATCATCATGAGAGCAGGTTTTTATTAGAGCATGACGTTTCTCTTTCCCCTCCGACAGAAATGCCACTGTAGATCATTTTCTTCTCTCGTCTCGTCTGTCAGCACTTCGTCCTGTCTCCCCGCTGCTTCCGCTGTCTCGCTCTTGCCGGAGCGACAGGATGCACATGCCATTGTTTTGTCATGGTCGTGGCCGTATTGATTAAGCAATGTGGAGCTAATTAAAGACAATCTGCAAGGAGTGTCAGTGCCAGTGAGGGGAATAAAATCATAGTGACGGAGCGATAGGCCTCTAATTATTATTCTCCTTTTGGTGAGGATGGGAGAGATAATAACCCCGCAGGCACAGGCGGAAGGCAGTCTCTCTGTCTACAGTATTTCTCCCTCTATCCTTGCCCGCAATCTCCAATTTTCATTTCCAGCAACTCTGCTCTGTCTTTTCCTCTTTCTCTCTCTCTCTCTCACTCACTTGCCAGCCATGCTGCCCTGCTCAGCTACTCCACTGGGCACTCATTCAAACCCAGTCCACATCCTCTCACTTTGTACTCGGACACTGCCCACCAACCCTGATCACGACAGCATCTCACTTCACAGCATCTGGCTCGTGTGTGTGTGTGTGTGTATGTGTACGTCAAATGCGTTGTTTTTTTTTATGTACAGTATAAACTGGTGTTTAATTGCAATGCACATAGGCCTTTAAACACATCTGCCCCGACTTTGAAATGCTGCACAGCTTTAATGTCTTTCAGATGCACATATGCATACCCACTGCCAAGAATATTACTCAGGGACTAGAGGGGCAAAAGGGTGATTTCTTGAGAGCACAGAAGAAATACATTTTGTTCTCTGTACAGGCTATCTCTGTGTGTCTGACGCTGTGGATTATTGAGAAGAGGAGGAGAAAAATGTTGTTTACTGAGTCGGGGCAAGCTCAAGTCCGTTGTTTCAAAAGCACATTTTGTTTGTTTTATTCTTATCATCTAAATAATCGTATAATGAGAGATGGATTCGTGGCACTGAACACACAGGACTCACTCCAAGAAAAGTTCCTTTAGACTAATGTGCTTATCTAAAGCCGAGGCTTCTGATCTATGAAAAATTAATGCAAAAGTCAGTGTGTTACATCATTTTCCTCCAATTTGGTGTAATCCATCAAAGCCAGATCACATTTCTTTCAGCAAATGTCGTCAATGTTACACATTTCTTTCCATTTCACTTTTTCTTTAGTACGATGCAAACTGGGGGGCCAATTAGCAGCCTTCGTTTATGACAGTTTCTGGTTGTGACTTACAGATGTGGCGTTCACATCCAGTATTACACACCACAGTGTCTGTGTGTGTTTTGCAGACTTGGAGAAATCCCAGGGGTTTCAAAATCAGGCAGCATAATGTAATGTAAGCTGGTGTTCCTTCTACGGGAGCATCTTGTTATCTCCCCTCTCCTACATGTAGTGTCTCTATCAAAGGTCCTCTCTACCCTGCTCACCGTGGGGCTGCAGAGAGCAGCTCTGCCAGCCTGCTTGATATGCAGCAGTGTCTGGTAGCTGCTGGGCTCCCACGCCTCCCTGACTGGAGCCTTTAAGCCTTGGCGCAGTCAGAGAGAGAGCCTCCCTCATCAATGGCCCTACTGAGTGGCTGTGACAGTGCCACGCGGAAAACACATCGATTAAATGGTTCCTCTTGCCACCCGCTTCTGCCGCGCCGCATAGCTCTCATCCTTCATTCCCCCAAAATGAAAGCCCTGCAATTGAGTTAGCTTTCAGCATGGGAGGCAATGCTGTCACACTCACGTATGACGGTGAGGAGAGGATTCAGAGGGGAAGGAAGGTAGCAGAGATCATATGAAATTGGAGGAGAGGGAGGCGGAGTAGTGAAAAAGAGCTGAAAGAGAGAGGGAGAGGTAGTAAGAGATTTTTGAGAGATAATGAGTTGTAGTACAGTCTGAGGAGTTAACCAAGATTCACTCTTTTATCTTCGCTCCTTCAACGTCAATTGCAGCTAAAACTCCGAACTCTGACACGAATGTGGGTAACCTGTAATTATCTCGGGCTTTTGGAGCTCTGCAAAATCTCTGAGGAAGAATGTGACATCAAAACCAAACCTGCTGTAAGGAAACGAGATTTCCCAGGAGTGTGGTGTGCTGTCCAGCCATGTGATCGAGCAGGTGGAGGCAGAATCTATGTCTCGTGTTTGAGAATGCATAACGCTCTCTGATATGGGATGTGTGTCCTCCGATAAAAGCGAAGAGATGTGAAGAGCACCGTTCAAGTAGCAGCTTGCCCAATCTGCTCAGTCTTACGAAAGCTTTTGTATCAGAGCGGGAAGAGGAGCTCTAGGCGCAACAGCCATATTTATATTCCAATCTTCTACACAGAAACCCACATTGCCAGGCTCATAAAAGATTCATCGAGCAGGGGAAAGCAAGGTCGTACAGAAAACTGGTCAGGAGGTGCCTGCTGCAATGCAAAAAAGAGCAGATGGGCAAAAAAAAAAATCATTGGGTGAGTCCCACGGTGGCAGTTACTAGGGTAACGTGTGTTGCAGCTCTTACTACTGGTGTCCTGCACTGACCAGGCGATCAGGCATGTCCGCTCTAATTGGCATCCGTCACTCATACTATAACCTGCGACAGGCTTAAGAGCCTCAGCCATGTTTGCTGGCATCGATTCAGTGCGCCGTTTGGCTTTTTGTCTGTTGTGGATCCCGTCACTGACATGTTTGTGAACTAGAGAGCAAAGGGGAGGCAGAGAGGGAGACAAAGGCAATGTGTGTGTGAGAGACAGGCTGCGTGTGCGTGTGCATGTGTGTGCCTGTTCTGGGTGTTGTCAGAGAAATGTCACTCTTGCTTAGAGTCACAGACGTAAACCTCTGGGAGTCCTGCGCCCTCCAGCACACTCACACAGAAGGAAAGAGAGAAAGTGGGGGAGAGAATGCGATATAGGGATGATATTCATCGCACCAGTCAAGCTGATCCGTCCATACACAGCTGACAGCAAGCATACAAATAACATCATATACATTGTAGGAGCAAACGTAATATTTGCACGTGCGCATCAGTCAATCTGAAATTCGCTGGAAGAGAGAATTAAGGTCAAAAAGGGGGACAATCAAGGCTCAGAGGACACATGTAAATCTCCTTTTCCTTCCTCCTGCATGTATAAAAAGTAATCAGTCCCTGAGTGTACAGCTGGCTGCTGGTTAGCTGCCAGGTTAACCATGTCTGTATAAACGAGGAAGCTCTAACAACTGCATTGGGTACTCAGTCCCAAAAGACCTTAAAGACCTTTCTGATGATGATTATGAATTGCCCTGGAGTCAGCCAGCTCAGTCTGTGGGATTGCTAATGGTCATCTTAGGCCAGCAGGCCGCTGGGTTGTCAGCTAGACAGAAAACAGCAGCAGAGGTCGTTTAGAGTCCATACAACCCTGGAGCAAGTGATGGTCAGTCTGTGGCTCGGAATGAGTAAGTGGTCATTTAAAACATGGACTAAATACCAAGGTTATCATACTTTCCTGTTTGACTTTGACAACTGCAGTTTGAAGCAGGATCCCCTGTTCTCTGAAAGATCTGAAAAAAATATTGAAATTCTCAGGGTTTCAACGAGACTGTCCAGTGTAGATGGCAGTTAAAAAGGCTTCAGTAGGATTTGAAAGCTTAAAAATTCCTAAAAATGTTCCTCTGACGGCATGTCGATCTGAGTCAGATCGAGTCAGATCTTTAAGTCAGCCTGTTCGGGCTATTTGCAAGTGATCAGTTCAGAATTTTGTGTCCAGACACCAACAGTCTATCTGCATTAGTTGCTGTAGTAACGGCGTAGCCATCAGTGACGACGTTCTCTGGTGACGTGGCGTTCTAGCACACCACCATCAGAAATACGGATCCATCAACTGCACATCATGCTGTCAAGTTGCAGAGCACACTATTAGTTTTAGCGTGACCGTCCATGGAAAGTTCTTCTCTGTGTTATCCTCTGCATCACTCTGCTAGCAGCAACATGGATTCTGCTCAGCCGCTCTGATGCACATCCGTCGTCACGTGTCAGAAACAGACACGAGCATCCAGAGCACCAGGACTGAGACGCATCTGGAGAAAACTGATTTGAAAAGCATTGTAGACCACCTCCAAATGTGGTTCCATGTCATGAGCTTATTCACTAAGTGTACTTCCTACAATTATGGCTGGGAATCGTTATAAAATGTCTGATATTCGATAACTAAATGATACTTTTTTCAATACAGTACGGTTTTATGAAATCCATTTTAGCAAACGATGACATCACAGATACATGTTATTAGCCGTGTGCCTGGACGTATCATAGTCTTTTTCCTGCATGTCTCTCCTGATGAAATGAATTCCTGAATTCTGGTATCAGATGACAAGACATTTTTCATTACTCGATAGTATAGATTTAATTTGCAACGTGCCGTGTCGACGTTTGATACCCAGCCCTGCCTACTATAATATGCCAATGCATATATACATAAATTACAGCCTGCAGGGTTTTTGTTGTTGTTGTTGTTTTCATAATGTGCTTTATGGAGTACAGCCTTTTGTCAGGATGGTCATATGTATTTGCACATGCACACATGCATATATTAAGGCTTGGTAATATTTCCTTCAATTAATATCAGTTTTGACCAATATTTTTAGGCTGTTGTGCAATACACAATATATATCTCAGTAATTTAAAATCGAGTCAGATTACATTTTACTTTACTATAATGTAGCCTGCGGGAACCCAAGATGATATATATCATGATGATGATATAATATGGATAAATCGGCCAGCCGTACATTAAAAGGCACTAGAGTTGGAAAGGTAAGACCGTGCCGACACACCCTCCCTACCTGAGAGTCAGGCCACCGACCTCACACGCCTCTCTACCCGCGGTTCCATCTGTTAACCAATTACCACATCGCCGACAGCTGCCTGCCTCCATGCCTCATCCAGGCCACTGCAGTGGTAAAAAAAATCAGTCACCCATTTCACTCTGGGCTGCGCCGGAAAAAAAATCAAAAAAGTTCACTGCCATCATCACACGATAATATCACCCCTGTGTGAGTCATTTAGAACCACATTTAGAAAACTGACCCAGAAACAGGTACATCGTCATCAAAAACCACACCACGCACAAAGGCACACAAACCTCCCTGTCCGTAAAAACCACACAGAACCACCTCTCACACACTGACACACACTACTCGTGAGGAAATGGTACATTATTCACTTGCTCTAAAACACCACGTGTGTCGCACTTTGAACTAGTAAGCCGTATCCTTCAAAACCAAGTCCGGGAGGTGAGATCCCACATTGTCACTGTGTGTGCAGATTATTTGTCCCTACAAACGCCCACGCAACCACACAAGCCTCTGATGATGAAGCAGCGTGCTACATGAAAGTACATCAAACATGAAGATGAGAGAGTGAACAGCCGACAACACAAAGGCTCAATAGCTCTCTGTCCTCCAGCCCCTCTTTCTTAAGCAGTATCTCTTTTATGAAACAAATCTCTTTACAGCGGCACAACTCCGGCTCACACAATGCAGTATCATTATTGTGCACTGATTCGAGCTCTACCCTAATCAGTCATGACACAAGCACATACTATTCAATCTCTTCAAGCAGCCCCGAATCAAAGATAATGCAGCCTCATTATCTGTGGCTGATTGTGAAGCAGCACCTTTGTATATTAATGGGGAAGGTGGACTCACCCACACAGTGCTTGACGTGATTGTTACTGACTGACAGGCGACACAGAAATTAGGTTAGCTGGACTGGATCTTACTTAACGGAACAAACAACACATGAACATTGCACATTTATCAGCACAATCATATAATGCTCTACCTGTGTGCTAATGTTCTCGTTCTGGATTTAACGACGCGTCCGTGTGTTGAGGCTTGACCTTCCACGGGCTTGCGTAGTCATGCAATGTCCGTAATTCAGACGAGCGCCGGACGTGTGGAGGCAAGCAAGGTGATTTAAACAGTTGAGAGTGTGTGTCTTTGTCTCTCGCTGGCAGATTTACACCTCTGCTCCTGCAGCTTTCCATTTGTTTAATTCTCTAGGTGGAGGTTATGCTGCGGCTTGCCAGAGCACACTGTGTCCAGCCTGCTACCTACTGGAGCGTCTGTCCTCTAAGACTCACATCTCTGCTGCTCTTTACAAAGGTCTCATCCCTCCATATGTATGAAAGCGTTACATCAGGTAGGCTCACCCGCAACAATGGCTGAGGGAACAGTTTTTTTGTGTTGTTTTTTTTTTTAAAAAGTGTTTTTTTACAGGGTTTGACAAGCTGCAGTGTTGTGGTAGGATTGCTGTGTAATAGGCTTCTGGCATGGAGACAAGGACAGAAATTTACCACAAGTGGCTCGATTATACTCATGTCTCGGGGAGGGCTTTTATTGTGTTCATGCTGCTTTGCTCTCATTGGAGTGGGACCAGGAGAAAAGATTTTTGGCCGGAGGGTCACTGCCAGGTCGGTGGACTGTTCAAAGCTGTCTCCACTGGACATTGGCCAGCCCAGCTGTTTGTCCTGCCGGACTCTGATTGAGCTGGGGTCTGTCCCTGTTGTCCTCACATGTAGAGACACTGCAGATAGCGTTGGCATTAGGTCAGCCAACTGCCTTTACATCACTTCACCTCCATTTGTTTCTGTGTGGAATCGGACCAGTGGCAGGGTAAGTGGTAGAATTTAATCAACACTGTGGTCACCAGGTCCAGGTCCAGATGCTGGTCCATGTTGGGCTCGGACAGATCACTGAGGAATCACTTTAATTAGGAAGTGTTATTTCATTTTGACAGACATTTTGACTATTTTAACTGGAGCAGATTTTCCAGCCTTTATGGTGGCCCAGAGAACTCACAGACCAACTGCATGTGTCATAAATCACAGATTTACAATGCTGACTACACTTCCCAGCAGTATGTAAAGTAATCAAAACTATCCTGCTTTACTGGCTTCAACATTCAAGACGTGTGCACAAAAATGCGTCAAAAAATAATTTTCAATATTACATGTTATTCTACAAAATACGTGCTTTCATTTTTGTACTTTAATGTATTTTGATGTTTTTACTTTTGTACTTTTACTCAAGCAAAATTTGTAATGCAGAACTTTTCCTTGAAACAGAGTATTTATACACAGATGTAGTACTATTACTTTTCCCACATTCAGTCATTTTTGTTAATAATGATGCCGTATAGCTAAGAAAGACTTTTAAGTATAGCATTATCACAGCCTCTGTTTCAATTGCATCAATAAAACCATCACAATCCAGGGACACTTATGTTACAGCACTAAATAACTGCATAATTAGCCAAATGTAAATCAACCAAATGTTTGTGCCAAATGATGTTTTAAACAGCAACGTGATTTACAGGCGCTCGTTCCTTTCAGTATGCTTGTCTCTTAACTATAAATCTTGGGAGATTTCTGGTGCAATCATCACACCAATCCAGAATGAGGAAACACAAGTTAACAGGATCCTGACTGGAAGACTGATCAGACTGATTGTTTATTGCGATCCGTGCTGACAGAAGGGATCGGGTCAATTATTTAAAAATCCAGCCAATTGCTTACACTGGGTTCTGTCCTCCTCTTTGAGAATGACAAGCAATTAGGTTTTCTCCTCCACTGCACTTGGTGTTTGAACAGAAAAACACCAAAGCAAGTGTTCATTTCACTCTCCATCACTCTAAACCTCGCTACTGTTGGGAGTCTTCGGGGCCAGACATCTTAAGCCAATAACAGCGCTCCCCTCGCGCTCTCTTGCTCCATCGGGACCACAACACAAAAAATGTTTGCCTCCGAACCTGATTCTGAATCTTTCAAGTACATGAAGCAGTCTTTATTCTCGACAGCTTAAGAAAAAATTGGGCAGCTCAGAAAACAATTACCTCAGCTCTCAGCTGGGCTCCAGCTTTCTGAATCACTTTAAATATTAGTGTAACACACATCTTTGTGATCTGCAAACAGTCTTCTAATGCATAAAGCGATGTTGTTCAAAGTCTTTGTTTTTAACAAAGAACTTAGTTATATGTATTCATGAAGGTGTCACCATTCAAAGTTGATTTAAAAAAGGGATATTTCACGAACACTGAATTTTTCTTGGCGTCTTTATTTGTTTGTGTTTGTGATCATCGGCCAGTTATTTCATTCACCACGTTAAAGTCCAAGTCTGCCTACAGTAAATCGAGCTATTTCCGACCTCAATTAGGTTGTGTGTCAAAATTTATGCTGTTGCACTAAATTTACATTCACAGCGATCAATATTAAGCTTGTTAGTATGTCATTACTCAGGTTAATGCTAATCCTGACTCGTGACTGATGAAATGCATCTAACTGCATGCATTTTTTCACGCACTATTTAGTACATTTGGAAACTATTTTCCAAAATAATATTCATCAGGCCAGGTCTACACCTTGCAGAGTGGCTGCTGCCACAAATTCTTCTGGAAGTCTGGTATTTTTAGAGAAGAATCAGCAGCCTCGGGTGAATTCTTTATATTTGAAAGAGTCACTTTTATGTCACTTTGATGATCTGACGTTTTGATGTTTTGTTTTGTCTTGCTTTCTTAGATCTGCTGCAATACATCTGTCTGACTAGCCTGCTGAAATGGAAGCCGGCAAAGCACAACACAGGTGAAATACGCTACATACATGTCATATTACATGGTTTATGGGTGTGTAGTACAAGCATTACTTACAAATGGCCACACACACACACACACACACACACACACAATCTTGGGTCATTGCGTCCTGTCATGCGTGGCTTGATGCGAACGTCATAGCAAGACATCTGTGCCAAGGTCAAGCAGGTGCCCATCTGTATCAGTTACACCAAGGACCCCTGGGCTTTATGGGTACTTAACAAACACACGCTGTGAATGAACAAGTGCATCTGTCTCATTAAAGCCCCTCTGAATATTTCATACAGGCCAGCGCCAAGACTGTGACTGAAAATGAGAGGATATCTCAACTCTGCTGGTTTGAATGTAAGCCTCATTGCAGTGCGCAAAAAGTCATCAATTCTTTATGTTTTGCCGTGCAGTCTTAGCAAGACGGGCAGCGTCATATTTTCTTTCAGCCATTTAAATATTTAATGTAAACACTTACAACAAATTGTCCCCCAAGGCCAATTACAGTCTCAACCCACTGAAGAAGGGGCTGAGATATTATAGTAAGTCATCAGCTACATTTCCAGTGTCGCATTTGCGAGTGTTTAACGGTGACATTTATTCCTCTTCATTTGTTGAAGAGCATCTGTAGCGCTGTGTGGATATGTGTAGGATGGACAAGTCATGTGATCCGTAATATTAGCTTTAGGTGTTAGAATTAGTTGTTGGATTAGATTATAAAGGGTTAGCAAAATGTAAGTTAATGTTAAACTAAATAAGGTTGAGGAGTCTTGAGCCTTTGTTTTTTTTTCTTTTCTTGCGGTAGTCGTGCAGCTAGAGATGTGTTCAATGTTAAATCAGAGCCGTGGGAGCTCCGGCACCTCAAAATGGAATAATTGGTTCCCCTCAAATACCATCTGTGCCGTACATGTTGTACTTTGAACCCGACCCACAGGTGTCCAGCACCGCCTGTTCAGCAGCGTATCTCCTGCAGACTGACGACAGTCTCGAGCTTCACATTCTGCTAAAGGTCAAGTGTCCACCTGCCCTGTAGACATGACATCATGAAACAGTAATGTATGCTGCAACACATGGCCATTACTGCATCTACATGTTACAGCACTATTGTTAACACAGGTTTTTTTCCCCTTAATATGACAAATTCAGAACAACTGGCCACAGCTTGCATGACTACAACCTGACTGATCTGTCTGAGAACAGCAGAACATAGATTAGGTTTGGCTCAGTTAGGTTAGGTTCAGTTTTATCTTGTGACCACGTTGTGCTTGTGTGTTGGTTAGGTTCAGGCACCAAAACATCTTGGTTGGGGTCAGAAAAAGCACCTGAGGTCACACCCATGCATGTCGCCATGAACATGACAGGAGTTGTCCCCCCCCACAGTCTCCTGCCATCACCTCCACTGCAATGAAAGTGAGGTCATAAACATGTGAAGGAGATATGACACGTTTTGTAGAAATGTCAATGTAACACACACACAGTGACGGTTACAAATTGGAACATTGAAACAGAGACCGTCAACAAACAGCCAACATTATATCCTTTAACTGGGCTGTGTGAGATGACTCAGGATTTCGGTGGGGATTCTCATTTCATACTCCATTTTCACGAAAAAATAGAAAAACGAGGATGATGTGCTTTCTGCTTGGGTCAGTACCAAACAAACCAGCTCTCGTATATCTGGAGAGTGTGATTTGTAGGCTGGAGCATCTCTGTAGCACCACAGTGCTTCATTTTATAATGTTACCCTTGTGAAAAGGAACTGAGCTCCTGAGATTTCACTCTAACTCTTGGCCATATTGACATTTTGATGGCCTGTTCAGCCCTGCTCATTAGGGACCACTTATGAACCCTGTCACTGTAATTTTTCCTCTCTAAAATCACTTGAACATATAATATATTGTCCATACATACATTGGTGTTTGCTTTGGACTCTAATACATCTTTATTTTTGGTGCTGCTGTGTTGTGAGGCCTTCAGTCTGTCTGGTGGCCTTCGCAAACTGGTGATGCTCCCCTCCAACAGGAGGAGGAGGCGGCGCTGTCTGCGCTGCTGAATCCACTCACACTGCTTCTTTAACCGAAGGCGCGACACGGCGCTGTCCGTGGTCCTGAATACATTGCTGCATTGAACTGGAGGAGCCAGACGACGCTGTCCATTATACAGGGTTATACACTCCGGAGTAACAGGCAGATCGTGGAGACTTTATCAGCAGACCTCATACGCTCCGAGCCGCCGTGGGTCATTCTCAGTGCTCGCACGCAACCTGACCAGCAAGTTCAACTGCTCCTGCCTTGACTGAAAGCTTTTCTGGGTCAAATAATTTACCGTCCTTCACTTCAATTTACAACTGTCACATCATCGCTCGTCATGCGTACCAAAGGGACACGTCTTTTCTCGCGTGTCATGCGCTACAGCACGGCGCACACTCACACACACACACACACACACTCTCTCTCTCTCACACACACACACACACGTCTCCCCGGAATCTACAAACATTTGTTGGCGCTGCTCTCCAACACTGCTAATTACGCACGGCTTGTATTCACAGCCACAAATCACACATAGACCCTGTAAACAAAGTGTCAGCGTTGCCGTCCAATGCTCGCCTTTCCCTTCAGCGTAATCAGCTGCAATCAGTGATAGTGTTTCCCGGGGAGCCCCTGGTCCTCTCTGGCAGTGATGTAGAGGTGGAGAGGAAGGTCTGTAAACAGCGAGCTCCGGGGCATCAACGCTATCAGAACCCCCAGAAATCAATTCTGCCGTCAAGGGGAAACCTCACTTTATATTCTTGCTCTTCCCTTAAAGACAAGCAGCCTGAACACTAACTACATCTCTGCTCATTGTCACGTCGACGCACAACTTTCTGCCTACGCTTCATTGCTTCTCATCAGGGGGGTTGCATACAGTCAGAACAATAGCAATTTTCCTATCTAACGCTGCAACACGCAAACAGTCCTCACACCGACTTAACATATAATTTCCCTCCCGTTCAACTCTGACAGGACCCTTATTAAGCCGCTCGTCCTCACTTAGATCGCCCGCATCTGTGAATAAAGGCGGTCGGCGCCGCTTTAGGAACTTTTAAACAGTGCTTATTCATGTCGTGCAGGAGTCCTTACCTCACAGGGCATGACAGCTAACATCACCAGAAGGAACATGGCACTGAACAGATGCATCCCAGTCGAAATGATAGCGTCCGAGCCGACACCAGTTCCTGCAGCTCTCCACCCCCCCGTTCGTGTCCCTCACTGGGGCGGTTTCTCCGGGTACAGAGGGATTCCTTTAATGCTGTGTCGGCTGCGCGCCACCAACCTCATCACCAGGACGCACGGCAGCAGCCCTCTCTGGCTCGGTGAAGCGACCAGCCGCGTCTCTTTTGTGGAGCATAGACTCTCTCGCCGGCGGCGAAAGCGAAAAAGCTCTAATCTCCCGGAGCGGAGAAGTGCTCAGATGGTGGCGATCGGGCGCAGCGGCCAGGCGGCGGTCCCCTCCGTCCGTCCGTCCGTCCTGCAAGATATCTGCGACTGAGCGAGAGGAGCGGAGGAGAGGCGCAGAGGTTGGAAGGTGACTGCTGTGCTTGCAAGGTGCCGACGCTAGGAGCAGCACGTCTATGTGCAAAGAGCCCAGTCAAAGAAGTACCACTCTTTGACGCAGCCAAGCTTGGCCGTGCGTGCGTGCCCGCGCGCGCGCGCGCGTGCGGTGTGTGTAAAAGTGAGAAGAGAGAGAGAGAGAGAGAGAGAGAGAGAGAGAGAGAGAGAGAGAGAGAGAGAGAATTACTGCTTCAGTGACTACAGATACAACTCAGATAGATAGATAGATAGATAGATAGATAGATAGATAGATAGATAGATAGATAGATAGATAGATAGATAGATAGATAGATAGATAGATAGATAGATAGATAGATAGATAGATAGATAGATAGATAGATAGATAAGACTGTGAAACCTACATTATTACCATCAATTCAGCGCCGACGCATATCCAGTTAGAAGATGCCAAAACAGAGCGATTCTCCGGGGTTTAGGGAAATGATAAAGATTAGTCCTGGCCCTGTTACAATGAAGATAATGGATGTCATTAGCAGAGATAATTAAATGATGGTTAGGCATGCTGATGTTCCAGGTGAGGCTGTCAATGGATGTGCCAACATCTTTGTTTGTGTGTCACACTGGTTGGATAATAATAATCTTTTTTTCTTTTTTTTTTCTTTTTGCAGCCTGTGTTTGGAGCTTGTGGTGATCCTGAACTGGGTATGAAACATATAAAAAAAAAAGCGTGTTGATAGAACATTTTTAAAAAACACAAACACAAAAACACTGTTGCTGGGAAGAGTGTGTTGAGTCCTCCCACTCCGTTTCACTTGTAGCACCTTCAAACAGATTAAGTGTCATAGACGTAGCCAACGGGATGTGCTTTAATTTGGGCAAAAGTGGCCTGACAGGATGCTTTGTGCATGAAGTGACAGCTGGCACTGAATACCCTGGTTTATGGTTGCTGTTGGTGTGCATAACAAGGGAGATGAGTGCAGTTTGCAAACAACACATGTTAAAAATCCAAGTCATAGATCCAATCTGGTGCATTATCTCTTTTTCTTGAGATGTGCTGCATACTATGAAACCCCTGTTAGTGTGTGAGTACAATCATGACATGTATTTGAATGTTAAACTGCTCGATGAAGGGAATTGACTGTTATTAGAGACTGTATTATATCTTTAGGTCATTAGGATTCATGCATTCATGTATGAACTCTTGGTTCTGTTTTTTCTCATTATGGATTAAGGAAAGCGAGAGAAAAGTCCTGGATCTGGAGCAAAAGTTAATGGGGTCAGTTTTGGGTTGATACCCGTCTTTCATTCAAGTTTCCTGGAAATCTGTTGAGTACCATTTGTTTATAAATGCTTTATAAACCATTAATTGAGCAGTTGTAAAAGTTTCTACACAATTCACAACAAACAACTTCTTAAAAAATTGTTCATAAATGATTCCGTTGTTTTAACAATGAAATAATTAAGTTTGAGTTTAATGACTGCCAGGAATTTAATGGTTTTAGCTACAAAATGTGAGGAAAAGCAGATTTTCCTTTTAATCATCTTGATGTATTTTTAATAGTTTTGAACTGTTGGCTGGACAAAGCACACATAATGAAACTTTGGGCTCTGGTAACTGTGACGTCATTCAGGATATTCTTAGAATCAGTTGATGAATGGAGACAAATCATCAGAAGATTAATTCCCAGAATAACGCAAGGATCTCGATGAAAAAAACTCCTGTGTATTTAAGTAGCTGGCGTCGATGACTGAGTGAGTACAATCTGCTGGATCCAAGTAAGAGATCCAGCAGATTTAAATGTGTTTTCATAGTTTAGAACAAATAGGATAATAGATTAGGCTTGATTGAATTAAAGCAGACTGCTGGGCCTTGGTGGAGTGAACTGTAAATGTACCATTTAGTATAATCGATGGTTATCATAAAGTGTTACCAAATGCTTTTTTACATTTAAAAAGAAAAAGAATTATAAAAAAAAAAAGAATAATTGCCAATTAATTTGTTCTGTCAGTTGACTAACTGCTGCAATGACTGATACAGCTGCACAAACCTTTTGTGTATAGTTTGATTTATTATTAAAATAAACAGCATATTTTTTGAGAGCTTTATGTTTTTGTGCAACAGTCTTTGTCTGTAAAGAAACTAAAGCTTTCAGATAAATGTAGTGAAGTTAAAAGAACATTTTTTTCTTCCCCTCTAAGAAGTCGTACGGTAGAAGCAGGAAATGTCATGTAAACAAATGACTCAAGTAAAATCCAAGTACGTGTACTATAGTGTCTGAGTTAATGTACTGCTTCTGCACAAGGCTTTTTTTTTTTTTTTTTTAATCATTTCCACCATTCTTTTTTCCATGAAGTGTTACCTACATTGGTTTTTTTATTGTACTGGCGTGATTCAATAAAATGTTACCTTCGGAAACAAAACCCTGTGGCTCCAGTTTATCACGGCTTTTAACACCTGGAGCAGTGGGATTTAGTTGATAACACATTGAGCCGGTGTGATGGCTCGTGTCGTCCAGCCCTGCTCTTGCATGGTTCGCTCCACCCCTGCTGCTGCCCTCAGTGACATGCAGCACACCCCTCTATTTTCCCAGCGGGAAAAAAACCACAAGGAGGTGAAATGGGTTGCTGAGAGGAAGCAAGGGCAAGGTGGTGTGCAAGACACAAATCAGGGAAGGAGGAAGAATTATTCCTGTTTTCCTGTGCTGTTGTTTTCACTGCAGTCTCTGTATTTCACTGTACTACACTGGATCATCTGCTCGGATACATACAGTAGAGCACAAGGCTAAGGATAATAGAGATGCCCAGGGCTGCCAGGGTGAATAGAAGTGATGTTGAGTCATTGAGTGGGTCAGAGTGTCAGTGTGTTTAATGGTCATACGCTGTTCTAACAGACTCCTCCCTTCTCCTGCTCGCCCTCCTGTTACAGTCAGGGAGACCAAGGGCATCGAGGGAACTGGGGGAATGTTTCTGAGGTAAATGCAAACAAAGCATTACTAACTTGTGAAATATTCAGCATTTTTCTTCTTTTTTATCCCCTAGTTATTCCAAGAAAGGCCGAGAGAAAAGCAAAAATAGACCTCTGGGCCTCCTGTGTGCCCTCTCAGGCGGGCGTTATCCCCCCTCGCCTGCTCTCTTCCTGCCACCTCACATGTGACTGCGCTGCGTTAGGCAGATGTGGCACTAAAGTCGCCAATCTTTTGCATTTTTCCGGTCTACGCCTTTATTTTTCTGCCTCTCTGAACTCATCCTGTCACTCCCTCTTTCAATCCTCATCATCTCATGTTTAGCCTCAGTGTGTATGTTAGTCATTGACTTATGCTTGTTTGATTGTATTTCATGCCTTATGACTAAATCCGTGATTTCTCCCACTGCGTTTCACTTTGTGAGTGTGGAGCTAAAATATTTGAGGCGATGCAGCACATCTACCATTCTGAAGTGGCCTGAGGACTAAATTTAACAACCACCAGCATCTCTGTGCACTGTGTTCGCGTGCGTGTGTGTGTAAGTGTTTGTCTCCGACTGCCTGCAGGCACTGCGCTTGTCGAAAAGTACGGTTGCCCAGTATTATAGCACAGCTGTTCAGATGGGTCTATTTGTATTGAGCCACTAGTGCCAAGTCCATCGTTATATAGGTTTTCAATTTCCATGAATCGATTCTCTTCAGATAATTGGAGCGCAAAAAGACTTTTAAACACATTGTGAGAATGGACTGGTGGAGCAGAGCTGCGGTAAGAGGAGCTCAGCGTTTTGCTCTTGGTTATGTTGAATATCAGGCAGGTGGATCGGCCCAGTGAGTGACTGGGTTATAGATCATCACACAGACAGTCTAATTAGATTTTGTGAAGTCAGAGAACATGAGTCGCTCTATCCATCCAGCACACATTGGAACCTTTACTATAACAGAGCTTGTGGTTGTTATTGATCTTCGTAATGTTACTGCTGCTGCTGCTGCTGATGCGTGCCGCTGAGTTATTATGCAACAGGACAGAAAGACCATATGCTTCCTGAAAGTATCCAGAATGTTGAATTGACATTCAGTAGTTCAGTGGACACGCAGGATAACGTTGAGCTCATGGAGCTCTCAGTCGTTGGCTTAGACATAATACTCGCTGATTAATAAACACACTGGCAGTCTATCACAAACAAAGACACTCCAATACAACATCAACATGTCAATACACACAGATGGAGAAGTGTTAACCCTGACACTTTTGCAAACACAGAAGCCAATGGGAAAATCTCGTGCAAACACTACAACAGCGTGCATCTCACATTTGACAGTCATGCGTCCTAATGAATGACTAATCACCGCTTCTGCAAACAGCATCAAACACCTCCTTCAGCAGAAACAAAAGTACGGTGTCTTTGTTCATCCAAATGATCCATCATCCATCTGGTGATTGTGTCTTTTTTTAAACGGAGAGGCATCGTGAATCCAGTCACTAAGTTTGAAAAATGCTGAATTCCAGGATCTCATTCAAAAGCTTGCTAAATATGATCAGCATGAACCTCCATTCATGGAAGGATTTATCAAAAGCTTTTCTTTTCAAATGTTCATTTTCAAGCAAAGCTTCTCCTGTCAGATCGCTGTTAAGACAAAGACAGCCCACTAACTCTCCTCTCTGCTCTCCTGCAGATGAGAGAAAGCCTCACAGGATGTATTTCCATTTGGACATCCTGAATAATACAGAACACGTTAGCGATGGCGAAGCTCGACCAGCCGTTGGGTCTGAAGGTAAAGAGGGACTCAGTTGCCATAGAAATGCTCGCCCGAGTGCCCAGAAAGAAAGGTGTGAAGTTCTCAATGGCTGCCTGAAGATGGATTTAAACATGGCTCTTCACACCCTCTCTTGGGCTGCTGCGCTTCGCTACCTGCATGTAACCAAGGCGACCAGGGCAAGGACAACTCAGGGCCAGTCGGGGTTTCCTTGAAGAGGCCCTGCCATGCTTCATGCATGGTACCTCCCCATATTTCAGCAAACATCATCAATCATCATCTAGAAGAGCTTCACGCCAGTCTGCTCGTGTCACCCAATCAAAACAAAACAACAGCGACGCGTTGCCCTCCACCGACTCAAAGAAAGATGAAGAAATGAGGGGAGGCACAGAGTGGCAGAGACGTGGAGACGCTCTCCCGAGACGTCCATCTTGTAAGTGAAGCCCCCGAGCACGCGCGCACACACACACACACACACACACACACACACACACACACACACACACACACACACACACACACACACACACACACACACACACACACATCTGCTCACTGCTTTATCTTAAATCACCCCTTTCTCCCCCTCTGTCCCCCTTATTATGTCTGGGTCTCCCACAAGGAGCCGCACTGAGATGCTCCATGAGTTCTACTCTCTAGCCTGCATTTGTGTTTAATTGGATGAAAAGATGATGCATAATGCTGGAGGAAAGAAACACGAGGGAAGCAAAGTCCATGTCGCCTGCGGCAATAGAAACCAGCAGCTATTTGTTGTTGACATTTTTCTCTCGTGTTTTCTCTGCTCCATTGAAACAGTGGCAGCTTCATGGTTTTTCATGCATTTAGGGCTTTTTTTTCCCCTCCACACACACGCACACACGCACACACACACACACACAGCAGCCTGTTTATTGTGTAAAAATCCCGAGCGTCGCAAGATTTCACCACTGCAACCCTCTCAAGTGCATGTGCTCGTGTGTTTTCAGCACGTGGTTGTGTAAAGACCTCTGAAGTAGAGGGAGAGCTTTGATGTAGGTCCATCTAAAAAGGAGTGCGACCAGGTTGTCTCCATTAGGGACGGGGAGATAGATGGTGTTTACTTCCATGGCAAATAACCTGCAGCACTCAACAAGCATCTTCGGTTCCGTCACACCGGAGCTGGCTGCTAATGATAATAACTCTTATTGTAAATCAGGAAAAAAGTCAGCAAAGTTGTGATCCTGAGATCTAAAATGAACTTGACAGAGAGAGAGAGAGAGAGAGAGAGAGAGAGAGAGAGAGGCGCCTTTTACAACACCTCCATCTGATGTTCCTCCAACCAGCACTGAAGAGGGCATCATGAAAGGTAACACAAAGCTCCACAGAGAACTGAGAGCGCTGTGGGGTTTTTTTCTGCAGGTTCTTCTAAAGTAGCCGCAGCTAACACACCTCTTCCCTTAACAGTGCCTTTTGTTAACACTGTTAACACTTCCTGCTGTACTTTATCTCCCAGCAGCCATTTGGACTGACAAATCCCAACGTAGCGCTCTCAGGTTGATATCTCCCACCACTCATTTCTTCTGAATCCCCACGGTTTCATTGTACCAGTTATATTCACAAGTTGAGACCATGACAGAGACCGAGAACGGAGCGAGGAAGAGATAACGAGACACTGGTAGGATAAAAAAGAATGGTTTTACATAATTAAGCAGATAGAAGTGATTACAGCAGCTTATCCACAGAGCACGAACTGCGCACATTCGAGCCTCATTATGAAGTTAAAGACTCCAAACTGTGGCTGATGGCTTAATTACAGTTCCACTTTGGAACAAATGCTTTAGAGTCATTACGGCAACTCGCAAACCTTTTCCTGAACACACAAGCGCTCATCAGAGAGGTGCTGTTGTGCACCCTCGCGTTTGATTTCTCTTTTGTCTGCCTCCATGCGCTTCTCATCTCTGCGTGGTTCTCCTGTGGCCCTGATGATCAAACGCTGGCTCTGATTCGCCTTCGGACACTGCCCTTCTGAAAATGTCACGTGTGAAATTTGCCTTTTCACATGTTTAAATCAAATCACCCCATGTGAACTAAAATTTGAACATGAAAATTATCAAAATCAAAATAAAATAACGCGACATGTGAACTAGATAAGTGATTTTTTTGTTTTGTTTTGTTTTTTTTTTATCTCCATGGAGGATGGTTGGTTGGTTTGTCAAAAGCAACACACAAAAAACAGATTTCCATTCCAACTTGGATGGAGGATGGGTCTCAGGATATACCTCATTAACTTTTGGTGTGGAACTGGGACAGACGCAGCTATTTTTTCTCTCTCTTTCCTTAACATGGCGAGATTTACGATATTTTTGTTAATTTCCAAGCATCATGGATGGAACTAGATTAAACAAAACAGGCGTATTGAGGTAGCTGGCATCGACGAGTGAGTACAGTTTGATGCAGATCCTGATAAGAATCTGGATCAGGTGGATTTGATTATGTTTTCATAGAGGGTAGTCTTTTATTGAGCCGCCACCGTGAGAAATCGGATATTGGATTAGGCTTGACTGAATCAAAGGGGACTGCTGGGGCTTGGTGGAGGTTTGCTCTTAACTGAGTGCCGTTCTGGGTTCACGTGTGGATTAAAAATTCCACATGGAGAGAGACCAGTTTTTTCTTTGAATCGCTTACCTTTCACTTCACTCTCCAAATCAGCACTGTGGCCTCTTCCATACCTCATAGCTGTTAGTCATGTGGGGGTATGAGGCTGACGTTGTCCCTCAAAGCCTCCACGCAGCTCTGCCGAGCCCCATAGAGGCAGCAGAGTGTGGACTCAGCACTATTTCTTTTTTTCAGGAGTTAGTGGCTGAGGCCAGGCGCGGGGTTCTTTATTCTACAGTCTGCTTCTGCATTATTGAATCAGGGGACTGCCTTCAACCTGAAACCGGACACAGTTGAGAGGCAACGTGCAGATCTGATGAATCAATATATCGCAGTGGAGCGAAGGCGAGCAGCAGAGGGACACTGGGAGGACTGGATCAGATAGAAACAGAGCAATGAAAACGTTTTTTATGCCTCAACCTCTTATCTTGCAGGTGCACAATTATACAGTATATGTTGACATATAGGAAATGCGCATATTACATATCGCACCTATATGCACGCGCACACACACAGAACACACACACACGCTCCCTCCCCTGAAGGCCTTCATTAGATAAAAGGAAAACAACTCTTTCCAGAGCTGCAGTGCAATTATTCAGTGTAGTCAAGCATGTCTCTGTGTGACAAAGCAAATTGCTTTTTCGGTTTGCTGTTCCTGATACAGATAGGGCTTTCAAAATCTGAGGGGAAGCCTCGCGCCACTGCTCCGACGCTGCAAGAGATACTGGCAGTTATTTACCCCACTGTGTGTGTTTGTGTTTACAGATGACTTTACGCATGCCTGTGTGCTGTGTATTTGTGTGCAGATAGCAGCATTTTGCTGCACATAGTGGTGTGTGACAATCAATCAGTCCTGTTCCTTATTGCATCTCAGGGAAATCTGGTTTGATTGATCGAGGTCTAGTGTAACGTGGTGCGTTATGGTCTGTGGAGAAGAACTTGATGCCGTGTGCATGGGTTAGATAATCATCCTGAGCAGAGTGAAAACAGGAAGGCACCTGCTTAACGGTGCTGTTTTCTGCTGCACAGTTGAAGGGGCACTATGTTCCAGGCTTCCATTGAGTGCCTGTAATGTTTGCAGCTGTGCCTAATTTTGTTTCAGTTTTAAGGGATGAAATGTTTTACAGATAGTTCATTTTAAGAACTACAAGCCACTCAGTTCTGCCGCAACAATTTCAGCAAAAGTCATCTAAATCCCGCAGTGTGTTTGGAGGCGTGTTCGGGGTCGAGACTTTGCGGAACGTTGCGGATCAGGTAATCGGAGTGGTCATTTGTATGAGAGTGGCCAGAGAAATACATGACCACTTTCAAACAACTGGCAGATGATTATCCTTCCCTTCAAGTTAGCGTGAGTGAGAGAGCTGTTCATGGCCACTGACTCCTTATTTATCTTATCCGTGCTCTCTCCAGTTGGGTCCCAATCAATATCCAGGGACTTGGAGTGGGAGAGGAAGACGGAGGACAAGTCATCTGGAGAGAGGCGGAGGCAGAGAGAGCGCAAGGACAGAGCGGAGCGTGGAGATTTATTTGTGCTGCCTGTCGGTTTGTGGCCACACACAGGGAGACAAATGCTTATGGGAAGCTTCAGGAATCTCCTCTGTGATTATGGAGCACGTCAATTGATTTAGTAACGATTTTCATCTCTGTACAGTATTGACTTGCTATATATTAGTAAGAGGTAATCTCAGTTTATGATGACACTCACAGCTGATTGGAATTGGAAAACAGAGCAATGAAAGGTTGGCAGTTATTGGGATGCCTTTACGTCTTATTTTGTTTTCAGAATGTTACTCAATGTGACGTCTTACTTGAGGCCTGGTTTAATGCCTACCTGATAAAATGGACAGTGTATGTAAACAGTGGATGGAGCTTCTGGTGAGTTAGGTTTTAAGTGTGGTAGCTGGTCCTTCCATAGACCTGTAGTATGTAGGTCACAGCTGAGTCACACAATTTGGTGTAAATATAAATGAGCTTCACAGCAAAACCGCGATGCTTGATTCCCCTAAACAACTAAAGTAGGTGGAGACAAACATAGAATGGCTCCATGCAGCTGGTCTGGTGAACGCGAAGTCTCAGGGACCCCTGAGATCCCAAATTGATTTGAAAAAACAACATGTACACCCTCAACCTACTTCAGATGGGGTCCACTAACACTTGTAGCGCAGCGTATGATGTTAAAACAGTCAAATAGATGATGAAACAGGGGAAAAGGAAAAAACAAAACAAAACAAGATGGGGTTTGTACATACAAACTCAAGGATTCTACATTTTGGGCCAGTAGGCTTACACCACGATGTGCTGACACCTGCCTGGTGCTGATGGTGGATTGTGTCAGTAAGAGAGAAGAACAGCTTTTAACCTCGTCTGGCACAGAAGAAAATATTAATTGTCATCTGCTCTCTTGCAAACAAGGGACCCGTTAAAAGCTTTAAGCAACATTACATGTCCAAACACCCAGGGATCGAGCTGCTGGCTAGTCTGTTGCCATAGAGACATGTTGTTGTCATGCCGACAAGCTGGCCAGTGTGTAATGTGCAAAAACAAGGGATAGGGTGAAAGGATCAGACCACAGGGATGCTCACAACTTCTCCGAGGAGTGGTAGGGTGGCAGTTTCCTCGAGAAGCAGTCACCTCTCAGGCTGTGAGTGTGCACTGCTAAGTCATGCAAGGTTTGGAGGATGCGTTCGTATTAACTCCTGTTGGGTTGGCTCGCGATGAAAGGCACAGGTAGAGAGAGTCAGGAAGCCTGTGGAGGCAGAGGTCGACACTTTGCAAGGAAGAGTGAGAGAGAGAGATTTGGCATGAAACCGGAGGTAGAAGAGAAGGACTCCGTGTGCTGGTTCTGCCGAGCTCACTACAAGCAATCTGAAGAACCTCTGCATGGGCACTTCAAAATACTCATGATTTATGCCTGTCAGTGCTGTCCATATGTGCCCGGAATATCTGATCAACTCCACTGATGTAGCTCTGTGCCTGCTGTGGGAGGGATAGAGGGATGGAGGGAGGCAGGGAATAAGGGACTGAGAGAGACTGATGAATAAAAAAGAAAAACGAGGAATGGAGAGAACAAATAGAAGAGCTGTGTGGATGTGATGACAGAAAGAACAAAGAAAGAGCAAGAGACAGAGTGAAAACAGGGACAAAGAGTTATGTACACGGACTGACAATTGAGGGAGAGATGCTAAAAAAAGAAGCTAACAAAGAGAGAGAGTAAATGAAGGACAGATAAAGGAAGAGAGAGGCTGAGCGGTGTTGGGCCCCGTGGAAGCCACTGACCACTCTAATTATCCTCTATTTTCTTCAAACAAGGCTGAGGCATTGTGAGTTGGTCCCCTGGGACATAACCCGCTCCTCATTTTCTCTGAGATTCAATTCCACTCCATCCTCCGCTGTCTTTTACATATAAAACACTTTCTTCAATTATTCCTCTGACGTTCATATCTGTATTATTTGACGCTTGTGCCTATTCAGAGTGACTGCTCATTTCGCCCCACTCTAGTGTGACTAGAATCAATCCCAGACTCATTCCAAGATAGGCAGGGAGCGTGAGAGAGTCTGTGTGTGTGTGTGTGTGTGTGTGTGTGTGTGTGTGTGTGTGTGTGTGTGTGTGTGTGTGTGTGTGTGTGTGTGTGTATATAGCTGTTTGTTGAGTATGATTGAAGACAAGACACCGAGTGAGATTGGAGAAAAAGCCAGACCAGCAGAGGGAGGGCAATATAATTTAAAAAGAGTGTGCAAATGAGTCTGTGTGTGTGTGTATGTGTGTGTGTGTTGGCATGCAAGAGTTAGGCCAAGGAAGTGAGTGTGCTCCGGTGTGTGTTTTTTGTGTAATGAAGGTGTTTCCAGCTTACGCCCGCCCGACTCTCTCTCCCTTGTGTAGGACAGCATGGTTTATTTGAGATCAAATGAGGCTACAATTACACGCTGGATGCTTTTCTCTCTCAATCGATTACAAACAAAAGGAGCATTCCATCAGAGGCTTTTAAGTAGAGGTGCTGCTGCATGCACTGCCATCTATAGCGCACTGGCTCATTGTTGTACTGCTGCGAGTCTCACAAGAAATGGGAGTTGGCTTCAAGAGCAGCGAGAGAGGTAATTTCAAACGGATGCTCTCCACCCAAATAAGCATTTAGCGGAGGGGGTAGTCTTCATGTAAAACCATTTCCCTTCCACTGAGGGTAGTTACTGGCTGCTCGAAAAGTCTAAAGAAGTCATCAGGCAATACGCATGCTAATTTGCATATGAATATTTTAGCTTCATCTCCCGCTGTTAGAGGTGGAGACAAGCGCGCTGTGCTGTGTATAATAAGCGTGGTCATGGGATGTCTGCTGATAAGACAAGCGAGTGGAGTGGCTCGGAGTTTGGAGTACTAATTTGTCACCAAATAGCTCGAGGACTAACTAAACTTACAAACATCCTTTCAGGAAAAACTATAATGAAATTCAAACATAATACATCTTCATATCTAATTGAATATCTCATAATCTTGTGAGGATCTAATCAGGAGC
This sequence comes from Acanthopagrus latus, assembly GCF_904848185.1. Taxonomy (NCBI): domain Eukaryota; kingdom Metazoa; phylum Chordata; class Actinopteri; order Spariformes; family Sparidae; genus Acanthopagrus; species Acanthopagrus latus. The sequence continues at coordinate 20,436,135 of NC_051061.1, forward strand.
TATTTCACAGACCAGAACATATATTTGGCTTTTTAGCTGATTGACTAATTGTCCTGCGAGCAAAAAGTAAAAAGCAAGTCAGTTTTTGTGCTGCAAACACTTGAAACACACATTGATACCCAAACACGACTGTACATGTGGGTCATTTTACAAATCATAATCAGAAACTCGGCTCTTGACTGTAACTGTTTTTGACTCTGATATTATTTATTTGCGTATTGTGTGGGTATTATTATTGTCCTGATTGTACTCTCGTACAATCTCATTTAACTGCACACACAATACACACGATACATCCGACCTCGTCCATTCTCAGTGTAAGCGTCCTGGAGGCTTCGTGTTTCCAAATCACAGTTGTGTTTGCTGAGTATTGGACCAGGATTGGCTTCCAAACAATTTATCATGTCATAAATCTTGTGCATTGGGGGCGTCCTCTTAAAATGACCCCCTTTTCTATGAGCAGAGAGAAAATGTACACTTTCAGTGATGAATGTGAAAATATCCTGCTAGTGTCAAACTCTGCACAGTGAAGCTCAAACGTGTTTTTGCCTGGAAGGGGATTTTAAATAAAGGTTGAAGGACAATTAAATTCTGCATACATCGACCACCAGAATGCAAAAATCAAATCACGTGTTGGCAAACAGTCTGTCTGGCTGGAGTTAAATCAATGTAGATGACAAGTTTCCTTTGCAGGCGCATCGCCCGCGTAGGTGTTACGGGTCTGTGACACCCACACTTTCACAAAAGAATGAATCCACCCCCAACTTTTTCCTGAGGGAGTCATTGATGATATATAGTCTTTTAAAACCTATTGGGCAAGTTGGATTTGGAAGAGTAAACACTTGAAGTACGATACGTGTGAGCATTCAGGAATGGGGCCTCTGTCACTCGCTGGTTGTGATGACAGATTAAGAACAATTTAAAGGTATGAAATGACCTTTTATCTTAGTGATGCCAAAAGTTTGTCCGTGACTTTGATGTGGTATATGACATGTCAGTGAAAGCTAAATGGGTGTGACTGGACGACAAAGCTCCGTGGCATTTGGAAAATGTGTGATTGAGGAGTCTTTGCTTGTTTTAGTGATATGAAAGCTGTCACGCTGGTGGAGATAAGGTGGCCCCAAATGCAGGAGAAAGCAGGCAGGAAATGCAATGGAGGAAGTTTTGGGATCACAGCAAAGCATGATGACAGGCCGACACAATGGAACAAGAGGACCAGGGAAACACACAGACGACTTGACAAAGGCTGAACCACAGACTGGACTTAAATACAAACTAAGCTAATGAGGGGTTGAGGTGCAGGTGCAGTGACTGAGGTGGAGAAACACAGCTGAGAGCAATGAGTGGATAAACACCAGGAACAAGGAAGGAGCTGAGAAGACACAAAAAAAACAGGGCCGGGCTAACGAAGGAGATGCAGTGCAGGTGTGGAGGGAAAGCAAAGAGCAAGAAGACATTAAAAGAGAAACTGTGATGACAGAACCATGACCTGCTGCTAAATCATTTCTTATTCTTTATATTGACTATTACTGCTCACTGCTTACTCCCAATATTTCCTGCCTCCCTGCTTCAACTCTTCTGTTTTTTTCTGATTTACTTGACTCCCTGCTGTTTTTTGATTATTGTTCTACATAAACTGCCTATAAAGCCCTTTTGAGTTCAGAGCGTGTCCTGTTGCCAGTCACTGCGACACACAGACATCCAAATGAAAGAGAGCAAAATGGCTATCCTACTGAAGTTGTCTCTCTCTCGCTGCACCTGTGAAATGTGATGCCAACAGTCAGTGCCTTTTGATTCCTGAGCAATGGACCCTTCCCACTTGCTATCTGATTTATTTAATTGTCCTATGTTTCCTTTGAATCTTTGACTAATCTATTTTGGTTTTAAATGTGCACAGTCACATAAGCAAAATGTCGGCATTTCACGTTTCGGCAAACCACAGATACATTCAAACTGGTTCATGTCATACGTACCAAAACAACATGTCTACAATGTCTATCGTGTTAAGTTCACATTACATTACATTATGCTGTCTTTCATGTCAGGAGGTTGGAGGGAACGGTGGTGGCATCACAACCAGGTAAGCACCTGCTGAGCCAGAGGTGTTGAGACAGCATCTCAACATTAGTCAGCTCGAGCTTGTTCATATGTCTGATATGCAAACAATTTTAATCAGGTAAACTAAAACATGATCGTTTCATGAACCTTACCACTTGTCAGGCCATAAGCACAGCATGGTCACAAGAGAATTTTCAACCAAAAGAAAACCTAAAGAGAGCTAGATTATGTGAAATGCTTTACTTTCCACAAATCCATGGTCTGAAGAAACGTAGATTGCCAAAATGTACCTTGGCGACTGGGTTGCACCAAAATGTGACTCGTTTGTAAGTTCAATCAACAGCGGAAGCAAAGTTGTTTTAGTGTTAATAATGTTTGCAAAGTTAAGCATACTATTGTAAGGTAGACAGCAGGGTCTCAGGTTCAAAATGAATGGGAAGAGAGCTATACATTCACTTTCACTGGTTACCAGGTCAAAAAAACTGCATGTATGGAAAAACTGGTCAAATCTGATAGAAAACGCTTCCACCAAAACAAGGTTCCCAGCACGTTTTCTGACAGGTAATACTTCTACTATGAATGTGCATGCTTTCACAACTCCATCTTCTCTTACAGCTCAATCCGGAGTGCCACAAAGCGATGTGATCAGCTCGTCCCATCAGAGCACTCAACATTACCTCACAACAGTTATAAGTTTACTGTCTGAATAACCTCACTTTTCATGGTTTCATAATCCTGTATGTATCAGTGTGATATTCTCCTCCTACATGCCTGTTAGAGTCCATCTGCAGCCGCACCAAATTAGCTGAAACTGCTGAGAATCTCAACTGTGCGCTCGTGCAACAACAGGATTGGCTGATATGTTTGGCAGTCCCGCTGTGAAGCAGATGATTGGCTGTCAGGGACTTCTATATAGAATACTTTAAGTGGTTTGTCTCAACTCTTATTATGTCAATGCCTTTATTCTAATCTGGTATACTTTCAATATTCATAACAAACTGCAGTCATTGTAGCGCCACAGGTCTGTATGAGGGCCACAGATAAACTGTGGCTGTAATTTCAAGATGCTCCGTCCAGCCTGAGACTGACACAGGTAGCCTTTCAGCGCCAACTGGCATTGTCAACAATGCCAATAAAGCACTTTCAACACAGAACCAGCACATGGCAATCAACACATTTCACACTTTCTTTGTGTTTTCGCGCATCGAGCATCAGCTCAGTCAAGCTTCAAATATAAGCCCCGTATCGCGCAAAGTTGTGTAATGGAGCTAAGTGAACAACAGCCTTCTACACAATCAACAGCTCTGTCATCCTCAGCGTAGACCCTGTGCAGCTGCTGAGGGTGATAATAAGAGAGGGCTGCAGATTTAAGCGTATGCTACGTTTGATGAATAACTAGGGTGTCATTGCTTCGGATTGAGTGGGAGTTGGATTTCTGTATAATGTGCTGCTTTTAAGGATGCTTTGCCATCTTTGATTGTAGGCATTCCAAATGGTAAGAAAATTCATGAGCAGGGACTTGGATTCCAGACAGTCCCTGATGTAGATGTTGTTCTGCTATTTGCTGTTTGTCATTCAGCAGCCAAAATTCTGTCAAATCCATCGGTAGTTTGTAACTGAAAAGGCTGTGACACCCTTCACAGTCCAGTTCTGTGCAACCAACAGGGACAAAACTTGTGAGTTCCTTCTTTTTTAGTATGTTTCTTTGTTTGTTTTCTTTCTTATTTTTACCACCACCTAATCTAAACCAGAGTCTGGTAGGGAAAATAACTCCTCTACCTCTCTGATAGAAAAGTGTGTGCGTGTGTGTTTTTTTCCTCTGTTTGTACCCTTCGATTCTCAAATAGAAAATCTGTTTTAAATCAACACAGAGAACATTGTCTTTCAAAAATTGCTGTCATTTCATTTCGCTGTCACATTTCGCTTACATTGTCCTGCTGGATTATGAGCCTCCGGTCCTGTCTGCAGTGTGGCCAGATGAAATATATTCCTAACCTGATTTTAAAGAACAACCAGCCTCACAGTGAGATATTCTCATAACACAATGCAGCCACAACAGGCTTGCCAACTCTGTTTCTCTCTGCGTGCAATTTCAGACTGGTGTAGCATTATTTTGAAGTGCAATGTGACACATTTATGGGAGTAATGAAACACACACTCGTACGTACAGTATCTAGGTCACCTTGTATTAGAACTTTAAGGGCTGTCAAAATGAAAGTGAGGCAAACAATAAAGGCAGCAGACGCTCCTTCATTACGAGTTTAACACCACATAAAAAGTGAAAATGATTCCTTCTGACTGAATACAGATCCACTACCTCAGCCGTAATCTTTTGTACCTTTTGCTCTCTCGGTCTCATTCAGAATTTACATCTGGCAGGTGTTTCCATATTCAGCGAGGGCCTTGCCCCAGCGGGAGTGGTGTGAGCACACGGGTAATAAGCACACTCCGCTCAGGCTGTCAGGGGGAAAAGACAGGAGCGGCCTCCGCTCCGCAGAAAGCACAGGGGACCCAGATGAAGGCGATACGAACTCCATGTGTGCATGTGGGCGCTTGGCTGTGGGCACATCTGCGTGGTCATGCGCGCATGTATTTTGCGTGTGTTTATGTGCAAGTGTGTACACATAGGGGAAGGGCTGCTGTTCCAGTCTGCTTGCTGACAGACAGTCTCTTGGTTAATGAGCAGCTGTCGGCCATCACTATTCATGAGCCCTGTCACTCACCTCCTCTCTCAAAGCTCCAGCACCTGAAACCCTGAAACCCCCTAGTCTCTCATTAGCGCTGCAGCAGCTCAGGCATCAACAGTCAGCTCTCTCTCAAGCATTAGCATACATTCGTTCTACAACATGACCGTAACACCCGTACACGCGTGTAACAACGTTTAAAAAAAAAAAAAAAAAAAGAGCGCACAGAGCAGCAGAGGAGCCTGCGTCTTCAGTGGAATTCCAATTGCATTGTGGTTTAAATAGAGCAGGTTCTGGTTCATTCAGACAGCAAAGCTTTCAATCAGCACATCGCTCCACTTTCATCTGATGCTGAAACAGCCGTGCACATGGGACTTGACTAGAAATGGTTGTTTGATGTGTCCTAGAGGAAATTGACAGAGAACTGGGGGTTTAACTAAAGACCTCTGTTTGTACCGCACTGTATGTAGAATAGTCAAAGGAAACGAAACAGCAGCTGCTGGCCTGCTCTCTCTGCCTTCATATTTGTTCACTATGTCCAAGACAAACAGGTCAGGGCTCATCAGTAACAAAGAATCGACACATGGTAGAATACGCAACAAGAAAACCTTGTGTGTAAGTGGTGGATGTTGAATTTAAGATCATGCGAAAGCGGTTAGTTACATTCCTTCTTAAACTTTAAACAGCCACGAGAAGCTCTTCCTGTTTTGTTGATTCTGTTGGCCCATGTGGACAGAAGCATTATGAGCACCATCGCCTCCTGTTGTAAAGATCTTAGCTAACGTGTGCATTTGTTTGGAAAGAGCGAGAAAGCGAGACGCAAGATATTCTGAATTCTGTTTTCATCTTCAAACACAGCAGTTGGCAGGATGCATGGCGACGAGGTAATGTATCAAGTTTTGACCAACACGTCCCTCTCCCAACTCAGAAAATATAACCATTAGCTTCAAGCTATGATGCTCCACCTACCTGACAGACTTGTCCTGTTTTTTATACCACTGCACTAGAAAGGCAATTCAAGAAGTGACAAAGTGTAACTACAGTGTCAAACTTAGACGCATGAGGCCACTGACCAGGCTGCTGAAGACGTCTAACATCTTGGGAGTATTTTGTGCTTTCACTTTAACATGTTATCCTTTTTGTCTTGTTTTCTGTCTGATAATCAAATAATAAAACCATCAATCAGTTACTACTTACCGTAGTAAGAATAAAATAAAACTTTGATTTAGTGATGGATATACTATAGAGCAGCTGATTTCTTCAGGCTGTGAAACCCCATCGACTCTCCTCTGCACTGTGCCTTACAATTCTGTGGCACATCCGACCCAGATAAATTGGAATCTGAACCTGTGACAGACAATAGGAATAACTCTAGTAAAGATATAGAAAACCAGTTAATAGATACATTTAATCTGTTCTGTTCATTGTGAAATGATCAGGGTAAAGGTTATTCCTTAATGCTAGAGTAAAGATGATCATTGGCAGTGCAGCATTCCCAACTCTCTCTAATCTCTTCCCTGCCCGTAAATTCACCCTGAACTGATTCAAAGCCACCAATGCACTTTTGTCTGACCATACGGTGAGTGTGTGACTGAGATAAAGAGAGGGCATGAGTCATGCGATCCTGCGATTTGCGATTGTTCAGTGTACAGCCTGAACAAAGGGGAAAAAACCTCAGTCTGAAAGAGCGAATCAGAGCCAGTGAGAAAGACAGACATAGAAAAACGAGTGACTGCAGGAATAATTCCCGATCGCAGATTCAGAATATTGCTTCGTGTCTCAGGTTGGTGCTGAATTATTGAAGTGCAGCAGAGTCAGGCCCAATTGTGTTCATTACAGTGAAACATATGAAATTATAATTCAAACGTTGCCAGTTGCACTGACAAGTGGAGAGAAAGGGATGCACTTTATCCACTCAGCGTGTATTGATTGCCTGGCCTTATCCATTTTACAGAGATTACACGACATTTTCGATTAAGTACAGGTGACAGAAAACATATTGCCGCCTCTAACCACTATATGAGTTTCAGCACCCGCACACCTCAAACAATGTATTTCATCTGTATCTCCCTTTAGACTAAATGAGGCTTTTGAGTGCTGATACTTTCTTGGTCTGTCACACAACGAGCTCTGCTTTCTCTGCAGATCGCCTCTGCCATGCAAGATTTATGAAAAGTGTCCAGGTGCCCATGAAATGCTGCCACGTCTGATTCTCTGTGATGAAGTAACAACCGTGTCAGTGCCACAACAGGAACCGATACAGGACGGCGTGCATTGATCACTCAGAGAGGAAGAGACACGGAAAGGAAGGGAAAAGGGAGGGAGAGTGAAGGGAGAGTGAAGGAAAGGGGCCGGGAGGGGAGGGGTTGATGGAGATGAGGATTTCTTTGCATTCAGGACCACAAACGACAGCAGCCGGAGTAGTGGAGGTGAATGGAAACGATTAGTTTCCCCGGCTTTTCAACTGAGGTCTGAGCCGGTGGACTCCCACAGCTGAATCACTCAGTCTCTGTCTCTCTCGCACTCCTTCCCTCGCTGCTTCGTCTGATTTATAGGAAGAAATCATCTCTATTGAGCGATGGGGTCATGCAGTTACCACGCGCTCTCTCGCGCTCTCTCCTCTCTCACTTACTCTCACTAACTAACAAATCAGAAAACCTGTCTCTCCACTTACAGAAAAGCCGGATACAGATCCCATGTGGAGGTTTCTTCTGCTTCCTGATCAGGGCTAAATGTGTTCATTAACACTGTCTTCCTTGGATTTATGAACAGCTGTGCATGTTTAAATTGGCTTGAGTGATTCATACAACACAGGCCTGCCGCGTGAAGGACTCTCCCTCTCTCTCTCTCCCCCTCATCCCCCTGTTTCTCCCCCTGTTCCTCCTCCACAGTGGTAAACAAGACACCACTGATTACTTCTGCTGTCTGAGGGATCTTGCAGACAACTCAGTCATCCTTTTACCGAGGACTAAGTTAAGTGAGGATGGCATGGCAGTAGTATTGGTTGTGGCTGTGGCAGCGGGCACTGAGAGCTGCAGCAGACGGCAAATTAGAAGTAGGATGTGTGTGTGTGTGTGTGTGTGTGTGTGTGTGTGTGTGTGTGTGTGTGTGTGTGTGTGTGTGTGTTGGAGGCGGCGGGGGTGTTCTCAAGCTGTGCGTTTGAATCTGGGTTCTCTGTCTGCCAGATAATTATCTGACACTCTCAGACAAACAGGGCCTTGGGCTTCAGAATGTCACCCTGCTCTTTGTCCACTCGCCCAGGGATTTCTATTGCCCTCCCTCGCCTCCGAGCCATTTTTCAAACTGCTTTACTAATGTTAGCTTTGTCGATAAGCGCCTTTGATGGAAAAGGCATCGGCGGAAATGACTCCCCCCACCCTTCCTGAGATAAAGGAGCTGTGGATGGGACCTGGCAGGAGAGGCGCTTGCATGCACACTAATAAGAGCACCCCTGCTCAGCCGCAACTGCTCCTGATTTCACATACCCACACAGGCACACACACACACACACACACACACACACACAAGGCTTACGCTTCAAGGAGCATGTTCGGCACAAGCCAGAGACGATCCAAGTTATTTCCCGCCACTTGTATGGTACAAGATGCTAAACTGAGAGCAGCTTGCACACGCATCCGCACATCAGCGGCGTGGAAAATAATGTCTGCTCTTATCTACTGTGACACAACATCCGGATTTGGGCTGACGTGCCGAGACCACGGGAATGTCCCTGTACACCCGGAAATGTAGATATTCCCACTGACTCTCCCTCCTCCTCTCTTTAATCTGAACGTCTGCTTAATTTGTTCCCTCCTCACTGTGACTTTGTGTCGCGTTCGGCTTCGTTAGAATCAATGTCACAGGAGAGGAGCTGAGGGCAAGGGAAGCTATAGTGAGAGAGAGAGAGAGAGGGAGAGTACAGGAAGAGGCAGATGAGGCAGTCCAACAAACAACGATGAGGAACATCGCTAACATTTTCATCTCCAGAATAATGAGACGTGTGAGAAGAGCGAGCGAGCGAGAGAGAGAGAGAGAGAGAGAGAGAGGATCTTGTTTCCATTATGCAGAAACTCTTCCTGCCTGTGGGTTACAGTAATGTACTCCTGGGCCTTAATGCAGCTCATCAATGCCAACTCCAGACCTGCAGCTCCCGCTCAGAACAGTGATGGACCAGGAGCGAACAGCAATTAGTTTGGAGCCAAGCTCAAGGGTACACCGAACATTTTCACATCTGTACGCCGAAGCGTTCAGTCATTTTGTATCTAACACGGATATTATTTGTCAGATCAGAGTGCATCAGGTTTGGTGTGCCTCCCAACAGATAAAGCGACAAACAATCCTGTCCAGATTGCATTAAAAGACAAAGCTCTGGACGCTCTCAATCAACAGCACAGAGTTCAGCAATCCTTTGAATTTAGATACAAAAATCTACTTTTGTAACTCGCTTTGTGTTTATCTATTTACTCATATTCACAAACATGAAGTTCAAACGTCAAACCCATCTGTTGACACTATAATTTGTTTTTAAGGGGGGAATGAATCATAAAACGAGAGGAGAGAAGTTATGTTGTTTGGAAAGAGCGAACAGGCCAAGATCTTTGGGTGCTAGTGGTATGCAAAACAACAATTATGCAAAAAGACGGATATTCACATGACGAGCTTCCTGTTCTTTACTGTCATCTCCCAAACTTCCATGAGTTGTTAAATATTGTATTTTTCTTTTTTGCAGCAGAAAGAAGGACTTAGTAAAAGAAGTAAAACAATATATAACTTTAGACTGTTTCCTTTCAGATCCATCCACACTCTCCTGCACTGCTGTTTGTATGTTGTATGTTTGCTTTTGTGAGCATACAAAAGCAAATTTCTCTGCATTTCAGTGGGATTTCCACAAGCTTTCACAGAGTTGAGCTCCGGGATCAGCTGGATGAAGGGCTCTTCTCAAGGCTTTGCTCAAGCTGGTTTATTTCTGTGGCAGCGGAGAGACTGTGTAACAACGGTTTCCAAATGACTGTCATGTTTGACAACTCATTTCTGAGGGTTTATTCTTGTATTTGAGCCTTTCATGAAGATCTTCAGCTCTCAATAGAGATAATAATTGTATAGAACCGCAGCACTGTTACCTAATAAAGATCCAGCTCTCAGGGGAAGAAACACAGGACTTTGGAGACACATTGTCACAGGACCGGGGTGGACTGGTGGAATGTGAGCGAGGAAAAAGAGTAAAGTAATGTAGAAATACCATATTGATAGTCACACTGCTCTTCTGCTTGATCATTATTCTGAGGTAGTGGCAATAGATGACCTTTCCTGGCCAGGAGCTGAGTGTGGTTAAAATTCAATTGAGTGGAAGAGAGCAGGAAGGAGAAAAAAATAACATGGTAACCTTTATTCTGCCATTGACGCTAACCTTGAACAATGGGCCCCAAAGGGGATGAGCGCCTTGTACTTTAATGTGTGCGAGAATCGACTGTAGAGTGTGTGTGCATGTGTGTGCGTGTATGAGTCTGTGCAAAAGGCAATTATTGTGTGTATGTGTGTGTGTGTGTGTGTGTGTGTGTGTGTGTGTGTGTGTGTGTTTGCAGCAGCAGCAGAGATAAGTAAGCAGACAGAGGGACAGAGAGTGTGAAAGAGATTCGATGAAATAGTTTTAAACTCAAAGGTGTTAAAGTAAAGAGGTCGCCTGTTTGTCCGTCCCACATTAATGTCCATCTGCACAGCTCTAGCTGCATCAGAACTAGGGATGACCATTTTAAGCAGCTGCCTGAACTGATGGTCGGCAGCCTCAATAGTCGATTATCAGTTCAATGAAATATTAAATAATTTGGACATTTCTCCGTTGGAAAACTGTTTTAACCAGTGACATGATCCATGTTTGAAGTAAAATCAGGGTAAGACCTAAAATAACATGTAAACTAAACACCAAGTTACCAAAATGATAAATTAAATAACACAAAGTCATGGTTTCATTTCAAAGGTCCAATTGGTAAGAATTCCCAACAAATACATTTTGTCATTTCAGTGTATCACGTTTTCATTATTTGTAAGATATGTTTGACTTGTGCCTCTGATTGTCCGTTAGTACATTTTTAATTGGTGATTAATGATTCATCGTTAACATCCCTAATCCGAACATACCAAATCACCCCAGGTGCATTTTATTTTTAATCCTCAACCATTTCATCACTAACCTTTTCTCTTATTCTCACCATCCATCCCTCCCTCACCTCCGTCTCCTCTCCACCTTCACTCTTGAGGACTGAAACATGGCTAATTGAAACAGATGAACTGGGGAGCAGATCAGAGTTGATTACATCAGCTGTGTGGGGATTCTGATTGCTTGCTTGTTGGGTGAATGTTGCAGAACCAGTTGGTAATGAAGAGCCTTGTTTGTCTGTTGCTCTCTGACTGGACACTGCCGACATCGTCATGCTCTCGTGGATGTTGCTCTAACCTGCCTGTAACGGTCTTGAGAGGGAAAAAAAACAAAAAACAGAATGATTTCTTGTTTGTTTTTATTCGCACATCAATTTTTGACAAATACATTTGTTTTTCATTCGGGCAATAGGTTACTGCTCATAAAATCCTCAGAATAACTGTACAGTATATAAAATTAGTACAACAAACACTATACACAGGAGAGGCAGTGCAGGATGAGGCCGGAGGAGACGAGTTCAATCACTGGAATGTTTAAATGCTGTAAAACAGTGGAGCAGCGGGAAAATCACACATACTGGATACACAGTCTACTGTTTGAGTCGGAGGAGGTAGACAGAGCGTGAGGAAATGTCATTTGCTGAGGGGAAAATCAACAATTCAATAGAATTTACATACATATGTTATTTTGGTAGTATTTCACAGCTCTGTTTGTTAATTTAAGAGGCCTCTGTTTAAGCTGACACACAGGCAGACTGTGGTTATATTGTCATCTAAAACAAATCCCGCAGCTGCTCTTCAGACAGTGAATAATGGAATAGCATGGCGCCATATTAGCATGCATGGTAATTTCACTGGGATGTGAGGAGAATTTATCATTCACAGTTTTATTATTATTTTTTTTTAAAGGTAATTTGGAAAGAATCATTAAAAACATCTGCAGTGCAGCAAGTTCTGGAAATGTCACCTGACGCTTTCATTATCTACCTGATGATGTAATTTGTGGTTTCGGTCGACGTAAACACGGGATTCACTGCACACAGTCAGTGGAACAGGACAGAATGGCAGTGGACAGAGTCTCTCAATCTGGAATGGGGAAAATAAAAACTCTGGCCTGTTTGTAGTTCTTTAAGCCAATCACAATCAGCTTGGGTGATGCTAGACCGAGGAAGCAGCGACAATGCCGTTTCAAATAGTGTTAAGTGGAACTTGTTTTGCAAGTAGGAAGTGAACCCTGTAATTATGTTGGGTAAAGCCACACAAAAGGAAAGGTGACACCTGCTAGGTTTGTACATTTAGCGACCAGGTTGGTGTCAGAAGAACGTTGTCAGCCTGTCAGAGGTTCATGTTTCTGTTTTTCCCCTGCAGACTAACCACCATTACCTACCACCAGCCTACATCGAGCAATTCGGATTTGTGGAACAGCACAATGTCATTTCGAGTAGATTTTCCTTTTTATGCCATCAACCACATCGCTCTGTGCTGTCCCTCCCCTCCTTTGACCGGCCCTGTGAAATTGGCACACTCATCCAGAAGATATGCAAAAAAAAAAAAAAGCCCACAGTAGACTCGTCCCCAGCCTTTGAGGCTGTTGTCCCGCTGAAAGAGCAATAACCCTCTCCATCTCTAGCCACATAATCCTGCCCGCAGAGACACACAAACACAGTGACACAAACATAACAGAATCGTCTTTAGCACCACTGAAGAGCATATCACGTCACATGAACAGCAACATTTCAACATATGAACAAAAACTGAGTAACCTCTGAGTCGGGCAGAAATGTGAAAACACGTTATGTCAGCAATTATAAAAACACTTTCAAGAGATGTGTGAAATGTCTCTCGGTGTAAAGGACTGCAGTTAAGGCTAGAGAACATTTTAAACAACAGGCTCTTAATTGTTGCCCTGAAATATCCCCAACCTAATTGCTGAGGTATGTCATAGCAAGTATATACTGCAGGAGAAAGGATACGGGTCTGACATATACAGTGATGTAGTCCTTGGAAACATGCACGGCTCAAAAAGCTTATCATCAAACCCATGGGAGGGAAGCAGTCCAATAAAGGAAACAACCTTATCCGTTCAAGTCAGTGTCGGGTTCAATAACTAGCTACGCCTCCTGAATACTAATCAAGGTAATTCACTGAGAAAACTGCAGTTGAAGGGTAAAAAGGACAATTTATCATTCCTGCACACAGGAAATTAATTACTGTACTTGTGTGGAATTAATGTGCTAAGCTAGTTCACAACTGCTGTGCAATTGTCATTATAGTGAAATTTGAGCATGCAAATGAGTACGACTGCACCTCTGAATTATTCAGTCGTAGTCTATAAAAAAACATTAGGTAGCAACTAGTTCATCCACAGTCTTAAAAGTCCCACTTAACGGAGCCGTGCCACAGAATGACAGACCGTCTCCTTTCTGTGATCAGACAGATCTGTCTGCTTTATAAGTGGTCATCGTCCTCTTTGTTCGTGAGGATACAACCATCAAACAGTGAGAGAAAAAGAACACAGAAACACTTAAAATTAAATAGATCTAATTGGAATATTTCCCTTTGGTAAATGTGCTTTGTTCCCACTGTTGCATATCCTCTTTTCTCGCATTTCTTCTCATTGTTGTAAAGCCACAGAACGTGGCCGACGAAGAGTCTTAAATAATGCACCACAAACCCACCACATACAGGAACAGAATATAATAAATATTGCTTGGGGCAGTGGTAAAAGTCCAGTTTCTTTTACTGAAAACTTGCTGTGTGTAATTTTTTTCTTTTTTTTTTCTTTGTTGTTGGCAAGACGTTAACCGTTGAAGCACACTCGTCCCACTTGGAATCCAAACTTCTGGTTGCTCTTGCCAAAGTCTGCTGGAGCCACGTCTATAATAGGGAGCAGCTCTGCCGAGGGGGAGTCAATCTCTAGAACAGTCCTTTCCTGACCTTTGCGTAACTGAAAGAGAAAAATTAAAGCCATTATTAGAATTTGCCTGGCTTAATTCCACTAACTAGCTCTCCCCACTCTCTCTGGCCTAAATCCATGTTCCCGTCAGTGATCTGATGGCTATTATTAAATCAAACACACGGTGACACAATGGATAGGCATATTAGTTTCGTTACAGTTAATTCTTATCAGCCCAGCGAGTCCCTTTTCCCTGGCATGTCTCTGCACTGACCTGGCACCCATCATGCACTGCACTGATGAAGGGGCTTTTGGCTTGTGTCAGCTCCTCATCGTTGCTGCCCCTGAAGCGGAGGGCATGCTGGTAGGAGCGGGAGGTGCTGTCAAACCAGCCTGCCGAGTTCTGGCAGGTGTAGGTGAAGCTCTGCTTGGCCGTGGCACTCAGTAGTTTGAGGAAGGTCAGCTGAACTACATGTACAGGGTTCCCATCCCTGTCATCGTAGGAGAACTGGACAACACAGACACAGAGGTATTAAGGTTACAATTCTAAATGAGAACTTATTATTATCCATAGAATTTATTCAAACTTATATTTTGACTCATAACCTCTGATGTGAGACACATGAACGTTACAATGTGCTCCTCGTTTTCACACAAACGTACCATTTCCTATCGTTCACAGCAGACATTGTATGTTCGGCATGAAGATATTAAGATAATTTGTTGATGTGAGCATAGAGGAAGTGAGTCATACAAATCTGACTCAGTTTGTACTTTACGTAGGGACAGCAAATCAAATGTCCAGTACAGATAACCATCAACACCATGTTATGTAAGACAGCAAGAATCTCTTCCGTGACAACTGTGACTTGAGTCCAAATACATATAAGTAAAAAAAAAAATTGAAAGTGAAGAGGCTGTGGAACTGGGTTCTGTCTTACCTGTTGCTGTCTTAAAAAAACTGGAACAACATTTGTGTACTACACAGGCAGAGGAATATAATATTTACTACAGCCACAGGTTTAAACCAGCATTGAATGGCACAAAATCTCACTGAATGTCAATAAATAGAAAATAGAAGAACAGAAAACTGGTTTTCTCTCAGAGAGACGAAGCCAGAGAAAACAAGTCTGATCCTATAATCTGTCTGACAAACATGAAATCACAAATCTCCCAACTTGTTCTGATGAAGGGCTTTACGTAAGCAAGGATGAAAAAGTTATAGCAACTTCTCTTTAGAATCAGAAACACCAGAGAAAAGAAAAGTCGAAAGTCAGGAAATTAAATGGAAAGATAGGAAAAAAACAGCAGAGTCAAGGACTCTGCATGAGAAAGTCTGCGAATTGCAATTGTGCTGGCAGCACTGTGATTATCTGAGAGGGTTATGAGACCTCTGATCAGGTGCACATGAAAGGCCAGCGCTCCGAGCGTGCTGCCCTGAATGCTAGTCGATGAGACGCCGCTGCCAGTGGCTTTGTGTGACTCATCCTGACTGCTGCAATCAGCTGCTGGCGGTACCAAATCAGATCATCTCTCATCGCACATGGGCTAATAAATTACGACCAAATGATATGATGGGTAGATTTACAAAGAAACAAAAAGAATTCACATGTGCACATCGATGATCACACACACGCATGTCTTCACCATTATCAGTATCATTCATATGCTCTCAATTAGGAAGAGTAAATTAGCTGAAAAAAAGTCTGACATTTGCAGCCAGCTGAGATAAATGGTAGGTGGAGAGGTTTGATTTTTTTTTTTTTTCATGTACCTGCTTGCCTCTCCTGTATTGGCTGTACCAGCTTCCTGGATGCTCTTTGTTCCACGCTGCTAATTTCACCTAGACACACAGGGGGAGGGAGGGAGAGTGCTGAGTTAAAATGTTAGGCTCAAGGGATATAGGGAGTGATTTGTGCTCTGATGTAATATGACGAGGTCGGCTTTGTAAAGGCTGACAGCGAGAGATTGGAGACTTACCATCTCAATCCTCTTGTCAGGGTAGAGACATGTCTCTCCATCAGCTGTGAAGTTACAGTACACCTTAATAGAGTCTCTGTGACAGCCCTGGTTAGGATCAATCCAGTAGTCTCCTACAAAGTGCACAGAGGAAGGACATCAATCAAGCACCATTTGCTGATATAATAAACACATCCAGGGCAACAACATTGAAAATGCAATTAGCAAAATATTAAACAGCTTTTTAAGTGTGTTAAGAGTGTGTGTTATTCCTTGACTAGTTTTTCTTGGAAGGTGGTGAATCAACAGCAATGTCTTTGCTAACCATCTTTGTAGTCAGGTTGGACCATCATGAGCTCTTTGCAGGTCCGGGCAGGACTCTCAAAGGTTCCCAGGGGCCTCCTCATCAGCTCCACTTCTGTTTTCATGGAGGATAGGGTGGCAAAGACTTCCTCCATCCCTTCAGGGTCCTCCAGAGGCTGATCTCCCTGGAGGAGCTCCTCCATAGCCAGATCCTCCTCTCTGGATGGGGCTGCTCCTCCTCCCCGATCGGAGTGCCTTCGTCTCTTCCGCCTGCCCTCCCTGATAGGCAGGGGCTCGATCATCGTCGCAGGGAGGCCCTGGAGTTAACACAAAGATGTAAGCAAGAGGTGACGGAAGAAGGAGGAGAGTGCTGACACTGACAAGGCCATGATGTGGATCACTGGCAGTACTCACTGGGGGTCCTGGAGGGCCAGCAGGGCCTGTGTCTCCTCTGGGACCAATAACACCCTGAAGAATAGAGGAGGACGAAAAGTTTGTGTCAGTCATGTCTCACCTGGAGCTTCACTCGCAACACTTGGCTAAATCCCAGCTTTATCCAAGCAGATACACTATGGCTGCCGCTTTATAGGATTATCCAGTTGTGCGCATCAGCACTCTGTGGTCAAAGCCTTGGCTCTCAAGACACACTATAGTGGTTTTCATAACATCACACACACCAGAACCAAATCCTATTAAAAGGGCCCAATGGAAAAATCACACACAAGACAAGCATGGCTGTACAGCCGGCTTTTAGTTCCAAAGACATGCAGTAAACACAGTGGAGCATTATGATTATGAAGCATGCTACATTTAAGCCAACAAACACTTTTTCTCTTTTCTTCTCTTCCTCAGCATATGTTCCCAGCAGCTGCTAACCAAGCCGAGGTGTGAGTGTATGAATGGCAATGAATAAATAAGAAAGATTGTAGGGACTCACCATTTCTCCCTTCGATCCTTTCTCACCAGGTGAACCCTAAAAGTGGAGAGGAGGGATAATTAAAGCTTTAAAAGCTTAGAACAACAAAATACATATCGGCTACTTACTTTAAAATCAGGCACCTGCTTAACGACGTGGCAGATTATAGTGAAAATTATGACTTTCACTACTGAATGGCAATGAGTCAGAACAGGACTGTATGCTGTATCGGTCTTTAAACTTTAAACTTCGCCTAAAATTATTTCTGACAGGGTACTTGAAACGTTGGTTATGCAGGTTCTGAGAATCCCATTTCTAACTAACACACCTCAAGTTAACCTAAACTGACAGCACCTGTCTTGCAATCTCCCCTTCTTTAATGCCAGCACAAATGAGGGATTAGTCAGGAATAGCCATGGACCAAGAGAGAATCTCAAACTTTTTGGAAGATGAGGCTGAAGCCAGATAACATGTATTAACCAGTGGACCAAATAGTGGGTTGACAAATCAAACCGGACACGCAGGTTGGGAGTGTGTCGCTGCTGCACATCGTTCAGAAAGCTCATGCAAAGTTCACAACAGGCATGGGTGCATTTGTATCCCGAGTTGCAATACCCTTACGTAACCAGCAGGAAAATCCCTTACACTAGGTCTGGGCTTTGCTTAGAGGTAAGATTCCATAAATAACTACTTATATGTTTTTTTGCCCAAGTCATCCTTAATATCTAATGTTTTATAAATGAGGCCCCTGGTTCTCAGCTCTTTAAAGGTGTAATCATCAGCTAAATCCCTGAGATGACTTAGAAGCTTATAATGTGATGATTAATCAGCCAATTTACACCAGAATTGAAGAATGACTGTTCTTGGTGATATATATTCTGTTCTTCTCTTCATACACAGCATGTGTTTTTCACCTGTTTGTTTTACACCAGCAAAGTATTTGTAAAACGATGGTTTAAGATTAAAAGATGCATTTTTTCATCCAAAAAACACCTAAACAAAAAACATAAACAGGTTTCAACTATATATATATATATATATATATATATATATATATATATATATATATATATATATATATATATATATATATATATATATATATATATATATATATATGTGTGAGATAACATTGACAAACATTATCCATGCATTTATCCTGTGTTCATCATAGAAAAACATTCATATTGTTCTAACAGCTGTTTCACTTACTGAGAGTCCAGGTGGTCCTGGTGGGCCAGTGGGACCCGGTGTGCCACCCACTCCCTGGATATAAGAACAAACTTTTCTTGTTAGTGAACTGATCTTCCTTCGTGTGTCAGATGGATCATGTTGCAAAGACATGTACCTCATCTCCTTTAGGACCTTGTGTACCCTGAGGTCCTGGCAGACCTCTGTCTCCCTTCTCACCAGGCTCTCCTGGGGGGCCAATTAGACCGATCAGCCCACCATGACCCTGCAGACAGAGACATGGTTCATCACAATTGTTTGCACAATTGTTTTTCCAAGAACCTGTGAGAATAAGAGAATGTCTTCCCTCTCAAGGTCTAAACACTCACCTTATCTCCCTTGTTTCCAGGGTCTCCTTTTAACCCTGGAAGTCCTGGTGGCCCCTGTAAACAATGTCAGAAGTATTAGTTAGCCAATGATGTAGACTGTGTGATGACATGGTTTTATTGTGTTGGACATCCTGACTTGTCATTACTGCCACACATCCCTCCTCTCATTTAAAACAAAATAGATAAGGGTCTTACAAGTGGTCCTGGTGGTCCCGTTTGTCCTGGAGGCCCATTTAACCCATGCTCACCCTAGAAAATAAACATGCGAATCAAAGATCAGCTCACAATACAAAAGAAACAAGACCTAATGTTGGGACATCCTGATGATTGTTAGTGTGTTCCCTCAGTATGTTCTTCAGATTCAGACAGTGTACTGACCGAGGGACCTGGGATGCCCCGAAGACCTTCTGGCCCGGGCCTTCCCGGCTGCCCTTGGGGTCCCACTGGGCCCGTCTTTCCCACTGGACCCTGGGTTCCTGTTGCCCCCTATACAGCAGTCAAAAAGACATGTACAGCAAGACATTAGACAAAGATTTTAAACAAATAGCTTTGTCTGAAGGCCAGTGCACAAGCAAAGAGCTCATTGTCCTCCAGTCATTATACATACCTTGGCTCCCTTCATGCCTTGCTTCCCTTCTTTTCCTGCAGGACCTATGTGACCCTGGGGTTGAGAAAGGCAATGTTACACACAAACACACATATAGCTACACAAAACATATATTGTACAACATACTATCTTTTCATTGCTATATCAAATACACTGATGACACACAGCACTACCTTAATAAAGATACACCTTGAAGTCAGAAACCATATTGCTCAAATCCCAGATCTTGCTCTGATCTGTATTTGTCTATCTATTCTAATTGTATTTTTTACATTTTAGATTTTCTTATATTGTCATTTTGCCACATTTGTCGTCCTATTTTGACTTCAACATTTTCTTTATCTTTATTTTGGTTCTGTTTGAAGCGGCTGTTTGGCTTTTTTTGTTACATCTGTTTGGCTCTCAGTTATAAAAGGTGCCATGAAAAAAGTTATAATATAATGCATAGCTCACCCTTCTTCCAGGAGGTCCTGTTGGACCTGGCTCTCCAGAGGCTCCTGGGGGTCCCTGCGGAGAGCAGAAAAAGGACCACATTTAAAAACGTAAACAAATTCTCAGTCTTAAAATCACAGAGAAGTTAGTGAAGTCATAACAACGAAGAAGCAAAACCTAAAGAATAAAGACTTTAGTCCAGCAAACAACACTTACAATACTAGTGTTTTCTATATGTGCACTTACTGCTTTGCCAGGCTCTCCATGGTCTCCTTTAGGCCCTGGTCCACCATCTACTCCCTAAAAGAAAAAATAAATCATGTTTGACCAAGCTAATGATAAAACAATGATGAAACTCAACAATGATAATACTCACATTGACACCAGCTTCTCCAGGAGGACCTGAATCTCCAGGGAATCCAATAGGGCCCTATGGGCAAAAACAGCCATCCAAACATAAAATACATTGTGTGACATTCATAGACTGACTGACTTGACAACTAGAGCAAGAAAAAGTCACTGATTAAGAGGGACAAAGACTCACAAGGTTGCCTTTGGCTCCGTCTTCCCCTGGTTTTCCTCTTGATCCTGGAGGTCCAGCTGCACCGGGAGGCCCAGAGTCACCCTTCTCCCCCACATCGCCTTTAGTACCCTGGGACACCAGCATATGAAATGTCAATCAATGAAAGCTGAAGAGAGACAGTGAAGAAAGGATGAAACTGAGCGGGACAGGACAGAGAGATGGGAGCGGAGTGACTCACAGCAATGCCAGGCTCTCCAGCTGATCCCGGGTTTCCAGCTTCGCCGTCCTCGCCCTGGTAGAAAAGGAGCATTCATAAAGTATAAGATCATTTTTGGAATAAGAGAGATTTGAAACTAGCAGCTGAGGACAAACACTCATTAAGATACTGTTTAGTGGAGGTTTTACAATGAGTGAGAAGCAGGGTCATTTTATCATAAGCTTATATACAGTTATCAAGTCTCCATTAGAAAGATGTACTTCTGCATCACCTCTCACCTTCAGACCTGGAAGCTCCAGCACACACACCGCACACACACCACACACACAGCGGCACACAAGCCCACACACAAACCACCACCTCTTCACTGTCGGCACAGACACAAGTTGTGCAGTCGCTAAGGGGAAATGCTGACCTTCTCTCCAACGAGTCCAGGCTGACCAACTCCACCAGGCATTCCAGGTGGGCCCTGTCACAGGAACAGAGAGAGAAGCTTGACCAAAAATATCATAAAACGAGGGCAAGTTTGAAATATTCATTTGATTTTTGAGAAGGAAGTTCCTGGTGCAGTGTTTTGTTTTGTTGTGTTTGTCAGCAGTTCCACTCACAGAACGCTGAATCTAGAACAGAACTATCACAGCACAAGAAAAAATATTGAATGTCAGGATTGCTCTGTGGATAGAGTCTGAGTCACACAGTTTCCATTTCCCCTTCCCTCAATCAGTTTGTTTGTCCGTGCACGTGCATGTGTGTTAGAGCGCACGCTTGCATGTCAGTGCACTGTGCTTTCTGTCTTGAAACGAGCCCGGTAAAAGCATGTTTTCGGTAGAGTGCACAAACACGAGAGCTGAGTACAGCCACACACTACTACTGAGCTCCTGCTGTCAACTGCTTTCTCACAGCCCATCCCACCCCATTTCTCTCTTTTCCACTATTCCTGTATCAGTCCATTTATGAATCCCACCATCTCTGCACTGCTGTGTTTCCATCCTTCCTGTGATGAAGTACTAGCATGGCTCACACAGATTTCTGCAGCTCACTGCTAAATAATTGACCGGTGTGAGAGGCTGTAGAGAGACGGCCATTACTAGGGGTAAATATAACTGCCTCTTAGGGATGATAGTCTAATACTTCTTAATGATTCATAGAGCAGTAAATATAACTCTCTCCCAGGGATTATATTCTAATACTGTTTAATAATTCAAATTTCAAAAGCAGTGGAGAGTCTGTGGCAGGAAGTGTTCAAATGAAGACACTGTATGAACGGACAGGAGGCTGCAAAATAGAAAGTATCTGAGATGTGTGAGGATGAGCTATTGTTCAGTAAGAACTGTACATAATTCTGTGTATTGAACAGGAGCCTATCGATTCCAAAGTGGATATACGTTCATGTTTTTGTTTATACCAGAGGCATGCAGCTGCCATCAATTGAAAATGTCAGCCTCAAATATCTGAACAGGATGTAATTTCATCTTTACAAAAAAAAGAATGAAATCAAGAAAAATAATTATAAAGCCTCAGTGATACATTTCCATGAATTAATTTAGTAATGTACGGGCATCAGGCAATAATCTGACAGAAATACTTTTTGTTCATTATGTAAGGACCAATCATACTATTTGTCAAAAGGCAATGTAATTACTGTATGCTTATCATTTAAAACAGATGTATAAAAATCAATAAATCCAGCACTCTACCTCTCCCCCAATGGGCCCCTGGGGGCCTCGTGGGCCATGCTGTCCTGGAGGCCCCTGTGGAGAGAGAAATAAAATAGATTTATTAGAATCAGAGAGCAGACATGAGGATATACTGCATCAAAAAAAAACCCAAAAAAAAACAGAGAAATACACACTGAATGGGAGCTCTGGGTTGGCAAGAGTGTCGTAAATTAAGAGAGAGTGTTAGAAGAGGGCCCATGGTGGATTGCTTCTGCAATGGCCCCAGTATCTATGATCATTATCGTGGTGACATGATGAAGACATCCAGACAGGTCATTACCCTCAATATGACACAGGCTCTGATTCTCCCACACCCACCTCTCTTATTCTCTCTTATTAATAAGATAAAACCTCAAGCCTGTGATATGTGAGAACCATATTCTCTCAGCCGCAGTGACTGCATGTGATTTGACTTTTCTGTGCAGCTCAAGAGCGTGCCAAGCAATTAATCCTAACTGTGCTCAGCTTCAGTTTCAGTTGAGTAGATGTTGAGCTGCGCTCTGAATCGCTCTGAAGTCTGGGAGGGAGCCTTGTGTTGTAAAGAAACTGAGACAGAAAGACAGACAATCTGCCCAGAGAGCGACTGTGTGGGACCAGAGGAAACACATATCCTTCTGGCGGAGAGATACTTGAGCATTAGAGGGGAGAATTCTGTGATCCGCAACACTCACACATGAATGAAACTTCCCCACTGAGTCTTCAGCATCTCTCTTCTTCTCTCTTTCTCTCTCTCTTTTGTTTTGGTTCCATACTGATGCATTCCCTCCCTAATCTGGCGGTGGAAAAGAGAGGCTACAGAGAATCTTGTTGAGCGTGTGTTCATGGTTGACAGCGTTGTGAGATGACTGTCACAAAGGAGGATGCTCATTAGACAGCCAAGGCTGAGGCTAATCTGATTAGCAGCTGTCACACCGTCTTCCTGCTCACAATCGGTGCCCCGCCTCTTCCCTCCACACCACTGCTCCACTGCCTCCTTTCTGTCGCTCTTTCTTTTTTTATTTTCTTATCCCTTTTCTTCCTTTTACTTACAGGACCACCTATTCATTCTCTGGGCTCGTCTTTCTTGCACATGAAGTCATGGTCGCTTTTGTAATTCGCACTCACCCCTTGAAGAGTCTTCACACATTAAAAAGATGTCTTCAGATTGTTCTAGGTTGACAGATTTAAAAGGCTTTCTTTCTTTCCACCGAGGGATATCGTTCTGTAAGATCCCGTACACACACAGCCGGTGGCAACAGACACGGCACAGATATGAGGAACAGAAATAAGAGAGTGGCTGACTAATTTTTAACCTAAGGTTGTATTTTTTCACACTGATACAGTATATGTTCCATCTCACACAGGCAGCGCCCACTTATACACTTTGCATGTAACAGCTCACCAATTACATGCATGTGTGGAATGTAGCAGGAATGAGTCCTAAAGCCCGGAAATCAGTTAGCATTTATGAACTTCCAGTTCCCTCATCTCAGAGTCAAGAGTCTTTTTAATGGGTTTTCAGTCAGAGGTCTGTGGCTGATACGTTTTGTTCTATGATACAAAATATGTTTCACTAAAATGGCCATTGCTAAGAAATGACTGAATGATAGAGATGTATCTACTCACTGGTCCGTCTTTACAGGATTAACTTTATTCCAACTTTAAATTTCCAACTAGTAGATTGATGAATTTACAATAAAGCATGTACGGTATCATTTTAGTACTAAGATGATTGGTGTTGGTGGTGTTAACTGCTAAGGACAGCTACTGAGCAGAGCTAATCTGGGGTGTTTTGCCCAGAGTCAAGGCCATTACAATGGAAACACGGCACTTAGTTCATATACTGCAGTCCAGGAGCTTTTGTTGTTTTACATGGTTGATTTTAATTTTATTTTCTATTTCTTTTTTACTGACTGCAAGTGACTGTCACATTCTAACTAACTCTGTCTGGGTTGTGTTATCTGCAGGTATCAAGCAACATAATTATATCAAGCACACTTGTACTCAGTGGCCTACTTCTAATGCCGTATAATTATAATGGTGGTTTAGGAGCTGTTTATTGTACTCTCCTGATCCCGACAACATCCGCGCATCACCTAATTTTTCCGCAGCAGAGGGGATGCTTGTTGTCTGCTTCTTGGATATAGCTATCGCATGCAGTAATGCTTTAATCATGCTTGACCCCTCCGAGATTGACTGATAACAAAAACACAGACGAAGACATTAGTATCTCCTGTAAGTCACAGTTAAGTTCCGTCAAACTGAAGTTTCCATAACCACAACCAGAAAATAAATGTGTAATATTTTGGTCTTCATTACACACTAAACAGTAAATAATGTACTGCTTTTTTGACTAATAAATGCAAGCACATTTGTTTGCTCTTTGGGATTAGTTCAAAGATCCATTAAACTGCTTTTGACATTGGGAAGTGCAAGAAGTGGACAAACATCTTCAAAGGTGTTTGGAAAGTGAGGAAAAGTCAAGTCGATATCAGACAAGGCCGAGAAAAGTCAAAGTCATAATAATCATGAAGCTAAGAGCAAGTTGTCTGAAAAGTGGTGCTGAGAACGGACTTGAGACTGACACTGAGCCAAAGCAGTGGGCTTGAGACGAGTGCTGTGTGTGCTGAGATTGCTGAGCAGTACTCACCATTGAGCCAACATGCCCGCTCTCTCCTTTCTCCCCTGATGGTCCTGGCATTCCCTATAAAATGGAGACACGCTGATCAACACAGTCTCAGGCATAATATGGAAACAGATATGGCATGTGAAATCAGAGATGAGCTGATAGAAACAAACTTAGTTAGCTGTAATTTGTACCTGCAGTCCAGACGGACCAGATGCCCCCTTGAAGCCTCTGTGTCCTTCATCTCCTTTTGCCCCGTTCATGCCCTGCTGCCCACGAGGACCTGGCTCACCATCTGCACCCTGAAATATTCACAGACAGGCCAGCACTGTGAACTCTGCACATCCTAAACCTATCATATTATAACCCATATTACGCATTGTGTAACATACTGGCAATCCCGGCTGGCCCACAGGTCCTTGCATTCCAACAGGTCCTGGTGGTCCCTAGAAAAGCATAAAAGGATGTTCAATACACGTTCATTGTAAGAAGAACATGATTAGAACCATCTGCTCATTTCATCAGGGGATGCACTGTCCAGGCAAACCGCTGTAACAATGACTTGCCCCAAACCAATTACAAGCCAGTGTGTCCTCCACCTCCTGTTGATGCAAGGTGATGATGAACTGTTCATATGAAATTTATACTCACAGATTCTCCTTTGTCTCCTTTGCTGCCCTTCTGGCCTGGTCCACCTGTCTCTCCCTATGGAGACAAATGCACACGTGTAAGGGCTTGGTTCAAAAAGATTAAACGGACAGTTTACATAAAAAATCAGTAACCAACAGTGCTACTGATCCATCGAGTTTGTTTTGGTATGAGCTGCTGAGTTTTGCAGATATCAGCCAAAAAAATCTCTGTCGTCTCTCCAATATAATGGAACTAAAGGACACTTGTAATGCTGAAAGTGCCAAAAATATATATCTGAAAAACTTGAGAACAGTGTCTCCTTCCAGAAATTATACCACGGTTACGACCTGGTTAGCTCACAACGCTAACTAAGCCAGCTCAGCTGACGAGGACACAATGAACATGTACATCCCACTCTGTCACGAGCCTCTCTGCTACGAGCGGATATGTGCTTCCATTGGACATAGCGGCTGGTGGTTTCAGTAGAAAGAAAAGTTCCTACATTTTTTTATTAGTTTTGATTATCACAAGCCAAGTGCCGTCTTGTTCTTCCATTTAAAAAGTCTGTAAATCACACCAAAACAATCTCAATAGACAAGTAGCCCTACAGGTGGCAGTGTACTCTAACTACCTTGTCTCCATCCTCTCCTGGAGGCCCAGAAGACCCTGCAGCCCCTGGCAGCCCCACAGGTCCTGTTTCCCCATCGTTCCCAGCCGGTCCAACGGGCCCCTTCTCTCCCTGGAGAACAGATGGGAAAACCACGCACATCTAGCAAATGCCACAATACTTATCATCCTCATATAGCGGCATGACACATTGATTAATGTCTCGTACCAGGAAGAGAACTCGCACCCAAGAAAGCAGGCTTGATCACATTCATATTTTCTCCCTCCCTCGCTCTCTCTGTCTCATAATGGCATGTTCCAAAGCGAGAGCACATGTTGTTTATTACCCAACGGTGGATAGTGATGGAATATGTGTTCTTGGACATTGTTGCCTCAGAAACAAAATTAGCAATGTACGAAATCTTACTGGCTCGCCCTTCTCTCCCATCGGCCCAGCAGGGCCCACGCCGCCCGGCCGTCCGGGCTGGCCAATAGCACCAGCCGGTCCAGAGGGGCCTCTCTCTCCAGTAGCACCCTGGAAATGAGAGGAGATAAAGAGGTGGGGTGAGTGTGTCACATGATTTACGCTTTGATTTAATGTGGCGGTCACGATCACTGATCACCATGGAAACAGCCTCCAGCCTCACGCGTATTCTATAGAACATGAAAGTGGAGCAGGAGGTGGTATGGGAGGGCTTAACAAAACCAGACTTACCAGACTTCCTCCAACACCAGGTAGTCCCTCTCCTCCCTTCAGACCTGCAGGACCCTGGAAAGAAAACAACAGTGCACTCGTTATAAAATGTACCATCAGTGATTTTCAGTCCCTAACCAGTCTGATTAGATTTGCAAAATGTTTTAATGAATGGCATGCTGTCGTGACTTCAAGTTCACTTCCGATCAAACTGCAAGCTACATGTTTCTAAAGAGTCTGATGTTGACAGTGATTAAAGGAGAGGAGATGAGATGTATGGAATTTTTTTGTCACCATAGCACCAGGGGTCCCTCTGCTTCCTCTGAAGCCTTGAAGCCCAGCAGGGCCACTTTTCCCCGAGGCTCCTGGTGGACCTGGGTCTCCCTGGAAACCGCACATTCACACATATGTGATTAGATGTAAGGCAAATAGCCAGCAGACAGCAGGTTCTTATGCAGTCATAAATCACAGTAGCCAGCAAGTCACACAGAGAAGGAACATTTATATTTTATGAGCCATAATACACTTAACACTGTGAGGTTTTCTTCTGTTATTTATTAGCAAATTAGAGGATAGGATGAGACCCAGGAGATAAGATATTCACGCAGTGCTGACAGAGTCCTTGGACTTTATCTAATATAACAGCGATAAGGTGACGCTGCTAAGTGATTATGATCCTGATACTATGATGAACAACACTCACCTTGGCACCCTCTTTTCCGGCAGTTCCCGGTAAACCATGTTCACCCGGTGGTCCCGGCGATCCTGGGTGACCCCTGTCTCCAGTTGGCCCAGTCTCACCAGATTTGCCCTGAAAATTACCAAATTACACAACACACATTACATAACAGCTATTTCAAAACATCTGAAACAAACAACTGTTTGTTTAATAATCAACTAAGACTATTAGCTGATCCTCTTACCTGTGGTCCAACAACGCCTGGGGGGCCAGGGGGTCCGTTCTTGCCTTGGAAGCCCTGATGAAACAGACAAGAGACAAGAGTCCGATTATCCTCAGTCAAGATCTGAAATAGAGTCAGTGGGATGCATAGAACCCATTATCTGAGGACTGCACACAGGTGCTTTACTAGATTTAGTACAGTGTGCCTCTCAGCTTGCACTCTGACTTCAGTTATTTCATGCTGAAATCAGCCCTCGTCTGGTAGTTAATGTTGACTCTCAACTCTCTGTTAAAGGGTAATTATAGTATTTTTCAAATCTGCCCTATTTTAAGCCCAAATTTAACATTTTGGTGTGTCATTGAATAAAAGGTACAAAAAGACTTGGGACTGGTCCCGTAGATCACATCAGCCAGCAGCTGCAACACAGGCTGCGATGGCTGTTTCATAATTCTTGTGAGCAACTGAGACTGTTACTGTCAAAGGCGCTTGTTTTTGCCACTGGCAGGCTCAGATTGTTAATGACTGAAAAGATCCTTCACAAATAAACCTTTTTGTTGAAGAATAAGATCATTTTAATTAACCAGAAACAGCAGTTGTAATGCTCCATTCAAAGCCACCAGACTCCTTTGATAAAAACACAAATTTTCCCTTGCAGAACACTCAGTCAGTTGGTTTGTTTATGGTATTGTGTGACTTTGGTGTTTTAAGATAATGATGGGGTTTGCACCTCATAAAGAATATAGCGCTGTTTACTAAATATGTTGCATCATTTTGACATTAAAAGCTGACTCACTGGTTCCCCTCTCTGGCCTGGATGACCCGGTAATCCATCTTTTCCCGGTGGACCCTGAGAAGAGAAGCATTTTCTTACATCATCATAATGAACCAAACATGACCAAAGGTGAGCATAAAATGTTGGGATGAGGTAAAAAGGAGTTACACTAAATCACAGGACAAACATTATGCAGTGCATCTTCGAACACTCACATTAGGCCCTCTGGGTCCTGGCTCACCATTTCTTCCCTGTGGTCCTTGGGGACCCTAGAAAATAATAAAAAAAACAGGTTGTCAAAGCGCCGTTTCAATCCCCAGATTGAATTTCCTGGTGCTTGTCCTACAGTGATTTATGAGATTGTATCTGCCAGGCCAGCTTAACTTAATCAGAGCTATCGTCTTGTTCAGGCATTAGTATAGGCAGTATTATACAAGACAAAAGATTACCTGTTCTCCGGTGGAGCCTGGAGGACCATCTTGTCCAGCAGAACCCTACCAGATGGAGGAGGCAGAAGACAAATAAAAATCACAGTTTCTGTATACAACAGCCACTCAGACATTTTTGAGTTTTCGCCCCTCCAACAAATCTTTAGCTTTCCCAAGATGGTCTTTGAGGGTGAGAGTGTAAACTGAAGCATCGGCTGCCAGACAGTAGCTTGTCACTGCACCAGATGGCCTGTCATCTAGAAGTGAAAGGCAACAACCAGCTCCAACTCGGTCTGCGCATTCATCCATACTTTATGAGACAGCCAGGTGTGTGTGTGTGTGTGTGTGTGCCAGTGTAGCTCCGTGTGCATGTCTTCGTTTACATCAGGGTGTGTGTGTCAGTCTAAGCTCACCTTTTCTCCAGGCTTTCCAGTGGGGCCGTTTGCTCCTCTTCCCCCCCGGGCTCCCTATTGGAAAACAAACAACAGTCTGATTAGCACATGCATTACTCATCTGGAGGTGGAAGATAAACGTCTGGTGGAAAACACTGCAGCGAAGTAACAGTGTGCCTCCCACAAGTTGCGGTAAACTGATGGTATCTAATTAGAGCAAAATACATTCAGAAAGAGACGTTGTGTACAGGCATTATCACCTAAAGCTGTACTCACATTAGAACCTCTTTGGCCTCCAGACCCTGGCTGACCAGCTGGACCCTGCATAGTAGAGGTCAACAGTGATTTATCACTTAGTTATTTCACAATACGTAGAAAAGTTTACATACTCTGAAGCAGTCGGGATGTAAACACAATTCCTCACCCTTCGTCCTTTCTCTCCAGGGAGCCCTGCCACACCCGGGAAGCCAACTGATCCCTGCAGACACACGTAGAGGTTAATCAGCCTCAGCCTTCCATTCATCACACATCAGCCCCAATGTCTCATTAACTTATAATTAACTACTGTATCGAATTAAAGCAAATCTAATCCATGAGCCCAACACAGCCTTAAATACATCATTCATCAACATGTAATGAATTGATGTCACTAATGAACTATTAATAAAAAAGCCTTTTTTTAATAAGCCATCTATCATCCTTTATTTTTAATCAGACAGGAAACAGTCCAGCCAAAGACACACATCTCGCTGGTTAGAGCGCTGATAAAGAAACCAGAGGACACATTAACTGATCATAATAGCTCATCAATGCTAAATCACCTTGGGACCTTGTCTTCCTGGGTATCCTGGCAATCCAGGCACGCCAAGTTTACCCTGCAGAGACAGACGGAAGAGGAGAAGAAGGCAGAATAAGAGGGGGAAGAAGAAGGAAACCACAGAATTATAAAGAAGTGTGCGAAAAGCTTTAATTAAGATTTTTATGACATACTGCTGACTGTGCATAAACCAGTACAGCAGGGTATCACTAAATTAATGCATGTAGAGATGACAGAAAGATTAAATGCTTAAACATGCGCACTGCTTCAGTCGCCTTAGGAATGGGCTGTAACCCGATGTAATAAATGTGAGGGCATTAAAATCCATATGTTCAGTATTTCAGAGATTTTCAGTCATTTTGTTGGAAAGTTTTGTCACAAGTGAAAAATGAAGAAATCTAACTTTTCTCTCCAACATGATAAAGGCTGTAGCAGCATAATGCAGGTTTAGATAAGAGTTTTCAGCCTATTTGATCTCCAAATCCTCTTCCTCATCTTGTCTTGTAATGAAAATGCAATCGCACCTTTTCGCCAGGTGTCCCAGGACCTCCTGAATCTCCCAGAGGTCCTGCTTGGCCCTTTAGCCCCTCTGTTCCATCCTCTCCACGAGGACCAACAACTCCGTTATCACCCTGAAGTCAAAGAGAAGAAGGGAGGTGAGGATCTTATCTCCAGTCTGAGAATGAAAGGAAATGATACTGAGGATTTACGGCCGCGCTCACCCTGTCCCCCTTGATGCCCATTTCACCTTTGAAACCAGGGAAGCCATCTTCTCCCTTTTGAAAAGAGGTGATTAGTAATGGAAGCTCTTTGATGATAAAGAGAGTGATTGTAATTTGTCAAGTGTCCTTCCAGTCATGAACACAGTTTGACAACAAAGTGTCAGAGTAAAGACTCACTCGTCTGTTTCACTCACCTTCTCTCCTTTGCTCCCCTTCAGACCCCGCACTCCATCGGCTCCCTGTGAAAAAGTGAAACACTTAATCTGACAGGAATCCTCACAGACAAGCCTGCTCTCAACAACGCCAGACACCATATAGAAAAAATCACTGGTTGCCTGTATATAGAAATACCCCATCATAAAACAAATGATTTAGAAGTGTCTATTGATTTTCTCTTGACCTAACATCGCTCTGGTTATTGAGCAGCTATTGACCTCACATTAATATCTTATTACTCGCCAACATGGTAAAGCTTCCCCTCAGGGACATTGAGCCAAACTACCAGATGAAACCCCAGATGTGTGTAAATGTGACAAAAACAAACACCAATCAGAGTGTCACTTTATGACAACTTTACTTTTATTCTCAGTCAAAACGGTCTGCTCCACACCTACGCACACAGCTCTGCTCTATCAGACTCTGACATTTCTCCCATCCATCAAATGTTCCTCACTCTGTTGTTAGTATTCCCCTTGAGAACTGAGGTGCTTTCCCTCCACCTGTCACCTGTCAGTCATAGACTCAAACAGCTTGTCCGTCACAGGTAGACATACGCGCGGAGTGAAATGTGCAGGGGGAATAAACATCTCAGTGGACATCACACTTGAGATCATGATGCATTTATGTCTCACCTTGACACCACGAGGACCCGGGTACCCAACAGGCCCCTGAGTGCCTAGTAAACCCTACAAAAGAACAAAAGAATGCATTTGTCAGACCAGACATGTATAAGCATTGCACTCAGTCACTGTGTCCTTTCCTTTATTGTCAATCAGCATTTTCAAATTAAAAAAAAGATCATCAGATTCTGATGAGTGCATGCTGCTGACTCTAATTTGCTAATGCGCTTGTACAACGAAGATGATGACATCGCCGGGACACACTGATTAGAATGATGAGCGCTATTGCAACATAATGTGAGTGAGTGCACAGTTACAATAGATTGCAGGATACAGCATGATGCGGCACTTTTGATATCTTGCTATGACACTACAGCAGACAAGCCTCAGATATGCAGTTACCCACTTGGATGCCTTTCTCTCCTGGGGGGCCCTCTCTTCCTGGGTGACCCTGAAACAGGAAAACACGAATCAGACTGACTTAGCACTGCTGCAAGTACATCATCATTTTATCACTTCTTGATGGAAATTTCTGAACGCAACCAACCAATGACAAAGAAGAGGCACCAGCGGCACTGAGAGTAAAACACCATGAAAATATCATTGTGTGTCACAAAGCTTTGCGGAATAATATAAGGGGCATTAAGTAAAATGCATTCAAATGTGTCTGACTGCAATCTAAAATGGATTCTGCGAGATGAGAAAGGCTCAATGTAAGAGGATGTTTCATTCTTTTCTAAATGTCACACAGCTTTAGCACCATTCTGGAAAAGCCTCCCGAGTTCCCCTGCTGGCAGGGCACAGGAAGTGTTGCTGTGAATTTTATCCTCTTTGCTGCTTTAGATTAACAAACGGTTACTTTGATTGTTTCAAAGGCAATTTGTGGACTTTTATTTGGATAAAGTTGGATGTCTGGGTCGCGCCCTCTTTGGATAATTGATAGAGACTCAGCCATTATGTGTAGTACATCAGTGACTCCCAACCTGCTTTGTACCACCACAGCACAGTCCCATGAACTCAGGTACCCCTTTATCACCAAAAGCCTTTAATGTTCTAAGCATGCTCATTTGAATACATTTCAAACCCAAACTGGATGTTACTACTGACTATTAATCATTTAAATGCAGATATTATGATGGGTGTGGATGTATGAATGCCAATATCTGGGTGTTGCAACCATTTATCCATTACTATTAGTGATCAGATCACTAGAAGTAATGAATAAACTGGTAATTTTTCTGGCCTCTATCCTACAGTTAAAATAAAAACATAAACAGCATACAGTAGTACAATACAACACATTAATATCTAAACAACACATAACCTTCAATGTTAGAGTTTGCGCACAGCCTCTGACAGTGGTGACATAATGCACAACCCCATTTAGCCAACATCATTCATTACCTGTTAGTGCTGAGGGTTTTAATGGACATAGGCCAGAATGGATGTTTATAGCGGTTCAGTCTGCTCTGGGAGACCCTGAATATTCTACCAGAGGCTAAGTGCTGAAAATCTAAGTGGAGGATGTGAGAGTTGGATCAGACAGGATTTGTCTGTCTGATAATAGACTGCTGGCAGATTGCTTGGAGAATTTTTAACCCCCATCGTTTTCATACACCAGACAAGCAATCTGTGATTTTAACTATACAGAAGAGAAACCAAACCTGGCTGTTATCCTGCATCTCATAATAATGTATAAGACTGCATGGTAAAACAGTAAAATGTATGTCTGCCGAGATCCACAGACCCTAATTCGATGTAAAATATTCATCAGCTGTTACAGCCTGGAGACTACCAGCATAGGTCCTTGAACTGATTGTGATACTTAAACTGCAAACCTGAGTGAGGGATTCAATATGGATAACCACCGGTCATATCCATTACTTCAAGCTAGAGCTGGGCAGTATGTTGACATTGTAAGATTTACTGAGCTTGAGACAATAGAGCTTATATCGATATCACAAACTATAACCTCTCTCCTCTGTAACACCATGCGGTTTGCATCTCTACTTCATCACACTCGTGACGCAGCCCAGCCTCACTCACTCACAAGCTCTCCTGCAACGTTGAGGTAGACACAGCACTGCTGCTCTGTCAGTCGGTTAATTAGTCTACAGTGAAACAATGGGCTAAATGTACGACGTGCAAAGGCAGAAATCTGTCTGTGTCGTGAATGGAATCACTGCAGTAACAGCCCTGCAATAAGCCTTAGCGATGTGTGTGTGTGAGACAGGGCCACTTGTTTGTGTGAGGTGAACCGTAGCACCTCGCTGTCCGACTGTGTGACTGAGACAGCGCCTGGGTGCAACAGATGTGTTAATTAAAAAAATCAGTACTGTGAAACAATGTCTGTACCATAGCTGACTCATTTTTTTTTCAATAAAATTATTAATACATCTTTGATCTTTCAAATTAAGTGAGCTATTCTCCCCAAGTGTCAAGAACGCCCTGGCTGGGAATCACTGTTGTATAAACGTCTTTGTTTTTATTTAACTCTTAAGTCTGTATGATTTTATCCATTCTGGAAAAAAAAATAAAAATAAAACCATGACAACAACCTGTGCCAAAATGCCTTGTTTGAATAGTGCAGACTCTTGTCTTATCTTGTCAGTTGAGCTCTGAGTTGGCTGATGAAGTAGCAGCAACAACACACTCTGTTTTTACCTGCACATAAATACTTGATGTGCAAAAGAATACATGGATATGAGCGTTTGTGCGTGTGTGTTTAAGTGTGTACTTACGGGAGGACCATCAATGCCTGGCAGTCCCAGCATGCCTTGTTTCCCCTGGGGACCCTGTATAGGACAGAGACATGAATATGAATACTGTACTGGAGTTCAGCTTCTGATATGAAAACATATCAAACACCTGAACTCATGCCACACAGAGCATTTCCCACTTTGCTGCAACATATTGTATTCATGACTAAATCCACTTTTATTTCTTTTATCGGTCTAGCAGTTGGAGGTGCACCGGCCAGGGCCGTCCCCAGTGTCTGTTATGCCTGTGTGTGTTTCTTGTGTATTGATTTCCTGTCTAGCTCTGTCTGGTCTGAATAGGAGCCAGAAGAGGTCGGATCGTACTCTCCAGCTCAGCGGGTCTCCCGTGGGAATGCGATGACAGGGGTCGCAAGGTCACAGCTTTAATTCTGAAATTAAGTGAGAGACATGCTACCTACCTTCTCTCCTGGCACTCCAATGGGACCCTGAGGACCAGGCAAGCCCTGGACCAGAACAAAGCATCAATCAGGTTAAGTGTCAAAAGACTAGGGGAAGGCTGGGAGTTGAGATTTTGCTCTAGTCTGTGTGTATGTGTGCATATTGCTATGTGTGTGTGCAAGACTTGTGAGGAGTGTGTGTGCATATGAGCTGGAGCATTGGGTGGATTGTTGACATGCTGGAAACTGAAAACATTATTACATCTTCTTTGTATGACTGTAATATCTCTGATTCTATTTTAAAATTACATTTTGTTGTTGTCCAGTGAAAACAACAGCCTTGTATTCTGTCTACATTTAGTGACATGATGACATGCAGTTGGATTGTGAAAAGGCGAGATGATTGTCTAATCCTATAAACGAGTACATTAATCTTCCTTTGAAATAATAATCTAAAAATATTCAGAAGCAGAAGGTTTATACCATCATTGAGAGAGCAATAGAGCTTATGTAACTCGCTGCCTGCAACTGTGTTCGCTTGTCTACACGCCTTGAATACATTAATAGGTTGTTTAATAAGTGGATTAACTCTCACAGTGACAGGACAGTTTTTCGTACCTGTACTCCTGGATTTCCCTGCTGACCCGGTGGCCCGATCTCTCCAGCTGGACCCTAACAACAAGAAACACTGGTAGTCACACACTCTACATGCCTCTACATGATCTTTGTCATGAGCTCATCGCCACATGACTGGTTAACAGGTTCACTGAAAGGCCACAATAAGTCACTGCGGCCGCTGACACTACTTTCAGAAAACTGTTACCCATACATACATTTTCATAGAGCAATTTTTACATATGTTACAGTTGTCGGCGGTATTGTTGGCAGTAATAGAGACTGAATAAAATGTTAAGGAAAAATAACAGGACTGACCTGGTTGCCCTTTGCACCTTGTGGTCCATCAGTTCCACTAATACCCTGTTAAGAATGCACACATGCAAGATGTTAGAAAACAATGGATGAAATGTCGAAATCTGATCAAAAACAGAGACACTGTTCAATAGCTTCCCTGTTGGCATATTGATAATTCCATGAAGTAGAAGACCTTTGATAGTGTTGAAAGGACTGAATAGCTCTGATTCTGTAATCAAGGCGTTGTTGACTTACCGGCTGGCCAGGTGGGCCAGGCGCCCCCCTTGGCCCAACAAGACCCCGAGGACCCTGGAGACAAAACACAGCAAATAGTCAGCGGCTTACCTGCATTCATGATGAGATGGAGTGAGTGCTGAATACTAAATCATAAATCACATCTAAGGAGAGAGACACTGAAAAAACAAGGAGAGACAGAATATTTTTTTTGTGTGTGTGCGTGAATGTGTGTGTGCGTGTGTGTGTGTGTGCGTGTGTGTGTGGGCGCATCTGGATTTCTATGTGGTAGTCACGGAGACTGCACTAGCCTGTGTTTGCACGAGTGTGTT
Organism: Acanthopagrus latus; assembly: GCF_904848185.1. Lineage (NCBI taxonomy): Eukaryota > Metazoa > Chordata > Actinopteri > Spariformes > Sparidae > Acanthopagrus > Acanthopagrus latus. The sequence continues at coordinate 20,472,202 of NC_051061.1, forward strand.
TGTGTGTTCTGTTTTTGTCAGCCTCCCTCTTTGTAGGCTGGCCAAGCCACCTGTTCCAAAGCCACATCTGTGATCTCCAGGGAAGTGATTGATATGGAAATATAATCATTCAGGCCAGGATTTTATCTCTTCCCTCTCCGACGCTCTCTCTTTCCTCTCTCCATCTCTCTTATCTCTTTCACCATCCGACCAAATATCTGTCTTGCGTTTGTCTGTCACTTCTCCCATCGCTCCATCTCACACGTCAACATAGCCAACTCCTCTCCTTTCCTGTGTCTTTGTAGGTTACCACAGATTTCTTCACAAGCTTTATGGCACTCTATTTCTTCCAGTACAAGGTGATTCATTTGGAGGGACAGAACCATGCTGAGCCCCAACCTCACCTACTGGGAGAAAGATAGAGTGCGAGTCATCAAACATTTTTCTCGGCTGAGTTACACAGAATGGCAGCTCTTAAGATCTTTGGCTCCATGATCCAAGGTTACTTCCTAGATACTACCATTGTAAATGTTTGTGCCTACAATGGCAGTGACCTTTTCTCTCTTAATGCTAGGCTGAACACTGTGGCAGGACTGCATTAATGTGGTTTGACCGTCCTAGTTTTTCATATTTGCTGTATGTGAGGTATTGTGCAGTATTTTTCTATGAGCAGCAGATTTTGTACTTCTGTAAGTTCATCTGTGAGATTTTGGCATAAATCCAGTTAAATCCCTTCAGGTTTGTTTTTTTTAATGAAATCCTAATTTCTGTGTTTCTGCACTCCGAAAAAGATGTTTGTGTTATTGTTTCTCTGAGAGCCTGAAGCACAGACCTGATAAATTCACCCTCTAAACTACATCAAGTGTTTTAAACGTAGAAACCAACAAACGTGTGACTGTATGGTGTGATGTGCATGTGTTATGAGAGAGCATTATATCCATCCAGATGCAGCTACTCACGGGTTCGCCTGGTTGCCCTCTTGGCCCCACAGGTCCATCAGATCCCTAAATGGAATGGAGACAGATTCAACACATACATCTCATACACCTCTCCAAGTCAACCTCCGGCGTGGATACATTTATATCCCCACAGACATAATCTGTGAAAATAGCTCATTAAAGAAATTCACTGTCTGACAGATAAGGCTCAACTATCTCCGAGCTAAGACTAATAGACCGCTCTCTAAACTTCACCCGCCTGCCTGCATGGATTGATTCTATCTTGACAGAGTTTCTATCTTCCATTTTTTCAATTTTGTGTCAGGAATGCACTGCATTGCTTTCATGTCTTCTGCAAACCTTGGCACTGAAAAAACTCAGGCCAGCATAGTGGAATTAATAAATTCAGGAGTTTATTACTTCAATTCAGTGACGCCTGCTTTGATCCGTGGTGCTTTACCATTAAACGCTTTGCAGAATTGATTCATTGGTCTGGAAAGTTTTCCCTTTATCACCTCGCATGATGGAAACATTTTGATAAACCAAGCCCCTGCTGCAGGATGTGTTTGTTTGTTTTTTGCTGTTGCATGTAAGGTAAGTAAATCTTGCAAAGTACAGTGCACTCACCTTATCTCCTGGCTCTCCAACGGGCCCATAAGGACCTGGTTTTCCTCTGTCCCCCTACAAGATAAAAGCATTAGCCACAAGCCTCAAGATATTTAGGACAGCTCTGTTTATAGCAGAGGAGCATCAAGCAGATGCTTTTTAGCATTCACTGTCATCACAAGAATCACAAGAATCATCATGATCATTTGCAAATAAACATCTGCCACAGGACGTGCTGGTGTGTTAGTGTCTGCACGACTGAATGAATACAGAAACAATGGTAGGTTACCAAGACTAACTCACTCTGTGTCCCTTGTTTCCTGGCAGACCTGGCAGGCCATCAAATCCCCTGTCACCCTGAAAAGTAATAGAAAAGCAAGTGAATTAAATACTGGAACACACACACACACACACACACACATATGGAAATGTGTAAAAATTAGCTGAATTGTACTGAGAGAGTCTCCCCTGGCAGAGCCTCCCATCTGCTCTGAGTATGTGTTGGGGAGAGGGAGCCTTCAGATTAGCTGTAGGTCTGTTAAAATGCTGCTCCGACTGATAAAGACTCTGCTGTTCTGTCAGAGCCGGCATCAAGGGAGCCTGATTTATTTACTAAGCTCTTCCTGCAGCTGTTAAGTATTGAGTTGCCTCGTTGTCTGAACATATAATAAGCTGTGGGCTGCAGGATACCTAAAGTCTTGAACTTGCAAGGGGAGATTTGTTATTGTACAAGACCTTGCCGCCTAAACATGTTATTGTTGTGATCATGGAAACAAGAAACTGAATAAATCAGAACTGAATGCCTAACATCAGAAATATGGTTCAACAAATGGAAATGTTTCATTCACACATCCATTCACACATCTGTTCACCTCAACTAGCATCCAAACATGGAGAAAGGATGTAAATACTTTGTTCGAATGGAAATGTTTTGGGCTCTTGCTGCAGCTCACTTCATTGTGTTTATCCCTACAGCAGTGCAGTGCGATCGGATGTCAAAGAGTTTACCTTAGCGCCTGTTTCACCTGGAATCCCACGACCTCCATCCATTCCTGCACGGCCCTATGACAAACACAAAACAGTTGAAATTGTTTTTTCTTTATAGTACATCAGGCACAGTATGCTTTTAAAACAAGGTGCAGGTACACAGATTCTCAGTGTGGAGACTTGCAATACTCAAGATATCTCACCCTCTTTCCCGACTTTCCATTAATTCCTGGAGGGCCTGGCAACCCATGCGGTCCCTTTATAAGAAAAGAAAGAGAGCAAGACAAATAGAAAAAGATGTAAAAGTGTGGCAAAAAAGAAAGAGCGATATGATTGCAGACAGTATTGTCTGGTCTTACAGTAGGGCCGTTGTCTCCTCTGTTTCCTTTGAGCCCAGCGGGACCTGGAGCACCCTGCAAAATAACAACAGGAATTATTCAAGCATGACATTGTGTACAGGAGTAATTCAACTCTTTACTCAAACTTAGCATCAAACAAACAAAATATAAATGAGCTTAGAACAAATAATCGCACAGATCTGTTCATCTCTGCAACCCTGCAGCGATTTCACAATCACAGCAATTTGAACGTACTGATCTTGCATGATGATGAGGTTCGGATGGGAAGGAGACAGTGAAGCTTGTGCTTGGTCAAATACAATGTGAAATGAAAGTGAAAGGTTGCAGGAGCCTGTGAGCGATGAGGCAAAACAGGTCAAGGTCAGAGGAGTGCCTTACCAGTGGGCCTGGTCGCCCTGCAAGACCCAGTGGACCTGGAAGTCCCCTCAGTGACAGCTGGAATAAAACCACAACTGGGTGATTCATTAAAACTGCAAAAGGCATTTTGGGACTTTTAATATGCAATGAGTTGGGCTTCAGACTAATTAAATCAAACAGTAACTGATATTGATACATAATTGTCATGGTGCCATATTATGTCAAATGTACCTGGGCCTGCTGCAGGATAGCCTGTGCCTGCGCCTCCTGGGGAGACACCACTGGGCCCTTCTGGGAATCACCTCCATACTGGAACTGGAGACAATGAGAAAGAGGAATTAGTCCCAACTGCAGGATTCCCCAAATGTAAATGAAGTTCAGTCACACAGCCCCCCCTTGTGGTCATGCCACTACTCCACACTGGGAAAAGGTTTGCTCCAAGTGTCTTTAAGGTCTTACTGGCAGCATCAACAGGGTTCCTGGAGGACCTGGAATCCCATCAACCCCGGCAAGACCCGGACGTCCTGGGGGACCCTGAGGAGAGAGCACGGGGAAAGGGATAAGCATCAGTTCCTGTGTGTATTGTGTTACTGTGTTTGCATGTGTGTAAGAGAGTGAGAGAAGGAGGCAGATAGATAGAGAGAGAGAGAGAAAGAGAAAACAGCCCTGCAATCTCATCACTGCAAGAACAACCCTTGCTTTTCCATGGGGCATGTTGCACATACACACACACACATACACACACAAACACACACTCTGTTTACTGTTTTAAATATCCATTTTTAAGTCAATTCATGTAACATTAGGATGTAAGGAGTGGGTTCATCTGATTACCAATAGAGTTATCTGATCAGTATTCAAACCGGTCAGAGACTGATGAGATACGTTCCTCCAGCAGTGATTAAAATACATTTGATCCGATGTTTGTTTTTATCAATCAATACTTAATGTCAAAGAACTGACTCACTGAGCGAGCAATTTTGAGGAGAAGTGAAGCGGTGGTAGAAATGTGTTTAATTACCTCTTTGGTGAACATTTTCATTTCTATTTTTAAATATTTAAATAAACATTCTGAGTGTGCAGTAAAATGAGTTGTCAAGGTTGAATACAGCAGGCTTATGATTTTCTACCTGAATTGTTCATCACATAAAGTCATAAAGATATGAGCCAACTCATATGAGTCAATCACTTGTGGACGGGCTAATGTGTGTTAAACAGTCTCATACAGCAGCTTGAACAAGAATCAAGCTCTTTCTCAGTGTCTCTGACTCCTTCACATGTGATACTGACAGGGGAGAACCAGACCGCTTCTGCTGAGTTTTAATTATACCTGACATCAAGTCTTAAAACACATATTTGACATAGAAATTGGGCAAATCATTTGTTACAATTAACCTGCCATTACAATTACACTAGACTGTTAAAACAATCCTATAAATGAATGTTCATAATCATAGTAAAGACATGATGCAGTACATTGTAACACACGAAGAGGCAGCACAACAGAGTCCAATGAATCAGTTTGTCAGTTTCAGTTTATATTCATGTCTTTCTTATATCATGGATAACGAGATTATTAGTAGATAAATCACATCTGTTCATTTTATTGTTGCATCTCTTCAAATAGAGTATGTGTTTCTGATATGGGCTGAACCTGAAATGTACGTATGTATTAAAGGTGGGTACAATGACTGAAGGTGATGAGCTCAGTGGGGATCTGAATGCTGATGAGCTGCCATCAGCAGCAGCTTTGCAAAGCAAAATGATAACAACCATCAACAACTGGGAAATGACAGAGCATCTGTCAGCTTGCGTGTATATTCAGATGTGTTCCATTGTGATGAATCATGGACAAATACGTAACACACACACATACACACACACAAACACACACACACACAGACACACAGACACACACACACACAGGAAAATCAGGTCAAACATGTGTGAGTCAACATCCGTCCCTGAAGTCCACAATGTTTAGTTCAGGACTGAAGGAGGACATAATGTTCTCAGTCAAACTCACAGTCTGTCCCACAGGTAAAGGGGTCAAACTAAACAGTGGGTCCAGGTCAGGGCCTAAGCCAAACTCACCATTTCACCAGGGTCTCCTCTGGGTCCTGGGGGACCTATTGGTCCTGCTGGGCCAATGAGTCCCTGTGGAGGAAACATCAACAGCACTCAAACAACCATAATGAACGCTCCGATACAGTGGGAGTGATTGTCAACACTCCCTTTTGATTTATTTATGTGCTTTTGAAGTCAAATCTTTTCCCTTCTGATGTGATGATGTACCCACAGAGGTCACTTCAAAGTGTATTAATAGTTATGTAGTAGTTGTCATGAAACTGTCCTTCACAAAGGGCCATCTTGCATTGCATCAACGTGCAGGGGGGTATTTGGGGGGGTGGAGAAATCCTGTTTCCTTTTCCGAAAACACCACAGTTACATCCTGATGTCTTACATTATGCCACATCCTGTACAATTACAGTTTATTCTGTTTTCAGGCTTACCTCGGGTCCTGGAAGACCTGGGGGTCCTTCCACCAACGTTCCCTAGAAACAAGCACAAATAGGATGTAAATTAGTCAAACATTAACTCCTTTTCTCATAACTGAAGCACCAAGACTATTCTGTGAATGCCTCCAGCAGCTCACCGGTTCAATAATAGCCTGCTCTCCCTTCTGGCCTTTCTCTGCTCTGAGACTAACCTGAGAGGGAGGAACAGATGAATAGATGTGGGTTGTTAGAAATCACTTGACACAGCCAATTGAAGACGTGACCACTCATTTGATGTATGAGTTCACGCTGAGATTTACCTCTTTATTCCAAGTCTCAGCTCTTTCCCGCTCTGCAAACTGAAAGCCGTCATCATATATTTCATACTCCTCGTACTCTGACTCTGTGTCATTCTTGAAATCTTCATATTCGAGAATCTGTTAAGGAATGAAAGGCTCCATTAGTGGCAGGTGTAGTGAATGCTGAAATAAGCTCTCAGTGTTTCTGCGCTGAGGTGAAGACATTTCTTGCATTTGCATTTAACCTACCTCATAGTCAGTAACATTGGGGCCCACTGTTACCGTGGAAACTGAGAGATCATCATAGAGGTCTCCGAAAAGGTCATCTCCATATTCCTCCACCATGGGCTTCGTCACTGGCTTGCCCTCCTGCAGGCCAACACACACTTAAATGAGTCATTGCAAAGATGAACTCGGGGACGCTGAGCACGTCTGATTAGCACCCAGCACATCCAAGCAAAGGCACATTTTCTAATGTACAACATGAATGTTAGCAGAACGAGAGGATTTTATGGGAAAGTGTTGGTTATCCAGGATACAGGTTGACAGTTGTGCATGTTAATTACAATGCTTGAGAGTAATTAGTTAATGGACTACATCAGATTCATGTGGCAGCACGGCAGAGACTGCAACAGCTACAGAAACAGCATGAGCATGAAAAATTAGTTCACTTGGCAAATTGGCTGATAATAACCATGATGGAAACACACAGAAACATCCCTTGTTTGTTGCTGTGGGAAACAAAAAAACTGACTGGATTTTTTTCTAAACAAAAAACAAAAATAAGATACGCAGTTGGACTGAACAGTTAAGTCAAAAAAATCAGTGAAATTACATATGCATATTATATATGCCATTAAAAAGAAGCATTGTGGTGCTGCAGAGAATCACATCCTCCAGACATGTTTGTTTGAGGGAGACCCCAACAAAAATAAAACATTATTATCATTAACTTAATTTTTTGTTCAGTTAGAATAAAAATGCAAAAACTATTATTCAAAATTATGATTCATATTGCAGTCACGGTATCGTTCACAGTAGTTTTGTCATGTTACTGGAATTTCTAACTTCAATGCAATATCTAAAAAAACTTTGATGCCTGATGCCATTTTGTTTAAAGATAAATATAACAAGGCTTGTGTGATGTTTGATAAGCACAACAGCATTTCAATTAATTTACATCTTACTAAAGTCAGAAGATGTGTGGGACATGTGTGTGTTCTGCAGCAGTGTTTTTGTGTGTGTGTGTGTGTGTGTGTGTGTGTGTGTGTGTGTGTGTGTGTGTGTGTGTGTGTGTGTGTGTGTGTGTGTCTGTCAACTCGCTTTCTGAGAGAAGAGGGAGCAAAAATGTGCAGCTGGTGCGAGCGAATCAACACTGGGAATCTGTTTCAGATTTTCAGAATCAGAATATTTATCAATTTTTCGTTTTCTGACAACACTAAATTACACCATAAACAGTCATTATGCCATACTCACATTCAGCAAGTGTGGTCTGATTTAAGGGATTTCAGCGGTCGGACCACAATATTCACTAAATTCAATGCACTGTAAGCACATTACTCATTCTCTTTGTCTCTGTATGGGAAGACGGATACTTTACGTGCCGTTCATACGATGCTTTTTGGAAATATACCGTATGTTCTAAAAAAAAAAAAAAAAAACAAACACATGCAGCCGAAATGCATTTGATGAGAGCAGCAAAAAATTGTCATTTAAGATGTATTCTCCATGTTTTCTGGCAGGGATGTAGAGGAGGTGATGATTAGGATGGTGCTGGTTAGTGGTGGTGGTGGTGGTGGTGGTAAGCAGCTGGAGAGGGAAAAGGTGCTCGTTATTGTTAGGAGGTATTAGGGGAGTGATCAGTTAGAGCTGCAAATAGCAGGCGAGGGTTGGGGTGAAGAGCGTCTACAAACTTGTCTACCTCCTCAGGAACCTTTGATTCAGGCAGTGCACTAGGCATCACAGTGGGGGCCTCAGTTGCTGAGTCGGGTTCATGTGTCGGCATCTCCACGAGTGTCTTGCTGGAGATTTCGGTGCGGATGACAGTTTCTAGGGTGTTCTTAATTTCTGGCAACTCTGTGGGCTGAAAAGGTTCCTGGGAGAGATACTCAGGCAGTGTTGTGGACATTCTGAGGAAACCATCCTCGAGAGCAGCCTCTTCGTGTTTTTTCTTTCTGGATCCCTTCTTGCCCTTGCCTTTGCGTTTGCCTTTGCCTTTGCCTTTAGAGCCCTTGTCCCTCTTCTTTTTGCCTTTCCTGTCCTTTTTGGAGTGCTCCTTTGGTTCATCGGGCTGGTCGCTTTGCACTAAGGCATCAGACACGAGTTGGGAGTTCTTTTATGAAAAAGGGAACGTGAGGTGGAGGATGGAGAAAAAACACAGACTGATGACAGTGAAACACAACAAAGGAAATAACCTGCAACAGTAAAGTGATGCATACAGGTCCTTAAAGGGTCAGTGGATACATACTGTGATTGCCACTGAGCTGGTAAAAGCCTAAAGCAAACATCAAATGAGAAGGGACAAACAAAGGCAGAGCTGTTTCCTCTTTTTCAGAGCACAAGACGTATTTGCTTCTGTGGTCAGAGGTCACCGTGTCTGTGATCCTACAGAGCTGCTAATTCTTAGTGTGCTCTGGCAAGTGAGCAAACAGAGGCTGTGTCATTCTCCTAAATGATTTCCACTGCATGTCAGCGATACGAATGGGCTCTGCCTGAAAAAGGACGCCGGGAAGGCCCAGTCTGTGAGAGACACCAGACGTGATTTAGATCCACTTGTAAACAGGGTCAGTGTGTGAGGGAGAATGATGGGAAGTAGGTCAGTGGGGTGACAGATGTGGACATGTTCTGGATTCAGAACTCATTGCTCAGCTGTAGCTCTGTAAAGTCCAGCTGGATCACTATCCCAATGACCTCATATGACCATTAGTGAATCATCTCTGCAGCATTATCAGTGATCACGTTTGCGTGCAGACTCACTTGAGTGTATCTGCATCCAAGTCTATGCTTGTGGCAAACATAAAAAATAGACACAGAGATAAGACATTTAATTGTTCAGTTGAAACTGAGGCTTGAGGCTCAGCCACACACACTCACATATTTCTGCCTCTACTCCTCTGCCTCCTTCCTCCTCATCTCTATATTTTTAACACACTTCCAGAGAAATATACAGTTATTCACATCCATGATTTATTCATTTCCATGCATGCCTTGAGGAGGTGAAAAGCTATTATATCATGTCTGAGTTATCTGCTCTTGGCTCTATGTGTGTGTGTGTGTGTGTGTGTCGATGTGTGTCTGCGTGTGTGTGTGTGTCTTGTGCCAAAAGAACAACTGCCCCTCACAATGCTCCACTGTTGGCGGCGCTTTGAAAGAAGACACTTCTCCTTCAACTGATGGCTTGTTCTGTCTTAATCTCTCAAGTCTCTTCTTGCAAACACTCAGTGCCTTTGCACAACTCAGACCTCTTTTTGGCCGGGGTTTTGTTGGCTTATAAATCATAGAGGTCTCAGGGACACATAGGTCTATTGATGAGCAGAATTTTCTTCCTTTAACTGGCTGGATGTGAAGCTAGGAGTTCTGCAAGCCCACCTTAGCAGCCAAAGGGAGCTGATTATGTCTAAGGAAATGTGGAAAACAAAGAAACAATAACTAAGACTGAATGGAAGCAGCAAAAATACAAGCTGTGTCTCCACAGGTGACAGAGGTTACCTAAAGCTACACCTCATCATATAAACTGCTGAGGACCTCTACAAACATTTGCATGGGTTTTTCCTGTTAGAATTGCTTCCTGTTGGTGGCACTACTGACCTCCTGCAGCCCCAGGGCTTGGCTGTTGTAGGGCAAAGCAGAGTCACAGTCTGGTATGTAGTTTACACAGTAGCTGGCAGCAGCCTGGGGGTCCTCCAGAATCAGTAGTTGCTGGATTTCTCCCTGAAATAAAACAGAAAGTGGACAGAGAGACAGACAGATATCACATTATAAAGTCAGTCATATCGGTTAAGCGAAATCATCTCACTGGAGCATATTTATACAGCAGACTGAACCTTTAAAAATACACCTCGCCACCACAGACACTCTGAGAGCAACACAACTGGCAGAGCTCTTATATAGATATAAAGCAATGTTTAATAGAGTGGTATCGTCAAACTGTCACTACTGCTACAATTGCTACTGACTATCGATGCCTTGTGTTCCCAGAACTCCAGAAGGGGTCTGATTGTGTACACGAACGGTCAAATAGCTCTCTCCCACCCGTCTGTCAGGACCTTTAACTTCCCATCCTGCCCTGGAGGAACAGCCAGTGTGTACACACAAACATGCACAGAGACAGCACTGCTGGACCCTGCAGCACACAGCCCAGAGCCGCTGCTGGCTTTAATGGCATTACACTCAACATCGCTCTTGTTCTGATCCATCAACATTATATCATTACATAATGCTTTACAGTGCTGGAGCTGATTAATCGTCAGTTGATGCATTAAAGTGCAAACTGTAAAATACCAAACATGATGGTTTACAGAACAACAACTTTGGCTCAAATAAATTACAATGTGCATTTGTCATCTGTCATTATTTTTGACATTTTATAAGTTGAATAATGACTGAAATAATAAATCCAAAAGTTTATATGTAAGTGTAAATAATTATGAGCTGCAGTGTTAATTCTCTTTGAGACATGAGTACGAAAGTAATTCAGGATAAATAAAATGCCGGCGGCCCCATCGCACAGTGTTTGACAAGGTTTAGATTACATTAGCGATACGAATCTGTGTAACTGACGGGCCGTTGCAAACATATTGCCTGGTGAAACATTACCCAGGGACAGCCAGGCAGCCATTTGTGATAAATCAAGTCAGATCAACAGCTTGATGTTGTGGTAATTATAGCCCCATTGTAATCTCTTTAATTAGGCTTTAGTGGGCAGAGGTGAAATAAATCAAAACATCACACAACCCACCATCAGCACACGTCTTGTAATACAGCTCACATCATGCCTTATCAGTAATGCATGTCTACGTAAACTCCCAATCACCACACAAAAGGAAAGGGAAAAGGAAAAGAATGCTGAAACAGTCATTTATACTTTAATACACTGAACATGAAAGGAGCTCTTATCCACTTATCCTTTTTTCTTCCTGTTTTGGCCAAAAGCCAGTGTCAAGCAAAGGAAATTATAGCACTCTAAGGTGAGAGGCAGAGAGAAAGAGTGAGAGAGAAAAGGCAACAGGGAGTTAATCCAATCTAATCCAATCTCAATTTGAGATCAAAGGCAACACTTTCAAGGAGAAGTTTTCCTGTTTTTCTTGCCTAGCAGGGGCTCTCGCTGCTCGAAACACACAGCGAGTAAAGTGTTGCCCAAAATCCAGTGTGCTCCGCCATTCTCCATTTAGGACGCGGTGAGGACATCTGAGGAGGACATGTGAGGACGTGCCGAAAAGGAAAACACTTCAGCTGAATCCACAAAATTGTGATGGCTCACTAATATCCTGCCTGAGGTCGCACATGGCTCTGTTGGCAAAGGTTCATTAGTGTTTCAGAGCGTGACCACTTTGCCTGCAATAAGGTGTCTGGTGCCCGCTAGCCAAGAATCATACTGCTTCACCAAATCCCAACTATCTAGACTGTGTCTGGGGTACTGTAGACTTATTTGCAGAACCTTAAACAGATCTTAATCTCTAAATAAAAAATAACTTGTGTACTTTTGTGAGTCAGATCCTCTGCGTGGGTGAAGAAGCAACCGCAAGTTTCCAGCAAGCAAGCTCACCGTAATGAAACAGCATTTTCTGATGCTCCTCATTTGCTTAAAGTGCAACAGATGCTCACAGCAAAGCAAAAAAACATCTGACCACCATCGGACATAAGTCATTCCCATGGAATATGACTCAGACAGACCATGACCGATTTAATGTTCTTCTGCGATTTGTGTGGTAAATTGATGGGGTTGCTAAGTGCTCGAATAAAGCTGCCCTTTAATGACATGCTCGACAAGTCATGGTTTCAACATGCCTGTTACAGTGAGCCAAAAACATTTCTTATTTCCAGAACTAATCGACACAGAAAGGATCTGAATTTCCGAATAAATAAACACTGGGCTGACCTTATCTTAGCAGTCAGCGTGTTGGAGGCCCACAACAGCTGAGAAGGAGCACAACCAGACTTGTGGACAGTTTGATGTTTGCTTTAGTCCGAAAGCAAGCAGAGAGTTGAGTCTGAACACCAAACTCCTGTGGTAATTTGTAGAAAATCTGGAAGCAATAGAGACATTAGTGTCTGACCACAGTCCCCATGCTCTCACGCTGAGCTCCCACGCTGGGAGAACTGGGCCGGAACACTGACCTCCACCCCCAGAACCAGGGCCTGGGAACAGAGGCCCAGAGGTCAGCCAGCTTAATCTCTTTTCCCCTGGTACCAGCCTCACCCGAGGTGTCCGACACCAACGCTTAAATAAGCGCAGCTAGACGTATGGCTGCAAACAGATACTGTACACGCACACACTGACAATCATATCTTGCCATCACGTGTTTCAATATGTTCAGAATTTTCGGGTGGATTTTTTCCCATGCTCCACAGAAAAAAAAACAAGATGTGAAGACTCAGTTCTGGATTAAACTAAGTGCAAACATCCATACACGTGACCACGATGACTGCAAAAAGTGCACGAATTCGGCTAAAAAGATGGATCTGATCATGAGATAGTCTGAAGTTTATTAGTCATCACCACAAGTACTGTATCGTCATCGTCATAACTCTCCACACGGGATGTTAATAAGGGCATGGGAGTGTTTTTGGAGTCAGGCCAAAGATTAATCGGTCTCCGTTGCTTCTGAAAAGGGAAATTTATAGAGCCCACAAAGAGACACATTTCTGAAGTGAAGTGGGATATGAAGTAATTTAAACTCAAATGGCTATCAGCGTCTGAGAGGGGAAGTGTAGGAGGAGAGCAGTAAGTAATGTACAGCATGATGGGAGGGGCAACTGAGGTTAAGTCAGGGTAAAGTTAATGTGTGGAAGGTAGTTATTGACGACACACGCCAACCCTGAAGGCGGTAGGTGCTGTCAGGACCAAAGACATCTGGTTTTCTCCTGGCGAAAGTGAAGAAGGCAGTGGTTGCTGCCTATTAAGCAAATAGGGAGTGATAACAATCCTCCCTCTGTAAAGTTTAACAGTATGTTCCCTTTTGCAGGCTGCAGTATTCTTAGGACACTGAGGGGAAAGGAGGCTGGTCACTTCTCCTAATATCACTGCCTATCTTTCCTTTTCCTTCTTTGCTCCGCTGCTGAGGAGACACAGAGCCCCGGGGACATGGCAGGGTGAAGGGGCTCACGCTGATCTCTATTTCATGCTGTGGGCCAGAGATTTAGACTGGAGCCTCATTGGGAATGACAATGGAGCAGCGGTTGCATATTGTCATGTGAAGCACAGAGAATGGCTTATGACAATAAAGGTTAATGCAGAGAGAAAAGAGGAACTGGAACCACTGGTTTGAATCTTATTGCTCGTACATTTTTCCCAGCACAATGATGCACATGTGGACACGCATTTGCTTTCGAATGCTCAGATCAAGTAGCCCTATTTTTCACTGTTATGACTTTATCTGTGTCTCCTGCTACTTAGTGATTTAAAAAACAAGAAGAGGATGAGTCCTAACAATCACAAGACAAGACCAAGCCACACACACTTGAGAGTCAATCATGTTTCCTAATGTCCCGATGCACAGCGGGCCACGTCAACACATCTACAGCCAACATATCTATACTGAATAAGCCAAAAAGAGAAGAGAAAGTGCCATTTCTTGGCTTTGCGATGGAAATGATGAAGCAGGGCATGTCTGAACAGCACGTCCCCTCCTCCCCACTCTCTCCCAAACACCTTTCTTCCTCTGCACTGCTTTGTTCCTGCAGCACGTGATTGACAGCAGACCTCTGTCACCCCATAGCCTCTGGAACCACGTTTTTACGTTTAAATCTTTTCATAACTAGCTAGCTAAAAGTAGGGGGAATTCCAAAACATAATAACTCATATTCTGCTTATCCCACCATTTCATTGACACACCTTTTGTATCCCGCTCTATATATCATGCAATATTGTGCATATGCTGATTCCGTTTTAAAGTTCAGTCCCCCTCAAAATGAAAAATATGGATTTTTCCTCTTACCTGTAGTGCTATTATCCATCTAGATTGTTTAAGTGTGAGTTGCTTAGTTTTAAAGATATTAAGATGCACACTCCGTCCTGACTTGATTGGAGGGTACAGTTCAGGAGAAAACAGTTCCTACATGAGATTTCTGACAACAAGCTCTGTGGATAATCTGGAGAAGCTCATGAATTCTGGAAAGATAGCGCTTTGACATCTAGTTCAAACATATTCGAGAGATGGCAGACATCTCCAAAACTTGGCAACTCACACCAGAACAATCTTGATTGATAAATATCATGATAGGTAAGAGGGAAAATATCAAAATCCTCACTCTACCCAACAGACTACAGAAATGCTCTGAGAGTGAGAAAGAGGCTGACAAACAAACCAAGAGAGAAAAAAGTCCTACAAATGAAAGTAAGGTCATCAGGGTGTTCTCCCACAGCGCCTTGTCAGATGAGTTATTTCACAGGCAATGCATATTATCCAAGCAGAACAGTCTCCACTGGTTTCACCTACATATCTAATAACGCAAAGTTCACATGACGCTGACTCTCATTTACCTCTAAAATGCACAAAAAGGCAGTGCACAGTGCACTATGTATTGAAAAGTGTTATTCTTCTTGGCAACTTCCTAACCACACCTGTTGAAACTTCAGCTGCATTCAATGCGTGTGTGCATGTGAGAGAGCGTGCTACCAAACCAAAACAACCGATTATATGCTTTCATAATGTCCTACCTCAAATACATCTTCATCGAGCAGCCTTGTCCCAAACACAGTGACACCATGTGTGCTGACGACAGCGTCGTCCCCTCGCAGCAGATCCAGGGTCTCTACCTTCTGACAGTCCAGGTAGAGGGTCACAGAATTGCCCTGAACGCCGTAGGCTATCCTGTGCCATCTGCAAGAAGACAGAGAGAGTGAGAATTGACAGTTAAGCCTTGGAGGGAGGTACTGTGAAAATTTAGTGGTGGAGGTATTTTGTGTCTGAAGATAAGCCTGTCGCTCGGCTGAATCGGTGATGCAAAAAGCTGTTTCACACTTCTTTCAAGTCAAGCAAAACACAAGTGCCTCTGAGCCTGAGACTGTGAAGGTCTGATTTCCTTAACTCCTTTGATCAAGTCAAATCATTGCCGCAAGCTCTTCACAAGCATCTTATTCCCTTTAGGGTCACTGAAGGTCAAGAACAGGGAGTGAATATGAAGCAAACTGAATAAATGTGATGCCCGCCTCAGATTTTAAGGCTTGTTAAAGTTAAAGTAAATTACACAGTGATGGTGAATCTGATCTAACAAGCCCATCAGAGACAAGTGCGCTGTCAAATCAACAAAGGGGGAGATACTTGATTAAATTCTGCTCTAACGAAGGACCTAAAGCCACTGAAACTACATACTTTCCGTCAGCCATGTTGACCTTCTTGAAGATGGGGTACATTTCCGGTGTGGGCTGCCCATTCTGGTCCTCATACAGGAAGACAGGCGAGCGACCCACTTCGAGTCCCAGCTGCTGCACCCCCTGATCATCGTACACTGACAGCAGGAAGAACTGGGAGCCCTTTTTAGCTCGCACGGTAGTCATCACGGAGAAATTCTTGGGAAATTTGGATTCTGGAGGGAGAGGAGAGGAGAGGAGAGGAGAGGAGAGGAGAGGAGAGGAGAGGAGAGGAGAGGTGCTCTTAAGTCATACAAGACAGCACACAGCAGGGAGCAGATATTTTTATCATGCAGCCACCCCCTGCTGCTAGAGACCTGAGTAAAGATAATAATGATGAAAAATATTGCCCATGAAAGCAATGAACACCCATGAGGAGGAGAAAGGGGAGTTCAAAGTCAAACTTCTTAGGGTTTAACACAGAGAAGAATCCCTCACAGAAGGGACATATTTCAGTGATTTTTGCCATTTTTGGGAATCCTCAAGTTGGTACATGGGACTCGAGGCTATGCTCTGTGTGGTCTCATAGGAATAAATTTCACTACCAGGGAAGAGCTGCTTGGTGGGAGCACTCAGCTGGATCTTTTTTTCTATCTTGTAGGCCAGATCCGTCTCCTCCATGCCCCTCCTGCTGGTGCAGAGACCGGCCTCCAAGGACACGCCCTCCATGTTCTCCGACAGCTCCAGAACACGCAGAACATCGATGGGATTAGCTGGAAATGGAAAGAAAGAAAGAAAGAAAGAAAGAAAGAAAGAAAGAAAGAAAGAAAGAAAGAAAGAACAGCCCATATGCACATAGTTATTGAGCAGATTGAAGAAATGTGGTGTTTTCTTTTCATTTCATGCTCACTGACTGTCTCTAATTCTTTCTCTTTAAACAACATACTGTTTACATGCTTTTAAATAAGCTGATGTCCTGCTCCTTCCTGCAGTCTGTAGTCCGCTTGCTTCTAGTGTAAAAGCTACTCATGATAGGGTGGAGCTTGTGGCAGATGGCATGCTTTTAGTCACATCAATCTAACACTTCAACTCTGCCAGTGTGACAGTACTTTGTTGTCTGGCTCATTTAAGTGCTGGTTGTTACCGAGCCGAAGAGCAGGGTTTAGTGTGGCTGGAAGCCGGTCTTAAACTGTGGAGGCTTCCTGCTTCCTCAGAGTCGGAAGAGACGAGCTCCTCTGAGATGTGGCGGCAGGTGGCCAGGCTTCTGTGGGTGTTATTATAGGATAGGGGTGGTACACAGCCCAACCCGTAATCCTGCCGCAGCACACCTGACAGCTGACACCTGCACGCCGCTCAGCCAGCACCAGAGATATGAACGATATGTCTGCTTCACATTTATCACAATTTGAACACTTCACTTGCATAAATAGCGTCAAATTCAATATCTACCAAGATAGTTGAGAGTATGAAACAGGAAACAGGACAACTGATCTCATCAATTGATAAGATGGTGATTTGTATGTTGTACAAATATACACAGTTTCAATTTATGCAAATTTGCAACGAGCACAGCAACTGTTGCCCCTGCAGATATAAGATGTCCCACAGTGTGGGCGCTCTCTCTCATTGCAACGTGCCTGTGCTTTATTTGCAGTCTGCTGGTCATGTTATTGGATGTTCTGTTGATAAAGCGCTGCCGTGAGCATTAGCCAGGATCAGAGTTTTGTGCGCAGCAAGTCTCCCACCAGCTGCTAGAGAGAGCCTGTTTGGAGCAACTCAGCACTTAGCATTCCAGGCATCTGAAATGAGGATCCTAAACCCAAATTGCCTCCTGCAGCACTTGCCGCTCATACAGAGCTCGCCTTTTATTCTCCTTGTTAATTAAACATGTGGAGAGAGTTTACCGTTGCCCAGACATTGCTCGCAGAAAAACACTGCGTTGCATTTTATGGCATTATTTATTTGCAAAGCAGAGGCCATTTATTCCAAGCAGCTTTGAGAGCTCACACTCTCAGTCCCCTAGCATGGCAACGGGGCTGTAAATAGGTTAAGCTGTGAATTACAGCTGGGCTCCAACAATGGAAAACATTAGGGTACAGATCTAAACGTATTTAAGACCTCGGGGCTTAAATTCTGAATTTATACAGTCATAAACGAGCTGTGTGAATGAAATAATTACAGCAGTCGATGGCCTCTAACAACAGAATCCTCAGGCTGTAATATGTACAAGTGGTACCAATAAATGTTCACCCACACACAGTCATTTAGGATCATTTTCAAATCTGCTCTTGCCATCATGACAAGAATGAAAAAACCAAATGTCAAGGAATAAGGTATCTATTGAAATTAAAAGGTCAGAGCCCAGTCAGCCTCACTTAGATCATCAAAACGACACTGACATTGTTTTCAATTATCGCTTTCTGTACGTGCAAGACGCTCAAGTTTCACTTCTCTTTTTTATTTTCAAGTCTTTTTGGTCGCCTGGTAATATTAAATAGATTTCCGGTTAAATTGGCCAGGAAAGTGAATGCGTTGCTACAAACTCACCTTCATGATTTTTACCGCTAAAAAGTCATCAAAAAGGCTTGTTGCATCTGTAAAATCCCTAAACATGTTGCCACTTCAGAGGCAAAAAGACAAAGACGAGACAAGAGTATCTCTAATTCTTGTATCTTAGAGCTCAGTCTATTTCTGTCAGAGCACTTAATCCTTACTTTGCAATTTACATCATGTCTGGGTCTTAATCCTTAATGTTTGTATTTAATTGCATTGGTGGGAGTGTCTCTGCTTTTGTCTGATCCCAAGTGAGCTCTTCGTGGTTCTGTTGGGGCCGTCTTTAATATCAATTTCCTTCAGGATAGCAAAGTTGAAAGTTTGTGTTTTAGTCAAAGGTTGAATCAAGTAAACTCTATCAGTCTCTGTCTATCTATCTGTTTCTTTCATACACACTCACACAGGGAGGAAGAGAGGTCATAAGGCAGTGATGTTTGGAACAGTCTGAATAATATTCTAAATTAAAGCAGCATGGGTCTAATTATACAGGATTCTTGGGTTTCTGTCAACCCATCCGGAACAGCACCTGACAGAATGGCCTCAAAACAAACTAACACAATTAAATTTTAAGCACAAGTTCTTTATTTCATGCAATCCAAAGAGAAAATGTTAATGCACCACACAAAAACTGCATCTGTCTCAGTCGTGATGAGTTTTAGAGATAGCTGTTGCCCATTTCCAAACATGTTCCAGCTATGTGTTGACAGGGGACTGATGACCCTTGAAACTCTCGAGACAACAGAGAACGGTCAAAATGTGCAACAATGCCAAAGGGAGAAATATGAGACAAGCCACAGAAATTCCTCAGAGAAAGGGACTGCATTCACAGCGGTCTGTCAGTTTAACGTGCAGGAAATAATCGGCATCCCACACCCAAGTGTGCAAAATAAACTGCTGAGGTTTGGCAAGCGGGTTCGTAGGACATGGGAAAAACCTGCGTTGGCCAGAAGGATGCAATCCTGATCAAAAGCTTGATGAATACAATGACCCACATAAAATACAAACAAGTTTCTGTAGAGTTTCCACTGTTTTAGTATTTCAACATCACCACCCGGAACTCTAGTGCTTCAGGCCAGTGGCGGGCGGCCAAATGAAGTCTGAATTCAACAATCAATAAAAGAAGGTTATCTATCCCCTGCTTTGGATCCATTTATGTCACATAAACTGTGCCAATTTTTGCAGCCTTTATCAGCTATCCTGCAGCACTGACTGTCTGTGCAGGCTCTGCTTGCATCTCATTAGGCTTTGTGATGATCATGTCCTTATCTCACCTGTCAGAATGTGTTTCCTCAGGAGAAAGTTAGGAATAGTGGAAGAACAGAAAGGTGATCAAGACATCCAAGAACCCTGCTGTAGGGTTGGATACTGAACTTTATATTGCTGTGTGCTGATCTGCGTTAAATTAATCAGTGCCAGAGAGAGAGAGAGTGTTTTTATAAGCTTTGGCAAAAAAAATCAGCCACTGACTACATCCAAAAAATGTGGACTTTTTTGGAAGTAGGGAAAAAAATTCAAGGTACCAGTAATGGTCAAACATTAACAGTGTCCACCCTGCCCAACTTGCTGCCTGTGCAGCACCACTTAAAGATATGGCTCAAACTTTTTTAAATAGCGTTGTTAAATCCCTAAGGACTGATGACTCACTGGAGCTTTCCAATCACACCGAAAGGTCAAAGTACATGAGAAGGAGCTGAAACTTCCAGCAATTTAACATATGTCCGGCAACTTTGGGGAAACTGTAATAGCGAATACACACTGTGTAATTACTGTGCAGGTACATCATAATGCACATTAAAACATATAGGATGTTTTGTTGTCCTCTTTTTCTGTTCTTTTGCTTTTTATCTCTGAGACGACCATGACTGCCCAGCAACAGTGCCGTCACTGACTGAAAGAGTTGAGTTTCTCTATCCCCCAAAAATGTCACCAAACAGACAACATCTGTGTATCTTCTCCGTCTGTGGGACACATGACACAGTCGCTCCATGCCCTGCAGTCAGTGCAACTCAGCGCCACTTCAGTCATACATGGATATAATGTGTTCTCTGTGTTCTCAAAGCAATTGTCTCTGAAGACATTCTTTATGACTCACACCACCTACACTCCCCGCTCAGCCCGAAAATACCACTCGCGCACACACAATACTGCTCTGTCAGAATCTATTGCGCCTGGGAACTGGGGAATTTTAACAAGAAATAAAGCCAGAATGAATCTGGGCAATGAGTATTTTCCATGTCTCAGACCACACCCTCAGATGAGTGGAGCAAAAGCACTGACATCTGAACTTTAAATTACTGTTCGGAGATTATAACAGGCAGATGACAGTACATGATTCTGTGCTGAAATCTGAAAATTGATAAATGGATCTCTTTCTCCTTTTTAAATCCTCACACTGAAATCCCACTCTCCACAGTGCTGAGAGAGCATTCCTTCAGACAACATTTTAAATGTGACAAATTGCAAAACATATAGTGAGTTAACTATGAAAAATTGTTGACAGATTCAGTGGAAATGGTTGAATTAATCCAGACACAGTTTCTCCTCGACTCCATGAAGAACAGCCTTAATCTAATTAGCAGTGGGTGTGACCTTCTGTCTGGGTCACTGCTGTTTGTGGTCGAGGACACTATGAGGCGAGGAGAGCTTCAGTCTGAACAGATGAAACTTTAAGCACACGAAGAGACGAACAAGATCGATACACTGACTGCACACACAGCCACACCAGCATGACCAAACAACGTGTCACTTCATTACTTTATGTGTAAAATACTTTGTTCTTTTACATGTTAACAGGACAAGTGAGTTTGAAATATCAAATTCATGTTACATGTGCTGTAACAAGGAGACTGAGGCATTTTCTGGGGAAGTATGTAAACTGAGATGCAGAGATGTTTATCACCCTGAATGTGCTTTGTGGTTTGGTCTGCTTTCAGTTATCACTGAGCGTTAAGGAGCAAGTCAAGTCAGCGGTTGTGTAGGCGACTGCTGGGAACAGTTTCTAACATATTCTAAGGGGTTACGGGTTACGAATATTATTAAGAGACAATGGAACTGATGATGAAAGCGACCTAAAATTAAGTCTTTGATCCAATTTAAGCATGTGGCCTTTAATACCAAAACATTTCCAATGCCACATTATTAATATTTATACGATGATACTCTCCAGCCTGCGTAGACATGAGGAGATACAAAACAATCACAGAAAGTGATGTAAGAATTTCTGTGGCTGAGGAGTTTTTTTTCCTTCTTTTTTTTATGCAGAACTGCACAAACACTGAAAAAGAATTAGTGGGAGGGAAGACTAGACCTGACTTGTGCAGCAACATGAAATGTTCTGGCTCTACTGCTGAAAACCATCTCATAAGAAGGCTGTTTACAAGGGCATTAACCTGTACTTACAGCTCTGACGGAGTCTTTTACATTGATGAAACATGGTCAAATTAAAGGAATAAAGCACAGGATGAGCAATACTACTTGCAATTTGTCCTTTTTTCCCCAAAAAGTTTAATATGCAATATGAACAATTATTCTACTGCGCTTGTGAATTCTCATAATATGTAAAGTACACATACTGAGAGGAAATCCACTGACTGACCCTTGGCTACAATGATAAACTGGACACAAATATCAACGTCTGTGCATAACGTGCCTCCATATACGATGTATAATATATGATGTATCTTATCAAAAATGCCTGTCAATTGTACAATCGCATATACTGTATTTGTCTCACTTACAACAAGGCGGAGCAATGGCCTTAAAACAATACATCACAATATTTTTATGTTGTATTACGTTGCTTGTTACATATTCATGTTTAGAACTTCATTAATGCTGGTACAGGGCAACAAAATCAAATATCATGATGTTTTTGACCAAACATCATATAATTGATATTGATAATGCAACAATAGACACTAGCACAAAATGTAATCAGCAGTTATGTGGGTAAAGTACATATTAAAACAAGAAGAGCCTAGTAACTTTGGAAAATATCATCCTTTAATGCAGCCTTGAAAACTAGGAAAGGCAAAACTGATGCCATTTCATGATATAAAGACATCCAAAATCTACGATGATATAGAGTCTCAAATCAAGAGAACGATATAATATTGATATAATACCCAGCCCTGCCTTAAAACCCTCGCACATCCTCCTTATAATTAGTGGGATTACAAAGCTCCAGTTTTTGCCTCCAGAGAAATCTTCTCTCAATCATTTGAGTGACGTACAGAATGTAGGCCATCTCTTCTTTGCTCCTTTTGTGCTGCATGAAGAATAATTATCATTCAAATATTTAAAAAACCATTCAATTTAAGATCAAACTTGATTATCCAAAAGTCTTAAATACGAGCCGAATCCTAAAACAATGTAGCTTGTTCGGGGTGCCCTGCTGAATATGGGTCAGAGTCTGTGTCCTGTTGTCAAGGTACATGCTCACTGTGAGTCATACTTCTGTTGTTGTAGCTGCTAAATTCAAATGGAATCTGGTTACACATTTCCTCCCAATTCACATTTCTTCACCATCACATTCTTCGGTCTCCACAGTTTGTTCTGCTCGTGTTTATTCACAGTGTGACGGGTCAACGGGCCAAAAAGCTGCTCGGCCCATAGAGAAAACACCTGCCCTGCGAGGCCCGGGACTGGGCAGACAACCCACTCAAACACAAGCGGAAACACACATTTGTACGACTATACTTGTGAGAACATTTATTGACTACAGTAAATCCATTCCATAGCTATAATCGCTGCATGGCTAATGCTGACCCTTAACCTCCCCTGACCTATTTTCTGATCACTGAACTCCCTTTAAGAGCTCTGAGGAGAGTTAAACACATCCTGATGTTGAAGGAACTTCTCTCATCTTTTTTACTTCTGAGGCCTTCATAAATATGTAACACCACACACCACCACAAGTTCTCGCACACAATCTCGTGTGCACGATGCATCTACAGAATCCTCACCTCAGGCACGGAGGATTACCTCGATACAAACATGCAAGCACACACATGACCAAGCCCATTTAAGTTACAACCCCGGGCCGTCATTTTGTCTCTCAGACATCACAACACTGAGGCAGCGATTATGGACTTTTACAGTGCGTCCTGTACCGTTGGCACTGGATGGCACTAGCTGGGTTTTTCAGTCGAGTGGGAATTTTGAATTGGCTGCTGGGCCTGTTGGTGAGAGAAATCACTCTGATTGGTTGCTCGGCTAAGTAATTCATTGCATGAAAAGATGAAGAGAATTGAGTAAATCAAACAAGCAAACAGCTAAAAGCCACGTCTTCCATTTTTTTAATGACGAATACAGTCTACTGCCACCTGCTGGTGTGGAGGGTCATTTCAACCACAATTAGCAATTTATTAACTAGTGTACAACTATGAAATGAATTGCTAACCAATTATAATAATCAACTGATTGGCTTTGGTGCTTTCCGATGAAAAATAATTAACCCTTCACCCCTTTAATGACAGAAAGCTGAATATCTTTGGCTTGTGGATATAAAAAGACATTTGAGGATGTCATCTTGGGCTTTCGGAAAATAATTTTTTTATATTTATGAACAAAGTTACTGTTCGATGAATAGAGAAAATAATCATCCACATAATTCACAGTCAAAATAGTAATTAGTGGCAGCTTTTTGGCGCTGACAGACACACAACAGTGGCTGTTTGTCACTGCTTGTTCTTTGATGTTGGTTTGTTGTCTGCAGTTTTACACTGCACACCACACACACATGCACGCACCACGTGTGATACAAGTATATATACATGCTCCTGTTTCTTTGTACTTCTGAGGGGCAGAAATTCCAAACAGGTTGTGAGCCTCGGTGGAACTCTGAGACCCAGATCATTCCCCTCTACGTTAGCAGATTAGTGTCCAGCTGAAGGACGCTTGGCAGATCAGAGAAGTTGAAATATGAGCCAGGTCACAGTGTCACTGAGAGAGTAGCATATTGTTTCATGAGTCTATGATGGCTTTGGTAGGAAAGGTTCCTCCTGTGACTTCCCTGCTAAAATGTGCATGTGATGACTCTGATCAAACTTTTCTGAGGCTCATAAACTGAGATGAAGAGGCGTATGACATGTAAAAGGGACACTGCAAGGAGTGGGCTCCTCTGATGTCTGCTCATTGCAAATTCTGCAGGGGAAGCATCTCCAACTAGTCCCACAGAAAGCTCCTTGAATCATCCAATGATCAGAAACACAGAGCCAAAGAAGCCTGAGGGGAAGGGAGTCACTGAGTCTCTGGAAGCCAGATGTGTGTTGAATACTATAGATTGGCGTCCGGGGCCATGAAGTGTTTAAGCAGCATTTCTACATATTAAAGACTTGGGGGGATTCCAATGCAGTTTGCCTCATCAAACAGTCTGGGAAGCGGTTTGATATGACACTTGCAGCATCAGCAGCTGGGGACAGACGTCAGCATCTCCGACACCTCTGATGTTTAATGTTTCTATTAGAGAAACAAAAGCTCACATAAGAGAGGAGAACACTGGAGCTGTAGCAGGGCGTAACATTCCTCTTTTCTTATTCTCCATCCTGCTAAATTCAGCTGCCTCTTTCATTTGTTTTCATTTGCCCCTAATTTGTTGCTAGATCAAAGGAGAACAAGGCTCGCCGTCCTCCTCTGGGAGTCTGGTGCAGGATTGGCAAGGAGGCTGGATCAAACGGGAGGCAGTGAGGGGGCTGTACGCACGATTTCCCCTCTGTCATAGAACCAGTCATGGATGAGGCAGGGCATAAGCAAGGGGAGAGGGATGATGTAAATGAAGAGATAAGGCATATAAAAATCAAAACAAACAATCCCTATTCCCAGACTCTGAACGGAACAGAAGAAAAGAAAAGAAAACCGAACAAAAATGTGTTGAGGCAAAAGAACAGAGGATTCTGACTGAAACTAACTGTGGACGTGTGCAAGAATGTCTCACTTCCTGTCAGCAAACATGACTACAAAGTGCTCTCTCATCTCTGTCGAACACACACACAGAAAGCATATGGGAAAACATTCCAGCAGACTTGTACTGTAACACACACACTCTCTCACACACACACACACACTCAGAGACACTTTATCAACCACATGCACAATCTAAGACTTCCGTATCAGCACCACCATATGTCCCACGCACTTTTAAGTCATCTCTGCCTCTCACTTCACAGGCCCTTATTAGAAAGCAGTGGACACCACTGTGTGTGTGTGTGTGTGTGTGTGTGTGTGTGTCCGCTGGCCCACTTCCTCCTGCCATCGCTTTATTTCAGCCACGGAATTTCAACAAATCCTGCCAGCCGTTAAGTGGGTGCATGAAAATATGACATCTTTAAGCACTTCTGGTGACCACAGGGTTAACTCCCGCTGCTGAGGCACGCCGCTCCATCGGGGAGCCTCTAAACCGTAGCACCTGCAAGGAAATGGTCTGCTGCCAGTTGCAGATAGTCGGGACATGGCCGCGGGGCATGAAGGCCTGTGTGGGTGACAGATAGCAGTGGGGCCAAATGAAATACACTATGTATGCACAAGCTGGATGTCACAGGCTCTCTTGAGGACATGGAAGGTCCAAAAATGGCTGAACAAGCCTGATGTGCGGCACTCAGGGACAGGCAGAGAGACACAGCTGCCTGACACACACCAGGCTCTTTTCTCTTCTTGCAGGTGCATAATTGAAAATTGAGCCCCATCGCTGCTCTCCAACAATGGCGTGTTGCTGGTTCACTTACAACTGTGGAAAATGCAATTCGTGCCAGCAGCCTGCGATAAAGCATGTAAAATATAGATGTGTGCCAGAATAATCATAGCTGAGGCAGTAAGAGTGTTAGTGCTAAGCGCCTTCACTTAAGACCTATGTGAGCAGAGGGCACATTAAACAGATCCATGACAGGAATTTTAATCTACTCAGTTCGCCCAGTGTTCAGCCATTCACCTCTTTCTCAAGCCAACGTTAAACCTTTTCACAGCAAACCGACGCTGGTCACAAGCACACTCGAACATGACATCATACATCTCCCGAGGGTCGCTGCGAGTCCTCCAGCACACCTGACGCAGGAAGGACGCATTCAGACTCAGAGCCTGGAAATATGCAAGCCGGTGCAGGCGAGGCTGAATGAAGCAACGTGTGCTCCTTGTGCAACGGCGAGGATAATTAATATGTATGCAAACACACACACACACACACACACACACACACACACACACACACAACAAAAAACCTGGCTCATAAATAATTGCAAATCCTCTGCACGGCTCTGAAACATTCCGACAACTCCTAAAAGTCATTTGAGCCAGCTCACGGTTTTAATCCCAGCCTCGGGCGACTCAGTGGGCCGAGGGGCAGCATCACCAGCACAGGCACACAGATTCAAAGACACCAGGCTCACACACCGAAGAGGAACCCGTCAACTACAGATTATCATTCTGCTCTAATGACTCTGTGCTGGCTGGGGGTCAAGTGATGAATGAAGCTGCCTGGTTAAAAAAAGATAAATAAATAAATAAATAAATAAATAAAAAGTCCTGAAACTCAGATAAACTTAGATTTTCTGTCGACAATGTTACTTGTTATGGCAACTACAGCGCTTAATATCTGACCGCACAGATACTTTACCAGCTTGTGTCGCCGTCGTCACATGAAGCAGTATAAAAAGAAACAGCGATGTTCTCCTGGTCCTTATTAAACGCTCCATCTCTCCAGCGGGGAGCCCCCTCTGCCTCCGACACCACAACTTTACACTGCACTGAGTTAAACTTGGAGGAACTCAGCAGCCATGCGGGGAGAGAAGGGGAGAAGCCAGCCTGTAGTTCCACTTGCTTGTTAGTTGGAGAAGTTTTGTTGTGGTGGCTCGTCTCAGTTTCGCCTCTGGTCCCCTCTCATTCAATTTCTCCCTCTCACCCTCACTCCCTCCCTCTGCTCTCCACCTCCTCCGCCTCCTCCCTCCCACAGGACGGTGTCCTGCCGCGCGCTGCGTCATAAATCACGTTTATGACTCGCGATAATTTGTTACATTTCTCGGAGGTGCTCATTAGCCACATCAGTCATGTCATGCACGACGCCCTTACCTGCTCACCTGTCAGCTTCAGGTCTGTTGTGTTTTGTTTTGTTTTGTTTTTTGCAGATGTGTGGTGTGGATACTATAACATCCTCCACTGATGTAATGTAACTAAGTAGAATTACTCAAGTATTTGTACTTTATTTGGGTTCTTCCATATTCTACTTCTTTATTCCTCCACTCCACCATGATTTGGAGGCAAATATTGTTACTTTTAAACCACTTCAACTGTTTGATAACTTTAGTCACTAGTTGCTTTTAAAAAATAAAGGAAGAAGCTGGACAAATTTTAAAATTCTGACATAAGACTATTATTGAGGTTGACTTTTGCCAGAGTAATATTTTAAAATGATATCTTATTACGCTACTTTTACGTTGTATCAATATTGGGTACTTTTTACAACTCTCTGATTCACAGACTTCAACAAAAGGCGCCGTGCCTCAGTGTGAGATGAAGGATTAAATGAATAAGATCTCTCAGAGAATGAGGTGAAAAAAAATCTGATTTCTCAGTATTTAATTCTTGTCTTTTTCAGCACAAATTCCCACCTTTAACCTGGCAGTGAAGTGCAGAGGTCTGACTAAATAATTTGAAGCTTGAGGGTGAATCCAAGCTTTGAACTTACACACATCAGCAGGTAACACCTGAACATTACAACAGCTCTGGACAGTTCAAGGAGTGCGTTTTTTTTTGTTGTTTTTTTTTTCAGAGCCTGACAGGTTATCTCCACCATCAGTCTAATCTCAGCTCTGTGATGCAGCAGCGGTTATGTCGTGCTTGTTCAGGCTGGAGCTTGACCACCGGGAGGCTGGAGGCTGAATCGCCTCAGGTTAGAGGACGTGTGGACAGCTAGTTTAGCGGCAGACACACCTGAACTGAAACCATGATTTAAAACAGAAATACGTACTGTTGAACAGCCATGGTCATCCCGCCTCCTCTAATGCAGACAAGATCCGCAGTAACGTTCCTGATTCCAGCGACAGAAACATTCTCAGACATCACCCCCATTTTTGGTCAAACATGTCTTTACAGGTATAATATATGAAGGGAGTTTGCACAGCAAAAATTAAATTCATCTTTAAGGGATACTGTTGACAGGAGGGAGCAGAAATAATTGGTTGTGACAAGTCACGACCTCTTAATACAGCCGGGGACGTGGATCTGTCCCGTCATCTGCCAGAACTTTAGCTTCTACAGTGTCGATTACCTGTTGGAAGCTGAATATAACCCTGCCTGAGGCCTAATTAATTCTATGAAGACTGTGGAATTCAGTTGAGACATGCTCTGAGATAAGACTTGTGAAGACCTTGTCTAATTGGAAAATTACCAAAGATAACGTTTCTAGAGTCCCAGCTACAACAGGCCAATGTAAAGTAATAGGGAGCCGAAATCCCTGAGAGCATTCAGAGAAAATGAACCAGACCAGAATCTCTCGGTGAAGAACAGTCTCAAGCCACAGAAAGATGGAGAAACACACCCATCCAAAAGTCACAAGTCTCTCTTTTATTCGAAGATGCTGTTCCATATTAGTTCAAGCCAAATCCAACTGTGAACCACAAATTATTAGACACTCAACATCACTGAACCACATAGTTATGATGTGACTACAAAAGTGTTTCCTCATGGCAAATAATAATCAACCCCAATGAGGTTGAGAGAAATTAAAATAATGCTCCCTGTGATTCTTTAGATGAGGACTATGGGGGACAAATGGTACGTTTCCTGAGCCTCTGAGACCGAACGCTGTGGGAGCACACATGGGATTAGAGAGAACATAGAAAGCCACATGAGTGAGAGATAGAAGGTGGTTCAGCAGAAACACCCAAGATAAATGGACAGGTTGAAGTCGATCCGGTTGGTAAACAACGGACGCCCTGACCTCCCACCGTCTCCCTTCTCAGTACCAGCTTAGCCAGCCTGAGTCAGGGCCACATTCCTAGCAGCTTTTAGCAGATAGTTACTAAGAGTCCAGTGGGTAGTCTGAGCTCTGGGTGAGAAATATTTCCACAGCATGTGCTATGTACCTTTGTCCAACTACGGGACCTGTGCGACTTACAGATGAATATATATACTTTAAAACACACATAACGAACAGTGAAAGAAAGAAAAGCGTCTAATGCACGGTGAGTTCTTTCCCACGAGTTCTTTATGAAGAAATAAAACTGACATTAACCTCACACTTTGATTTCACACATGGCTGGCACCAAACATGTGTTGATTGAGGCTGAGACCCAACACATACATTCAAATCATCGCACATGACATGACCGTCATGCACAGGAAGATTCCAATTAAAATCAAAGTCAATCCATTCATCTCATGCCAGTAGTTTGTCAACTCTCATTAACCCAGAGTAGTTTCATGAATCAGACGGATCATGATTGATTTCAGGTGAACAGATTATCCTTTTCTCACACATTAATGTTGCTAAATCGGTGCTTAACATGGAGAATGAAGTCTGTTTGTGCCGGCTGTGTCTTTGTCCTGATAAGCGATCCGCAGAAACCACTTTGTTTTTCTGCACACTGCAAACGCTTATAAATCATGCGGGAACACCAAGAAACTATTACACTCCATATGTGCTTTGACATGTATTTATGGATAAGCGGTTGAATGAAAGTCACTGATGAAGTTTGGCAGGAGATGAATCTACCACAGACTTTGTAGAGGGGGAAAAAAAACACGTCCCCTTTTTTTTAGGTTCAGCCTCTTGTAATTTCGATCTATTTATTTTTTATTCCCTCAGAGTAACAAACTGTGCTCACTGTATTGCGGTTGGACATTTTATCCCAGACGTGATTCAGTGTAACTGGAAGTATCTCTCTCTCCCTCTGCAGGTCATTCTGTGCTGATAAATCATGGTGGACTCTTCTCATCATTTAATCACTGAGAGGGTGAAAGATGAGGTGAAGCTATCCGTCATCACAATATTTAAGCCTTGTGAGACAAAGTGAAACCTTATAAATCCCCAAGAGGATCCGCTGAGTGTTTTGGATTAGAGAGACCCTAAAATGGGCTTTCAATTGAGTCTGTCTCCGGTCTGCACCTTGTGTTGCAGAACATGCCAGAACAGGAAAACAGGCCAACTGTCGGGAAAAAAAATGCATGTGAAGTCCCAGAAGAAAGAAAAGACTGACTCTTTCAGCTGGCCAAAAATTGATTTATGTATGTTTAAAGTGAAAATGTGTTTTTTTTTCCGACACAGTCATACAATAACCCGCTCACAAATCAAATTCAGATCTTACATCCCTGCTTCCTGATGGGCCAGTGATGTCATTTGGTTGTATATTATGTGATGAACGTTGTCGTTAGTTTCCATCATTGTGATACAACGAGGATTTAAAGACGAGTGTGAATGATGATCTTGTTTCGAAGTTTGGGGTTTGTGTGTGTGTCAGTGCGTGTCTGTGTGACATTGTCCCTTCATTTTACCATTCACAGCAGATTTATGAGCCTGCGACAACTGTTTTTTCCCTCTGCACATGGAGATGTTCAGAAACATCCAACATCTGTCATGCAGCACATGTCACATTTTATGCAGGATGGTGTCAAATGTGGGTTTTTTGCCAATGAAAAAAAAGGAAAATTGTTAAAAGTCTGACATCCTTAACTCATAAAGAAGCTACAAATATAAAACTCAGGCAAAAAGAAAAGCACATTTTGCTTGAAGGGGAGGTGCAGGTTAATCTGTCAGAGTCTGGTAAAAGCCCTGATCTGTGACAGCACCTCGAGACAAACATGACTGTACCAGCCACCAACTGCTGATGATACCATCTCCACATATCAGGCAGCGTCTATTCTTACATGAGAGCTTTCATCAATACAAACCTTCAATACTGATCCATCTGCAACAGGTATCCTGGGGGTAAACGCCTGCGGTTCAATAGGCAGAGAGAACAGATCAGGCAGGATATGATTGACTGCCTTGTATTTCATCACCGCTGCACTCACCTTAACCCCTAATGGTGTTTAGAGTTTCAAAATTAGCTGTAAACATGAAACTTGTTGAAAGAAGCTCGATCGCCATCGGAACCAAAAGCAAGCCGGGATTGGATCCAGAGCTGTGTCATCACACGTATTGCTCCATGCAGTCGGTTGTGAAACCCTGCTGTCATTATGTTGCCAAACCAAATTTGTGACCACCAGAAAGTGTGTGGAAATGTTGCCTTCCATTTGCCCTGAGCCGCTGAGGGGAACTGCCAGTCTGGTGATAATTATAATATTTAGAGATGACGGGAGACTAAGCTAATTAACATCTAAGGACCATGTCTGTTAAATGAACTGCACAAACAAATAGACTAAATAAACTGAACCGGCAACCACACTCGAGCTTACCCTGCAGCGTGCCCTCCTCCTCACAGTTAGTTTACAGCACGAAGCCCCATGATTGACGAGTATAAGGTTGAAAACTGGCATTCACAGGGGCACTGAAGGTAAATCCAAACACTGACGCCAAACACGAATCACACCAGCATTTCTTTGAACCTCCCTGCTGTGTGGAAGACATTTGGTTTTAGGTTCCCATGACACATATGAAAGTAGTTGCTTATGACAATATAGATTGTTTCCCTCTAAAAGCATTTATTGGGAATACATTAGAACACTGAGAATAAACAAATGATTTGATCAGAAGAGGTCTGTAACGTGGTTCCACAGGGACTAAGTGGACCCCCTCCCGAGAATCCATCTGTGTACTTTGTTTGCCAAAGATTGGGATGTAACTGGCACCATGCTGTTGTTTCCCTTTGCTTTCTCAGAAAACCTCTCAAGTACGATTAAAGGACAACTTCATGTTTGTTTCCATGAAGACATTTTGTGCCACATTTGAATTATCTACTACTGTATGAATGTTTTACAGTCCAATCCAACATTCACAGTTTAAAAATTCTTCTCAACAGGCATGTGGCTGCGAATGTCTGAATGACGAACAGTGATGAGATGTATCTCTGTGAATGTTACTAAGAATGTCGCTCACTGGTGCTCAGAAATGCCACATTACGATCATCAGTGTTATTGCTCTCAAAGCGCTCCCTGTGGACTGTTCATTGTGTGTGGTCTTGCAGCTGCAGCAACATTTCTAGCTTCTCTTTTAGCACAACTACTCTTTTAGCACTTTCCCTCAATTATCGATGTTCTCTGTCTGCTTCAGAACCCCTAAAACACTTTCCCAGCTCAGTCCTTTCTGAGTCTTTGCACCCATTCTTTCTCTGTTTTTAAGTCTCCCTCCCGCCCACCGACCCCCAGCTACTCTTTCCCTTCGTCCCTTTTATTCTCATGAAGTTTGCATTCCACACCTCCTCTGCAGACTGCACACAAAAGAGCAGAAAGCGCCACTCCTGACCTGTGGCAAACATTCCAGTCCTCTAGGCCCTTTCACACAGCCAGAGTCCTCTATCGTTCCAGTAGCATCAACCAGAGTCTGCCTCTTGTCCAATAATACTGCATGAAGACACCACCAACAGGAGGGAGGGGGAGGAGGGAAACACGGGATAATCAGCCTGATGCACTCACTGTATAATAAAGAATGACCATGCATAAAAGTGGTGTATTTCAAAGAAAAAGAAAGTTACAAAAAATGTGTGAAATGCAGTGCATGCATTACTCTTTTATAAACACAGCTTGATGTGCATTGTACCTCCAGAGGAGCATCTTTATAATCACTCCAGCCATCTTTAATTATGATGAGTGAAAACAGACATTTACAAAACCAGCTGAAGAAGCAGTGAAAGTTCCAGTGTGTCCTCAAAAATCACTACACAGGAAATTGACTATTAACCCATAAAAGAAGGTTTAGAGTGCACAGAGGTTTCATTTTCTAAGATGTGGACTCTGATGAAGAGGTTACAGATGATTTGAGCACAGGGCACAGATGGAGTATGCTCTGAGGAGTCGGAGAGAACAGGTGAAAGGTCTGAGGACGGATGTCTAAAAAACTGATTACAAGCAAGGTTTAGAAGAGAAGTGCAGCAGAGAGAGTGGAGAGAGAAACGTCTGAGGTGAAGTAGGAAGGAGGGTTTACAACAAGACATTAAAAGCAGAGAAAGCACGTGGCAGGAAAAGCGTGTAGAGGCTTGTGCCGTCCCCTCCTCTGTGTTCCTCTCCTCACTCCGTCTGTGTCTCAGTGCCTTAATCTTCTGAAATTCCGCAGCAATAGCTTGGAGGGTGATAGACATCAGTGGCTGTCCGGCGCCCCTCCTCATCTCCATCCACACCTGTCCACTTTCTCCGGAGGCACAAGGGAAAGCATGCCAGGAACGGCCCTGACCTTACTCCATGAGCTTGCTCTGGCCTATTTAGCGCCATATTCACAGGTGAACTGACCATCTGGAGTACTGACAGCTTTTCTGTTGGCCAGTGGCTGATGAAAACTGAACAGAATTAAATAAAATGCAATGTAGCGTGGACTCCTTAATCCTTACCTAAAGGTCAATTGTAGCTTAAAGGTTGTTTTCTATGAGCTTTATAACTATGTTTATGGTTTCAGTATAACTTAAACTAGCATTGACTTCAAATTAATGATTTGGCAGCAAAATGTTGGTGGGCGGTTCTGGGTCAGAGGATCATGGTCATTTCTCATTCTCTATCTGTCTTTGACCTCGACATTGTTCAGAACACCACCTGGTGATCTGCCATAAAAATGCAAAAAAGATAAAAGCCATGCAGGATTTTGCACTCAAGTCAAGAGTGAACAGGCTCAAATCACTCTACTCTTATATGACAGCTTAGTGGTGGGGAAGCATGGCGGCTCAGTGGTTTGCCCCGTCACTTCACAGCATGAAAGACCTGCATTTGATACCCAGCTGAGGCACAGCAGGGCCTGTCTTTATGGACTTTGCATGTTCTCCCCCTCCCTGTGTGGGTTTCCTCCAGCTGCCTCCATTTCTCCTGCTATCAGAAACCATGTATATTAGATTAATTGCCCTGCCAATGCCCCTCACTGAGGAGCTGACCTGGAGTCGGTCCCTGGGTGTCCATCAGGGATGGTTTAAACACAGAGTATGAGTTACACTATGTTGCACTGAGTATGTGACAATAAAGAATCTTTTTCTTGACTCTTTCTTGTTGCTGATCTATTCTACCTTTACACTCCATTGTCAGCCTAATGCCTAAAATCTGAGAAATATGTAGGTATATAAACTAAAATGTCACTGCAGCGCGTGTTGTTTTGCACACTGTCAGCTCGGATTTAAAGCCGCTCTATATGACAATGCAAATTTCACTTTTATTATCTCGCTGTAAACTTCTGCTTTTCAGTGACAGAAATGGGTTTCAGCACAGGGATGCTGTGAATAAGCCGACATTAGCGTTGTGAGGCAGAAAGAGGAAATTGGGGCTGAACTCTGTGTACGCTGGCAGTCTGCTCTCTGTCCTCAGCACAATAGACAGTTGTTGGTCAGGAGTCTATGAAAACATTTTTTTTATGATATTGTACAATGTTCGATACGATGGGTCACATTACATGCTTGAGGTTGATTTTTTCAGATTAAAGCTAAAGCTGTCCTCACACAATCCGTCTGCTGGTCACTGGCTGACCCGTGTTGGTTCAGGCCAGGACTCCACTCATTGTTAAAAGATGTCTTCCCTGTGGGAGAATCTCCCCTTTCAGAGTTATGACAGAAATGATTGGCTCCTCTTGAAGATGGAGGCCTGTAACCTCGGTTTACCCCCACAGGAGACAAACGGGCTATAAAATTCAAGAGCCTGTCTCTTGTCCTCTCCCACTGTTTTCTCTGCTGCTCTCTCTCTCTCTCTGTGTGTTAGTGGATGTCCTCGGCTTTCCCCTACTCTCTTATTCTGTCCTCACAGTGAAATGAATGCTTCACACTGTGTTTGAGGTCCTCACGTGTTAAAATGGTAATGTGATTAAAGGGGTTAAACGGGGGCGCCCATAAACATCACGGTGCTTGCAATATGTTAAAAGGGCAGAAATGTTGACAAAGCAAGTTTTGGTTTCATCACCAGAATACATAATCAGGTCTCATGAGCTGGGGAGAAAAACACCAACAGAGGATACACCCATTATTTTATCTATGGGTGTAAAGGACAAATGCAGAAAAAACTGATAGTGATAGTTGCAGAAGCAGTGTCTGGTGCACTGAACATGTGCACATACCCAAAGCCAATTTCCAACACCAGTCCCCTGAGGAGCATTAACAGCTCAAGAAATCGTTAAAAACACATGTTATGGTGTTAATTATGCCATTAATCAACAAACAATTTAAACACATTAAATATTTCAAAGCATTAATAATGTATAGACTTCTGTTTCTAATCAGAGTACATCCTTAATGTGGCAACCAGCAGTTGTGTTTGGTTTCAAGCATATGCAGAACCACTGGGTGAGTCGCTAGTGAGTGAACAACCGTACACGATGTCAGAATATCTGACCACCGGGACTGATGAGACATGAGAAAGATGAACTAAGAGGACGAGGCCCGGCCGTAGAGACTGGTTGTCATCGACAGAGCTGGATGCACAGGGAAGATGTTCTGTGTTCATGGTGGAGAGTGGTGATCATCCACTCAGCCCTGATTTAGGCTTATTAGAGTCAGTATAAGAGCCAATGAAACACATATTTATAGTCTCCTACCAAACCTCTCACACTTTACATGTGGTTGCATCACACTGAGCAACAGGCCTGAACACGACACACTCTGACTCTTGCACTCTGGACTTTAATCGGAGAAAAAGAAGCGAGCCTGTTTGGAGATCTTATCAGACGCACTTTAACCTCTTACAACATCCGTCAAGAAGAGGGTCCATCACTCACCGTAACACCCCCGACCCCCCCTCTGATGGTCAGACCAGACCTCTTACATACTTACATTCAGTACATATTTAGGTAACAGTCATGTAATTAGCACTATTTAATAAATACCTGAAGGGTGCTGCACCTTTTCTTACCACCAGATGGCAGTACAATGCAGCGCATTAAATTACCATACACACAACATTCAAAAATGAAGGTGAGCGTGGGAGGAGCAGTTTATAAAAGAAACTGCAAAATAAGGAAAATGAAACAGGGAGAGGCGATTTGTGTTGGCAAATTGTGCAACAGCAAAGAGCATAATAATAATAATAATAATAATAATAATAATAATAATAATAATAATAATTTAAATATTAATAATCGTTTGAATGGTTGTGAAATCTTACTTCCAAATATGTAATAGCTCGTTTAAAAAGGTGTGTTGACACTTACTTTCACGTGTTGGATCTAAATCAGTCTAAAATGTTGCATAATATTTTTGGGGAATGCTGCCAAAATATACATGAGAGTAAAACTAAGTCCTGTCTCATTAGTAAAGGACAAAAAGTTCAGGACTCGTGTGTGTGTGTGTGTGTGTGTGTGTGTGTGTGTGTGTGTGTGTGTGTGTGTGTGTTGCTTGTTGTTGGGGTCACACAGCTCAGAAATCAAATAAGCACTGCCCCCTCTTCCACACGCACGTGCGCGCACGCACGGACACACACACATTTAGAGGAATTAAGTGTATTTTCAGGGCAGGCGGCACCTATCAAGAGGAAAATCGTGTCAGTGAGGGCTGTCTGCGATACCGATTGAACATGTGACTGAATTAGACGCTCACATGGCTGCGGCGGCTGCATGATCCGCTTTAGTTCTTTAAAGTCCGGTGATCGGTAACTCAGCTCCCTCGGCAGCGACCATCCGGAGCAGAGGACCGCTGAAAAACACAGCGCCTACCCGGACAGATCATGGCGAACAGCGGGCAGAAAGTTGTGCTGATCACCGGCTGCTCCTCCGGCATCGGGTTACGAATCGCCGTCACGCTGGCCAGAGATGAAAAGAAGCGTTACCATGGTAAATGCGCTTTCTTCTACATTGTTTCTTTGATCGCTCCTGTTAGTAACGAGCCTGTAACAGTGTGCTTCGCTGCAAAACCTATTCCGTGTTTACTTCCCCCTGCGGAGCTCCGCTGTTGCACCACGTCTCCTTTACGCACAAAGTTCGGTTGAGTTTCATGCGCAACTCTCCGTCTTAACGCAAATAAGAGACTCGGTGTGGTGTCAGTTGAGAAAAGCTAACCCTGGTGATATCGGATCCATATCCTTTTGAAGGGTCTGGGATTCGGTCGCCCCTTTGGTTCAACTATTATCATCTGAAAGCGCAGTTTCCAGGGCAGAACGCTGCGAGGATGCCGCTTTCCAGGCGGATTCATAAAAGGAGTCTTGTCAGTTCTCTTTCAAGTGACTTCTCCAGCACAAAGAGCCCTTTTATCGGAGTGAATTGTAGACCGCCTGCTCCGGTTTACTGCCGTGTCTAATGTGCCTATAGTCCTCTCAGTGGAGCGAGTGCTGAAAGGGGGACAAAGTTTGAGACCTGTACAAGCGAGGGTTCACTCCAAAGCAAGGGCCTTGTTTGAGGACTTCATTGGTGCACAGAGGAGTTGGGGTGTCCCACTTTGACATTGTTGCTCCGTGCGTCTCCTCTGCTGCTTCCCAGCCATCATTAATGTCATTCGAGGAATTAGAGATCCAAGACCATGTCAAGAAGCCCCAGACAGACTAATGTTAGACTTCACTCCCACCCCCACCCCTGTTGGTAAGAGATTGCCTTCAGACCCCCCTTTGTTGTTAGATGTGACTTAATGCAGGGTTACGTAATTGGCTGTTGGCCTTTACAGTCAGTGACTTCTGTAAATCGGTCATCCTATGCATTCTCCGATATAACTCATTTTAGACGATTTAAGTCATTACTGCTGTGCTTCGGCCAATTCAGGAACCACCGAGCAAGGGTTAGTTAGAGTTTTATTTATCTTTGGGGCCATCAGGACCTGACAGGATTTATTACAGTGAAATAGATGAGCACAACAGAAGTGATTAACTGCTCCCTCAACAACACTTTGAGCTGATTCTTTTCACAATGTGAAAATGAGGCCACCGCTGCGCAACGACGCTGATCTGCTCGTTTTCCAGGGTCTTTGGGAAATCCAACAGAGATTAAATATTGCATTGTGCATAAAGTATTCATTAGCTGCAGTGACATGCAGCGAACTCAGAGAAACCCCAAAAAGACTTCTGTGTGTGCGATGCAGTGTGGTTCATTCAAGAATGTTTAAGCAGCCCAAGAATAATTCCTGCAGGAGCCACGGGAACAATGGATCTGTTGTTCCCTAAATCTCGTTCTTGCTTCATGGACACACAGATCTGAAATCATAAGATTAGGATTAATTAGACTTCATGAGATGACGTGAATGCACAGTGTGTATTTGACTGCTACCAGTTACATGACACAGGCCCCGGATTTAGCATTACACATTATGAAATGTTAGGTCACTAACATTGCACAGGATTGGAAAAACCTCTACAGTGTGGCAATCCGTCTTTAAGTGCTCCGTATCCAGCCCCGTCTCTGTTTAGACAAGAATCAGGTGACGTGTGTCCTCATCTGTCAAGGACAACAGGAAGATTCAGCAAACGTCTGCATAACAGGTTGTTTACTTCTCCTGATTGCCATTGTGCAACCGCCCTGTCTGTCTTTTCCCTGCTAGATAACGTCAATCAGCACAGTGTTAGCACAACACACAACATGGAAGACGGCGTGAAAGCCAAGTGAACATTGTGCTGATAGCTGCTGTCACCGGTCATGATAGATTCCTGTGCTGTATGTAGGTTAATGTTGCTCAGCGTGTAAAGTTCACAGGAAATCAATTCTGTGTTCTGTAAACTGACAGGCGTGGTCACTGCTGGGAACTCTGACCCGCACATCTGACTCTGTCACAACACTGCTTGTGTGTGTGTGCGTGTGTGTGTTAAGGAAGTCATTTGCTGGTGGCCTCACGGATAAGAGGGTTCTGTGTGTTTTCTTCAGCAGTTTGACAATGGATCTGGAGTCTTTCTCTTTTCCTGCAGAAAACAATGATGCTTTATTTCACCAATCATTACCAGTTCAACGAAGAACAGTGAATGCATGAAATTCTAAATTATTGAGATAAAAGTCACTTTAACACTGATTACTGGGGGGCTGCTCACAGTCAATTCCATTCACTTTTTTTGCAGCCTACAAGTGAAATAACATGTTCCCGCTCTGTGTCTCCCTGTCAGTCATCGCCACCATGCGGGATCTGAA
The DNA here is from genome assembly GCF_904848185.1 of Acanthopagrus latus. Lineage (NCBI taxonomy): Eukaryota > Metazoa > Chordata > Actinopteri > Spariformes > Sparidae > Acanthopagrus > Acanthopagrus latus. Next base: position 20,511,425 of record NC_051061.1, read on the forward strand.
GAAAAAGGACAAGCTCATAGAGGCCGCAGGGGATACGTACGGCAAGACCCTGATGTTGCTCCCGCTAGATGTGTGCAGTGACGAGTCCATCAAGCAGTGCATCAACAATGTTAAGGACCGCCATATTGACATCCTGAGTGAGTGAAACACACCAGAAACCAGGTCCTGGATCCGCAGTTGAGCCCGTCCTCAGCTTTCAATGATGTGGTGCCTTTGTTCTGTATGTAGATCAACATATATCTATCAGAGGGTGACTTCAGTTTGCTTTCAACCTGGACCCTATTTGACCATGTTTTTGTGTCTAAGTAATGGGGAAAGCTTTTTTTTTTAGTATTGAGCGAGAGCGCTGCAGACGGGCTGCAGTGTTATCCCTCCAGGCAATTGCGCACATCGAAGTACGACCACTTGAAGTGCTTGTTTTTGTCACTGACAGGCTCAGATTGTTATTCTGGGTGTCTGGTGACAGGATGGAAAGGATCCCTACAGAGATGAACCTTTTTGTTAAAGATTTTTTAACCAGAAACAGCCGCTATCACTCCAAAGCCACCAGACTCCATTTGCAGAAATAGATATTGATTCATTCAAATTCAAGAAAGAAAAAAACAAAACAAAACTCACCAAAGCCACCCTGGTTTGCATTTCCACTGTGTTTAGTCCAAATAAAACCATTAATTTGTTGAGTTAGATGTTAAAACGTTGCAAGAAGGAAGGCAGACATCAGAGGGGCAGCGAGGGAGAAGAGGTGTTTAAAGCCAGAGCATTTTTTTACATCTCGCTCAGTGAATTAAGGGTTTATTTTGATCAAACTAGGGTTTGTGATGAGCAGGAAACTATTAGAGTTTTTTTTTCCCTAAAATTTTATTTTGTTTCTGTTGAGTTTTTTTTTTCACAATGATGAAATAAAAGTCTGGTGGATTTGGCCAGAGTGACACAGCAGCTGTTTCTGGTTAAACAAAGTGATTTTGTTCTTTAACAGAAACGTCTCATCTGCTCTTCCTCCTGGCTGAAGTGCTCTCAGTCAGCGCCGGACCCATTTCAAACACTGTTGTCCACGTTAGTCACAAAGGACAGCTGATGAATCATGTTAGACTGCAATATGAAGTGATAAAGTGATGTACTGTATGGCCTTACTCATTTCCTTATCTGTGTGTGCGGCGATGATAACAAAATACATAGATTACTAACCATAGCCTCTATTTAGAGAGATTAATGTCATATTCTCATGAGACGGTAACATTAGAAATCCAATAGACCTGTCATAAAGAGAACCAGAATCAGCAATCACCGATAACAGTGTTAGTACTGTGATTAAGACATCAGGATGAAGTTTCTGAACATTCATAGCTGTGACTCTCTTGTTACAGTGTCCTCCGCGGGTTTGCAGTTGACATTAAGAGTAGGCGGGTGGAGGGGAGGAGATTGGGAGAGTCTTGAAATTCCAGTGGGCAGATAGATTCTGCACCAAAACAGAGATGACCACCACACTGATTTCACGACTGTGTGAAATCTAGCTGGAAGTCTGCAGCTCCGTCTGCCCGCGACACCTTCTGTAATCAGCTCATTCTAACAGCCAAAGAAAAAGTGGAGGGCGTTATTTTGAAATCACAGCAGGTCACCAACATTTCACTGAGCTCTTATGTGTGATTAGTCGCTCTATATGAAAACATGAGGTCAGTTCATGGTCAGTCTGGTGGCAGTACATTGCACTCTGCTGGATTAATAGCTCTTGAATAGGTAATTGTTTTCAACCTTAAGTCTCGATAAAGGTTCTATTTATAAACCTGCCTCCATTTCACTCTAAATCCAACACTAGATCCCCCTTCACCTAATTACTCAGGACCCTGAGGCCCAGCAACATGGACTGGTGTTACATCACACCTCTCTGCCGCTGTCACACGCTGACATCTGGTGGCAATATCAAGTAAAACCATCTGTAGTCTAGCAATTCTTTTTTTGTGGAAAGGCCAAGAGAACAGCTTGAACTACTCAGATATATCACTTTATGTTAATTTACCATGATCATTCAAAAGTCGATATTTGTGGTGTTGGTGGTGCAGGCAGTGCGTCATCCGTGTGCTCGTGTGTTTCCCGTCAGTCAACAACGCCGGCGTGGGCCTGTTGGGACCTGTGGAGAGCATCAGCATCGAGGAGATGAAGAAAGTGTTCGAGACCAACTTCTTCGGTGTCGTTCGCATGATCAAAGAAGTGATGCCGGACATGAAGAAGAGGCGTTCAGGACACATCGTGGTCATGAGCAGTGTCATGGGTCTTCAGGGTACGATCCATAAACACAGGGAAAGATACTCGGTTTGGGGTTTGTACATGTAGCCGTGAGCACTGCGCTCAGATATTTAAACAAAAAAATATATACCGTCACAGTCAAAAATGTATGAAAAATTCAGATTTATGGTATAATTCTGATGTCTGTACTTTGTCTAAGGCTCAGCAGAACAGCAGGAGAGTTTGATAAGATAACATGCTGATCATCCACGACACATGTTGAGCTGGAAAACATAGTTTGTTCTTTGCTTTAGGATCTATTAGATTAGATTGGTACATTTTTAATAGTGTTTTTATTACTATTATTTTCAGCGCTTATATGAGAATGCTCGACAGATCAAAGTTTCTCTGCTCAAAGATTTTCTTTAATTAGCTGTCGGTCTATGCCAGTAAAGTTCTGCTGACCTGACTTCAGTCAATTAACAACTAGCTGCTATGAATCTTTAGTGTGTGATAGAAGCTGTTTGAAGTGCCAGACGGGCGGGGTTTTTCCAGAACGAGTTAAAGACTATCTGAAAAGCTGTCAGTCACATGCACGTTAGAGAAACTGACTTACATATTCTGTCTGGCACTTGTATTGTCCTATTCATCTACTTGATTGGTTCAAGTAGCTTTATGTGTAAATGATGCCTGACTCATGTCTGCTGTTAATGAACTCTTTGATAATACAAAGCGCTGATATCCTTTTTTTCTCATTGTCGGCGCAGGAGTGGTGTTCAATGATGTTTACACTGCCTCTAAGTTTGCCATGGAGGGTTTCTGTGAGAGTATGGCCGTGCAGCTGATGAAGTTCAATATCCGGTAGATTACCTTCTTTCCTCTGTTCCTCCTTCACATCTGTCTTCACTTTGTATTGTACATGCTCCCTCACGGGCCTTTCTGCATCTGACTGCCCACAGCTTGTCCATGATTGAGCCCGGCCCCGTGCACACCGAGTTTGAGACGAAGATGATGGAAGATGTGGCCAAGATGGAGTATCCAGGAGTAGATGCTGACACAGTTCGATATTTCAAAGACGTTTACCTGCCATCGTCCATAGATATATTCGATGCCATGGGCCAGACGCCAGAGGACATAGCCAAAGTAAGGGAACAGCTTCATGCCAAATATATCTCAGGATTCAAGGATCAGTGTTGTTTTCCTCTGGTCACAAAGCAATCAAATCGGTGAAAACCTTCTTTTGTTTCTCATCTCCTCAGTGCATTAAGAAGGTTATTGAGTCGAGCAGCCCTCGCTTCAGGAATCTGACCAACAACCTCTACACACCCATCGTGGCCTTAAAGTACGCAGATGAGACTGGTGGCCTGTCCGTAAACACTTTCTACAACCTCCTCTTCAATTTCGGCCCTCTCATGCACATCACCATGAGCATCCTCAAGTGCCTGACGTGCAGCTGCCTGCGTCGACGCACCATCTCACCTAACTGAGGAGGGTGTGTGATCCTGCCCTGTTGACCCCGCCCATTCCCTACTGCCTTTTCCTGAGGTTTGGGGCAAAGCAGGTAGAGTAGAGCCAGTAACCCTGCGAGGAGAGAGGAGCCGCCTTTTCGTTCAAAGACACTACCATGATAAGCTTTGCCAGACAACATGCACAGTTGCACAGGTTTGTCACAGAGATGTCTGCAGGATGACCTCATGTACTCACACATACACACAGAGAAAGCGTAGACAGAAATACAAGCATCACACACATTGGATGGTCCTATATACATCAGGCCACGCCTTGGTCATTGCTTTATGGGAGGAACTGAAGTGGTCAGATGCGTGTATCATTTCAAAGAGAAAACACAGACAGGACATAAGATACAAACCCCACGGTCAGATTAAAAAAAAAAAAAAAAAAAGCACAAAAATGAACTCAATTACAGAGAAAAGCAATAAGATTATAGAGAAATAATGATGATATAATTTGTAGCCTAGATAAGTCTACAATCAGGCTCACCGGAGTTGTAACATGTCTGACAGAAACAGAGAGAATATATCTGCTTTTATCTTGTTGTGCCCCTAATGTTTGCCTTAACATAGTGTTCTCATGGTCATAACTGCTGTTAAATCATATTTTTAATCTTTTGATGAACTGTTTCAATTTATAAAGGTTTGTGAGGGGTTGGGTCAGATATGTTTAATCTAGCATTTTGATTTAGTAATAAACAGAATTCTGAATGATCCTAAAATGTCGACTTGTTATAATTACTGCCACAAAGAGCCCCCCGATACTGCAAGGTCTTTCTCATGGTCTGCGATACTACCTGGGTACCAATAGGGGGCAGTATTTCACAGTTTCTTTTCCCTGGCAGCCAACCTGTGGATTTCACCACAGCAAGCAAAGCTGTAGTGTAAAGGAATTTTTCCTCAGTGTCCTGATGTAGACAAGTGCAATATGACTGAATAGACCAAATGTTTAGCTTGTGATTTAAAGTTGTTGAAGACATTGGCCATCTTGCTTTTATAAGCAGATTTTCTTTTAATTCCTTGCATTATATACAGTATTTAATTTTCTGACAATAGTCAGCATCAGTTTATACTGATCATTTTTTAAATGTTAATTTGGAAAGACGTAAATATTCTTTACTGGTAAGCACAACTGTAACAGTAACAGCATCTCAGACTTTTACTCTATTAGGGTCTTTTTCAGGTAGGTCTACACATAATGCGTCTCGCGGAGCACGTACTTGTTTTTGCATATGCATATTTGTGAGTGTGCATGTCTGTGCACATATGTAGACATTAGCATGTGTTTGCATGTTTGCGCGTGAGTGCGTGTGTGCCTGTGTGTGTGTGTGTGATTGTGTTGTATGAGCATGTCTATGGGCCAAGTTAGTGATCTGTTGATGGATATAAAGAGGTCATGGCCTGCTCCCCATCAAAACCCCTCCCTTGAACCCCCACCCCTCGCACACACACACCCTGCTTTGTGCCGTGTGAGAGAATGTGACCTGGTTCCCATCCCTGAGGAGGGGTGAACCCTAATGACGGCCTCCTCAGACACATTGCGCAGCACTGAGCCTCCCTCTCCAGCTGGCCTCCTTAGCCCATCAGGCCGGGACCCCCTGGTCCACACTGGGAGAGGCCTGCGGTCTGGCCTGGATACCCAAGCCTGTCTGCACACACCCTGTCCCATCCCACCCTGCCATGCCCTGCAGTGTCCAGGCTGGTTACACTCACCCGCTCGGACTGCATGGAGCTCATCATCACAGGACAGTGCAACTGGTTGCAGACCTGTAGTTTCTGTGCGGTATACAATGAGCGCAGCGCATCAGCTCTGTGTACGTGTCTTCATCAGAGGCGACAGCTACGCACAATGGAACAAAGACACTGTCAATCACAATCAAATGGGTGTGTGCGCGGGGTGGAGGGGAAGGGGGAAGGGGATCCGAAGTTGGGGGAGGAGTCTGTTCGTCCCGAATGTTCAGGGGGATGCCAAGACCCAATGTGGGACGCTGAAGACGAAGGGCAGGGGGTGGGTGGAATTTTGGGGGCACTGAGGGGAGGGGGTGTGTTGCATTTGGGAAAATGAGAATAGGGGTGCCCGGGCCTGAATGGAAGACCTGTTTACTAATTGAATGAACACAGGAGTTACAAAAAAGTCTCATTAAACAAGAGGTCTTATCAAACCATTGTTGGGTACCTTTGTTTCACAATCAAGAACGTAATTGCAATATAATGAGGGCAGCGTGACGTGGTTAGGGCTTCCCTTAATTGTAACCTTGTCACAATAACCGAGCCACTAAACATGCATACGCTCTGTTTTCATGCACCCTCGCTGTGTCCCGATGAACAATCCACTTGCATTGTTAGGTTATATGAGTGGAGAAAAGAGGAACCTCAATCCCTGGTGTGTTAAAAGGATAAAGTCTTGTATTCTGTCTGCATTTTCTGTCGCCAGATCATCTGGTTCAGCGATATTACCACATCCTCCTTTCAGTGTCATCATCACTAGCCAGCCACACCTAAGCCTGCCTCAGAGAGTGATGAGATAGACTGGGGGAGTCGGAGATCAAAAACAAAAGGGAGCTCCAGAGGTCAGAAATTTGTGAGAACTGAGTCGTGGAAAAGGGAAAGAGAGGAGGAGAGCAGGCAATATGAAAGAAAAAGAGAAAGCAAAATGAGGTCTGGCTGCTGTGGGATGCCATCACTAAGTGGAGCTGATGTCTAGACAGGGTGCTTCAGCCTGATCCTGGGTCAAGATTGGTTCAATATCAGGCTCCACTTATCTGTTTCTGTTATTGCTTCCTTTGTTATTACGGATCTTTTCTGAATAATTCTGAAGTGTCACAGGAGGGAAAACAGAACCACCACATGAGATGATCCTGGGATCAGAATATATTCTCGGCAGATGAGAGCTGAAAAAAGGTGGATGTCTGCCACCTTCTAACATGGCTGATCGCCATCGTCATCCTTTATTTAAAACTGGTGTGAACCGTTGAGAACAAACTCTCATACAAATTTACATCTCATACAAAACATGAAATACATATTCTACATGTATATTAATATGTAATAAAACCCAGCTCAACAGTGAGTCAAAGAAAACACTGTCATTCACAGGGCGTTTGGCAAGTTTTTGCAAACTGTTCCACTTTTTTGGAGATATCTTCACACTTTACCAAGAAATGCTTTGTGAATATATAAAAATGCAGCACTCTTCTCTTTTCGCTGCCACCCATCTTTCTCATATAGTAAACAACAATACGTTCTGAAGCCTAAGGGCCCAATGATTTAGTGCATTGAACGGTTCAAGACTGGAGTCAGGAGAGTGCATATAAATCACATCACCACAGTCCAGAACGGATAAAAATGTTGACTGGGCATTTTTCTTTCTGCAGTTGCGAGCGATAAACGCCTTGTTTATTTATTTATTTTCTTTTTGAAAGACATTAATGTGTTTCTGAACACAGCCTGTCATCAAGTCAGAGACCAAAGTATGTAAGGACCAAGGTACGAGGGAAACCACATGGGACACAGAGCTGATGTGGAGTCTGTGGGGAGCTATCAATCTTTATATAGTCAAAACAGCAGCAGCCTAAGTTGCCCCGTGGCTGCCCTGCGGCGGCCGGGTCCACGAGGGCAGCAGAGGCCACAGAGAGAAACAAACACACAACATCTATCTCTTCTTCTCCCTCCCTCTCTGTCCATTCCTCTTCTCCTTCCTGCTCACACACTCTCTGTCCCTCTGAGGCCCACTGTCTGTCTGCCCTCTCCTCCGTCCATCTCCGTAACTCCGCTGTGCAGTGACCTCTCACAGACCCAACGTGGGTCACTTGTTTATTCACGCTCAGAGAGGGAGTGGGGGGGGGGGGGGGGCGGTCATCATCTCTCGTTCTGAGTAGCTGCTTGTTTGTAAGGCCATTCAGGATCGTTTGGAGGTCAGAACGTAAATCAAAAGAATCTTGGCTCTTGCGTTGCCAGTCATACACATTGTTTTACAGGCACAGAACCGCTATTGTCATCATTACAACATTAGCGTTGTGCCCTTTCCCTTCTGCTCTTCCAGAACATAAACAATCCTGCAGGAATTTCCAGACTGGGACTCAGTTTGCCCACTACGGCATCGCTTTGTTCCGCTCTGTTCACTCTCTCAAAACTACCAGTTCCAATGACGGTGAAACTCTGTGATTAGAGGGTTCAATTGAACAAGCATTCTAATTCTCAAATGAGGGGATGATGGTTGATTGTGCTGGGATTAGAGATGATGTAATCTGAGCCGAGGTAACGTGATTCTCTTGTTGTTGTCTTTTTTTAAATTGTGGACAATGAGGTTAGATATGGTGTTATATTCCACAGAAGAGTCTGACAGCATAGCCGCTGACGTCAATGAACAGACTTTGTTAAAAAAAAACAAAAACCTGAAACTCCAGTTTGTGGGTGAGACAAGCCAAAGGGCAGGATGAGGTCCAACGGGAAGAAAAACAGATAAACAGATAAGGAAACCCAAAAAAACACCAACACCGCGTGAGTGCACACAATGCGTGTGATGTGTGCAAGCGCTAAAAAGAAATCACTCTTTTCTCACCATTCTTTGCAATCACATTTCTTCCTCTAACATATCATCTTTCCTTTGGGTTTCTAACCTCCTCCACCACGGATCAGTTGTTTCTCTCTCTCTCGATGTTGTAATTAGATGTCTGGGAATCGGGTGTGGAGGAGCGTCTTATATTTGTAATTTACAGAAAAATAACCGTATGATTTGCTCTCTGGTTTGACCGACACCAAGGAGGGAATATTTTCAACCGAGGGGATGATTATCCTTTTAATTAGCTTCCCAAGGATAGACGTGTTTTTCTCCTCTGCCTCGGGGCAGCGCGTCAGAAAGCGAACTGAGTGTTGATGTGGATGCGTGTAGGATTCATAGATAGATAGATAGATAGATAGATAGATAGATAGATAGATAGATAGATAGATAGATAGATAGATAGATAGATAGATAGATAGATAGATAGATAGATAGATAGACAGAATTAATGTGAGAGAGAGATAGAAAGTCTTTGTGAGATAGACAGTGACCTCATCGAAGAGTCTATCAGTATTTAAGTTTGTCCTCGCCTGGCAACGCTGGCTGTGTCCCAGCCTTATTTCCTTGCCAGAGGGAAAACCTCAGTCTGAACCCCATCGGCAGCACTGCCATGGATCTGATCTATTCACTGTCGCCTTCCATTAAGATGAGAGAGCGAACAGGGTGTAGGCACACCCATGCCAGGAAGCCTGTCTTACCCCAAAGAGCCCACATCATTGTTTATTCAGCTTGAGCGCATCATATCTTGGCAGCCAGGGTGAGAGTGAACAGACATTCAACATTTTAGATCGTAAGAACATAATCATAACATAGCTTCAAGTGGCGGCCCACTTAAGTACAAGGACTAAAGAAAATGGCCGTCACTTTAATGCCCCTAGACACAGGCGAAAAATAGTAGGAATTCTCGTTGTCTGCTTCATTCTGGAGAAGATGAACGGTAAACCTTGTGCTGCATTCATGGATCCACTAAGGCTGATTTTTTTTAATTTTTTTTTTTTCCCCCTTCATCAAAACAAAAGAATGCCTCCGTCTATTGACCGTGAAAAGATGTTCATAGATTTGTCCCCAGTGAAGAGATGTCTTTGTTGGTTATCTCCATTGGTGAGCCGCCTCCATTTGGCTCAGCCTAATCAGAACACAAACACGCCTCTGTCATTTGGCTGCTCTCCCTCCTCTCCCCCTGCTGCCCCCCCTCTCTCTCACTCTTATTAGCCAACACTACAAATTAGATTTCTATTTTCTCTCATCTCAACTCATTCTCACTTCTATTTTTTGTATCCCCTCTCCTCCTTACGCTTGTTTATTAGTGCAGCGGAGAGAAATTCACACCGTACTGATATCCCCTCCTTCCACCTTTGCCTCTGATTTGTTTTCTTTCTTTCATCTTCTTTCTTTCTAATCTGCTCATCTAGATGGTGTGGAGCTCTCCCTCGGGCACAGACACTGAGGCCTGGCATACATTTTCTTTGCTTGTCTGTGCAAAGCCTGGTTTCGGTTGCCGGAGGGGAAGTGTTGCAAATGTAAAGAGAATCCCTGAGGGAGAAGACTTGTGCTGGATTCCTGGTGAATACAAGGTGGTCATATCCTGATCATGTCCTGGATGACAGTTTCTTTACTCAAAGGAAGCACGTTCACACTATACGGCTCAGCTCCAGATCCAAACATCATTCATCATTTTTATCTAAACAAATTAAGATACATCAAAAAGAAAAAGAGGGAGAGTAATAAGGTGACCAAGAGTTATTCACTGAAAGATTAAAGTAACATTCCTGCATTCAATCTTTATCCCAAATGTTTCCAACAATGTTCAACCCAGGAAAATCCATACATTTAATCAAGCAAATGATGCTGTTTATCTGTTGCTAAAGCTTCTGGGAAAACAACAGATAACATGTCAGACTGACATAGTGAGAATAAAACTTTAATACATTACCTCAACCGTGAGTCACGTCAGATTTTCATCAGAATGTCTCAAAGCTTCATCAAACTACATCTTTTGTATTTATTAATGTGACTGGGAGACCCTGAGCTGTTACATAGTTACATAGTGAGGGTTAGGGTTATGTTATACAGTGACATTTTAAGTTTTACTGTCACAAATGCTTACACAGAATCATTTTGCATACATGTCTGCTGAACTACACGCCCCAAGTGTGAGGCTTGTCTGTGTAGTTTACATTACATAACTTGTACTTGACATAATATAAATAAAATCATCATCACTGTCATTCAAAATAGTATGCAAGTACAGTATGTGCATTTCTGAATCCTTCAGAGTTATTTTCAGCTCTAAGCACACATGTATGTACTTCATGTGGTCATATTAATGTGAACACTATCCAGAGCGGGCTACGTCACTCCACATGCTGTCAAAGGTGGTTTTTTTGGTTTTTTTGCTGCACTGTACACTCGACCCACCGCTTGCTCTTTATTGACTGTACAGGACATTTTAATTTTGGTTCAGAGTTGTTGTTACTGCATTGTGTTAATGTGCAGTGTCTTTTTCAGTGTTTTTCATCTAATTATTCTGCATACAGAACCGATCAGTTGATAGGGGTTGGATCAAATGAAAAGTAGCCAAGTGTGTGTTTGAATATGACATATAAAATGAATAGCACAGCTCAAATCCTGAGGTTTTGTTGTAATAATGCACATCTGAATGCAGGCTACTGTTGCATGTAGCCAAGAGATACATGAAGTGATATTGTGCATTTTTCTGGGTTGTGTTGAACCGTTTTGTTTTTAGAAACACATGTCAACAATTTCCTTTTTTCAATGCTCCTCCTACAGTAAACATGTCCTGTTTCTCTTACCATAATGTAAAAATATGTCCTGTTTTTAGTTGTTATACAGTGAAACCGCTGTAAACTGTGGATCATTCACTAACCACGTCTTTCAAAATGTATAAATACTCACCCAGTCAAACTCAACCACCAGCACGACTGCATGTGAAGTATTTACAGCCAATTTGCATGTTTACACCATCTATTCTTTAAAGATGCTTCTATTGACTCAAGCTTTAAACAGACAGCAGATTTTTACATAAACCTACCTCAAAACCCAAAAGAAGAGACAGTACAAAAAAGCACCAACCGTAGTCTGCTCTTACTAGCGAAGCAGGCCTACAGAGGTGTCTGTATGTGTTTGTAAGTTTTATAAAATCATTTGCAAAGACAACTTAAACATGGATTATCCAAATATTTAAAAGAAAATTGGCTACAGCAAAAAGAAGTGTTGAAACCCACCATAGCAGACTGAGGCCTCATCGAGGATTATCTATGTTCTCTCATAGGTTTCCTCTCGCTTCTCCAGTTTCCAACCACCCTGAAAACAAGCATATTAGGAAATATGAACACTCAGACCATTGCTCTGAACTCCTACTTGCCGCAGAACTGGAATTGGTCCCCAGCCTCTGTACTGCAGCTGCCCGCTGCTTCTAAAATAGGTAAGGTCCAACCCAACATGTGGCAGCAAGGACTAATAAAGGAATAGAAAAATAGAAATGCGTTACTCATTGCAGGATCATTTTTAACATTTTGGAATTACTCCAAGCCAAAGAAGCAGTAAAAAAGAAAGAAAGAAAGAAAATAGCATACCAGTTTTGTTTGGTATAAAAGCAAAGATAATTCAACGACTAAGTGACACACTCTGTAATGTCACATGTTGATGATGTGACAAGATTAGAGAGCAGTCTTTGGAGAACATTTGTTTGTGTTATAGTAGAGATGGGGACAAGTATAAAGTGTGTGCGTGCCCCAAAGTCTCCAGTAATGGGAACATGAAACAAGCCTGGTTTTCTTCGTTGTTAATTTATTTATTTTTTAGACTCAAACCATCTTAATATGAGGCTGAAAATCAAATACATGATGAGAATCTCTGGTAAACAAAAACATGAGATGACTCTGTCCTGGAACATTCTCCCATCTCATGTAAACTAATCTCGAGAGTTCAAGAGTCGGGGAACAATGTTATTAGATAAACTTGAAGATAGGAATATTAGACATCAGGAAGGATGTCACACAAATCATTTCACTCTAATCAGAAATTTGGCATGATTTTACAACATCCAACTTTTTTAACATTTGAAAATTGCTCTTTAAAATGCATCACACAGAATTTGACTTATGTTTTAGAGTCACGTATCTTGGAATGTAGTCATGAATACAGTTGAAAATGAAAATGTTTCTGTGCCATATAAGAGGGACGAGACCTTTCTCCCAGATCCAGGCCCTCTCCATTTTTCCCCTGACCTGTAGAGAATGGTCCAACTGTGGCATTTACTGAAGGTCAGGTCTGCCATGAGCACTGGGCAGGACCCCACTCATGGGATCGCCCACTTCTTTGGATTTTAGCCAGGAAACAACAGAATGATGTGTTTGGTCCATGGTGGGAAAAGCATCCCTTGGAATGTGAGTTTTAGAGAGCCATGTGGGACCGGCATGAGGGTCTTCCCTTTCTCAGTAAAAAGGCAACTCCTCCTGGGGCTGTGGGAAGGTCGGAGGTCAGATGTGCCCAGTGCCCACTCTCCACAGCACACAAAACCCAAAGCTGATGTTGCAACTCTATCCAAAAACCCCTCAGGGCAGAACCAGCTGCACAATTCTGCCAAAACACAAATGGCTGTGTGTTTGTGACTGTCACAGGGAAGGTTCTTGATAATGCGCAAGTTTTACACAATCATCTTAACTGGAAGTGTGACACCTCAGCAGATGAGTAATGTTTACCGTCAGGCAAAACTAGGTGTTCAAGCTTGCAGCCAAAATGGGCAAGAGTTCAAGGAGGACATGATGTCAGCTGGGATATTCTTGCGGGTCTATTATGTGCAGTGTGTATATATGTGCTACTCCTCTATAGCTTTGTTTTCTGTGTCTTGTCGCCTGGGGTTAGTGTCCTCATATGTTTTGTTCCTGACATAATGCAACTCAGCCGGTGGAGCAGTCCATGCAACACACCTCACCTCGAAACCACTTACCTCCAAGTCCAGGCCTCATAAAACAAGACGAATTGCAGGGTCTAACCTCAAAATCTGCTACAGAGAGCACATGTTTCCCAGTTTCTATCAGATATATTTATGACTTGACTTATTCAAAAACCCATCGTTTCGGTCCCTAGAGATGTTATCAATGAAACACGGGAGAATATTCCCTCCGCCTTGACCTCTATACACCCCCACCTTTCCCCTCTTACGACACAGGCCCTCACTGGAAAATAATAAACAGATGAGTGGGATGGGAACAGCTCCCGGGCGAGAGCAGCCAGGTACTTAGGCAAGCAGGCATCGCTGCTGTGGTTCCCAGGCTGGAGGGGAGAAGGCAGGCCTCAGCTTGACTGTCCCAGTCACCGCGTAGAACCAGAAAAACCTGACAGAAATCACCGTTACCTGTCACTTTCAACCCCAAACCTACACACCCCCTCGCACAAGTCTGGACACACAAACTGAGCAACTGAGAGTAAAACAACATTTTCTACAAAGGAACCGTCAGTGAGGATTTGTTGCTCTGTCTTGTGTACCATGTGTAGTTTTAAGACGAGCAGCTCTCCGTGATTGCCTACTATAGCTGCTTGGGATGAGTTCACAGTTGGATAATCTTGGAGAGTGGTGGATTCTCCCAGGCCAGTGTGCCCAGGCCCATGCCAGAGTAATCTGCAGACAAACACAGACTATTAACTACTCAGTTTCACAGTAACAACCCTCTTTTCCGCAACCTTGCACACACCCACATACTGAAATGTACAACCATTTGCACAACTCTTTCCACAGCAGACACACAGAACCACGAAAGGGCTCAAAATGGCTCCGTCTGTCACATACACACATGTCTCAGAGACTTCCAGCCACGGCCTTATCATTTTCTTCAGAGTTGAGAAACGCAGGTCCACCAGGCACTCAAACACAAAGACAAAAGTACTGGCTTCAGTTCCCCCACTCCCTCTCTCTTTTTCATTCTCTCTCTGTATTCTGGCAAGGTCCGCTCCTGCAAATTAAACACAGATCTCCCATAGATGCTGGGCTGACAGCTCCAGCTACGTGCCAACACTACTAAATGTCTGGAGGTCAGAGGGTCTAGGAACACAGGATTATCCCCACTGACTCTCTTGAGCCAGACAAGTATTTCAGTTGGCGCTAACTGTATATGCTTTTGTGTCACTTGGATCCATCTGTTGGCCACTGACAGACAAACCCTGCAATCACAGCGGGCTGATGAGGTTTGCGACAGCGCCGTTGACATCATAGAAATATCGAATTACTGACACACACACACAGCACTGTATAGATATACACACAGAAAAACATGTACGCAATCTGTACACACATGCATGTAAGTACAAACAAAGCAGTACAATTGTCAGAAGTGTGCACAGAAATAATGAAGGTGGGTGCAGCGACACGGAAGCGTGATTGAAGCGATGAAAACAAGGGTGTCTGGACTTGATCAGTATGAACTTGTTTGTGTGTCATTATGAGTCATAGTGTCGTCTAAAAGGTAGGGCTCGTTTGAATCTCTGGCTAACCATGTAAAGTTCTCTGTCGCTTCTGCTTCTGCAGAGTTGAGTGACTTCTCATATTACTTCTCAAAGACTTACTACAGTAATCAGGAAACTGCAACTCTGTCGCCAAAATAAATGTTGGCAATGGACATTTCTGAAAACCACGGACATGCTGAAACTTCTCTTTTATTGTTCTAAGCTTTTTTTATTTTGCAATATCATATTTCTTTGAGTTCATTTTATTGATTACATGTTTTGACAATGCTGTGATTGTTGTCTGGTGGGCACAAAAACCACTTGGTGAGGCCCGAGGAAACATCATGTTTTGGCTTACCTGGTGTTGTCCCTCGTTAAAAATGCCCAGTGGTGTCTCGCTTACAGATGTTGAAATGCTGTTTCAAGCAGTGGTCTCTCGCTTGGCAGCCATCTCCTCCTCGAGTATACACATGTACTATGAATGTGATTGCACACCCATTACAAAAATGTTGATATGAGAAATTTAATAAAACTTTGGTTTGTAGAAACAGCCCAGTTGCCGAGAATTTTAAGTTCGCCGCTAACGTTTCTGCACTGGTCATACCTTACTTGCATTTGTACAGACCTCCGGGGATGGTGGTGGATTTACAGGCGGGGCGGCAGCTGAGGAAGCAACGGCTGCTGTTTGAGACCATGTTTCACATTTCACAACACTAAAAGTAAAAACTTTTACTAACACTAACAAAGTGGTTGAACCTAACCAGACCACAAGCCTTATATAGATAGATGTACAATAATGTAAAAACTGCACCTATAGAAATGTAGGTACAAATTTCAACATGTCTTTTGTTCACAGAAACATACAATACAAACATTTTATTCTGGCAACTGTGCTGGAAACTGATGCCATGTGCAACCTGCTGCCATTTGTCTATTTAACTGTCTATCTTCTAACATGTCTCTCTTTGTTTTTCTGTTGCATGCACGCTTGCATGTTTGCTCAACAGCGTGTACATATGGAAACAGGGACATGCCTCATCACAATCAGTCTACCAGGAGCCACTCCGTCCAGCAGAACCCAGGAACATTTTCATTGAATACAGATGCACCCTTTGAGAGAGCAGAAGACAAGTTGGCCGCAAATGTGGCTGAGTGTGCATTGAAGTGTTTGTACTCACAAGAGAGAATGTTGCTGAACAAAAGAACAAAGGAAATGTGCAGAAGCCACAGCGGCCTGGTCCCCGTGGCAGACTGATCACTATGGCGAGTATGGCTGAGGGTTTCAGCGGGGAATTGGGTGCAGAAAACAGGCCCTTGTATGGTGAAATCATGCAGACCCTCATTCCTCTGGTCTTACGGAAGACTATTTTGGGGCATTTTGAACTCTCCCACGCAAGCACAACAATTTTGGGGTTAGTTCATTTATTTATCTTTTATGTTTTCCATCTAATGAAACCCAAGAGAGGGACGCGTATAGTTGTTTTTGGCCTTCAAGTGAGGGAGAAAAGGAGGAGGGGTGTGAGTGTGTCTGCGTGCCTGAGTTTGTGACTGTAGCCAGAACAATCACTGCATTCGGCACTTTTGAGCCTTACTCCAAAGCACAACTGCAGCTATGACTCAACTTTCATATCTAAAACCTATTGCAAAAGGTGTGTCTGTTCTGCAACACCACTGAGACTAACCCTGATGGTGTAACTGAGTTTCTAGCTCTGCGCTGGCCGAAGCTGTATGTTGCTGTGATTTATGGTTATTCTCATATACAGAGGAGGGGAAAGGGGGGGGTGAGGGAGGTGGCGTGGGAGAGACCCCGGGGAAACAAACTTCTCTCTCACAACCCCACTGCAGAAGGCCAAGAGTGGGGTTATAACCTGAGTTTCTGTTCAGATTTTTTTCTGTATGTGGGTGTGACTTATGTGACTTATGCGCACACATGTGCAACATAAAGAGATGAAGCATTAGAGCAGCACGGAGACAAAAGCTCCCCTATTTTTGGAATTGATAGCTTGACTTGTCAGCTAACATTAACAGGTTTCAAGGACATGGAAATGCTTTGTGGCTCCACAGTTTGGAGATGATGACTTTGTTTTACTGCCAATGTAGGGACAGCTATAAAGACTGTAGTATTCTAGTGCTCTTTTATACAAGGTCACACAACCCTTCTCTATATTTATTTGCTGTCCTCAGATTGTTTGAAGATTTTTGGTGGTTTCAGCAAAGGACTCCTGCATTAACTATCCTCCAACATGGACTGTTATATCGTCGTGATACAGTTTATGTCAATGTAACAGTGCGTTTAGGTCTTAATGTGTGAAGAAGAAAGGGTCACTGAGGGCCATTTGGATTGTGAGTTATGGACCATGACAGACTTTATTAAATATTTCTGTTTGACTAAGACCCTCATAGAGTTGTGTGTTTTTTCAACAGTCAGCCAGATGAGACGAGGGGCTTTCAGCAGCAGTGGTGTGTGACGGGACACTAGTGGGCTGGTGACAGTTGTGCTGTAGCTACAAGCTCTGGCAGAATGTTTCCAGTGGGACCAGTAAACATAAATGTCCAGCAAAGTGCTCACTTTCTCACCCCAGAGCTGATGATTAGACGTTGCTTGTGAGCCTCGGTGGGTTTGATATGTTTGGGACTACGTCGCAGCCTGAAAGAATATGGATCAGCACACATTTTTCAGTTATGGGAACAGTACATTGATCCTTTATTGGTTTTTTTAACAGAAAAGAAACAGTATAAGTTATAATCAAGACTTCTGTAAACACCAGACTTGGCCAAAAGACTGTTTTTCATCTGTTATCCCCGAACAGATATCACAAAGTCATCTTTCTGTTGTCTTCATCTCATCGTTAGTTGTCCGGGATGCTTTCTGCATGTTGTTGATCACTTTTCTAGAGTCATATTTCATTCCTTCACATCACTGTTGTTTGCTGTATTGCTGTCGGTTCTCGTTTTGTTTGTCTGAATCTGCCGGACTTATCAAGCTGCACGTCGCTCTTGGTGTTGACCACGAGGTCCTTCTCCCCCTCCCCTGCTCTGTTATGAACGAGGGATGCGTAGTCTGCTTCCTGACAGTCTCGCATTAAAGCTTGTAAACACTTCCATGAACCCTGATGTGGGCCCACTACATGGAACGCGAGATAAGACTGCAGTTGTCAAGTAGGCTTTCTGATGTCAACTTTATCGGAGAGGCCCCATGAATGGGCCAGCATAGTTTCGTTGAAAATGCAACAATAACACACCTATCACGCTCCATTCCCCCTCTCTCTCTGCTGGGATGAGTGTGAAGGATAAACTGTCAGACAATCTCACAGAGATCAAGTTCCCCGCCGCACCATCGAGCTTAAAACAACTCCACGAGCAAGATAAAGCTTGTACTGTAGATAAATTTACACATGGCCGAGAGACTTTACTCGACAACTCCTGCACAATGTACATTTTCAACGATAGATGAATGGCGACAGTCAAACCCTGATTGTTTATTCAAGCTCTGTATCACAAACCTCTGACACAAACTTTCTTCTTCCCTGCTGTGCCATGTTGTTGCCCAGGTTCTTACCACCCTGAAAACACCGACAGGAAGTGATTTCACTAAGTGGATCTGTTTCATTCTGTGGAGGAGTCAAACTCACATATCCTCAGGGAACGGACCTCTGACCCCTTTGTGCAGTCAGCCAGGAGGCTCCTTCTCCGTGCTCTCTTCTTTCTTTCTATTCCTTCATCCCTCCCCGGTCCACTTGTTTTCTCACTGGAAGCCCCAACTCAGTATGCATCCCATAGAACAACATCGCCTACATTTCCCAGAGTGTTACTGTGCTGTTGATATAGAGAATGACAGGTGAAACAGGAAATACGACTCATTTTTTCACTTGAGAATTGAGTTTTCCCAGTGTTTAGGACCCCCATTAGGATTGTAAGAGCGTGTGTGTGGGAGGAGGAGAAGAGAGACAACTTATGGTTGCAATTTGAAGATGCTTTTTTTAGTCACTCTTAAATGTGGGAAGTCAAAGTCATTGAGCCCGGGGCGCCTGTGGGAAGGCAGGCCTGAGATCTGGGAGAGAGGGAGGTTTAGATCTCCTGGTGGAATTCTCTCACTTTCAACCAAACGGGGGGTGGGCTTTTGGTTTTCGGGGGCTGTAGGTTTGTTGAGAGTTAGGAATGCATATTTACATTAGATTGATTCAGTCTGTCACAGTAAAGAGCGAGGGGAGGCATACAAAGTTAATCTGCAGGAAACGGAACATGCAGCCCACACCACATGCAGTTCTCTGTAATGTGGGAATCCTGAACCACATGACGCTGTAAAAGCTGGAAGAAGGCCTGGAACAGAACCGCAGATTATAGTTTAACCAGGGGGTAAAAGTCAGAAACCTAGTGCAATTTGGTGTGATCTCGCTGTGTTTTTGTGAGAGTGACAGAGAAACAGAGGGAGGGAAGGGTGAGCGAGAAAGAAAATAATAGAGAGAGAGAGAGAGAGAGAGAGAGAGAGAGAGAGAGAGACCATGCACAGGCTTGTAATGGTGCATCTCAGCCTTCTGCTCTGGTTCCCAGAGTCTGAGCCAGCTGGATGGTAACTGTTGAGTCTTTGCTACACAGCTGCCCTCCAAACTGATTAGAGAGAGCTGGCTCACTTCACCAGCAACCATCGTGCCCTTCCTTCCAATCTGAACTTAAAGAAAACACAAGAAAGACTGGTGCTGTTTTCTGCTGCCTATTGTAGTTTGGGGATTCCAGCTGTGGCCGGACACCCTTAATTTAACATACTTGTGTTGATCTGTCTGTGAAGTTAGAATACCACGAGGTTTGATGGGATTAGTATGATAAATGATGGAGAGGGATTACATTTTTAAACAATCATTGTCTTAAACTTCAACTTCAAAAGACGATAGTGGACAGATGTGACAGTTGACCAATGACACTGCCGAAATATATCCGTTGTGCGCCAGGCTTTTTAAAAACGGCCTGAAATGCAATCTGCCCATCTGTACAGGGGCCAGGGCGGTCTGCTCTCGCCGGAACACAGCACGATGAAAAAGAGCATCAAATCAGCGTGCTAATTCACAGTAAATCCTCTTAAAAGACTCCGTTCCTTCCTGTCACTCACACACATACAGGGGTCACAACCTCGAGAGTGTATGGCTACAGAAGTTTTAAAAACCAGAACGAAAACGTCACAGTCCAGCCACAGGCCACAAGCTGCAGCATGAGAAATCAGATACCCACAAAACAGGCCCGCCGCAGGAAAAAAATAAAAAGGAAAAGCACAAAGGGGGTTTCAAAGACACAGGCATGCAGATGAGGAGTGGTGGGGAGCAGAGAACGTGAGTTGGACTGATGTAGAGGTCACATAGGCTTTGTTGGAAAGAGCAAACCTGGGCACGGCTGGGTCGAAGCAGGTGGCCAGCAGATTCGGTTACCTGGGGCAGTAAAAAGGGATTGAACTAGGCATAAACAAACAAAGTCACAAACACTTTCCGCCACTTTACACTTGGATGCAAATATTGTACTTTTTACTCATTTCCATTTTTCTGATCAATGATCAATAACTTTGCAGATGGCTGCATCAGAGATCAGGCAGTGAATTTTCAAAATATGTTATTTTATTTTATTGAATTTAAAAAAAACAACTCTTATGACAAGAAAAATGCTGAATATGGAATATGATGATCTGACTGACTTCCTCCTAGTATATGTGCTTTTTACTTTTGATACTAAAGTACAATTACTGACAAGAAATAACTTTTGATATTTCTCTTGAAAATCAGATACTTTTGATGGTTTTCTCAAGTACTTTTTCCACATCTTGCACTCTGATGATATTTGCAGTCATTTGTTAAATTACTTTCAGTTAATATACACATGGAGCATACATTTAAAATCATACACTCATCAGATGATACATCAGAACATTAAATCAAAGGGAACTAATCTAATTTTCACATTGTTTGTTCACCATGTGGCTGTTGCATTTATCACTTGTGTGCTGTGAATCGAATTGTCTTTCCATGACTCTGTCCAGCGCTGCCACTATCAGCGTGCATGGTTGGTTTCAAGGTGCCTAATCAGATTCAGGGTTGGTCAAGTTGTGTTATCTGTGCTGCCATGGTCCACCAGTCCGCCCATTCTGTGGGCTCTTGGTGGGAGTGCAGTTTCCATGCAGTCATGAACTATAATGGGGAAGTCGTGTTGGCCTCCTGCAGTACTGTGGGAAAGTGCAGCTCTTGCTTCCTCTGCTTATTTGGACCAATCTGGTTATAAATGGACATTCACAAGCAGGCAGCCCTGCGAGGACAGCCCAGAGCCCTCCAGTCACATTAGCCTCTTTAATATTCCCTATCTCAAGAGACCACAGTTCTGAGAGAGAGGTGCTGGGGGGCATGCATTTTTTCCATTCAAGAGAGCAGAGAGAAAACAGTTTTATGTTTCAAGTGGACGTAAAACCAGAGATGTTTACAGTAGTAATTTAGATTGATTCTCTGAAGCATTTTGTCTCCAGAGACCTTGTCAGATTTCTGATTTACTGTTTTTTCTTTTTTTGCGCTCCTTCTCTTTACGTTTACTCTTATTCTTTGATAGTCTGTCTTCTCATTGTGTATTTCCACAAAATAACAAAATAGAAGGAAAAAGACAGAAAGATATCGATGACGACGGTAAGAGAATCAGATACAGATCAGTGAACGTTCTGACACATGTTCTGCCTTTGCGCAGTCGCAATATGGAACTCCATAAGTCCATTCTGAAACCGAGCATTCTTGTGCAAGACGCATTCCTGGACCCACTAGATCACCACAGATATATTCCATATCATTAGATTACAGGCCTGCTGAGGTCAGAGCACCCACAGAGAAGCTTCATTGTATTGTGCGGTGACAGATCAGAAGCCAGTGGGAGGGGATACTGGGTCCTTGCCTCTGTCCCTGGCTGAGGTTCAGATTGGACCCACAGCTGCACAGGCAGGGTCCTGCAGAATCCCGGGCCTGAGCTGAGCCCTGACAGGTGCCGCATTAAAACTGCCCCGAAACTGCGCTCTTTGGCTTAACGTTGATCCCCTCTTGCAGACGCCTGCGGAACGGCACTGTCTTTGACGTACTGTTAAACCCAACGCCGATCTGTGACCAAAGAAGAGGCCAGAATAACATCAGGCTCCCAGAAGACCACAAAAGGAGAGATAAAATTGTACTGAGGGACAGGAGTGAAAGAAGCGATAAAGCACTGAGACTCAAGCTGGAGCGAAGACAGCTTTGATCTGAGGATCATCCTCCCTTTTCCTGTCTCGTCGTTTGGATGACTGACAGTGAATTCTTCCTGAGTGTGATTTATTTCATTCAGAAAATCCCATTATCTCATGCTGGCTTCTTTTTCCTCCCCTCACATGCACTCACTAGCAGTCTCATTAACTCATTTATTTCATTGGCTTGAAACAACAAAGCAGCACTGCATCTTTGGAATGAGAAAGAAAAAAAAAAACAGTACAACTGCCCAGTCTTCTAGAGAAGTTTTGCCCATTTTCCTAGAATCCCCCAGTTGGATGCAGTAGCAGCAGCTGTCACTGTCGCTCTCTCTAGCCTAGCGCAAAACAGCATTGTACTTTTAATGGGTGATTAGTGTCAGATATCTGGCTATTGCTGCCTGAGCCTCAACTGTGGGAAATAGTTACGCAGCCTGCACCTGACTGGCTCAGTTTAGAGTTTCCTGCTATCTAAGGAGGAACACAGGGATCTAGCACACACAAAACCCGACTTAGAAGATCGTCTCTACAAAATGGTATTTCATTAAGATAAGCACAGCTCTGCCACACAGCAAGAGCCTCTCAAACCATTACTGGGCCAAGGGGCATAGAACAGAAGTTCACCCAGGCATTTTGCGGCCCAGAAATTCCCATTTTCTTTATGACAGTTTGGCTAGCCTTCTTTTGGAAACTGAAAAGTCTTGCTGAGAGTTATTGTGCACATTCATTTGGGTCAAGTGAGGTGAATTCCTTGGCTTGGCGGTATGAATTAATAGCAAATGTGCACAATGTACAAAAACCTAGAGCCTCAAATTGAACTGGGACACTTCTTTTTGCCCAGTCTGCTGTAATAAGGAACACAGTACACAGTCGAAACTTTGTTGCAGTTTATTTTTGCGTTTTTGGCAACAAACAAGCATGAGGGAAACTATCATTATACTTTCCAGCACAGTAAAAATGTTCCTTTTCAAACAGTATCTCCCTTTGTTTTCTTAAAAGGCTCAATATTTAGAGGAGGTTGCCGTCTAAAGGAAACAATTGCACGAATACCCTGCTTCCACTTATCACAGTATCAGATTTACTGGATTTGGCTTTTCCCTTTATGCATTTCGCAAGGATTTGCAAACTCCGTCCTCCAGTGAATCCCCTGCAGCAGTGGGCTGACTCAATCACAGTATGATGTGGATTGTGAGGAACAGCTCTGAAAAAGCATTGCCACATAATCGCCTGCATGTGGCACATCATGCAACTGTTTGGAGAACGCTGAAAACAAACAGAGACACAGACATTAACATTTGGTCATACAGTGAAGAAAAGCACATGAACTTTGTTTAATTTGCTTCTTCGTCTCTCTCAGCTTTCAGGCAGCGTCTTTGTCTCCCGCTCTCTCTGGCTGTACTGGCACGGCAGCATGTGAATGATGCCCCTCACAGCAGCTCAGAGCGCTGGGTAGACGGCTGTCTGTGTGACGGCTGCGGTGTCCTCTCTAAGACAAAGGGAACTTGGCAGGCTGCTGGGTTGCGGCTGGATCAAACAGGCCTTGTTTATTGGACCTCTCCTTCTTTGCTCTGCGCTCATCAGAGGCTGTGTGTGAGACTGCAGTCTGAAGTGTCTCAGAGATCTGCTCACTCCTCAAAGACGGGAACCACTCAGACCACACACAGGGCCGCTTCAACCACCACAAAGGAGGACGGGAGAAGACGCTGACACACTCACTGTGCATATGCTCTCTTTATGACTTCTACAGTTTATATCAGTATAGATTTTTTTTAAAATGTCCTTCCCCTGCTCTTGACATTTACTTTGGTTTTTGCTCATGGTGTCTTATTGTCTCATTTTTCCTTCTCTCTCTTACTCAGCTTCTCTCAGCAACCCCCTGCCTCACCTTCTCTGTGTCCCTACACTCACTCTGAGAACAATGTCCTTGCTCCTGGTCTGTGTTTTTCCATGGTGCTAGCGCTGGAATGTGTGCCTGTTAAAGGTGATATATATTTGCTATCGGCGGAGAGAGAGAAGGCCTTCATTACTGCGTGATACAGATAGAAGGCGAAAGGTTGAACAGCAGTTCCCAGAAGCATTATTTAATAGCCTTGCCTCTGGGTGCAGGGACGCCATTGGATATTTCATACAGTGAAGACTCCCGATGGTTAATCTTATAACAGCATGACAGCAGAAGGTGGTGGGAAGTATGCAGGAGCGTGAGTTGGTGGTTTTAAGAGAGTGAGTATGATAAGTGAGAGATAGTGATCAGCCTGACAAGTTTAAGTGGAAGACGTGGACGGACGATCACGTATGAACAGGTTACAGTCTTATCCTACATCAGCCGTTGGGTTCCCAGAGACTCTTCTGCACTTGAGGCTGACACACGTACAGGACAGAAGATTCAAGATTAAAGTTACAACTCCAGGGAAGAAGTGAAGAGGAGAGCAGAGTGTTTTCCCTGTGTGTGCCCCTCTTTCCTCTTAATGTTATGTGTTTGACTGACAGACAGTTCTTATTCTTCCACATCCCCCTGTCGCTGGCCTTGATTCCCACGCTGAGCACCAGCACTGATGGGAAAGATTCAAGAAACAGGGACACTCTAAAAATTCCAGGATTCTTGCGGTGTGTACACATTTGTCACACAGGAAAATGGCACACTGCAAAAAATGTCCAATTTCAGTCAAAAAATTAGTCAATAAAAATTTGCAAAGCTTTAAAGAACTGAAAAAGATGTACAACAATACCTTTGTTACAGCCTTCGCTATAATATTAAAGTAAACATTGATTTATTTGATTTCTACTCCTTAACTTCCTTGAAAGCACTGTCTTAAATAGTCAGAAATAGACAGAACATCAAACTCTTATCTCAGTTGTTTGTTATGTAGTGTTGGTAAAGTATAAGCTGCATACAAATTTCCTTCTTGAATAACGGAGCTTGGAGTAATATACAAATGTATTGATTTTAAAAGTGGGAACATCCAAACGATGAATATTGCATTTGTGCTACTGGTGCACTGCACGTGCTGTTTACAGTGGGTTTTAGTGCATTTTTTTTTTTCATCTGCAGGCCATATCTGCCGTTCAGGAGTTGGCTATGGCTGCAGCTAAATCACTGCATGTTACACTGACGCTTTAACTAAGAAGAGGGAGCCAACACAACAAGAACTTTTTTAGTGGAACTGTTCCTTTGTCCTAATTTTTTGCAGCACAGAGAGCAGTTCTCGGGGTGACCTTACTGCTGCTCCTATTATGGACAAATTACAAAAATGAGGAAGTTCTCACACAACCAAAGGTTTTTCATGCATGCTCAGCCAAGGCCAATGAGCACTCTTATCTCTCCCTGATCGATCCCAACCGTGGAGAGAAGCTTTTCCCACACAGAGTCCCCTCACCCAGCAGCATAAACAAACACACACAGCTCGCCATCTGCATGTGCAGCAGCAGATCTATGCTGGGACACACTTGGAATGCAACATCAGAGCTACTGAAACCTGCACACAGTGGCCTATAGCTATGATATGCTCGGTAAGGAAAGGAAACTTAAGAGTCTCATCAGAAGGGGAGTAGTCAGTGGAGGATGGAGAAAGCTGGACGTGACTGAATGGTGGAAAACATTCAAATGTCCTGGGTGCCAGGCTGAGTAAGGCCATAAAGCCAACCACTGGCCCACACAGAGCATGTGTTTCTGTCATCAGGAGGATTGTATGCCCTGAGTGCCCGTCACTTTAGGAGTTCTTGTTGCTTTGAACATGCCAGAGTTCAGGCCATGGCTGCCATCCGGACAGAGAGATGAAACAGGTTTTAGCCTTGTTAAAGCAGGAGTAAAGATCCTGTGTGAGCCACACGTGTGTGGAGACCAAACATCCAAATAACTCAAAATCCAGAGTGTGTAACAATGAATCCTCCACCTGTTTGAAGGTTTCACTCAGTGCAGTCAAGGTCAAACTCACTCCCGCCAAATATCACAGTGATGAAAATCTGAAAAGCGCACTTTGGCAGTAATGCAACCAGTTTTAACTTCCAGTTAAACATTTCTGTACCATTTATCGAATGGAAAGCATTAACGGTAATTACTTTTACTGAGCGAAAACACCAGGGCTGGTATTTATCATGCTGCAGTCATTCTCTATCACTCACTAAATTCAGCTTTCCACTCAACGCTCCTTTGACATGACATTATGGAAAATGTATTTTGCTTGGGCTGTGCTGAAAAGAAAATCCAGGCATTAGTCACTCGGGCCCCTTTAGTGCTGTCACAGGAGGGACTTTCTGAGTTCAAGTAATTGAAAGGATTCCTACAGACTTGCCACAGTTCGTACTTCTTTGATGTCTCTTGCCTGAGTGTCAGATGTGATCACTATTTAAACAGTGCCCCACATTCATTCATTTAGCCTTGATTTCAGCAACCACGGAGGTGGTCCTGCCAAATTGCGGTGTGCGAAATGTGGTTTGTTGTGTAAAGGAATTATAGCAGATCCAGAAGCTCAGTTCAGTGTTTCTCTGCAAAATGTGTTTTAAAATTATCTCCCACTGCCTTATCCAGATTACTCCTACACAACTGTCACCGAGATCAGTGTTACACATGGAAACATTAAAGTTGAGGGTAGATGCAGCACGCTCCTAGGAATGAGATCTTAACCAAGGAATCAGGTTTCGGAAGAACTTCAAACAGTCTGGGACTGGAAGCCAGTTTGTGTAAAACCACAAAAAGAGTGGACCCCATGTGAAGGAGAGAAATTCTCTAGTATATGAGGGTGTGGGCTACCCACTTCCTTTATTTGCGACCCCCTCACTCCCGTGCCTCAAGCCCCACTGTGATTGCATTGACCCTCTTCCTCCTTGTGCCCCTGAGGCTGCTCTTATTGTAGCAATGTGGGGTTTCAGTGCTTCCTCCTCCCTGTTTGTGCTACAGGAGCTTGGAGAGACAAGGGAATTAGAACAAGCTGTCGAAACAGCACTTCCATGGGAGCGCAGGTCAAGAAGACCCCCAAGATGGCCTTTCTCATATATGTGGGGAAATCCACCTCCAAAGCCCTCTGATAAGCAGGAAGAAGCCCGTGTTCCATATATTCACAAAGACTGTAAAAAAAGATTTAAGTTGCAGCAGTCCAGACTATAGACTGAGGAGCAATTCAGTGTCACTGATCTGAAAAAAGTTTCCTTAAATTTATGTAAGTTGTTCTGTTGCCTCTGACCTACAATAAAAACGACGTGTGAGTTTGGGAGTTGTATTTATGGACTGGGTAAGCTGCAAGTGAAATGCCTTTCTTGGGATCAACACTCTTATCTGAATCTCAAGACGATGGGAAATGTTGTGTTGTGTGGGTGAGATGTTTACTGCTGTACACAGCATGTTATTGTAGTAGCATGTCTCAGTGCACGCATATGCATCGGAGACAGGAGAAGAAAAATAAATCAATTGCCATCCACCAGCCTGAATCCCAGACCGATTCCTAGTAATTACGTCCCATAAGGGAGCCAATAGTGTAATTACGGGTTAGTACACAGCAGAGTGTGGACCACATCTAGGATCCCCCGGGGCCTTCACGTCTCAACATGTTCACCAGAGTGTGAGAACCTCAGCCCATAAGCACACCTAAACACACAGAGTTGCTCCACATTATGATTTTACAAGACAAGTTTTATATCAAATGATAGAGTTTAAATGTCTAAAAAATTCTTAAATCTTTAATCAAATTTCTCTCATATATTTATAACATCTTATTGCCGCTCCAAATAACCAGTTTGGGTTGTTGTCGTTTTTTCTCAAGTTTTTCTGTGTTGGGAGGAAGCATGGCACTGTGAGAAGCCTACGAGACATGGGATCTCATGACACAATCATCGCGCTTTGCTTGGACTGAGGGAATATGAATGAATCCAGCAACAGGTGATTCCAGGACTGTTTTCTCCTCAAAGCAGCAGGTGCCTGCCTCAGTCCAAACAGCCCAGCAGGAGCCTTCCCTTTCCAGTGTGAGAACCCCAAAGAAGATCCAAGTACACATGAAAACTGCAACACCTTCTTATGCTTCCAAAACTCTCGGAATGAATTAAGTTTTGCCTTGCCTTTGATAATGCTGGTAGTTACATACAAATGCTCAAATAAACAAAAACTGCCCTGATCTCTCTGCATTCACGCCAATCACCCCCCACTGTTTTATTGTATTGTTTCCAGGGCAAGTGTGAAGAAGTGACTGTGTCAGCACGAGAACCTGGTCCATTAGATGTTTCTGCCAACTATTACTAACTAATCATTTTCAAGCACCAATTGTAAAATAAAAAAATAAATTAATAAATAATAAATCAATATATTACTGCTGTCTCCAACTTCTAAAATCTAAGGATCCACTTCATTTCTTTGTACGTTGTGATTGTCAGTGAAGAGTCTTGGACGAAAGACAATATAAATTAAGTTTTAAATTAAGTCACTATGACTCATTAGTTGCAGCCCTTGTGTGGACCAGGTCTCATTAGTTGATGGTGCCCATGGGATAGATGTGCATTTCTCTTGCAAGGACCATCAATTAAACGACTTCTGTTTTTACTGCTGCGGCATGAAGCGACTGTCTCCTATCCTCTAATCTAGCGCCATCCTACCTTCCACAGGTGGTGATGGTCAGTGCTACAACTTTGGAAAGTGAGATAAGCGGCATCAGCGCTCCTCATCCGACCCACCCCCACCTCCTTACCCAGCTTTGATGGTTGAGAGTTTGCAGGGCCCGACAGCTGCTCTTAAATTAGAGAGTAGGAGAGGACACAACAGGACCAAGGAATGTCTGGATTGTCTGGATTGCCTTTCTCTTCCGCACAGTCCTGGGAAGATGGCTGCAGCTAAGTCAAAGTTTTGTAAGGATGCTGGATAATCCAGTGCATCGTATCTATGCAAAATGCATTCCTGAACATATACTCTTAACATTCCTCTGGAAATGCCAGCTGTCTTGGAAGCACCAGGGGGCCACAAATGCAGGTGATTAATATTGTAAGATTAATATAAGTGAACAGCAGGCACAGAGGAATTGAAGATGTCGGTTACTGTGACAGGCTGACTGTGTCTGCCCTGGATCCAACAGCCAGGCCACAGCCAGGCCATGCTGAGGTGAAACTCCTCTCTCATGCATTATCACACCTCCTTCATTAGTTGCTAGGGAGACAGTGACCAGGTCACCAGGGTCAGAGTAGCCAGAGGCACGGTTGTAAAATTGCCTAGACAAAAAAAGTCAGCCTCAATAATGGTGTAGTGGCCATTCAACAGAGATTAGCACTACACAGCCTGGGATCCACCCAGGAACACAACCTTTACCTAAAGCCACAGGACACCAGGCAAAACACAGGACAAAGACAGGCACTGAGGGAGGAGCAAAACATTTTCCAAACAGCAAAATCTTGCACTTGTGAAGGGCTCACTTGAAGTGAATGAACACAGATAGCAAGGCCATGGGACAGGAAATGGAGGAAGAGATTGATAGAGTGGGGGCGAGAGGATGGGCGGGATAGAACAAACGAAGGAAGAGACATTAAAGGAGTGAGCTGAGAAGTGATGGCTGGACAGCTGTATGAGCAACAGTAGATGGAGGTGGAAAGGGAAGATGGGAAGAAAGGAAGGAAGAAAAAAAAACAAACGCTCATGGAAGCTTAAGAGGCACAAGCTTCCAGATAGTGAGAGGCTGGTTTGATCCAGCTGTCATGCTGATTTTCTCGTCCTCCTGCCATGGACCAGCATGTTGTTTTTCTACAATATGTTTTAATAAAAGTGGAATTACTACAAGCCCTCCTCTCTTCTCTGCCCCTGGGTGGTGTGGTGTGGAATGTCTGCTGCTGTCAGCCATCCCTCCTCCACCCGCTCCTCAACACAACCAAGCCTTTCTGAAAAGGGCCAGCACTTGCTTGACCCATGGGACCGATATCTTAAGATAATAATAACAGTAGCAGGATAACAGTAAGCAGGACTTAAAATTCCTATGGACCATGTTTCATATCAGTATATAGAAAAACACGATGAAATGAGCGCTATCCAGATATAAACATTTATTCAGTAGTCTTTCACAGTCAGAGAGGCTAAGAAGGTCCTGTCACAACAGCTAATCTTTCAGGATAGTCTCTGTCTAATTGTGCCTGGATGGTGTGTTTGGAATAAACTACAAACAGAGTCAACAGTCCTTTAAGAGTTTCCTTTTTAAAGGAGGCTAGTCAGCCCTCGGGCGCTCAGCACTCAAGCCATATCGACCCCAAACACTTCACTCTAGTCCCACCCTGTCTTATTCCATTACTGCCTTCCTTATCACTCAAGTGTGCCTCCAGGCCAACCATAGGAATGTGGCACACACCTTTCAATCTGAGACCAGTTGACCTGCTGTTTCCCCTATTCACCCTTTTTTTTTCATGACTTCATTCTTGCATTCAGTCCCTCAGCAGACCAAAGGAAGTCATCAGACGATTTTTTTAATGAAGTGCAACAGCTGCCATGGCGGGTCTGTGTGTATGATAACAATCTTTGACCGGTTCTAGTTCTGCTAATGCCCTCCACAACCCATCGTCAGTGATGAAGAGGAGGGTGGTGGGGGTAATAACCACACATGTAATCTCACCCCGCTTCAGTGGGCTTGGACAAAAGGGCCGGCGGCTTCCATGACGGATTCAGCGATCAGACACTGCTTGGCTGACAAAGCAAGCCAGCGTGTTGATTTTGGCAGAAGACTCAGTCTCACATTGGAGCGCATTGGCAAGATTCATGCCAGACACTCACAAATAGTTGCAGTCTACCTGCATCACCATAATAATATAGAAGCATAAATCAAAATTCATACTAGTCAACCTGGAAAAAAAAAACACCAATGACTAATATATCAATTTTTTGGCTTCTTTACAGTAAGGTCTTTGGAGAATTATAGTGTTTGTATTTGTGTTTATTATTATTTATTTATTATTTCAAAGTACTTTGTTAAAAACAGGCAAATCTTCCGCAATTCTCCAATTCTCCTCTCGTAGGCGGACAAGGTGACCGGTTTTATTTCTTCTTCTCAGCGGTTTATTGGCAGTTGGTAAACAACTGGTTTTGTTTCAACTTCTGTTTCTTCAATTGAGTTTATTACACCAATTTGTAACGCAGGATTTACACAATCAATGTATAAAGCTATACATTGTGCAGCCAAGTTAATTGGCACTAAACCAGTTAATTGAAAAACGTTTGCTGTGAAGATTTGCTCTGAAAGTGTTTGACAATTAGAAAAATCTGATGTAGGGTATCTAAAGATTTATGTGATTGCGGCTTAAAGGCCTCGTTTCAAGCCGTGTGGATGCACATGTGTGAATGGAGCTGGAGGAGGGTTTGGTGGTAGGCATGGTACAGGCTAATTATCCCATTCTCAGTTGCTTTAGTAGTAATTATACCTTAGTGGTGTGTTGGCATTGTTACTCACTTGCTGTTTTGATTGCACACTAGCTTTAGTGTTTTCTCCCTGTTCTTTTCTTAAGGAAGCTCCTGTCTCATGAGGGCTCTGCTGGGACACGTACAGGCACAGGTGGGGCTGCGGGTGCAGCCTCTCTCACCTCAGTGTGCAAGTGTGGGAACCACTCAGCCGCCAGTAGTGCATGAGTAACAAGGACCCTGAGGGAGTGTGGCGTAATCTCCTCTAACGCGCTCGTCTCTTCTCTTACTCAGTGGAACACACACATTCACTCATACACAGCACTCATGCCTTTATCTCAATCAGCATGCATTTACAAACAGCAATCTTCAAATGAAGGCTCAATCTGAAATCACATAGACACAGACATATTTGTATTGTAAATACAGTCACAGCCAGTTAAATAATACCTTGCGTTTGTTCCATTGTTGGACTAAAATTACTGAACTTTGCTGGAGGAGCATGCATAACAAATCACATCATAAAAATGTACCATTAAGACAAATATGTAACATAAATGTGTAGCCTCATTTGGTTTTAGTGGGTAAATCATCTTCTCTGATGGATATAAACAACTCAAGAGTTAAGCATTTAATACCACACAGATTTAAAATGCATTTTACCAAGTTTAACATATTTCAGAAACTGTTGACAAAACAGAAAAGGTTTCAGTAATCAGTAATATCACTGTCTCTCCCCCAGTGTCAGCTAGGACAGTTTCCAGCAACCTGTGACCCTGGAAAGGGTAAATGGTTATAGATGATGGATGGATGGATCATGATTTCTGATTTCTAAATGAATAATCAAAACCAGTGATTGATGACACACAGACAATTGTCTAATACATTTGTCATTTGTCAACCTATGATTCCTTCACATTTTCCTTGAGGATATATCAAACATTTCTGTATTTATAGATGGGAGAAAGTGTACTATTAAAGTCTATTGTCTGTCAGCCTTGGTGTCATCCTATCAGATTACACTATCGTCTTCAGTTCTAGCAAGAGTACTAAAATATGGCATACCACTGAAACTCAGCCACACATTGGGGGTAAAACTGCATAATTGTAAGTCAAACGCGCTGGCAAAAAATGACAATTTTTCCTTAAATTAATCATATTTGCAAAAACATGTGCCACCGACAAACTACATACATGAAGTTTTACACACTCATTATGATCATCAGAAGTGATCATGGTCTATAATGTGGCCATCTTTGTGAAGGAATGTAAAGGAATGACAATAAATTGCTCTTCTAATACAGATTTTATAGAGCTGTGTTGGTGGGGTTGTTGGGGGCAGTGGGCTGGCAGCTGTTGCTGCTGTGCGGGGGCCCTCAGGTCTCGGCCTACCCCTAATGGCCAGACCAGCTGTCGGAGTTCTGTCTGTAGCAGTGCATGGCTTCAGGAGGCGGGGAGGGCATGAGAACTTCCACCCCCCTGTCCTGGGGGGCGGGTCCCCGCCTTGTCTGCCCTCCTCTGAAAGGGGGTGATTGATGGCACAGGGTTGACACCATGCTTCCCCAACAATTGACTCAGGAGGGACAGAGGATGAACAGAGAGCTCGGGACCCCTCCACGTCTTTCTCTTCTGGTTTTCACAGGCAAATGTGGGATCAGTCGCAGTTATAATTCAGTCATTTTTCTCAATATGTCTTTTATTTGACATTTTTAGTGGAGCATATGCCACTTGAAACACTTTTCAAGGCTGTCATTGCTGTAATTCTGCAGACATACTCAACTTATTTTCGGCTCTACTTGTCAGATTACATGGATTTGAACATGGTTTTGTAAAGTGACTTAAATGACCCTGTGCCTTTCGTTAAGATAAGCCCTCTTGTTGAGACAGGCTTTCAGTGCCCTCTTCCTTACACAAGTTCAATTAATCCTGACAACAGAGTGGGGATCCATAGTGCCTCCAGGATGGACAGCACCTCGGCCTCAAGCGTGTGTGTCGGGTCATCACTGGGTATCAGTCCAGAGTCTCAGCACCGGGTCCTGCTAACACAGACCTGACCTTTTGCACTAAACCCCAGGATCCTCCCTGGATCCCTTTCAGCAAGTCGCCAGCACCTCCGTTCTCCTTCAAGATTTACAGCCCCACAGAGGGAGAGAGGAGGTGGAAGAGGTGGGGGGAGAGGGGGCACTGTCCGGCAGCTGTTCACAGTGGTCTTAAGTAGCTATTTCACACGGAAACAGAGTCATAGCTATCTGAATTCCTCCAGCTGGCCAGCTCTGTCTGCAATACATTCCTGCACAGGGATGTCTACTGCACTCTCTGCCCTTCCATCTCACTGCTCTGTCGATGCAAATGCCACCAGACCCTCCACCGAGTCTCAGTCCTCCCATCTGTAGATTTATATCTCAAAGGAGACAACATTCTCCCATTTTGATTACTGACAGTGGATACTGATCCTGGACAATATTATTCCTGCAAATTCCATTAGATCTCTGTGTCTTGTCCTAGTGTCATCTGGGTCAGAAGACTACAGAAATTCAAGGATTTCCATTGGTAAAAATCATCTCTCCTTTCTTCTCTCTGGCCCCTTTCTACAGAAACAAGACTTGTGTACACATACAGGATTTAACAGCCATTTAGAGAGCTTGTGTGAAAGTCAAACACTTTTTCCCACAATCCAAAGAAAGATCCATCATTCACACGTGTTTACTTTAGGCAAAAAGCCCTAGGTTGGCGTGTGTGTGTGTGTGTGTGTGTGTGTGTTTAGTGTGTGTTTAGTGTGTGTTTAGTGTGTGTGTTGGAAAGAGTGGGTGGAAGGAAGAGAAAAAAAGAAAAGAATCACAGTGAAAGAGGATACAGAAAGTACAAATACACACACAACTCCGGCAGAAACCTCCATTTTTTTTTCCAGAGTGCATGATGACAAATGAATGAATCGCGGTCTGTGGGGGCAGTATGTAGTGAGCAAGCAAGATTTCGTGTGTATAAAGTAAACAGAGCAGAAAAATCACATTGACGATTAATGTCTGAAATGCATTTTATCAAGAAAGATTAACTTTTTGACTGACAACACAATGGTGATCAGGACAAAACAAAGCCAAGAGTGATGAGAGTCATTACATAAATATTGTATATATTCACAATAACATCAAAAGGCATACATCATAACACTACCTCACTCCAGCCCCAGAATAGTTCAGATATTAAAGATAAAAACCTTCATGAGCAAAAGGAGGAGCTGAACTAACAAAAGGGTCCTGGGAAAAGCAGAGCTGCTCTAATTGAAGATCACAACTTTCCAGAAACAAAGAGAAGTTATCTTATCACTGTGAGATACAGTTGCGTGTGTGTGCGTGTTATCATCGGGCCTTGGTCACACACAGAGATCAGAAGTGTGCCTACCACCTCCTATAACGTCAGAAGCCCACCACACTTGAAGCTGAAGTGCTTAACCACAAACCCTGAATGATAAAGAGATCATGCAATTATGAAGCAGCAATAAAGAAGACAATCCATGGCATCAACCCAAACGCTGCGCTGCAATTGGCCCCGACATCTGTCTGTAGGGGGTCCCAGCTGCTGATTGGCCATGACCGGGTTTGTAGAGGGGCTTCTAATCCTCTCCACACTCTCTGTGGGTGCTCTCAGGGCTTTTCCCACATAAATCAGTCTGGCCTGGGTGGTAAAGTCATCACGTCCACTGTGTCCACAAACACTGCCTGTTAGCACCCCTATCACACGGAGCGTGCTAGCACTGAAAGGCCACCGACCATGAAAGGAGGCCACTGGCTGACCACACCATACACTGTATGTAGGCTCTTACTGGTAACAACATTTAACGCTGTAATGCTGTTGTGAAAAATAAATGCCAAGATTTTTACCTCCAGAGAATTGTTTGAAAAGTATCATGTTATGTCGGTCTAAGTGACCCCTGCCTGGTGAGTGCAAAGGAAGGCCACATTAAGAAGGACACTGATAGCATACGAGTTTACCATTTTGTCTCTTGCCCACTTAAGAGGCTCTGGTCAGCTTTCCATGTTGAAACTGTAAACGTACAATGTCGTTCACTTGCTGTTCTGAATAAAAGCCTATCTGTTAGCAATGTGCGTCACAATAGTGAATGTTATCCCAAGGTATCAAATGCTTAATGGGAGGAATTACAAAGTGCTTTGTACAGCCGGGTATACACAAGCAAAGAGGTGGTGCTAGAAAGGCAGCTTCTACATTAAATGTGTACACTAACATGTCCTGACTGAATGCAGTCCTGCTATGTGTCCAGATTTACATGTATTAGCTATGAGAGCAATGCTGACAACTGTTCAAAGAGGAATGCCACTCTCCCTCCAGCAGGGAACAGAGTTATAAATCCTGTCCTGTCACATCTTTGTTTGTGTGATTGGAGATTCCCCCAGAGTCCTGCGCGAGAACTTTATCGCCGTGGCTTCCACTCTCTTTCACACTTTCTCTCCAGTACAAACACAACACTGATGCATTTCTTCTGCTCTGCATGTGTGTGTGTGTGAAGAGAGACAGAAAAAAGGTCGGGAGAGAGAAGTGATAACGAGACGAAAATGATAACACGATTGAGAATTCATTAAAATGAGAGTACAGACTATACCAGGAGAAATGTCCCACACAGTAACCAGAGGCTGTCCCACTGGTGTTCTTGACACAAGATTAATTCCACTGTTCTCTTTCATTTCTAAAACAATCAAGGAAAGGTCATATTTCCAGAGGGAAGGGCTGGAGCAGCAGCTTCCACTAATGAGATCAGAGAGAAAGAAGACGAACTGGAATTTTCTCATTGGCTCTTTATTTTCTGGAGTCAAGCGGCACAGATTGTAATCCTCCCAAACAAAGCATGTTAGCTTTTGAGTGGAGAAAATTGGACCTTTCAACAGCACTCTTTCAAAGTTTGCTGCAGCAAGTCTTATTAAACACGGGGGTTTGAGAATCCATTACTGGGAGAATGCAGCATTACTGAAATACCTGTCATCATCAAAAGAACAAAAACAAAAGGGCAGCAAACTCAACATTTAGTTTAGAGAAAAACTGCTGAATTCGATGTTTATTTGGACTGCAACTGCTTTTGTAGTGATAACTTTAATGATTATTTTGTGCTCTTTAAAGAAATGGGAAGATTCACATACTGTATCTACAACGATGATCCTATTACAATATTTGACACATTAATCTCTGCTAGGTTTTGTTTTAATAATGTGTTGATTGATAACAGCCTTGACTTTTGTTGTGAAAACATTGTTCGACACGAAGAAGCCAGCAGATGTTTTTTGTGCAATGGTCAAGGCCTTGAGTTTTCCAGAGGAATGATGCACATTTGGAGACTTTGCATGCCTAGATAACAACATGCTGTAAAAACAAATCTCTGTCCCTGAGCACACTGAGAAATCTCTCCTCGGGACCTTCTCCAACTGGAAGCCAGTCAAAATACTGCCATCACCTGCCAGACTGAGCTGGGAGTGCACCTACTACATCCCCAGGGAGTGAAAAACATATTTCACGGCCGGATGAAAACACAAAAACCCAGTTTATTACACCCACTTCATATATGCATGGACTGTATTACACCTATCTCCTTGTCTCTGTCCAGTGTTCACTTGTAGCTGGAGCCAGAGTCAGAAACAAAAGGTTTTAAAGGGATAGTTGGGGAGTTGTTTGAGCTATCTCCCATAGTCTTAGTTCAGTAGATGGCAGTCAGCATGCCCCCAGTTTGGAGAAGCTGCAGGAGTCTTAGTGTAGGAAGATAAGCAATGTTCCATTGTTGACAGGGTCAGCAGTAAAACACGTCAGCCACCTGAAAAAAGGCCCGCACAAAAAATCTGACATCATTTTAGGTGCATGCTTGGAATATTTTAATTGCTTTACCTCACTGCCAGGCAGCTCTTTCTGACTGGAAACTGAGGCCATGTATCCATCTACAGTCTCTTCAGTGCCACCAGTGTCTGTTTTATAGACTAAAGTATTTTAAAGTTAGTTCAGATTTACCAAACTCACACAGTAACACAAAGAATACATCAGCTGTAGAGGAGCAACCATCATGTTCTGTAATGTTAAAATGACTGTTTTTGTCAAAGGAGTCTGGTGGCTTTGCAATTAAGTGGCTTCAGTTCCCCGTCAGAGGGGGCTGTCTGATCTCAAGGTAAAATTCATTCAGAGAAATTAGATATATTAATAATATAGCCTACACTTAAAGGGGTTAGTTTGAGTTTCATGAAGGTGGGATTGTAACTATAACCCCCACTTCAAAAAACCCGAAAGTAACCCTTTAAAGACAATTTTCAATCACTTGCAGCAATACCCACGTGCTAATGAACAATATAGGACTAAGTAATCATGTCATTGTGCACAAAAAGCTGAAGCCAGCTATTGAAAACTTTGCGCTGCCCAACTTTCATCACACGGTGGGTGCCAAATGAAGCAGGTGTCTGCGAGGCCTAACAAGCTCTTTTCACTGACCCCTATAGATGACGTCACACGTACTAACGAACTTCGCTCCAAACCAGCCTGCTACATTCATGGCCCTACCCATGCCTGTAATTTATTCAAGACTAGGACCAGGAATAGTGTGATGTAGAGGGGGAGACTGTGGTGTAGGGGCAGTGTGCTTGAATATTAGTGTGCTGCCCTCCCCTGCAGAGAGAAACTGTGTCATAATGCCGGACTCCTTTTATGATTCAAATCAAGGCTATTGTCTCTGTAAGCGACCGGCTCCGCTCTGTGCAGCAGAACAACTGAGGCACTATACGCCGGCTGCAGAAAATGAGTCCACTGCCATGGGCAGGCTGAGATACTCAGTGCATGGGCCGTGGGGATAAGAGGAATGCCTGCACTTTCTGCAATCATGTAAACACAATTCACGCTCTTATCTGCAAGTCATCAGCTGTAAACATACAAACAAACAAGTAAGCTTGCACAGGATTGGACACATCCCCAGTCGACTGCCATAATACAGAAGTAACCTCTTTATTGACAAATAAAGTGTCATTTCACTCAAATATTCATCCCTGATGTAAATAGTTGATTTAAAGCTGTTGTTTTGGAATAATGATAGCAACATGTCACAGTGCAACAGTCTAAATTCAGATATTTAAAACTTTTAGAGTTCAGATCCGTTACAGTTTGATCTGACTGTCATATTGCTAGAACCCAAAATAACCATCAGAATTGACTTAATCCATCATTAACCAAGAATACAACCTCCAGATTCATATCAAAGCAGGTTTTCTGTGGATCTGGATTTGCATCAAAAAAATCATAACTTAAAACGAGACAGTGGTTCTTAGGTTTTTGGGACAATACTCCACATTTTGGCTGAGTCTATAACAGCTTAATATCATCTTTTATATTATGCCAAAGTGTACAATTCGTAGATCTACAATGCAGTAAAAAGAAAATAAAAGGAACACATGAATAAACTGTTGATTCAGTGCAGACTGTAGACAGAACAAAAGACAGACAACGATGTTCCTTTTCCCGTGAAATCTAATAGTTGTTCTATGACAAATAAGTTGTTGTTGTTGTTGTTGTTGTTTTTGTATTCATATCTCAGCAAAGTCCTGATGTGTGTTGGTAGATTTGGTGTGTGTGTGTGTGTGTGTGTGTGTGTGTGTGGTTAGGGTAGCGGTGGGCCCGATGTTGGGAAGCTCTGCGCACGGACTATCTCGTGTGTGTGTGTGTGTGTGTGTGTGTGTGTGTGTGTGTGTGTGTGTGTGTGTGTGTGTTTGGGTGGGGGTGAGCGAGAGAGAGAGAGAGAGAGAGAGGGAGAGAGAGAGAGAGAGAGAGAGAGGAGGCGGAGTAGCAGCGGGCTCTGGGACAGACGGATCGGGAAGGAAAAGTTTTTCAAAAGTTTCAGGAGGTTAACGGAGAATCACAGCAGCCGTGGCCGAGCTGCGGAGGATAATACGGGATTGGGACGTAACGCTTTCCGGCTGACTTTATGAAAACAATCCCCACCAATCTTGGAGCCTTAATTTTTATGTGAGCTTAATCAAGGATGTATTTCTACTAAAAGCCAGTCTTGAAACGCTGGAAACTTTTCCACCGAAATGGAAGGGAATATTCCATGGATTATTCTGTCACTCATATTGTTTACGCATATTTGTGAAGGTAAGTCTGACCCAGTTAACTCCGTTTAGTCTAATACTCGTAGTTTACAGGCAGCTGGAGGTGGACTGAACGTGTCTGGACATCCACCGTCCGGCTCCAAATTAATTTGGGGCTTTCCTTTATTAACTGGGCTACTTACTGAGAACTGGGGAGCACCTTCTGAACTTTTTAATTCTCTAATTTTACTGAACAGTTTATAGGTTGTTTAACCTACAAATAATAACGGATAATCTACAACGTTTTCCCCAAATCCCCTGTAACAATTGAACCGCAGCAGATAGTGGTAACAGATCCCGGAGACGTTTACACGCGTCACGTGTCAAAGTGAAACACACACTCAAGTGTTTTAGTGTGAATAAATCTCTCAGTGCAGTATGGATAGATTAGGTATTTATAAAGATAATAACTGATCTATATGCAGTTGTTGGTTTTCTAGTGTTGGAGAGCTGCTGCTGCTCCACCGACTTAACAAAAGAAGAAAGGCAGCTCCTGTGCCATCAGCTGTCCTTTAAAACTTTAACCAAGAAGTTTAGGCTTGTGTAATGATGTTAAAACTGATGTTTGTTTGTTTTTTAAAATAGAAATAAAAAAAAAAACAGGGTTAAATAAGATAAAAAGTGTTTAACTGAAGCAGGGAGTGCAGTTACCCCCTCCCTCTCTGAACAAAGACCCTTTAACAAACTGAAGATCTTGTCACTGGAAGCGGCTGAGCAGTGACAGATATGATAAATTAATGGCTCAGACAAACTTGTTTCCGAGCTGAAAACATCTCCTCCTGCCAGCTGTCTCTATCAAGAACACTTTTTCTCTGCTTTTGACAAACTAAACAGCCGACATGCAGTTGTGTCTGCAAGATGCCACAAGTGGCAAAGGCCTGCAATCAGGGAAGCTTGAAATGTGTATCAGCGAGTGGAAACATCAGTTTGGGTATCTCAGTCATGTTTTACAGGGTTAATAAAGAGCTTCTATACGAATATTCTTGTAATGGGACATTATTTATACTGATTACATGGTCTGAGGTTTAAGTGAATGGCATCAAGTCACCTGTGTGGTTCTCTAACACATTTCTCAATTTTCCACAGGGTTCCGATGCGTGGATAAATACAGACCTTGTGAAAATGGAGGGACATGCTTAGAATCACCTACTCGATGCATGTAAGTGGAACATGTGTTAAGATGTACCAGGATAAAATCCTGTGGGCCTGTGTTTCCTTTCAGCAAAGGCTCCAATCTGAGTTTTGTTCCTGCCTGATTCCTTCAGAAACTCTCCTTCTGAAAGGCATTCAAACCTCAAGTGTAGGCCTTGTGTGTAAATTGATTTACACAAGCTATTATCCCTCAGCTGGTTCTTCAGAGGTTCACGGGAAAGATTCATTCCCAGGCCGAAGCGAATGTGCCCTTTTTATATTGTGTTGGCTGTTAATTTACAGCATTCACATGAAAGTAGCGAAAGATTAGAAAATTGATTAGGCCTACGCAGACGAGCAGCAACGAGCCTCGACATGTTTGGCTGCAACACTCATCTGTTGCACCTGTTTTCGAGCTTTGTCAGACATAAATCACTGCATTGTGCTGCACATGAGTAGAGATTTCCCTCTATGTTTCTTTATTCATCTTCAATCTGTGTTATTTTTCAATGCTACACAGTTTACCCCTTTTAAGTAACAGGGGTTCATTTGTAGGCTTTATAACAACTTTTTTGATTGATTGTCTTTGTTTCCTGCCTGCTTTGGGCATTTTTGTGCTCTCACATCTTCTGGCAGTGATAAGGCTTTTGTTTTTCAAATTGGTGAGGGGGGTTGTGTGGGACCACGTTACAATAGTAAAGCTAAATAGCCTACAGTGCCTTGCCCTGGGGTCACTTGTCCCTTTTAAAACACCCTTTAGCTTAGGAAACATGCCTGAGTGTTTCAGATGGAGGAGATACAGTCATTGGTGGAACAAAACCTCCTTGGCTGCCAGCTGCTTCCCTCCAAAACAGTACATTTATTATTTTATTGGAGTTATTTGCAGTTTACAACACCACAGGGTTCAAAGTTGAGCCAATACCATAAATGCGCTTTTCACAGGCAAAAACTAAGTCAAATGTTTCTATTTTTCAAACACAAAAGCAATTTGCGTAGTTCTTTGAGGTCACTATTCTACCAGTAGCAGCCATTACACACCAGCCAATGTGTAACTTGACTGTGGATCGAGTAACCACCACCCACATTTTTAATCATTAGCTGAAGCCAAGGTGGGGGAGACTAACTTGAGTGAGTGAATGTATAATTTTATGCAGCCAGATCTTTTTTCAGCATATCTAACATCATTCTCTGAGCAAATCATTAATTTTCAGCACCACACAGAAATTGAATTTCCCTCCTACTAGAGAAAAACACCTCAATGCTTGGTCTCGCTTGTACATTAATCTCCCTATTTAAGGTCATCTTATCGCAGGGGATGTGTTTTCCTTTGGAGCACACCATTCATTTATCCATTGTGCTCCCTCAGTCCTTTGTCCTGTGTACATGTATCTGTACATAGGTTAAGAGTGTAGGACCTGGGCATGTGTGATCACTAAGCTGGGTCCGCGCCAAGAAAAATAAGTACTCAAAGTGTCCATGGAAAGGATTTCTAATGGAAGGGGACATCGAATGTCATACCACACAGTGCAGAAAGAGTCCCCTAGCAGGGCAGATCAGTGGAGCGGAGCGTGGCCACATGAGAGTGGTCAGACCAGTCGTAGACAGAGGTGAGTGGTGGAGCCACCCCACCCCTTCCCCTGGGAGCCTGCAGAAACAGGAGATCCAAAACAGCAGAAAAGATCCTTTCTTCTACCAGATACCTGCCTGAAACCGGGCACCATCAGAGCAGGTCATAGAGAGGGAGAGAAGAAAGGCCACAGCAGAGTGAGGCCAATACAGAGTCGAGAGAGAGAAACAGAATGCAGATACAGATACACGTTCTGGCATTTGAGAGGAATTTGTAGAACCAGTAGAAAACAACATTGCTGGGAATCACTTCTTTTCCACAGAATCTGGCACATTGTTCTATGCAGAGAATGTCCATCTGTTCCTAGTTGACCAACCACTGTGTTGTTTAAGTTTTTCTTACAGCAAGTATCTTCTTAAGTGACAGTAAAACTGTGTGTATGGCAGCTACCATTGTCACTGTCCCAGATATCCTCTGTCCTGTTGGCAGACACTGCTATGATACCACACTATAGCCCGAACATGTAAGACATCTCAAAGTTATCTCATAGTTCTGTATCTTCTTAGCTTTATTGTGTGTCGCAGTGTGCTGACTTGCACCTCAGGTGATTTAATAGTCAAGGTTGTGGGCCAGAGTTGCTGATAGGGGATTAGAGTAGTAATCATGTGTCAACTGTTCAAATTAGCAAACTCCCTGAATCCCATTTCACCTGTTTCAGTGACTCAGAAAAGATCAGATAATGCTTTTAGTCTGAAAGGGCTGAGCGTTCCAACCTGGCTTCACAACATACTCCCAACGTATTGGCTGCAACTGCTAGTTTTAATGGTTGAGCATGATTGTTGATGAGTGGTTGCATCACTATTCCAGAAGTGATCCAAATATTAGTAAAACTCTAGGTTATTACATTGAAGGGTCTGTCTGAAGTCTGAGATTAGCAGGGAGCTAAATTAAACTACAGTTGTAAGATAAGGTCTTGTGTGGAAAGGGAAATCCAGTAAATACTGAATGAATAGTAGCCTGATATGAGTCAACCTGTGAAAAGCTCAAAGGCCGTTACAAGAGTTGATTGTGAGATGATTAATTAAGGCAGGTACAATGTTTGAAGTGAGCTTGATGAAGATTCTCATTAACATGGAAGGCAAATCCTTCCTGTTATACCAGTTGGCTTTGTTTGAGGGCTGTGAATAAGATGATGATTTTGTAGTTCTTCATGTCTCCTCAACAGCTAATGTTGCTCAAAAACAACAGCTCTGCTCAGCTCTTTTCTTTCTTTTCTTTTTAACACACTTTTCTTCTTGATACACACTTAAATTTTGAGAAGATCCTTCTATGATCCCACTGTAACCCAAAGTTTTGAACTTGACACTGAAGGGCTGAGAGTGTCACAGAGAGTGCGGCCTTCTAGGTGAGCAGTCAGAAGTCCAGTTGAGGAGCCTCCGGCCCCTCGGCTCCACCCCATGAGCAGAATGTGCTGCCTCGAGAGGGCCACGGTGGCGTGGCCGGAGGAGAGATAATTAGGCAGATTGAGAGGGTGTCATTCAGAGAGGATCCAGCTGGAGGGATTGGACTGGGGGGTAGGGAATGGGTAAAGGGAGGCTGGGAAGGAGGGAAGGAGCGGGGGGCGCGGGGGGCTGCGTAGAGGACAGCTGGTGGATGTTGTGATGGTAATCCAGTGAAGTCAGATCTTGACAAAGGGGAAGCATAGGGCCAGGTGCTGCCATTGAGCAGTCAGCCGCCCCCATACTGCGAGAGACAAGCTCGTGGAGGAATGAAGCCGGTAGCTCTCAGTCCCTCTCGCACATGTTGCTTCTCTCACAGTGCGGCGGCTTTCTCTGCATGTTGTCCCAGCTCATCCTCTGCCTCTGTCTCTCATCACAGTGGCAGATCGCAGATTACAACCAACTCTTTCCTCTCAGATCTTCAAAAACCAAATTCAAATAAATGTGCGGCTTCTCCGCTGTGTGAGGCCCACAGATGGATTCAGTGGTCCTCTTCATGTTACAAATGCTTTGCCCTTGGCCTCAGTAGCACAGTTAGCATATAAATTGTGAGTGTTCAGTTATGACCCTGTAGTAACTCCCAACCTCTTAGAATGTGATGGAAGAGGATATCTCTGACTTTGATAAGGAACAGACTGTTTCTGTAGTAAAAAGTTTGTAACTGTTGACTTTTGCAAGGAAATAAAGAGCTGTACATGTTTTAAAAGAAAGGACATTTATTTATTCAATAAGGAAACAAATCTCGTGGGAATTCACAGCTACCAGACACTAGCCAAATGTAGATAAAATGTGCATTGGGCTTGTGCATGTGCGTTACTCATCAGCCATAAAACAAAAACAGTGAGTGGCTGGTAAAATGTTACTTACACAAGCCATTTCGCCAGTCGATCTTCTAGAAGTTTACTTTACTCAATAGCAGATGAAAGTGTATATTTTAAAAATATATATATATATATTTTTACACAA
Source organism: Acanthopagrus latus (assembly GCF_904848185.1). Lineage (NCBI taxonomy): Eukaryota > Metazoa > Chordata > Actinopteri > Spariformes > Sparidae > Acanthopagrus > Acanthopagrus latus. The sequence continues at coordinate 20,556,036 of NC_051061.1, forward strand.
TTCACAGAGAAGTGAAAATATGCCATAGCACATATTTACTGACAGACCGTAGCAAAGAGACAGATTATATTGTTAGCTTAGTTCAGAGCACCTCAGTGCTAGTGTTTTCTTTGGCATCTTTATGGTGGATTAGAGAGGAATGCTTAGTAAGATTCCTCCTGTCCCTCTGGTGCTTTCAGGTTATTGTCCGTACCTCCCATCCATTCACCCTGGTAGCCCCTTCAGGAATGTCTTTAACAATACTGTCAGCCTAGTCACATTGAGAATGGGATGTTTGGAATGACTTGTTTGATTTGCAATTAGTTACTTTGCAATTTTGTGAGGCAATATATAGCCCATATCACTCATGCTGTCCTGGCAGGCAGATGGAGCCGCTGTGGAATTCTCTGATGCATTGCAGACTCAGTAGTTTCAGATGACTTATTTGAAGGGCATTGGCCATAACCATGACGAGATGTGTGCTTTCTGATGAAGAGGTTACACCATCATAGGGAGTGGGGTTTGGGTTTGTTGCCCCTTCATGTCTCTGGGTCATGACTGGAGACTAGGAGCTGTGGTTCCCAGGCCCAGTCACAGGAAGTGGTGCCTTCTGACCTCTCTGCTACGCACATCCTGTCTTATCGAAGAGGCTTAAGCAGCTTACTCAGTGTACTGAGGCCTCCATTTTCCTCAACTTTCTCATCTTCTGCCTAATTTTATTTCATCTTCTTAGCACATGGCTACATTGCTCTGAAACTGTTTCATCCCTGGAATTTATAAGTGAGCATGTGGAAATGAAAACTGTGTGCTCACTCGCACGTCACACAAATCTAGAAAACCAGCCCTGTGTGCTTGTGTTTTATTATTCTTTTTGGGTTCGATGTTTGTCTGAACCACACGCTCATGTAGGGATAAGCCTGCATCTGAAATCCCATCCCCTGGCTGTTCTTCAGAGGAGACTTTCAGCCAGGCTTGATTGAAATAACTGAGGTCCGCCAGCAAAATTTCCCCAGTCTCTCCCTCCCCTTTAGAAGAGGAAGGGATGGGTCCATCATTAAATGATTCAGGAAAAGGCATTCGCTTTTCCACCAAGCACACTTTCCACAGACAACTAGGCAACATTTTGTCAATGTTTACTGTTCCAGAATTTAAGATTTATCAGAGCTTAACACACAGTTGCTGCATTTTTGTAATTTGTTAAAGTTTTATAGAATGTTTCATCAGGTATGACTGGCCCACATCTTTCTTTAATACCTCTTGTAGTTTTTCGGGTGACAGCATTTAAGATAATATTCACTTTCAGGCTGTTTTCTTAGTGTTCTCCTTGGCTTATCTTAGCTTTGCCAGCACACCATAAACCAATCTCATTCTTTCAGGACTTACAGCTTGTGAGAGTACTGGTCTCTATCAGTCAGTTCCTGTCAACATTATTAAAATTGATTTCTTTTTTATCAGATGTGTAGTTTTATTTAAGCATCATTAACTGTGCACCAAATGTTTGCTTTGAAATGAGTTGCAACACAGGCCATTAGAAGGTCTGGGTATCTTTTGTTCCATTATATTTGTACTGTTCGGGCTAACTTGAGACAAAACACCAAAGACGGCATTGCAGTGGATCATTCGTGTTTCACTTGGGGACGGGGTCTTTTAAAATTCTGTTTCAAAGTTTAACAAAATCTGGTTCAGTTTAGGTGGTTGGGTGGGGTTTTTGTGGTTGAGTTCAGTGAATGCTTTGAAAGACCTCGACCCTGGGATTCATGCAATGTGGTTATGGGCAAACGCGTTGCTATTTGAAAAATGTCAGGGAGTATTCTTCCAAAGGTCTGTTGACACTTGAGTCAGATTTGTTCAGATAGTGTTTGAACTAAAACTGTAAAAACTATTAGCACGTGTCTAGCCTTTTTAATAGCAGCACTACTCGACAACAAGAGTACATTTTGGTTCTCTTAGGTGCAGACGATATGTGCAGTTTGGATTCTGGATTTATATTCTTATGCATGTAATGGTGAGTGTTTAGGTGAGAGGGATGCACTGACAGCTGGTCTAGCTTCTCCTACAAATGCATTGCCGCTTTTCCTCAAGAGAAAGTTAAATGTCCTCATATTCACATGTTTAATATTCATGCTTGAGGGGTGCTCTGAAAACCTCCCTCTGGAGATTTCAATACCTCCTTTGTGTGCCTAAGCACAATTGTTGAAACAAACTTTGCGCTTTAAACTGTGAAACACCAATCCTTTTAGACATGATCATACTTAATTACCAGACTGAACTGGTTCTGCATGTTGCTTGGTGCTACCTGCATATGTAGGGGATCACTTCTCTGAAGTGCTCCAACTGTCCTTACGAAACCCTGTCTCCCAACACCCCCTTTTTCTCACTCCGGCTCTCTCTCACCATGGGTTACTGTTGCCAGGCTACAGCCCAGGCCTGTTGGTCCGTGTAAGCCCAGGCCTGAAAGACTAGCTGTTTGGGTCACTGCTCCCCCCCAACACTTTCATACAAAGGAGTTCTGACTACTTTAGCTCTTTTATTTGGGCCACAAAACACTCCCCAACCCCCAATCTGGCTCTTTGCTGAGAAAGGGAGAGCCAAGCTGAGGAGAGCAGAGCAGAAGAGGCTGTTTGAAGGAGGGGGGAAGTGGATGGGCTCCTGTTGGCAGTGTGGTGTCAGTATGGACTCGCATAAAGGAGTAGAGCTGGTTCCTGCTTGCTTGTGGAAGGAGGGGTTGAGGGAATGAGTCTCTGTTGAGAGAAAGAGACAGTGTTGTAAGAGTTTAATATTTCTTTTTAGCAACCTCATGGGAAAAAGGATTTAGTATATGTTGATTAGCTGCTGTTATGCAATGTAGAAGTTGAAATCTTGCCCCAGTTCAAAAGTTTGTAGTTCTGTCATTGTTGCTCTTTTTCTCCATTTGGTTTAGGAAATGTCCTCTGAGATAGGAAGACTCCTTTATACTTTTTGCTTTGTGGTGCATGACTGAGTGTATGAACCGTGTCAGAGATTACAGCCTCTTTGTTCACAGGTGAGCCACCCTTTGACCTCTGGCAGAGTAGCTGCTATTGTATAGGAGAGGATGAGCTCAGGTTACCCTGCAGTGACCCAGAAAGCAGGAAAACCGGCATTGTGTTACAAGTATAGATGACAGAACTCACTCACATAAATCAAACTGTTTTAGTCAGAAGGTCCTTATACTTGATGCTGATCAACAAAGAAATCAAGGCACATTGCTGGAATGTCATATTTGAAATTACAAAAATGTTTTATGAGGTCATTTGTACTTTTTGAACTATTCTTTATTGAATGTTCGATGATGCTATCACCTTCTTTTAAATTTTTCTGCAAATCCTTTCTTTTATGGGTTCACGATACTTCTCTTCCTCAGAAGCTGAGGCTGGTTGTAAGTTTCTTTCTTTGTGTTTGGGCTTGTAGTGATTGCTGCATGCGTTTGCTTCATTGCAGTGATGCCTTCATGTTATTATCTTGAAACTCTGTTAAGAGGAAATATTAATGCATGTGTTTTGGGGGTTTTTTTGGCAGATGACCATATCTCTTGGGTGGTGTTAAATGGCCAATGTGTGTGAGTTTGTGTGTGCGTGTGTGTTGGTTACTGGACTTGTCCCATGAGCATAACACTCCAGTTGTTTTGGCTTAAAGTCTGGCAGGAGAGGTAGATGCCAGACACCCAGAGGTGTACTGACAGATGTGGACAGATGCACGGGGCCGAGGCTGCAGCTGGCAGGAGTCCTCATGTGTGCTGACACGGAGAGATTACCCATTCTGGCCATCCCTCCCTTGCACTCAAAGACCTCCTCCTCATCTGCTGCACTCTCTTCCTCAGAGGTCAGAAGTCGGCACTCACTAAATATGACTCAGGGGCCCATTGCACAACAGCAGCCTGCACCTGCCGTCCACATCCTCCACAAATAAGGCTGGGCCCAGGCGAATGCACAGTTCCTGTCCGTCCCTCTTTTCCCAAAGGCAGTAGAATCCACAAGGTTGTAAAGAGCCTGATAAGGAGACTCTTGAGTGCACCAGGACAAAGTTGCACGTCTCTCACAGTCTCCCTGCACTGATAGCACTCTGATTTGTGTGTTATGGGAGTAGCATGTTGGCAGTGAGTCAGGTCTAGACAAAAGAATGTGTGCTTTGGCTGCTCAGTGCAGCATACTTTCGTATGCAGTGACAAATAATTTATCTGGCATAAATGCTATCGTCATTCTCACACACTCATACACACAACAACATGCATCCATGTGTAACACACACAATTAAATAGCAATGCACTTCATTCTCATAGTTTAAGTATTTTTGGATCTTGATAAGAAAGTTAACACGCTCTTTGACACACAGTATTTCTTCGAGTGGGTTGTAAATTATTCTCTCTCCACAGAGAGTAACAATGGTCTTCGAGGAACAACATCCTGTATAGACTGTAGCTCTTTGGCTTTCATTAGCAGTCAAATACCCACATTGCAGAGTGGCTCTTGTGGAATTTTACTGTCGGTCTGCACTGTATTGTATGCCGTCTTTGTGCCACATTCGTGTTTAATTTTTTAGTGACACACTAGATTCCAGACATAGTTAATTTGCCTCTAAATAAACCCAGCCAAGCCATGACAAATAGCCATGGGGACCGAGGGTGGGGGTGGGTAGGGGGCGATTGGTTGGGTGTCAGGCTTGCTTGTTCGTCTGTGAGGTTGCTAGGGCAACAGGGATTGTGCATTCGGAGCGAGTGCACTGTTTTCAGAGCAAGGGACGAGGGATTACAGGAAATATGACATGACATTCTTGCTGGACCAGACCACTCTCTCCTCCTCTTCGTCGCTCTCGCCACCAATTCCACCCTCTAAAGACATTCTCTCCTGCAGAGCAGCCCCACCCCGCTCCCTGCAGCCTGAGTGACATTATCATCACAATTAGACGGGGGACCTCTGACATCTGACCTCTCAGCGCGTGAGAGGAGGGGGTGGTTTTGGGGAAAGCCAAGCTGGCGTTCAGGGGGGCTTTAGGAGTCCAAACTCCCCTTCAACATCACAACCAGCGCAGCTTCATTTTAACTTCCAGACCAAGTCTCAGTGCCTTAGAGCTAACCTTTTATTGTAGTCTTGTAAAAAAAAAATCCTGTGTAGTGTCCAGTTTTTCTTAACCACAGCAGAACAGCCAGAGACAAAGCAGGCAATTTCAGTGAAAATCTACATCCGCATCAGTTCATCCTCTTTAGCCTTGCCTGGAGCGACTTCCGTCTCCAAGAGTCAAGAGTCTCAACATTTTTTAGTCTTTGTTAGTCACGCTTTATTAGACAGGAGTCAAAAAAGCACACCAGAAAAGTAAAAGATGAACAAACACTGGTATAGTGGTCATGCTCCTGTAAAAGGGAACAGATGAAAACCCATTGTTGATCCTGCCCAGGGGTTCTTCTCCAATGAAAGAGAAGACAGAGCCCAAGGGCGGGCCAAAACCCAGCCGTCACTGCCCTGTCAACAGCATCAAACAATCAAACAGCCTGTTTGAAGAGGGGGTTTGTATCCAGCCAGAGGCTCCACTGTGGGTGTAGAGTTACCAGATCATACTGGACCCCTTAGTAAGTCCAAACCTTGTCTACGCTCCCATAGGACCTCTGCAGAGAGCTGTAGGAGGCCCTGTTTATGTGTTTATTTCTGCCTCTTAGAGGAGCAGGTAGAGGTCAGGCATACACAATGTCTACACAGCCCGCGAAGCAGAATAGCAGCAGCAGCAGTGGTAGCAGCAGCAGTAGCAGCTTGATCCTCCACCTGTGTCTACACACGGTGCATTCGGGCACAGTACTGAGTGTAGGTCAGTCATGTTTTGGCAGCACTTATGGCCACATACACAATCAGTGCAGTTATGAGACAGAATGACCAAAAAAAAAAACCTAAACATGTAGATAAGCCATTAGTGTTTCACAAAGAGGTGGATGTGTTGTTTCTCTCGAATACCACAGCTGCTTCTCCTATTCACTTCATGTGCTGTGTGTAGTCCTCATTTTTCTCATGTCAGTGTTTTTGGCAATTGTTAAGTTTCCAGACTGCTGTTTCTGGGTGTGTTCTTTTTCATATATGAGAACAGAAACAAGAGCTGAGGTGCGGAAAAACTGTAACAGTGGAGGAATGTTAGCTGACATGGAGACACTGAGGCTTTCCATCTGGAAATAACAGATTGTGTGCTTTGTTAAACGTATTAGACACAGAGACATGACATGCCTCCATCTTAATGTTTCAAAGATTGTTTGTGTGTCTCATTCCATGAACAATGTGTTGCATGATTAGTGCTTGTGGAGTAAACCAAGTTAATATAAATTCAGTCCAGGGCCCAGGCGCATTACTCATGCCAAGGTATGAGTCAGGCAGAAAGCTTTGCCAAGATGACATTGGGCCCTGATTACTAAACCCAGTACATGATGGGAAGTGGGCTACACCAGAGTTGGAGTGTCACAGCTCTGTATTAGTTAACGTTTTTTTCATCCTAATGTTTGTGTTTGTGTGTGTGAATTTGTTTTTCTAGATGTCGTCCTGGATTCATTGGTCCTCTCTGTACACACCTGGATCCCTGTCATCGATCGCCATGTCTGAATGGAGCAGCTTGTAAGAGCCAGGTGGTCAATGGCATCCCACAATACACCTGTGTGTGCCAGAGAGGGTTCAGAGGTACATACATCACAATTTGTCGTCATCACAAATGATCAGATATGAGAATGGGGATCGAAAGTTTATGTTTTAACTGAATTCAATTCACTATTTAATCTCCAGGCCAAGACTGCTCCCTCATTGATGCCTGTGCCACCAGTCCCTGTGCCAATGGGGCCCGTTGTGCCAATTGGAATAACCACTACAACTGTTCCTGCCCACCTGGCTTCCAGGGAAAGAACTGCCGCAATGACATTGATGAGTGCCGCAAGCCTGGCGTGTGCCTCAATGGTGGCCTCTGCATTAACACCCATGGGTCCTTCAGTTGTCGGTGCCAACCTGGATACAGCGGGCGCACATGTGAGGTGTCCACCCTTCCCTGCGCCCCATCTCAGTGCCTTAATGGGGGCACCTGCCGACAGACCAGTGACCATACCTATGAGTGTGCTTGCCTACCAGGTAAAATAGCTCTCTATCCACCTAATAGAACACACATGCACACATACAAACAAAATTAGAGTCAGTGCAGAGACCCTGCTGTTTTCCCAGGCCCTTGGCACTGTGGTTCAGGCATACAGAGTTTCCCAGCCTGATGACGTGTATGTTAGCGCTGTTACTGGGATTTACGCCTCTGTCCCAGGTCAGCTTCCTGTGTGCTATTAATAGCTACTGATGGGAGATGAGATGGTGGGAGAGTTGAAGAGGCAGCCCGCCGGCACTCTACTCCACTCTGCTCTGCTCACAACAGAAGGAATTTACTTTATGGACCTTCTGGTTTCCCACTGGGGAGCTGACAGGAAATGTCTCTTGCCAGAGAGGAAGTCATTGAAACTGTGAGAGATTATAAAACAAGCAAACACTGCAGGGAGTGCGGACCTCTGAAGCAGGCAGGAGTCATGGCTGTTGCTGGCATAGTATGGGAACTGTCATGAGAAGATGTAAACAATCAGACACCCTCTGAACCTTTTTACTGCCCATGTTGCCCCACACCTCCTAAAGTGTGGGAAGTATGACTCAAGGATATGTGTAGAGATGCTTAGTGTCTGGAACAGGGACCACTGAATGTTTAATAAACTCTCACTCTGTGTGTGTTACTGTGTCTGTGTATCATAACTCTTTTCTCTCCATCTGTCCTGTCTCAGGGTTTGAGGGTCACAACTGTGAAAACAATGTGGACGACTGTCCAGGTCACAAATGTATGAATGGAGGAATATGTGTGGACGGAGTCAACACCTACAATTGCCAGTGCCCACCAGAGTGGACAGGTACAGCTCTATTTACATCATATTTAAAACAAAATATATATAAGCAGTATATCATGATGAGAATGTGTGAGCTAATATTTCACATTTCCACAATAGGACAATACTGTGCTGAGGATGTTAATGAGTGTCTCATGCAACCAAACGCCTGCCATAACGGGGGTACTTGCTTCAACACCATCGGCGGGCACACCTGTGTTTGCGTCAATGGTTGGACTGGAGATGACTGCAGTGAGAACATTGATGACTGTGCCATAGCTGTCTGTTTCAATGGTGCCACCTGCCATGACCGTGTAGCATCCTTCTTCTGCGAATGCCCAGTTGGAAAGACAGGTAAGTGGGTTTATCAAATGGCCTCTGTGCCCCTCTTAGTCCTAGCTTCCATGTTGTAACTGACATGTGCTTTCTACACAGGTTTGCTGTGCCACCTTGATGATGCATGTGTGAGTAACCCCTGCAATGAGGGTGCAGTGTGTGACACCAATCCTCTTAATGGCCGCGCCATTTGCACCTGTCCTGCTGGCTTTGTAGGCGGTGCCTGCAACCAGGACATGGATGAGTGTTCAATTGGTAAGCCTGAAGTTTGTGTTTATACCATTGTTAGTGTTGGTTTACGTTCAGATGTGTTTCATGTACTGAACCCCTGCCTTCTTCTCACAGGTGCTAACCCATGTGAGCATTTTGGGAAATGTGTGAACACAGAGGGTTCCTTCCAGTGCCAGTGTGGTCGGGGATACGCTGGCCCGCGGTGTGAGATTGATATCAACGAATGCCTGTCCATGCCCTGTCAGAATGATGCCACTTGCCTTGACCGGATTGGAGAGTTCACCTGCATCTGCATGCCAGGTATTGACACGTTGTATTTCAGCAATTATACAATGTGTAACTCCTTATTTCATCCTGATGTCTTTAACATAGGACAGGCTAAAACCAGTAGCTGCATGGAACAACTGATTGTTTAAACTTGACCTTCTAAAGTAGGTTTATCCACAGAGCTGCCATACTGACTGCCAGTGCAGACTATTATGTAATACATCCCCATTGACGTTGGGGGTATGGAGGCGCTGCTCAACTCTGAGTACACTGTACAAGCCAGACAGGGTATTAGTTTGGACTAAGTGATGGTTTGGACATTCAGTGACAAAAACACAGTGAAACTCTCACGCACAGTCCTACATGCATCCTGGGGTTTTGGGAACTATACAAATTAGAGCTGGGAGTCGGGTCTATAGGACTGGATGTGAGAGAGGGCCAGCAGTTAGGGGGAGGAGTGTGCAGTGAATACTAATGAGAGGTAGAGTGGTGGGAATGGAGTGGAACAATAGGGCCCCTCTGTGCTCCACTTTGCACCCCTCATACACACACAGAGGGAAAGAGGCCTTTTCCCAGAGCCTCCCCCCCCTCCCCCTTCATTTCCAGAGACAGGCCCTTCCTCCTCACCCTCCTCATCATCAGCCAGCCTGGCAAAGCTCATGTGGAGCTGCTGATTATTTCTGATTCCACGCTAGCCTCTCCCCAGGGGCAGCACTCTGATCCACACTCTGTTTCACCTCAATGAAGGAGCCCTTCATAGTTTGCAAAACGCAAAATGTATAACATGCGTCTGGTGAATGGGACACTCACCCAGGGAGGGGTAATGCTCCTTGGACAGTAGGGTGTGGTAATTTCAGGTCAGTAGAGTAGGAACACTGGGGATGCTCCAGGGAGCTTTTATTCCACCCTGTGGTTCAGCAGAGGCCAGTGTCAAAATTCTGAGGCTTCTCATGAGAGAAAAGTTTCCCACAGACCCTTTCCTCATTGCAAAGAGTACACACAATCACACAGACACCATGCTGGCTTGAAGAGACATACTCGTTCATAACAACTGAACAATGTCAATCTGAAAGATCTGAATTCAGCATGAATTTCTCTCTTCCAGGCTACATGGGGACTTACTGTGAGATTGACGTAGACGACTGTGAGAGTAACCCATGTGTGAATGATGGCATCTGTCGGGACATTGTCAATGGCTTCACATGCACCTGTCAGCCAGGTAAGACTTTTTTGACGGATCCTTACTTGTACTCCCTTTGTTCATTTCTTTTCCTGTTAACAACTCCTACTCAGTGACAGCAACACTAAGAACAGAAAGCCAAAGTTTAAATGCCCCCACGACCAGAGGAGGGAGGGTCAGACTTGATACTTCTGCCTGCTGCTGTTTAGAGCCACCACTCATATAAAGAGGCAGGCCCAAAAACCTGCCTATCCTCTCCTCTTGCCTGAACAAAGACACTATTGTGACCCCCGCCCCCCTCCTCTGTGGAATGTGGAAGGGACAGCAGTCTCCCTCATCCTGCCCTGGTGGTGGGGAACAGCAGTCCTGCTAATGAGATTCTTTTCCAGGTCCGCAATTTACATCTGGGACAGACGTCCCCCCTCCACCCCCCATCTAGCTATTGAGCCGGTGGAGCTGATGCAGGAAGGGGAGGGGGGTTCCCTAAAAGAGAAAACAATCCCACCGTCTCCTCTACCCCCCCTTTGCAGCCCAAGCACCAACACACAGACCATCTTGACACTGTTAATCAACTGAGCAGTGTGCTACCCATGCACCAATTCACCCCTGTCTGGGCACTGTGCCCACTGATTTCAAGCCTGCTCAGTTTCTCAAGCTTTGCAAGCTAGTAGAATTATTATTATTATCATGATGATGATGATGATGATGATGATGATGATGACATTTCAGTTTAGAGCAGGCATTGAGCAGCCACAAAATGTAGCTTTAAGTGAAGTTAGCTGAACCTTCCTAAGTTACATTGCCAGATATTCCAAACCAATTGTAGCAATATTCATTTATTTTCAGATCCACTTTGCATGGATTCGATTGTTAATCTCCCCTTAATAACATTATCAAGGTCGCTTTCCAGTGTATTTAGTAGTGGTCATCTCAGCACTGGTCCAAGTGCACAGATGACATGTCCTTAACCAGTCGAGACGCTCTCAAACCCAACCTTAGCCAGACGTCACTAACCTACCCGCAGACCTCTGCCCTTCAGAGAAGAGACAAAACTGCCCTCTGACCTGAGCATGGACCCTTCCACTGGGCCTTCTTTCTGACCCTTCACCTCTGTGTTTGTATGTCCCAGGGTTTACTGGCACCATGTGTCAGATCGACATAGATGAGTGCGCCAGCACACCCTGCCAAAATGGAGCAAAATGCTACGACCGGCCCAATGGGTTCGAATGCCGCTGTGCTGAAGGTAAGGACTCCTGTACTTAATAGTTGTCAGTGGATAGTTGTTTAATGGGACACAGCTCAAGATGTCTTCCCAGGCAGAAGAGCAGATGATCCTCAACCACTTGTTGGGCTGTGTTTGGTCTTTGTTAAGTGTTCAGTGTTTTGGGGGGTCAGCTATTTCTCTGAATGTCTGCTGGGCGAGCAGACTGACTTGAGGCCCCTAATCCCACTCTTTCCCTCATTGGCTCTCAGGATCATGGGGTCACTGAGGACCAGCAGTTGCCAAGAAAGGAGCCTTGGTCATCACCCCGACATCTGTTCATCTATTAAACCCCCACACACCACCTTATGCCACATCTTAACCTTCATTCCTTCACATTCAGTCATGTCCATCTTTGAAAACATACCCAGATACAGTGAGCTATGGTAAAGTTTGTCACAAAGGCTGCATGTATGAGCAAGCTGTGTGTATACATTGATATTTAACATGTTTATTTGGACCTATGCCTACGGAGGAGCCTGTTTCATTGTTTCAGTCACCAGCTGCTTGGTATTCCTTGTGTTTGTGGGCCCCTTCTGTTGAGTGAAGTGGCCCTGTTTGACGTGGTGCAGTCTATTGTTCCCTCCGCCACCGAGAACAAAAGCAGGACTGGGAGGCCTGTGTAGGGCCCTTCTTTACTGCTTTGCCCAACTCAGCACTGCAGTACACACATACCACACAGACCAACACTTACTTGCCCAACACGCAGACACTGTTGACATGGAAACCACAGCAATCAGAGCCCAAAGTGTAGAAGGTTTTATAAGGAAAAAGTGGGAAAAAGAGCAAAAAAAGAAAAACAGGCCTGACCAGATCCTTAACACCAATCTCCATTTATGTTTTTTTTCTTTTTAGGATATGAAGGGACACTCTGTGAGAGTAACATTAACAACTGTCAGCCTGACCCATGCCACCATGGTACCTGTATAGATGGCATTGCCAGCTACACCTGCAACTGTGATGCTGGCTACACAGGCTATCGCTGTGAGAACCAGCTCAATGAGTGCCACAGCAACCCCTGCCAGAATGGGGCCAAGTGTGTTGATCAGGTCAACAAGTACATGTGCCACTGCCAACATGGAACCTCAGGTAAAAGAAATGCATCCATAAACACAATGACAGACCTTAGTAATTTAAATCTTAATGATTTGAATATGTAAAAGCTAGCCAACTTTTACAGTAAATGTGAAAAAAATATTAAAGATATAGCATTTGGATTTACATTTTCTATACTGAATCATATTTTCTAATGTTTACAATATTCTAAAAGCCAAATGTAAAAACTCCAACTCTTCTTCGAACAGGTGTCAACTGTGAGATCAACTTTGATGACTGTGCCAGTAACCCATGTGACTATGGCATCTGCAAAGATGGCATCAACCGCTACGACTGCGTTTGCAAACCTGGCTTCACTGGTAAGTCCCTCTGACAATTAAACCACACATTTACTGTGAATAATCAATTCTCAGCGGAAATGTCAACAGACACACTTTAATAATATCTAACATGTTTCCTGCCAGGTCCCAAGTGTAATGTGGAGATAGATGAGTGTGCATCCAGCCCCTGTCGCAATGGAGGAACATGTGTGGATGAAGAGAATGGATTTCACTGTCAGTGTCCTGCGGGATTTAAGCCCCCTTACTGTTACTCCCAGGTGGATGAGTGTGGCAGCAGCCCATGTATCCATGGCTCATGCAGGGATGACGTTAATGGGTATGAACTGTTACAGCCTGAGTTTAAAGTGACTCTTTCTATGTCAATGAGAAACGTGGCATGACCACCTTGTTGTTTCAACTTGTGCATCGATTCATTATCACTGACTGTACATCTGTATTCCCAGTTACCGCTGTGACTGTGAGCCCGGATGGGTGGGGAAGAACTGTGACCTGGACAGGAACGACTGTTTGCCCAGTCCCTGCCAAAATGCTGGCACTTGCATCGACCAGCTCAATGGCTTCACCTGCAAGTGTCGCCAAGGCTTCAGAGGTAAGGGGCTGGCATAGTAGCCCAGCACACAACAACCAATTGACCGATCAACATCAAAAAGTAGAGTGCCCACAGAGGAATACACTGCAAAAGTTATAGTTAATAATAATAATTATAATAATAATAGTTAATTGTCATAACTGAATATCTTACAGACTGAGATATAAATATATTTTAGTCAAAAAGATTCGTACCACATCGTCTATCATTTTCCTTCTGCTCAGCTACAATTATCTACCTCCCCCTAGTGGTGCATTGAAAATGTGCAGACACATTCACCAGTATTCGACCAAGTATTGACTACATCATAACACAGTTATGTAGTATATTTAAATGTCTTGTCTGCTCCTCCAATAGGTAACCTCTGCCAGGTGAACATCAATGAATGTGCATCCAGTCCCTGTCTTAACAAGGGTACTTGTGTGGATGGTGTGGCAAGCTTCACCTGTGTGTGTGAGCTTCCCTACAGTGGACCCACTTGTGCTGAGGTCCTCACCCCTTGCTCCCCTAACCCTTGTGCCAACCATGCCATCTGCACCCACACGCCAGACTACTTGGGCTATCAATGTAACTGCCAGCTAGGGTGGCAAGGTAAGCAAGTTTAGTACAAATCATCTCTGTGCCAGCCCATTATTATGTTTGTCAATAAGTCTTATAAAACTTGTTTTCTCATTTCGAACGTCACTGTACCCTTTATTTGCATTCTTCAGGTCAGCTGTGTAATGTAGATGTGAACGAATGCATCTCAAACCCCTGCAAGAACCGTGGGACCTGCACTAACACACCTGGAGGCTTCCTGTGCTCCTGCCGATCTGGATACAGTGGGCTGAACTGTGAAACAGACATCAATGACTGTTCTCCCAGTGAGTGGTCACATAAAGGATGAACACTATAATATTCTGTTACTGTTGAACACAACACCAGATCCATGCACATGTACTTGACCTGACCAAAGCTGTCCTCTTTCTGTGCCATCAGATCCATGTTTAAGTGGAGGTTCCTGCATGGATGGTGTTAATTCCTTCCACTGCAGCTGTCTGCCAGGCTTCACTGGGCCTCGTTGTGCTTTAGAGATCAATGAGTGCCAGAGTTCCCCCTGCAAAAATGGAGGCACGTGCACAGACTACGTTAACTCCTACACCTGCACCTGTCGGCCTGGCTATACTGGCATCCACTGTGAAACCAACATACCTGATTGCACTGAAAGGTGAGTGTATGTGTGTGTTTGAGGACTGAAATTTCTCAATAGGCCTTATTTAGCCTGCTCATAGGCCCATCTTGTATGTAAAATTCAAATCCATCTTTTTACTCATGTACACAGCTCTTGCTTCAATGGAGGGACGTGCACAGATAAAATCAATGGTTATACCTGTGACTGCCGCTCAGGCTTCACTGGCTCCCACTGCCAATATGAGGTCAATGAGTGTGACTCCCAGCCCTGCCTCAATGGAGGCATCTGTCAAGATGCCCTGGAGTCCTTCCGTTGCTCCTGCCCTAAGGGCTACACTGGCAACCGCTGCCAGGTAAACACACAAACTTTTTAAAGGTCCTTCTAAACCTTGAGTCTTCATATCTTTATGATTTTAGATTGGTAAATGCTCACAATTTTTCCATTCGCCTCTTGCCAACCCAGACTCCAGTCGACTGGTGCAGACGCTCATCTCCCTGCCAAAATGGAGGACGCTGTCGCCAAAAAGACTCTTCCTTCATCTGCGAATGTTCTAACGGCTGGTCCGGACGTTACTGTGATATCCATAGGGTTTCCTGCGAAACAGCTGCTCGCCAGAGAGGTATTTATATGTTCTGTACATTTGAACTCGTGCTCTTTGTTTGTGTTGTAACTGAGTAATTAAAACATTTTTTTTTCACAAATCTTTCTAATCAGGGATCCAGACTGATGATCTCTGTCACCATGGTGGTCACTGTGTTAACACTGGGAATACCCACTATTGTAAATGTCCTGCTGACTACACTGGGAGCTATTGCGAAAGCCAAGTGGACCACTGTGAGGACAAACCCTGCCGCAATGGTGCCACCTGCAGGGGATATGTGGGAGGATACCAGTGTGACGTGAGTGCATTGCTTTGTTGATATATTATGTGCTTCTCTGACAGATTTCAGCAACGTCAGTCTTCATGGTGCTTCATAATAATAGGGGAGATTATTTAATTGTCATCTGCATGTCATTACAGTGTATGCCAGGCTATACTGGACAGAACTGCGAGATAGAGATCAACGAGTGCCAGTCTCATCCCTGCCAGAATGGAGGCACCTGCATTGACCTGGTGGGACATTACATCTGCTCCTGCCCTCCTGGAACACTCGGTATGTGAGGATGTATTCAAGGGGAATTTTCATTTATTACAACATGTGAATAAAAGATTAAATAAAATAAAATATGCAAGTATTAATAATGATCTTTCTTTACAGGTGTTCTCTGTGAGATCAATGAAGATGACTGTGCTCCACCCCTGAGGATGCGCAATGCTCCTCCTAAGTGCCTGAATAATGGCACCTGTGTGGACAGAGTGGGTGGATATCGCTGCAATTGTCCCCCTGGATTCACGGGAGAGAGATGTGAGGGAGACATTAACGAGTGTCTCTCTAACCCCTGCAATCCCTCCAACAGTCTTGACTGCATCCAGTTGCCCAATGACTACCAATGTGTCTGCAAGCCTGGCTTCACAGGTTAGACAACTGGAGACTCCCCCTGCTTCTCAATGTAAATTATAAAATACTCTCCTCAAACTGTTGAGTTTTACCATCCTTGTGTTGTGTTTAGGTCGCAGGTGTCAGGGCAGGTTCAGTGTGTGTGAGTCTCAGCCTTGTCAGAATGGAGGAGCCTGTACTGTATCCAGCAGCTTTCCACTGGGATACACCTGCACATGTCAGCTTGTAAGTATACATTCACACTAAAGGTTAAAACAACATTTTGTGTATTATGGCATCTGCCTCTGTTTTGTGTTGTCACAATCTAAGTGTAAATATGATGTTTACTTTAGGGTTATACTGGACTCAACTGTGAAAGAAGCATGTCCTGTCGGGAGCTGTCCTGCTACAATGGAGGTAGCTGTGCACTTACCACAAGGGGGGCGCGTTGTACATGCAATCCAGGTTTTGGCGGGCCACAGTGTCAGCATCGAAGTAATGAAGGCTGTGCCTCCCAGCCCTGCCGGAATGGCGGTTTGTGCACTGAAGAGACCAGCTTCCCGTACTTTCACTGCCAGTGTGCCAGTGGCTATACAGGTAAACGGTGTGAGCAGAGCAGACCACTGGAGCCTCCGACACCCTCATGCCCTCTGGCAGACTGTCTTGGCAAAGCCAATGATGGTGTTTGCGACAGGGAATGTAACATATTCCCTTGTCACTGGGATGGTGGTGACTGTTCTCTAGCTGTGAACCCCTGGTCCCGTTGCTCACGCTGCTGGCGGGCCTTCAACAACAGCATGTGTGATGAGTCCTGCAACAACGTTGACTGTCTGTATGACAACTTCGACTGCAAAAACAAAGAGAAAGTTTGCAAGTGAGTTTTGTTCTTTCATTTGTTTTCCTTACTTATCACTGATCTGAAAACCTGAGCTGATCCCTGTGTTTTTGTCATCTCCAGTCCAATATATGAAACCTACTGTATCGACCACTATGCTGATGGACAGTGTGACCAGGGTTGCAACACAGGGGAGTGTGGCTGGGATGGCTTGGACTGTGCAGTGAAGGTTCCAGAAAAAATTGCCAATGGTGTCTTGGTTTTGGTTGTCCTACTGCCTCCTGAGGAGCTTCTCCGCACCGGCACAGCTTTTCTGCAGAAATTAAGCGCAATCCTACGCACTTCACTGCGTTTTCGGCTGGACGAGAATGGAGAAGCCATGATCAAACCCTACACACGCCAAGAAGCGCGTCTCAAGCGCGAGCTACAGCCTCAACAGGAGGTCATTGGGTCAGTCAGGCATGCAATACACAAAAATGCTGTAGTTTTTTATATAGATTGTGCAATACACTAAAATATGCCTTTCTGCTAATCCTACAGCTCAATAGTGTACCTGGAAATAGACAACCGTATGTGCGCAGAAGACTGTTTCCCTACAGCTGAAAGTGCAGCAGATTACCTTGGAGCCCTGTCAGCTGCAGAAATGCTGCGCTTCCCTTATCCACTCAAATCAGTCCGTGGTGAGTAAGGATACTTGAAGAACACAAAATGAACTATTAAGACTATGAGTTACAAATATTTGATAACTACTTTGTCTTCTCATCACAGGTGAAAAGATAACAAATCCCCCTGGCCCCATACCTGACTGGGGCAAGTTGATGCTGGTGGGGATAGCATCTCTTTTACTTTTGGTCATCCTTATGATTGGCATGCTGATCGCTCGTAGAAAGAGAGAACACAGTACCCTTTGGTTCCCTGAGGGCTTCTTCCTCAAGAAGGAACCCAGCAGCAACAAGAACCGGAGGGAACCCGTGGGCCAGGATGCTCTCGGAATGAAGTAAGTTATTTATTAGCAAATGTTAACACTAATGATTCTGTTGGGACTGGATCGCTTTAGCAAAACCATCTGGAATTGCTTTAGAATTGATTGTGCTTCCTTGTGTTTACATTGTTTAACACTTTATTCATCTGTAAACAGACACATGCCAAAAACTGTGGAGGAATCTCTCCTTGGCGATCACAGTGACCAGTGGATGGACTCAGACTGCCCAGAGGCTAAAAGGCTTAAGGTCAGTTACACAGCTTTTTTGCAATAACACATTTTCCTCTTTTTATAAACACTGCCACAAGATTGTGTATGTACATTTTATAACAACATTTCAAAGTCATTTAATTGAGTTTTCTCATTCTGTGACTTCAGGTTGAAGAGCCAAGCATGCTCTCAGACAGTGAGGATGCAGTGGACAGCAGGCAGTGGACACAGCATCACCTTGCAGCTGCCGACATTCGCGTGCCTCCCACCATGGCCCTCACCCCACCTCAAGGAGAGTTTGAAAGTGACTGCATGGATGTTAATGTCCGAGGCCCAGGTTGGTAGTGAGATAGTCAGAAATTTAAGATTACTTTCATGGTAACATCTGTTTTGATGAACTCACCGATTCATGTTTTAATCTCCAACAGATGGTTTCACACCTCTGATGCTGGCATCATTCTGCGGAGGCGGCTTGGAGCCTGAGATAGCAGAGGAAGAGGAGAGTGAGGAGTGTTCGGCCAACATTATCTCTGACCTTATCTACCAGGGTGCATCCCTTGCTGCGCAAACAGACCGCACTGGTGAGACAGCTCTCCACCTAGCTGCCCGCTACGCCCGTGCTGATGCTGCTAAGAGGCTGCTGGATGCCGGGGCAGATGCCAACGCTCAGGACAACACGGGACGTTCACCGCTTCATGCCGCAGTGGCTGCAGATGCACAGGGCGTATTCCAGGTAAACAGACATCAGCATGCACATGATTATTTAGATTGCTTATTGATCCCATCAGTGGTAGAATAAACAAGTGTTGTCTAAATTTTAATGTCAAATGCAATATTTCCCATCCTCCTAGATTCTGATCCGAAACCGGGCTACTGATCTTGACTCGCGTATGTATGACGGCTCTACTGCGTTGATCCTGGCGGCACGGCTGGCAGTAGAGGGCATGGTAGAGGAGCTGATCACTTGTCATGCTGACGTCAATGCAGTCGATGAATTGGGTAAGTGTGTGTAATTTTTCAATACACTGAGTGTCTTGATACAGATGTTCCCTATTTTTAGGAAGATTCACTGAAACGAATTGTTTGTTTCACTGTTTGTCATCTCTTTTAGGTAAATCTGCTTTGCACTGGGCTGCTGCAGTAAACAATGTGGATGCCACTGTTGCCCTGCTGAAGAATGGTGCAAACAAAGATATGCAAGATCTCAAGGTATGACATCCACACGCACTGTCTTTAACCACACTTTTGTGTCAGCGTGACTTACACAGAGATATAGTCAGATCTAACACGGCATCTGTTTGTTTTTCTTTTCAGGAGGAGACCCCTCTGTTCCTTGCAGCCCGTGAGGGCAGCTGTGAGGCTGTCAGGGTGCTGCTGGCTCACTTTGCAAACAGAGAGATCACAGACCATATGGACAGGTTGCCAAGGGACATTGCCCAGGAGCGTATGCACCACGACATTGTGCAGCTTCTTGATGAGTACAACACAGTAAGGAGTCCCCAGGGCCATGGGGGAGCTGGACACCACCTAAGTGGGGGACACACTCTGTCTCCTCTCATGTGCCCTCCCAGTGCCTTCCTCCCTAGTCTGAAGAACACCCCACAGGGAAAGAAGAATCGCCGGCCTGGGGCCAAGGGTTCTGGCCTGGGAGGCCAACATGGTGCCAGTCTGAAAGATTCAGTCAAGGCCCGTAATAAGAAGCTGACCTTGGACATGCAGAGTGCCTTACTGGAGAGCTCAGTTACCCTGTCACCAGTCGACTCACTGGACTCACCCCATGGGGGAGCTAGCAATGCTGGCTACATCACCAACCCCACTTCCCCTGTGGCTATGGCATCACCAGGGCTCTTCCACTCCTCCATGTCTGTCCCAAACACCCCAATGGTACATAGTAGCATGTTGGAAGGTGGGGGCCCCTTTGCTGTGTCTCTAGCCCAACTCAACGACCTGGGAGCTGGAGGGATGTCCTTGCAGGGACGTGTCTCGATGGCTTCAGATGTCAACCATGGCTATGTGCTGAGTTCCGGCCAGATGGGACTCAACATGGGCCTGGTGAGTCCTGTCAGTGTGCCCTTTGACTGGCAGCACCGGATGACCCCCTCCTCCCAGTGTGGTCAGCAGGTGGTGAATCTTGTGCAGAGTAGCCAGGCAAGCATGCACCCCCAGAGTCCAGCCATGCAGCAGCAGAACATGTTGATGCACCAGCAGCAGATCTACCGTAATGCCATGCTGCAGCCCACACCTGTTACCTCCACACCCACCATCAGCCCAGTCAAGCTTCCCTCCATCGCTGAGCAGCAGCAGCAACAACAGCAGCAGCAGCAGCTTATTAACCACACCATCACCAACCAGCAAAACATGGCCCGCATGGGCACCTCCACCCCACCAACACCCCAGACCTCCCAGCCTCCCCCATCCTTCTTCCAGCAGCAGCAGATGTCTCAGCAACCTTCTCAGCCCCAGCCTCCTGCTCAGCCCCCACAGGCAGCCACTCCAGTAGCCCAGCCCACTCAGGCTCTGCCCTCCCAGCCTAGTGGCAGCACTGCAGGAACGGAGGATTACCCAACCCC
This sequence comes from Acanthopagrus latus, assembly GCF_904848185.1. Lineage (NCBI taxonomy): Eukaryota > Metazoa > Chordata > Actinopteri > Spariformes > Sparidae > Acanthopagrus > Acanthopagrus latus. The sequence goes on from NC_051061.1 coordinate 20,576,407, forward strand.
TCCCTCCCAGCACAGCTACTCATCCGCACTAGATGCCACGCCGAAGCATTACCTCCACTTGCCCAGTGAGCACCCCTATCTGACCCCCTCCCCGGAGTCTCCCGAGCCCTGGTCCAGTCCTTCTCCTCACTGCGTCTCCGACTGGTCAGATTCCACACCCAGCCCAGCAGTCGCTGGCCCGGCCCAGACCCAAATTACTCAACTCCCAGAGGCCAATGGCAAGATGCAGGTGTTTGCGTGAAGATCTCATAGCTCCTGCTCGAAAAGGGACCTAGGGTGAAAGAATTTGTGGACTGGCTCTTGGGCCTGTCTGTGTTTATATGTGTCAGCCTGTTTCCAAGATTTTCATTGGATTTGGATTGACTGTGTTTATCACAAGGACCGTCTGCTAGTGATTTTGCAGAGAAAAAAAAGTAAAGGGAAATGTGTGTTGTCTGAAAGAACAGCAGACAATTTAATGAAGTAATTCTGTCACAGATGGACTTGTTTTTTATTATAAAAAAAAAAAAAGTATATGAAGAAAACCAAGTCTTTCATTTCAAAGACTTAGGGATGCTCTCCTGGAAACTAACAAACATTTAAAAAGTAGACAAGAGAAAAAAAGTTAAATGTTGAAGGGAATTCATTTATTTTTATTTATTGTTTTTATCTCTCTGAACTGTTTTTTACTGCTCTTTCTGTCCTAATGTGTCAGCCCTTCTTATTTTATATGGCCTACATTTCTATTTAGGCAATATGGCAAGTAATGGTAAAGGAATATAATTCATCATTCAGACCAGTTAACAGATAGAAAGAGGATTTTTTTTCAGCATTCTTGACTGATATTTATTTAGGAAAACAACAGGTGGTAAGAATGATTAAGTGGTTCTAGCAGATATATATTGAGAGTTGCTCAGCAGTAGTGTTATGTTCTAATTTGATTGAATTGTGGTAATTGAATACTTTCTATTTGAGCATTATGAATAAGAATGTAGATGAGTGTCTCTGAAGCACTTCACGTGACCAGCCTCAAAATGGCGAGTGTGGGTCAGATACAGCATTAAACTACAATGGATATTTATGATATACTAGTGGCATCTTCCTCGTGACCTTTCAAAATAATTGAGCTGAGTAAAGTTTTAGGTCTTCCATTTCAGCTGTAGCTTCCGACTGACTCTACTGTCAGTCTGATACCGTCACTTCTGAAGCTCATTTCCATTCACTTTAAGAAACTGTTTCAAACAGAGACGCGTTTTGCCTTCAAAATCAGCCTCTCACTGCCCTTTTTAGTTTTAAGTTTTACTTTTTGTTGGTTTCATTTGTTTTATACTCTGTATATTTGTGAAAACCATGGATACCTTTTTTTTTTGTAACATCACTTCCGATGTACTAAGCTATGCTTATCAGCTGCTATTTTATATCACTCTTCCCTGCAAACATTCCTCCATTTTGCCTGTCTCGTTGAGTGTGGACGCTGCTCCTTCAGGCAGCATCCAGCACAGAGAAGATGTCAAAGTTGCGTCTGCATCCAGTCCGTCACTGGACTAAATGTAAACATTCCTGGACTATTTGTGGCAGTTAAGATCTCGTTGACACCCTCACCTCGTCTCACCTTGTGTGTGGTGGATTAGTGGTCAGTGTGAGCAAATGGCTGCTGGGCTTTGACTGCTTATGCCCTGTCACTCCTCAGGGAGGTGTTTTATGGCATGCAGTGGGACAGTTCCCCTTGCATCTACAGTAGCTTCCAGTCCAGAGGCCGTGGAGTTGCATCTTAAGAAGATTGTCAGAAGATACCGACGGAGAGAACACTACTATGTAGTGCTGCAACCTTTTACTTTTTACAAATTCTGAGATGACGCTCCATCCAGCTAACCTCATGACCAACTCTTTATCCCCACATGACCTGAGTGTCAAGGACAGAGCTCGTCCTCTCCTTGATGTACTGAAGACATTTCAGCATAAAATCGATTGATAATAGTAGATTTTTGAGAAAGTAACCATTGCATTTTCATTGTTGACACCATGAACAGAAATGAGTAGGCCACTACCCCTAGCTGTTACTTTTGTGGTGACCTAACACTGCCCCTAGTTGTGTCATAGACGGAGTTTATCTGTCATTCATTGTTTTTATCCTGTTCACAATAGACTCAGCATCTGTTTTTTGTTGGGTTTTTTTTTATTATTTTTATATATAACTGGTCTTTCATTTTCCCTACCAGGTCGCACTAAGTGTTTTGTACATTTCAACCTCCCAACTTCTGTTTGTAAATATGTTTGTTCTGGGTAGATCTTTGCTTGAGAAGTCTTATGTTTCTAAAATGATTGTTATGTACTAAAAAGGACAAAAATAAAATGTACTTCATTTAGCATTATTTGAAGCTGAGGCTGTGACTGATATTTCATTGGTCTTGTGTTATTAGAGCAGTCATAGATATTTTCTATCATTATTAATTTCTATACTTGTTTAAAAGTAGTTCAAAATCATTGTACATAAAACCTTTCCACGGTTTTTCTTTCTACAGTCAAAAGTTGTAAAATAAGTTACTTATAATAAAAACTGTAGGGAACTACATTTTTGTGTCCTCGTGTTCAGTGATTGTTTCATACTTTAATGGAGGATGTTCATTAATTTATGTCCTCATAATCATAGCGATTAAGATGAAATTGAAATGATCCAAGATCAAATATTTACCAGTCTTAGAGTGTTAATGTTCCTCTTTATAATATAACAGCCATGATAAATGTTATCTTTGAAACTCTTGTGTATGTTAACACATTTTTGATTTTGTAAATCAGAGTTAGAGGTAAAGATGTACTGGGCTTTGCTATATTTTACACTGCCTTATTTCATTTTTTTGCACGCCAGTACTACAGCTATAGGCAGAAAAAATAACCCCATAATGAATGAACACTATTTGATCTGCTTCCACCAACAAAATGTACAGTATAAGCTTCACAGTGGTAGCACTAGTTGTAGGATTATTGATTAAATTGTAAACTTAATGAAAATATAACCAAAACCTTTTTTCTCTCTCTCTCTCATTTTTTCACAAAGTAAAGAATCTAAGACGTCTTCTTTGAACACAAAAGGCTTCTTTTTCTCAAAATCTGCCCACACAGCCAGAACAACCTTCCACCTGACAGGTGTGGTGTATCAACATGTTGATTAAACAGCACAGGTGTGCTCAGGACCCGTCACAACAAAGAGACACTAGAATCTGCAAAAATCTGGAAAAGCCACTTATTCTAAAAGTAAAGTTTTATATGTGCACACAAGTTTTCTCCATGCTTGTGTAAGTGTTGCCTCTAAGAGGTCTGAGAACAATCACCTCTAAGGAAGAGCTTTGAACTGAATGTAGCAATGGAAGATTTTTAAGAGCTGCCCAGTACATTAAAGGAAACATTATTTATTACTTCCTTTTTGTGAGCCAGCCTGTCTGACAACTGGATAAATCAAATACAGTGTGGTACGAATATTCCCATACATTCTAATAGTTTATACCAAATCGTATCCGTAAAATATATACTCTGTGTATTATTTTATTGCCTTGCATTTGTTTGCTTGCCAAGAGTGGAATGTACAGTATAATCTTTTTATTCTACGAGATCAGAAAATGAACTCTTTTATTCTATGTTTCTGGTACAATACAGTATTTATCTGTACCAACCGATAGTAAAATCGAAAGAAAGACTGCACAGAGAGAAAGTCCATAAATACTATGTGCATATTTACAGTGCATGAGGAATTAAAATGTATTGCACAGACAACATGTTATGGCCTGTGCCTGGTCAGAGCTGCTCAGAAACAAACCAAGATGTATACCACAGTCAATCACTATGTACCAAGCATACCATTTACTGTCTATGGTGCAGTGAGGTCATTGTTTCTTCCCTGTCCGCCTCTGCAGCAGGCGCAGCACCCCCAGAGTGGCATTGAACACACTGTCATGTTTAAAGATCATCTTATAGAAGGTGTCCAGAGGCAGTCGGCCAGTCGGATCTGCGTGCTTCAGTGCAGTCATGGGCATGTACAGCCGGTTGGTCTGGTGACGCAGGGGAGGCTCCTTGGCTGTGATCACTTTAACAGTTTGCTGCATCATAAAAACAAAAAACATATGTCAACACTGAAAAGGGCAAAAACAATTATTCTTAGAGATCCTTTGAACCAGATTAGAAACATTAACTGTCATCACTTGCCTCAGCCACTTCCTCTGGTGTCTGGCCTAACGAGGCGAAGACCTTTTTGGAGTACGGCAGGTAAATTTCACGGAAGATCTTGGCGGTCTCCTCGTCCACCCCTGACAGATCCATCTTCTCAGCCTCCTCGTATACTTTCCTTTCGAACTCTGTTACCACAGGACCAGGCTCCACCAGAGTCGTCCTGACAGAGATATAATAAAGATGCATATAGTTTCAGTTGTGGGTCGGCTGCGTTAAGTTGTTACAGCTGATGTGTTTTCAGGGACATGTAATCACTTGATGTTAAACTTCATTGCTTGCACTGCCAGACTTTCACAAAATCCTTCCACGGCGAATTTGGAGGCAGAGTAGACGTCGTTGAACAGAAGCCCTGCGCAAAAAAAACCCACAACCCGTTAGTAACGTCTCAGCTGTCTTTTAACTGCTTCCTCTAAAACTGACACAAACACACCCTGTATGCCCATGACGCTGCTCATCACCACAATATGGCCGCTCTGCCGCCGCTTCATGTCAGGCAGCAGCTCCTTCACCAGCCGCGCCAGGCCGAAGAAGTTTGTGTCAAAGAGCTCCTTCATGGCAGCGATGCTTTGGCACTCCAGCGGTCCGATCATGCCAACACCAGCATTGTTCACTGCAACGGCAGAGAATCCTGTGTCATTATAGGAGACATCTTTAATTCACTTTATAGAAGTGTCTGTGAGGATGTGAATGAGAGGAGACAGACCGAGGACATCCACTCGTCTGTCGGGCAGGCTGTTGACACACTCTCTGATGGACTCTTCACAACAGGCATCTAACTCTTTGATTTCCAGCGTTTTGTTCAGGGAGTCACCTGCCGCTTTCTCCAAGGGCCCCCGTTTCCTCAGATCCCTCATCGTGGCAACAACTGCATCAAGTAAACACTGGCTGTCAGTAGCTGTGGATGATTCTAACGCTGGTTAAATCGTTTGTTGTTGCTTTAGATCCAGTATGTTCAAAAGCACAGTTCACTGCTAGGAAATGCACAAATAAGCACGTATTTATCACAATAGAGCCATAAAAAGCTTCATAAAGGTTATTGATGACCTGATAGGTAAATTATTTAAATTCAATAGATGTGCTTTGAATAATATTATAAATAATACAAGAACCGAATAAGGCTTTTATTAGTGTTCTTATATATTCAAACTGAGAATTTGATTATTAGTGTAAATAAATGTCTCATAATCAAACAATAAATGTGTTTATGATGCTATTATTAACTCTTACACTGCCTTGTTAACATATCTTTATAAAAAGGGCCTTATTACTATTTTATTTTATTTTTTTAAACTAACTAGCACTTCAATAAAGACCCCATCATCGAGTGTTTTGAGGTGGAAGAGGATGAATGACTGACCTTTAAACCGCCTGAACTCATCTTTGGCCAGACGGGCAGCAACAGCCAAGCCGATGCCAGAGGAGCACCCAGTTACCAGCACCCTCCTGGTTCCCATGGCTCTCTGACCTCTGACCTCAAGGCTCAGGAGGATCCTGACTGCTCGGTCAGAAAAGGCTGTGAACAGAGAAAAGTCATGAAATGAATATTACTCTGATCGTCATCCTGTACAGTAAAGACATTACTTTATGATTAATTGTAAAAAAAAAAAAAAAAACTCTTTGGTGAACTCCTTGTTCCTAAAATGGCAGGTGTATCTGTATCTATTCCAGTTCTCGGTGTCCTTCTTTGTTTTGAAAGTTATTTACAGTGTAATACAGTAGTATCTACTACACCAGATGAAGCTCATCTGTGTGCATGTTTTGCTTAAAGCGATTTATTTAAATCATCCGGCTGTAGAAGACCAACGTTCTCCCTGTGAAGCAACACTCAGGCCAGACTGCTATTTGTTCAAAGATTATAACGGCTCTAATCTGATTTATAGTACGTATCCTGGAATGTTTAGCTGCCTGCAACAACAAGCTTACTGCTTTGTGCACAGAGGCCCGACAGTCACACTTGAACTCTTTAACAGGGATAACAGAGATTATCCAAGAGAGTATGTGAGGTGTCACATTTTCAAGATGTACAACATGGTGACAGAATAATAACAAGTCTGGAAATCCAGTCCCACCCAGCAGTGTGTGATGCAATGAGTGTTGCTACTTGAAACTGCAATCAGGGAAATTCAGACCCAGATGAATGTTTTTCAAAGTAACACTGTCATGAATTCAGATGAATGGAAACTAGATAATAACAGAAGACATCAAGATTCAGATGTTTATGAGCATTATTTGCCTCCACAGATGTGAAGCTAAATGGAACCACTTACACCTCAGACTAGAAGCTGCAGCTTTAACATAAATATAGTGATGTAAAAATATAGTCAATCATAAAATGATCATTGCTGAACATTTTTCAAGCACAGTATCCTCCTCAGTATCACCTCCCACCACTCTACATCATCCGAAGTGAAAACAATTAAGGTCCCTGGAGATAAAATACACAATATAGTGACTGTGATTACTGCAGACACTGTAAATCCCCCACACACATCAAAGTCCGGACTCAGAGGTCTCTGGGTTTGTTTCTCGGTGCTGTTGTGATCTACCAACCTGTAGGGCGAGCAGCGCGTCCTCCGCAGCGGCAGACACGACACCGACAGACTGAACTGAACCAGCGGCTCGACAAAGTAACGTTACAGCTGCGTCCAGAGAGTCACAGGACGGGACATGCGGCTACATAAGCCCTGCGATTACCTAATAGGTCACTTAGGCCGACTCAGTATGTGGGAGTTGTAGTTCTTTAAGAGGCAACGACAACTGCAGCACAGTCGCACCACCTCACATCACCTAGTAGTCTGTAGATGACCCAGACTAAGAACTGGATCATGATTAGAGAAGGGAAACAGATGATGATGATGATGATGATTATTATTAGGGCCCGAGCAGGGAACCTGCAAGGACCCTATTGTTTTTGAAGCGATTCTTTATTTTATTTTATTTTATTTTATTTATTTATTTATTTTTTCTTCGGACGAAATGATTGCATTTTTCACTGCCTGAACATACCCGAAAACTCACCAAACTTGGAATATAAGTCCCACTGGGCGAAAAATTTTATAATCTATTGTCGTCCTGAATTTTCACCACTAGGTGGCGCTGTTATTAAGCACAGCGCGTTTTGGCTAATAACTCCCATATACTTTGTCGCACATTCAAAAACCTTATATCCACGCGTTCAGTGAATTGGGCTGTGTCTCGTGGTATAGGCCACGCCCATTTCCGCCTACCGTTTTTTTTTTTTTTTTTTTGCTACGTTGCAAAATGTCGAAAACCTACTTTTTCGAACTCCTCCCAGGCGATTTTACCGATTTGCACGAAACTTGGCACACCGACTCATCTGCAGACAGAAGAGTTTTTCTTTAAATAAGTTAAATAAGACACAAAAAAACCACATACAGTTTAGTGTATTTTTTTTAAGTACATTATGGAGCAATACACATTATTTTACCATAAATTATGTTCAGTTAACTATACATCTTTTTATTTTAACCTGGTGAGCTTGTTGTGGAATAATTAGATGGTACAGATAATAATGCAAATTATACCTACAGATTCATTGTACATATTTATTATGTTGTGAGAGTGTTTCTTATATTTTTGCTGTCATTTAACCTGTCAGGTAGTTTTTAATTTCTTTTTTCTTTGCAGTGTTTCTGAAGCAGTTAAAAGACAAACGTATCTGTACATATCTTTAATGTGAGGCTTCTGAGGAATGTGGACATTTTTACAATCTCATACCGTTAAACACTAAAGAACACACTGTCCTCCGTCCCTCCTCCATTTCTTCTCCTTTGTTTTCAGGTGTTTCACCTTTTGTTTTGTGATTCGTATCTCAGCAGGCTGGACTGAACTTTACTGTGACTCTCAACTGCCTGTGTGATAAATCATCAAAATCATAATGAAACTAAATGTTTAGATGTTGTACGTTTGTCCCCCTTGTAAAGTTTAATAAAACAGCTAAATAATAATAATAATAATAATCACTTAATAATTGAGAATGATATGACGTAACTTCCTGTGACTGTCTCCAGTCATTGCCGTTATTTTGCAATTCTTTCTCGGTGGGTGGGGCTGCAGTTCTGTACAGTAATGACATCACATGTTGGGAACAAAAACAACGTTTAGAGGTAAAATAAGACTTGAAGACTTTAACATGTGGCCCACACTTAAGTCAGACCCACACAAGTGAAACTGTCACAGGCAGAGGGAAGCAGTTGATGAGGCTTGTCAGCAGCACGTCGACTCTGTAACATCAGACAGGATCTGATGATGACTAAAGTCCAGAGGAAGTCGACACTCGTCCAGAATGTCAAAGATGAACACAACCTGCACATTCCTGCTTAAGTTTCAATAAAAGAAGTGATGAACAAGTTCCAACAAGCTGTACTGTTTCCCTTTCAGCACATTCAGCTCTCTGAAAGTGAATGGAAATGTGAACTGTATGTTCTGGTTCACTTTGTCTGCAGTTATTCTGCAACACTTTCTCCATGGGCGAGGATGCGATTCTGTATACAATAACATAACACAGTTGGAATAAAAACAAAGTTGAGAGGTGAAATAAGACTTTAAACAACATTTAGATGTGAAGGTGTGAACATGTGGCCTACATTTAAGACATTAAATGTCCCACACAAGAGCTAAACGGTGTTGACAAGAAGCACCAGTCACATAAGTCATTTCAGTCACACAGTTACAAAGAAAATGTCTTTATTTTGATTCCATTTGGTTACAAAGAAAAAAATATCGAAAATATTCTTCATTACATATTTTTAAATGTTTTCTCATTTGATTTTTTTTCAAATTAGTACATTTCTGCTCACCAGGTCTCATCTTCTATTTGTTATTAGTAAGTACTCAGTTTAAAAAACCAAGCTTCTCGTACAGGAGTAGGTCGGTAGCTGCCTAATTGTTTCCATCTTCTCTGCTTTAATAAAAGCAAAATGCCAATAAAAAACAGGGGAGTTTGTAGAAAGATGATGTGAATTAAGTGAACAAACTGAACCAGGTCTGTTTCACAAGAGACTCATTTGATGCTTCATCACAGACGGACAGAAACCAAAGAGTCTATTTTGATGAGGATGTTCGGGAGTCTCACAGTCTGAGAACAACATGTCAGTCCAAAAAACTTGATTTACAGGAAATCAGGATTCATTTCAGGAAACCGTCGTCCAACTCGTCCTCAGCAGCCTGTTCCTCTGCCCACAACTTTCAGCTCCTGGCTGCTCTCGTTCTGGAGAAACGAGCAGTGAACTGCAGATATATCAGCCATGTTTGATCCCCCTCGTGAAGTACAGGTTCAGGCTCCTGTGGCGGCTCGTCTCCATTGATTGGCTCATCTTGGTGATTCGTCCTTTCAACTGTCCATCACCTGCAAGATGAGAAAGAAGAGCAGTGGTAGTTTCACGTCTCTTGTGCAGGTTTTGTGTCTATTTGTGGAAGTTTTTAGTGAATTTGTGGAGGTTTGAGTATATTTGTGAAGGTTTGTGTATTTGTGGAGGTTTTGTGTCGATTTGTGGAAGTTTTTAGTGAATTAATGGAAATTTTTAATGAATTTGTATAAGTTTTTTGTGGATTTGTGGAGGTTTGCGTGTATTTGTGGAGGTTTTGTGTATATTTGTGGAAGTTTTTAGTGAATTTATGGAAATTTTTAGTGAATTTGTTAAAGTTTTTCTGGATTTGTGGAGGTTTGAGTGTATTTGTGGAGGTTTTGTGTATGTTTGTGGAAGTTTTAGTGAATTTATGGACATTTTGTGTATTTGTGGAGGTTTTGTGTATATTTGTGGAAGTTTTAGTGAATTTATGGAAATTTTTTGTGAATTTATGGACGTTTTGTGTATTTGTGGAGGTTTGAGTGTATTTGTGGAGGTTTTGTGTATATTTGTGGAAGTTTTTAGTGAATTTATGGAAATTTTTTGTGAATTTGTTTAAGTTTTTTCTGGATTTGTGGAGGTTTGAGTGTATTTGTGGAGGTTTTGTGTATATTTGTGGAAGTTTTAGTGAATTTATGGACTTTTTGTGTATTTGTGGAGGTTTGAGTGTATTTGTGGAGGTTTTGTGTCTATTTGTAGAAGTTTTTTGTGAATTTATGGAAATTTTTAGTGAATTTGTTTAAGTTTTTTCTGGATTTGTGGAGGTTTGAGTGTATTTGTGGAGGTTTTGTGTATATTTGTGGAAGTTTTAGTGAATTTATGGACGTTTTGTGGATTTGTGGAGGTTTGACTGTATTTGTGGAGGTACTGTGTATATTTGTGGAAGTTTTTAGTGAATTTAAGGAAATTTTTAGTGAATTTGTTAAAGTTTTTTGTGGAGGTTTGAGTATATTTGAGAATGTTTTGTGTATTTGTGGAGGTTTTGTTTGTATTTGTGGAAGTTTTTAGCCTTTTTTGGGAGGTTTTGAGTGTGTCTGTAAAAAGCAGTTAACACGTGTAAACACTGAAAGCCACAACATTATAACAGTGACAGGTGAAATAAATAACATGGATGATTTTGTTCCAATGTCATGTTCGGCTGTGAAACTATGGGTCCCAGCATTCGTGTGGATGTCTCTTTGACAAACACCAGTCACCCAAACACAGCTGCAGACCAAGTACACCCTCTCATGGCAGCAGCACTCCTTGGTGGCAGTGCGCCCCCTGCAGGACAACGCGCCTGCAACGCTGCAAAAACTGCTCAGGAACGACCCGAGGAACGCGGGAAAGAGCTCAAGGTGTCAACATGACCTCCAGATTCCCCAGATCTCAATCCAGCTGAGCTTCCACTGGATGCAGTCAGAGCCAAGACCGATCCATGGGGGCCCCAACATGGATTGGAGTTGGTTCTGGCGCATCCAGCAGATGCTCAGCTGAAGTGGGATCTGGACAATGAGGAGACCAGTTTGAGGCCTTGGGTTCTTTGCCATGAGGGGGTGCAGTTGGTTTGAACGGTGTTTGGGTGGCTGTGTTTGTCAAAGAGAATCCACAGAAATGACAGAACTCAAAGTTTCCCAGCAGAACATTTGATTGTAACAAGATGATCAATGCTCACTTCACTTGTCAGTTGTTTTAATGTTTCAACTGAACAGTGTATATATATATATATATATATATATATATATATATATATATATATATATATATATATATATATATATGTTAAATAATTTTCATATTTTGCATAAATTTAGTTTTAACTATATTATTCATACTTTCACAGTACTTTGTCTGACAGCTTTAGTTACTAGTTACTTTGTCGATTCATATCAATATTAAACATTTGCTGATGAAACATGATATATTATTATAGATTAAGTTAATCAGCATTAAAAGCAGAAAGTTGAGATCTTAGAGAGGCCATGTGAGACAAGCCAGTGTCCTGCATTATGGAGGACAATTATTAATTAATTGATATATTGCATGATGCCGGCATACTTATAAAGCAATTCTGTACAGAGACAGCTGCTTTTTGAGTCTCATTCTCAGGTCGTCAAATAACGCACTTTGTGAGCTATTAACAGGACTCATAGAGAGTCAAGTTGTTAACAGTGAGAAGACATGTATTTTCAATTACATTTTATTTCAAGATACATTTTTTATATACATTTTTTGTGATTATCCAGTGGCTGTAAAAACTCTCCTTGAATCCTATGGGTTTTGAGGTGGGACTTAAGTCTGGTCTGGTTGGTCAGTTCACACAAGCCTGACCACAAACAACTGGATTGCTATTACTGAACTTTGGTGCCTGGAACTCTACAGTGGCGAACTGGCTATTGTAGCTTACGGCACTCAACATTGTTTAGCTAACAATGTTAGCCTGAAAAGCTTCATACCACGACGTTTTCGCCAGCAGAACAACAACTTCCGAGGGTTCATAAAGCTCATCAAGCACTCTCTGAGCACACAGTTGCGCACTCAAGTGCAGATGTACAAGAACTAAAAACAAACCTTCAATACACTCCGAAGGGTGCAAAATAACTAACAACCGCTCAAGCTGTTTGTAGCTATCAGTTCACAAGACAACTCCAAAGGGTTCATAAAGCTTATCAAGCACTCTCTGAGCACACAGTTGCGCGCTCAAGTGCACATGTACAAGAACTAAAAACAAACCTTCAATACACTCCGAAGGGTGCAAAATAACTAACAACCGCTCAAGCTGTTTGTAGCTATCAGTTCACAAGACAACAACTCCAAAGACTTCATAAAGCTTATCAAGCACTCTCTGACCACACAGTTGCGCGCTCAAGTGCACATGTACAAGAACTAAAAACAAACCTTCAATACACTCAGAAGTACTCAGACAAATTAACAACCACTCAAAGTATCTGTAGCTATCATTTCACTACATCTCTACCATTAACATGACAACAACAACAACAACAACTGCTTCCAAAGAAAAAATGTCACCACAACACATTCAGATCGTTATCAGTGGTCTGCTGGGCATTAAGGCCGAGGGCCCTGTAACAGCTTTGTAATGATCTCTGCTTGGTGTTATCAAGCAGGATGCTGTTGCACACAGTTGCAAAGAAAATGAATTCCTGCAATTGTTTTCATTTAGTTTTATCACAGAGGTTCAACATTATCTTCAAGCAAAGGCATCGCGCCCATACACACTGAACTCGCGAGGGAAATCGTCATGGACAGTTGAGGGCAGAGATCCAAGCCGCTTTAGTGGCGTCAGGCTAGCTTCTACCGTGGCCCTGAGCATGTCCCTAGCCAGGCCGAGGCCCAAGCTAAACACGCACACTATGTGCACGCTTCTACCATACCATAGGTGTCTGAACATGAGGGACCTGTAAGTTGGCGGGATCGCACGAGGGCTCGTAAGATACGCTATTACCAATACCAGCAACTGATCAAAGGCCTGACTACTGCCATTCATGGAAAACACTGCTTACAGCTCCGATGGACTGCACTCGGGCATTTGCCATTGAAGATAGCTGAAGTCTGGCCAAGTTAAACTATAAATTACAATAACACCAGGTAAGCCTGGCAGACCACTAACAACAGGACTGCTCTTACTGAACTTTTGTCCCCAGAAAGCTCTACACCACAAGGCCTCCAAAACAACACGTCTCAGCTCAGTTCTGCTGGTGTCGTAGCTCTCAATCCGCTGCACTTCTACCATGAATAAGAATGCTACTGCTAACAAACCTTACACAAGCCACCAAAAATTAACATGTCTCCGGTCATTCTGCTGGTGTTTACAGCTCAGTTTGCTGCACCTCTACCATGAATGTGACCACAAGAACCGCTTCTAAACCAAAAACTTCACCACCACACAGCTGCACGTCAGAAACTGAATAGGATCCTTATTAGTGGCCTGCTAGGGGAATACGCCGAGGCTAATGTTAGTGTTGAATCTACATAAATGAAGCTGTCCATTTAAATGTAAAAGTCCCAGCTCAAAACCAACAGGGTTCAAAGGAAGTACAAGTATTTCAAACAGGTTTTGCTTTATCAAATCAAATCAGGTCAATCAGATTTTGATTTACTGAGAGGAAATATAGACATATAGATATTTTAGACATATATAGAGTATTTAACATGTGTATACACTGAGAGTCATATCATTATAACAGTGACAGGTGAAATAAATAACATGGATGATTTTGTTCCAATGTCATGTTCGGCTGTGAAACTATGGGTCCCAGCATTCGTGTGGATGTCTCTTTGACAAACTCCAGTCACCCAAACACAGCTGCAGACCAAGTACACCCTCTCGTGGCAGCAGCACTCCTTGGTGGCAGTGCGCCCCCTGCAGGACAACGCGCCTGCAACGCTGCAAAAACTGCTCAGGAACGACCCGAGGAACGTGGGAAAGAGCTCAAGGTGTCAACATGACCTCCAGATTCCCCAGATCTCAATCCAGCTGAGCTTCCACTGGATGCAGTCAGAGCCAAGACCGATCCATGGGGGCCCCAACATGGATTGGAGTTGGTTCTGGCGCATCCAGCAGATGCTCAGCTGAAGTGGGATCTGAACAATGAGAAGACCAGTTTGAGGCCTTGGGTTCTTTGCCATGAGGGGGTGCAGTTGGTTTGAACGGTGTTTGGGTGGCTGTGTTTGTCAAAGCGAATCCACAGAAATGACAGAACTCAAAGTTTCCCAGCAGAACATTTGATTGTAACAAGATGATCAATGCTCACTTCACTTGTCAGTTGTTTTAATGTTGTGGCTGAACAGTGGAGATATACATGTTAAATAAAATATAATTATATAATTCATAATATATATAAATGCAGGTGTTCGTTAAACTGAAACAATGCCAGCTGGCTACAATATCGCACTTAGTAAATATTAAAATACTATGACTTCCTTCTTTTATTCCCCATTGAACTAACCTGTACATTGCTTGCTTGCAAATTTGTTTGCCTTTTTAATTAGCTTTTTTAAAGACAAACAGAAAAAGAGGGAGAGAGACTAGTGTCCCAACAGTGACACTGTCATGGCTTCTGCCAACCCAAACTGTCGGTATTCAACGACCTGTGAATGAGACTCGACTATCCTCTAAAATCATTTACTGATCATAGAGTATTAATGAGCAGAAATTGACAAAACTCACACTTTCTGCCTCTAATTTTTGCACCTATATTGCACTGACCTGGTTGGACCAGGTGTGTCTCCTCTCTGGGTCTGATCACCATACAGGTAAGAGCTGTTCCACCTGAAGCTGAAGACAAGTCCCACTGTTCACCTGGAGAGAGGAGGAGGCACTTTAGTATAACATGATGACTACATGCATACATGTATGTGTGTATACACATATTCTTATTGTAAGCAGAAAAAAGATGTATGGACAGATTATAGACACATATGGCAAAATGGGATTTCTTACAGGATTATCATTTCATAATAAAGAATGATATAGCGGTCTGTGACCATGTGCATGACATCACCTCAGGAGTCTCACATCACTCTGCACTATAAAATCTACTTTCATCTGATTTAATAAATGTGTTTTTTAAAGGTAAAACAAATGTAAACCAAATGTAATAAGTTCTGAGAACATTAAGAGCTTTATACACGAGTAATATGATTTCAAAGTCTATCTTTTGACACACAGTGCAGTGAATGCAGTAACACATTAAACCAAAACTGAGACAAACACACTGAATACATGCTGTGCAGCTACAATGAGGCTGCTTATTTTGCCTGTTAGCTAACTGTGCTGTACTCAGATATTCAGCTGTAAAGATGATAGTATTAACAAGCTAACATTACACAGCACGATAATGGCGTCATGCTAACACACTCCAACAGACACACACCTTAGCTAACATGCAAACCCGTCTGTAAAAACACAACGATGAAATGACCCAGACGTCTTTATAAGCTCATTATAGTGTCAGTAGCCCGTTAATAAAGCAGCTGAGCCGCTGGTAACATGTTTCCAAACCTTGCATTGCATCTCCAACAAATTTAAACTCAGCTAGCTAACATAACCACTGACTTAAACTGACCAGTAAACGTTAGCTAACCAGCTTTCATGCCGTTTAAAATAATACATAAATAAATAATACTTCAAGCCGAATTTAACGAAACTAGCGACTTGTTCTGAGACAGTGACCCAAATTTACTTAACTGTGCAGTGTTCATGTAATAAACACCGCAGATATAAAACGGCCAAAATCACAATGGAGTTTGGTGCATTGGGCAAAACATACAGTCCGCGGCGCGTTTAAATGGATGTAATTACAGAATTATGTTCAAGCCGAATTTATCTCAACACTAAACAGTTACACGAGACGTCTACAGTTTCGTGTTCAGAGTTATTTCAGAAACATTTGAGGCAAAAACAAATCTGACCAACATGAGAGGGAGGCTGGCTCCATTTTAACCGGCACTAGGCTGAGACAACATGGAGGTTACTTTGCAATGTGGAGCTCTTTGATATAAAGGAACATCACCTGGGCTAATCACCTGAGATCTATACAACTCCCACACAGACATGAACACACCTGAACTGAGCAGGTAAGCACACACATAAAGCAGATTCGTACAGAAGAGTTTACTGACCGTATTCGTGTCCTCAGAGTAGAGCCGCTGGAACCAGAGTGACGATCCAACAGCTATTTAAATACACATCTACAGTTTTGGAGGGAAATCCACTAATTTCACGCGGGAAACGAGCGAGACCGCCCCTTTTCGGCGCGCTCCACCTGCATTCGTCAGAAAGTCTGTGGGCGGGACTCATTGTGTTTATTCATCCAGTGTGAACTCATAATGGTGTTTAGCTCAGGTGGCAGAGCAGGATGTGAATGGAGGCTTTGCTTCTGCTCTGGGTTTGAGTCCCGCCATGGATCCTTAATTAGGGCCCGAGCAGGGAACCTGCCAGGACCCTATTGTTTTTGAAGCGATTCTTTATTAGGGCCCGAGCAGGGAACCTGCAACAAAATTCCTGCATATTGTGTTGAAAGCAGACAATCTTGCACATCTAAACAAAATACGGTCTGATTATCACGTAAATGTTCGTAATTGTGTTCCATGGACTGATGAGGCTCTGTGTAAAATTTGGTGCAAATCGGCCTATAGATGGCGATCTGGTCGCAGTCTGATTAGTTTGAATGGAAAGTAAATGGGAAAATCTTAAAATCCTCTTCAAAACTCATCGACTTTCAGATACCATTCCACCTTTTAAAGAGTGAGAAGACCTTGAACTGTTGGGCATGTATTCAGTTTTTAAAAATCTCTTACGGTTTCCAAATCATCACAGTTTTAGTTTTACGGATTTTTAGGCCTTCTTCTGATTTTATAATGGGTGTGTATTGCGTGAGCTAGAGTGCGTGACATCATCGCCAGAGTGTAGAGCAGCTGGAAGAACTGGAGAAAAAATTCTCTTCAGCTACTGGACGATGATACTTTCAGCTTCTTCCCGAAACTATTTCATTGCATCATGCCTCATGTGGACATTTTCGTCAGCCAGCTCCAGAAGCGGACCGTCATCTCAGTCTTTGTCTGGGGAATCGTGCAGCAGTACACGCTCTTTTTTCTGTCTTCAGCGTGCATTACTTAATACCAGCGGGAGCAGGGCACCAAATTATAAAGAAACGGCTTCTTCGAGGCGTTGCGTGCGGAAGCCTTGACGGCAGCATGCCCCGAGGTGCGTGGACTGCGAGGGCCCGACCAACGCTGCTCGCAGCTTTAATTATTATTATTATTATTATTATTATTATTATTATTATTATTATTATTATTGGTGTTGTTGTTGCGTCCTATATTGTGTCCTATAAGATTCTACACGCATATGAACTTAATTGTCAACAGATTATCAAAATCCTACCAATAAGAGAGTTTTTAAAAAGTTGTAATATTTCCATCATCTGCTCCAGCTCATCGTCCAGGTTCTCACCCTTCACAGTCAAATAAAAGGAAAACTGGAACAGCAGTGAGATATTGTTAGGCTGAGTAAAAACAGGCTATTGAAGGAGACAGGCCCCATTATTAAACATACGTGTTGTGCTCTGTTCTGATATTAAACATATATTCTATATTTCTACCACAGGGGGGCACTGTTGTGGAGGGCAGGTCGCGGTTAAGGTGTAAGCAGAGAGGTCAGAGTGCAACAGGATGGCGACTACTAAACGTAGGATACCACGTTGCTACTGAGAACTACTTTATATTAGAAGTTGTTGAATTAAAAGGTAATTTTTTCATGATTCCAGCCTCTCAACATTGTTGAGCTGACACCACAACGGGCTTAACAATAGTGATCAGAACAAATATCCGTACGCCTTTATTATCAGCAAAGATCGTGTAGTAGTTGGCTTTTATCATTTGATAATCATCTCTGGTTGAATCCCTTCATTACAGAGGCTTTATTTCGAAAGTAACCACCGGAAGTGTAGGTATTTTGTCGCGTGTATTGTAAGATTCATTTGTTGTTTAAAGCAAGCAATCACACGAAGTTGTATTTCTATTGATAAAACATGGATGCATCTTGATGTACATTGATCACACGTGTGTGTGTGTGTGTGTGTGTGTGTGTGTGTGTGTGTGTGTGTGTGTGTGTGTGTGTATGTATATATATATATATATATATATATATATATATATATATATATATATGCTCACTAACTCACAGTTGTGATTTTCAAGTTTGTGATTTATTTTGAAAGTATTTAGCGGAAGTATATAATCATTATCGTTGACTCGAGCTTGACGATACCTAAGATGATGCAGTTCTCCAATTTGACCACAAGATGGCAGTGAAGACTCTAAATACAAGGCCACCCAGCGTAAACACAGACACAACAACTGACACAGCAGCGCCGACACCGAACAGTGTCCGAAGGTACGTCGATTGCTGCTCAGTGATATTTATCGATCCCTAGACTGGTTTACCATCCTTGGAATGCTGTGCTGCTGTTACGCTGCTGATATTCCACAGACACACGACGCTATGTGCCGCTTGAGACTTGTAATGCCATTATAAAGTACTAACACGCTAACGACAAAGTTAGCTAACATGGCAAATGTTAGCTCAGCCACCGTAGTCAGTCTGACTAATCGATAGCAGAAACTTTGAGCCAACCAGCCAAACAGTACTAACGGACAGGTTTTCTTTAGTAGGAGAACAAAATAATAAAACATTTCCTTAAAAAAATCTACATCGCGGAATATTAATTGAATATAAAAACATACACTTCCGGTGGGTACTTGTAAAATAAAACCTCTGTAATGCAGGGATTAACCCAGAAATTAATATCAAATGATTATATCAATTGTTCTCTCGTGGTCACAGTTAAAGCCCAATCCTACACAATCTTTACTGAGAATAAAGGAGAATTCCGGTTTGTTATTCCGGTGACCAAATTAGAATCAAAGGTTTGCTGCAAGTTTTACAGTCGCCGTGACGCTGTGTTGCCTGTGTTCAGGGTCGTCACTGCCATCTTGTGGCCATATTGGAGAACTGCATCATCTTAGATACCGTCAAGGTAGAGTCAACGATAATGATTGATACTTCCGCTAAATACTTTCAAAATAAATCACAAACGCTATAAGTATATATATTTTGATTTATAATTTCGCTACTCGGAAACTAGTAGGTATCTCAACAAACAAACAATTAAACACAAAAATGTGTGTAACGTGTGTATATATATTTATATTTATGTTGTCATTGGTTATTTACCAGACAACATTATTCAGAAAAGAGCTGAATGTATGTGTGTGTTTTTCCTGACACTTGAGAATGGGACAGCGTGGGATTTGGACCGAGGCCTGAGGGAGGGTTTCATGTATCTTTTCTAAATGCTTTGCCAAAGGAAGAAGAAGCCTTTAAGTCTAAGCTGCTGCTCTACTCACCTTGTCACCCCTATTGAGAGGTAATCCCACAAATGCAATAACAAAGCTCTTCATGGAGGTAAATAGATCTTTTTCTTTGACAAGTCTTTCTGTTATAACACTGTGCAGGTTAATAGTAAAGTTATAATTAAGATGCAGCCATTATCATTACCAATTAACTGTTATTATTAAAAGTGACCTTTGTGTCGCCTGACTGAGCACCAAAACATTCTTATATATTGTTCAGATGGGTGTGACCATACCTTTTGTCTCGTGTTTGAATGCATGTTCTTGAAATTTGAACTCAGTGTTCAATGTTATGCGGGTACAAAGCCTCTATTATGTGGTCTGTGCTAACAAACATACATCATGTTCTGGTTACATTAATTCACATCACAAGAGAATATATGTTATATAGATGTTACATTCATGCTGGTCATGTTGTATACGTATATGCAACATATGTCAATAAGTTTCGTTTGTTAGGCCATCGTTGCTCTTTAGCCTCTCGTTTGTTTCTGTCACACTGTGTACCAGAGCGATGGTGGTCATTTAGGACATTCGATACCTTGTGTAGGTAGTATTACAGAACTGGGCGTTTCCTTCATGCTGGGAGAGAACACACGTGAGCCACCGCCTCACATGATGTTCTGTCACAATTTCTACCACTTTGTACCCAGATGATTCCATTAAATATCCTGTTTATTGGTTATTTCTATTATAAAATGCGTGAATCCTACTTCTACTCCTTATTCTGATCAAGATGAAGACATTAAACATAAAAACAGCAAGATCTCCTTTTAAACGTGTTCCCTGTTCAGGAAAAAGGATTCAGAACATTTGTCAATAAAAAGAATTCCGTTTTATATTTTTCCATTGTGACTTCAGAGAACAGTTTTTAAGCATGAATAGAACCTCTATCATACTGCTGTTTCTTACCTGCGTGTTTCCTAATGCAGTCATTATGTGCACATTCATCCCCCTGCACAGAAACACAGAGCATCACTGGTATTTTTAAGCTCTGTATAATGTTGTCAAGAGTCAGTAAAAACATATGAACATCGCTATCTCAACCAAAAATGAGCACAAAGGTAGCATTTGTTGCAGTTCTGGTTTTCTCTTCTTCTACTTCACACAGATGTCATTGGTTGAAGCGGTTACAAAACATGTTTATAACACATTTGGTAAAACGTGTCTGTTTGTGTCTGAATTGTTCCCACTTTCTTGTCTCTGCTTTGGGTTCCCATTGGTCAGATCACTGCATTGTCTGGTTTGTGTTATGAGTTCAGGGAGTGGCCAGTTTGCCTTTCATAACCAGAGCTGGAATAAATAGTCCCTTTGGACTGAACTGCGAAGATACAATTTACGGATGCAGGGGAACCAAACTGCTGCCATGATGTAAGTACAATTCCACTGTCCAGATTGTCCCAGATGAAATCATTGAATAGAAATGTTTTGGTGTATGAACTCAACTTAAAATATCTCCTTTTCACTGAATGAACAAAAATGTCTTAAGTGCTGAGTGAAAGTATTCTATATTTGTGTTTTAGGATGTATCTTTCAGGGTTTGTTGGCTTTCTGCTGGTGCTGACAGCTGAGGCCAGAGTTGGGTAAGAAAACGGAATCTAGGATCATGTTTAATACATTTCAACAAAAAAAAAAAGAATCCAATGAAGTTTGAAGTTATTAGAAAACTGGAAGCACTGTTACTTCCACAAGTCAAATTGGAAAATGACCAGTCAACTCATAGATCGACTGATCGGTAAATAAGGAATTGAGGATAGTCGTCACATTTTCTCTCAGATCTTGGTATAGATGACATTAATGTCAGCATGTGTTGCTTTTCGGTAAGACTTTCTGCTCTGATTTCACAGAAACTCTTCTGAGTTAGCGTTCTGTACTGAAACAGAACAATGTCTGGTGTTCGACCCGGTTTGTAAGACTCCACAGTATGAGGTGAGAGAAAACTTTTCACATTTCAGGGCTAAGAAACTTTCATAAAGCTCACTCCCCCGTGTTTGTTCTTGTCCTTCAGGTCCGTCACTATGGATCTGCAAAATGGGTCACAACTGAGGAGACGCACTACATCATGGAGTTTGCCTCAATGAAAGCTTTCAGACGACTGTTTAAATACATCACTGGTGACAATGCGGATGGTGTGTTTGCATGTTTATCCACTCGTTCATTCATGTGTTTATTGCTTATTGAAACAAGTAGTTCCATTTAGATCAAATGATTCTTTTCAAAAGAAATGCACTGTAAACTGACCAACACAGAACATCAGAGCACAATGCACATAGATGATACAGTGTTTCAGCCTTACAGAAAAGAATTAAGAGCAGCACACAAAAATGTGAAAAAGAAATGAGAGGTTTAACTTGCAAATAGTTCTGCAGCTCCATCCGTTTGTAAGGAACATATTATTTAAACCCATTTCCTTTGGCCTCTGTTTGACCATGTGGTAGAGCTAAACTTAAAATGTCTTTTGACTCAACAATATAATTACTGTATTTAGTTGTGATCAGAGTACAAAGATAGTTTGGCGGTTTTATTGGACATTCAGAAGATTTTTTATGTGTTTCCTTTTTGTGACATCTAAAAAAAAAAAAATCCAATACTTTCTCAATGTTTACCTTCAGGAAAGAAAGTTGAAATGACATCTCCTGTTCTTATGAAAATGCCGGATGACAAGAGATTTTGGCAAACGGGTGTCTACAAAATGGGTTTCTTGCTGCCAGCTGAACATCAGAAGAATCCCCCCAATCCCACTGATGAGGCGGTAAGTTTCTCTGACGTAGCACCTTCCCCGAGTCCTTACTGACATGATGTTGTTTGAATTAATTCCACCTACAGCTCTGGCAGATAATTAATCTTTGCTGACTGGCAGGTGAGCATCGTTACCTTGCCAGCTATGAAGGTGTATGTAAAGACCTATGGAGGATGGATGACTTCATTTTCTGACAAAAACAACGCCAACAGTCTGTCCTCGGCTCTGGACTTAGTCGGTGCAAAGTACAAAAAGGACTTCCATTACGCTGCTGGATACAACAGGTGAACAAATCAGCATTATTTTCTCTGTGATAATCAAACAGAAACAACCCAATCTGTAGAATAAATGGTGGCAATGTGCATCTCTGCAAATCATGGATATGTTAAAACTTTATTTTTTTTATTTACCTGCTTCTGTGGCTACAAACCAAAAATAATGAAATGCCATCTCAATCATTCTCTGGCAGAAGTCAGCACATATAGATGTAATGTGAAATTGATATCGATACATATTGTACAAATGTTGATATAGATCTGTATGTGTGTCACGTTCAAAAAGTATCTGCAGTTTGCAGAAACTAGTGAAAATAGTGAAACTTTATTCTGCAGCTGAGCTGAAAGAAAAACACTAAAGTGTGTGTGTGTGTGTGTGTGTGCTTGCACTCCTTGCAGTCCGATGACATGGTTTAACAGGCACAATGAGGTGTGGTACGTCGTTGAGGACGAGCCGGAGTGTTCCACCAGCAGTGAGGAGGATATGGACATGTCTCCCTTCGCTTAAACGCTGTGAGCCCCGAACAACGACAGCTTACAGCAGACGGCGTATGTGGAAGGATGCTGTGGCTGCACACTGCTTCAAGACATTATGTGCCATAATAATCTGCCAGTGAGAGCACATATTTTGGAAATGTAATGAATGTTCTAGACAAGGCACTGCTGGTGACAATGATTTTACACTAGCTTCTTTTTCTGTTGTTTTCAATAAAGTTACCCTTTTGCATTATTTTCTTGAGTTTTTTTTTTTTTTTCTTTTTCTGAACCAATCAAAGTGTCTGCAGAAGACAATTCAGGCTCAATCCAGTTTAAAACTGTGGTTTTTCACCACCAGGTGGCACAACAAAGCTCGAGAATACCATTACTCAGGGATTAAACACACCATTTACAGCTAATGTGCAGGTGTCATAACCATCCACCTTTGAACTGGCCTGTTGTCTGACGTCACTGTGAGCTTCATGAAAGCGGTCTGTATCATTTGGGCGGTGAGGTTGCACCTTATTATCTAAAGTAACTGGGAATGTGGAGCAATGCAATATTGTTTATAATGAATAATACATTTCCTTATTTTACTATTCTTGATCAAATTATTTAAGTTGATGAATAGTTGATATTAAATTTAGCGATGAAAAGTACAGTTTTAATAATGTTCTTCCATATTCTGCTACTTTGTACTTCCACTCCATTACATTTTGGAGAAAATGATATATATCAGTTATTATTTCTTATCTCTTTGTAAACTGATGATCAGTTTGAATATTAAATAGCTCATATTTATTCTGCATTCAGCTGAATACAGGTTGAAAGGGATTTATAAACTATATTGTCTGGTTTTTATTTACATATTACATTTCACACAGTAGGTTGTAAGATTTTACGTGAAGACACATTATCAGTTTATGAAATGCTTTTCTAAAGATGAAACCAGTGACTGTTTAAACTTGTTGGCCCTTGACCCCCTCACTGAACATTTCAGATGTCTCAGATGATTTAATTTGAATTTATCTTCAAGGACCAAGGAGGAAAATCTCCTGATGTCATATATATAATATCATCACAGAGGCCACTTATTTTACTTTGATACTTAAAGTATATTTTGCTGATCATACTTCTGCACGTTAATTTAAGAAATATTTTACATTAAGCACTCTTACTGGTACTGGAGTATTTGTATATTATTGTGCTGGTATGTTACCTCCACAACTGCATAAATTAATAATAATAATAATGCTCAGATTTTATTTATAACTCAAGGAATTAACATGAAAAGTGAGTGCATGTAGTTTTGACTGTGACTATCTGCACTCCGCGGTGAATCCTTATCTTATCAGCTGAGTACCAAGATGGCTCCACGATACTGGAGTGATTTCACTACAGTAACTCTCGAGCAGGTGGAGATCTGACTGTCTCTCATGGACGGTCTGCTGACTGGCTGGGTAGGAGTGCCAGTCAGGAGAGGTTTTATGACACTCCCTGCAGATCGAAGTCCACCTGCGGGCCTCGAACAACCATCAGTCCACCGGGGCTGTTGGGCCTTCCTGCCGGCCTTTCTGTGACTCTCCTGCTGCGTCTGTCTGCTGTCCTGGTCTTTGCAACAATGAAGATCCTGCTGGACTGAATGTGAAGCTCACGTCTCATCAGCCAGAATGGACTTACCTGGTTATCACCCACAGCAGCCCCAGCCTCTTGTCCACCATCCTGGAAACTTCCCAGAGGATCTGTTGACTTTGGAAGGATCATCAACATGTGAGTGCAAGATAGATAGTCAGAAAATTCCACTGAATGGTACCATTTGAATTTTCACAGTGGTATAAGGTTAAAAATGCTTGAGTGACTGTATCTTAGAAGAACAGCGTCTGAATATGTCTATCAGACATGACAGAGATCACTTCCATGTGGAAGACCACATTTCAGCTACAGACATTAAAGGCATAAAAGTGGTTCCCTGTTACAGATTTTTCATTTGGAAGACTGGTTCATGTGGATGTCATAACCGATGATCTCTAAAAATTATGTAAGGTTCATATCTGTGATATGAACTGAGTGATAAGGTACTGTCTGCACTATGTGTCTGACCATTCTCTCAACAGCTGAGCAATAAACCTCATTATGACACAGTTACATGTCAGCACTCAACCAGAGTATTCTGCAGTGCCATGAATCAGCACTGAGAATATCTCCGTTTACAGTCCAGACATATTAACTAGAATGGCACTCAGTAGAGCGCATACCTCCGCCAAGACCCAACAGCCTGCTTTTATTTTTTATAAAAATGTTTAATTTTATTTGTTCTCACTCCAGCTACCTAAATATGCCTAATTTTCCCCCATCAATATCTACAAAAATTTCAAATGATATTCCCCTTGATCCGGATCTCCAGCAAAGGTTAACAGGAGCTTTCCTGGGTTGAGATTCATCTTCCATTCAGGTTTTATGGTAATCTGTTCAGCAGTTTTTGTGTAATCCTGCTGACAAAGAAAACAATCAACCAACATACAAAAACATAACCTGCTTGGCGGAGTTAATGAAGAATCTTCATTGTGTGACTCGAGACATTACCTGTACTAATGCCAGACTGGAATGTTGTATTGTCTTATTGTTGGTTTTACTGTCAGATACACTCATTATTCCCAACAAAACAAATACAATATGGTGGAAAGTCTCCTCGCTTTTGGCAATTCTGTATTTTACTCAAGAAAATAAGAAAAAATGGGGAGTGTCTTCAGCAGCATGCTACATCATCACAACACTCTCCATTGAAAAGCACCTTGTGCCACTCAAGTTGACTCTCAAGTGATTGACATCAAACCAACAGTTTGAGCAGACTCGAGTCCACATTGTCATTATGTACATTTACCAATTAATGTTAATAGTGGTGTTGTTCTCCAGCTCAGGAGTTAAAGACGGATCCAGACAGCAGACCAGAGTCAGAGGAGAGTTGTCCTGTCTGTGGAGACAAAGTGTCAGGATACCACTATGGACTGCTCACCTGTGAAAGCTGCAAGGTAAGATGGTTTGGAAAGTCAACGAAAAAGAATGTATCCTGTATCATTAGTTGCTTTGGTGTGACAGTATACACCAAATGGAACAAAGATGTGTCATATCTGTATCCAAAATGATGCATATTGTATGTTTAAGTTGTAACCCCAGAGTGTCGTATCTGCAGAAAAGAAAGCAAAAGTTTAACAGTCTCTTTTTCTTTCTTTGTTTCTGTCGCTCTCTCTCTCCCCAGGGCTTCTTTAAACGCTCCGTTCAGAATAACAAGCATTACACCTGTGCGGAACAACAGAGCTGCCCCATGAACCTTTCACAGAGGAAACGCTGTCCGTACTGCCGCTTCCAAAAGTGTTTGGCTGTAGGCATGAAGAGAGAAGGTACAGCACACCATACATAAGCATAAAATGACCCGATTGTATATGACCCTGTAATGACCCAGATTACATATGACCCTGCAATGACCCAGTTTATATATGACCCTGTAATGACACAGATTATACGCGATGCCTTTGTATTGCGAAGCTAATCTGAGCCCAAAAAATGCAGGAGGTATGTTATCAGTATCATGGACTAAAATGTCTGACATGTGATAGTAAAACCTTGATCATATGTTTCATGCTCTGTCAACAGCAGTGAGAGCAGATCGTATGAGAGGTGGCAGGAATAAATTCGGCCCTCTGTACCGGCGGGACAGGCAGATGAAACAGCAAAAAATTACCCACCAGCCAAACACTGCTCCCTGCAGGATTAAGATGGAAACTACACAAACACACTGGCCCACAGCTCCAAATGACCTTCACCTACTGAGCAGTCACACAAGTGCCTCATTGTCCTCTGATGCTTTCCATCAGCCCCACATGTATCCCTCTGGAATTGGACAGGCAGGTGCGTCCATGCCTCTGGACTGCACTGTGAACGCAGACAGGATGCTCACTCCTCCATCCCTGTCCTACCCTGGACTGTACCACCGCACCTTCCCTGGATACTTACAGGACAAAGGAGAAATGGCTTGCAGCTACAGCCCCATTCCTTCAAACTACCCGCTCTACCCAACTCCGAACAATTCATTTCATTCACCAAGAAGCACACCAGCATCATCCCCCTGCTCAACACCAAGCTCCTCTGCCCCTCTCTCCCAGGCTCCCAGCACAACCTCAGAACCCCTGTCATCGCCCAACTTCCTAAGTCAGCTCCTGGAGGGGGAGCAGGACGAGAGCCAGCTGTGTGCAAAGGTCGTCGCCAGCCTGCAGAGAGAGCAGGCCAGCCGCGGTAAACACGACCGCCTAAATACATTCAGCATCATGTGCAAAATGGCTGACCAGACTCTGTTTGGCCTTGTGGAGTGTGCCAGGAACAGTGTGCTTTTCAAGGAGCTTAAGGTAGTGAATCATAAATTATAAAGTTAAATAAGCCCTCTCACCAGAGTGGAAATCTCTAATTAGTTTTGCAAGCAGACCATCAGCATTTAATCTTTGTTGTGATTACTGGAGGTCAAAGGTCACAGCTTGACATTTTCAACTACATCAGATGCATTTGTTACACTTCCCACAGGTGGAGGACCAGATGGTGCTGCTGCAGAGCTGCTGGAGCGAGCTTCTGGTCCTGGATCACCTCTGTAGACAGGTGACCTATGGCAAAGAAGGCTGCATATATCTGGTCACTGGACAACAGGTAGAGTTTGTATTTTATGATCACCACAAAATGTCTGCTGCACTTTGGTTTGCACAGAAACTTTGATCACCTCCTTTTTCTCTTCCTGGTGCAGATTGAGGTGTCAACCGTCATCTCTCAGGCAGGACAGACACTGAGTGGCCTCGTCTCAAGGACCCAGGACCTGGTGTCCAAACTGAAGACGCTCCAGTTGGACAGACACGAGTTTGTCTGTCTCAAATACTTGGTGCTATTCAACCCCGGTTAGTTGTTTCTTTTCATATTTCTGTCATGCATGGAACTTCTGTCAGTGTTGAGCATGTATACATGTATGTATTGTGTGCTGATGATGAATATGCCATTCATCGTCTTCCTGATCCAGATGTGAAGTCAGTGCAGGGCCGCAGGCAGGTGGAGCAGACTCAAGAGAGGGTGAACAGGGCCCTGATGGAGCACACCCAACAGAGTCATCCAGGACACTCAGACAAGTTTGGCCAGCTGTTGCTCCGGCTGCCAGAAGTGCGCAGCATTAGCTTGCAGGTTGAGGAGTATTTGTACCAGCGCCATCTTCAAGGAGATTTACCCTGCAACTCTTTACTCACTGAGATGCTGCACACCAAGCACAGCTGAGAAGAACCCATCGTATCACGAGAGTGGCTACTGTGAATTTCTGTCCCTCCATTTTGGCCCTAATTGTACTATCTTCTTCTGCTGATTGTTGCAAATAGTAAACAGGCGCACTATCATGTGAGGGAGAAAATGTCATCTAGGAATCTAAATGAAGGGGAACATTTACTAAACCTACGTCATGCTTCGCCCAAGTTCACATTATTAACAGTATTACCGCCTCCAAGCAGCTCAGCAAATGTTTTTGGTTTTTTTTCTGCCAGTATTGAGATCCAAGTACTACCATGATGTTTTTTTAGTCAAACAGAAATAGATTAACTGTGTAAAGGAAGAAAGAAAAATGCATCATTGAATAATAAAACTTTTTTGATATGCCTGTGTGCTCAAAACCCATGACTGAATTCACTAAGGTGTGTATCAACACACCAATATGATATCATAATTGTGATATGAGACTAATTATCATCCTAGATCTTGAATATTAGCAAAAGGCAGCCTAACAGCAGAACAATGTAAATTCTGCTCTTACCTGACTGTTCATTTGCTACCAACAATCTAATAAGTACCAACAATCACACTGCAGCACTAACAGTATTGAGGTATTTGATAAAGAATACTGTGATATTTGATTTTGTTGCCTATGTTACATATTCTGCATATTATCATTTAACCTAAAAATGGCAATGTTATTTTTAGACAATACCATACAGACCTAGTGTCAACCTTATAACATATGCCACTGATTTTGCCCTCACTGCATGTTGACACTAAATGATTATCGACTGCATCCATTCAAAATTCTAATAACATGAACAATGCAAATGGAAAAAAATAAACATGAGAATGAGAAAACATCGATGATGATGATGATTTAAAAAGGATTTTTATTTTTCTGGTCCAGTTGCCAAGGAAAGTCAGTTTATGAAATGAACATACATAATGTGCTGGCACAGATTTGATAACAGAAAAGAAAGAAAACAACATAAATGTTATGACAACTTAAATGAAATGAATGAATGATTTACCACCTTAACCAAAAGAAACATATGTAGAACCTAAACATCAAATGCACCATCTAATGCAAACCAAATAAATACACCTCTGGGTGACGTGGGGGGATTCTAGGGAAGAATTGCACAGAATCAAAATATAGTGTTCTACTACCACATACTACTCTTCTTACAAAGACATAAATACAAACATCCACTTTTCATATGCACTCCTCCACTCACACTTAATCAATCATCATACTATTATTCCTAAAGTCTGCTTGACATTTTTTTGTACATCTGTTTTAAATCTCATTCAAACAACACATTTGTTGGAGGCAGTCAGTGAATTGAGAGAAGACAGCTGCGCCACGGCGGCTGCTGTAGTGCTAAAGACTGCAAAGGAATGGAAGTAGGACAATTTCACACAGATTTAGTGGCGATATTGGCCTGATCACAAGCAATTGCAGGGTCAAGTGTTTCAGCTAATAGTGTGGACACACTGGAAAAAAAGAACAGCTCAGAGTTTTACATTCCCCCAGATATGCATGAAGGAGTCTCTAGAGACTGTGTGGGGAAGATGAGGGCTGCTACAGTCCGGAATGATACTTCATTGAGAAACTGTTTCTATGCCAGGGCACACAAACAGGGAAACATATACGAAACAGACTCCTAGTGACCTAAAGGATTTATTAATCCCTCGACAAAAGGTTTCAGCAATTTTCAGCTGTTTGACAATTTCTTTTCATTCTCATTCACTCATTCTCATCCCACACATACTTGTCACTAATGCTTAAGCAGCAGGCTAGCTTATTCGTAGCTTACAAAGGTCAACTTACTTTTTACAAATCATTGTCAAAAAAAAAAAAATCAAAGTAATCAGCATTCAGTATATATTAAATCAGCATTGATTATCATTTTCACACAGAGCTGTATCCAAGTAATGATAAATGTGATAAAGCCCTCCTTCATGTTTCCAGTATTGTTTTTCAAGATAAGCTCAGATAACATTTCAATTCATCACATTGTTGAAAATGAGAAAGCCAGTTAAGAGGAAAAAGTCACATGAATTTCATTCTTCTTTCAGCTCAGAAAGGCTGAAGCAATTTGTCCAGCAAAAACATGTCAAAATAGTATAAAAAAAAACATCCAGATGTCTACAGCTGAAGGAGAGTAGGAATGGAGTGGAACGCACGAACTGTGGGTGCACAGGCAGTTTCTAGGTGTGCAACCACAGTAGCCACCACCAGTGCAGCCCAC
The DNA here is from genome assembly GCF_904848185.1 of Acanthopagrus latus. Classification (NCBI taxonomy): domain Eukaryota; kingdom Metazoa; phylum Chordata; class Actinopteri; order Spariformes; family Sparidae; genus Acanthopagrus; species Acanthopagrus latus. Next base: position 20,606,933 of record NC_051061.1, read on the forward strand.
AGAGGAATCACGCACTATGTTCTGATTATGACCAACCAGTGAAAACACCCCTGAATGGAATGAGTGGATAGTGTGTGTCCTACATTCATATGAGAGCAGTGTTACCTGCTATTAATTTTCAGCTGAGATCTCCTATAATTACTGAGAGCCGAGCCACTTATCTCAGTAGACTGGAGAGAGACTGAGCCCTGGAAGAAGAAGAAGAAAAGGCAGCAAAAGGAAAAGCAAGCAGAAATGAGAGGGATGGGAACTACTCTGGCCCAAAATACTGTTGTGTGGGCAAAGGCAGTGTGGCTGTCCCTCTTTTTCTTACCTAAGAGTCGCAAAAATGACCCCAGGGGCAGGGTAAGGCAAGGCATGAGGAGGCAGGGTGCAAGGTAAAGAGAGTTCTTCATCCCAACAGAATCAGTCGCATTACATTTTACAATCTAGGTTGACCAGGCAGAGCCAATCAGATGCTCTCAAGAGAGAAACTATTGTAACTACATTGGCTGAATGAGTGAGTGATTGGCCCTTTCTCTTGGCAAGTAGAGTCGACTGGATTGTTCTCGGGGTCCAGGTTGGTAGCTGGCCAAAAGCCTGATCAGTCATGCTGTCCACTGCTAGTCTAACTGGGTAATAAACAAACTCAAGTGCCTCACTGGCCACAATAGAGGACAATAGGGGTCAAATTGGGAGTTAGTTCCCTGAATTTTAACACCCATCCTGGGTATGTCTTATTTGGGGGTGCCAAGCTTCTTAGGAGTTCCTGGGCGCTTCTGCCAAAAGTGACCGGGGATGGTGAAGGCGTCAACACTCATGGACATGGTTTTGGACGGGATGACAGTGAACTGCTTGCGGTCAGAGCTGTACTTGTAAATGGACTCGACCATCTCAGGTGCAATGATCCGTGGGCCAATGCCAGTGAGCCGTACCATCTCCTCAGTTTCAGGGTTCATGGTGTAAACAGCTCTGAACTGGCAGCTGTGATCTCTGAAGAGGATAAGAAAGTGGTTGGCCGAGCTCTTCTCCATTTCCTAAAGAGGGAGAAAGAAGAAGGAAAAACAAAAAATAAATATATAGAAAAACACAAAATAAGAGCGGCTGCCAACTGAAATCTGATTCACTTTTAGCCTAGTAAGCGAGGACCTCTTTGTGGACATAGCGTACCTCTACAATCTTGTTTTTCTGTGGTTCATTGACCTTGCCAGCCAGGCAGCAGCGAGTGATAGCATTATGAATGATGAACTTGTTGGACTTAAAGCTTGGCTCCTTGTACAGCTTTGGTCCTGCAAGACAAAACACCTTAAATGTCAGGAACACAACAAAATAACACTTTTTATAATCTCCCAGTTAGGAATGTGTCACTGACCTGTGTATTCTGGGATTGAGGCAGGTGAGGAAATAGTGGATCCATTCTCCCAGTCCTTCTCTCCATTCTGACCACTCAGTCGTCTTGGTGACATTAGCCGGGAGGGAGAGTGTGAACGGCTAGAGGAAGAAAATAAAAGGAGATTAGTGAATTTATACAACTTCATTTTATTATAGGAAATGCATTTGATTGTTAAGCACTGATGCCTATACCATTATCTCATCTGTATTTCTAAAGATTAACAGATCATTGGTTTTATACCCTGACAACTGTTATTTAGGCTACAGTTTCAAACTCTTTCAAAAGACAGGGGGAGGTTAACACTGTGACTTTGTCCCAGTGACTTTGGCAGATTAGGGTTAGGATCAAATAATATTGAGCAAAAATGAAATAATCTAACTTAATAATAGAATAACACCATTCACAGACTCAACATTAAACAATAAAAGATAGAATTTCAGTTTGGTACAAACTTTGGTTTCTCAAATCTGTCCAGAGTAACTTCTACTCCCAAACAAATCAATAAACGATCTCTGGCAGTGTCATTAGGTCTTTCCCATGAGTAAATCCTCTTCTCAAACAAATCAATAACAGATTGCTGGAGAAGAAAATAAACCCAATATCACTAACACTGTTGAAGCAACCTCCAGCACGAGACAGTTGATTGTCTTTGTGCATACAGGTGGTGTGGGGAGGACAAATATACTGAAGACAATCACATATCCAGCTTTTGATTTCGACATCAAAATTCAAAGCTACTTTTGCTTAATCTTTGACAGCATTGTTTTTCGACCAAACCCTGTGCCTCCGAATTTCAAAGAATTTATTCACAAAATCCAAGCAACCGTCACGATGCAGGTTACCTGGGAGACTTCCTGACAGTCAAGCCTCCAGAATCATTAGCCATAGAGGACAGGTTCATGGTTGAGTGGGAGTACACCTTGTTCAATCTTGTGCCTAGAAGGAAAAAAAATGGCAACAGAGAATGAAATTATACCGAGAAACCAAATATATGACAGAATAGGAAGAGGGCATAGAATGACTAAGACCCATGCAAACATCAGAACTATTTACCCATGAAACCCTTGACAGGGCTATGAGAGAGGACCGAGTCATCTCTGAACACAGTCTTGGGTCTCTGCTTCTTGACACCTCGGACCGTGGTGGGTTTCTGCCTCAGCACCTTGTCCAAGTCCTCCATGATCTTCAGCTGCTGTCTCCTCTCATACTCCTGCCTAGTAAAGTCACCTCTGCGCTGGGGAGTCCCCTCTACGGGTGGGGTATGGGAGGCTGGAGGCGTGCCTGGGGTTTGGGGTCTGTCCTCACTCTTATTACCCCAGCCCTCGATGATCATCCACTGAGGCTTGCTAAAGTACAGGACCATAATGTGTAAAACTTTTAATGTGACATTTACATTGTGAAACCAACCATAGAATCTTCGAGATTTACATTTCAGACAAGTAATGTCAACAATTTCTCTAATTCACTAAACAAAGTACAACAGACCAATCAATGCTTCCCATCATAACGTATATGCCGTAAATACCTGACTACAGTCACCTTCAGATTTTGAACAAATAAGGTTCTCACTTTGATTCTTTTTCTTTTTCCTGCTCAAGTTTGCGTCTTTTCATTTCTTCTGCTCTCTTCTGCTGTTTCTCCAACAAAGCTGCTCTACGTTGGGCCATCTCATCCTCCGGTCGCTCAGTATCATCCTAATAATAAAGACAGAAGCAAAGAGCCCTGGATGCATCAGCAATACAAGAGCATTTATAGAATAGCACACACAGTAAAAACACTGAGTCACCTACCTTGAAAAAGAATCCAACTCCTCCTTTCATTTCTGGCTCAGTCCGGTCACTCATGGAGTCTGAGAAAGCATCAGGTACTTGGTCATCCTCGTCTCCATCTCCTCGCAGAGAAGCTAGCGAGATCTCTATCAGGCTACCTCGTTTGCCATTCATCATTGCTGCAGGGGCATCACTCTCAAAGGAGCACTCTGATGGGGCACCAGAGCTGCAACCCCCACCTACAAGCCCTTCCTTTCTACTCAAAGGGCCATGCGATGGCCCGGCATCCAGGTCCATGCTAAATATACTATGATTGTCAAGGGAGCCTACCTCTGACAGGGCGTCATCTGCAGGAGGACGGGGAGTCGGGGCAGGAGTGGGTACAGGGGTCAGTGTGGGAGTGGGGACAGGAGTTGGTCCAGATGAGCGCAACACATCTAAGCTATCAGAGTCACCAATGGAGAAGGAGGACGATGTCTGGACTTGCGATTGCCACGGATTTACACGACGAAGGTGAGGAATGCGGTCCACGTTTTGAGGTGGCGCAATGACCCTCGACAGGGTGGGGACTTTATTGTCCACAGTACGACTTTGTTGGTGGTGTTTAGGGCTTTTAGGGGGTGCAGACTGGGCTCTACGATGGACATGAGGAGATTTAGGAGGAGTGGTGTGGTTTTGGATTCTGCGGGATGGAGAGGGAGAGGAGAAGGCTGAATTTAAGTCTCGGGTGGATTCTCGCGACAGCCGTGCAGGGGCAGGGGTGGAGGTTTTAGGGCTGGCTGGAATAACCCATGTATTGTTGGTGGAAGGTGTAGATTTCTTCTTGACTAGCTGGTTTTGCTGCTCAGTCAGTCGTTGCATGTCACTCTGCAGGGAGCTGAGAGCAGCAGTCAGCTTAGATACAGCATTGTTATAGTCCCCTAGGGGAGCTACCATTTTCTCACCAGGTGTTCCTGCACCCTTCCCTCCTGGTTTACCTGCCTTTTCTTTGGAGTTCAGTACCTGCTTGTTGGGCTGAAGTCCTTCTTTGATATTAGCCTCATCCTCCACTGGGAGGTGCTGTTCAACTTGTTCCTGCTGCTCTTCCTCCTCCATTCTAGCAAGCCTTTCTTCCAGTGTCAAGCGAGAGAGGTCTTCTTCTGTGGATGAGGTGCTGACCTGACCATCGCCCCCTTCTCCTCCACCCTCGTCATCCCGCTGCTCCTTCTTTAACTGCAGAAAGGCACTCTTCCCCAATCTTTGCCGGTGCTTTGCAAAAATGGCCTCTATGCGTTTTTTCTGGGCTTCAATAGCCTTGCGCTTTTCTTCAAGCCGAACTCCCAGCTCAGACATCTCATTATTGAGTTGTGGGCTCTTGCTGGGGCTTTCTTCAGACTTCTGGGCCCATGAGGTCATCTGAGGAGAAGTGGGGCTGCTGGCTTTGGGGGAATCCATAATCTGCTTCTTTTTGCGTTCTGCAAAGCTGGTCATCTTCACTCCACTGTCAGACACCTCTCTGCCATTGCCTCTAGCAGCATGTGCACCAGCAGCTGGTGTGGTTGGAGTGGACTGGGCCTTAGGTAGGTCTTCTGATGCATCTGAGTCCACACTGCCGTCTCTCAAAACTGAGTCATCATCTCGTGAACATTCGGAGGCGTTTCTGGTGCGTGTGGGCTCTCTGGACTCTCCTGTGGGCCGGTACATCATTCCTGAGCGTGAAGGGGCAGAGCAGCTGATGGGTGCCAAGTTAGGTAAATTGTGTCTAGAACTGGCGGGGTCATCAGGAGAGTGGAGGTAGAAGCCATCAGGAGCACCATCAGGGTGTAAACGTGGCTCCATCTTGCTCTCGTTGTGGATAATTTGGAGCGCCTCTTCAATGGTAGGGAGCTCTCCTGTTTCACTTGCTGCAAGGCCGTTCTCCTCTGCCACTCTTGGAATACTGGGACTCTGGGTGGACCAGGAAGCTCTCTGTGGACCATTGGGGCCAGGGGGTTTACTCAGTAAATGGCTGAGGTCTTCAGGAGGTGTGTAGGGCACCCTGGTCAGATTTTGGCCTGCTGGGTTGAGTTGGTCTGAGCTCACAGAGCGGGTTATCACAGGGTTGCCCATCACAATGTCCACATCACTGTCCAGGCCAAACGGAATGCTGAAGGATACTGCAGACAAGGGGCGACTGAAGAGAAAAGAAAAGCACAATAAGTACAATAAAAATAAGTTAAAAAGACATTGTTTAAGTGATCCTGAACACATGGACCCTACCTGAGAGGTTTCTTGCTCCATGTCTTTCCAACACCTTCTATATGAGACATTGAGGTAGACTGAGTCAAAGATCCTGAGTACAATGGGACACACACACAGACACGTAAAGGCATGCACACCACACAGGGATGCACAAAACAACCAAGCAATACACCAATAAAAAGGAAAAAATATGCATAAAGTTTCAAATATCGATTAAAATAAAAAGACAAGGCTATCATACAACACGAAACACAACTGAAAGACAAACGAGGATTGAGGGAGATAGGAAAAGCAGATTGCAAAATGAGATAAACATACACAAAACACTGGAGCTCCATGTGATGATGATGTAATCTTACCTGAAGCAGGAGAAGAAATGGGAAGGAAAGGCTTCTTGAAGATAGATGGGGAGGTACTGTACAGCAGAAAAACAACTTCTCAGTTCAAAGTGTTTAATCCAAAATTATGTCAGACAACTACAAAAGGAAAAATCATATTTTTCTGTACCTGTTACCACTCAAGCCACTTGGTGTTACGGGTGTGGATCCATCTAACAAAAAAGAAAACCCCCAACAAGACTTTATAACAGATATTCAATATCATGATCACACAGTCTTACAGAGGACCACAATTTTAATGCAACTTACCCAACGTGTCTATTGGCTGAACAAATTCTGGCCTTCGTACTTCAAACCAGCTCAGCAGCTCTGCTAAGAAGCTCAGCAAGTTGAGCTGAACAAATCACACAGAATACATCAGTCATCAAGAAAACAGTACTGAAGATATTTGTTAATGTGTCAGTGAGTCAATCAGTTGAATCATGATCAGGTACCTGAAGCTCCTGTGGTGTGTACAGCATGTCCTCTAGTGCCAAGTGACAGCAGCTCTTCAGACAGCTGTCACAGAACTCACGGATGAACTGCAGGTTGTACAGGCTGTCTGCTGCAGACATGGACTCCTTCATGCAAACATCTTATAGAGAAAGATGGGAGAAAGTGTTACACTGAACTGAATAATAGAGTAAGTACTAAAAAGCTGTTTGTGGTTACAGTGTTTGTTGGTACCTTCAAGTCTTAGCAGGCCAGGGCAATAGTAATGTATGACTGCAGCAACAGCACAACCACTGGAGAGGTCTTTCACTTCATTCACAGATGGAAAAATGGGCTTTTGTTTGGACTGAATTTTATCCTTCCTGTAACGGAGCTAAAAAAGAACAATAACAAAACATGACAAACAATTACGTCAGTGTGACCTTCATGGTACCTTTGACGTATTAGTTAAAGTTAAAATCATCATCAAAGTCAAGGTTTCTCAAACAGAGTTTGATACTATAAAGTCAGTTTGAACTGTGAAACAACAGAAAATGTAGAAGAAAAAAAAAGAACTGGAGCATGGATGTAAGAAGAGAGGACAAATAAAGGTCATGCTAATGTGCGCTAGAGAGAGTTGAGCTGAACAAATGGCAGATGCAGAAGGAGTGAATTAATCAGAGCAGAACAAGGGAAGGTTCCATCAGGAGAAAGTGGGACAAGTGAGGGTCTCAGGAGGCACACGAGAGAAAAAATGTTTCAGGTACAATGACATTATATAGACAAACAGCCCGCTGTCAGCAGGGACCTGGTGACTAGAAGCCTGCCTCTGTTAACCCCCATAGCCAGTCACACACAAAAACACACACACACCTCTGTTGCACAGAGGACCAGAGGAACCGGTTGCACACGCCAGTTTCAAGTCCTGCTTCAGTACCAACTGTGATTCATGCAGCACTCGTGTGTCAAACAATGTCTTTCGCACCCCGCCCTATGACATATATGCTGTGACGTGCAATTCAATGTAAACTAGGATGCGATGCACACTGGCATTCCCACACCAGCATATGGAGGGAAAAAAAAAAACACACCTGACCATCAGATAATTGCTGATAAATTGGATGAAGACACTTGAGGGATGGAGGGACAGGGGGAGGGAGCAGAGGAAAGGAGGGAACTTACAGGAACAAGTTTCCAGTACCAGCGAGTAGGACACTGTCAGAGAGGAGGAGGGACAGGAAATAGAGAAAGACAGGGAAATGGAGAACAGGAGTACAAGGAGAGGTATTAAGCCTACAGTGGAAGAACTAGACAAACAGGAGAAAGGGTTGTGACGACAGCTGTGAAGACAACCTTGTTGACAAAGCGATGAAGCTAGACTTAGTCTTATTGTGTCAACCAATACCGGCTGTACTTGTAGAGCACTAATGGGTAAAAAAACCTTCAAATGCAGCAGAACAATATGAGCTTAAAACACAGCACACAGCCACAACACAGGCACTGAGTGCATAATCCTAGAAAGATTATCATGTGTTTGGTTATAATGATTTTTGATAAACATTGGAAATACATTTGACGTGTAATCCAATACTCACAGAGGGCTGAACAGGTTGGGGGTCCGTTATGGCCTGAGAAGTGTCATTCTGGGCTCCATCGGTACGTTCTTTCAACTTCTGGTTTAACTGAAAGCATGCCAAGAAGACAATATATATTTAACACAGAGATCATGGTTCTACACTATAGGGATACAGTTAACAATTGTTTTTTGGTATTGTTTAATCTGATAGTAATTTTCTATATTAATCTATTTGCTACAGTTTAGTTTATAACATGTCATTAAAGAGGAAAAAAACATCCAAGGTGATGAATGTTAATATCTTGTTTTATCAGTCCATAACACAAAATAATCATAACTATAAATAAAAACAAAAAAATCTCCATATTAAAGAGACAAAAAAGAAGCTCAAATTTTTGCATTAAAGTTACATTGAAAATCAACTGATTATCATAAAAAGATGGTGATTATTTTTCAATCAATTTCTCTTCCCTTCTAGCCCTTCCTCAGTGGTCTTAAGACAAAGTGGTTTGAGGAATTACAGAATTCTTTATTCTGCAGTTAAACAGGCACTGGATCATCTACAACAGAGCTCGGAACAAGATAAACATCTGGATTTCAGAGTCATTTCTGACAGGATCCTGTACAGACCTTTGCTTGAAGAAAGCATAGTTTCTGTGTGGCCTTTTCCTTACCATATTAACCCAGTGAAGTAGAGCATCCTCCCAGCTGGAGGCTCCACCCAGCAGCTCGGTGGAACCACACGTCTTCACCGCAGTCACCGTCTCCATGGCTCCCACGGTCATTAGGGCATCGATCACTGCCAAGTGAGCACTCTGCACCAATCACATGGGAGAAGGAAGAACTGTCAGAGGGAGCACCATACACCACGAGGGCCGGAGAGGCCAGACAGCATCAATCAATCACAGTTAACAGAATAATGCTGACACTGACTTGTTTTCTGCTCTAGCAGGTCACTGCTAACTGCAGAGCAGAGAGCACCTCTAACTGCAGCAGCCCTACCAGTATTTACCAGCAGCAACCTCTAGAGGTCACCAGAAGCCAGCTCTGAGTCAGCAGAAACACAGACAAGAGTTTTAAGTGAGTAAACTCACAGCAGTAGATATGGGTGAACTTTGGACCCATGTTTGTACAATCATTAAAGAGGCAATCGACCTGTAACATGATAACATGTGTGTCCCAGGACTGTCATTCCTAAACTGCTTTACCTTTATTTGCCTTCTCTCCAGCATGCTTCCCTATTGCGCAGTGAAATATTGCTGTATGACTCATGTGTAACAGACTACAGGATAAAATGACGTGTAACTAGATCACCAGGAAGCACAACAATGAACAGCATTCTCTGTAAGAAACAGGTGCTCTGGGTCCTTTCTGCAGTTTAGGTTTATGAACATGTTTTTGTCAGACATTGTCTACTTCAGATGTGTTTTTTTCTCACACAAATGACACAATCAAGAACCTTTGCTTACATACATGTGACATTTCTAAGCATTTGTATCCAATAATCACAAGAATATTTCCTTATACCTGAGAGGCCATTACAGAGCCCTTTCTAATGGCTAGAGCCCATTAAAATGCACCGACAACATTATCAGCTCAGTCAGAGAGAGCGCCTTAATTCTATAAACCTGTTAGCTCATTAGAAGTTGTGCTCTGTTTGTGCCATGGGGCTGCAACAAGCCGTACTTCACATGTCTGAACTATGTATTATGTAAATCATTCATGTATTTTAACCATTTTGACTACATTTAATTCATAGATGATTGGCAAATAATAAATCAATTGTAGAGTTTATTCATGATAAATCCAGCACTCCTGTCCTGTTGACTAGTTTTGTTTTCTTGTAATATTGAGGATGATCACAGTAGCTGGTAAATAAAGTTGTAAACAGGAACTCAGACATTGATTAGACAAGACATGACACTGTTAGTTATTCATAATTCTTCTCCTACTCTAGTCAATGTTATGAATGTAGAATCTCTCTTTGTCTCCTCTATCTGTATCACTTAGTTGCCATCCAACAGCAGTACTGGAGCTCCTCTCTGCAACAACAGCAACAAGCTCCTTGTTAAAATAATTAATTCTGACCAACAGAGCAGGCAGACAGGTCACAAACAACACATTCCTGTCATGGGGCTGCTCCTTCAATCTCCAATCTTCAGTTTTGAGCCTAATCTGTGCAAATCAGTGCCTGTTCCCTTTTACTACTTACAAATTCCACTTTAGGGGCCAGACATTCCTACTCTAACCTCTTACGTTGTCCCAGATGGAGGCTGGTGGCAGTCCAGCTGCGTGCATGAGCCCTCTCTGCATGTCTGCCTACTCAACCCTGATGTAAAGTGCTGACCTGGGCAGACCTAGTGCTGGGGCGGGCAGGGTGGGCTATGCCAGCAAAGCCTTGTCAGATATCATTGGGCCAATATCTGTGGATGTGCTTCAGTCAGTCACCGGGAGCTGTGTGGCCCTGGCAGGCCGGCCCTCCCAGCACTGGTGCCAAGACTAGAGTTGCTGCTTGTGTGTCTGTGACATGACCTGTCTGTTCAATGAAAATGTCTGCAGTACAGAAGGGGACAAATGGCCCCATAACAGGGACGAGGGAGTCTCAGGGCGAGCAACAATCTGACTGATTCAGAGCAGGGATAAGTGGAACACAGAAGGTCTGGGCACAAATTCAATTCCATTTCATGTCAACTTCTATACTGTGACGATACAAACACACTGTATCTGCAAAATTCTGTTGCCCAAAACAAAATTCATTGTTATGAACATTCACAGAATTTTTTTTTATGTGCATTTTCCATATTGTAGTATACACTCCCTGGCCACGAATTACAGGTACAACTACACAACAAATGCAATCTGGTCCAGCAGCTTCGCCACACGTTACATTCATGAAGCTTATAATGTCACCTTGCAAGACAGCTAGATTTGCGAAATCCAGTGATCATGTGTTTTTGCAAATCCTTTGTGCCAAGGCTTCAAAGTATGTGCTTGTCGCCAAACACACAGCAGAACTGGCAGCTACAGACATGGTTTAGATGTGATGACCAGTAAGAGATGTAACTGTTTGTTTGACAACAACAATGGCGGCTCCTAGAGAGGTTAGCGCAGACACTGTTGTAGCATTAGTTGTATCAGAATTGTGGAGAAACAGGAGCAAAAGACAGCACTGAAAGCTTTTCTCAGTGATAAGCATGGTGTCGCTTTTACTGAAGTTGTATTCAGCTGACTGAGGTAACTGTTTGTGGGGCTGTTATACTGGACTGCGTTATATTGAAATGTGTTTCAAACATTATATTTGTCAGTGGGATAGAAAAAACATTATAGAAGAATATAATGCAGTCTGGTTAAACATTACTGCAAACCAGGATCTCAATCTGAAAGAACAGTGGTTGAATCAATACCACTATGACAGCGCAAGTAAAAGCGAAGCAAAACTATCTTCGTAAAGGCAGAATTTATGGCTGAACTGCTAAATTGGTTTGCATTAAATTTGAGTAAAGCGGACACAGAGTGTATATTTGTGCTAGAATTTGTCAGTAGCCATGTTTCACTCCATAAGAAAATAAGAGTGATTTAAGGTACTAACATATTTCTGCATTCAGCCACAAACAGTAATCATAGGTTGGAGCTGTTGTCACAGTGTGAAATGAGACAGGATGACTGAGGCACAATGAGAGCAGATGAACAAATACAATGACAGACCTCATGAAAGTGGTCATCCCTGTTGTCATGCTGCACAGAAGTTATTCAGAGGAGAGAGTGGATGGTAATTCATGATAAAAAAGAAGAGAAGAAGAAGGGGTGGATTTCCCGTTGCAGACCCAGGAGAGCTCACTAAGCTAAATCACAAGTCTCCCTAATGAGAGGGGAGAGAGGAGCAACTCATGAGCACCCAGCTCATAGCCTGCCAGATCACCATAACAACCAACCAGCTGACCCACAATGCATCTCAGCACAAGCCTGACCGCAGCATTGCTCCGTGCCCCTGGCTTAGCACCGGCTCTCTGCTCGGAAACATCCAGCCAGCAAACAGTTAGCACCCCTCAAAACTGATGTAACAGTGAGAGGAAAAATTAATACCCCATCAATTAACCCCCGCCAACATAAAATCGTTATTTTTTATTTGGTAAATCTGCTTGCATAATCATGTCAACAGCTGAGTCAAACAAAGAATGCAAAGACATCTTGCGGATCATTAGGTAAGATAACAATGAGGGCAAAATCTGATTATGTCTGAAATATGACTTAACCCCGTCCCCATCCCCCTACCCGGCCTGGTGCCTACTGAGGGAGACAAACAGGGGGATCAGGCAGGTCTGAGGCCCAGCAGGGGATTTTAGACAGGAGGTTCTCTCAGAGCACATGTATTATGAACACTGATATGTATAGAAACTGCATTAAACCAGAAAAAACGAACCTAGAGCAGCTTTACACAAAAATAATTTAACATATGGTCGATAGTTTAACTCCACATTAGTTTCTCATCAGCTAAGGCCCAAAGCTAAACAAATAGTCTAACATGATGGTTAGTGCCTTTGATAGTCTGCCACTTCTATTTCCAACTAAGCTCCTGAGTGATGCTCACTTGACCAGAAACCTGCCAACACAGCATTATGATTTAAGACCAAGTGTCAGTGCCTATCTAAAACCAACAGGGGACCGGGAAGAGGGTTAGCTGCATTATGGCTACATGACTTGCTTTGTCACTGTGGGAACAAATGCTCCCGTCTCGAGAGCCATAAAAAAATAATAGCAGGTCCGTATTAAGTTATGCATTCAATGCAGACTGTTTGAAATGGGTAATTGTGTGAAGTATTCAACCGTCTCAACCAACAATATATTAAACAAGTGATGTTGCTGTTGTGAGACATGTTGGGTGCATGGTGAGTCAGTGGTCATCTCTGGCGTGTCATCCAATCGTGGATGATGACGTTCAGTCTGCAGGCAGATTATCTCTAATCTGGGCTGGGGCACCACCAGAAGGACAGTTACCAGTGGGGCACCAACACACACAAAGACACGTATATATATATATACACACACACACACACACACAGCACGTAGGGGATGGAGGTAGCTGGTGGCTTCATTACTGAGACCGTGTGTGTCATCAACAAAGCACTTCTTTCAGGGTAACCCGGGCCTGTATAGATGTTGATGCTATCTTGGGTTGTATTACCACCGACTCTCTGTTTTGAAGGAACTTCATACCCTCAGTACACATTCTTACAGTAGGGAAAAAGCAGATGTATTAATATTTATCCAGGTGCTAAATTTAATACATAATGGTAGTTAAATGTGTGATGTTCAATGCCTTTTTTTTGTAGAAGCTGTCGCAATATCTATAATGCGAAAGCAAAGTTTCTAAAATTCATGTCAGTCATGTTTACAAATAAGTACAACATGAATGGGCTTACAGGACATCACAACCTATTATGAACTACATTCGGGAATTGCAAGTAATACCTAAAAATTCTACTTTTAAATACATATTGCATATTTCACACATGTATGTACACAGTTTAACCTTCAGAGCGTCATGTTTCTAGACAATTCAAAAGGTTATAGATATAAGGTTATAAACATATAATAAGATTAAGACATGAGAATAAATACATTGTACTGTCTTTTCTGAGCATACAGTATTTGGTTGAATTATTTTAGTTCAGACCTGACAGCTCATCTGACCTGCTCACCCCATTTTCTAACCCAGAACTGTCGAGGTCTAGAAGCAGGGACAAACAGTGAAAGCTTCTTCATTGGGCATCAATGAACAGTTTGATCAAGAAAATAATTAATATAGTACAATTTTATATGTTTTTGGAGAAGCAAGATTTGACTGTTCTTGCCTTGCCGTGCTACAAGCTCAGTGTAGTTTTATAGAGCAGGTCATTAGTGGTCTGCACTAATGCTGCTGCAGCAACCAGCTACATCTCTGGAGGTAGACATGGGCCAAATTTCATAGTTATTCACAATAAACACAAAAGATGTAAATTGTGCAATGCATTAACAACAAAGTAAAAGTAACAAACAGTACATAATTAAGCAGTGGTGAGCAACAAGAATGACTCAACATACTTTTATGCACATGCACTCTATGTTAGCTTCTGGTCTGACACAGATATGTGAAGCTTTAATATACAGCAGCGCTGCAGCAGATTGCTGCTGCTCCAAAGCCGTTTACTGGCCAAGACCCACACTGATGCTCCATCCTTCTAATGCTGCTGCAGCATGACCCACTTTCTTTGCTTGCCACACTGTAGCTACAGTGCCAGTCAGTGGCAGACAAGCTCAGAGAGCTGCCAAGCAGCTACTGGAAGTCTCATACACCAAATCAGCAAACAGCAAATGCAGCATTAACAGTAACAGCCAAAATAAGAGTTTAATGATGAGGATTTACAGCTGAGATATCCATGGGCTGGCCTGGAAGCATTGCCCAGAACTGAGACGCACGCAAGCAGACAGATTTGTGCAAACACAACTGACATGGTCATCGTGAATGACAGAGACCTACTGTCATTAGACATTTTCTGGGGCTGAAGGGTTAATATGGACACAGACCAAGCAGGTGTGGGTTTAAGACAAAACCTCTAGTAGAAGGACTAGATAACCTCATATTTGGTGCATGAGACATGCTGTAGGCTGTAGATTGTAGCAAAACCCTTCACCATAATGCACCATGAATTAACAGCACTAAGAATTACTAAAATGGATGGCAAAAATGGATGGTGTCAAAATAAACACATAGACTTGCATAGTTAAATTATGACGTGTGTAAACTAGTGTAAGCTAGAACAGGATAAGGCAAACTACTAGATCATAATAAACAGAAAGGAATTCCCCATTCAAGGAACCTTCTCTACTCTGCCCTCAGCAGCTTTCTTCCTGTATTGTATCTCTCATACTTATCTGTGCAAAACAACCAATCTGTCAGCTTCCAAAGTACAACTTCACCAGTATTAACATTCATTTTTATATAAGATATTCTGTATTAGATACCAGAGTAGTACATTAACTAACATCCAAATGTCATATATTGCTGGCGCACATACACATTCACTTTTTGATTTAGAAAATGTACCAAGGTATGCACACCTTTATAAGCATACGATTAAGCTCATAATCACAAGAGCACCTGCAGTGTTGCACCTGCTGCAGCAGCCAGTAAACAGCAGCAGTGGAGCAAACAGCTGTCACCTGACAACAGCGCCATCCATGCAGCTCCTTGGAGACTTGACTTGAAAAAACAGCCTTAATGTGCATGTGTAGAAATACTAAAAAATTGAGTTGCACTGGGCTGTTGCGTCAGCTGAAGCAGAAAAGCTGTAAACTGGGAAGCCTCTCCTCTCTTAGACTCTTACGGTTTCTAATTTGAAAATAAAATTAGTTATCTGTAGGCTCAAGTATTTCTGGGCTATGTTATGGGTGTACTAAAGAGAGACAGACAGAGAGAGAGAGATCCATTGTCAAGGGCTAAGAGGACAAACCAGTTTCTCTTGATTTAACTCACTGAGTCAGCCCAGAGTATTCTCTCAATGGAGTATCTAAGGTTTCACCAGAACTGTTTAGCCATTGTTCTGCAGCTGATCTGGACCATCTATTGAATCTAGACTCTCCCTCCCTCTCACACCCTGGAATTAAAGTAGTCGTCCCTTGTGTCACAATGAACGCCCTGGTCTCAGCAGCTGGATCCACTCATCCCTCTTGGATCAGCTGGGGGCAGCATAGGGGAAATGGGGGGCGGGGTTGAAAGAGTGGGGGTCTTTTTGATGTCCTTTAATCCCTCGAATCAAAGCATAAACAAGCGCCTATATCAACAACCAAGCCCCCTCAACCCCTTCTGCTTTCTACAGACTCCTGAATAGCAGAGCATCTGGTTTCACGGGAGGAGACATTCACTCCTTTAGGGTGAAAGCAGCTCCTAAACAAACAGCGGTTATGACATCTCCAGAAGGCCACCACCCACAAAACCGCATGCCAGACTGGTGTCAGGTTATCCCCTATGTGTTTACTATCCCCAAACCAAAACAAAACATTACCATTTTGATGGGTTTATGTCGGAGGTCTGCATCTGTCACCGGTGTGTCCTGATCTTTGGAGACTATGCCCCTCTGAGTGAGTAGCTGCATCAGGGTGGCGTTGTCTTTGGGCTGTTCCTCGGCTCCGATGCCCCCCAGTAATAGGCTGTAGGTGCGGCAGTAGAGCTCTGAGGACTGCAGGAGGCGTGTGACTGGTGGTTTAAGGTGCTCCTGCTCATACTGGTCACAGTAGAAAGGGTCACGCAGCTCTGCAGGGACATTTTCTACCAAGAGACAAAACATACAGACACAGTTAAATATGTTCCTAAAGTAGCAGGTGCTACTATTAAATTAATCATCAGTTACTTTGATAATGGATTCATCAATTTCAATTCAATTTTTTGACAAAAAAAGAGTTTAATTCCAGCTTATTACATGTGCATTTTCTATTGTTGCTGATATGTAAACCTGCCCCCTTGCAGGTTTGGTAACAGATGAAGACAGCTGGTAAATACCCCAGGGCTATAATCATATGAGTGAGTAGAGCAGAGCAAGCATGAAGGTCAGTGGGGCATGATAGGCTCAGAGGTTGGCATCTGCAGATTACAAGATGCTCTGCCACTCGTTTCTTCCCTCGTTTTTTTGTACAAAGCTTCAGTGAAAACTGCTCCTTCCGATCTTCACAAAGATGATGCAAGTCTCAGTGGTAGAAACCAGCAACCTGTTCAAAGCCTACAACCTCAAAACCATTAAAAGCAAATGACATAGCTGAAATTCTGCCTCAAATCCGATCAAGGCGTAGTAAGGCAACATGTGGTTCTATTGGTAGCTATAGCTGAAGACTGTTTAAGAATCTGTTCAGACTGGTCTTCCTGATCGCAGCAAACATTATCCTAAAAACCTAAAGCAGACGCACACCCTGTGAAACTGGTTTCTCTGCATCCAGTCTAAAACAGCAGCAAACTCAATACCCTGTGTTACTGTGCAAACACACTAGAATAAGCTTTTCACTGTTTTAAAGGGCCTGCAGGGAAAAAAGTTGACAATCTGAAAAACCAGCAGTCTGTGTGAAAAAAAGAAAGGAGAAACTTATGATCGTCTAAGACTTGGCCTTAAAGAGAAACAAAGGGGTTATTACATGGGAGGTGTCACTGTTGTTGTATCATTATAAAGTCATGTAATGGATCCACTGACATTAGACAACAAAACAAAACGCCCAGCTTTAGAGGTTAGACAATGCTCCGCTCTCTGTCTCTCACTTTCAGTCCATGATAGTTGTCAGACAATGTCACGCCACATGGCCCGTTTTGTTGTGTGCTCCTGTGTGCCAAAACTACAATGTTCACTTTAGTGCTGTAAACACTGTGACTCACCAACCAAAATGTACACCTATGTCTAAACGGGGGCAAAATGTCTTCCTACGATGACGTGATGAAAAAAAAAAGAGAAAAAGAAAAACTTCCCCCAGAAGGCAAAGTAGGATGCAAATGCCACAACTCAGTGAGATGAAAGACACCGATATGAGAGCAATTTGCCTATGAGAAGTCAGGCCATGAAGACTTTCTGTGTCACATTATGTCCTGGAAACAAGCAAGAGTACACATTTGATGTGGCGCATCCATATACATCTTTCTAAAACCATTAACCTGCAGATAAAAAAAATACCAAGAATGGCTAGATAAAGTTTACTCCTACTGTTCAAAAAAAATGTAAGGACTTGAAGGAAATTTAAAAAAACAGTTGGCAGTCTCAAGCAAATAAAAAATGACATGCCTCTGGAAATGTTGCCATCAAATATTTAGATTCAAAACAAACGCTTGTGTGTTTGCATAAACTGGAGCAACAACCTGTCTGTCACTTCCACAAGTCAAAGGGTCAGTGCTTATCTATTGGTCTGACTAAAGCATTATCAGTGTGGGTGAACAGAGAGATTGCTCTGCAAATAGAAAAGTCCAAGTAAGCATTTGGGATCTACTGAGGAGATTTTGGCCAAGAGACTTAATCCCTCCCACCAGCAGGTGGCCTGTGTGGTCGCTGACCTCTTACCTTCCTGAGCAGGATGAAATAGCAGTGGGCGATCTGATGATTTTAGACCATGATTGATCTGGAAGGCATCCACAATCTCCTTTTCAGCCTCACTGAAGTGCAGATCCATGCTACATGAATGTACAAATACAATGATGTAGCGAACTAGATGGCTTGACTGACTGGACAAATTGCTTCATGTGGCTCTTCTTTGGGTGAAGTATTGTACATAGTGTAAGGTGAGTTACAGCTAGCAGCATGGAAGATGAGATACATGTGTCAAAAAAGAGCTATCTTTATGCAATACTGCAACTGAACAGACTATCTCCCCCACAGTAAAGCAAACGTTTTCTACAGCATTGTCACATTCAGGGCTGTAGCTACCACTGAGGACAGCGAGGTCATGTCTTTGATATCTTAATCTTAATATTGGTGGTAACATTAAAACAAACAATTACATATCATATAAAATGTTAGAGCTACAGTTTACAAACTTTTGTTAATAGTTATTTCACTGTTGAGGGAATTAAATTCATAAACTATTTATTAGCAATTTATGTTGGAAAGTTGGAAGTAAATGCTGTGTAGTTAATTTATAAACATTATTTGGATTGCTGTTAGAGAGCTGCAACTTATGTTTTTAACCTTTAACAGCTAGGGCAATAAATAATCATAATAAATGTTTTATGAACCATTTCATTGTTTTAAAAAGTGAAATTACTTAAAAATTAATTAAGTCTGATAGAACTGCACAGATTTCTCTGCATTTTAGTCTTGAAAATGTTCTCAATGGATGGACGGGGTAAGGGGGCATGACCTCAGCAGTTCTAAAATCCTGGCTATGGCCCTGGTCACCTTGTTGCTGTTATTAAGATCACAAAAAAATTAAAGACTGCAGCAACATTTCAATGGTGAGCAAAAAATGATGTCAAATGATCAATTAAAGAACTATAGCAGAATTGATGCAGCTTGCCATCATGGCTATAGTCCGCTTAGCTGTGTTATCCTCCTATCTGTCCTTGACTGCTTGATAACAGGAGCCATGTGTCCTACTTCATTGATGGATCGAGCTAGTGTGCTGGTCGTGACACAGACAATGCCACACGTGTCGGGACACCAATCAACAGACACACAGCAACAAAAACACATCCAAACAAATGTTGGTTGAAATTAACCGCCATCTAAACCAAGCTGGGTCCTTTGGGGAAAACAAGGTCAGGCGAGACCTCAACACCCACCCCTTCTCATTTTACATTTAAGAGGAACAATCAGCACTGCATTTCAAGAAGGTTGTCACAGTAACAGTGCACAGTAAGTAGTTCTCTCTATTAATAACGCAGCAGTTCAGCAAAACATGCTGGATTTGACAACATAAACCATCAGAAAGCGTACTGGAACTCTTCAGGAACCCTGACACAAATTAAATAATTAATCAGACCTTAGATATGCAGAAGTGTGCAAGATAAGCAAAATAGCAGGAAGATAAAATTAGCCCTTTTCACCCTCAGGTCATATGCACCCCTACATACCTGCACAATCAAAAATCCTGTTTTATGACAATTTATTTTTTTTCTATGCTACTTCTGGGGAACATTTTACAATGCGAATAACTCATCATTACATGTGTTTGATAAGGCTGTTGGCCGTGATTTCTGAATGCTTAAAATTCAACTATGACCATCTTTATCATGTGCTGGAAACGATCAAACACAGAAGATTAACTGCTCTCATTTTTAGAACAAAGCAGGCACTGTTCTGTTGCCCCAAAATCTAGCAGTGGTGAGAGGCACTATGTTAACGCCCTACCCTACATGTGACCACTAGTTCTGAGTGAAATACTAATGCCAGTATAAACACAACAGCTTAGAGGTCTCCGACAAGACTGGAAGAGATTGCCTGAAACCTTGACTACTTGTAAAGACTGTGCTGTTCCATTTCTGATAATAATATCTTAACTGATTGGACTATTCATCTGTTCAGTACCTGCTGAAACTGAGAAATATACATGCATGCAAATTAACAATGCTTATGTATTTGATTGAACAACAAACTAGAGCTGCTGTGATTAATTGTTTAATAGATTTGTTGCCAACTATTAAATTACTCGACAACTATTATGACATTTAAATGATTTCAGTACTTTTTTCAGGAAAACAAAGTCGAAGTTCTCTGAGTCCAGCTTCTTAAATGTGAATATTTTCACTGCACTGAACTAAATATCTTTGGGAAGTGGACAAAACAAGACATTAAAGAATGTTATATTGCACTTTGGGAAACATTAAACAACATTTTTCACTGACATTTTACAGACCAAAGAACTGACTTCACTGAAAGATTCATTGAGACAATAATCAATAAAATCAGTGAGTAAAATTATTACTTGAAGCCCTGGAACCAACCTCTGACTCTCTGTCCTTAAAATGAAAAACAAACAAACAAAAGAACACTTCAGGCACTACCCATGAAGTGTGTCCTATCTCCCTTTAGATTCACTTACTGTAAACATGCCATCCCTAACAGCCCTGTGTATCCTGTAACACATCACCCCTGACAGCGCTGGAGTATGACATAACCACTGTATCTTTAAATTGCATTAAGGACCAATATACACAGAAGCATTTCCTGTTGAATCTAATGGGACAGCACTGTATCACTCTAGATGAACAGAGTGACAACAGATGCATTTGTCTTGGCAAGTGTCCACCTTGTGGTACTGAACTTAAGTTAGACACTCTCAGCCAGATCTTTGTAAATTATTCTTTATCTTACACTGGCCTGTGTGGTGTTGCAAATTACTTCTCTCATGAAATATCACGTTATCTTGAAACAGACTGTGCCACTCAGTAACTGTATCAAAGCGTTTCTCCCAGTAAAGTCTTGTATGTTATATCAACAGGCCGTCCTACCTCTTGAGCAAACATTAATAACAAGGAAACATCCTCCTCGGGTCCTCGTCCCTTGTTGACTCACCCTAGTTACAAATGATTGGGAAAGGATGAGTAGTCATTCCAGCAGGATTCAAGTATTTAGGAAGAGCTTTGTTGTTGGGTGGAGCTAACATGCAAAGGAAGCACAAGATTTGAAACATGAGGGTACCAGATGGATTGTTTTTTAATTACTAGAAAAATATCAGGATGTTTATGTTTGGCCATCAGTTTCACAAGTGGCAATTAAATTGTTTAAAGATGGATTACCTGCAAAAACGTAAAACTGGTATTAGTATCATGGACTCAGTAAGAAAACTGAAGGAAGGAATTCACATAAATCATCCCTATGAACATGTCAGTTTGTATGAGCAGGTTTCTCCCGACCCAAACCGGTAGTCAAGAGCTTCTGGTCTCATTCCAATCATTAAAACGAGTTTGTGTCAACCTCAAATGATCTGTCAAGTCATCCAACTAAGCAACAACAAGGGCAGATCATTAATCACACCTTTGCTGAACAACATGTGTCTCAACTTCATAAAAACTGTTTACAAACTATATGTCAAGGTATTAAAAAAGATCATGAAACACAGTCTTGGTACGGAGCCGTCAAGTGGCTACAGTTGAAGAAGTTGTTAAATATATATACACACACACACACACACACATACACACACACACAGGTAAAATAAATGTAGAAAATATAATGAGTCTATTAGTGTCAAAAAGGGGACCTGTTGACCTCTATAATATATATAAACCACCCATAACTACATAACTTTATATCAGAGCAGTGCACTGGGTAAAAGGCTGTAAATTATTGCAATATTTTTAGGCTATCTTGGGATAAAACAATTAATATCCTCAATATTGTGAAATCTCTTCAAAAGTATTTTTACATCAAATTATCCATTGACTAAGTGGGTACAGGCAAGTATGGTTAGAACAGCCTGGTAAATTCAGATAATTACATCACTAAGCTTTAATGCAGCCTTTAAAACCAAGATTAGACAACATGTATGCCATATCATGATCACGATATAATATCAATATATTGCCCAGTCTTATTAGAGCATGTAATAATGAGACCATATGCTGATTCTTAACAATATCATTATGAAAGGAATTACTGGGCTGATCAAACAACACCTATAAGCAGCACCCACAATGCACACTGATGGTTCTGTGTGCTCCTGGGAGCAGATAAGAAAAACAACTGCTGCAGCTCATTTCTTCAACATTTAGTGAATATGACATGAATTAATTGTTGTTTCAAAAGGTTAGACTTAGGCAGCTTGGTTGTTGATTGTAAATCTAACAGAGATGGTTAATTTAACACTTTGGGACAATCTTTCTCTTAAAATGTATTTGGTGCACTTGTTCCCCTCACTGTTTGTTTATCTATTACTGCCAACATGGGTATTTCAGTCAAAGCCTGTGAACAACTTTTACATTATCATGGATGCACATGGATTCATTTAGGGATTACCTGTATTCGACTTGAGATTTGGTTTGACTTTGTCATTCAGTCTGTCAATGCCCATTAAAAGCTTGCGTCTAACCGTTAATCATTCCTGTGTCTAAATAAAGACCTGAGATGTATACAGTGTTTAGTCCACGTGAAAGTCTATTATGTTTCACAGTGACTCAGAGATTAAACATGTTGCCTATTGTTATCATTAGGGTTAAGTGACCTGGAAGAACAGTAGACCAGATGACCCGGTCTAGTTCATGCTGTGCTATCTGTTGTTCCACCCAGCAGAGATTTGGGGAGGGGAATGGTGATGTCATCTTGACTTGGCAGAAAACTATCTGTAAGGCCACTCAGCTGATTAGACAAAAAACTATACACATCAACACAGTCTTTGGTACTGGTATTACTGTAGCTTGGCTTGTAGAGTGACTTTGACCAGAGGGTGTGGTTGAGGTGCTAAACACAGAACACAGAGGCTGTAGCAGCCTGTAGTGCTGGACCCAAAGCTTGGGATTGTGTAACATGCAAGTCATGTTGAAGTTGAACAGAGTTCACCTCCTCTCCAGCCGAAACTGAGTGAAGCCTGGAAGTTAAAACCTTGACCATTAACCTCTGAGCATTCATTTACATGCACATCACAGGAATCAGGATGGGTGTTTTGGGCCTATTTATGTTAATGTACCAGTATTACCTTGAAAACAGTGCCCTATCATTAGAGTGTAATCTAACATACGGTTAAAACGAAATGAAAGGAGGCACGTCATCGAGCCTTACTCAAACAGGACTGTTTTGATGTGTTCGCTGTGAGATCTAATCTTGAGCAGATTGGATTTTAAAACAAAGACGAGACTTGTTATCACCTCAGGCTCGGAGCTGGTGCTGTTCTTGTCTCAGGAAACCTGAAGGCAAAACCATGTCTTATGATACGTACCGGTGTGGTCTATGCAACAAAATCATTTTCTTGGTGGGTGTGTTTTGCATCATAGAGGATGGTTCCTAACAAGCGCCTCTTGAGGTTTGCTGACTGAGGTTAACAGAAGAAGAAGCCCTCTGACAGACTGAGAGGGCATTACGGTCTTTTTACTCAGTGCACAATAGGATATTAAACGTAGCTATTTGATCCTGATTATGAATTACGGAAGAAAGTGGTATTCACATAGGCTACTATGGGGGTGCTGTCATCACCAATGGCGAAGAATGGTTCCGAAAACCATCTACGCCCCATGTGCCGTGCCTGTGTAACCGGATTAAAAACATATCCAGCAGCCTGCAATTTGTGTCTGAAGCCTGGCGGCTGGAAAATACGACAAAATGGTTTAGCGTGATAAGGCCTAGGGAGGAGGCCTGTCTCTCTGACACACACATACCCAGAAAATGTGACCACACATTGAGTGAGAACAAATGACATGTGTCAAAAAATGCATACCGTGCGTGGTCCCCCTTTCATATGCGTCTCTTTGTGCTGAAAACCGCTGAGCTATACACACAGTGGTTCCCCTAACATGCATGTGCTTTTCGCTACACTGCTGAACAGATTATAAACACACCGCTGGACGACAAAATGTTTGTGGTCTTCATGCGACCTCTCTGAACATTATTCTAACTCCCCAGGCCTGCAGCCTCCACCACAACCTACCTGCACTGCCGTAGGACTTCGCCAAAAGCCATCCGACACTTGCGCATATTTTTGCTTTAGTACAGTCATACAGATCCAATGGCTTTATGTCTGGGACCACAAAAGTCTTCTTCATGGTAGGGGAGTCCACCATAGCGAGTCTGTATAAAAATGGGAAACGGTACTGGCAAGGGAAAAAAAAAAAAAAGCTACAAGATAGTATAAAAATATCAAGCAATCATTCTTTTAGCCGACTATTCCACACGACCGAGGCTGGGACTGTGGCTGAGGGTTTTGTCGGGAAAATATCCGCCCCGGAGCTGCTTCCAAGTCAGTTTTATGTCGTTTTCTTTGCGGTTTTAGAGCGATATTCCAGTTAAGTGTTGCCTCACGACCACGCAAAGCCCCGACCCGCCGGGTTGTTGGAGTAAACCGGACTATTCCCCTCGTTTTTGCCCTTCTTCGTCCGCATTGCTGTGCGGTCGGTTCACTGTACGCAGCTCCACTGAGAACACCGCCGATGACTGACTACCAGGTGCTCCACACTGGCATCACTCACTCACCCCGCGGACCAATAGGAATTGAGTCTGAGCTAAGAGGGCGGGATCTCCCTCTGCTACCACAAACTGCAGGTAGAGGTGTGGTGTGAACTTGTAAGTTTATCTACTGGTGCTCACACACAGGTGAACGCCTGGGGGGGCACCTTTTGACAGGTAACTTCAATAGAAACATTACCATGTCACAAACTTTATGAGAGATAAGGCTGTAGGAGCTATTTATTTGTTGCTGTTTTACTAATAATATGTAGTACTGTATACAATTTGATTATTATAGATTTTTTTTCTTTATACAGATTAGACTTACAGAAATATCTTTTCAGGTCATGTGTTTAGTTTAATTATTAGCTGGTTCAGCCCATTTAGTTTTTGGATAACTGGTATTTCTTGTGATCATGTGGGCACCTGTGGTTATACAGGTAGAAGGTATTAAGTCCAGCATGCACCTGGGTCTGCATGATTTCCCCCCTTTTTATGAACCATAGGAAGAAAGGCATGCATTCTTTATGTTTAATTACTTGTTTTGGGAGAAATAAACCTTAAATGGCCACTAAAACGGGTACTTCAAAGTCATTAATAAAAATATATTCTGACAAAACAGTTCAGACCAGTTAGAGTTGACATTTGGAGACCACCACAACCATTACACCACTAGGCATCTTAAATTAGTCAAATAAACTTAAAACCACATCTTTCACAAAAATACAAGATTAAATCAAATTAGCATGCAATGTAAATAACATGTTTATTCGTCCTTTGTTCTCCAAGCCTGCAGTATATACAGAAAGAACAGTGTGTGAATGTAATACACTTTATCTATGCATAAAGGAAAATGTAAATTAAATTAGGAGAAAATGTTAATTGTTTGCTTCTAATTACAGAGACTTGTGACTGTTTCTTTCCAATTGTTTGTGAAGTGTCATTTCCAGTAGCACCATCCCCATTGGAAAACAGAAATCTCAAGAGTACCTCATCACATGATGCTGCTCAAAGTTACAAGAGCACTCCAAGTGCTCCGCCGCAGTAACTTTGTAAGACGATTACCTCTCAGCTATTTTAATCTAATTATGAAAGAAACAATTTCTTCCTAGTCAGTACTTTTTCCAGTCCTCTGACAATTTAACTCTTAAAACGGAGTGGCTTTGATTAAAAGCATGAGGCACTTTCCATTTAATGCTTAATAACATTCCGTCTTAAATGAATTCCCCCAAGATACACAACTTCCACATACAACACTGGAGCGCAATTTAAATGTGTCAGGTGATGTCTGAATAAACTGGAGTTTTGCAAAATACTACATTTAACTGGTATAAATTCATTTTTATTACAATAAGTGTGAGACTAGATTTTCACTGGCAGAATTGCTGGAACATAGTTCACAAAGACTGCAAACATAAGCGGTGTGGAAATAGGAAACATTTCAGATGTCTTGCTGCATACCAAACAATTTCAGGCTGCACTGGGGGATAAGAAGGCCCTCAACAATGCTGACTGAAACAGACATTTACATTATATGCCTCAAAAAATGTTAGTGAGCCATGTTACCTGCAACTGTAACAAAAAAAAGCCAAAATAAGCAGGAGTTTGGAAACCTTCCAAATGAGCAGAGTAATGAGTTGTTTATGTTTCTTTTAATAGCCCTCATATTATTCAACCAGACATTTAAACTGCTGCATGAATACAAACTGTTCCTCAAGTGTAGCTGAATCATGATCCAGGTACAATAATAGCACCATTTTAAAAATTTGGATAAGGACATACAATCATGAAATCTTTTAGAAACATTGGGTTTTACAAGACACCCACCTACTGGTGATCCTCAAGGCAACAATGTGAGGCTTGAATGCTCCACTCTAAATTCTCCCTGTTGAAGAAACCATGCTCCTCCCCTGTGTTTTCTAGGGCAGAGCTTCCTGTCAAAGAAATGTCTCTGCATTGGTTGGTGTTTGGTAACAGTGTTTTTACTGTTAACACACTAACAACATTTTATTCAGAGACAAAATTAAACTGTGTTAGTCTTCAGTTACAGCTACAACGGAGCCAAATATGAGTATTTCATTACAGCAGGCTGCTCAATTGTTTGATTATCTGGAGTTTCATACTTGAGAAAGACTGACACCACATGGCCAAAATGAACACAGGCTCATATGTTTGCTTTGTGTACCACAAACAATACACCAGGAAAATATTTACATTACATTTTTCACTCATGTCATAGTCTATAAAAATAAAGTAAATGCAACTGAGCATTTACAGAAATGTAAAAAAGGAGTCTATTCAATGTCAACAAAAGAAATCCAAAAGAATGTCTCTTTCAGTCATCTTTAAGCCCTCCAAAGACGGCCGTGGGAACGCTCTTCTGCTCAAGCTGCACCTCTGTAAAGGCCCAAAGGAGAAGACAATTAACAGATGCATGATCATGAATAAAACAAGTCTGCATAAATCTTTTAACAGACACCAAATGTTTCTGTTTTAGGTTGAGGCTTGGTCACTCACCATCCGGTCCCTGGTCTTCATCATCATCATCCTCGTCATCATCATCAATGTCAATCTCATCAGGATTGGCTTGTTTGGAGAGCTCAGCCAACTCACTGCGAGATGTGTCACTCCTGCACAGATGTAGAGAATAAGACTGATCTGTCGACATATCCTTTGGAACATTTAGTCCAATTTTATGAAAGAAACATTTCACCAGTGGTGGAATGTAATTAAGTACTTTTACTGAAGTTCTACTTAAGTAGAACTGCATTAGCTGGAAAATACACTGGTACAGAGCTGAACATATGAGGTCAACCTATCTACCACCTACCATCTTCAGAAGTGAAATGCAGCATTAGTAGTAGATTTTGCTTCAAAATGAGTTCTTTAATTTTCATATGCAGGTTACATTTGGTTTTAATACTTACATACTTTTAATTATCTTTAATTAAGGTTATAAATGCAGGAAGTGGTATTAGTACTTTTCCTAAAGAAAGGATCACTATACTTCTTCCACCACTGCTTTTTCACAGGAGTATAAAGAGACGAAAGACAAACCTGACGAAGAGGATCTTCTCTTTGAGCTTGGGTTTGTCCTGCTCAGCCTCTGCAGCAAGCTGCTGAGCTTTCTGCTCCAACATCTTCATGTCATCAATTCCCATTTGGCCTGGAGCAAGATCCGACACTGGATACAAGTAGGAATAAAATGGTTGGACACACACAGAAAACCTTAGCCCCAATACATTAGTACACTGATGCTTGGGCATTTCTGGGGTCTAACTAATTTGAGTCAATAGGTAGCCTGGCTACCATATCAATGTAATGATATAGTTATTAAATATTAACATCCTCCCAATGTCCTGTATCGCCCATACAGTTAATTGTACCAGCCCAGGATGACCCTGTCAGCTGCTAAGGAGTTGCTGCAAACATTCTTACCAGTGCCTGTGGAGCTTGTTGTGGCCTTCAGCATCTGCGAGGACATAAAGTTGACCTGGGTGTTGTACGTGGCCTGGACACTGCGTTTGATCCTCAGCATTTCTCTAATGGTATCTTCATTTCCATGGCGGATCTCAAATTCTTTCCAGGTCTGCCAGAAATTGGCTGTCACCTGGAAGATCAAGTTCATAAATATATCAAGAGTGGTTATGACATGCTCATCACTGATTGAAATTTTACATTTCATTGAAAAACAGACAATGGCAGGAGTTGGTTTAGCTCACCCTGGGATCACAGATCTGGGAACAGTAAGAGTAGATTGCTCTGGCTCGGTCAATCTCACCAAGTTTACTCTCCATGTCAGCAAATCGCTGGCACATGTCCCTCGAATGCTCATCAGGAAGGACCTGTATGAGGACAAAGGTACAATTTTGATTTTAGTTCTTGTAATTTGAAACAAACAAAGGAAAAAAAATATTTAAAAGCTTTATCTATTTTATCTTATGTTTTCAGGCATGGGAACAAAAAAAAGTAACACTAGATAACTTTATAACACCACTTCACAGCAAACCTTATTTATAACCTTAGTTATAACACACAGATAATAATTTGAAAGCATGAAAGATATTGAAGAATCATTATTATTCCCCCAGGATGTGTGAATCTATGAAATTACATACATACATATGAAGTTTGTCTCCTATTCTTGGGTGTACAGCATGTAGCTGCAGTACAATTACAGTAACAGTACTGTAAGTAGTGATTAGTCTACACAATGGTTTGAAGATTTCCCCAGACAAAATACATTGTTAAAGCCACCACAGGTATGTTCATTAGATTACTAAAAGCCATGAAAATGCTAACACTGATGATGATTATCTTCAGTACTGCATCTACATGAACAACCTCAAAATCTAATTAAAGCAACTGAAAAAAATGCTTCAATATGAAATGTTGTCACATTCATCAATGCTTTTATCATGTACCTCAATAGCTTTCTGGTAGATTGCTCTGGTGTACGTGACTCCATAAATTTCAGCCGCTCTCTTGATGTAGATGTTGAACATGTGATGCCTCTCCTCACTTTCTACTGCCTGGGTTGCTCTTTCATAGACAGCCATGGCATGTCGTGCCAATCCATATCCCTCTTCCAATTTGGCATACAAAAGGTAAATGGCTAGAAAGGATGGTACAGTGAAAAAAACAGTTGACATGGAATGTGGAATATACAGTACACAAGTTGTCAATGCAATTCTATCAAAGCTACATACTCTTGGCAAACTTGGCAGGGCAACCATCCAGGGCTTGCTCAAATAAATCTCTAGCTCTCTCCAGCTTCTTGCCCCCATAACGATCAATGAATTTGGTGAGGTAAGTGTTCCAGATGTCATAAACGTTTGGCCACCTGAAGAGAGCGATACCACGCTCATATGCCTGAAAAAATATTGAAAACCACATTGAAGATTTCGTTAAATGAGTCGTACATTAACAAAAGCAAGAATACATATTTGACATTAGATGTTGGTGTAATTCATTTGTAGCATGTTCTTACTTTGAAGCTTTCCTCAAAGTAGCTGTGCTCTTCAAGGAACATGGCATAATTTATGATGATCTGTGGCGTGGCGATGCGGAGGTCAATAATGCGGTCATACACTGCTTTTGTAGACTAGGGACACATAAAAGGAAAATGGAGGAAAAATTACACTGCACATATACAATTCAGAGACAAATGAAAGGTCAAAAGCACACAGTGGATCAGGATTCTAAGAACAATTCC
Organism: Acanthopagrus latus; assembly: GCF_904848185.1. Lineage (NCBI taxonomy): Eukaryota > Metazoa > Chordata > Actinopteri > Spariformes > Sparidae > Acanthopagrus > Acanthopagrus latus. The sequence goes on from NC_051061.1 coordinate 20,636,489, forward strand.
AAAGATGTAAGCATTTTCCTGCCATGTGATGTATACCTATTTCATTACTGTGGCTCATATGTAGTAAAGATATGTAGAGAACATACCTGGAAAGTGCCAAGGCTCTCCTCCAAGTCTGCCAGCATAGACCAGACCTTCAAGGATTTGTAGACTCTGTTTTGGACTGGCTCAGATGCGTCAAAGTACTCTGCTTTCTTGGATGGGATGGCTGTAGCTTTCTATATTAAAAAATATATTTTTTTTAAAGTGTTACTTACAACTATGTGCACAAAACATTCAAATACAAATTGTTCTCATATTTAAAGGTGCAATCAGTAATACTCTACTATTTTCCTTAAAATTGCCATAACTCATGAGCAGGAACAAATAGTGGTATTTCTCTGTAGCTTAGATTGCACAATCTCTGAACAGACAGAGCTGTCCTAAATTTATTTTGCTTTCAATACTCTAATATCCAAGTGCCCTACGTGACTCTGTGTGCACTATACATTTGGTTAGTTTACCCCAAACAAAAGTGAACATTTGTACAATGTCTGAGAGGTGGAGAGAGCTTCTACAAAGCAATCAAAAATATGTACTGTTTTTGCTGGACAATATCCAAGCTGAGAATTACACACTGATGCCAAACATATACACCAAACACCAGTATAATCTGTAGCTTAATGTTTTATCCGCAAAATACTATTTCAGTTCCTAGGTGGCAAGTTTAAAAATGATCAGCTGATACTGAATATGTTTTACAATAACGCTGGATCACATGTTGTTGTAGTTACTCAGTCCAGCCACTAGATGTTACTCTATATCTAATGTAAGTGGTACTACTTTACGACTGACTGCACCGATAACTATGACTGCAGAGGAGATACAAATGTCTCACCCTCAGTATGCGCAGTGCCTGTTCATAGTTCTCGTGCCGGAGCTCCATCTCTCCATATTCACACCACACTGCAGCAAGGTCATCCACCTGCTTGTAGTTCACCTTGGTAGCCTTCTCAAAAATTGTCCTGGCCTGAGAGATAGACAGTCAACTTAAAACATGTCAAGAAAATAAAAAGCATTTGAACCTGATTTGCTCAGAGTATCCAGAAACCCTGTGAGAAGACCTCAGTGACTTACATCATCCAGCTGCTCATTTTCCTCATAGAATTTAGCAAATGCAACCCAGAGAGAGTGAGGCTTCCCTGTTGCCTTCATTGGATCCACAGTCTGTACTGCCTCAGTGTATGTGTTGATGATCTGAAGAGGATTGCACAAGACTGAGATGCGGTTTGCAGAAATTTGATAGTAGTATTAATTGTGTTCACTGTTTCAAAAACTCACCTGCCGTGGATTGCCGTCATACAGTTTTACCCGCTTGTGCCACTCATGGACATTGTGAGGATTCTGCCGCAGCAGCACACTATTCAACAGGAGGGGGCGCCGTGCTATCAGCTGCTCAAAGCGAGCCAGTCTAAGCTCCAGGTCGATGTCATCTGAGAGAAGAGGGACGAAGAGTAAGATATGGATGACAAGAGAATTATACACAAAGACTATTGTCAATATCAATGAGTCCAAACACACCATCTTCATCCTGCCCCATCTCAGCGGTGGTCTCCATCTTCGCTGCGATCATGCTCTCTTCAAACTGGGCATAGCTATCAAACACTTGTGTGAAATCCCTTACTGTTACAACTGTAAGGATGGCCTCTTCATATACATCACGGGCCTGAGGAAGAAAAGAAACATCAATAGTCCCAATCAGTCACATAGTCAAACTAGTGTTAAGTCTAAGCAAATGGGCCAACTAGCCTGATACAAGAGGGTTGGAGGGAAAAATGTGTCAAAATGGAAACAGACAACTTTGGTGTCATTATTTCATAACCATTAAATTGTGCAATCAACATTTAACTCATAACGATGAGTTAAAGCAAAAAAACTATTAACTAAGAAAATATATTGACAGTTCAAGTGCTTTGATGTGCAGAGAAATTAAAGTTATTCAGAAAAAACCCACCTTTTCAAAGTGGCCACTCCTGATGTAATAGTCAGCTAACGAGCACCAGAGCTTTCCAAGTTGGTCTGTGAAGCGAGTGAGGCCTCCTCGGATGATGGCTCCTACATTCAGAGAGGTCACCTTATCAGGGTTCTGAGAGATCAGGTCGCATAGCTCATGCCACAGCTGTCCAACAAATAAACACAGAAAGAACATTTATCCATTTTCTTGGTCAGCTGAAAAAACATACATATTTAGAGCTGCTTGGAATCAGGAGTAATTCTTACTTGATAGTTAGATTTGCCCTCTTTGGACACAAAGTTTTCATCATTGACAATAGCTGCTAATCGCACAGCTGCTTCATCCAAGCGGCCAACAGACCGTAAGTAGTCAATGTATTCCTCAGCATTCTCTGGAGAAAGCTAAACAGTACAAAGAGCAGAAAAAAATATTCACTTAAATTTGAAGGTCATAATCTATTGACAGCCTCCCATTTCAGAAGTAATGCCACATATAATTAGTAATCCTTTTTCATTGTTTTTTTTACATGACTTTTGAGGACTTGTGTTTGGCCTCTTAATCAACATAAATGCTCAATACAGTATGCTAATAAAACCTACTTTGTCATAATCAAAAAGATGTTTCACCAGTCATCCAGAGTGACTTGGAGAAACATCCTTGAGATGAAAACAGAACAGAAAATCTAGTAGCCTTTGACATGGCAAAGAATCCACATCAATAAGTTGCAAATAAAAGGTACACAAATACAACTGAGAGCTGCTGCATGCAACAAAGTTGTGTACTATACTCTCACCTTGAGGTACCTGCGGTACACCCGGATGGCTGTCTCAGGCAGAGGCAGGTTACGGACAAAGCGGAGGTACAGAGGCCAGACCCGCGGATGCTGAGTAACTGGAAGAGCTCTGAGTGCACGGTCAAATGTTTGACGACTTCTTGTTATCTTGCACTGAGACACAAGGAACTGGCAGTAATCAAGCCATATTCTAGGCATCTGGTCAGAGGAAAAACATCTGATCAGTGTCAAGCACATTCTAGATGACAATGTAATACCATTTTGTATTGTTAAGTGGTTCAATGTGGAGTTCTATAGGAGGTATTACCTTATGCATGAACACCAGTGCCCTTTCATGGCAATTATTGACCTCTTCATAGCCTGGTTCAGTGATACATTTCCCTTTGACTTGCTTCCGCCTCTCTCTTAGATAATTGTACCACAGTTTGTAGCTGTCAAAAAAGGGTTAAATGGTAAGCAATAGTAGTCATATCAAATCTTAACACTCAGTTGATTATCTTGACCCTATCACCTAAATGAAAGCCAACGTACTCAACCAATCTTTCAACAAGCACAACAACAATCCCTGTGAAATGTTCAATCTATATTTCAATGCTGAGACATTGTTGCATGTTCAGATGTGGTTGCAATCACTTGTGGATTTTCATTATAAGGTCGACGTTTTCTTTATTACGTTAAATTACCTGCCAGGCAGCTCTTTCAGAGCCCGCTCATAAATCATGTTGAGGACAGATTTTTGTCCGCTCTGCTTGAATTCGATGTAACGCATCCAGCACTTGACTGAATACGGGTTCCTGATGATCTCCTCCTCATAAGGCAGATCATCGTCCTCCTAAGAAAGACAGAAATCACAGCACGTAACATGTCAAGTACAACTGTAATAACTTTTGAAAGAGTTGCGCTTGCTAATGCTAACATTAGCGAGACAGCATAACGTAACAATAACGTTGACACACACTGTTTCATCCTTAGATCGTAAATTAATCATTATTATTAAAATAACGGCGGTCGAACGAAGAATAACTGCCGTGGACTCAGGACTTCAATAATTTAACAACAATTTTAGGAGTCAAGCATGTCTGACAACAAGTCTGTCATTTCTAGCAACAAGCTATCTTCACGACTGCTACATCCCAGCTAACGTTAGCACTCGAGTTAAAGTTAGCTAGCAAACGCCAGTTGACAATAAAGGCTGTTAGACAACAATTAAATGAACGCGTGAAACTTACAAACATAACATCAGGTTTTCCGTTTAGCGAAGGCATTTCTTCCAAGAGAGATGGGCCGCTAGAGATGCAAAGTAGTGCTAACTGTAGCTAATACTGGTTGAGGACAACTCAAAGCGTGTATTCCTCAATACTACTTCCGGCTTCGTCACTTCACGCGCACACGGTACGTCGGTCTCATGAACGTATGCTCCGTATTTCGCCAAAGAGGTTGTGCTGTCTGTTCACCTTGTTATGTTGCAGAATTGCAACAACAACAACAACAAAAAAATCACTTGGCAGGGAGAACCCACTTGAATTTGGAGCGGATCCGAATCACGGGGCAGATAAACTTTTATGTTGCTGTCAACAACACTTGAGAAATGTTAGTCAGCTGAAATGTGCACAGTGCAGAACTGAACAGTAAGTCATTATGGCTCAAGTGTCAGCCAGGGTGAACAGGCATGCAACATGAGCTTATTGTACTTGTAAACAATCTTTTCGACCACAAGTTTTTAAAATTCTTATGAGGGGGTAGCTGTTTTCTCCATTAAAGAAGTATGTCACAACATTTTACAGTGAAGCCGCCTTTTAGCAAATTTAGCAAAGCTTTTAGCAAGTAATTGTTTTACTGTAAGGGTAAAATGTTTGTCTGCATTATGAGTCATTATTTGAATATTTTTCGGTAAACAAACAGTGAAAGTGTACTGCAGAAAATCTTGACACGTTTAAGACTGTTAGATACAGATAATTAGAGCTGTGTGAGTAAATAAGATGCCATAATGGTGAGTAGCCTAAATGCTTTGGTGAGTTTCCAAACATACCAGAGCTGTTAAGGCTGTTTTTAAAGGTTAAATGTTATAAACTTTATTTTTAATGCACCAAAATATCAATGTATAAATAAATGTAAGTTCTTCTGAAAGGCATTTGTTTAGGTGGCGATAATGGTGAGTAGCCTAAATGCTTTGGTGAGTTTCCAAACATACCAGGGCTGTTAAGGCTGTTTTTAAAGGTTAAATGTTATAAACTTTATTTTTAATGCACCAAAATATCAATGTATAAATAAATGTAAGTTCTTCTGAAAGGCATTTGTGGAGGTGGCGATTGTTTAGATTATATAGGTTGATTTATTGTGGAGCCAATGCCAGCAATGTCTCAAAACCAGAGACACATAGTTTTTCAAGGACACAGAGTTTCCATAACAGCAACAACATCCTTAGAATCAAATGTAGCGCTGGGATAAAGATCTTTGATATCTGAGTGGGACTTAATATAGGTCTTATCTCAGCTTTGTTGGCAAATGTTCTAGTCCTTTTAAGGCAAGGTGTAATACCACTTGAACTTTATGGAAAGGGCCTTACATTCAGTTTTATTAGAGGAATACGAGATGGGCCAGTGTCCTGCAACCATATACCAGCACCACTTGAATGCTTCTCCAAAATTAAGTTCCATTCCTGGCTATGAGCATGTCTAATTGCAAGGGTAAGTGGAGACGGCCGTTGGGACCACTCATTATAAAATGGTGAAATCCTTCTCTGGTCTAGTCAGAATCTAAATTTAAGTAAATTATTTATTGGAGCAAAGTTGTTCAAAAACATGTGTTTGCATTGCACGGCATCTATTTTGGGACATACTTTGGACATTACCATCGCTGTTATATTTTATGAGCAGAAATCATGTCCAATGTGTCCCTTTTAAAGATGCTGTATGATGATACTAATATTAAATGACCTTTTCTTCAAAATATATATATGGTATGTGAGGGACTTAACGTTGTGTTGTCTTACTTATATTGGCGATACCTACAAATTTAATTTAATTTTACTACATTTCAAAGATCTGAAATGTGGACAAGTTCTGACACTCAATACCAATGACATTTAAGTTCATGTTACTAAGGGCAAAAACGGAAAAGGCAAGGCACACTCCATTAATAGATTTGAATGTGTTATAGTCAAATACGATATGTTTCGATCTTAATGAATGTGTACGATGTACAACATGTGAAATACTTCTGGCAATTATGCCAGTTATTTGAAATGCTTGTATTTGCATATTTTCTTATCAGTAGTAGTTTTACTAGATTTACTAAAATTCTGACCCTAGTTTGCTTGACTAATTGTACATCTTCAGTTTTCTAGTTTTCTTGTGATTAACTTTTTGGACAATTAAGCAATTTTTATACTCAAACACAAGAAAGACTTACAAAACAGGCACTGTCACAAGATATGTCTAACCACGACAGGGATGCTTGACCAAATCGAGAGGTGGACTGCTGCTGATCAGGCAGTTCTCGCCTCTATAAAAGCAGCAGCAGCTTCAGGCTCCTCTGAGAACTGACAGAACATCACAGGTTAGTGCTTTTTGTGTGGTTATGCTCACATAATTTGCTTTTACTTAAAATTACATAAATGTTGTAACTTTGTTAATGTTAATGTTTTTAAAAAATGATAATTATCAAGGATTTTTGCGCTTTGGAACTCCTCTTAATAATTCATAAAGAAATGCTTTACAGTGTTATTTGATCAAAATACATTGTAATCACAGGAGAGGCTATCAAAGTGGTTTTGTAACAGTGTTATAACTGAAGTAATTGTAAGGGCAATGCATGGCAGCTTTTTCATACAGCACACTGAACAGGTCAGTCAAAGGGCTTTCCACATGAAAAAAAAAACATTGACTGCATAAACTCAATTAAGATAGAATTTAAAAAATAAAGAAAAACCAAAAATGAAATAGAATACAATGAATAATAACACTGCAGCTACAATGCAGTAATAAAAGTTTGTGGAGCCATTAAAGTTAGCTAAAATGGTTTACAATTCATATGGTGATTGCTGTTTACTGTTGTGAGCACTAGACTGTGGAACATTTTCCAATTATTATCTTAATGTTTCTTTAATAGCATCGTTACACATCAGATCTGAGCCACACAGTTGGGATAAACTGAGGTACGACATGTCTATAAAGCTCCATAATATTCGGATACTTAACAATAAAATATATTTTAAGTAATTTAAACTCCTTCTCTTCGTTTCAGTCCTCGATAAAGTGCCACCATGAGCACAGACTCAGAGATGCAGCAGTATGGGCCTGCGGCCATATACCTCCGCAAGCCTGAGAGGGAGAGGATTGAGGCTCAAAACACTCCATTTGATGCAAAAACAGCGTACTTTGTGGCCGAACCAGAGGAAATGTACCTTAAGGGTAAACTCGTCAAAAGAGAGGGTGGCAAAGCCACTGTTGAGACACTTACAGGAAAGGTAGGCAAATTCATTCTTTACTTAAAACTTATTTTGAACAGTGAAATAGGATGAAGTCTATCCCATAAAATATTATTTAAACTGTGTTCTTTTGTTGTATTTCCTATTCAGACGATCACTGTAAAAGAGGATGACATCCATCCCATGAATCCTCCCAAGTTTGACAAGATTGAGGACATGGCCATGATGACCCACCTCAATGAGCCTTGCGTGTTGTACAACCTCAAAGAGCGTTTTGCATCATGGATGATCTATGTTAGTGTTTAACTTACACTTAAATCCACACGAAGCTGAACATACAAATAAAAATTCAACTTTTACTAGTGGCGGTAACTTTTCTCTACATTCTACATGTTCAGCCGCTACTGAAGTTTGGATTTAAATGATGGTATAAATGTCAAATATAGAATTAATGAAGTTTATGAGTGAACTTTCTTCTCTTTCCAGACTTACTCCGGCTTGTTCTGTGTCGTTGTGAACCCCTACAAGTGGCTCCCTGTGTACGATGCTCAGGTTGTTGTGGCATACAGAGGCAAGAAGAGAGTGGAGGCTCCACCCCACATCTTCTCCATCTCTGATAATGCCTATCAGTTCATGCTGACTGGTAAGATACTGTATTTTAAGAGGAGGGCACATGAATTTACCTTCACTTGACATACAAAATTAGACACAGCAGATGTGACCTGAGATGTGACTAACCCTACGTCGTATATGGTATATCATGAGACATTCAAGTATTTGTTCTTTTCAGATCGTGAAAACCAGTCTATCCTTATCACGTGAGTAATTTACAAATAATTGAATAATATTACAGGACAATTACATACTGTGAGTAGGTAGGTAGGTAGGTAGGTAGGTAGGTACATATGACTCCAGATATCTCTCTCTTTCCCCAGTGGAGAATCTGGTGCTGGAAAGACTGTCAACACCAAGCGTGTCATCCAGTACTTTGCAACAATTGCAGTGGCTACTGCTGGCAAGAAAGCAGAGCAGTCATCTGGCAAAATACAGGTAAAAATGGTTGTCTTAAATGAAAAAAATGGAAAAGTAACACCTGTTAATAGATCTTTTGCAATTTACAACCTGGGTCTTCTGCAACACCTAGGGGGTTCTCAGAGTTATTGCAGGGGGGGCAACCAAATTATAGTTTGACTATAATTTTGAAAGTTTTATTTTTTTCAGTAATTTAGATTTGTCTGAAAATTCACATTAACACAAATCTAACACATTATTATCAAAGATTAATGCGTAAACGCTGTGCAGCACCTATTCATAATGGCAGTTTAGTCAGCTAACTACATATTGTTGAAACACAGGGGCCAGTTAGCTACTTATTATTATTATTACGTATACAGACATTCTTGTGTGCCACAGTAAAACTGACATGCCTGCCACCTTCCATCCACAGACACATGAGGGTTCACTGTCCCTTCCACATGTATGTTTAAAATAGAGACATGAATATATGAGTATTTTAATACCCTTATTATTGTATATTGTTGTAAGGTATATATATACATGATCTATAAGTTACCTAACACATTATTGTAGGCCCAGCTTAATATTCAACATAATTCTATATAATGTATGTAGAAGGGAGTCCCTGCTCTTACTTTCTATCAGCAAAGGGGTTGTTGGCCTGGAAAATGTTAAAAACCCTTAATCAACATCATGTATTTTTATATCTTTTGGTAGGGTTCACTGGAAGATCAAATCATTGCAGCCAACCCTCTGCTGGAAGCTTATGGTAATGCCAAGACTGTGAGGAATGACAACTCCTCTCGTTTTGTAAGTGTTGAAAGGGGAAAATATAAACAGAAGTCATTTGAGCTGCATATGAAGAATCCTCCTAACTTCAATCTGATATGTTCAGGGTAAATTCATCAGAATTCACTTTGGAACCACTGGCAAACTGGCCTCAGCTGATATTGAAACATGTGAGTAATTTTCAACGTTTTGCTGAGTCACCAATTTTGAATTTACACCATGATGCTAGTTTGGGAAAATGTTTAAGAGACACTTGTCATACGTACTGCTGCAACCCAACCCTGATCTGTGAATATTAGATCTGCTGGAGAAGTCCCGTGTCACCTTCCAGTTGTCTGCTGAGAGGAGCTACCATATCTTCTATCAGCTGATGACTGGCCACAAGCCTGAGCTCCTGGGTATGTTATAACAAAATAAACAAAAAATAAGAGAGTGTACCCACTCATGTATTTCCTCTACTTTCTTCCAGAGGCACTTCTGATCACCACCAACCCCTATGACTATCACATGATCAGTCAGGGTGAAATCACTGTGAAAAGCATCAATGATGTGGAGGAATTCATTGCAACAGATGTAAGTTGATAATAATGTGTAGATTAACAGCAGATAAATAAGAATAAAAAAATAAAATTTTTGTGCATAAATTGCAGACTGCTATTGACATCTTGGGCTTCACTGCTGAGGAGAAATTGGGCATCTACAAGCTGACTGGAGCTGTGATGCATCATGGCAACATGAAATTCAAGCAGAAGCAGCGTGAGGAGCAGGCTGAACCAGATGGCACTGAGGGTAATTTCTAAAATAATACACTCTGATCATGCAACCTCTATAGTGTGTCAAATACAACACCAACGTTCTAAGAGAATGTGTATTAATAACTTCTTGTTTTTCTCTCCATCAGAGGCTGATAAAATCGCCTACCTCCTGGGCCTGAACTCAGCTGATATGCTGAAAGCTCTGTGCTACCCAAGAGTCAAGGTCGGCAATGAGATGGTGACCAAAGGTCAGACCGTCCCACAGGTAAAAAGATGGAATTTGGGTGTTTGGAAAGGGAAATGTTTACATTTTCAAATAAAAATATCACGCTAATGAATCCCCACACTTAAATTCTTATATTTAGGTCAACAATGCTGTCAGTGCTCTGTGCAAATCCATCTATGAGAAAATGTTCTTGTGGATGGTCATCCGTATCAATGAGATGCTGGACACAAAGCAACCAAGGCAGTTCTTCATTGGAGTGTTGGATATCGCTGGATTTGAGATCTTTGATGTGAGTTGTTGAAAAAAATTTACACATTTTTAAAGTTCAATCTATTTTAGCATGAAATGCAATGGTATTCCGTCATTACAGTTCAACAGCTTGGAGCAGCTCTGCATCAACTTCACCAATGAAAAACTGCAACAGTTCTTCAACCACCACATGTTTGTCCTGGAGCAAGAGGAGTACAAGAAGGAGGGTATTGAATGGGAGTTCATTGACTTCGGTATGGACTTGGCTGCCTGCATTGAGCTCATCGAGAAGGTAAGTTACTGTTGGGGAAAAATTTGATTCTCCTAGGACATCTTGTCTCCATAATGACATTATGTCTCCATAATGTCATTAAATGACATTAAATTAAATGTCAAATCTTCTCAGCCAATGGGCATCTTCTCCATCCTTGAAGAGGAGTGCATGTTCCCCAAGGCCTCTGACACAACTTTCAAGAACAAGCTGCATGATCAGCATCTTGGCAAGACCAAGGGCTTTGAGAAGCCAAAACCTGCAAAGGGCAAGGCTGAAGCTCACTTCTCCCTGGTTCACTATGCTGGTACAGTGGACTACAATATCAATGGCTGGCTGGACAAGAACAAGGACCCCCTGAACGACTCAGTTGTTCAGCTTTACCAGAAATCTGCAAACAAACTGCTGGCATTACTGTATGCAGCCCATGCTGGAGCTGATGGTAAGAGCTATTCAGTACAAGCTGGTAATCTGTGAGCAAACTAAACCATGCTGTTTTTGTGAAGCACGGAGACAAAGAAAATGATTCAGTGATCATGTGGCAACTTCTTTGGTAAAACAGAGGTGGCTGGTGGTAGTGATGAGACAGGTTGTAGAAAGAAGAAGGGTGTATTTTCATGACCGTCTCTGAATGACAAAACACATTTTCCACAAAGTAGAATGCTTTAATAGTTTTGTATTCAATCCTATTCATGAAATTCAATGTTTCGCAAAATAGAGGGTGCTGGTGGTGGCGGCAAGAAGGGAGGCAAGAAGAAGGGTGGTTCCTTCCAGACTGTGTCTGCTCTTTTCAGGGTATGTATTGTTTCATATTTTTGGATAACTTTTAATAATCTCATCTTAAAACAATGATGATCTATTATTTTGTGATGCTCATCCACAGGAGAACTTGGGTAAGCTGATGACCAACTTGAGGAGCACCCACCCTCACTTTGTCCGCTGTCTGATTCCTAATGAATCAAAGACCCCAGGTAAGAAACACATAACCCAGATTTGTGCAATGTGAGTGACCTGGTCATGTAAAGAAATGTTTTGATACAATGAGTTTGCAACGTGCAGGTCTTATGGAGAACTTCTTGGTCATCCACCAGCTGAGGTGTAATGGTGTGCTGGAGGGCATCAGAATCTGCAGAAAGGGCTTCCCAAGCAGAATCCTCTACGGTGACTTCAAGCAGAGGTGACTGCAGTTTTCAATATAAGCAAGTCAAGTTGATTTCCGTAGAGGTATTAGGATGGTAAACACCAAGAAAAAAAGAAGGAAGATAAAAGGAACAACATAATTTTCTTTTGTAGATACAAAGTATTGAATGCCAGTGTCATCCCTGAGGGACAGTTCATTGACAACAAGAAAGCTTCAGAGAAGCTGCTGGGCTCCATTGATGTGGACCACACTCAGTACAAGTTTGGACACACAAAGGTTCATCTTCAATGACAGCACTAACACATTTACTTGTGTGGTTGTTCTGTTATATCCCTAGGCACTAAATACTTATTCACCCCACTTCACAACATAGGTATTCTTCAAAGCTGGTCTGCTGGGTACCCTGGAGGAGATGAGAGATGAGAAACTGGCTGAGCTGGTGACCATGACTCAGGCTCTCTGCAGAGGATATGTCATGAGGAAAGAGTTTGTTAAGATGATGGAGAGGAGGTAGGATTCTCTTACTGTACCATAAACTGTACTGTCCTATTATGTAGTTGATAAAAATCTGTTAAACTGATAGACTCAGAAGTTCTGTAAAATAATGTTTCAGAGGAAGTGACTCTTTCTACGTCTATCTTATTTTCCAGGGAAGCTATCTACTCTATCCAGTACAACATCCGTTCATTCATGAATGTTAAAAACTGGCCATGGCTGAAGCTCTACTTCAAGATCAAGCCTCTCCTGAAGAGTGCTGAGACTGAGAAGGAGCTGCAGCAGATGAAGGAGAACTATGATAAGATGCAATCAGACCTGGCTACTGCCCTGGCCAAGAAGAAGGAACTGGAGGAGAAGATGGTTTCCCTGCTGCAGGAGAAGAATGACCTGCAACTCCAAGTGGCTGCAGTGAGTAGGAAACAAAAGAAAGGACAGGAAGTGTAATGCTGTTACATATGAACCTCAGAGACAGAACAATGTTGATCACTGTTGTCTATGTTGTTTTGTTCAAATGTAACTAATGTGCTGAGTAATTGTGACTACTTGTTTGAATAGCAATGCATATCATTAATATTTTCATGGTTAAGCTTAAGTGGAGTATATTTATCACATCTATGTTGAAAATATAGGAAACTGAGAACCTCTCTGATGCTGAGGAAAGATGTGAAGGGCTCATTAAGAGCAAGATCCAACTCGAGGCCAAACTCAAGGAGACAAATGAGAGACTGGAGGATGAAGAGGAAATCAATGCTGAGCTGACTGCCAAGAAGAGGAAGCTGGAGGATGAATGCTCTGAGCTGAAGAAAGACATTGATGACTTGGAGCTCACTTTGGCTAAAGTGGAGAAGGAGAAACATGCCACAGAAAACAAGGTTTGGATTATTTGAAACCCCTGTTGATTTAAATGCAGAAATGCACATGTGTGATGGAAATAATGTGCCTGTCACATCATTTCAGGTGAAAAACCTGACAGAGGAGATGGCATCTCAAGATGAGGCTATTGCCAAGTTAACCAAGGAGAAGAAAGCCCTCCAAGAGAGCCACCAGCAAACACTTGATGATCTCCAGGCAGAGGAAGACAAAGTCAACACTCTGACCAAAGCCAAGACAAAGCTGGAACAGCAAGTGGACGATGTAAGAAAACAGTTCTTTTGTTAGTGTGTTTCTATTGTCAAGTAGCTACTTCTTTAATTGCTTTAATGATACATAGTCAAAATAATGTATAATGTAAATCATGTTTCTTTGTATTGACACACTATCATTTGAATACCTCAACTCATTTATCATTAACTGTCATGTGATAGCTCGAGGGGTCACTGGAGCAAGAGAAGAAGCTCCGCATGGACCTTGAGAGAGCCAAGAGGAAGCTTGAAGGAGATCTGAAACTAGCCCAGGAATCCATAATGGATCTGGAGAATGACAAACAGCAATCTGATGAGAAAATCAAGAAGTAAGTTTTTTTGATTTAGGTTACTAATCTTTTTCTCAGCATCTCAAACATTACATCCCAACAACAGTACAAACTGTGACCGTGAAAGCTTTTATTTGTATCACATCAAGGAAAGACTTTGAAACCAGCCAGCTCCTCAGCAAGATTGAGGATGAACAGTCTCTCGGTGCTCAGCTTCAGAAGAAGATCAAGGAGCTCCAGGTGAGGAGTATACAATGTTATATGCATCCAAATCAAACTCAATATATCAAAAAAACACATTAGATGTAAGTCAATAAACCTTCTTTCATCAAATCTAGGCTCGTATTGAGGAGCTGGAGGAAGAGATTGAGGCTGAGAGGGCTGCTCGGGCTAAGGTTGAGAAGCAGAGGGCTGACCTCTCCAGGGAGCTTGAGGAGATCAGTGAGAGGCTCGAGGAGGCTGGTGGAGCAACAGCTGCTCAGATTGAGATGAACAAGAAGCGTGAAGCTGAGTTCCAGAAGTTGCGCCGGGATCTTGAAGAGTCAACCCTGCAGCATGAAGCAACCGCATCAGCTCTCCGCAAGAAGCAGGCAGACAGTGTTGCAGAGCTGGGAGAGCAGATCGACAACCTCCAGCGTGTCAAGCAGAAGCTGGAGAAGGAGAAGAGCGAGTACAAGATGGAGATTGATGACCTCTCCAGCAACATGGAGGCTGTTGCTAAAGCTAAGGTGAGTGGTTCTTTCATAAGTGAAAGCTCTATCTCTCATTCCTTAGGTTTAAAGATTCTAACATATTCATCTTTTCAAATGAATATGGTAGTTAAGTTTGGATAATATCCTGTTGTTGCTTTCAAGAATAGCATATTTATTTTTGATTAACAGGGCAACTTGGAAAAAATGTGCAGAACTCTTGAGGACCAGTTCAGTGAGCTCAAATCCAAAAATGATGAGAATGTTCGCCAGCTGAATGACGTTAATGGACAAAAAGCAAGACTGCAGACAGAGAATGGTTAGGCACCCAGCCACTTGTAAATGAATGTATTCTGTAGGTGGGTTCACCATTTTCACAAATTAATCTACACATTGTCATTCAGGTGAGTTCTCCCGGCAGCTTGAAGAGAAGGAAGCTCTTGTTTCCCAGCTGACCAGAGGAAAACAGGCCTTCACTCAACAGATTGAGGAGCTGAAGAGACACGTTGAGGAGGAAGTCAAGGTGAACAAGTTTACATGCCCTGTTACAAGGGGCATATTCTTTTTTTCAAATGTAGTCTTTCAAAAATATGTACCATAATACAATGATAAGATCTAAAAGATCAAAGCTCAAAAAATTATTCCCACAGCAGAGACTTTCAGGCACAAAGCTAATATTGCAAGGTGAAACTTTAATGAATTCCTTTTTTGCCAGACAATGAAAAGAAACATCAGCATTACATGATGCTGATTAGCAAATGAGTTAGGTGCATAAGTAGTCTTGAGGATTAAAAACTAAATGACTACATCAAAATGATTAAACTTTTTTTTAAAAAGTACTTCTACTTCATAGGTATGATACAAATGTTTTGTCATTGTCAACAGGCCAAGAATGCCCTGGCCCATGCAGTTCAGTCAGCCCGCCATGACTGTGATCTGCTCAGAGAGCAGTTTGAGGAGGAGCAGGAGGCCAAAGCTGAGCTACAGAGAGGAATGTCCAAGGCCAACACTGAGGTGGCTCAGTGGAGAACCAAATATGAGACTGATGCTATCCAGCGCACTGAGGAGCTGGAGGAGGCCAAGTATATGATCCTTTCTACTTTTTCAATAAATTAAACACATTTTTACATACAATATTCTGCACTACATTTAGTATGCAAGCAAGAATAAATCCTTTGTTGCTCCCAAAAGGAAAAAGCTTGCCCAGCGCTTGCAGGATGCTGAGGAATCCATTGAGGCTGTGAACTCCAAGTGCGCCTCCTTGGAGAAGACCAAGCAGAGGCTGCAGGGTGAGGTGGAGGACCTCATGATTGACGTTGAGAGAGCCAATGCTCTGGCTGCCAACCTTGACAAGAAGCAGAGGAACTTTGATAAGGTGCATAGAGATTACAAAGAAAATCAAACCAGAACGTTCAAATGAAGAATGTAACCTTTCATTCATCCATACAATTCTAGGTCCTTGCAGAATGGAAACAGAAGTATGAGGAGGGCCAGGCAGAGCTGGAGGGAGCTCAGAAGGAGGCTCGTTCTCTCAGCACTGAAATGTTCAAGATGAAGAACTCTTATGAGGAGACTCTGGATCATCTGGAGACCATGAAGAGAGAGAACAAGAACCTGCAGCGTATGTGAAATTTCATAATTTTTTATGGAAAAAGCACTGATAATAGATACTTAAAAATGTAATTTGTTCTGTTTTGTATTGTGCTTATATAGAGGAAATCTCAGACCTGACTGAACAGATTGGAGAGACTGGAAAGACTATCCATGAACTGGAGAAATCCAAGAAGACCGTAGAGACTGAGAAGTCGGAAATTCAGTCAGCACTGGAGGAAGCTGAGGTACAGCAACATCAGGAAATGACAGGGAGTCATTAAAAAACATCCTGTCGTCAGTCATTTCTAAGGTTGAGCTAATCAAACTTGTATCATGGCGATGATAAAAGATGTTGAATGTTACATGTTTTCCGTGGAACAGATCTTCCACAGATCTTTAAAATTAGTTGGGTCTGGCACATGGATATGTCCCTAAAAACAATTCTATTACATCAAAGTGATAATGTTTTTAAAGGATATCTTGTTTGAGTTACTGACTTTCATGATTATTAAAATTACACCAAGGGCACACTGGAGCATGAAGAGGCCAAGATTCTCCGTGTTCAACTTGAGCTCAACCAGATCAAAGGTGAAGTTGACAGGAAGCTGGCAGAGAAGGATGAGGAGATGGAGCAGATCAAGAGGAACAGCCAGAGAGTGATTGACTCCATGCAGAGCACTCTTGATTCTGAGATCAGGAGCAGGAATGATGCCCTGAGAGTCAAGAAGAAGATGGAGGGAGACCTGAATGAGATGGAGATTCAGCTGAGCCATGCCAACAGGCAGGCTGCTGAGTCTCAGAAACAACTGAGGAATGTCCAGGGACAACTCAAGGTGATGTTTGCAATATTACTTAATATCAAAAGCATGAAAAGGGAGTGCAGAAGGTTCAATGTTTGTTTTTTTTCTCCGTTCAATTTCAGGATGCCCAGCTGCACCTTGACGATGCTCTCAGAGGACAGGAAGACATGAAGGAGCAGGTTGCCATGGTGGAGCGCAGAAATGGCCTGATGTTGGCTGAGATCGAGGAGCTGAGAGCCGCTCTGGAGCAGACAGAGAGAGGACGCAAAGTGGCTGAACAGGAGCTGGTTGATGCTAGTGAGCGTGTTGGACTGCTTCACTCTCAGGTGTGTCTTCATAAATTCATAAGAATTTTATCTAATCAAAGATGCGAGACACATTCCAGTTAACTCTGTCTATTCTTGGTCAAATTCAGAACACCAGTCTTATGAACACCAAGAAGAAGCTGGAGGCTGACCTCGTCCAGGTTCAAGGTGAAGTGGATGATGCTGTTCAGGAAGCAAGAAATGCTGAAGAGAAAGCCAAGAAGGCTATTACTGATGTGAGTTAACACCTTCAAGAACCAGTCTGCTTGTATGTGGTGATTTTTTTCTGAACAAACTGCAATTAGAGACTTTTTATCATTTCAGGCTGCCATGATGGCTGAGGAGCTGAAGAAGGAGCAGGACACCAGTGCTCACCTGGAGAGGATGAAGAAGAACCTGGAGGTCACAGTCAAGGACCTCCAGCACCGTCTGGATGAGGCTGAGAACCTCGCCATGAAGGGTGGCAAGAAGCAGCTCCAGAAACTGGAGGCCAGGGTAAGAACTATATATAAAAAATAATAATATGTAGTTTTTGGAGGCTCATAACTTTTATTATGCCTTTTATTATTTCAACTAAAATCTTTACATGGAAGACTGATATATCATTTATCATCACATGACAGGTACGTGAGCTGGAGAGTGAAGTTGAGGCCGAGCAGAGACGTGGAGCTGATGCTGTAAAAGGAGTTCGCAAATATGAGAGGAGAGTGAAGGAGCTGACATACCAGGTAAGCTGTACTGAAAAACTCCCCTAAACTCTAATTCATTCTCTAGTCTTCTTCACATACTGTGTAATCTTGTATCTGTACAGACTGAGGAGGACAAGAAGAATGTGAACAGACTTCAGGATCTGGTGGACAAGCTGCAGCTTAAAGTGAAGTCTTACAAGAGACAGGCTGAGGAGGCTGTAAGTCAAATACATAATGTGGCACATCATTGACAGCTGATTTAATAATAACATCACTATTAACTGTCTTGTAACTATACCAACATACCTCTAAACACTTAACAGGAGGAGCAGGCCAACACCCACATGTCCAGGCACAGGAAGGTTCAGCATGAACTTGAGGAAGCTCAGGAGCGCGCTGACATCGCTGAGTCCCAGGTCAACAAGCTGAGAGCCAAGAGCCGTGACGTTGGAAAGGTATGTTTGTTGCTGAAATAATTTGATGCTGTGAAGTTTTACTTATTACAGTGTAAATCAATATCACATCTTAAATGATACCCAAATAATAATAATAGATTTTCGTCCCTCTTTTTTTAGTCTGATTCTGCTGAATAAGTGTCATCATCCTTTAGACCTTCGACAGAGTTCATAAAATATGGACCATGGTTGGGGGCTCTTTACAATAAAGACGATACCTTTCATCATTATCCTGGATCCTGTCACTTCCTTTCTTTAATAATTTATTTGGTTGACCAGAGAAATCAGTCTAAAACTAAGAAGAGCAATTAGCCTTGTAATGTCATAGTCAGCATTTGAAGCACAGTACTGATCAACAAGCACAAACCATTTTCACTTTGGCAAAAGAATAAGTAAAATGCTTACAAACCAGCTCCAACCTACATAAAAATATAAACAAAAATATGTATGTCTACAGGGAATGCTAAGTGTCAGCTACTTTTGTAATAAACAAATGCCTCGCCAGGGGATAATCAAAAAATGCCTCCTCAGGAAATAATCAAACTGAAAAGTGAACTGCTTTCAAGCTCTCAAGTCCCTGATAACATAAAATGTGAAAAACTGAAATGTGCAGTCTGCCGTGTGTCATGGACAGATTCAGAATGAGAGTGAGTCCAACCTGGGTGCCATTCCCCACCTCTCTTTAACCTTTGCAAATGGATGTCTTCACACTGTGCTTAGATGGGAGGGGAATGCCCCAAGCTGCTTCATTAATTAGCAGTCAGTCTCCTCACCCTGTGTACAAGGGATCTGAATCCACTGGATTCAGGATTTTGAAATTTAGCCCAAAACAAAAAAAGATAGTGAGTCTTGCATAATGTGACTGCTACAGATAGGTGACCTATGATGACTAATCTGTAAGAAGTACCACACATACCTCATATACTCTGGACTTCTGGATATTCCTCTGCGCTTTCCAGATATCCTCAACATTTTTTGTCAGATAGAGAATGGTGTTAGAGAATCGGGTGCATTGTTAAACTAACCCTACTGTGTGAGCAAAAATCCAGCACCCAGCAAATAAGCCTGGAGCTAGCATTTTTTTTCTATTTATCTAAACTCCAGCCCTTGCCAGACACTCATGTTCAGTGTCATTTTGCTGTGCTTTGTACAGAGAGCAGCTTCCATAAGCAATGACCTCTTGGGAGGAAGTGTCAGATCTTCATGCTAGCAAACAAAAAGGCATGACCTGAAAAAGGGAACAACCAAAAAGATGTGACAAACCCTGTCAGGCGCTGGCTTTCAGGGTCCATTTCCACCTACCAATAATAACTGTCAAAATCTAGGATGATGGAAACAGTTGAGCATGCCAGTGACTCAAGGATCTCAGAAATGGCTGGAAGAGGATTGGCATCTGCAAGGTCTAAAGTCCAGCACCACTTGCAGTATAGTGTGAAACTTTTGACATCCTTAGACTTTTACACTCATTGCACTCTGTAAGTAGGTGACATTCGGTCATATCTCTACTCTGCTACTGCCATTTGAGAAAATGTAAAAAAAAAAAAAAATTAAAAAAAAACTATGGGAGAGGAAGCAGATGACTCCACTGCTGTACCCTCCTAGACATAGTGAACTCTTAAGACCATAAATTAATAAGGGTCCTGAAAGGTTATTCTACCGTGATAAAGTAGGATAAATATATTGTAATTCCAAAATTTGAAAAAAACAATGCTAGAGAAAAAGGCTAAAATTAAATGTTGACATGGAATTTTGCATCTTGGAGGAGAATGAGGTCTTCAGCAGATTTCATTTCATAGCAGAATCCAAAATGTTAAAGGAACAACAAATACAACAAATGGGTCCAAATGAGTGATCACCTTTTTACACAAACACTATTAAGATTTGATGATCATCCAGGTTGTCTTATTACAAACATAAAAAACTCCCTGGATTAACTCAAAATGTGTTGTTTACAACAGACAAGGGGTTCTGGGTAGCTGGTAAATGGTAAAATGCCTCCTTCCATATCGGTCATATGTGTCTCACACACACACATTCAATCACTTAATACCTCTCTCTCTCTCTCTTTCTCTGTCTCTCTCTCTCTCACACGCACACACACACACACACACACACACACACACACACACACACACACACACACACACACACACACATACACATTGTTATGCCAGCACATATGTCAAAACATACAGTGCGTTTAGACAGTATTCAGATCCTGCCTTACCCCAAGTACAGGGGTCTGAATATATTCTCAACACGCTGTATATCCATTCCTATATTGATAAACATGTAACTTAAATGATGTAATCAGTATCAGCATCAAATACATTAGTGGTGGAAAATACTACTGTCAGTCACTTCGACACTTAAATTTTGAACACCACTTGCTCAAATCAGTATTTGTCCTAAGAGCCAACTCAAAAGAACTCAACATGAATTAGGGAAGGCGAGACAACGGTTCAGCCTCTTTCTGATGGGGGTTTAGTGTTTCCATGTGTATATGTGTAGATGCCATAGGCAACAAATGACCTGACCCCTTGAGATTGTCTGAGGCACTTATAATGGCACATGAATAGATGTCACCTTCTTCGTATCAAATGTTGTAACTGGAGAAGTTCATTTTGTTCAATTTATTTTGGTCCTGATCTCAAAGGAGTGGCCAACTGTTTTCATGTCCATTTAAGGAGTTATCCAAAAGATTCCTGTTTTTATTATAGGAATATGAGATACGCCAGTCTGCTGTAATCGTAAACTAGAAACATTTGGGGACATTTCCAAAACTAAGGTCTCTGCATTCATTTGACATGACTCAAAAACAGTAATACAATGTAAAATCCAAAAGTACAGTGCTCTGACTTTCATTTCTAAGGTCAAATAGAGCACAGCCACATCTATACATTTCATGGTAATGATATTAGCACAACCTATATGTTGGTACTAAAGATGTACTTATTATTTAATAAACATGTGTATACAACTACAGCGCTCTTATTATTGTCATTTAGGGGCAAACTCAAGTGTCCTGCAATTGAACACAAATGGAATTTGCAAGACTTTTCAAAACCAACCCCCCAAATTGTCCATTCATTTAAAGAAAGATGTTAAAAACAAATCCCAACTTCAGTATCACTAAAATCAAAAATTATAATGATTGGAATGATACACAAACCACATTCTGTAATAATGCATCCTGTATTTTCTACAAAAGTAATATGCAAACCTTGTCCTTAAACGTCACTGCCACAAATAAGCAAGAGGATGCAAAGAATTCATGACCAAACTGAGCGAGAGACTGTTGCTGACCAGGCAATCCCTCCCTCTATAAAAGAGGCTCTTCTGAGCTACTGCATTAACTGAAGCTCCACCGCAGGTGAGTGGATTCACTTTGACTTCAGTTTTTACTGTTCTTTATTAGTCAGTGAAGTTAATGTGTTCCTAATTACTTTTATAAATTGTCCAGAATTCTATGGCAGAGTGACCTTGGTGGAAATCTTGACCAGACATTGTTCCGAAACAATTTACACTGTCACTGCTAGTGAGAGCAGTTGAGTGGATGGAAGAATATTTTAATGTTTAATGAGTGACTTTGACTTTGACTTTAACAATTCAGTTGATTACAGTTTGAATATGTTTTATTAGTCTGTAAACATTTTGCAACCTTTACCCTCATCTGTTTTCTAATTGGCTAAATTTCCATATAAAATATAATGTGTGATTAATCTGAAACAAGTTATTGTACTCATGTCTAATCATGTATTTGCAGGATATCCCAACTCCACCAAAGACGCCAACGCTCAGTTTTCGGAACCAACTGAGGTAAAAGATTTCCCCATAAAAAAACTTTAAATCTCCATAATCAGCTGGGTAGAAGACCATAGCTATATCATATTGATAATACTGAATGACACTATTGTGGACTTCATCTTTTCAGTCTCCACTGAAGTGCCACCATGAGCACAGACGCAGAGATGGAGCAGTATGGCCCGGCGGCGGTCTACCTCCGGAAGCCAGAGAAGGAGAGGCTTGAGGCACAAACCATGCCTTTTGATGCCAAAACCGCCTATTTTGTGGCTGAGCCAACGGAGATGTACCTCAAGGGTAAACTTGTAAAGAATGAGGGTGGAAAAGCCACGGTGGAAACCGACTGTGGAAAGGTAAGGTTTCAACAAAACTACTTGATTGATTTTCATCTAAGACACCTTGTATATACAAGGATGGGATTTACATTTATTCAAAACAATATCTTAGAAAAACATTAAGCAATTATTCAGTTTCTCAGTGTATTTTAGGTTCAAACTGACGTTATACTGTATTTGGTATTCAGACGATCACAGTAAAAGAGGAGGACATCCACCCCAGGAATCCTCCCAAGTATGACAAAATTGAGGACATGGCCATGATGACCCACCTCAATGAGCCCTGCGTGTTGTATAACCTCAAAGAGCGTTATGCATCATGGATGATCTACGTGAGTTTCCACATTATGCTAATCTAATGTATATGGAAATATGTATAGAGTCTATGTACCTAAATGGAAAGCCAATAAAATCTAAATAAAATCACACTATGTTTATGCTTTTAACTATTTCAGACATACTCTGGGTTGTTTTGCGTTGTGGTGAATCCATATAAGTGGCTTCCTGTGTATGACGCCACATGCGTAGAAGCATACAGAGGCAAGAAGAGGATTGAGGCTCCACCCCACATCTTCTCCATCTCTGACAATGGCTATCAGTTCATGCTCACTGGTAAGATAAAAATGTCGGTGTTGGAATCCAAACACACAAAGGTAATATCTTCCATTAATATTTAGGGAAAGAAAAAGAAATCTCATGTCAGCATTTATGCTTGTGTCTCAGATCGTGAGAACCAGTCTATCCTGATTACGTGAGTATAATACACTATGAATTTATGAACTTAATGATAATAGAGCAAAATCTTAATAATGTGTCTTGTGTACCCCAGTGGAGAATCCGGTGCTGGAAAGACTGTCAACACCAAGCGTGTCATCCAGTACTTTGCAACAATTGCAGCTATTGGAGCTAAGAAGTCTGACGCACAACAGCAAACGAGCAAAATTAAGGTGAAATTGGTTGTGTCGCATGACAGTGTTTGTCAGAGGAAAGTTAATTTGACTGTATAGCTCACATAATTAAAATCTTCTGTTGCAGGGCTCTCTTGAGGACCAGATTGTTGCAGCCAACCCTCTGCTGGAGGCTTATGGTAATGCCAAGACTGTGAGGAATGACAACTCCTCTCGTTTTGTAAGTGCTGGAAAAAATATCTTGAGACTTTTTTCGTTCCTACATTTACAAAAAACTGATGATATTAATGTTCTGGCTGTCTAGGGTAAATTTATCAGGATCCACTTTGGTACTACTGGCAAGCTGGCTTCAGCTGATATTGAAACATGTAAGTTTCGACCATGGTATTAGTCAATATCCATTTAAATTATAATATAGGCTCTGATAAAGTTACAATAAATGTTAAAACAAAAGAGTTTTCAATTTAAATTAATTTTTTTAGATCTGCTGGAGAAGTCTCGTGTCACCTTCCAGTTGTCTGCTGAGAGGAGCTACCATATCTTCTACCAGCTGCTGACTGGTCACAAGCCTGAGCTCCAGGGTATGTTACTACCCCAATTTTAAATAATACATTAAACAATTTAAGAAAAAAGCATCAAACAATATTATGTAATTCTCCTGTCCTCCTCTAGAGGCTCTTCTGATCACCACCAACCCCTATGACTACCCAATGATCAGTCAGGGTGAAATCACTGTGAAAAGCATCGATGATGTGGAGGAGTTCATTGCAACAGATGTAAGACAACAATTTAGTTAAAGAGATAGTATACAGGGGAAAATGTTTAACATGCCAATGACTTTTCTTAATTTACTCTGCAGACTGCTATTGACATCCTGGGCTTCACTGCTGAGGAGAAAATGGGCATCTACAAGCTGACTGGAGCTGTGATTCATCATGGTGGCATGAAATTCAAGCAGAAGCAGCGTGAGGAGCAGGCTGAACCAGATGGCAATGAGGGTAATTTCTAAAATAATACACTCTTATCATGCAAGATTTCTGTTATCTAAGACACTACACAAGTCAGTGTGCATTTAAAATTTTTCAAGGAAGTATTCCTTCATTCACTCATTCATATAACTTGTTTTTCTGTCCATCAGAGGCTGATAAAATCGCCTACCTCCTGGGCCTGAACTCAGCTGATATGCTGAAAGCTCTGTGCTACCCAAGAGTCAAGGTCGGCAATGAGATGGTGACCAAAGGTCAGACCGTCCCACAGGTAAAAAGATATAAGTTTGGTGTTTGGAAAGGGAAATATTTACATTTCCAAATAAAAGTATCAACTAATAAATCCCCACACTTACATTCTTATATTTAGGTCAACAATTCTGTCAGCGCTCTGTGCAAATCCATCTATGAGAAAATGTTCTTGTGGATGGTCGTTCGTATCAATGAGATGCTGGACACAAAGCAGGCAAGACAGTTCTTCATTGGAGTGTTGGATATCGCTGGATTTGAGATCTTTGATGTAAGTTTTAGAAAATCAACCTTTCTGAGAGATTCAAAAGTTCAAACTTATTTAGGCATGAAAATAAATGCTTTTCTATAACTATAGTTCAACAGCTTGGAGCAACTCTGCATCAACTTCACCAATGAAAAACTGCAACAGTTCTTCAACCACCACATGTTTGTCCTGGAGCAAGAGGAGTACAAGAAGGAGGGTATTGTTTGGGAGTTCATTGACTTCGGTATGGACTTGGCTGCCTGCATTGAGCTTATCGAGAAGGTAATATATCACGTTTTTAAATAAGTTAGATTTAAGTTCTCCATTCAAGTACTAATGTTTGCTTCCTCAAGTAATTTTTTTGTCTTACCTTGAAATGTAAATTCTTCTCAGCCAATGGGCATCTTCTCCATCCTTGAAGAGGAGTGCATGTTCCCCAAGGCCTCTGACACAACTTTCAAGAATAAGCTGCATGATCAGCATCTTGGCAAGACCAAGGCCTTTGAGAAGCCAAAGCCTGGAAAGGGCAAGGCTGAAGCTCACTTCGCCCTGGTTCACTATGCTGGCACAGTTGAATACAATATCAATGGCTGGCTGGACAAGAACAAGGACCCCTTGAACGATTCAGTTGTTCAGCTCTACCAGAAAGCTTCAAACAAACTGCTGGTCTTGTTGTATGCAGCCATGCCTGGAGCTGATGGTAAGAGAGAAAAGTGAGCAGAGTTTACAGAAACTCTGTGTACCCTGTACAGATGTGTTGATGTCCTATTTTCTACTGTTGAAGATAGTGAGCAATGTTGCCATCTTTTTTAATAGCTATTGGCAACTTAATAAAAAGTGTAGTTTGGAAAGTGACAGGCAGTGCAGTGACTTTGTCGTGAAAAATCAGTGTCTGTTTCAATTGAGTTGGATCAACTAAGATACTGGTAACTTCTTTGTGATAGTATATTTATTTAGGTACATTTGAAAAAGTGAAATCAACAGTCCAGAGTAAATGGTTATAACAGTTACTGCTGTGTCATCCAATGCCAGGAATAACATTAAGTATTTTGCAAAACAGAGGCTGCTGGTTGAAATTGAAATTGAAAAATAGACAGTCAAGAAGAACAAAACATAAACCACTTACTGCAGTGTATTACTGTTATTATTATTTGGTACCATTAAAGAAAATGTCATGTTTTGCAAAATAGAGGCTGCTGGTGGTGGCGGCAAGAAGGGAGGCAAGAAGAAGGGTGGTTCCTTCCAGACTGTATCGGCTCTTTTCAGGGTATGTATTGTTTCATATTTTTGGATACATTTTAACAATCTAATCTTGAAACAATGAATTTTGTGACGGTCATCCACAGGAGAACTTGGGCAAGCTGATGACCAACTTGAGGAGCACTCACCCTCACTTTGTCCGCTGTCTGATTCCTAATGAATCAAAGACCCCAGGTAAGAAGCACATAACCCAGATTTGTGCAATGTGAGTGACCTGGTCATGTAAAGAAATGTTTTGATACAAGGAATTTGCAATGTGCAGGTCTTATGGAGAACTTCTTGGTCATCCACCAGCTGAGGTGTAATGGTGTGCTGGAGGGCATCAGAATCTGCAGAAAGGGCTTCCCAAGCAGAATCCTCTACGGTGACTTCAAGCAGAGGTGACTGCAGTTTTCGTTATAAGCAAGTCAAGTTGATTTTCGTACAGGTATTAGGATGGTAAACACCAAGAAAAGGAAAGTGGGAGGAAGATAAAAGGAACAACACAATTTTCTCTTGTAGATACAAAGTATTGAATGCCAGTGTCATCCCTGATGGACAGTTCATTGACAACAAGAAAGCTTCAGAGAAGCTGCTTGGCTCCATTGATGTGGACCACACTCAGTACAAGTTTGGACACACAAAGGTTTATCCTCAATGACAGCACTAACACATTTACTTGTGTGGTTGTCCTGTTATATCCCTATGCACTGAATACTAATTTGCCCCACTTGACAACATAGGTGTTCTTCAAAGCTGGTCTGCTGGGTACCCTGGAGGAGATGAGAGATGAGAAACTGGCTGAGCTGGTGACCATGACTCAGGCTCTCTGCAGAGGATATGTCATGAGGAAGGAGTTTGTTAAGATGATGGAGAGGAGGTAGGATTATTTTTCTGTCTCCTAAACTGTACTGTCCAATTATGTAGTTGATATACACGCACCGGCCACTTTATTAGGCACACCTTGCTAGTACCGGGTTGGACCCCCTTTTGCCTTCAGAACTGCCTTAATCCTTTGTGGCATAGATTGAACAAGGTACTGGAAACATTCCTCAGAGAGTTTGGTCAATATTGACTTGATAGCATCACGCAGTTGCTGCAGATTTGTCAGCTGCACATCCATGATGCGAATCTCCCGTTCCACCACATCCCAAAGGTGCTCTATTGGATTGAGATTTGGTGACTGTGGAGGCCATTTGAGTACAGTGAACTCATTGTCATGTTCAAGAAAGCAGTCTGAGATGATTCGAGCTTTATGACATGGTGCGTTATCCTGCTGGAAGTAGCCATCAGAAGATGGGTACACTGTGGTCATAAAGGGATGGACATGGTCAGAAACAATACTCAGGTAGGCTGTGGCATTGCAACGATGCTCAATTTGTACTAAGGGGCCCAAAGAGTGCCAAGAAAATATGCCCCCCACCATTACACCACCACCACCAGCCTGAACCGTTGATACAAGGCAGGATGGATCCATGCTTTCATGTTGCTGACGCCAAATTCTGCGCCTACCATCCGAATGTCGCAGCAGAAATCGAGACTCATCAGACCAGGCAACGTTTTTCCAGTCTTCTGTTGTCCAATTTCGGTGAGCCTGTGCGAATTGTAGCCTCTGTTTCCTGTTCTTAGCTGACAGGAATGGCACCCGGTGTGGTCTTCTGGTGATGTAGCCCATCTGCCTCAAGGTTCAACGTGTTGTGCGTTCAGAGATGTTCTTCTGCATACCTTGGTTGTAACGAGTGGTTATTTGAGTTACTGTTGCCTTTCTATCAACTCGAACTAGTCTGGCCATTCTCCTCTGACCTCTGGCATCAACAAGGCATTTTCGCCCACAGAACTGCCGCTCACTGAAAATTTTCTCTTTTTCGGACCATTCTCTGTAAACCCTAGAGATGGTTGTGCATGAAAATCCCAGGAGATCAGCAGTTCCTGAAACACTCAGACCAGCCCGTCTGGCACCAACAACCATGCCATGTTCAAAGTCACTTAAATCACCTTTCTTCCCCATTCTGATGCTCAGTTTGAACTGCAGCAGATCGTCTTGACCATGTCTACATGCCTAAATGCATTGAGTTGCTGCCATGTGATTGGCTGATTAGGAATTTGCATTTAACAAGCAGTTGGACAGGTGTACCTAATAAAGTGGCCGGTGAGTGTATATGTTTTTAATTGTTAGACTTAGAAGTTCTCTAAAATAAAGTTTCAGAAGAAATGACACTTTCTACATCTATCTCATTTTCCAGGGAAGCTATCTACTCTATCCAGTACAACATCCGTTCATTCATGAATGTTAAAAACTGGCCATGGATGAATCTCTACTTCAAGATCAAGCCTCTCCTGAAGAGTGCTGAGACTGAGAAGGAGCTGCAGCAGATGAAGGAGAACTATGATAAGATGAAAACAGACCTGGCTACTGCCCTGGCCAAGAAGAAGGAACTGGAGGAGAAGATGGTTTCCCTGGTACAGGAGAAGAATGACCTGCAACTCCAAGTGGCTTCAGTAAGTAGGAAACAAAGGAAGTATAATTCTATTACATATACGCTTGTACAATGTTGCTTCAATTTACTCATATCTAGATGAGATAAGAAGAGGCCAAACACTCTTACTGACTTCTAATATCAGAGTGTATCCATCTTCAAACTTTCAATTGTATCATATGTTCATTGTGTACAATAGGAAGTTGATAACCTCTCTGATGCTGAGGAAAGATGTGAAGGGCTCATTAAGAGCAAGATCCAACTCGAGGCCAAACTCAAAGAGACAACCGAGAGACTGGAGGATGAAGAGGAAATCAATGCTGAGCTGACTGCCAAGAAGAGGAAGCTGGAGGATGAATGCTCTGAGCTGAAGAAAGACATTGATGACTTGGAGCTCACTTTGGCTAAAGTGGAGAAGGAGAAACATGCCACAGAAAACAAGGTTTGGATTATTTTAAACCCACATTCATTTAAACACAGACCATATGAGTATAATGTGATGGGAACAATGCACCTTTCACATCATTTTAGGTGAAAAACCTGACAGAGGAGATGGCATCTCAAGATGAGTCGATTGCCAAGTTAACCAAGGAGAAGAAAGCCCTCCAAGAGAGCCACCAGCAAACACTTGATGATCTCCAGGCAGAGGAAGACAAAGTCAACACTCTGACCAAAGCCAAGACAAAGCTGGAACAGCAAGTGGACGATGTGAGAAAACAATTGTTTCAATTGTGTGTTTCTACTGTCAAGTAGCTACTTCTTTAATTGACATTCCATGTTACACATTCAAAATGATGTGTAATGTAACTCACGTTTCTTTGTATTGACACACTATCATTTGAATACCTCAAATCATTTATCATTAACTGTCATGTGATAGCTCGAGGGATCACTGGAGCAAGAGAAGAAGCTCCGCATGGACCTTGAGAGAGCCAAGAGGAAGCTTGAGGGAGATCTGAAACTAGCCCAGGAATCCATCATGGATCTGGAGAATGACAAACAGCAATCTGATGAGAAAATCAAGAAGTAAGTTTTTTTGATTTAGGTTACTAATCTTTTTCTCAGCATCTGAAACATTACATTCCAACAACAGTACAGACTGTGACAGTGAAAGCTTTTATTTGTATCCTCATCAAGGAAAGACTTTGAAACCAGCCAGCTCCTCAGCAAGATTGAGGATGAACAGTCGCTTGGTGCTCAGCTTCAAAAGAAAATCAAAGAGCTCCAGGTGATATACTCAGCATGCATACAGTATTACATGCTTGCAAAAAAGACTTAGTAATTCAAAAACGACACAATATATTCAAATCAATAAACCTTCTTTCATCAAATCTAGGCTCGTATTGAGGAGCTGGAGGAAGAGATTGAGGCTGAGAGGGCTGCTCGGGCTAAGGTTGAGAAGCAGAGGGCTGACCTCTCCAGGGAGCTTGAGGAGATCAGTGAGAGGCTCGAGGAGGCTGGTGGAGCAACAGCTGCTCAGATTGAGATAAGCAAGAAGCGTGAAGCTGAGTTCCAGAAATTGCGTCGGGATCTTGAAGAGTCAACCCTGCAGCATGAAGCAACCGCATCAGCTCTCCGCAAGAAGCAGGCAGACAGTGTTGCAGAGCTGGGAGAGCAGATCGACAACCTCCAGCGTGTCAAGCAGAAGCTGGAGAAGGAGAAGAGCGAGTACAAGATGGAGATTGATGACCTCTCCAGCAACATGGAGGCTGTTGCTAAAGCTAAGGTGAGTCGTTTGTTTAAAGCTGAGTTATTTGCTTGTTGTTATGCTCACAAACATGATCTCTAACCAATAAATATGGCAGTAGATTTAAATTTTGAAAAAAAAGCCTCAGTGTATATCATGTTTTGTTGTTGATAGGGCAACTTGGAAAAAATGTGCAGAACTCTTGAGGACCAGTTCAGTGAGCTCAAAGCCAAAAATGATGAGAATGTTCGCCAGCTGAACGACATTAATGGACAGAAGGCAAGACTGCAGACAGAGAACGGTGAGTGTCCTGGAATAAAAACTATTCATGGAAGTTATTAATGAGAATTTTAATAATTAAAAAATGGAATTACACATTGTCATTCAGGTGAGTTCTCCCGCCAGCTTGAGGAGAAGGAAGCTCTTGTTTCCCAGCTGACCAGAGGAAAACAAGCCTTCACTCAACAGATTGAGGAGCTGAAGAGACACGTTGAGGAGGAAGTCAAGGTGAACAAGTTTACATGGCTTGTTATTAGATTTTAATAGGGGAAATATTCTCTTTTTCAAATTTTATTCAAAAGTGAATGGCTACATCAAAATGATTAAACTTTTTTTAAAAAGTACTTCTACTTCATAGGTATGATACTAATGTTTTGTCATGATCAACAGGCCAAGAATGCCCTGGCCCATGCAGTTCAGTCAGCTCGCCATGACTGTGATCTGCTCAGAGAGCAGTTTGAGGAGGAGCAGGAGGCCAAAGCTGAGCTACAGAGAGGAATGTCCAAGGCCAACAGTGAGGTGGCTCAATGGAGAACCAAATATGAGACTGATGCTATCCAGCGCACTGAGGAGCTGGAGGAGTCCAAGTATATGATCCTTTCTACTTTTGCAAAAATAAATCCATTTTTGCTGTCTTTGTTCACTTAAGATCAAATAATTCCTCTTCACTACAGGAAAAAGCTTGCCCAGCGCTTGCAGGATGCTGAGGAATCCATTGAGGCTGTGAACTCCAAGTGCGCCTCCTTGGAGAAGACCAAGCAGAGGCTGCAGGGTGAGGTGGAGGACCTCATGATTGACGTTGAGAGAGCCAATGCTCTGGCTGCCAACCTTGACAAGAAGCAGAGGAACTTTGATAAGGTGCATAGAGATTACAAAGAAAATCAAACCAGAACATTCAAATGAAGAATGTAACCTTTCATTCATCCATACAATTCTAGGTCCTTGCAGAATGGAAACAGAAGTATGAGGAGGGCCAGGCAGAGCTGGAGGGAGCTCAGAAGGAGGCTCGTTCTCTCAGCACTGAAATGTTCAAGATGAAGAACTCTTATGAGGAGGCTCTGGATCATCTGGAGACCATGAAGAGAGAGAACAAGAACCTGCAGCGTATGTCAATCTTACTATATTCTATGAGCATTATTTGGTTGTAAAAGCACTGACACATTTTCCAGATGTAATCTGCAAATACAGTTCTAACTATATTTGACTTTGGTTGTTCTACAGAGGAGATCTCAGACCTGACTGAACAGATTGGTGAGACTGGTAAGAGTATCCATGAGTTGGAGAAAGCCAAGAAGACTGTAGAGACTGAGAAGTCTGAAATTCAGTCAGCACTGGAGGAAGCTGAGGTAAAATCTTAATTACATTACTGAACTACTATGATAAAATACATGGCTAAAATGTAACTATGTATTAATTTAGAATTTATAAAAAATACCTTTTGTGGTGTTTGTGACTTTTCAAGGGCACACTGGAACATGAGGAGGCCAAAATTCTCCGTGTCCAGCTTGAGCTCAACCAGATCAAAGGTGAAGTTGACAGGAAGCTGGCAGAGAAGGATGAGGAGATGGAGCAGATCAAGAGGAACAGCCAGAGAGTGATTGACTCCATGCAGAGCACTCTTGATTCTGAGGTCAGGAGCAGGAATGATGCCCTGAGAGTCAAGAAGAAGATGGAGGGAGACCTGAATGAGATGGAGATTCAGCTGAGCCATGCCAACAGGCAGGCTGCTGAGTCTCAGAAACAACTGAGGAATGTCCAGGGACAACTCAAGGTAAGATTTGTTTCATAACAAAATGTCTTTTTCCTTTTTTAATGAAAGGGAAATTACATATTATTTTTCTCTGTTCAATGTCAGGATGCCCAACTGCACCTTGACGATGCTCTCAGAGGACAGGAAGACATGAAGGAGCAGGTTGCCATGGTGGAGCGCAGAAATGGCCTGATGTTGGCTGAGATCGAGGAGCTGAGAGCCGCTCTGGAGCAGACAGAGAGAGGACGCAAAGTGGCTGAACAGGAGCTGGTTGATGCTAGTGAGCGTGTTGGACTGCTTCACTCTCAGGTGTGTTTTTCATGAATTTGCAAGAATTTTATCCAATCAAAAGATGTGAGACACATACCACTTAACTCTGTCTATTCATGTACAATGATCAGAATACCAGTCTTATGAACACCAAGAAGAAGCTGGAGGCTGACCTCATCCAGGTTCAAGGTGAAGTGGATGATGCTGTTCAGGAATCAAGAAATGCTGACGAGAAAGCCAAGAAGGCTATTACTGATGTGAGTTAACACCTTCAAGAACTGGTCTGCTTGTATGTATTCAATTAATGGTGAGTTTTTTCTGAATAAACTGCAATTAGAGACTTTTTATCATCTCAGGCTGCCATGATGGCCGAGGAGCTGAAGAAGGAGCAGGACACCAGTGCTCACCTGGAGAGGATGAAGAAGAACCTGGAGGTCACAGTCAAGGACCTCCAGCACCGTCTGGATGAGGCTGAGAACCTCGCCATGAAGGGTGGCAAGAAGCAGCTCCAGAAACTGGAGGCCAGGGTATGAACTTTGTTAAAATAATTCTGCGATAATTTAGAACTGGAGGAAGGAGATCAGAGTCAGCTCAAAGTTAAACAAGGTTTTAATCTTGTACAAGAGGAGCATTCACAGAGCAACATGCAGGTCTGTTACAAAGTGAAGACTCAATGTCTGAGGAGAAAAGCATGGTATTTATCTGTCTCTGTGGGCGTGTTTTCACTGTGTTTATTACTAATTTATTCCCTCCTGCACTTAACGAAGTAATTAACAGAGAAGGAAGTGTTAACCCTTAGTGATTATTCAATACCTTACATAGGTCATAAAACAACCTAAACCGAGGTCACAGACCACAGGTTACAGGTCATGTTAAACATTTATATTGAACAAGATTTCACTTCACCTCTCTCTTCATGAAATACAAAATCTCCATCACAAACTATATATAAAAATCAATAATAGGTTGTTTTTGGAGGCACATCACTTTTATTATGCCTTTTATTATTTCAACTAAAATATTTGCATGGAAGACTGATATGTTATTTATCATCACATGACAGGTACGTGAGCTGGAGAGTGAAGTTGAGGCCGAGCAGAGACGTGGAGCTGATGCTGTAAAAGGAGTTCGCAAATATGAGAGGAGAGTGAAGGAGCTGACATACCAGGTAAGCTGTACTGAAAAACTCCCCTAAACTCTAATTTATTTTCTATTCTTCTTCACATACTGTGTAATCTTGTATCTGTACAGACTGAGGAGGACAAGAAGAATGTGAACAGACTTCAGGATCTGGTGGACAAGCTGCAGCTTAAAGTGAAGTCTTACAAGAGACAGGCTGAGGAGGCTGTAAGTCAAATACATAATGTGGCACATCATTGACAGCTGATTTAATAATAACATCACTATTAACTGTCTTGTAACTGCGCCAACATACCTCTAAACACTTAACAGGAGGAGCAGGCCAACACCCACATGTCCAGGCTCAGGAAGGTTCAGCATGAGTTTGAGGAAGCTCAGGAGCGCGCTGACATCGCTGAGTCCCAGGTCAACAAGCTGAGAGTCAAGAGCCGTGACGTTGGAAAGGTATGTTTGTTTTAAAAATAATTTGATGCTGTGAACTTTCACTGATGACAGTGTGGATCAATATCATTTCCCACGTGATTATAATAGATTTTCATCCCTCTTTTTTAGTCTGATTCTGCAGAGTAAGGGTCATCATCCTTTAGTCCTTCAACAGAGTTCATAAAATATGAACCATGGATGGGATTTCTTTACAATAAAGACGATACCTTTCATCATTATCCTGAATCCTGTCACTTCCTTTCTTCAATAATTCATTTGGTTGACCATAAAAATCAAGCCAAAACTAAGTAGAGCAATTAGCCTTGTAATGTCGTATGGTAGAGTATTTGGAGAACGGTGCTGCTCAACAAGCAATCAGCGTTTTCAGTATGGGAAAAGAATAATAGTTCTTTTACGGCAATAAGACGGCGAGGTCAGATGGTCTTTGAGACATTGAAATGCCCTCTGACTCTCTTCCACCAAAACACAGCTCCTTTTCTTTTCAGAGCATTAAGAGGCTCTGTAATTGTTGAAAACTTAGGGATAGGTTTCTTAGTCATGCAACGTTTTTATCTTTGCCAGATCTCCACGATCTACATCTGTACTAACTACATGACCCAGGAATCTTAGTTTGGGGCATGGATGTCTTTAGAATAGATGACTAAGTCATCCAGGTACACTATGCAGCAGTCTCCAAGGCCACTTTGCAGCACATGATTTAGCAGCCTCAGGAAGGTGGCTGGAGCACCCTTCAAACAAAAAGGCATGACCCAAAAAAGGGAACAACCCAAAAGATGTGTCCCTGTCAGGGGCCCATGGAGGGGAGGAAGGCACAGTAACTGCCAGACTTGGGACAAAAGAGAGGACTCAGATGCAGATTGGACAGAAGTAGAATCAAGTTTTATTTTTCTGATTCACAACTCTTCAGGCGAGATGATGAATGAAAATCTATGAAATTCTTTATGGACAGACAAAACGAACAAACACACAATAACATAAGACGCTCCCAAAGGAGGAAAACCTACACTGATCTTGATATCTGAGATATGAAACTTACAAAAGAAAAGTCACTCAGCAGAGGATGGCACAAGGCTATGAAACATATACTATTCTATCAAATAATAAAATTACAACAAAAGGCGCTCCCGAGGGAGGAAAAGAAACGTCTACAAAAACGGCTAAACTGAAACACAAGACCTAACCAGAAAATTTACAAAATCAAAATCACTCTCTCAAGAGGACAACTACAGAAAAACAAAACAAGACAATACTTATCAGGACGAGAATTCAAGGCTGTGAGTCAAGGCTTGGGTATACAACGAGACGACGAAGTACTTAGGTGACGCAGACAGGGGAAGACAAAGACTTTATACACATGAGGGAGGGAGACACAGGTGCAAACAATCAGGGATTAGGGATGACGTCAGACCAGGAACACAGGAGGAAGGGCACATGATCTGAAACGAGAGGGAAGTTACTTTCAAAATAAAACATGAATCCACAAGACAGATCCCAAAGACAAGACAACCTCACCGCGATGTGACAGTAATGCCCTGTTGGAACATGTCTTCCATCTGCTCCTAAAAAATCCTCCACTTTTGAAGGGGCAGTCTATAGGTGCACTGGGACTACACAGTGAGCCTGCTGCAAGGTCTGAAGTCCAGCAACACTTGCAGTATAGTATGAACATCAGACTTTTTCACTCCATACACCCTGTAAGTAGGTTACATTGGGCCAGAAATCTCTTCTCTGATCCTACCATTTGAGAAAATGTAAAAAAAAACAAAAACAAAAAAAAACAATGGGGTGAAGCAAGGACAGCCAAATGCAAGTGACAATGCGAGTGGAAGCAGATGACTCTACTGCTACTCTCCTAACAAAGACCACAAAGCAGCCTGAAAGGTCATTCCACCACAATAAATTATCATATGGAAAAGTGATCACCTTTTTACACAAACACTATAAAGATTTGGTGATCATCCAGGTTGTCTTATTACAAACATAACAAACTCCCTGGATGACCTACAGATGTATTCTTTACAGCAGACACACTCACACACACACATACGCACACACACACACACACACACACACATTTGCACCAGCACGTATGTCAAAACATACAATACATCCAGAAAGTCACTGTATATCCATTCTTAGATTGATAAAAATCTAACTTAAATGATGGAATCAATATCAGCAGCAAATAAATGTAATCAGTGCTGGAAAATACTAGTGTCAGTCACTTGGACACTTTTATTTTGGACACCACCTGTTAAAATCAGTTTGTGTCCTAAGAGCCAACTCAAAAGAACTCAACATAAATTAAGAAGAAAGTTGAGCGGTTCACCATCTTTCTGATAGGGGTGTAGTGTTTCCTGTTTAGTGTGTATCTGTGTGGATGCCACAGGCAATAAATGACATGACCCCTCAAGATTGTCTAGGGCACTTATCGTGACCTTCTTCGTATCAACTGTAGTAACTGGAGAAGTTCATTTTGTTCAATTTATTTTGGTCCTGATCTCAAAGAGTGGCCAACTGTTTTCATGTCCATTTCAGGAGTTACCCAAAAGATTCCTGTTTTTAATAGAGGAATATGAGATGTGCCAGTCTCCTGTAATCGTAAACTAGAAACATTTGGGGACCTTTCCAAAACTAAGGTCTTTGGATTCATCCGACATGACTCACAAACAGAAATGCAATGTAAAATCCACAAGTACTGTGCTCTGACTTTCATTTATAAGGTCAAGTAGAGCACAACCACATCTAAACATTTAATTGTAATGCAAGTGTAATCTATATGTTTTTACTAAAGATGTACTGTATTGTTTAATGAACATGTGAATACAACTAGAACGCTCATATAAGTGTCATTTATGGGTGAACTCAAGTGTCCTGAAATCGAATACTAATGAATTTTGGAAGACTTTTGGAAAACCAGCCCCCAAAGCTGACCATGCATTTAAGGAAAGATGTTCAAAACAAATCCCAACGTCAGTGTCGCTTAAATCAAGGATTATAATGATTGGAATCATACACAAACCACACAGTCTGCACTATGAAATGAATAATTAAAGTTGGCCATCACTGCCATGTCTGCACATATAGGGGTAAGTGAACCAACATTTCAAGCAGCAAGTCTGTAACACACAAGAAACCTTACAACAAAAATACATAAGCACCTGCTTCTTTCTCTTTAAATAATTTCACAATTATGCTTCCATAAGCCTTATTTTGTTTTGACTGGAATATTGTTCTCACATAGCAACTTTTACAAGTACAAATTCAGCAATTCTTTGCTCTGTGCTGCAATTCCTATTTTGAGGAACTGAAGGGAGACTTGGGTCATTGGTAACATGCCTTATGAAAGCATTTAATCATGATTTGAATTCAAACAGACACATTGTCCACATTACATTCAATGTTACAATCAAATCAAATCAAATCAAATCAAATCAAATCAAATCAAATCAAATCAAATCAAATCAGATCAATTTGTATAACATCACAATGTATCCTGTCATTTTAAAGCTGTAGTTACAAAGAAATATGCAAACCCCGTCCTTAAACGTCACTGCCAGAAATAAGCAACATGATGAAATGAGGCCATGACCAAACCGAGCGAGAGACTGCTGCTGACCAGGCAATCTCACCCTCTATAAAAGAGGCAGCTCTGAGCTACTGCATTAACTGAAGCTCCATCACAGGTGAGTGTTTTCACTTTGACCTCAGTTTTTACTGTTCTTTATTAGTCAGTGAAGTTTATGTGTTCCTAATTACTTTTGCTTATTGTCAATAATTGGTAGAGTTGCCTGGGTGGTAGTCTTGTTTAGACATTATTCCAAAACAATTTTCTTCATACTCCTATCACATTTAAGAACTAGGTCCCTGCAAAAGAAAAAAAAAACACAAAACATAATGTTTTAATTTGTACTTGCATCTAATACACACTACATTTCATCACATACGTACTGACAAATCATTAAGAGCAATAATATTTCTCTGTTAGTGAGGGCAGTTGAGGGGATGGAAGAGTATTTTAGTGGTTTAATGACTGACATTGACTTTAATGATTCAATTCATTGCAGTTTGAATATATTGTATCAGTCTATAAACATTCTGCCATCCGTACCCTCATCTGTTTTCTAATTAGCAAAATTTCCAAAGAAAACACTTGAAATTAGAAAAACAATCTGAAACAAGTTATTATACTCATGTCTAATCATGTGTTTAGAGGATCTCCCAACTCCACCAGAGACGCCAGCGCTCAGTTGTTTTCGGAACTAGCTGAGGTAAAAGATTTCACCATAAAAACTTTGAATCTCCATAATCAGCTGGGTAGAAGACCACAGCTATATCATGCTGATATGTTAACACTATTGTGGACTTCATCTTTTCAGTCTCCACTGAAGTGCCACCATGAGCACAGACGCAGAGATGGAGCAGTATGGCCCGGCGGCGGTCTACCTCCGGAAGCCAGAGAGGGAGAGGCTTGAGGCACAAACCATGCCTTTTGATGCCAAAACCGCCTATTTTGTGGCTGAGCCAACGGAGATGTACCTCAAGGGTAAACTTGTAAAGAATGAGGGTGGAAAAGCCACGGTGGAAACCGACTGTGGAAAGGTAAGTGATTTACTATTTTATCTTTTTTCAATAAAACTACTCAACCAATTTCCAATTTCTAAGACACCTTGTATATACAAGGATTGGATTTACATTTATTCAAAACAATATCTTAGTAAAACATTCAGTTAACTATTTGTTTCTCATTGTATTTTAGGCTCACACTGACACTGTGAACAACAATGTGATCCATGTGATGAACTTTTCTGTTTGAAATTATGTCTTAGTTAAATACATTATATTGTATTTGGTATTCAGACGATCACAGTAAAAGAGGAGGACATCCACCCCAGGAACCCTCCCAAGTATGACAAAATTGAGGACATGGCCATGATGACCCACCTCAATGAGCCCTGCGTGTTGTATAACCTCAAAGAGCGTTATGCATCATGGATGATCTACGTGAGTTTCTACACTACGCTAATTTAATGTAATAAAATAATAATATGTAAATATATACAGAGTATGTGTATCAACATGGAAATCAAACAACATTTGAACAAAATCACACTATGTTTATTCTTTTTACTCTTTCAGACCTACTCTGGGTTGTTTTGCGTTGTGGTGAATCCATATAAGTGGCTTCCTGTGTATGATACTACATGTGTACAAGCATACAGAGGCAAGAAGAGGATTGAGGCTCCACCCCACATCTTCTCCATCTCTGACAATGGCTATCAGTTCATGCTCACTGGTAAGATAAAAATATTGGTACTGGACTCTAAACACACAAAGGTAATATCTTCCATTGATATTTAGTGAAAGAAACTCATGTCAAGGATTTATGTTTGTGTCTCAGATCGTGAGAACCAGTCTGTCCTGATTACGTGAGTATGAAACACACAATCTTCCTATAACTTTATTAATTTGATGATAATGAAGCAAAATCTTGATAATATGTCTCATGTACCCCAGTGGAGAATCCGGTGCTGGAAAGACTGTCAACACCAAGCGTGTCATCCAGTACTTTGCAACAATTGCAGCTATTGGAGCTAAGAAGTCTGACGCACAACAGCAAACGAGCAAAATTAAGGTGAAATTGGTTTTGTCAAATGAAAGTGTTTGTCAGAGGAAAGTTAATTTGACTGTATAGCTCACATAATTAAAATCTTCTGTTGCAGGGCTCTCTTGAGGACCAGATTGTTGCAGCCAACCCTCTGCTGGAGGCTTATGGTAATGCCAAGACTGTGAGGAATGACAACTCCTCTCGTTTTGTAAGTACTGGAGAAAATATCTTGAGACTTTTTTCGTTCCTACATTCAAAAGAAAAAAAATGATGATATTAATGTTCTGGCTGTCTAGGGTAAATTTATCAGGATCCACTTTGGCACTACTGGCAAGCTGGCTTCAGCTGATATTGAAACATGTGAGTTTCAACCATCATATTAGTCAATACCAATTTAAATTATGATGGCTCTGATAATTAGCAATTTAAATGTCTTCTTCTTAGATCTGCTGGAGAAGTCTCGTGTCACCTTCCAGTTGTCTGCTGAGAGGAGCTACCATATCTTCTACCAGCTGATGACTGGCCACAAGCCTGAGCTCTTGGGTATGTTACTACCCAAATTTTAAATAAGACTTTAAACAATATCAGAAAAAAAATATCAAACAATATTATGTAATTCTCCTGTCCTCATCTAGAGGCTCTTCTGATCACCACCAACCCCTATGACTACCCAATGATCAGTCAGGGTGAAATCACTGTGAAAAGCATCGATGATGTGGAGGAGTTCATTGCAACAGATGTAAAACAACAATTTAAAGAGATAGTATACAGGAGAAAATGTTTAACATACCAGTAACTTTGCTTAATCTACACTGCAGACTGCTATTGACATCTTGGGCTTCAACGCTGAAGAAAAAATGGGCATCTACAAGCTGACTGGAGCTGTGGTTCATCATGGTGGCATGAAATTCAAGCAGAAGCAGCGTGAGGAGCAGGCTGAACCAGATGGCAATGAGGGTAATTTCTGAAATAATACACTCTTATCATGCAAGATTCCTGGTGTGTAAGATACTACACAAGTCAGTGTACATTTATAATTCCATGAGGGATGGGTCATGATAATGACCAAACATGAAAACAAAGTATTCTTTCATTAATTTGTTCTTTTACCTTTTTTTTTTTTTTTTCACAATCAGAGGCTGATAAAATCGCCTACCTCCTGGGCCTGAACTCAGCTGATATGCTGAAAGCTCTGTGCTACCCAAGAGTCAAGGTCGGCAATGAGATGGTGACCAAAGGTCAGACCGTCCCACAGGTAAAAAGACGGAATTTGGGTGTTTGGAAAGGGAAATGTTTACATTTTCAAATAGAAAACTCACCCTCATAAATCCCCACACTTCAATTCTTATATTTAGGTCAACAATTCTGTCAGCGCTCTGTGCAAATCCATCTATGAGAAAATGTTCTTGTGGATGGTCATCCGTATCAATGAGATGCTGGACACAAAGCAGGCAAGACAGTTCTTCATTGGAGTGTTGGATATCGCTGGATTTGAGATCTTTGATGTAAGTTTTAGAAAATCAACCCTTCTGAAAAATTCACGAGTTCAAATGTATTTTAGCATAAAACTCAATGGTTTTCTATAACTACAGTTCAACAGCTTGGAGCAGCTCTGCATCAACTTCACCAATGAAAAACTGCAACAGTTCTTCAACCACACAATGTTTGTCCTGGAGCAAGAGGAGTACAAGAAGGAGGGTATTGTTTGGGAGTTCATTGACTTCGGTATGGACTTGGCTGCCTGCATTGAGCTTATCGAGAAGGTAACATATCACTTTTTTTTAAATAAGTCAGATTTAAGTTCAAGTACAAATTTGCTTTCTCAGGTATTTTTTTTTCTTACCATGAAATGTAAATTCTTCTCAGCCAATGGGCATCTTCTCCATCCTTGAAGAGGAGTGCATGTTCCCCAAGGCCTCTGACACAACTTTCAAGAACAAGCTGCATGATCAGCATCTTGGCAAAACCAAGGCCTTTGAGAAGCCAAAGCCTGGAAAGGGCAAGGCTGAAGCTCACTTCGCCCTGGTTCACTATGCTGGCACAGTTGAATACAATATCAATGGCTGGCTGGACAAGAACAAGGACCCCCTGAACGATTCAGTTGTTCAGCTCTACCAGAAATCGTCCAATAAACTGCTGGCGTTACTATATGCAGCCATGCCTGGAGCTGATGGTAAGACAGAAAAGTGAGAAGAGTGTTTAGAAACTCTGTCCCCTGTACAGATGTGTTATCCTTCTATTTTCTACTGTGTCAGATAGAGAGCATTGTTGCCATCTCTTTTCATAGCAATTAGCTGCATACTGAAAAGTGTAGTTTGGAAAGCTGCAGGCAGTGCAGTGACTTTGTAGTGAAAAATCAGTGTCTGTTTCAATTGAGTTGGACCACCTTAAGAAACTGGTAACTTCTCTGTGGTAATATATTCTTTAAGGTACATTTTTAAAACTGAAATCAACATTCCAGAGACAAAAGGTTACTGCTGTGGAATCCAATGCCAGTAATAACATTCAGTATTTTGCAAAACAGAGGCTGCTGGTTGAAACTGAATTGAAAAATACACATTCAACATGGAACAAAACTTAAACAACTTACTGCAGTGTATAATTATTATTACTATTTGGCACCATTAATAAAAATGTCATGTTTTGCAAAATAGAGGGTGCTGGTGGTGGCGGCAAGAAGGGAGGCAAGAAGAAGGGTGGTTCCTTCCAGACTGTATCTGCTCTTTTCAGGGTATGTATTTTTTCGTATTTTTTGATAACTTTTAACAATCTCATATTAAAATGTTGATGAGCTATAATTTTGTGATGCTCACCCACAGGAGAACTTGGGCAAGTTAATGACCAACTTGAGGAGCACCCACCCTCACTTTGTCCGCTGTCTGATTCCCAATGAAACAAAGACCCCAGGTAAGAAGCACATAACCCAGATTTGTGCAATGTATGTGCCATGGTCATGTAAAGAAATGTTTTGATACAGTGAGTTTGTAATGTGCAGGTCTTATGGAGAACTTCTTGGTCATCCACCAGCTGAGGTGTAATGGTGTGCTGGAGGGCATCAGAATCTGCAGAAAGGGCTTCCCAAGCAGAATCCTCTACGGTGACTTCAAGCAGAGGTGACTGTAGTTTTCAATATAAGCAAGTCAAGTTGATTTCCATAGAGGTATTAGGATGGTAAACACCAAGAAAAAAAGAAGGAAGAAAAAAGGAACAAAAACATTTTCTCTTGTAGATACAAAGTATTGAATGCCAGTGTCATCCCTGATGGACAGTTCATTGACAACAAGAAAGCTTCAGAGAAGCTGCTGGGCTCCATTGATGTGGACCATACTCAGTACAAGTTTGGACACACAAAGGTTCATCCTCAACAACAGGACTAACACATTTACTTGTGTGGTTGTCCTATCATATCACTGACTACTATTTTGCCCCACTTGACAACATAGGTATTCTTCAAAGCTGGTCTGCTGGGTACCCTGGAGGAGATGAGAGATGAGAAACTGGCTGAGCTGGTGACCATGACTCAGGCTCTCTGCAGAGGATATGTCATGAGGAAAGAGTTTGTTAAGATGATGGAGAGGAGGTAGGATTATTTTACTGTACCATAAACTGTCTTTTCCAATTATGTAGTTGATATATATATATATATATATATATATATATATATTTAAATTGTTAGACTTAGAAGTTCTGTAAAATAATGTTTCAGAAGAAGTGACACTTTCTATGTCTAATTTTCCAGGGAAGCCATCTACTCAATTCAGTACAACATCCGTTCATTCATGAATGTTAAGAACTGGCCATGGATGAATCTCTACTTCAAGGTCAAGCCTCTCCTGAAGAGTGCTGAGACTGAGAAGGAGCTGCAGCAGATGAAGGAGAACTATGATAAGATGAAAACAGACCTGGCTACTGCCCTGGCCAAGAAGAAGGAACTGGAGGAGAAGATGGTTTCCCTGGTACAGGAGAAGAATGACCTGCAACTCCAAGTGGCTTCAGTGAGTAAAAAAACAAAGGAAGTATAATTCTGTTACATGTACACTATACCAGAGAATATATGAATCTTTTCTTCTATATGTATCCGATGTTCATTGTGTACAATAGGAAGTTGATAACCTCTCTGACGCTGAGGAAAGATGTGAAGGGCTCATTAAGAGCAAGATCCAACTCGAGGCCAAACTCAAAGAGACAACCGAGAGACTGGAGGATGAAGAGGAAATCAATGCTGAGCTGACTGCCAAGAAGAGGAAGCTGGAGGATGAATGCTCTGAGCTGAAGAAAGACATCGATGACTTGGAGCTCACTTTGGCTAAAGTGGAGAAGGAGAAACATGCCACAGAAAACAAGGTTTGGATTATTTTAAACCCACATTCATTTAAACACAGACCATTTGAATATAATGTGATGGAAATAATGTACTTTTCACATCATTTCAGGTGAAAAACCTGACAGAGGAGATGGCATCTCAAGATGAGTCTATTGCCAAGTTAACCAAGGAGAAGAAAGCCCTCCAAGAGAGCCACCAGCAAACACTTGATGATCTCCAGGCAGAGGAAGACAAAGTCAACACTCTGACCAAAGCCAAGACAAAGCTGGAACAGCAAGTGGACGATGTGAGAAAACAATTGTTTCAATTGTGTGTTTCTACTGTCAAGTAGCTACTTCTTTAATTGCTTTAATGATACATATTCAAAATAATGTATAATGTAACTCATGTTTCTTTGTATTGACACACTGTCATTTGAATACCTCAACTCATTTATCATTAACTGTCGTGTGATAGCTCGAGGGGTCACTGGAGCAAGAGAAGAAGCTCCGCATGGACCTTGAGAGAGCCAAGAGGAAGCTTGAAGGAGATCTGAAACTAGCCCAGGAATCCATCATGGATCTGGAGAATGACAAACAGCAATCTGATGAGAAAATCAAGAAGTAAGTTTTTTTGATTTAGGTTACTAATCTTTTTCTCAGCATCTCATTACATTCCAACAACAGTACAAACTGTGACAGTGAAAGCTTTTATTTGTATCCCATCAAGGAAAGACTTTGAAACCAGCCAGCTCCTCAGCAAGATTGAGGATGAACAATCTCTCGGTGCTCAGCTTCAGAAGAAGATCAAGGAGCTCCAGGTG
This sequence comes from Acanthopagrus latus, assembly GCF_904848185.1. Taxonomy (NCBI): domain Eukaryota; kingdom Metazoa; phylum Chordata; class Actinopteri; order Spariformes; family Sparidae; genus Acanthopagrus; species Acanthopagrus latus. The sequence goes on from NC_051061.1 coordinate 20,681,141, forward strand.
AGGAGTATACAATGTTATATGCATCCAAATCAAACTCAATATATCAAAAAAACACATTATATTCAAATCAATAAACCTTCTTTCATCAAATCTAGGCTCGTATTGAGGAGCTGGAGGAAGAGATTGAGGCAGAGAGGGCTGCTCGGGCTAAGGTTGAGAAGCAGAGGGCTGACCTCTCCAGGGAGCTTGAGGAGATCAGTGAGAGGCTCGAGGAGGCTGGTGGAGCAACAGCTGCTCAGATTGAGATGAGCAAGAAGCGTGAAGCTGAGTTCCAGAAATTGCGCCGGGATCTTGAAGAGTCAACCCTGCAGCATGAAGCAACCGCATCAGCTCTCCGCAAGAAGCAGGCAGACAGTGTTGCAGAGCTGGGAGAGCAGATCGACAACCTCCAGCGTGTCAAGCAGAAGCTGGAGAAGGAGAAGAGCGAGTACAAGATGGAGATTGATGACCTCTCCAGCAACATGGAGGCTGTTGCTAAAGCTAAGGTGAGTCGTTTGTTTAAAGATGAGGTATTTGCCTTTCGTTATGCTTAGAAACATGAACTCTAACATACATCATGTTTTGTTGTTTATAGGGTAACTTGGAAAAAATGTGCAGAACTCTTGAGGACCAGTTCAGTGAGCTCAAAGCCAAAAATGATGAGAATGTTCGCCAGCTGAACGACATTAATGGACAAAAGGCAAGACTGCAGACAGAGAATGGTGAGTGTAATGGAATAGAAATTACTGGAAGTTATTAATAAGAATTTTAATAAAAAATCTCATTCACACATATTCACGCAGGTGAGTTCTCCCGCCAGCTTGAAGAGAAGGAAGCTCTTGTTTCCCAGCTGACCAGAGGAAAACAGGCCTTCACTCAACAGATTGAGGAGCTGAAGAGACACGTTGAGGAGGAAGTCAAGGTTAACAAGTTTACATGTATTTTCTTTTTGAAATGTAGTCATTCATAATATGTACCATAATACTGTAGTAAGATTTACTAGATCATATCTAAATCAAAACTAAATGGCTACATCAAAAAGATTAAACTCTAAAAAAAAAAAAAAAAGGTATGATACTAATGTGTTGTCGTGTTCAACAGGCCAAGAATGCCCTGGCCCATGCAGTTCAGTCAGCCCGCCATGACTGTGATCTGCTCAGAGAGCAGTTTGAGGAGGAGCAGGAGGCCAAAGCTGAGCTACAGAGAGGAATGTCCAAGGCCAACAGTGAGGTGGCTCAATGGAGAACCAAATATGAGACTGATGCTATCCAGCGCACTGAGGAGCTGGAGGAGTCCAAGTATATGATCCTTTCTACTTTTTCATATATAAATAAAATGTTGCTGTCTTTGTTCACTTAAGATCAAATAATTCCTCTTCACTACAGGAAAAAGCTTGCCCAGCGCTTGCAGGATGCTGAGGAATCCATTGAGGCTGTGAACTCCAAGTGCGCCTCCTTGGAGAAGACCAAGCAGAGGCTGCAGGGTGAGGTGGAGGACCTCATGATTGACGTTGAGAGAGCCAATGCTCTGGCTGCCAACCTTGACAAGAAGCAGAGGAACTTTGATAAGGTAAATGGTTAAACTGCTATAACACGGCTGATTGCATTACGGCGCCGTGCCGGATCTCCGGCGCACCGGCGTGACTGCGGAAAAATAAAAATAAAAATAAAAAATAAAAAATAAATCGGGTTTGCCCAGAGATCTAACAGACAGTTGTCTGGATCTAACAGAGGCGCAACTTTCACTCAATCACACTGACGATAGGTCTACTAGCCAATCAGAAATACGGTGGGGGCGGGCTTTGGTCAAACAAGTTGATCCAGAGAGCAGTCGGCAGTGTTGCCAACTTGACGACTTTCTCGCAAGATTTGGCGACTTTTCAGTCCTTCTCAGCGACCTTATTTCTAAAAAGCGACTAGCGACAAATTTAGCGAGAAATATATTACATTGTAATTCACATGCTGGTCAGAGCCATTTCAGTCCACGGCTCCACTGCAGCGGCTCCGGGGTCTCTCCCGTCCCCTCTCATGCGGGTGCGCAGGCGGCAGGCCAGTGTGTGGGGGCTGTCTGGGGCAGGCAGGAGCGGACACCGCCGCCGATCCCTCTGTGGATGTGAGACCGGATAGCTGCCGATTACTCTGTTTTTATCTGTTCATTCTCTGACTTCTTACTCTTCCGCGGTTCCACTGGCACTTTACCAGTGATAACTTTAAGCTGCCGAGTCAAGATCACGTTTGATCTTCTCTCTCACCCTTTCTCCAGATTAGGATGTTTCTCTATCTTGTAAAAGTGTACATAGTTCGTTTGATCTTCTCCCTCCCTTTACTGTTTTTACTTCAAATATATTTGTCCCTGTAGTGAATTCGTGATTAGTTGGTAAAGATTTCTCTATCAACCTTTTGTATGGCTTAGAATAATCTCCCCCTCACTGCAACAGACAAAAGTATATATGCAAATAAGTCTGGGGTTACGTCATCAACATGTAAATACAGCATGACGTCTCCTGGTGACACCCCCCCCTCCCCCCCCAGCATGGAAAAAAGTTGAGGCTCAGGATTTTTTTTGGTATCACCCCTGTAATCAACACCAGTTTTGTAGCGAGAAACAAGTACCTTAATTAATGAATAGTCATTGAATTTATTTATTTTGACCTATACAATTCTAGGTCCTTGCAGAATGGAAACAGAAGTATGAGGAGGGCCAGGCAGAGCTGGAGGGAGCTCAGAAGGAGGCTCGTTCTCTCAGCACTGAACTGTTCAAGATGAAGAACTCTTATGAGGAGGCTCTGGATCATCTGGAGACCATGAAGAGAGAGAACAAGAACCTGCAGCGTATGTCAATCTGACTGTATATAATGTAATGGTCATTGTGATTGCAAGGGTTCTTCCTAGATTTCTACTAGTGTAGTCTATGAGCATTATTTGGTTGTAAAAGCACTGACACATTTTCCAAATTTAATCTGTACATACAGTTCTGACTACATTTGACTTTGGTTGTTCTACAGAGGAGATCTCAGACCTGACTGAACAGATTGGTGAGACTGGTAAGAGTATCCATGAGTTGGAGAAAGCCAAGAAGACTGTAGAGACTGAGAAGTCTGAAATTCAAACAGCACTGGAGGAAGCTGAGGTAAAATCTTAATGACATTAATGAACTACTATGATAAAATACATGGTTGAAATTTGACCATGTATTCATTTTCAGTTTATTTGTGCCAAAAATAACTTAATACCTTTTGTTGTGTTTGTGACTTTTCAAGGGCACACTGGAACATGAGGAGGCCAAAATTCTCCGTGTCCAGCTTGAGCTCAACCAGATCAAAGGTGAAGTTGACAGGAAGCTGTCAGAGAAGGATGAGGAGATGGAGCAGATCAAGAGGAACAGCCAGAGAGTGATTGACTCCATGCAGAGCACTCTTGATTCTGAGGTCAGGAGCAGGAATGATGCCCTGAGAGTCAAGAAGAAGATGGAGGGAGACCTGAATGAGATGGAGATTCAGCTGAGCCATGCCAACAGGCAGGCTGCTGAGTCTCAGAAACAACTGAGGAATGTCCAGGGACAACTCAAGGTAAGATTTGTCTCATAAGTAAATGTCATTTTGTTTTTTTAATCAAAGGAAAATTACATATTATTTATCTCTTTGAAATGTCAGGATGCCCAACTGCACCTTGATGATGCTGTGAGAGGACAGGAAGACATGAAGGAGCAGGTTGCCATGGTGGAGCGCAGAAATGGCCTGATGTTGGCTGAGATCGAGGAGCTGAGAGCCGCTCTGGACCAGACAGAGAGAGGACGCAAAGTGGCTGAACAGGAGCTGGTTGATGCTAGTGAGCGTGTTGGACTGCTTCACTCTCAGGTGTGTTTTTCATGAATTTGCAAGAATTTTATCCAATCAAAAGATGTGAGACACATACCACTTAACTCTGTCTATTCATGTACAATGATCAGAATACCAGTCTTATGAACACCAAGAAGAAGCTGGAGGCTGACCTCGTCCAGGTTCAAGGTGAAGTGGATGATGCTGTTCAGGAATCAAGAAATGCTGACGAGAAAGCCAAGAAGGCTATTACTGATGTGAGTTAACACCTTCAAAAACTGGTCTGCTTGTATGTATTCAATTAATGGTGAGTTTTTTCTGAATAAACTGCAATTGGAGACTTTTTATCATCTCAGGCTGCCATGATGGCCGAGGAGCTGAAGAAGGAGCAGGACACCAGTGCTCACCTGGAGAGGATGAAGAAGAACCTGGAGGTCACAGTCAAGGACCTCCAGCACCGTCTGGATGAGGCTGAGAACCTCGCCATGAAGGGTGGCAAGAAGCAGCTCCAGAAACTGGAGGCCAGGGTATGAACTTTGTTAAAATAATTCTGCGATAATTTTCTCAGGTTGGGGTAAAAGGGATGTCTAGGAAAGGGAAAGGTGGACCCAAACGCAGTAAACTTGGGAGGCAAAGATAGGGAGAACAAAAGGCGAGCTTTAATAAGGCCGTTACAAAAAAAAACCAATAGCAGACAAAATCAGGGCAAAAAAGCAAAGTAACAACTTAAAGGGCAAGACAAAGTGGCAACAGAAAACAGCCAGACAAAGTACAAACCAAAAATTCAAAGTTCAACTTAAACATGGGAAAATCAAAAATCAAAACATACCAAAACGGGACAGAAGCATGAACAGGATCAGGAGCAAGGATCAGGAGCATGGAACAAGGGTAATCCAAAGACAAAATACAGCAGACAGAAACAATGACCGGACAAAGAGTGAGGGGAAACACAGAGACTACATACACAGACACTAATGACATGACGAGGCACAGGTGAGGAGAGAGGAGGAAGGAAGCCAGGTGAGATAATGAGGGGGAGGAGCACAGAGGAACAGACCAGGAGGGAACAAGACAACAGACAGAGGGAGCCAGAGGGGAGAACATAGGAGAAACTTAAAGGACACATGAGGGCATGGAAAAATCAAGACATGAGACACAAGACATGGAAAAACAAAACACAGAACACAAGACAAAAAAAAGACATGAATCAAAACCCAAAAACCAGAAACGAGAAACAAGGAACAACACAAACAGGAGTCATGACAAATTTAGAACTGGAGGAAGGAGATCAGAGTCAACTCAAAGTTAAACAAGGTTTTAATCTTGTACAAGAGGAGCATTCACAGAGCAACATGCAGGTCTGTTACAAAGTGAAGACTCAATGTCTGAGGAGAAAAGCATGGTATTTATCTGTCTCTGTGGGCGTGTTTTCACTGTGTTGATTACTAATTTATTCCCTCCTGCACTTAACGAAGTAATTAACAGAGAAGGAAGTGTTAACCCTTAGTGATTATTCAATACCTTACATAGGTCATAAAACAACCTAAACCGAGGTCACAGACCACAGGTTACAGGTCATGTTAAACATTTATATTGAACAAGATTTCACTTCACCTCTCTCTTCATGAAATACAAAATCTCCATCACAAACTATATATAAAAATTAATAATAGGTTGTTTTTGGAGGCACATCACTTTTATTATGCCTTTTATTATTTCAACTAAAATATTTGCATGGAAGACTGATATGTTATTTATCGTCACATGACAGGTACGTGAGCTGGAGAGTGAAGTTGAGGCCGAGCAGAGACGTGGAGCTGATGCTGTAAAAGGAGTTCGCAAATATGAGAGGAGAGTGAAGGAGCTGACATACCAGGTAAGCTGTACTGAAAAACTCCCCTAAACTCTAATTTATTTTCTATTCTTCTTCACATACTGTGTAATCTTGTATCTGTACAGACTGAGGAGGACAAGAAGAATGTGAACAGACTTCAGGATCTGGTGGACAAGCTGCAGCTTAAAGTGAAGTCTTACAAGAGACAGGCTGAGGAGGCTGTAAGTCAAATACATAATGTGGCACATCATTGACAGCTGATTTAATAATAACATCACTATTAACTGTCTTGTAACTATACCAACATACCTCTAAACACTTAACAGGAGGAGCAGGCCAACACCCACATGTCCAGGCTCAGGAAGGTTCAGCATGAGTTTGAGGAAGCTCAGGAGCGCGCTGACATCGCTGAGTCCCAGGTCAACAAGCTGAGAGTCAAGAGCCGTGATGCTGGAAAGGTATGTTTGTTATCAAAATAATTTGATGCTGTGAACTTTCACTGATGACAGTGTGGATCAATATCACTTCCACATGATAATAGATTTTCATCCCTCTTTTTTTAGTCTGATTCTGCAGAGTAAGGGTCATCATCCTTTAGTCCTTCAACAGAGTTCATAAAATATGAACCATGGATGGGATTTCTTTACAATAAAGACGATACCTTTCATCATTATCCTGAATCCTGTCACTTCCTTTCTTCAATAATTCATTTGGTTGACCATAAAAATCAAGCCAAAACTAAGTAGAGCAATTAGCCTTGTAATGTCGTATGGTAGAGTATTTGGAGAACGGTGCTGCTCAACAAGCAATCAGCGTTTTCAGTATGGGAAAAGAATAATAGTTCTTTTACGGCAATAAGACGGCGAGGTCAGATGGTCTTTGAGACACTGAAATGCCCTCTGACTCTCTTCCACCAAAACACAGCTCCTTTTCTTTTCAGAGCATTAAGAGGCTCTGTAATTGTTGAAAACTTAGGGATAGGTTCCTTAGTCATGCAACGTTTTTATCTTTGCCAGATCTCCACGATCTACATCTGTACTACATGACCCAGGAATCTTAGTTTGGGGCATGGATGTCTTTAGAATAGATGACTAAGTCATCCAGGTACACTATGCAGCAGTCTCCAAGGCCACTTTGCAACACATGATTTAGCAGCCTCAGGAAGGTGGCTGGAGCACCCTTCAAACAAAAAGGCATGACCCAAAAAAGGGAACAACCCAAAAGATGTGTCCCTGTCAGGGGCCCATGGAGAGGAGGAAGGCACAGTAACTGCCAGACTTGGGACAAAAGAGAGGACTCAGATGCAGATTGGACAGAAGTAGAATCAAGTTTTATTTTTCTGATTCGCAACTCTTCAGACGAGATGATAAATGAAAAGCTATCAAACTCTTTGTGGACAGACAAAACGAACAAACACACAATAACATAAGACGCTCCCAAAGGAGGAAAACTTACACTGATCTTGATATCTGAGATATGAAACTTACAAAAGAAAAGTCACTCAGCAGAGGATGGCACAAGGCTATGAAACATATACTATTCTATCAAATAATAAAATTACAACAAAAGGTGCTCCCGAGGGAGGAAAAGAAACGTCTACAAAAACGGCTAAACTGAAACACAAAACCTAACCAGAAAATTTTACAAAATCAAAATCACTCTCTCAAGAGGACAACTACAGAAAAACAAAACAAGACAATACTTATCAGGACGAGAATTCAAGGCTGTGAGTCAAGGCTTGGGTATACAACGAGACGACGAAGTACTTAGGCGACGCAGACAGGGGAAGACAAAGACTTTATACACATGAGGGAGGGAGACACAGGTGCAAACAATCAGGGATTAGGGATGACGTCAGACCAGGAACACAGGAGGAAGGGCACGTGATCTGAAACGAGAGGGAAGTTACTTTCAAAATAAAACATGAATCCACAAGACAGATCCCAAAGACAAGACAACCTCACCGTGATGTGACAGTAATGCCCTGTTGGAACATGTCTTCCATCTGCTCCTAAAAAATCCTCCACTTTTGAAGGGGCAGTCTATAGGTGCACTGGGACTACACAGTGAGCCTGCTGCAAGGTCTGAAGTCCAGCAACACTTGCAGTATAGTATGAACATTTTGACCTCCTCAGACTTTTTCACTCCATACACCCTGTAAGTAGGTTACATTGGGCCAGAAATCTCTTCTCTGATCCTACCATTTGAGAAAATGTAAAAAAAACAAAAACAAAAAAAAAACAATGGGGTGAAGCAAGGACAGCCAAATGCAAGTGACAATGCGAGTGGAAGCAGATGACTCTACTGCTACTCTCCTAACAAAGACCACAAAGCAGCCTGAAAGGTCATTCCACCACAATAAATTATCATATGGAAAAGTGATCACCTTTTTACACAAACACTATAAAGATTTGGTGATCATCCAGGTTGTCTTATTACAAACATAACAAACTCCCTGGATGACCTACAGATGTATTCTTTACAGCAGACACACTCACACACACACATACGCACACACACACACACACACATTTGCACCAGCACATATGTCAAAACATACAATACATCCAGAAAGTCACTGTATATCCATTCTTAGATTGATAAAAATCTAACTTAAATGATGGAATCAATATCAGCAGCAAATAAATGTAATCAGTGCTGGAAAATACTAGTGTCAGTCACTTGGACACTTTTATTTTGGACACCACCTGTCAAAATCAGTTTGTGTCCTAAGAGCCAACTCAAAAGAACTCAACATAAATTAAGAAGAAAGTTGAGCGGTTCACCATCTTTCTGATAGGGGTTTAGTGTTTCCTGTTTAGTGTGTATCTGTGTGGATGCCACAGGCAATAAATGACATGACCCCTCAAGATTGTCTAGGGCACTTATCGTGATATTTGAATAGATGTCACCTTCTTCGTATCAAATGTAGTAACTGGAGAAGTTCATTTTGTTCAATTTATTTTGGTCCTGATCTCAAAGGAGTGGCCAACTGTTTTCATGTCCATTTCAGGAGTTACCAAAAAGATTCCTGTTTTTAATAGAGGAATATGAGATGTGCCAGTCTCCTGTAATCGTAAACTAGAAACATTTGGGGACCTTTCCAAAACTAAGGTCTTTGGATTCATCCGACATGACTCACAAACAGAAATGCAATGTAAAATCCACAAGTACTGTGCTCTGACTTTCATTTATAAGGTCAAGTAGAGCACAACCACATCTAAACATTTAATTGTAATGACACCAGTGTAATCTATATGTTTTTACTAAAGATGTACTGTATTGTTTAATGAACATGTGAATACAACTAGAACGCTCATATAAGTGTCATTTATGGGTGAACTCAAGTGTCCTGAAATCGAATACTAATGAATTTTGGAAGACTTTTGGAAAACCAGCCCCCAAAGCTGACCATGCATTTAAGGAAAGATGTTCAAAACAAATCCCAACGTCAGTGTCGCTTAAATGTAGGATTATAATGATTGGAATCATACACAAACCACACAGTCTGCACTATGAAATGAATAATTAAAGTTGGCCATCACTGCCATGTCTGCACATATAGGGGTAAGTGAACCAACATTTCAAGCAGCAAGTCTGTAACACACAAGAAACCTTACAACAAAAATACATAAGCACCTGCTTCTTTCTCTTTAAATAATTTCACAATTATGCTTCCATAAGCCTTATTTTGTTTTGACTGGAATATTGTTCTCACATAGCAACTTTTACAAGTACAAATTCAGCAATTCTTTGCTCTGTGCTGCAATTCCTATTTTGAGGAACTGAAGGGAGACTTGGGTCATTGGTAACATGCCTTATGAAAGCATTTAATCATGATTTGAATTCAAACAGACACATTGTCCACATTACATTCAATGTTACAATCAAATCAAATCAAATCAAATCAAATCAATTTGTATAACATCACAATGTATCCTGTAATTTTAAAGCTGTAGTTACAAAGAAATATGCAAACCCCGTCCTTAAACGTCACTGCCAGAAATAAGCTACATGATGAAATGAGGCCATGACCAAACCGAGCGAGAGACTGCTGCTGACCAGGCAATCTCACCCTCTATAAAAGAGGCAGCTCTGAGCTACTGCATTAACTGAAGCTCCATCACAGGTGAGTGTTTTCACTTTGACCTCAGTTTTTACTGTTCTTCATTAGTCAGTGAAGTTTATGTGTTCCTAATTACTTTTGCTTATTGTCAATAATTGGTAGAGTTGCCTGGGTGGTAGTCTTGTTTAGACATTATTCCAAAACAATTTTCTTCATACTCCTATCACATTTAAGAACTAGGTCCCTGCAAAAGAAAAAAAAACACAAAACATAATGTTTTAATTTGTACTTGCATCTAATACACACTACATTTCATCACATACGTACTGACAAATCATTAAGAGCAATAATATTTCTCTGTTAGTGAGGGCAGTTGAGGGGATGGAAGAGTATTTTAGTGGTTTAATGACTGACATTGACTTTAATGATTCAATTCATTGCAGTTTGAATATATTGTATCATTCTATAAACATTCTGCCATCCGTACCCTCATCTGTTTTCTAATTAGCAAAATTTCCAAAGAAAACACTTGAAATTAGAAAAACAATCTGAAACAAGTTATTATACTCATGTCTAATCATGTGTTTAGAGGATCTCCCAACTCCACCAGAGACGCCAGCGCTCAGTTGTTTTTGGAACTAGCTGAGGTAAAAGATTTCACCATGAAAAACTTTGATTCTCCATAATCAGCTGGGTAGAAGACCACAGCTATATCATGCTGATATGTTAACACTATTGTGGACTTCATCTTTTCAGTCTCCACTGAAGTGCCACCATGAGCACAGACGCAGAGATGGAGCAGTATGGCCCGGCGGCGGTCTACCTCCGGAAGCCAGAGAGGGAGAGGCTTGAGGCACAAACCATGCCTTTTGATGCCAAAACCGCCTATTTTGTGGCTGAGCCAGCGGAGATGTACCTCAAGGGTAAACTTGTGAAGAAAGAGGGTGGAAAAGCCACGGTGGAAACCGACTGTGGAAAGGTAAGTGATTTACTATTTTATCTTTTTTCAATAAAACTACTCAATCAATTTCCAATTTCTAAGACACCTTGTATATACAAGGATTGGATTTACATTTATTCAAAACAATATCTTAGTAAAACATTCAGTTAACTATTTGTTTCTCATTGTATTTTAGGCTCACACTGACACTGTGAACAACAATGTGATCCATGTGATGAACTTTTCTGTTTGAAATTATGTCTTAGTTAAATACATTATACTGTATTTGGTATTCAGACGATCACAGTAAAAGAGGAGGACATCCATCCCAGGAACCCTCCCAAGTATGACAAAATTGAGGACATGGCCATGATGACCCACCTCAATGAGCCTTGCGTGTTGTATAACCTCAAAGAGCGTTATGCATCATGGATGATCTACGTGAGTTTCTACACTACGCTAATTTACTGTAATAAAATAATAATATGTAAATATATACAGAGTATGTGTATCAACATGGAAATCAAACAACATTTGAACAAAATCACACTATGTTTATTCTTTTTACTCTTTCAGACCTACTCTGGGTTGTTTTGCGTTGTGGTGAATCCATATAAGTGGCTTCCTGTGTATGATACTACATGTGTACAAGCATACAGAGGCAAGAAGAGGATTGAGGCTCCACCCCACATCTTCTCCATCTCTGACAATGGCTATCAGTTCATGCTCACTGGTAAGATAAAAATATTGGTACTGGAATCTAAACACACAAAGGTAATATCTTCCATTAATATTTAGGGAAAGAAACTCATGTCAAGCATTTCTGTTTGTGTCTCAGATCGTGAGAACCAGTCTGTCCTGATTACGTGAGTATGAAACACATTATCTTGCTATAACTTTATTAATTTGATGATAATGAAGCAAAATCTTGATAATATGTCTCATGTACCCCAGTGGAGAATCCGGTGCTGGAAAGACTGTCAACACCAAGCGTGTCATCCAGTACTTTGCAACAATTGCAGCTATTGGAGCTAAGAAGTCTGACGCACAACAGCAAACGAGCAAAATTAAGGTGAAATTGGTTTTGTCAAATGAAAGTGTTTGTCAGAGGAAAGTTAATTTCACTGTATAGCTCACATAATTAAAATCTTCTGTTGCAGGGCTCTCTTGAGGACCAGATTGTTGCAGCCAACCCTCTGTTGGAGGCTTATGGTAATGCCAAGACTGTGAGGAATGACAACTCCTCTCGTTTTGTAAGTACTGGAGAAAATATCTTGAGACTTTTTTCGTTCCTACATTCAAAAGAAAAAAAATGATGATATTAATGTTCTGGCTGTCTAGGGTAAATTTATCAGGATCCACTTTGGCACTACTGGCAAGCTGGCTTCAGCTGATATTGAAACATGTGAGTTTCAACCATCATATTAGTCAATACCAATTTAAATTATGATGGCTCTGATAATTAGCAATTCAAATGTCTTCTTCTTAGATCTGCTGGAGAAGTCTCGTGTCACCTTCCAGTTGTCTGCTGAGAGGAGCTACCATATCTTCTACCAGCTGATGACTGGTCACAAGCCTGAGCTCTTGGGTATGTTACTACCCCAATTTTAAATAAGACTTTAAACAATATCAGAAAAAAAATATCAAACAATATTATGTAATTCTCCTGTCCTCATCTAGAGGCTCTTCTGATCACCACCAACCCCTATGACTACCCAATGATCAGTCAGGGTGAAATCACTGTGAAAAGCATCGATGATGTGGAGGAGTTCATTGCAACAGATGTAAAACAACAATTTAAAGAGATAGTATACAGGAGAAAATGTTTAACATACCAGTAACTTTGCTTAATCTACACTGCAGACTGCTATTGACATCTTGGGCTTCAACGCTGAAGAAAAAATGGGCATCTACAAGCTGACTGGAGCTGTGGTTCATCATGGTGGCATGAAATTCAAGCAGAAGCAGCGTGAGGAGCAGGCTGAACCAGATGGCACTGAGGGTAATTTCTGAAATAATACACTCTTATCATGCAAGATTCCTGGTGTGTAAGATACTACACAAGTCGGTGTACATTTATAATTCCATGAGGGATGGGTCATGTTAATGACCAAACATGAAAACAAAGTATTCTTTCATTAATTTGTTCTTTTACCTTTTTTTTTTTTCTCTCCATCAGAGGCTGATAAAATCGCCTACCTCCTGGGCCTGAACTCAGCTGATATGCTGAAAGCTCTGTGCTACCCAAGAGTCAAGGTCGGCAATGAGATGGTGACCAAAGGTCAGACCGTCCCACAGGTAAAAAGATGGAATTTGGGTGTTTGGAAAGGGAAATGTTTACATTTTCAAATAGAAAACTCACCCTCATAAATCCCCACACTGAAATTCATATATTTAGGTCAACAATTCTGTCAGCGCTCTGTGCAAATCCATCTATGAGAAAATGTTCTTGTGGATGGTCATCCGTATCAATGAGATGCTGGACACAAAGCAGGCAAGACAGTTCTTCATTGGAGTGTTGGATATCGCTGGATTTGAGATCTTTGATGTAAGTTTTAGAAAATCAACCCTTCTGAAAAATTCACGAGTTCAAATGTATTTTAGCATAAAACTCAATGCTTTTCTATAACTACAGTTCAACAGCTTGGAGCAGCTCTGCATCAACTTCACCAATGAAAAACTGCAACAGTTCTTCAACCACACAATGTTTGTCCTGGAGCAAGAGGAGTACAAGAAGGAGGGTATTGTTTGGGAGTTCATTGACTTTGGTATGGACTTGGCTGCCTGCATTGAGCTTATCGAGAAGGTAACATATCACTTTTTTTAAATAAGTCAGATTTAAGTTCAAGTACAAATTTGCTTTCTCAGGTATTTTTTTTTCTTACCATGAAATGTAAATTCTTCTCAGCCAATGGGCATCTTCTCCATCCTTGAAGAGGAGTGCATGTTCCCCAAGGCCTCTGACACAACTTTCAAGAACAAGCTGCATGATCAGCATCTTGGCAAAACCAAGGCCTTTGAGAAGCCAAAGCCTGGAAAGGGCAAGGCTGAAGCTCACTTCGCCCTGGTTCACTATGCTGGCACAGTTGAATACAATATCAATGGCTGGCTGGACAAGAACAAGGACCCCCTGAACGATTCAGTTGTTCAGCTCTACCAGAAATCGTCCAATAAACTGCTGGCGTTACTATATGCAGCCATGCCTGGAGCTGATGGTAAGACAGTAAAGTGAGCAGAGTGTATAGAAACTCTGTCCCCTGTACAGATGTGTTATCCTTCTATTTTCTACTGTGTCAGATAGAGAGCATTGTTGCCATCTCTTTTCATAGCAATTAGCTGCATACTGAAAAGTGTAATTTGGAAAGTTGCAGGCAGTGCAGTGACTTTGTAGTGAAAAATCAGTGTCTGTTTCAATTGAGTTGGACCACCTTAAGAAACTGGTAACTTCTCTGTGGTAATATATTCTTTAAGGTACATTTTTAAAACTGAAATCAACATTCCAGAGACAAAAGGTTACTGCTGTGGAATCCAATGCCAGTAATAACATTCAGTATTTTGCAAAACAGAGGCTGCTGGTTGAAACTGAATTGAAAAATACACATTCAACATGGAGCAAAACTTAAACAACTTACTGCAGTGTATAATTATTATTACTATTTGGCACCATTAATAAAAATGTCATGTTTTGCAAAATAGAGGCTGCTGGTGGTGGCGGCAAGAAGGGAGGCAAGAAGAAGGGTGGTTCCTTCCAGACTGTGTCTGCTCTTTTCAGGGTATGTATTGTTTCGTATTTTGGATAACTTTTAACAATCTCATATTAAAATGTTGATGAGCTATAATTTTGTGATGCTCATCCACAGGAGAACTTGGGCAAGCTGATGACCAACTTGAGGAGCACCCACCCTCACTTTGTCCGCTGTCTGATTCCCAATGAAACAAAGACCCCAGGTAAGAAGCACATAACCCAGATTTGTGCAATGTATGTGCCATGGTCATGTAAAGAAATGTTTTGATACAGTGAGTTTGCAATGTGCAGGTCTTATGGAGAACTTCTTGGTCATCCACCAGCTGAGGTGTAATGGTGTGCTGGAGGGCATCAGAATCTGCAGAAAGGGCTTCCCAAGCAGAATCCTCTACGGTGACTTCAAGCAGAGGTGACTGTAGTTTTCAATATAAGCAAGTCAAGTTGATTTCCGTAGAGGTATCATTATGGTTAACACCAAGAAAAAAAGAAGGAAAAAAAAGGAACAAAAACATTTTCTCTTGTAGATACAAAGTATTGAATGCCAGTGTCATCCCTGAGGGACAGTTCATTGACAACAAGAAAGCTTCAGAAAAGCTGCTGGGCTCCATTGATGTGGACCACACTCAGTACAAGTTTGGACACACAAAGGTTCATCCTCAACAACAGGACTAACACATTTACTTGTGTGGTTGTCCTATCATATCCAAATGCACTGACTACTATTTTGCCCCACTTGACAACATAGGTATTCTTCAAAGCTGGTCTGCTGGGTACCCTGGAGGAGATGAGAGATGAGAAACTGGCTTCACTGGTGACCATGACTCAGGCTCTCTGCAGAGGATATGTCATGAGGAAGGAGTTTGTTAAGATGATGGAGAGGAGGTAGGATTATTTTACTGTACCATAAACTGTCTTTTCCAATTATGTAGTTGATATATATATTTTTAAATTGTTAGACTTAGAAGCTCTGTAAAATAATGTTTCAGAAGAAGTGACACTTTCTATGTCTATCTAATTTTCCAGGGAAGCCATCTACTCAATTCAGTACAACATCCGTTCATTCATGAATGTTAAGAACTGGCCATGGATGAATCTCTACTTCAAGGTCAAGCCTCTCCTGAAGAGTGCTGAGACTGAGAAGGAGCTGCAGCAGATGAAGGAGAACTATGATAAGATGAAAACAGACCTGGCTACTGCCCTGGCCAAGAAGAAGGAACTGGAGGAGAAGATGGTTTCCCTGGTACAGGAGAAGAATGACCTGCAACTCCAAGTGGCTTCAGTGAGTAAAAAAACAAAGGAAGTATAATTCTATTACATGTACACTATACCAGAGAATATATGAATCTTTTCAAACTTCTATATGTATCCGATGTTCATTGTGTACAATAGGAAGTTGATAACCTCTCTGACGCTGAGGAAAGATGTGAAGGGCTCATTAAGAGCAAGATCCAACTCGAGGCCAAACTCAAAGAGACAACCGAGAGACTGGAGGATGAAGAGGAAATCAATGCTGAGCTGACTGCCAAGAAGAGGAAGCTGGAGGATGAATGCTCTGAGCTGAAGAAAGACATTGATGACTTGGAGCTCACTTTGGCTAAAGTGGAGAAGGAGAAACATGCCACAGAAAACAAGGTTTGGATTATCTGGAACCCCCGTTCATTTAAATGCAGAAATGCACATGTGTGATGGAAATAATGTGCCTGTCACATCATTTCAGGTGAAAAACCTGACAGAGGAGATGGCATCTCAAGATGAGGCTATTGCCAAGTTAACCAAGGAGAAGAAAGCCCTCCAAGAGAGCCACCAGCAAACACTTGATGATCTCCAGGCAGAGGAAGACAAAGTCAACACTCTGACCAAAGCCAAGACAAAGCTGGAACAGCAAGTGGACGATGTGAGAAAACAATTGTTTCAATTGTGTGTTTCTACTGTCAAGTTAAGCTCAAGCTACTTCTTTAATTGCTTTAATGATACATATTCAAAATAATGTATAAAGTAAATCATGTACTGTCATGTGATAGCTCGAGGGGTCACTGGAGCAAGAGAAGAAGCTCCGCATGGACCTTGAGAGAGCCAAGAGGAAGCTTGAAGGAGATCTGAAACTAGCCCAGGAATCCATAATGGATCTGGAGAATGACAAACAGCAATCTGATGAGAAAATCAAGAAGTAAGTTTTTTTGATTTAGGTTACTAATCTTTTTCTCAGCATCTCATTACATTCCAACAACAGTACAAACTGTGACAGTGAAAGCTTTTATTTGTATCACATCAAGGAAAGACTTTGAAACCAGCCAGCTCCTCAGCAAGATTGAGGATGAACAGTCTCTCGGTGCTCAGCTTCAGAAGAAGATCAAGGAGCTCCAGGTGAATAGTATACAATGTTATATGCATCCAAATCAAACTCAATATATCAAAAAAACACATTATATTCAAATCAATAAACCTTCTTTCATCAAATATAGGCTCGTATTGAGGAGCTGGAGGAAGAGATTGAGGCTGAGAGGGCTGCTCGGGCTAAGGTTGAGAAGCAGAGGGCTGATCTCTCCAGGGAGCTTGAGGAGATCAGTGAGAGGCTCGAGGAGGCTGGTGGAGCAACAGCTGCTCAGATTGAGATGAGCAAGAAGCGTGAAGCTGAGTTCCAGAAATTGCGCCGGGATCTTGAAGAGTCAACCCTGCAGCATGAAGCAACCGCATCAGCTCTCCGCAAGAAGCAGGCAGACAGTGTTGCAGAGCTGGGAGAGCAGATCGACAACCTCCAGCGTGTCAAGCAGAAGCTGGAGAAGGAGAAGAGCGAGTACAAGATGGAGATTGATGACCTCTCCAGCAACATGGAGGCTGTTGCTAAAGCTAAGGTGAGTCGTTTGTTTAAAGATGAGGTATTTGCCTTTCGTTATGCTTAGAAACATGACCTCTAACATACATCATGTTTTGTTGTTTATAGGGTAACTTGGAAAAAATGTGCAGAACTCTTGAGGACCAGTTCAGTGAGCTCAAAGCCAAAAATGATGAGAATGTTCGCCAGCTGAACGACATTAATGGACAGAAGGCGAGACTGCAGACAGAGAATGGTGAGTGTCCTGGAATAAAAACTATTCATGGAAGTTATGAATGAGAATTTTAAAAATAAAAAAAATTGATTTACACATTGTCATTCAGGTGAGTTCTCCCGTCAGCTTGAAGAGAAGGAAGCTCTTGTTTCCCAGCTGACCAGAGGAAAACAGGCCTTCACTCAACAGATTGAGGAGCTGAAGAGACACGTTGAGGAGGAAGTCAAGGTTAACAAGTTTACATGTATTTTCTTTTTGAAATGTAGTCATTCATAATATGTACCATAATACTGTAGTAAGATTTACTAGATCATATCTAAATCAAAACTAAATGGCTACATCAAAAAGATTAAACTCTAAAAAAAAAAAAAAGGTATGATACTAATGTGTTGTCATGTTCAACAGGCCAAGAATGCCCTGGCCCATGCAGTTCAGTCAGCCCGCCATGACTGTGATCTGCTCAGAGAGCAGTTTGAGGAGGAGCAGGAGGCCAAAGCTGAGCTACAGAGAGGAATGTCCAAGGCCAACAGTGAGGTGGCTCAATGGAGAACCAAATATGAGACTGATGCTATCCAGCGCACTGAGGAGCTGGAGGAGTCCAAGTATATGATCCTTTCTACTTTTTCATATATAAATAAAATGTTGCTGTCTTTGTTCACTTAAGATCAAATAATTCCTCTTCACTACAGGAAAAAGCTTGCCCAGCGCTTGCAGGATGCTGAGGAATCCATTGAGGCTGTGAACTCCAAGTGCGCCTCCTTGGAGAAGACCAAGCAGAGGCTGCAGGGTGAGGTGGAGGACCTCATGATTGACGTTGAGAGAGCCAATGCTCTGGCTGCCAACCTTGACAAGAAGCAGAGGAACTTTGATAAGGTAAATGGTTAAACTGCTATAACACGGCTGATTGCATTACGGCGCCGTGCCGGATCTCCGGCGCACCGGCGTGACTGCGGAAAAATAAAAATTAAAAATTAAAAAAAATCGGGTTTGCCCAGAGATCTAACAGACAGTTATCTGGATCTAACAGAGGCGCAACTTTCACTCAATCACACTGACGATAGGTCTACTAGCCAATCAGAAATACGGTGGGGGCGGGCTTTGGTCAAACAAGTTGATCCAGAGAGCAGTCGGCAGTGTTGCCAACTTGACGACTTTCTCGCAAGATTTGGCGACTTTTCAGTCCTTCTCAGCGACCTTATTTCTAAAAAGCGACTAGCGACAAATTTAGCGAGAAATATATTACATTGTAATTCACATGCTGGTCAGAGCCATTTCAGTCCACGGCTCCACTGCAGCGGCTCCGGGGTCTCTCCCGTCCCCTCTCATGCGGGTGCGCAGGCGGCAGGCCAGTGTGTGGGGGCTGTCTGGGGCAGGCAGGAGCGGACACCGCCGCCGATCCCTCTGTGGATGTGAGACCGGATAGCTGCCGATTACTCTGTTTTTATCTGTTCATTCTCTGACTTCTTACTCTTCCGCGGTTCCACTGGCACTTTACCAGTGATAACTTTAAGCTGCCGAGTCAAGATCACGTTTGATCTTCTCTCTCACCCTTTCTCCAGATTAGGATGTTTCTCTATCTTGTAAAAGTGTACATAGTTCGTTTGATCTTCTCCCTCCCTTTACTGTTTTTACTTCAAATATATTTGTCCCTGTAGTGAATTCGTGATTAGTTGGTAAAGATTTCTCTACCAACCTTTTGTATGGCTTAGAATAATCTCCCCCTCACTGCAACAGACAAAAGTATATATGCAAATAAGTCTGGGGTTACGTCATCACCCCCCCCCCCCCCCAGCATGGAAAAAAGTTGAGGCTCAGGATTTTTTTTGGTATCACCCCTGTAATCAACACTAGTTTTGTAGCGAGAAACAAGTACCTTAATTAATGAATAGTCATTAAATTAATATATTTTGACCTATACAATTCTAGGTCCTTGCAGAATGGAAACAGAAGTATGAGGAGGGCCAGGCAGAGCTGGAGGGAGCTCAGAAGGAGGCTCGTTCTCTCAGCACTGAACTGTTCAAGATGAAGAACTCTTATGAGGAGGCTCTGGATCATCTGGAGACCATGAAGAGAGAGAACAAGAACCTGCAGCGTATGTCAATCTGACTGTATATAATGTAATGGTCATTGTGATTGCAAGGGTTCTTCCTAGATTTCTACTAGTGTAGTCTATGAGCATTATTTGGTTGTAAAAGCACTGACACATTTTCCAAATGTAATCTGTACATACAGTTCTGACTACATTTGACTTTGGTTGTTCTACAGAGGAGATCTCAGACCTGACTGAACAGATTGGTGAGACTGGTAAGAGTATCCATGAGTTGGAGAAAGCCAAGAAGACTGTAGAGACTGAGAAGTCTGAAATTCAAACAGCACTGGAGGAAGCTGAGGTAAAATCTTAATGACATTAATGAACTACTATGATAAAATACATGGTTGAAATTTGACCATGTATTCATTTTCAGTTTATTTGTGCCAAAAATAACTTAATACCTTTTGTTGTGTTTGTGACTTTTCAAGGGCACACTGGAACATGAGGAGGCCAAAATTCTCCGTGTCCAGCTTGAGCTCAACCAGATCAAAGGTGAAGTTGACAGGAAGCTGTCAGAGAAGGATGAGGAGATGGAGCAGATCAAGAGGAACAGCCAGAGAGTGATTGACTCCATGCAGAGCACTCTTGATTCTGAGGTCAGGAGCAGGAATGATGCCCTGAGAGTCAAGAAGAAGATGGAGGGAGACCTGAATGAGATGGAGATTCAGCTGAGCCATGCCAACAGGCAGGCTGCTGAGTCTCAGAAACAACTGAGGAATGTCCAGGGACAACTCAAGGTAACATTTGTCTCATAAGTAAATGTCATTTTGTTTTTTTAATCAAAGGAAAATTACATATTATTTATCTCTTTGAAATGTCAGGATGCCCAACTGCACCTTGATGATGCTGTGAGAGGACAGGAAGACATGAAGGAGCAGGTTGCCATGGTGGAGCGCAGAAATGGCCTGATGGTGGCTGAGATCGAGGAGCTGAGAGCCGCTCTGGACCAGACAGAGAGAGGACGCAAAGTGGCTGAACAGGAGCTGGTTGATGCTAGTGAGCGTGTTGGACTGCTTCACTCTCAGGTGTGTTTTTCATGAATTTGCAAGAATTTTATCCAATCAAAAGATGTGAGACACATACCACTTAACTCTGTCTATTCATGTACAATGATCAGAATACCAGTCTTATGAACACCAAGAAGAAGCTGGAGGCTGACCTCATCCAGGTTCAAGGTGAAGTGGATGATGCTGTTCAGGAATCAAGAAATGCTGACGAGAAAGCCAAGAAGGCTATTACTGATGTGAGTTAACACCTTCAAGAACTGGTCTGCTTGTATGTATTCAATTAATGGTGAGTTTTTTCTGAATAAACTGCAATTAGAGACTTTTTATCATCTCAGGCTGCCATGATGGCTGAGGAGCTGAAGAAGGAGCAGGACACCAGTGCTCACCTGGAGAGGATGAAGAAGAACCTGGAGGTCACAGTCAAGGACCTCCAGCACCGTCTGGATGAGGCTGAGAACCTCGCCATGAAGGGTGGCAAGAAGCAGCTCCAGAAACTGGAGTCCAGGGTATGAACTTTGTTAAAATAATTCTGCGATAATTTAGAACTGGAGGAAGGAGATCAGAGTCAGCTCAAAGTTAAACAAGGTTTTAATCTTGTACAAGAGGAGCATTCACAGAGCAACATGCAGGTCTGTTACAAAGTGAAGACTCAATGTCTGAGGAGAAAAGCATGGCATTTATCTGTCTCTGTGGGCGTGTTTTCACTGTGTTGATTACTAATTTATTCCCTCCTGAACTTAACGAAGTAATTAACAGAGAAGGAAGTGTTAACCCTTAGTGATTATTCAATACCTTACATAGGTCATAAAACAACCTAAACCGAGGTCACAGACCACAGGTTACAGGTCATGTTAAACATTTATATTGAACATTCATGTGTAAGATTTCACTTCACCTCTCTCTTCATGAAATACAAAATCTCCATCACAAACTATATGTAAAAATTAATAATAGGTTGTTTTTGGAGGCACATCACTTTTTATTATGCCTTTTATTATTTCAACTAAAATATTTGCATGGAAGACTGATATGTTATTTATCGTCACATGACAGGTACGTGAGCTGGAGAGTGAAGTTGAGGCCGAGCAGAGACGTGGAGCTGATGCTGTAAAAGGAGTTCGCAAATATGAGAGGAGAGTGAAGGAGCTGACATACCAGGTAAGCTGTACTGAAAAACTCCCCTAAACTCTAATTTATTTTCTATTCTTCTTCACATACTGTGTAATCTTGTATCTGTACAGACTGAGGAGGACAAGAAGAATGTGAACAGACTTCAGGATCTGGTGGACAAGCTGCAGCTTAAAGTGAAGTCTTACAAGAGACAGGCTGAGGAGGCTGTAAGTCAAATACATAATGTGGCACATCATTGACAGCTGATTTAATAATAACATCACTATTAACTGTCTTGTAACTATACCAACATACCTCTAAACACTTAACAGGAGGAGCAGGCCAACACCCACATGTCCAGGCTCAGGAAGGTTCAGCATGAGTTTGAGGAAGCTCAGGAGCGCGCTGACATCGCTGAGTCCCAGGTCAACAAGCTGAGAGTCAAGAGCCGTGATGCTGGAAAGGTATGTTTGTTATCAAAATAATTTGATGCTGTGAACTTTCACTGATGACAGTGTGGATCAATATCACTTCCCACATGATAATAATAGATTTTCATCCCTCTTTTTTAGTCTGATTCTGCAGAGTAAGGGTCATCATCCTTTAGTTCTTCAACAGAGTTCATAAAATATGAACCATGGATGGGATTTCTTTACAATAAAGACGATACCTTTCATCATTATCCTGAATCCTGTCACTTCCTTTCTTCAATAATTCATTTGGTTGACCATAAAAATCAAGCCAAAACTAAGTAGAGCAATTAGCCTTGTAATGTCGTATGGTAGAGTATTTGGAGAACGGTGCTGCTCAACAAGCAATCAGCGTTTTCAGTATGGGAAAAGAATAATAGTTCTTTTACGGCAATAAGACGGCGAGGTCAGATGGTCTTTGAGACACTGAAATGCCCTCTGACTCTCTTCCACCAAAACACAGCTCCTTTTCTTTTCAGAGCATTAAGAGGCTCTGTAATTGTTGAAAACTTAGGGATAGGTTCCTTAGTCATGCAACGTTTTTATCTTTGCCAGATCTCCACGATCTACATCTGTACTACATGACCCAGGAATCTTAGTTTGGGGCATGGATGTCTTTAGAATAGATGACTAAGTCATCCAGGTACACTATGCAGCAGTCTCCAAGGCCACTTTGCAACACATGATTTAGCAGCCTCAGGAAGGTGGCTGGAGCACCCTTCAAACAAAAAGGCATGACCCGAAAAAGGGAACAACCCAAAAGATGTGTCCCTGTCAGGGGCCCATGGAGAGGAGGAAGGCACAGTAATTGCCAGACTTGGGACAAAAGAGAGGACTCAGATGCAGATTGGACAGAAGTAGAATCAAGTTTTATTTTTCTGATTCGCAACTCTTCAGACGAGATGATAAATGAAAAGCTATGAAACTCTTTGTGGACAGACAAAATGAACAAACACAAAACACACAATTACATAAGACGCTCCCGAAGGAGGAAAACCTACACTGATCTTAATATCTGAGATATGAAACTTACAAAAGAAAAGCCACTCAGCAGAGGATGGCACAAGGCTATGAAACATATACTATTCTATCAAACAATAAAATTACAACAAAAGGCGCTCCCGAGGGAGGAAAAGAAACGTCTACAAAAGCGGCTAAACTGAAACACAAAACCTAACCAGAAAATTTACAAAATCAAAATCACTCTCTCAAGAAGACAAATACAGAAAAACAAAACAAGACAATACTTATCAGGACGAGAATTCAAGCCTGTTAGACAAGGCTTGGGTATACGACGAGACGACGAAGTACTTAGGCGACGCAGACAGGGGAAGACAAAGACTTTATACACATGAGGGAGGGAGACACAGGTGCAAACAATCAGGGATTAGGGATGACGTCAGACCAGGAACACAGGAGGAAGGGCACATGATCTGAAACGAGAGGGAAGTTACTTTCAAAATAAAACATGAATCCACAAGACAGATCCCAAAGACAAGACAACCTCACCGCCATGTGACAGAACCCCCCCCTCTAGGGCCGACTCCTGACGGCCCAGGTTGCTCAGGATGATCTCGGTGGAAGTCTCTTATGAGCTGCGGGTCTACGATGTGCCGGGACGGTACCCACTGTCGCTCCTCAGGTCCGTAGCCTTCCCAATCGACCAGGTACTGCCTGCCTCGGCCCCGATTCCGAACTGCCAAAAGTCGCTTAACTTTGTACACCAGACCTCCTTTAATGATCTCGGGTGGTGGTGGGGGCGCGGTGGTAGGTACCATCTTGCTTTCTTTTACAGGTTTGACTTGACTAACGTGGAATGTAGGGTGTACTCTTAGGGACCGAGGCAGGTGTAGACGAACTGCTGCAGGGCCAATAATCCGGGTGATGGTGAAGCCAATTTCCTGGATGGGACCCTGAGGTTCAGATCCTTAGCGGATAACCACACTCTCTGTCCGGGTTGGTAATCAGGAGCTGGACGCCTCTTTCGATCTGCACTCCGTTTGACCCGGTCTCCTTGTCGGATCAGTACTTGCCAGGCGGCTGCCCAGATGCATCGGCAACGTTGAACCATGGCATAGGCCGAGGGAACCGACGCTTCCCTTTCATTGTCCGGGAACAGTGGGGGTTGATAACCTAGGGCGCAATGAAAAGGAGAAAGACCAGTAGCAGAAGTGGGTAACGAATTGTGTGCATACTCTACCCAGACCAGGTGCTTGCTCCATGTAGAGGGATTCTGGTGTACCACGCAACGGAGGCCGGTTTCCAGCTGCTGGTTGAGGCGTTCGGTCTGGCCATTAGCTTCCGGGTGATATCCAGACGTTAGGCTGGCTGTGGCTCTGATTAGTCTGCAGAATTCCTTCCAAAAATTTGACACAAACTGGGGCCCCCGGTCCGAGACAATGTCCTTCGGGAACCCATGGACTCTGAAGATCTGGTCCATCATGACCTCTGCGGTTTCTTTTGCGGAGGGTAGCTTGGGTAATGCAACAAATTGTGCCATCTTCGAGAATCGATCGACCACCGTGAGGACGGTGGTGTTTCCCTGGGAGACCGGGAGCCCTGTAACAAAGTCCAGTGATATGTCTGCCCATGGTCTGGAGGGAATGGGAAGTGGTTGAAGGAGTCCTGAACGAGCCTTAGATGATGTCTTGTTTCGTGCGCAGACCGAACAAGCCTCTATGTACTCCCGGACCTCCGTCTCCATAGCGGGCCACCAGAACCTCCGGGAAATGACATACATGGTTCTCTTCACTCCCGGATGACAGGAAAGCAGCGAGGTGTGAGCCCAATGAATCACCTGTGGCCGCAGCTCAGCCGGGACATACAGACAGTTGTCGGGACAGCCATTAGGTGATGGGGCTCCACCGTTTGCGTGCTTAACCGCTCCAACCACACAGTTCAGTGGAAGGATATTTTCGGTCTGCTCGGTCTTAGGCTCGGGATCGAAGAGGCGAGAGAGGACATCAGGTTTGATGTTTCGGGATCCCGGCCTGTAAGACAAAGTAAAAGAGAACCGGTTAAAGAACAAAGCCCACCTGGCCTGGCGAGAGTTTAGTCTCTTGGCCTTACGAATAAATTCAAGATTTTTGTGATCAGTCCAGACAATGAAAGGTTGTTCGGCCCCCTCTAACCAGTGTCGCCATTCTTCCAACGCGACTTTGACTGCTAATAGCTCTCGATTGCCGATGTCATAGTTCCTTTCTGCTTGGGACAGCCGCCTCGACAGGAATGCGCAGGGATGTATCTTGCCGTCCTTCTCCGACCTCTGGGATAGTACTGCTCCCACCCCGTCGTTCGAAGCATAAACCTCCACCACAAATTGTCGTTGCGGGTCTGGCAAGGTGAGGATGGGTGCTGTGGTGAATCGTCGTTTGAGTTCCTGGAACGCATTTTCCGCCTCGGGGTTCCAATGAAAAGAGACCTGGGTGGAGGTAAGAGCATGGAGAGGAGCAGCTGTAGCGCTGAAGCCTCTGACAAACCGCCTGTAAGTTTGCAAATCCAAGGAATTGCTGAACCTTCTTGCGGCTGTCTGGAGTGGGCCAATTAGCCACTGCGCTTACTTTAGCCGGATCCATCTGTACTCTTCCAGGGGCTACAATGAAGCCCAGGAACGAGACAGTGTCGGCATGAAAAACACTTTTTTCAGCTTTGACATACAGGTGGTGGTCAAGGAGTCTTTTCAACACTTGATTAACGTGGTCTTGGTGTACGGCAAGGTTAGGAGAGTAGATTAGGATGTCGTCCAAATACACATACACAAACTGGTCCAGGAAGTCTCTCAGTACGTTATTAATCATGGCCTGAAACACAGCAGGAGCATTAGTAAGCCCAAAAGGCATGACACAGTACTCATAATGACCGCTGGGGGTGTTGAAACCGGTTTTCCACTCATCCCCCTCTCTGATGCGAACTAAGTGGTAGGCATTTCTAAGATCAAGTTTAGTGAAAACTTTTGCCTGTTGGAGCTGGTCGAACACCGACATCATCAGAGGTAGTGGGTAGCGGTTCTTGACGGTGATGTCGTTCAGCGGACTGTAGTCAATGCACGGTCAAAGAGATCCATCTTTTTTCTCCACGAAGAAGAAACCGGCTCGGCTGGAGACGACGAGGGACGGATTAATCCCGCTTTTAGGGACACGGATATGTAGTCGTTCATAGCCCGGCACTCAGGTCCGGAGATGGAATAGAGCCGCCCCTTAGGAATGGTGGAACCGGGAATCAAGTCTATGGCGCAGTCGTAGGGACGATGAGGAGGAAGAGACAGTGCTTTAGTTTTGTTAAAGACTTCTTTAAGGTGATGATAACAGGTCCGGATATTCTGGGTCTGTGACAGGATCAGCAGAAGACAGGTTTATTTCAGCAACTGGGTCAGGATAGCAGTGATTAGTACAATCTTCCCCCCATTCTTTAATTTGCCCGTTCTTCCAGTTGATGTGAGGATTGTGGAGGAAGAGCCATGGTTGTCCCAAAATCAGAGCGTGAGATGTGGATGTGAAGAGATGAAACTGAATTTGTTCTTGATGGTTTCCAATGGTCAATTGAACAGGTTTGCTTATATGCGTGATGACGAATATGTCTGTCCCGTTTAGGGAGCAGGTTCGGCTAGGTCTCACTAGGCTCTCACAGTCTAGTTGCAATTTACGAGCCAGATTCCAGACCATCAGACTTTCGTCTGCTCCTGAATCTATCATCGCCTCCATATCGTATTGTGAGTTTAGCTTAACTTTGGTGAGGACGCGGACAGCGGTCTTGGAGACCTGGTTTGAACTCACCCCAAGAGTTTTCTTGACAGGACAGGAGCTGACGGGATGGCCGGTTTGGCCACAGTAAAAACACCTTCCTTCCTGGCATCTCCTTTGGCGTTCCTCCGGTGTAAGCCTGGTTCGTCCCAGTTGCATGGGTTCCTCGTCGTTTCGGCTCGCGGAATTCTGCGGAGTCGCTCACAGCGGTGTCGGCCATCTTGTTTCTGGCATGGCGGTGATCTGAAACGAGAGGGAAGTTACTTTCAAAATAAAACATGAATCCACAAGACAGATCCCAAAGACAAGACAACCTCACCGTGATGTGACAGTAATGCCCTGTTGGAACATGTCTTCCATCTGCTCCTAAAAAATCCTCCACTTTTGAAGGGGCAGTCTATAGGTGCACTGGGACTACACAGTGAGCCTGCTGCAAGGTCTGAAGTCCAGCAACACTTGCAGTATAGTATGAACATTTTGACCTCCTCAGACTTTTTCACTCCATACACCCTGTAGGTTACATTGGGCCAGAAATCTCTTCTCTGATCCTACCATTTGAGAAAATGTAAAAAAACAAACAAACAAACAAAAAAAAAACAATGGGATGAAGCAAGGACAGCCAAATGCAAGTGACAATGCGAGTGGAAGCAGATGACTCTACTGCTACTCTCCTAACAAAGACCACAAAGCAGCCTGAAAGGTCATTCCACCACAATAAATTATCATATGGAAAAGTGATCACCTTTTTACACAAACACTATAAAGATTTGGTGATCATCCAGGTTGTCTTATTACAAACATAACAAACTCCCTGGATGACCTACAGATGTATTCTTTACAGCAGACACACTCACACACACACGTACGCGCACGCACACACACACACACACACACATTTGCACCAGCACGTATGTCAAAACATACAATGCATCCAGAAAGTCACTGTATATCCATTCTTAGATTGATAAAAATCTAACTTAAATGATGGAATCAATATCAGCAGCAAATAAATGTAATCAGTGCTGGAAAATACTAGTGTCAGTCACTTGGACACTTTTATTTTGGACACCACCTGTTAAAATCAGTTTGTGTCCTAAGAGCCAACTCAAAAGAACTCAACATAAATTAAGAAGAAAGTTGAGCGGTTCACCGTCTTTCTGATAGGGGTGTAGTGTTTCCTGTTTAGTGTGTATCTGTGTGGATGCCACAGGCAATAAATAACATGACCCCTCAAAACTGTCTAGGGCACTTATCGTGATACTTGAATAGATGTCACCTTCTTCGTATCAAATGTAGTAACTGGAGAAGTACATTTTGTTCAATTTATTTTGGTCCTGATCTCAAAGGAGTGGCCAACTGTTTTCATGTCCATTTAGGGAGTTACCCAAAAGATTCCTCTTTTTCATAGAGGAATATGAGATGTGCCAGTCTCCTGTAATCGTAAACTAGAAACATTTGGGGACCTTTCCAAAACTAAGGTCTTTGGATTCATCTGACATTCACATGACTCACAAACAGAAATGCAATGTAAAATCCACAAGTACTGTGCTCTGACTTTCATTTATAAGGTCAAGTAGAGCACAACCACATCTAAACATTTAATTGTAATGCAAGTGTAATCTATATGTTTTTACTAAAGATGTACTGTATTGTTTAATGAACATGTGAATACAACTAGAACGCTCATATAAGTGTCATTTATGGGTGAACTCAAGTGTCCTGAAATCGAATACTAATGAATTTTGGAAGACTTTTGGAAAACCAGCCCCCAAAGCTGACCATGCATTTAAGGAAAGATGTTCAAAACAAATCCCAACGTCAGTGTCGCTTAAATGTAGGATTATAATGATTGGAATCATACACAAACCACACAGTCTGCACTATGAAATGAATAATTAAAGTTGGCCATCACTGCCATGTCTGCACATATAGGGGTAAGTGAACCAACATTTGAAGCAGCGAGTCTGTAACACACAAGAAACCTTACAACAAAAATACATAAGCACCTGCTTCTTTCTCTTTAAATAATTTCACAATTATGCTTCCATAAGCCTTATTTTGTTTTGACTGGAATATTGTTCTCACATAGCAACTTTTACAAGTACAAATTCAGCAATTCTTTGCTCTGTGCTGCAATTCCTATTTTGAGGAACTGAAGGGAGACTTGGGTCATTGGTAACATGCCTTATGAAAGCATTTAATCATGATTTAAATTCAAACAGACACATTGTCCACATTACATTCAATGTTACAATCAAATCAAATCAAATCAAATCAAATCAAATCAAATCAAATCAAATCAATTTGTATAACATCACCACTGTAATTCTAAAGCTGTAGTTACAAAGAAATATGCAAAACATCACTGCCAGAAATAAGCAACATGATGAAATGAGGCCATGACCAAACCAAGCAAGAGACTGCTGCTGACCAGGCAATCTCACCCTCTATAAAAGAGGCAGCTCTGAGCTACTGCATTAACTGAAGCTCCATCACAGGTGAGTGTTTTCACTTTGACCTCAGTTTTTACTGTTCTTCATTAGTCAGTGAAGTTGATGTGTTCCTAATTACTTTTGCTTATTGTCAATAATTGGTAGAGTTGCCTGGGTGGTAGTCTTGTTTAGACATTATTCCAAAACAATTTTCTTCATACTCCTATCACATTTAAGAACTAGGTCCCTGCAAAAGAAAAAAAAAACACAAAACATAATGTTTTAATTTGTACTTGCATCTAATACACACTACATTTCATCACATACGTACTGACAAATCATTAAGAGCAATAATATTTCTCTGTTAGTGAGGGCAGTTGAGAGGATGGAAGAGTATTTTAGTGGTTTAATGACTGACATTAACTTTAATGATTCAATTCATTGCAGTTTGAATATATTGTATCAGTCTATAAACATTCTGCCATCCGTACCCTCATCTGTTTTCTAATTAGCAAAATTTCCAAAGAAAACACTTGAAATTAGAAAAACAATCTGAAACAAGTTATTATACTCATGTCTAATCATGTGTTTAGAGGATCTCCCAACTCCACCAGAGACGCCAGCGCTCAGTTGTTTTTGGAACTAGCTGAGGTAAAAGATTTCACCATGAAAAACTTTGATTCTCCATAATCAGCTGGGTAGAAGACCACAGCTATATCATGCTGATATGTTAACACTATTGTGGACTTCATCTTTTCAGTCTCCACTGAAGTGCCACCATGAGCACAGACGCAGAGATGGAGCAGTATGGCCCGGCGGCGGTCTACCTCCGGAAGCCAGAGAGGGAGAGGATTGAGGCACAAACTGCTCCTTTTGATGCCAAAACCGCCTATTTTGTGGCTGAGCCAGCGGAGATGTACCTCAAGGGTAAACTTGTGAAGAAAGAGGGTGGAAAAGCCACGGTGGAAACCGACTGTGGAAAGGTAAGTGATTTACTATTTTATCTTTTTTCAATAAAACTACTCAATCAATTTCCAATTTCTAAGACACCTTGTATATACAAGGATTGGATTTACATTTATTCAAAACAATATCTTAGTAAAACATTCAGTTAACTATTTGTTTCTCATTGTATTTTAGGCTCACACTGACACTGTGAACAACAATGTGATCCATGTGATGAACTTTTCTGTTTGAAATTATTTCTTAGCTAAATACATTATATTGTATTTGGTATTCAGACGATCACAGTAAAAGAGGAGGACATCCACCCCAGGAACCCTCCCAAGTATGACAAAATTGAGGACATGGCCATGATGACCCACCTCAATGAGCCTTGCGTGTTGTATAACCTCAAAGAGCGTTATGCATCATGGATGATCTACGTGAGTTTCTACACTACGCTAATTTAATGTAATAAAATAATAATATGTAAATATATACAGAGTATGTGTATCAACATGGAAATCAAACAAAATTTGAACAAAATCACACTATGTTTATTCTTTTTACTCTTTCAGACCTACTCTGGGTTGTTTTGCGTTGTGGTGAATCCCTATAAGTGGCTTCCTGTGTATGATACTACATGTGTACAAGCATACAGAGGCAAGAAGAGGATTGAGGCTCCACCCCACATCTTCTCCATCTCTGACAATGGCTATCAGTTCATGCTCACTGGTAAGATAAAAATATTGGTACTGGACTCTAAACACACAAAGGTAATATCTTCCATTGATATTTAGTGAAAGAAACTCATGTCAAGGATTTATGTTTGTGTCTCAGATCGTGAGAACCAGTCTGTCCTGATTACGTGAGTATGAAACACACAATCTTCCTATAACTTTATTAATTTGATGATAATGAAGCAAGATCTTAATAATATGTCTCATGTACCCCAGTGGAGAATCCGGTGCTGGAAAGACTGTCAACACTAAGCGTGTCATCCAGTACTTTGCAACAATTGCAGCTATTGGAGCTAAGAAGGCTGACGCACAACAGCAAACGAGCAAAATTAAGGTGAAATTGGTTTTGTCAAATGAAAGTGTTTGTCAGAGGAACGTTAATTTCACTGTATAGCTCATATTATTAAAATCTTCTGTTGCAGGGCTCTCTTGAGGACCAGATTGTTGCAGCCAACCCTCTGTTGGAGGCCTATGGTAATGCCAAGACTGTGAGGAATGACAACTCCTCTCGTTTTGTAAGTACTGGAGAAAATATCTTGAGACTTTTTTCGTTCCTACATTCAAAAGAAAAAAATTATGATATTAATGTTCTGGCTGTCTAGGGTAAATTTATCAGGATCCACTTTGGCACTACTGGCAAGCTGGCTTCAGCTGATATTGAAACATGTGAGTTTCAACCATCATATTAGTCAATACCAATTTAAATTATGATGGCTCTGATAATTAGCAATTTAAATGTCTTCTTCTTAGATCTGCTGGAGAAGTCTCGTGTCACCTTCCAGTTGTCTGCTGAGAGGAGCTACCATATCTTCTACCAGCTGATGACTGGTCACAAGCCTGAGCTCCTGGGTATGTTACTACCCCAATTTTAAATAAGACTTTAAACAATATCAGAAAAAAATATCAAACAATATTATGTAATTCTCCTGTCCTCATCTAGAGGCTCTTCTGATCACCACCAACCCCTATGACTACCCAATGATCAGTCAGGGTGAAATCACTGTGAAAAGCATCGATGATGTGGAGGAGTTCATTGCAACAGATGTAAAACAACAATTTAAAGAGATAGTATACAGGAGAAAATGTTTAACATACCAGTAACTTTGCTTAATCTACACTGCAGACTGCTATTGACATCTTGGGCTTCAACGCTGAAGAAAAAATGGGCATCTACAAGCTGACTGGAGCTGTGGTTCATCATGGTGGCATGAAATTCAAGCAGAAGCAGCGTGAGGAGCAGGCTGAACCAGATGGCAATGAGGGTAATTTCTGAAATAATACACTCTTATCATGCAAGATTCCTGGTGTGTAAGATACTACACAAGTCGGTGTACATTTATAATTCCATGAGGGATGGGTCATGTTAATGACCAAACATGAAAACAAAGTATTCTTTCATTAATTTGTTCTTTTACCTTTTTTTTTTTCTCTCAATCAGAGGCTGATAAAATCGCCTACCTCCTGGGCCTGAACTCAGCTGATATGCTGAAAGCTCTGTGCTACCCAAGAGTCAAGGTCGGCAATGAGATGGTGACCAAAGGTCAGACCGTCCCACAGGTAAAAAGACAGAATTTGGGTGTTTGGAAAGGGAAATGTTTACATTTTCAAATAGAAAACTCACCCTCATAAATCCCCACACTGAAATTCATATATTTAGGTCAACAATTCTGTCAGCGCTCTGTGCAAATCCATCTATGAGAAAATGTTCTTGTGGATGGTCATCCGTATCAATGAGATGCTGGACACAAAGCAGGCAAGACAGTTCTTCATTGGAGTGTTGGATATCGCTGGATTTGAGATCTTTGATGTAAGTTTTAGAAAATCAACCCTTCTGAAAAATTCACGAGTTCAAATGTATTTTAGCATAAAACTCAATGCTTTTGTATAACTACAGTTCAACAGCTTGGAGCAGCTCTGCATCAACTTCACCAATGAAAAACTGCAACAGTTCTTCAACCACACAATGTTTGTCCTGGAGCAAGAGGAGTACAAGAAGGAGGGTATTGTTTGGGAGTTCATTGACTTTGGTATGGACTTGGCTGCCTGCATTGAGCTTATCGAGAAGGTAACATATCACTTTTTTTAAATAAGTCGGATTTAAGTTCAAGTACAAATTTGCTTTCTCAGGTATTTTTTTTTCTTACCATGAAATGTAAATTCTTCTCAGCCAATGGGCATCTTCTCCATCCTTGAAGAGGAGTGCATGTTCCCCAAGGCCTCTGACACAACTTTCAAGAACAAGCTGCATGATCAGCATCTTGGCAAAACCAAGGCCTTTGAGAAGCCAAAGCCTGGAAAGGGCAAGGCTGAAGCTCACTTCGCCCTGGTTCACTATGCTGGCACAGTTGAATACAATATCAATGGCTGGCTGGACAAGAACAAGGACCCCCTGAACGAGTCAGTTGTTCAGCTCTACCAGAAATCGTCCAATAAACTGCTGGCGTTACTATATGCAGCCATGCCTGGAGCTGATGGTAAGACAGAAAAGTGAGAAGAGTGTTTAGAAACTCTGTCCCCTGTACAGATGTGTTATCCTTCTATTTTCTACTGTGTCAGATAGAGAGCATTGTTGCCATCTCTTTTCATAGCAATTAGCTGCATACTGAAAAGTGTAATTTGGAAAGTTGCAGGCAGTGCAGTGACTTTGTAGTGAAAAATCAGTGTCTGTTTCAATTGAGTTGGACCACCTTAAGAAACTGGTAACTTCTCTGTGGTAATATATTCCTTAAGGTACATTTTTAAAACTGAAATCAACATTCCAGAGACAAAAGGTTACTGCTGTGGAATCCAATGCCAGTAATAACATTCAGTATTTTGCAAAACAGAGGCTGCTGGTTGAAACTGAATTGAAAAATACACATTCAACATGGAACAAAACTTAAACAACTTACTGCAGTGTATAATTATTATTACTATTTGGCACCATTAATAAAAATGTCATGTTTTGCAAAATAGAGGCTGCTGGTGGTGGCGGCAAGAAGGGAGGCAAGAAGAAGGGTGGTTCCTTCCAGACTGTGTCTGCTCTTTTCAGGGTATGTATTGTTTTGTATTTTGGATAACTTTTAACAATCTCATATTAAAATGTTGATGAGCTATAATTTTGTGATGCTCATCCACAGGAGAACTTGGGCAAGCTGATGACCAACTTGAGGAG
Organism: Acanthopagrus latus; assembly: GCF_904848185.1. Classification (NCBI taxonomy): domain Eukaryota; kingdom Metazoa; phylum Chordata; class Actinopteri; order Spariformes; family Sparidae; genus Acanthopagrus; species Acanthopagrus latus. Next base: position 20,715,255 of record NC_051061.1, read on the forward strand.
CACCCACCCTCACTTTGTCCGCTGTCTGATTCCCAATGAAACAAAGACCCCAGGTAAGAAGCACATAACCCAGATTTGTGCAATGTATGTGCCATGGTCATGTAAAGAAATGTTTTGATACAGTGAGTTTGCAATGTGCAGGTCTTATGGAGAACTTCTTGGTCATCCACCAGCTGAGGTGTAATGGTGTGCTGGAGGGCATCAGAATCTGCAGAAAGGGCTTCCCAAGCAGAATCCTCTACGGTGACTTCAAGCAGAGGTGACTGTAGTTTTCAATATAAGCAAGTCAAGTTGATTTCCGTAGAGGTATCATTATGGTTAACACCAAGAAAAAAAGAAGGAAGAAAAAAGGAACAAAAACATTTTCTCTTGTAGATACAAAGTATTGAATGCCAGTGTCATCCCTGAGGGACAGTTCATTGACAACAAGAAAGCTTCAGAAAAGCTGCTGGGCTCCATTGATGTGGACCACACTCAGTACAAGTTTGGACACACAAAGGTTCATCCTCAACAACAGGACTAACACATTTACTTGTGTGGTTGTCCTATCATATCCAAATGCACTGACTACTATTTTGCCCCACTTGACAACATAGGTATTCTTCAAAGCTGGTCTGCTGGGTACCCTGGAGGAGATGAGAGATGAGAAACTGGCTTCACTGGTGACCATGACTCAGGCTCTCTGCAGAGGATATGTCATGAGGAAGGAGTTTGTTAAGATGATGGAGAGGAGGTAGGATTATTTTACTGTACCATAAACTGTCTTTTCCAATTATGTAGTTGATATATATATTTTTAAATTGTTAGACTTAGAAGCTCTGTAAAATAATGTTTCAGAAGAAGTGACACTTTCTATGTCTATCTAATTTTCCAGGGAAGCCATCTACTCAATTCAGTACAACATCCGTTCATTCATGAATGTTAAGAACTGGCCATGGATGAATCTCTACTTCAAGGTCAAGCCTCTCCTGAAGAGTGCTGAGACTGAAAAGGAGCTGCAGCAGATGAAGGAGAACTATGATAAGATGAAAACAGACCTGGCTACTGCCCTGGCCAAGAAGAAGGAACTGGAGGAGAAGATGGTTTCCCTGGTACAGGAGAAGAATGACCTGCAACTCCAAGTGGCTTCAGTGAGTAAAAGAACAAAGGAAGTATAATTCTATTACATGTACACTATACCAGAGAATATATGAATCTTTTCAAACTTCTACATGTATCCGATGTTCATTGTGTACAATAGGAAGTCGATAACCTCTCTGACGCTGAGGAAAGATGTGAAGGGCTCATTAAGAGCAAGATCCAACTCGAGGCCAAACTCAAAGAGACAACCGAGAGACTGGAGGATGAAGAGGAAATCAATGCTGAGCTGACTGCCAAGAAGAGGAAGCTGGAGGATGAATGCTCTGAGCTGAAGAAAGACATTGATGACTTGGAGCTCACTTTGGCTAAAGTGGAGAAGGAGAAACATGCCACAGAAAACAAGGTTTGGATTATCTGGAACCCCCGTTCATTTAAATGCAGAAATGCACATGTGTGATGGAAATAATGTGCCTGTCACATCATTTCAGGTGAAAAACCTGACAGAGGAGATGGCATCTCAAGATGAGGCTATTGCCAAGTTAACCAAGGAGAAGAAAGCCCTCCAAGAGAGCCACCAGCAAACACTTGATGATCTCCAGGCAGAGGAAGACAAAGTCAACACTCTGACCAAAGCCAAGACAAAGCTGGAACAGCAAGTGGACGATGTGAGAAAACAATTGTTTCAATTGTGTGTTTCTACTGTCAAGTTAAGCTCAAGCTACTTCTTTAATTGCTTTAATGATACATATTCAAAATAATGTATAAAGTAAATCATGTACTGTCATGTGATAGCTCGAGGGGTCACTGGAGCAAGAGAAGAAGCTCCGCATGGACCTTGAGAGAGCCAAGAGGAAGCTTGAAGGAGATCTGAAACTAGCCCAGGAATCCATAATGGATCTGGAGAATGACAAACAGCAATCTGATGAGAAAATCAAGAAGTAAGTTTTTTTGATTTAGGTTACTAATCTTTTTCTCAGCATCTCATTACATTCCAACAACAGTACAAACTGTGACAGTGAAAGCTTTTATTTGTATCACATCAAGGAAAGACTTTGAAACCAGCCAGCTCCTCAGCAAGATTGAGGATGAACAGTCTCTCGGTGCTCAGCTTCAGAAGAAGATCAAGGAGCTCCAGGTGAATAGTATACAATGTTATATGCATCCAAATCAAACTCAATATATCAAAAAAACACATTATATTCAAATCAATAAACCTTCTTTCATCAAATCTAGGCTCGTATTGAGGAGCTGGAGGAAGAGATTGAGGCAGAGAGGGCTGCTCGGGCTAAGGTTGAGAAGCAGAGGGCTGACCTCTCCAGGGAGCTTGAGGAGATCAGTGAGAGGCTCGAGGAGGCTGGTGGAGCAACAGCTGCTCAGATTGAGATGAGCAAGAAGCGTGAAGCTGAGTTCCAGAAGTTGCGCCGGGATCTTGAAGAGTCAACCCTGCAGCATGAAGCAACCGCATCAGCTCTCCGCAAGAAGCAGGCAGACAGTGTTGCAGAGCTGGGAGAGCAGATCGACAACCTCCAGCGTGTCAAGCAGAAGCTGGAGAAGGAGAAGAGCGAGTACAAGATGGAGATTGATGACCTCTCCAGCAACATGGAGGCTGTTGCTAAAGCTAAGGTGAGTCGTTTGTTTAAAGATGAGGTATTTGCCTTTCGTTATGCTTAGAAACATGAACTCTAACATACATCATGTTTTGTTGTTTATAGGGTAACTTGGAAAAAATGTGCAGAACTCTTGAGGACCAGTTCAGTGAGCTCAAAGCCAAAAATGATGAGAATGTTCGCCAGCTGAACGACATTAATGGACAGAAGGCAAGACTGCAGACAGAGAATGGTGAGTGTCCTGGAATAAAAACTATTCATGGAAGTTATGAATGAGAATTTTAAAAATAAAAAAAATTGATTTACACATTGTCATTCAGGTGAGTTCTCCCGTCAGCTTGAAGAGAAGGAAGCTCTTGTTTCCCAGCTGACCAGAGGAAAACAGGCCTTCACTCAACAGATTGAGGAGCTGAAGAGACACGTTGAGGAGGAAGTCAAGGTGAACAAGTTTACATGTATTTTCTTTTTGAAATGTAGTCATTCATAATATGTACCATAATACTGTAGTAAGATTTACTAGATCATATCTAAATCAAAACTAAATGGCTACATCAAAAAGATTAAACTCTAAAAAAAAAAAAAAAGGTATGATACTAATGTGTTGTCGTGTTCAACAGGCCAAGAATGCCCTGGCCCATGCAGTTCAGTCAGCCCGCCATGACTGTGATCTGCTCAGAGAGCAGTTTGAGGAGGAGCAGGAGGCCAAAGCTGAGCTACAGAGAGGAATGTCCAAGGCCAACAGTGAGGTGGCTCAATGGAGAACCAAATATGAGACTGATGCTATCCAGCGCACTGAGGAGCTGGAGGAGTCCAAGTATATGATCCTTTCTACTTTTTCATATATAAATAAAATGTTGCTGTCTTTGTTCACTTAAGATCAAATAATTCCTCTTCACTACAGGAAAAAGCTTGCCCAGCGCTTGCAGGATGCTGAGGAATCCATTGAGGCTGTGAACTCCAAGTGCGCCTCCTTGGAGAAGACCAAGCAGAGGCTGCAGGGTGAGGTGGAGGACCTCATGATTGACGTTGAGAGAGCCAATGCTCTGGCTGCCAACCTTGACAAGAAGCAGAGGAACTTTGATAAGGTAAATGGTTAAACTGCTATAACACGGCTGATTGCATTACGGCGCCGTGCCGGATCTCCGGCGCACCGGCGTGACTGCGGAAAAATAAAAATTAAAAATTAAAAAAAATCGGGTTTGCCCAGAGATCTAACAGACAGTTATCTGGATCTAACAGAGGCGCAACTTTCACTCAATCACACTGACGATAGGTCTACTAGCCAATCAGAAATACGGTGGGGGCGGGCTTTGGTCAAACAAGTTGATCCAGAGAGCAGTCGGCAGTGTTGCCAACTTGACGACTTTCTCGCAAGATTTGGCGACTTTTCAGTCCTTCTCAGCGACCTTATTTCTAAAAAGCGACTAGCGACAAATTTAGCGAGAAATATATTACATTGTAATTCACATGCTGGTCAGAGCCATTTCAGTCCACGGCTCCACTGCAGCGGCTCCGGGGTCTCTCCCGTCCCCTCTCATGCGGGTGCGCAGGCGGCAGGCCAGTGTGTGGGGGCTGTCTGGGGCAGGCAGGAGCGGACACCGCCGCCGATCCCTCTGTGGATGTGAGACCGGATAGCTGCCGATTACTCTGTTTTTATCTGTTCATTCTCTGACTTCTTACTCTTCCGCGGTTCCACTGGCACTTTACCAGTGATAACTTTAAGCTGCCGAGTCAAGATCACGTTTGATCTTCTCTCTCACCCTTTCTCCAGATTAGGATGTTTCTCTATCTTGTAAAAGTGTACATAGTTCGTTTGATCTTCTCCCTCCCTTTACTGTTTTTACTTCAAATATATTTGTCCCTGTAGTGAATTCGTGATTAGTTGGTAAAGATTTCTCTATCAACCTTTTGTATGGCTTAGAATAATCTCCCCCTCACTGCAACAGACAAAAGTATATATGCAAATAAGTCTGGGGTTACGTCATCACCCCCCCCCCAGCATGGAAAAAAGTTGAGGCTCAGGATTTTTTTTGGTATCACCCCTGTAATCAACACTAGTTTTGTAGCGAGAAACAAGTACCTTAATTAATGAATAGTCATTAAATTAATATATTTTGACCTATACAATTCTAGGTCCTTGCAGAATGGAAACAGAAGTATGAGGAGGGCCAGGCAGAGCTGGAGGGAGCTCAGAAGGAGGCTCGTTCTCTCAGCACTGAACTGTTCAAGATGAAGAACTCTTATGAGGAGGCTCTGGATCATCTGGAGACCATGAAGAGAGAGAACAAGAACCTGCAGCGTATGTCAATCTGACTGTATATAATGTAATGGTCATTGTGATTGCAAGGGTTCTTCCTAGATTTCTACTAGTGTAGTCTATGAGCATTATTTGGTTGTAAAAGCACTGACACATTTTCCAAATTTAATCTGTACATACAGTTCTGACTACATTTGACTTTGGTTGTTCTACAGAGGAGATCTCAGACCTGACTGAACAGATTGGTGAGACTGGTAAGAGTATCCATGAGTTGGAGAAAGCCAAGAAGACTGTAGAGACTGAGAAGTCTGAAATTCAAACAGCACTGGAGGAAGCTGAGGTAAAATCTTAATGACATTAATGAACTACTATGATAAAATACATGGTTGAAATTTGACCATGTATTCATTTTCAGTTTATTTGTGCCAAAAATAACTTAATACCTTTTGTTGTGTTTGTGACTTTTCAAGGGCACACTGGAACATGAGGAGGCCAAGATTCTCCGTGTCCAGCTTGAGCTCAACCAGATCAAAGGTGAAGTTGACAGGAAGCTGTCAGAGAAGGATGAGGAGATGGAGCAGATCAAGAGGAACAGCCAGAGAGTGATTGACTCCATGCAGAGCACTCTTGATTCTGAGGTCAGGAGCAGGAATGATGCCCTGAGAGTCAAGAAGAAGATGGAGGGAGACCTGAATGAGATGGAGATTCAGCTGAGCCATGCCAACAGGCAGGCTGCTGAGTCTCAGAAACAACTGAGGAATGTCCAGGGACAACTCAAGGTAAGATTTGTCTCATAAGTAAATGTCATTTTGTTTTTTTGATCAAAGGAAAATTACATATTATTTATCTCTTTGAAATGTCAGGATGCCCAACTGCACCTTGATGATGCTGTGAGAGGACAGGAAGACATGAAGGAGCAGGTTGCCATGGTGGAGCGCAGAAATGGCCTGATGGTGGCTGAGATCGAGGAGCTGAGAGCCGCTCTGGACCAGACAGAGAGAGGACGCAAAGTGGCTGAACAGGAGCTGGTTGATGCTAGTGAGCGTGTTGGACTGCTTCACTCTCAGGTGTGTTTTTCATGAATTTGCAAGAATTTTATCCAATCAAAAGATGTGAGACACATACCACTTAACTCTGTCTATTCATGTACAATGATCAGAATACCAGTCTTATGAACACCAAGAAGAAGCTGGAGGCTGACCTCATCCAGGTTCAAGGTGAAGTGGATGATGCTGTTCAGGAATCAAGAAATGCTGACGAGAAAGCCAAGAAGGCTATTACTGATGTGAGTTAACACCTTCAAGAACTGGTCTGCTTGTATGTATTCAATTAATGGTGAGTTTTTTCTGAATAAACTGCAATTAGAGACTTTTTATCATCTCAGGCTGCCATGATGGCTGAGGAGCTGAAGAAGGAGCAGGACACCAGTGCTCACCTGGAGAGGATGAAGAAGAACCTGGAGGTCACAGTCAAGGACCTCCAGCACCGTCTGGATGAGGCTGAGAACCTCGCCATGAAGGGTGGCAAGAAGCAGCTCCAGAAACTGGAGGCCAGGGTATGAACTATATATAAAAAATAATAATAGATAGTGTTTGGAGGCACATCACTTTTATTATGCCTTCTATTGTTTCAACTAAAATCTTTGCGTTGAAGAGTCATATTTTTATCATCATATTACAGGTACGTGAGCTGGAGAGTGAAGTTGAGGCCGAGCAGAGACGTGGAGCTGATGCTGTAAAAGGAGTTCGCAAATATGAGAGGAGAGTGAAGGAGCTGACATACCAGGTAAGCTGTACTGAAAAACTCCCCTAAACTCTAATTCATTCTCTAGTCTTCTTCACATACTGTGTAATCTTGTATCTGTACAGACTGAGGAGGACAAGAAGAATGTGAACAGACTTCAGGATCTGGTGGACAAGCTGCAGCTTAAAGTGAAGTCTTACAAGAGACAGGCTGAGGAGGCTGTAAGTCAAATACATAATGTGGCACATCATTGACAGCTGATTTAATAATAACATCACTATTAACTGTCTTGTAACTATACCAACATACCTCTAAACACTTAACAGGAGGAGCAGGCCAACACCCACATGTCCAGGCTCAGGAAGGTTCAGCATGAGTTTGAGGAAGCTCAGGAGCGCGCTGACATCGCTGAGTCCCAGGTCAACAAGCTGAGAGTCAAGAGCCGTGATGCTGGAAAGGTATGTTTGTTATCAAATTAATTTCATGCTGTGAACTTTTACTGATGACAGTGTGAATCAATATAACATTTTAAGTGATACCCACATAATAATAATAGATTTTCATCCCTCTTTTTTTTAGTCTGATTCTGCTGAATAAGTGTCATCATCCTTTAGACCTTCAACAGAGTTCATAAAATATGGACCATGGTTGGGGTTTCTATACAATAAAGATGATACCTTTCATCATTATCCTGAATCCTGTCACTTCCTTTCTTTAATAATTTATTTGGTTGACCAGAGAAATCAGTGCAAAACCAAGTAGAGCAATCAGTATAGTAGAGAATTTGAAGCAGGGTACTGATCAACAAGCAAACACTGTTTTCAAAATGGTAAAAGAATAACATTTTCAGGATGTTTAGTAATTATTAGAGTTTTAAAAAAAATAAGTTTTGCTTTAAAAACATTTGGCATTTTTTATAAAGCAGGTTCTTCAATTGGTGACATGGTGTGTGAAACACTGGTGAGGTTGTGGCAGCACTAGCAGTAAAATGCTCAGAAACCAGCTTCACCCTACATAATAATATAAATAAAAATATGTATATCTAGAGCGAATTCCAAGCGTCAACTACTTCTGCAATAAACAAATGCCTCTTCAGGGGATAATCAAAAAATGATTATTTAGGAAATAATCAAACTGAAACGTGCTTTCAAGCTCTTCAGTACCCAATGACATAAAATGTGAAAAACTGAAATGTGCAGTCTGCCATGTGTCATGGACAGAATCAGAATGAGAGTGAGTCCAACCTGGGTGCCATTCCCCACCTCTCTTTAACCTTTACAAATGGATGTCCTCACTCTGTGATTGGTGCTTTATTAATTAGAAGTCAGTCTCCTGACCCTGCGTACAAGTGATCTGAATCCACTGCAGTCAGTCTAGAGGGTTTTGAAATTTAGCCCAAAACTCAAAAAGATACACAATGGGACTGCAACAGGTAGGTCCCCTTGGTCAGGACGTTTGGTTAACCAGATTCTGCTTCACCAGATGATGCGTCATCCATAAGCAGTGCCTCATATACTTTTCTAGACTTCTGGATCATTCCTCTGAGCTTTCCAGATATCCTCATCCTGTCAAATGCAAGAGAAGGTAAATAACAATGCCAGGGAGGCCAGAAATGTGGCCTGCGTTAGATACAGCACCCAATGAATAAGCCTTGAACTAGCTCTCGTGGTGTTTAAGACCTACGGCAATATAGAATAGAGTGATGACCACTTTTCCCACCAAACAATGTCTCCATTTATCTAAACTCCAGCCCTTACCAGACACTCACCCTCAGTGTCATTTTGCTCTGCACTGGACAGAGAACAGCTTCCATAATCAATGACCTGCTCTTGTGCCAGATCTTTGTGCAAAGACAGCTCCAAAATCTGTAGAATTTACATCAGTGTAGACAACAAATGTGTTATACATATCGGGGTGAGCGAGGACAGGAGTTGAGGTCACGCTGTTCTTTTCCTTTTCGGAGTGTTGAGAGGCTCTACAATTGTTGAAAAGTTAGGGATGGGTTCCTTTGCACCTGTTATCATGGAGCATTTCCATCTTTGGCGGATCTCCACGCTCTACATCCATACTAACCCAGGAATTGAACTTTGGGGCAGGGATGTCTTTAAAATAGATGACTGTGATGTCATCCAGGCACACTATGCAGCAGTCTCCAAGGCCACTCTGCAGAACATGATTCAGCAGCCTCAGGAAGGTGGCTGGAGCGCCCTTCAAACAAAAAGGCATGACCCGAAAAAGGGAACAACCCAAAAGATGTGACAATCCCTGTCAGGAGCTGGCTTTCAGGGTCCATTTCCACCTGCCAATAACAACTGTCAAAATCTAGGATGGTGAAAACAGTTGAGCATGCCAGTGACTCAAGGATCTCAGAAATGACTGGCAGAGGATAGGAATCTCCCTAGAGACACTCTTAAGACCACAGACCACAAAGCAGCCTTAAAGGACATTCCCCCATGACAAATTATTATAAGGAAAAATATGTTGTAATTCCAAAATAAAAAAAAAAACAAACTATGCTGAAGTAAAATGCTAAAACTAAACTTTGACCTGGCATTTCGCATCTTGGATGAGAATGAGGTCTTCAGCAGATTTCATTTCATTGCACAATCCATAATGTTAAAGCAACAACAAATACAACAAATGGGTCCAAATAAGTGATCACCTTTTTACACAAACAATATTAAGATTTGTTGGTCACCCAGGTTGTCTTATTTTTTACAGCAGACACACACATATGTCAAAACATACAGTGCTTTCAGAAACTTGCTTTCTATCCATTCTTAGATCAATAAAAATCAAACTTAAATAATGTAATCAACAGCAGCAAATAAATGTAATCAGTGGTGGAAAATACTAGTGTCAGTCACTTGGACACTTTTATTTTGGACACCACCTGTTAAAATCAGTATGTGTCCTAAGAGCCAACTCAAAAGAACTCAACATAAATTAAGAAGAAAGTTGAACGGTTCACCCTCTTAGGGGTTAAGTGTTTCCGTGTGTATATGTGTAGATGCCGTAGGCGATAAAAGACATGACCCCTTAAGATTGTCTAGGGCACTTATAATGGTACTTGAATAGATGTCACCTCCTACGTATCATATGCAGTAACTGGAGAAGTTCATTCTGTTTATCAATTTATTTTGGTCCTGATCTCAAAGGAGTTGCCAGCTATTTTCATGTCCATTTAGGGAGTTACACAAAACATTCCTGTTTTTATTAGAGGAATATGAGATGTGCCAGTCTCCTGTAATGGTAAACTGGAAACATTTTGGGACATTTCCAAAACTAAGGTCTTTGCATTCATCTGACATGACTCAAACAGTAAAGCAATGTAAAATCCACAAGTACAGCGCTCTGACATTTATAAGGACAAGGTCACATGTAAACATTTCATGGTAATGATATCAATGCAACCTCTATTTCTGTATTAAGGATGTACTTTATTATTTAACGAACATATGTATACAACGACAACGCTCATATAAGTGTCATTTATGGGTGAACTCAAGTGTCCTGAAATTGAATACTAATGGATTGTGGAAGACTTTTCAAAACCAACCCCCAAAGCTGACCATGCATTTATGAAAAGACGTTCAAAACAAATCCCAACGTCAGCATTACTTAAATCAAGGATTATAATGATTGGAATCATACACAAACTACATTCTGCACTATCAAATGAATAATTTAATTTGGCCATCACTGCCATGTGTGCACACGGGGGGGGGGGGGACCAACATTTGAAGCAGCAAGCCGGTAACTCACAAGAAAGCTTAGAGCAGAAATGCATAAGCACCTGCTTCTTTCTCTTTAAATAATGTCACATTCATGCTTCCATAAGCCTTATTATTATACTGGAATATCTTCATGTTTTCACATAGCAACTTTTACAAGTGCAATTTCAGCAATTCTTTGCTCTGTGCTGCAATTCCTATTTTGAGGAACTGAAGGGAGACTTGGGTCATTGGTAACATGCCTTATGAATGCATTTAAATTCAAACAAACACATTGTCCACATTACATCCAATGTTACAATCAAATCAATTCAAATCAAATCAAATCAAATCAAATCAAATCAAATCAAATCAAATCAAGTCAAGTCAAATCAAATCAATTCGTTCAACACCACAACGTTTCCTGAAATTCAAAGCTGTAGTTACAAAGAAATATGCAAACCCCGTCCTTAAACATCACTGCCAGAAATAAGCATCAGGATGAAAGGAATCCATGACCAAACCGAGCGAGAGACTGCTGCTGACCAGGCAATCTCACCCTCTATAAAGGAGGCAGCTCTGAGCTACTGCATTAACTGAAGCTCCATCACAGGTGAGTGTTTTCTCTTTGACCTCAGTTTTTACTGTTCTTTATTAGTCGGTCAAGTTAATGTGTTCCTAATTGCTTTTGCTTATTGTCAAGAATTGATAGAGTTGCCTGGGTGGTAGTCTTGTTTAGACATTAATCCAAAACAATTTTCTTCACATACTCCACACTATCCCAATTAAGTAGTTTAAGTTGGTTCCTGTGCACAATTTTTTAATTTGGACTTGCATCTAATACACTCTACATTTCATCACATAAACACTGACAAATCATTAAGAGCAATAATATTTCTCTGTTAGTGAGGGCAGTTGAGGGGATGGAAGAGTATTTTAGTGGTTTAATGACTGACATTGACTTTAATGATTCAATTAATTACAGTTTGAATATATTTAAATATAAGTCTATAAACATTCTGCCATCCGTACCCTCATTTGTTTTCTAATTAGCTGAATTTCCAAAGAAAACATATGAAATCAGAAAAACTATCTGAAACAAGTTATTATACTCATGTCTAATCATGTATTTAGAGGATCGCCCAACTCCACCAGAGACGCCAGCGCTCAGTTGTTTTCGGAACTAGCTGAGGTAAAAGATTTCACCAAATTTTAAATCTCCATAATCAGCTGGGTAGAAGACCACAGCTATATCATGCTGATATGTTAACACTATTGTTGACTACATCTTTTCAGTCTCCACTGAGGTGCCACCATGAGCACAGACGCAGAGATGGAGCAGTATGGCCCGGCAGCCATTTACCTCCGGAAGCCAGAGAGGGAGAGGATTGAGGCACAAACCATGCCTTTTGATGCCAAAACTGCCTATTTTGTGGCTGAGCCAACGGAGATGTACCTCAAGGGTAAACTTGTGAAGAAAGAGGGTGGAAAAGCCACGGTGGAAACCGACTGTGGAAAGGTAAGTCATTCAATATTTTACTTTTTTTCAACAAAACTGCTCCATGGATTTTCATCTAAGACACCTTGTATATACAAGGATAGGATTTACATTTATTCAAAACAATATCTTAGAAAAACATTAAGCAATTATTCAGTTTCTCAGTGTATTTTAGGTTCAAACTGACGTTATACTGTATTTGGTATTCAGACGATCACAGTAAAAGAGGAGGACATCCACCCCAGGAATCCTCCCAAGTATGACAAAATTGAGGACATGGCCATGATGACCCACCTCAATGAGCCTTGCGTGTTGTATAACCTCAAAGAGCGTTATGCATCATGGATGATCTACGTGAGTTTCCACACTATGCTAATTTAATGTATATGTAAACATGTAAATAGTATGTTTATCTACATGGAAATCAAACAACATTTGAACAAAATCACACTATGTTTATTCTTTTTACTCTTTCAGACCTACTCTGGGTTGTTTTGCGTTGTGGTGAATCCCTATAAGTGGCTTCCTGTGTATGATACTACATGTGTACAAGCATACAGAGGCAAGAAGAGGATTGAGGCTCCACCCCACATCTTCTCCATCTCTGACAATGGCTATCAGTTCATGCTCACTGGTAAGATAAAAATGTCGGTGTTGGAATCCAAACACACAAAGGTAATATCTTCCATTAATATTTAGGGAAAGAAACTCATGTCAAGCATTTCTGTTTGTGGTTCAGATCGTGAGAACCAGTCTGTCCTGATTACGTGAGTATAAGACACACTATCTTGCTATAACTTTATTAATTTGATGATAATGAAGCAAAATCTTGATAATATGTCTCATGTACCCCAGTGGAGAATCCGGTGCTGGAAAGACTGTCAACACCAAGCGTGTCATCCAGTACTTTGCAACAATTGCAGCTATTGGAGCAAAGAAGTCTGACGCACAACAGCAAACTAGCAAAATTAAGGTGAAATTGGTTGTGTCACATGAAAGTGTTTGTAAGAGGAAAGTTAATTTCACTGTATAGCTCATATTATTAAAATCTTCTGTTGCAGGGCTCTCTTGAGGACCAGATTGTTGCAGCCAACCCTCTGTTGGAGGCTTATGGTAATGCCAAGACTGTGAGGAATGACAACTCCTCTCGTTTTGTAAGTACTGGAGAAAATATCTTGTGACTTTTTTCGTTCCAACACTTAAAAGAAAAAACTGATGATATTAATGTTCTGGCTGTCTAGGGTAAATTTATCAGGATCCACTTTGGCACTACTGGCAAGCTGGCTTCAGCTGATATTGAAACATGTAAGTTTCGACCATGGTATTAGTCAATATCTATTTAAATTTTGATCCAGGCTCTGATAAAGTTAGCAATTTATATATCTTCTTAGATCTGCTGGAGAAGTCTCGTGTCACCTTCCAGTTGTCTGCTGAGAGGAGCTACCATATCTTCTACCAGCTGATGACTGGCCACAAGCCTGAGCTCTTGGGTATGTTACTACACAAATTTTAAATAATTATTTTAAATAATGACAATATCAGTCAATATTATGTAATTCTCCTGTCCTCATCTAGAGGCTCTTCTGATCACCACCAACCCCTATGACTACCCAATGATCAGTCAGGGTGAAATCACTGTGAAAAGCATCGATGATGTGGAGGAGTTCATTGCAACAGATGTAAGACAACAATTTAGTTAAAGAGATAGTACACAGGGGAAAATGTTTAACATACCAATAACTTTGCTTAATCTACACTGCAGACTGCTATTGACATCTTGGGCTTCAACGCTGAAGAAAAAATGGGCATCTACAAGCTGACTGGAGCTGTGATTCATCATGGTGGCATGAAATTCAAGCAGAAGCAGCGTGAGGAGCAGGCTGAACCAGATGGCAATGAGGGTAATTTCTGAAATAATACACTCTTATCATGCAAGATTCCTGGTGTGTAAGATACTACACAAGTCGGTATACATTTATAATTCCATGAGGGATGGGTCATGTTAATAACCAAACATGAAAACAAAGTATTCCTTCATTAATTTGTTCTTTTAACTTTTTTTTCACAATCAGAGGCTGATAAAATCGCCTACCTCCTGGGCCTGAACTCAGCTGATATGCTGAAAGCTCTATGCTACCCAAGAGTCAAGGTCGGCAATGAGATGGTGACCAAAGGTCAGACCGTCCCACAGGTAAAAAGATGGAATTTGGGTGTTTGGAAAGGGAAATGTTTACATTTTCAAATAGAAAACTCACCCTCATAAATCCCCACACTTCAATTCTTATATTTAGGTCAACAATGCTGTCAGCGCTCTGTGCAAATCCATCTATGAGAAAATGTTCTTGTGGATGGTCATCCGTATCAATGAGATGCTGGACACAAAGCAGGCAAGACAGTTCTTCATTGGAGTGTTGGATATCGCTGGATTTGAGATCTTTGATGTAAGTTTTAGAAAATCAACCTTTCTGAGAGATTCAAAAGTTCAAACCAATTTTGGCATGAAACTAATTACTTTTGTATAACTACAGTTCAACAGCTTGGAGCAACTCTGCATCAACTTCACCAATGAAAAACTGCAACAGTTCTTCAACCACACAATGTTTGTCCTGGAGCAAGAGGAGTACAAGAAGGAGGGTATTGTTTGGGAGTTCATTGACTTCGGTATGGACTTGGCTGCCTGCATTGAGCTTATTGAGAAGGTAAAATACTACTTTGTTAAGTAAGTTAGATTTCTCCATTCTCCACGTATAAATGGTTGCTTCCTCAGGTAATTTTTTTTTCTTACCATGAAATGTAAATTCTTCTCAGCCAATGGGCATCTTCTCCATCCTTGAAGAGGAGTGCATGTTCCCCAAGGCCTCTGACACAACTTTCAAGAACAAGCTGCATGATCAGCATCTTGGCAAGACCAAGGCCTTTGAGAAGCCAAAGCCTGGAAAGGGCAAGGCTGAAGCTCACTTCGCCCTGGTTCACTATGCCGGCACAGTGGACTACAATATCACTGGGTGGCTGGACAAGAACAAGGACCCCCTGAACGACTCAGTTGTTCAGCTCTACCAGAAAGCTTCAAACAAACTGTTGGCCATGTTGTATGCAGCCATGCCTGGAGCTGAGGGTAAGAAATAAAAGTGAGCAGAGTGTATAGAAACTCTGTATATCCAGTATAAATAAATGTTTTATCTTTTAACCTTTACTGTTAAAACTACTGTTGAAGATAGCGAGCATTTTTGCCATCTTTTTTCATAGGCTGCCACTGAAAAGTGAGGTCTAGAAAGTTACAGACAGCGTAGTGACTGTCAGGGTGTCTGTTTCAATTGATTAATTATTTTTGCAAAACAAATGCTGCTGGTTTAAACTGAAAAATACACATTCAACTTAGAACAAAACATAAACCACTTACTGCAGTGTATTATTAGTATTATTCAGTACCATTAATAAAAATGTCATGTTTTGCAAAATAGAGGCTGCTGGTGGTGGTGGCAAGAAGGGTGGCAAGAAGAAGGGTGGTTCCTTCCAGACTGTGTCTGCTCTTTTCAGGGTATGTATTGTTTCATATTGTTGGCAACAATTAACAATCTCATCTTAAAATATTGATGATCTATTATTTTGTGATGCTCATCCACAGGAGAACTTGGGCAAGCTGATGACCAACTTGAGGAGCACCCACCCTCACTTTGTCCGCTGTCTGATTCCCAATGAAACAAAGACCCCAGGTAAGAAGCACATAACCCAGATTTGTGCAATGTATGTGCCATGGTCATGTAAAGAAATGTTTTGATACAGTGAGTTTGCAATGTGCAGGTCTTATGGAGAACTTCTTGGTCATCCACCAGCTGAGGTGTAATGGTGTGCTGGAGGGCATCAGAATCTGCAGAAAGGGCTTCCCAAGCAGAATCCTCTACGGTGACTTCAAGCAGAGGTGACTGCAGTTTTCAATATGAGCAAGTCAAGTTGATTTCCGTAGAGGTATTATTATGGTTAACACCAAGAAAAAAAGAAGGAAGATAAAAGGAACAACAACATTTTCTCTTGTAGATACAAAGTATTGAATGCCAGTGTCATCCCTGAGGGACAGTTCATTGACAACAAGAAAGCTTCAGAGAAGCTGCTGGGCTCCATTGATGTGGACCACACTCAGTACAAGTTTGGACACACAAAGGTTCATCCTCAATGACAGCACTAACACATGTACTTGTTCGGTTGTCCTGTTATATCCCTATGCAATGACTACTAATTTGCCCCACTTGACAACATAGGTGTTCTTCAAAGCTGGTCTGCTGGGTACCCTGGAGGAGATGAGAGATGAGAAACTGGCTTCGCTGGTGACCATGACTCAGGCTCTCTGCAGAGGATATGTCATGAGGAAAGAGTTTGTTAAGATGATGGAGAGGAGGTAGGATTCTTTTACTGTACCCTAAACCATACTGTCCAATTACGTAGTTGAGATTTTTTTTATTGTTAGACCTAGAAGTTCTATAAAATAATGTTTTAGTAGAAATGACACTTTCTATATCTATCTCATTTTCCAGGGAAGCTATCTACTCTATCCAGTACAACATCCGCTCATTCATGAATGTTAAGAACTGGCCATGGATGAATCTCTACTTCAAGATCAAGCCTCTCCTGAAGAGTGCTGAGACTGAGAAGGAGCTGCAGCAGATGAAGGAGAACTATGATAAGATGAAAACAGACCTGGCTGCTGCCCTGGCCAAGAAGAAGGAACTGGAGGAGAAGATGGTTTCCCTGCTGCAGGAGAAGAATGACCTGCAACTCCAAGTGGCTTCAGTAAGTAACGAACAAAGGAAGTATAATTGTATTACATGTACACTATACCAGAGAATATATGAATCTTTTCACAATTTTATATGTATCCGATGTTCATTGTGTACAATAGGAAGTCGATAACCTCTCTGACGCTGAGGAAAGATGTGAAGGGCTCATTAAGAGCAAGATCCAACTCGAGGCCAAACTCAAAGAGACAACCGAGAGACTGGAGGATGAAGAGGAAATCAATGCTGAGCTGACTGCCAAGAAGAGGAAGCTGGAGGATGAATGCTCTGAGCTGAAGAAAGACATCGATGACTTGGAGCTCACTTTGGCTAAAGTGGAGAAGGAGAAACATGCCACAGAAAACAAGGTTTGGATTATTTTAAATCCACATGTATTTAAACAGAGACCGTGTCAATATTATGTGATGGAAATAATGTACCTTTCAAATCTATTCTATACCTAATTTAGGTGAAAAACCTGACAGAGGAGATGGCATCTCAAGATGAGTCTATTGCCAAGCTAACCAAGGAGAAGAAAGCCCTCCAAGAGAGCCACCAGCAAACACTTGATGATCTCCAGGCAGAGGAAGACAAAGTCAACACTCTGACCAAAGCCAAGACAAAGCTGGAACAGCAAGTGGACGATGTAAGTAGCTAGTGTTTTAATTGACATTCCTTGATACAAATTCAAAATAATGTATAATGTAAATCATGTTTCTTTGTATTGACACACTGTCATTTGAATACCTCAAATCACTTATCATTAACTGTCATGTGATAGCTCGAGGGATCACTGGAGCAAGAGAAGAAGCTCCGCATGGACCTTGAGAGAGCCAAGAGGAAGCTTGAAGGAGATCTGAAACTAGCCCAGGAATCCATAATGGATCTGGAGAATGACAAACAGCAATCTGATGAGAAAATCAAGAAGTAAGTTTTTTGATTTAGTTTATTAATCACCTTTTTAGTCTCTTAAACATTACATTCCAACAACAGTGTAAACTATGTCAGTGAAAGCTTTCTTTTTATCCTCATCAAGGAAAGACTTTGAAGTCAGCCAACTCCTCAGCAAGATTGAGGACGAACAGTCACTCGGTGCTCAGCTTCAGAAGAAGATAAAAGAGCTCCAGGTAATGTGTTTTATATGAATATTAAATTCAGTCAATCAAAAACAATATGTTTAAGTTAATACTTTACTTATTACTTTTCATATTGATATCATCAAATCTAGGCTCGTATTGAGGAGCTGGAGGAAGAGATTGAGGCAGAGAGGGCTGCTCGGGCTAAGGTTGAGAAGCAGAGGGCTGACCTCTCCAGGGAGCTTGAGGAGATCAGTGAGAGGCTCGAGGAGGCTGGTGGAGCAACAGCTGCTCAGATTGAGATGAACAAGAAGCGTGAAGCTGAGTTCCAGAAGCTGCGCCGTGATCTTGAAGAGTCAACCCTGCAGCATGAAGCAACCGCATCAGCTCTCCGCAAGAAGCAGGCAGACAGTGTTGCTGAGCTGGGAGAGCAGATCGACAACCTCCAGCGTGTCAAGCAGAAGCTGGAGAAGGAGAAGAGCGAGTACAAGATGGAGATTGACGACCTCTCCAGCAACATGGAGGCTGTTGCTAAAGCTAAGGTGAGCCGTTTGTTTAAAGATGAGGTATTTGCCTTTCGTTATGCTTAGAAACATGACCTCTAACCAATGAATATGACAGGAGTCTTAAATTTTGAAGAAAAAAAACCATCAACATATATTATGTTCTTTTGTTTATAGGGCAACTTGGAAAAAATGTGCAGAACTCTTGAGGACCAGTTGAGTGAGCTCAAAGCCAAAAATGATGAGAATGTTCGCCAGCTGAACGACATTAATGGACAGAAGGCGAGACTGCAGACAGAGAATGGTGAGTGTAATGGAATGAAAATTACTGCTGAAAGTTATTAATAAGAATTTTAATAATAAAATATCTCCTTCATAAAATGTCATTCAGGTGAGTTCTCCCGCCAGCTTGAAGAGAAGGAAGCTCTTGTTTCCCAGCTGACCAGAGGAAAACAAGCCTTCACTCAACAGATTGAGGAGCTTAAGAGACAGGTTGAGGAGGAAGTTAAGGTAAATGAGTTTACATGCCTTGTTATTAGATTTTAATAGGGGAAATATTCTCTTTTTCAAATTTTATTCAAAAGTGAATGGCTACATCAAAGTGATTAAACTTTTTTAAAAAAGTACTTCTACTTCATAGGTATGATACTAATGTGTTGTCATGTTCAACAGGCCAAGAATGCCCTGGCCCATGCAGTTCAGTCAGCCCGCCATGACTGTGATCTGCTCAGAGAGCAGTTTGAGGAGGAGCAGGAGGCCAAAGCTGAGCTACAGAGAGGAATGTCCAAGGCCAACAGTGAGGTGGCTCAATGGAGAACCAAATATGAGACTGATGCTATCCAGCGCACTGAGGAGCTGGAGGAGTCCAAGTATATAATCCTTTCTACTTTTTCAAAGATAAATCCATTTTTGCTGTCTTAGTTTACTCAAGCTCAAATAATTCCTCTTCACTACAGGAAAAAACTTGCCCAGCGCTTGCAGGATGCTGAGGAATCCATTGAGGCTGTGAACTCCAAGTGCGCCTCCTTGGAGAAGACCAAGCAGAGGCTGCAGGGTGAGGTGGAGGACCTCATGATTGACGTTGAGAGAGCCAATGCTCTGGCTGCCAACCTTGACAAGAAGCAGAGGAACTTTGATAAGGTAAATGGTTAAACTGCTAATCAACACCAGTTTTGTAGCAAGTAGAACCTTAATTAACGAATAGTCATTGAATTTATTTATTTTGACCTATACAATTCTAGGTCCTTGCAGAATGGAAACAGAAGTATGAGGAGGGCCAGGCAGAGCTGGAGGGAGCTCAGAAGGAGGCTCGTTCTCTCAGCACTGAACTGTTCAAGATGAAGAACTCTTATGAGGAGGCTCTGGATCATCTGGAGACCATGAAGAGAGAGAACAAGAACCTGCAGCGTATGTCAATCTGACTGTATATAATGTAATGGTCATTGTGATTGCAAGGGTTCTTCCTAGATTTCTACTAGTGTAGTCTATGAGCATTATTTGGTTGTAAAAGCACGGACACATTTTCCAGATGTAATCTGTACATACAGTTCTGACTATATTTGACTTTGGTTGTTCTACAGAGGAGATCTCAGACCTGACTGAACAGATTGGTGAGACTGGTAAGAGTATCCATGAGTTGGAGAAAGCCAAGAAGACTGTAGAGACTGAGAAGTCTGAAATTCAAACAGCACTGGAGGAAGCTGAGGTAAAATCTTAATGACATTATTGAACCATGATGATAAAATATGTACTTAAAATGTAAATATGTATTAATTCAGAATATATTCCTGCAAAAAAATACCTTTTGTTGTTTTTTTGACTTTTCAAGGGCACACTGGAACATGAGGAGGCCAAGATTCTCCGTGTCCAGCTTGAGCTCAACCAAATCAAAGGTGAGGTTGACAGGAAGCTGGCAGAGAAGGATGAGGAGATGGAGCAGATCAAGAGGAACAGCCAGAGAGTGATTGACTCCATGCAGAGCACTCTTGATTCTGAGGTCAGGAGCAGGAATGATGCCCTGAGAGTCAAGAAGAAGATGGAGGGAGACCTGAATGAGATGGAGATTCAGCTGAGCCATGCCAACAGGCAGGCTTCTGAGTCTCAGAAACAACTGAGGAATGTCCAGGGACAGCTCAAGGTAACATTTGTTTCATAACTAAATGTAATTTTGTTTTTTTTTTAATCAAAGGGAAATTACATACATATTATTTTTCTCTGTTCAATGTCAGGATGCCCAACTGCACCTTGATGATGCTCTCAGAGGACAGGAAGACATGAAGGAGCAGGTTGCCATGGTGGAGCGCAGAAATGGCCTGATGTTGGCTGAGATCGAGGAGCTGAGAGCCGCTCTGGAGCAGACAGAGAGAGGACGCAAAGTGGCTGAACAGGAGCTGGTTGATGCTAGTGAGCGCGTTGGCCTGCTTCACTCTCAGGTGTGTTTTTGTGTTTTCTTAGGTGTGGCTTTTCCACTCTGAAGAGACATTATTGCATTGTTAATTTCCTCCAGCATCAGCATTTTGTTCCAATTGTTCTTTAGAGTCAGAGTCAATTGTAGGAATGTTCAGATTAGAAAAAAAAGCATCAAATTGGTTGTGATCTGGTGTTGAATCTGAAGAATATAATTTAAAGCAGAACTTAAAGCAGTTGTTAATAGCCTGAAGAGTAGCAGGTAGCATAATTTGCAAAATAATAAGGGACGCCTCTTTCTAATGGAGTTGACTAGCTAATAATTTGGAAGGTTTATCTCTTTACGAGACCGGTGGTGATCATGAAAAAAATTTAAAAAATAAAATAACAATTCAAGATGGCGCACATATGTATCATTATGTGTGATGTGTATACACACATTCCCACACAAAACGTTCACTGCCACATAAACAATGCCAATAAAATACTATAAACGCACACTGTCTATTCTTGGTCAATTTCAGAACACCAGTCTTATGAACTCCAAGAAGAAGCTGGAGGCTGACCTCACTCAGGTTCAAGGTGAAGTGGATGATGCTGTTCAGGAATCAAGAAATGCTGAAGAGAAAGCCAAGAAGGCTATTACTGATGTGAGTCATGTTTTTATGTAAATACCGCTTCAAGAAATACTTGTTTATACTTCATTAATCATATTTAATTATTAATATCATTATTATGAAGACTAAAAATTATGTTTCTAAACTGTGCATCATTTCAGGCTGCCATGATGGCTGAGGAGCTGAAGAAGGAGCAGGACACCAGTGCTCACCTGGAGAGGATGAAGAAGAACCTGGAGGTCACAGTCAAGGACCTCCAGCACCGTCTGGATGAGGCTGAGAACCTCGCCATGAAGGGTGGCAAGAAGCAGCTCCAGAAACTGGAGTCCAGGGTATGAACTGTATATGCTGTGCATGCTCAGAATATTTGAGGTTCGTGTAAATTGCACTTTTAATGCATCAGTAAATAAATAAATTCAGCTTTTCAACCATTTTTTAAGAATTTTTATCATCACATTACAGGTACGTGAGCTGGAGAGTGAAGTTGAGGCCGAGCAGAGACGTGGAGCTGATGCTGTAAAAGGAGTTCGCAAATATGAGAGGAGAGTGAAGGAGCTGACATACCAGGTAAGCTGTACTGAAAAACTCCGCTAACCTCTAATTCATTCTCTAGTCTTCTTCACATACTGTATAATCTTGTATCTGTACAGACTGAGGAGGACAAGAAGAATGTGAACAGACTTCAGGATCTGGTGGACAAGCTGCAGCTTAAAGTGAAGGCTTACAAGAGACAGGCTGAGGAGGCTGTAAGTCAAATACATAATGTGGCACATCATTGACAGCTGATTTAATAATAACATCACTATTAACTGTCTTGTAACTGCGCCAAAATACCTCTAAACACTTAACAGGAGGAGCAGGCCAACACCCACATGTCCAGGCTCAGGAAGGTTCAGCATGAGTTTGAGGAAGCTCAGGAGCGCGCTGACATCGCTGAGTCCCAGGTCAACAAGCTGAGAGTCAAGAGCCGTGATGCTGGAAAGGTATGTTTGTTATTGAATTTATTTGATGCTGTGAACTTTCACTGATGACAGTGTGAATCAATATCACATCTTAAATGATACGCAAATAATAATTCTTGATTTTTATCCTTCTTTTTTAGTCTGATTCTGCTGAGTAAGTGTCATCATCCGTTCATAAAATATGAACAATGGCTGGGGAATCTTTACAATAAAGATGATACCTTCCATTATTATCCTGAATCCTGTCACTTCCTTTCTGATGAATAATTTATTTGGTTGACCAGGGAAATCAGTCCGAAACTAAGTAGAGCAATTAGCCTTGTAATGTCATATGGTAGAGTATTTCCAGCACTGTTCTAAAACCCTACTTAGTAAGTTAAAAATCCTGTAGCTGTCCACCAAAACACAGCTCCTTTCCTTTTCAAAGCAGTAAGAGGCTCTGTAATCTTTGAAAAGTTAGGGATGGGTTCCTTTTCACCTGGCTGTCATGAATTTCCTCTGTCTCTGCCAGATATCCACTATCTCCATCCATACTCACTACATGACCTGGGAATTTAGGTTTGGGGCATTGATGTCTTCAGAATAGATGACTTTGTCATCCAGGTACACTATGCAGCAGTCTACAAGGCAGCTTCGCAGCACATGATTAAGCAGCCTTTGGAAGGTGGCTGGAGTGCCATTTAAACAAAAAGGCATGACCCCAATACAAAAAAAAAACCACCCAAAAGCTGTGACAAACACCATCAGGGGCTGGTGTAGTGGGAGACTACCTTCCTTATCCGTCCAATTATTCCACTATCTGACTCTGTGACTCTGCTCAAAAGTTAAAGTCCAAATCTGAGGAGAAACGGCTCTGAGACTAAGTCCAAAACCAGAGGCAAGACAGCTCAGAGACTAAGTCCAAATTAGAGACAAGACCGCTCAGAGACTAAGTCCAAATCAGAGGCGAGGCAGCAAGTCTTCAGTCCAAAAAGGTGTTTATTCCAAGAGAAGAAGTTATAAATCCATGAGGTACCCCGGGGCAACTGAGAAATCTCCCCCGATCACCCTCTTTTATACTCGAGGTCAAGGTCACCAGTGCCCTCCTGGACCACCCCCCTCGTCATGATCACGCGAGACTGTCATCTTACTATTCTCATTTTTGTCTGACTTCCTTAAGGCCTACAAAGTGTCTCACCCAGGCCCCTATCTGTGGCCTTGAGTGAGCTGTAGCTGCACCGGCTGCTCCGCCACTCCAGCCTTTTTATTATAAAGAGAGCATCAAACTTTGGTCTTACATCAGGCTCAAATTCCCTGTTAATATAGAACTGCAAGGTGTATTCTCAAATCAATGTATATGCATGATCATGACCCTGTTTATATTTGCCACTACACTGGCTCTCAGAGTCCATTTCCACCCGCATACCAATGTATCAAGGATCTCAGAGATGGCTGACAGAGGACAGGAATCATCTTTTCCAGACACCAATACAACTGGGAAAGGCCATGGTGTACAGGAAGGCACAATGATAGCCTGTTGGAACATGTCTTCCAACTAATCCTTAAAAATCTTCTGTTTTGAAGGGACAGTCTATAGGGGCACTAGAGCCTGCTGCAATGACTGAAGTCCAGCAACACTTGCAGTATAGTATGAAACTTTTCCTCAGACTTTTACACTCCATGCACCCTGTAAGTTGGTGACAATTAGCCAGAAGTCTTTACTGTGCAACTACAATTGGAGAAAATGACAAAAAACAGATGGGGCAGCTGTAGTGATCAGAAGGTCGCTGGTTTGAATCCATTTCGAAGTATCCTTGAGCAAGATACTGCACCCTAAAGTTGCTCCTGATGTGCAGCTGGCAGCTTGTGTGGCAGCCATTGCCATCAGTAAGGGTCCTGAGCTGCGAACTCTTCCAGGGTGTACCCTGGCCTCGCCCATCGAGTGAACTGGATTTGGCACCAGTAAGCAACCCCCCTTAGGTGGGAAAAAAGCTGCAACATCCCGTGAAACTCAGGGATAAGCAGAAAGAAAACGGAACGGAACGGAACGGAACGGACAAAAAACAGAGGGGTGAAGCAAGGACAGCCAAATGCAAGTGACAATGGAAGTGGAAGCAGATGACTCTACTGCTGTACTCTCCTAGAGACACTCATAAGACCATAGACCACTAAGCAGCCTGAAAGGTCATTCCACCACAATAAATTATTATAAGGAAAAGTATGTTGTAATTCCAAAGTTTAAAACAGCAGTGCTAAAGAAAAAGGCTAAAATTAAACCTTGATCTGGCATTTTGCATCCAAACTCCAAAATCCAGAATCCAAAATTTTAAAGGAACAACAAATACAACAAATGGGTCCAAATAAGTAACACAATAACACAAACAATAATAAGATTGTTGATCGTCCAGGTTGTCTTATTACAAACATAATAAACTTCCTGGATGGACACAATATGTGTTCTTTACAACAGACAAAGGCTTACTGGGTAGCTGGTAAATGGTGTAATCCCTCCTTCCATATCTGTCATATGTGTCTCACTCACACACACACACACACTCACACAAGCATACACGCAGGCACACACAAACGCACACACACACGCACGCGCGCACACAAACATTGTTACACCAGCACATATGTCAAAACATTCAGTGCATTCAGAATGTTCTGAACACGCTGTATATACATTTTTAGAATAGATAAAAATCTAACTTAAATGGTGTAATCAATATCACAAGCAACTAACTTTAATGAGTGGTGGAAAATACTGGTGTCAGTCGCTTGGACACTTTTATTATGGAAACCACCTGCTCAAATCAGTATGTGTCCGAAGAGCCAACTCAAAAGAACTCAACATAAATGGAGAAAACAGCTGAGAAAATGGTTCACCCTCTTTCTGATAGGGGTTTAGTGTTTTAATGTGAATATGTGTGGGTCATTTATGGCCTTTTTGAGTCAAAGTGGCTTGACTCAAAAAGGCCATAAATGACATTACCCCTTCCATGGTAATGATACTGGTACTTTAATAGATGTCACCTCCTTCGTATCAAATGTAGTAACTGGAGAAGATCAATTTATTTTGGTCCTGATCTCAAAGGCGTTGCCAACTGTTTTAATGTCCGTTTAGGGAATTATCCAACGGATGATTGAATGATATGGATAGTACCTCGTCTAAATTTTTATTACAGTAATATGAGATGTGCCAGTCTCCTGTAACTGTAAACTACAAACATTTGGGGACATTTCCAGAACTAAGGTTTTTGCATTCATCTGACATGACTCATAAACAGTAATGCAATTACCTCTATGTTTGTATTAAGGGTACATTTTTTATTTAATAAAATATAAATATGTGTATACAACTAGAACGGTCATACAAATGTCATTTATGGGTGAACTCAAGTGTCCTGAAATCGAATACTAATGAATTTTGGAAGACGTTTGGAAAACCAACCCCCAAAGCTATCCACTCATTTAAGGAAAGATGTTCAAAACAAATCCCAACGTCAGCGTCGCTTAAATCAAGGATTAAAATGATTGGAATCATACACAAACCACATTCTGCACTATGAAATGATAATCTAATTTGGCCATCACTGCCATGTGTGCACACGAAGGGGGAAGTGAACCAACATTTGAAGCAGCAAGCCTGTGACTTATGAGAAAGCTTAGAGCAGAAATGCATAAGCACCTGCTTCTTTCTCTTTAAATAATTTCACATTCACGCTTCCATTAACCTTATTTTGTTGACTGGAATATTTTCAAGTTGTCACATAGCAACTTTTACAAGATCCATTTCAGCAATTCTTTGCTCTGTGCTACAATTCATATTTTGAGGAACTGAAGGGAGACTTGGGTCATTGGTAACATGCATTATGAAAGCATTTAATCATGATTTAAATTCATACAGACACATTGTCCACATTACATCCAATGTTACAATCAAATCAGATCAAATCAAATCGAATCAAATCAAATCAAATCAAATCAAATCAAATCAACTGGTACAACATCACGATGTTTCCGGTATTTTCTGAGTTGTAGTTACAAAGAAATATGCAAACCCCGTCCTTAAACATCACTGCCAGAAATAAGCAACAGGACGAGGAGAAGCCATGACCAAACCGAGCGAGAGACTGCTGCTGACCAGGCAATCTCACCCTCTATAAAAGAGGCAGCTCTGAGCTACTGCATTAACTGAAGCTCCATCACAGGTGAGTGTTTTCAATTTGACCTCAGTTTTAACAGTTTTAGTCAGTGAAGTGAATGTGTTGCTAATTACTTTTGCTTTCCAGAATTCTATGGCAGAGTTACCTGGGTGGTAGTCTTGGCTAGACATTATTCCAAAACATTTTCTTCATGTACTACTATTACATTTAAGGAGTAGGTTGCTGCAAAAGAAAAGAAAAAAACAAAACAAAACACAATGTTTTAGCGTACTTGCATCTAATACACATTCATTACATACACACTGACTAATCATTAAGAGCAATACTATTTATCTGCCAATGAGGGGAGTTGAGGGGATGGAAGGGTATTTTAATGTTTAATGATTAAATTTGACTTTAATGATTCAATTAATTACAGTGTGAATGTATTTAAACATTTTGCCATCTTTTCCTTCATCTGTTTTCTAATTGGCTAAATTTCCAAAGAAAACATTTAAAATCAGAAAAACTATCTGAAACAAGTTATTGTACTCATGTCTAATCATGTGTTTACAGGATCTCCCAACTCCACCAGAGACGCCAGCGCTCAGTTGTTTTCGGAACTAGCTGAGGTAAAAGATTTCACCATAAAAACTTTAAATCTCCATAATCAGCTGGGTAGAAGACCACAGCTATATCATGCTGATATGTTAACACTATTGTGGACTTCATCTTTTCAGTCTCCACTGAAGTGCCACCATGAGCACAGACGCAGAGATGGAGCAGTATGGCCCGGCGGCGGTCTACCTCCGGAAGCCAGAGAAGGAGAGGATTGAGGCACAAACTGCTCCTTTTGATGCCAAAACTGCCTATTTTGTGGCTGAGCCAACGGAGATGTACCTCAAGGGTAAACTTGTGAAGAAAGAGGGTGGAAAAGCCACGGTGGAAACCGACTGTGGAAAGGTAAGTCATTCATTATTTTACTTTTTTCAACAAAACTACTCAATGGATTTCCATCTAAGACATCTTGTATATACAAGGATGGGATTTACATTTATTTAAAACAATATCTTAGACAAACATTAAGTAAGCTATTTCTTTCTCATTATATTTTAGGCTCAAACTGACACTGTGAACAACAATGTGATCCATGTGCTAAACTGCTTGAAATTGTTTCTTAGTTAAACACATTATACTGTATTTGCTGTTCAGACGATCACAGTAAAAGAGGAGGACATCCACCCCAGGAACCCTCCCAAGTATGACAAAATTGAGGACATGGCCATGATGACCCACCTCAATGAGCCTTGCGTGTTGTATAACCTCAAAGAGCGTTATGCATCATGGATGATCTACGTGAGTTTCCACATTATGCTAATTTAATGTATATATAAATATGTATAGAGTATATGTATCCACATGGAAATCAAACAAAATTTAAACAAAATCACACTATCTTTATTCTTTTTACTCTTTCAGACCTACTCTGGGTTGTTTTGCGTTGTGGTGAATCCATATAAGTGGCTTCCTGTGTATGATACTACATGTGTAGCAGCATACAGAGGCAAGAAGAGGATTGAGGCTCCACCCCACATCTTCTCCATCTCTGACAATGGCTATCAGTTCATGCTCACTGGTAAGATAAAAATATCGGTGTTGGAATCTAAACACACAAAGGTAATATCTTCCATTAATATTTAGGGAAAGAAACTCATGTCAAGGATTTATGTTTGTGTCTCAGATCGTGAGAACCAGTCTGTCCTGATTACGTGAGTATAAAACACATTATCTTGCTATAACTTTATTAACTTAACGATAATGAAGTAAAATCTTGATAATATGTCTCATGTACCCCAGTGGAGAATCCGGTGCTGGAAAGACTGTCAACACCAAGCGTGTCATCCAGTACTTTGCAACAATTGCAGCTATTGGAGCTAAGAAGGCTGAGCCAACACCCGGCAAAATGCAGGTAAAACTGGTTGTGTAAGATTAAAGTGTTTGTCAGAGGACAGTTAATTTGAATGTATTGCTCATGCAATTCAAATCTTTTCTTGCAGGGCTCCCTTGAGGACCAAATTGTTGCAGCCAACCCTCTGCTGGAGGCTTATGGTAATGCCAAGACTGTGAGGAATGACAACTCCTCTCGTTTTGTAAGTACTGATGGAAATATCTTGACACTTTTGTGACAAATTCTCCATTTACAAAACTGATGATATTAATGTTCTGGCTGTCTAGGGTAAATTCATCAGGATCCACTTTGGCACTACTGGCAAGCTGGCTTCAGCTGATATTGAAACATGTAAGTTTCAACCATGGTATTAGTCAGTATCCATTTAAATTATAATATAGGCTCTGATAAGCTTAGCAATTTATATATCTTCTTCTTAGATCTGCTGGAGAAGTCTCGTGTCACCTTCCAGTTGTCTGCTGAGAGGAGCTACCATATCTTCTACCAGCTGATGACTGGCCACAGGCCTGAACTCTTGGGTATGTTACTACCCCAATTTTAAATAAGACTTTAAACAATATCAGAAAAAAATATCAAACAATATTATGTAATTCTCCTGTCCTCATCTAGAGGCTCTTCTGATCACCACCAACCCCTATGACTACCCAATGATCAGTCAGGGTGAAATCACTGTGAAAAGCATCAATGATGTGGAGGAGTTCGATGCAACAGATGTAAGACAACAACTTAGTTAATGAGATAGTATACAGGGAAAAAATGTTTAACATACAAATAACTTTTCTTAATCTACACTGCAGACTGCTATTGACATCTTGGGCTTCACTGCTGAGGAGAAATTGGGCATCTACAAGCTGACTGGAGCTGTGATGCATCATGGCAACATGAAATTCAAGCAGAAGCAGCGTGAGGAGCAGGCTGAACCAGATGGCACTGAGGGTAATTTCTGAAATAATACACTCTTATCATGCAAGATTCCTGGTGTGTAAGATACTACACAATTCATAGGAATGGGCCATATTTTATGACCAAACATGAAAACAAAATATTCATTCATTCATTCATTCGCATGACTTCTTATTTCTCTTTCCATCAGAGGCTGATAAAATCGCCTACCTCCTGGGACTGAACTCAGCTGATATGCTGAAAGCTCTGTGCTACCCAAGAGTCAAGGTCGGCAATGAGATGGTGACCAAAGGTCAGACCGTCCCACAGGTAAAAAGATGGAATTTGGGTGTTTGGAGAGGGAAATGTTTACATTTTCAAATAAAAATATCACGCTAATGAATCCCCACACTTCAATTCTTATATTTAGGTCAACAATGCTGTCAGTGCTCTGTGCAAATCCATCTATGAGAAAATGTTCTTGTGGATGGTCATCCGTATCAATGAGATGCTGGACACAAAGCAGGCAAGACAGTTCTTCATTGGAGTGTTGGATATCGCTGGATTTGAGATCTTTGATGTAAGTTTTAGAGACTCAACCCTTCTGAAAAATTCATGAGTTCAAACTTATTTTGGTATGAAACTCAATGCTTTTCTATAACTACAGTTCAACAGCTTGGAGCAGCTCTGCATCAACTTCACCAATGAAAAACTGCAACAGTTCTTCAACCACCACATGTTTGTCCTGGAGCAAGAGGAGTACAAGAAGGAGGGTATTGTTTGGGAGTTCATTGACTTTGGTATGGACTTGGCTGCCTGCATTGAGCTTATCGAGAAGGTAACATATCACCTTTTTAAGTAAGTTAGATTTAAGTTCTCCATTCAAGTACTAATGTTTGCTTCCTCAGATTTGTTTTTTTTCCTGACCATGAAATATAAATTCTTCTCAGCCAATGGGCATCTTCTCCATCCTTGAAGAGGAGTGCATGTTCCCCAAGGCCTCTGACACAACTTTCAAGAACAAGCTGCATGATCAGCATCTTGGCAAGACCAAGGCCTTTGAGAAGCCAAAGCCTGGAAAGGGCAAGGCTGAAGCTCACTTCTCCCTGGTTCACTATGCCGGCACAGTGGACTACAATATCACTGGGTGGCTGGACAAGAACAAGGACCCCCTGAACGATTCAGTTGTTCAGCTCTACCAGAAAGCTTCAAACAAACTGTTGGCCATGTTGTATGCAGCCATGCCTGGAGCTGAGGGTAAGAAATAAAAGTGAGCAGAGTGTATAGAAACTCTGTATATCCAGTATAAATGTTTTATCCTTCTATTTTCTACTATTGAGGATGGCGAGATTTTTTGCCATCTTACTGAAAAGTGAGTTCTAGAAAGCTACAGTGACTTTGTAGTGAAACAACAGTGTGTCTGTTTCAATTGATTCATGCTGGTTGAGAGTTAAATTGAAAAATACACATTCAACATAGAACAAAACGTGAACCACTTTCTGCAGTCTATTATTATTATTATTATTATTATTATTATTATTATTATTATTATTCGGTACCATTAATGAAAATGTCATGTCTTGCAAAATAGAGGCTGCTGGTGGTGGCGGCAAGAAGGGTGGCAAGAAGAAGGGTGGTTCCTTCCAGACTGTGTCTGCTCTTTTCAGGGTATGTATTGTTTCGTATTGTTGGCAACAATTAACAATCTCATCGTAAAACAATGATGATCTATAATTTTGTGATGCTCATCCACAGGAGAACTTGGGCAAGCTGATGACCAACTTGAGGAGCACCCACCCTCACTTTGTCCGCTGTCTGATTCCCAATGAAACTAAGACCCCAGGTAAGAAGCACATAACCCAGATTTGCGCAATGTGAGTGACCTGGTCATGTAAAGAAATGTTTTGATACAATGAGTTTGCAATGTGCAGGTCTTATGGAGAACTTCTTGGTCATCCACCAGCTGAGGTGTAATGGTGTGCTGGAGGGCATCAGAATCTGCAGAAAGGGCTTCCCAAGCAGAATCCTCTACGGTGACTTCAAGCAGAGGTGACTGCAGTTTTCAATATGAGCAAGTCAAGCTGATTTCCTTTAGGAAGCTGATTTTCCATTCAGATGATAAAAGCTGAGAAAAATTGGGAAGAAGATAAAAGGAACAACAACATTTTCTCTTGTAGATACAAAGTATTGAATGCCAGTGTCATCCCTGAGGGACAGTTCATTGACAACAAGAAGGCTTCAGAGAAGCTGCTTGGCTCCATTGATGTGGACCACACTCAGTACAAGTTTGGACACACAAAGGTTCATCCTCAATGACAGCACTAACACATGTACTTGTTCGGTTGTCCTGTTATATCCCTATGCAATGACTACTAATTTGCCCCACTTGACAACATAGGTGTTCTTCAAAGCTGGTCTGCTGGGTACCCTGGAGGAGATGAGAGATGAGAAACTGGCTGAGCTGGTGACCATGACTCAGGCTCTCTGCAGAGGATATGTCATGAGGAAGGAGTTTGTTAAGATGATGGAGAGGAGGTAGGATTCTTTTACTGTACCATAAACTGTCTTTTCCAATTATGTAGCTGATATATATGTTTTTAATTGTTAGACTTAGAAGTTACACTAAGAAGTGACACTCTGTACATTCATCTTGTTTTCCAGGGAATCTATCTACTCTATTCAGTACAACATCCGTTCATTCATGAATGTTAAAAACTGGCCATGGCTGAAGCTCTACTTCAAGATCAAGCCTCTCCTGAAGAGTGCTGAGACTGAGAAGGAGCTACAGCAGATGAAGGAGAACTATGATAAGATGCAATCAGACCTGGCTGCTGCCCTGGCCAAGAAGAAGGAACTGGAGGAGAAGATGGTTTCCCTGCTGCAGGAGAAGAATGACCTGCAACTCCAAGTGGCTGCAGTGAGTAGGAAACAAAAGAAAGAAAACAAAGTCTAATTCGATTACATATATATTTCATTAATGGAATAATGCTGCTTAAATTTTAGGACATCTAGGTGAGGATAGACAAGGCCAAACATGTTTACTTAGTCTGAAACTGGTGACTGTGAAAATCAAATAAATTTCCTGCATTTCCATTATATACAATAGGAAGTTGAGAACCTCTCTGATGCTGAGGAAAGATGTGAAGGGCTCATTAAGAGCAAGATCCAACTCGAGGCCAAACTCAAGGAGACAAATGAGAGACTGGAGGATGAAGAGGAAATCAATGCTGAGCTGACTGCCAAGAAGAGGAAGCTGGAGGATGAATGCTCTGAGCTGAAGAAAGACATTGATGACTTGGAGCTCACTTTGGCTAAAGTGGAGAAGGAGAAACATGCCACAGAAAACAAGGTTTGGATTATTTGAAACCCCCGTTCATTTAAATGCAGAAATGCGCATGTGTGATGGAAATAATGTGCCTGTCACATCATTTCAGGTGAAAAACCTGACAGAGGAGATGGCATCTCAAGATGAGGCTATTGCCAAGTTAACCAAGGAGAAGAAAGCCCTCCAAGAGAGCCACCAGCAAACACTTGATGATCTCCAGGCAGAGGAAGACAAAGTCAACACTCTGACCAAAGCCAAGACAAAGCTGGAACAGCAAGTGGACGATGTAAGAAAACAGTTGTTTTGTTAGTGTGTTTCTATTGTCAAGTAGCTACTTCTTTAATTGACATTCCATGTTACACATTCAAAATGATGTGTAATGTAACTCATGTTTCTTTGTATTGACACACTGTCATTTGAATACCTCAACTCATTTATCATTAACTGTCATGTGATAGCTTGAGGGATCACTGGAGCAAGAGAAGAAGCTCCGCATGGACCTTGAGAGAGCCAAGAGGAAGCTTGAAGGAGATCTGAAACTAGCCCAGGAATCCATCATGGATCTGGAGAATGACAAACAGCAATCTGATGAGAAAATCAAGAAGTAAGTTTTTTGATTTAGGTTACTTATCTTTTTTCTAAGCATCTCAAACATTACATCCCAACAACAGTACACACTGTGACAGTGAAAGCTTTTATTTGTATCCTCATCAAGGAAAGACTTTGAAACCAGCCAGCTCCTCAGCAAGATTGAGGATGAACAGTCTCTCGGTGCTCAGCTTCAGAAGAAGATCAAAGAGCTCCAGGTGAGTAGTATACAATGTTATATGCATCCAAATCAAACTCAATGTATCAAAAAAACACATTAGATGTAAGTCAATAAACCTTCTTTCATCAAATCTAGGCTCGTATTGAGGAGCTGGAGGAAGAGATTGAGGCTGAGAGGGCTGCTCGGGCTAAGGTTGAGAAGCAGAGGGCTGACCTCTCCAGGGAGCTTGAGGAGATCAGTGAGAGGCTCGAGGAGGCTGGTGGAGCAACAGCTGCTCAGATTGAGATGAACAAGAAGCGTGAAGCTGAGTTCCAGAAGCTGCGCCGTGATCTTGAAGAGTCAACCCTGCAGCATGAAGCAACCGCATCAGCTCTCCGCAAGAAGCAGGCAGACAGTGTTGCAGAGCTGGGAGAGCAGATCGACAACCTCCAGCGTGTCAAGCAGAAGCTGGAGAAGGAGAAGAGCGAGTACAAGATGGAGATTGATGACCTCTCCAGCAACATGGAGGCTGTTGCTAAAGCTAAGGTGAGTCGTTTGTTTAAAGATAAAGTATTTGCCTTTTGTTACGCTCAGAAACATGACCTTTAACTAATAAATATGGCAATAGTAATAAATTCACAGAAAAAACTCAACGTACAAAATGTTTGTTGTTTATAGGGCAACTTGGAAAAAATGTGCAGAACTCTTGAGGACCAGTTGAGTGAGCTCAAAGCCAAAAATGATGAGAATGTTCGCCAGCTGAATGACATTAATGGACAGAAGGCAAGACTGCAGACAGAGAACGGTGAGTGTCATGGAATAGAAATTACTCAGGGAGGTTATGAATAAGAATTTTAAAAATAAAAAAAATTGATTTACACATTGTCATTCAGGTGAGTTCTCCCGTCAGCTTGAAGAGAAGGAAGCTCTTGTTTCCCAGCTGACCAGAGGAAAACAAGCCTTCACTCAACAGATTGAGGAGCTTAAGAGACACGTTGAGGAGGAAGTCAAGGTAAACAAGATTACATGGTTTGTTATTAGATTTTAATAGGGTAAATATTCTCTTTTTCAAATGTAGTCAAACTATTTACAATAATACATTAATGGCTTTTGCCAGATAATGAAAAGAAACATCAACATTACATGATGCTGAGTAGCAAATATGATAGATGCAGAAGTAGTCTTGAGGATTCAAAACTAAATGGCCACATCAAACTTCCTTGCTATGATACTAATGTGTTGTCATGTTCAACAGGCCAAGAATGCCCTGGCCCATGCAGTTCAGTCAGCCCGCCATGACTGTGATCTGCTCAGAGAGCAGTTTGAGGAGGAGCAGGAGGCCAAAGCTGAGCTACAGAGAGGAATGTCCAAGGCCAACAGTGAGGTGGCTCAATGGAGAACCAAATATGAGACTGATGCTATCCAGCGCACTGAGGAGCTGGAGGAGGCCAAGTATATAATCCTTTCTACTTTTGCAAAAATAAATCCATTTTTGCTGTCTTTGTTCACTCAAGCTCAAATAATTCCTCTTCACTACAGGAAAAAGCTTGCCCAGCGCTTGCAGGATGCTGAGGAATCCATTGAGGCTGTGAACTCCAAGTGCGCCTCCTTGGAGAAGACCAAGCAGAGGCTGCAGGGTGAGGTGGAGGACCTCATGATTGACGTTGAGAGAGCCAATGCTCTGGCTGCCAACCTTGACAAGAAGCAGAGGAACTTTGATAAGGTAAATTGGTTAAACTTGTAATCAACACCAGTTCTTTAGCAATAAACAAGTAACTTAATTAATAAATAGTCATTTAATTAATATATTTTGACTTATACAATTCTAGGTCCTTGCAGAATGGAAACAGAAGTATGAGGAGGGCCAGGCAGAGCTGGAGGGAGCTCAGAAGGAGGCTCGTTCTCTCAGCACTGAACTGTTCAAGATGAAGAACTCTTATGAGGAGGCTCTGGATCATCTGGAGACCATGAAGAGAGAGAACAAGAACCTGCAGCGTATGTCAATCTGACTGTATTTAATGTAATGGTCATTGTGATTGCAAGGGTTCTTCCTAGATTTCTACTAGTGTAGTCTATGAGCATTATTTGGTTGTAAAAGCACAGACACATTTTCCAGATGTAATCTGTACATACAGTTCTAACTATATTTGACTTTGGTTGTTCTACAGAGGAGATCTCAGACCTGACTGAACAGATTGGTGAGACTGGTAAGAGTATCCATGAGTTGGAGAAAGCCAAGAAGACTGTAGAGACTGAGAAGTCTGAAATTCAGTCAGCACTGGAGGAAGCTGAGGTAAAATCTTAATGACTTTAATGAACCACTGTGATAAAATACATGGTTAGATTTTGCCCATGTATTCATTTTGAATTTATTTCTGCCAAAAATACCTTTTGTTGTTTTTTTTGACTTTTTAAGGGCACACTTGAACACGAAGAGGCCAAGATTCTCCGTGTCCAGCTTGAGCTCAACCAGATCAAAGGTGAGATTGACAGGAAGCTGGCAGAGAAGGATGAGGAGATGGAGCAGATCAAGAGGAACAGCCAGAGAGTGATTGACTCCATGCAGAGCACTCTTGATTCTGAGGTCAGGAGCAGGAATGATGCCCTGAGAGTCAAGAAGAAGATGGAGGGAGACCTGAATGAGATGGAGATTCAGCTGAGCCATGCCAACAGGCAGGCTGCTGAGTCTCAGAAACAACTGAGGAATGTCCAGGGACAACTCAAGGTAAGATTTGTTTCATAACTAGATGTAAAAAAAAAAAAAAAAAGTAAAGGGAAATTATATACACTTTCTTTTTCTCTGTGAAATGTCAGGATGCCCAACTGCACCTTGATGATGCTGTGAGAGGACAGGAAGACATGAAGGAGCAGGTTGCCATGGTGGAGCGCAGAAATGGCCTGATGGTGGCTGAGATCGAGGAGCTGAGAGCAGCTCTGGACCAGACAGAGAGAGGACGCAAAGTGGCTGAACAGGAGCTGGTTGATGCTAGTGAGCGTGTTGGACTGCTTCACTCTCAGGTGTGTTTTCATTAATAATAATTAAGAATTATTCTAATTAAAGATGTGAGACACATACCAATAAACACTGTCTAATCTTAATCTTCTCAATATTCAGAACACCAGTCTTATGAACACCAAGAAGAAGCTGGAGGCTGACCTCGTCCAGGTTCAAGGTGAAGTGGATGATGCTGTTCAGGAATCGAGAAATGCTGAAGAGAAAGCCAAGAAGGCTATTACTGATGTGAGTTTAGATCTTCACCTTTGCTATTTTAATAAAAAAAATAAATACCATGTATAATCATGCATTGACACTGATTCAATTTGTTCATAACTTGAATTTCAATCATTTAAGGCTGCCATGATGGCTGAGGAGCTGAAGAAGGAGCAGGACACCAGTGCTCACCTGGAGAGGATGAAGAAGAACCTGGAGGTCACAGTCAAGGACCTCCAGCACCGTCTGGATGAGGCTGAGAACCTCGCCATGAAGGGCGGCAAGAAGCAGCTCCAGAAACTGGAGTCCAGGGTATGAACTGTATATGCTTTGCATGCTCATGATATTTGCGTTGTATGTAAATTGCACTTTTACTGCATACTATAATACATTCAGCTAGTCAAGCTAAAATCTTGTGAATTATTCATCATCATATTACAGGTACGTGAGCTGGAGAGTGAAGTTGAGGCCGAGCAGAGACGTGGAGCTGATGCTGTAAAAGGAGTCCGCAAATATGAGAGGAGAGTTAAGGAGCTGACATACCAGGTACTTCATTTTACACAAAAAAACAGTGCTATGTAAGTTACTTTCAGTAACAAACATTTACATGTACAGACTGAGGAGGACAAGAAGAATGTGAACAGACTTCAGGATCTGGTGGACAAGCTGCAGCTTAAAGTGAAGGCTTACAAGAGACAGGCTGAAGAGGCCGTAAGTCAAATACATAATGTGGCACATCATTGACAGCTGATTTAATAATAACATCACTATTAACTGTCTTGTAACTACGCCAACATACCTCTAAACACTTAACAGGAGGAGCAGGCCAACACCCACATGTCCAGGCTCAGGAAGATTCAGCACGAGTTTGAGGAAGCTCAGGAGCGCGCTGACATCGCTGAGTCCCAGGTCAACAAGATGAGAGCCAAGAGCCGTGACGCTGGAAAGGTAACCATTCTGTGGTCATATTTCACAAAAAATTAATATGTGGGCACTTTAAAATGTATTTTTAATACCTTTATTAAATTACTTGCATAGATGGTGTGGAGATGTTGATAATGTAAATTCACACATCAAATTTCATAACTCTAATGACCACATTAGTAAGATAGCTTAAATGTTTGTCATACACGCTTACTGATTTCATTTTTCTTCCTTTTTTCTAGTCTGACAGTGCTGAATGAGAGACAACCTTTTAGATCCTTTCAACAGAGAGTGCATAAAATATGAACTAACTGTTGAATTGTCTTCATGAAATGTCAATAAACTTTTATCTCAGGCAGTGTTCAACACTGTAGTTGCGTAAAGTCTCGTCAGTTTATTGGAATGTGTGTGGTTGTTTGGCACTTGGCTGCTTGGTTAACTGAGTGTGAAGCTATGCAGGTCAACATTAACATTTTCTTTCCCTCAAAATAATAATGATTCATACCCACAGGGCACTATTGCATAGTGCTCTCCAAAGGTGCTTTTATAGCATCATCATTGAGACTTAAAACACAATTTTGTGACACCTTCACATTTTACTGGGAAAAATAAAGCATCAGAGATAAAATATAGGCTTTAGGACCACAATTATGTCTTATTCTTAGGTAGATACTAAGTACTGTTGAGACTTATCTCTAAACCATTAACAAAATGTATTCAGTATTATACATTACATGGAATTAAATATTTTATTTACAGATAGTGAATGCCTTTAATAAATCTCAGACCTTGAATTTCATCATATTGGGCAAAACAGGACAGAACTGCAAATATATCAAGACTGTATTTGCTTGAAACTGGGTTAGAGTAATCAACATACTGAAGATGGTCCAGTCAGCTGACTTTGACCACTAAGTTGCCATAAATGTCAGATCATCTAATGAATGATTCAGATAGAGCAGTAAAATAATGAAAGACTGAGTTTTATTTCAAAGCTTGACTGGGAAAATCCAACATTGACTTTAATAACAACACCACATGCCTCACTGTATCTTCCCCATAGCTGTATTCCCCCTCGGAGCTGGTGTCCTCTTGGTGCTAAAAAAACGAAAACTGACAAAATCAAATGAAAACATCTACTGAGCGTAGTTGAAGTGAGGAGTTAACTAAAAACTGTTAGAGATCTAAGACTGTTAGAGATGTAATCCTTACAATTTTAACTTTTTATATAGTCAGACCATGTACGCTACCATAAATCTAAATCACTGATACAACTTTATGGTGAAATTTGTGATTCTAAATGCATGTGCTACTGTAAAAGTGTGACAAAGAAAATATTTTGATATATATTTATTAAAAAAAATCTGAATGTATAAGGGGATGATGTTATAATATTTTTCATGAAAATACTGAGTTCTCAATGCACCTAAGCATTTTCCATTCCAACAACAGACATCGTTGAAACTGGTTTGACCATTCTTCTTTGTCTTACACTAAGCTTAGCATGCCAAACTACATACATCTCATTTGATTAAAGCCTTTTCACAGCTGTCAGCATATGAATTGGAAAAGCTATTAAACTAACTGTTCAATAGTTAGTTCAACAACTGCAAAAACTATTGTTAACACAGTAAGAAAATAAAGTAAAAACAACTGTGCATATATTAAGCAAAGGCACACTTACTGTACAAGCAAGAAATCCTTCACACACACACACACACACAAAAAAAAAAACATAATTATGCAAAATAAATAAATGTTATCTGGAGGTATCTGTGTTTACAAATGAACCCTTCATATACTCTCTATCATTCTGTTACTGTTGGAAGACTGAAATGTGAAGCCAGACCTTCAGATGCCTTTCTATTTTTGCTCATGCTCTAGGCCTACAACCTTACCCTAATTGTAAATGTAGGCAGTCATCAAGTAAATAACACAGGCCTCTTTCAAAATCTCCCTCACAGCACACCATACATTTAAGTAGGGTAAACATGGAGATTCAGAAGTTGACATTTCTTATATCAAAGCCAGGATTTGAAACACATAATATGTTGTGGTGTAATAAAAGTTTAACAGACTTTGGATTCATATCTAAATACAAAAATTCTGGTGTTGGAAAACATTATATACACGTACAGTGAATCTGTTTACTAAGTTTAAATTAATGGAAGGCCCGCTTTCATGCGCAATTACTTGTGTTTCACTAAAATCAGCAACACTGTTTTCATTTTTGGACAATGACTTAAGAAAAGTCAAAACAACCTTAACACCTCTGCTTTGTCACATTTTTCAGTTTTTAAACACCTCAACCTTTTCAGCTTTGGCAACATTTTGATGCTACCCATCCAAAATATGGTGATTCAGAAAATGTGACATATTTGGAATTTCATTTAAGCTTCCTCTGAGTCGACTGTGTGGAAAGTAAATTAAAAAATTATGTTCTTAAAGTACAACATTATATAATGTATGTATAGTATAACATTAGTAATGCATACAACGAATTTGTGTTCATTAAATATTTGTCACATGAGTTTACAATGTTAACAACAAAAAGGTAACCTTAGAAGTGAAAATGTTGTGCAATAGAACTGGTGCTGTCACTTTGCAAGAATATTCATAAGTCAAGGTTTAGTCAATTCATAAGTACAGTCGACAATATCAGAGAAAATATCAGAAAAAACAACTCAAATTTCAAGGGGCCATAAACAGCGCCTGTGTTAGCATTAGCATTAGCCATGAATAACTAAATATTTGTAAAATATTTACCAAGTCTCAGAAATTGATCAAATGGCTCTAACCCGCAAAATGTACTTCATTACTGATATCTGAGCTCCAGGTGCCTTTTGAGCGATCCCCACTATGAAACTATCCTGCCATTAAAGCTTTCACTTGGCACCCATATTTATCTGGCTGAGTAGTATAAATACTAAGGGTTTTGGCTCGACAGCAGACTATTGGACCACACTCATCTTTAAATGCAAGCTTTATTTTGATCTCAGCTACAGTACACATCTGTAAAGCTTCGTGACTGTATCTTGCACAGTTGTCATGCTTTCGTAGCAACAGAATATGTCCACAGATATAAAGTACATATGTTTGGCAATGTCAAAGCCACCACAATGTTGTCTTCAGGACCACATTTTATCAGGATCATACACCAGCTGTTGTTTAATTCCTTCTTTTATAGATGTATTCAGCCTCTCTTTAGTGTTGTATAATGCTATGCCAAAAATGTAGTGAAAAAACACATCTGTGCTTCTAGTATGCACTTGCATTCGTGTTTTGGGGGGAAAAAACGACCCTCCTGCATCTTCCCTGCACATGTCACAGTCGAGCAGCTCAGTCATTTTCCTGTTTTGGTTGTGACTCCTGCTTAAAAGCCATGTGTCAGCTCAGCAGTTCATCAAGTCTACCCATCCTCAGACATTAACAATAAACAAACATAATGTAATGTACCTGAAAAATCCCTGGCAGTGGCCTCACCTTTTCTACACAGACATTATTATCTTAATCAAAATACATTTGATAAATGAACAGATTATTTGAGAAGATGAATCTCTTTAAACTTTTAATATGGTGTTAACAACATATCTAAATGTGCCCTATAAATATATCCTTCCATCTATGCCAAATACGAATCACTGCTCCCACCCTTAGCTGGATTTATTTTTGACCATGCTAATACCTCGTGATGCTGGTAAGATTGCAATTTATGAGCCAAGTCTGTATAAAACTTGGATATGAAAGTTGATCCTGGATATGATCCAAGACTTTGCTTTCATTAAATAACTTGTCAGTCAGTCAGTCAGTCAGTCAGTAAATCAAACCTTTCCACTCTTAAACTGTGTAATTTTCATTCCTCCAAAATATTAATGGTATTTGTGAGGAAGTATTTCTGGTGTTAAATTATCTGAGTTGGCAATCCATTGCAAAGTCCATTCCCAGGAGATATATAACACTAGCTCAGCGTTGATGGAAAGTCCATCAGCCTGTATTTTGCATGTCCTGTAACTATACACCGGACATCTTAACACTACTCCAAATATGAAAACCCATAACTGACTATGATATTAAAATTAACAGGACAGAGATGCCTACCATAATCTGTATCAATTTAAAATTATTTCATTTAAAGTAATACATAAATATGAATACATGCTGGATGAATGAACTCAAAATTACTTCATTTTAAGTAATTTTTAACTAAATCTAGATGTTCTAATACCCCACAGACTATCCAATGTAACCATTGGGAATACTGTGGATATGACTGATGTCTAATATCTAATATTATAGTTAATTGTTACTTACATTACCTTTTAACAATAGTATTAATTTAGGATTGTGTTAGAGGTATTTATATTGTGTCGTAAAATACAGGAATCAGAGTTGTATGTCAACAATATAGATATAAATGGAATTTTAAAAATTAGGTAATTCATTTGCAAGTTTAATTTTTCCATGTACATTTTGGTACACATAAACAGACTGTTCAATTGAATTGCAATATATCTGGTGTTATTCTGTATTTATTATACTAAAATATACAACTAAAATGATATTGATATTGATTTCCAATACATCATTGTTAAATGGTAAATATCTGGGGAAAAAATGAAATATGCTTTGCATTTATTCCAGTTATGCATGTATATGGACAGAACATATCACTATCAAGCAACGAGGTGTCAAGCATGCCTGACCAAATTGAGTAGGGCACTTGTGCTGAGGAGGCAGACTCGTTGTATATAAATCCAGCAGGTCTGAAGATCTGCTCCAACTGATTGCCATCAAAGACACGTGAGTGCACACAACTGCTGTCTATGATATTTACATACTGTATTGCTGTTAATTAATACTTGTGCTGCTCCTATCTTTAACTTTTTACTTAATGTGGCTGTTTTATATTAGAATTTGTGCGTTAAATGTA
This sequence comes from Acanthopagrus latus, assembly GCF_904848185.1. NCBI lineage: Eukaryota > Metazoa > Chordata > Actinopteri > Spariformes > Sparidae > Acanthopagrus > Acanthopagrus latus. The sequence continues at coordinate 20,757,602 of NC_051061.1, forward strand.
CTGTTGTAGTTTTAGATGGAATTTAAAAAACTGACACCGATCAATCTAAAATTTGTTTTATTGCACCTTGAAAAACAGGGTACCAAGGAATTTCTCTTTGCGCCAGTAGAGGTAAATTTGAAAAAAACAAAAATAATGTATATGAGTCAATCACACGTTCTGTAACAAACTTGTGATTTATGTTTGAATCGCTTATAATTTTAGTGTCCACTCAAGTGCCACCATGAGTACAGATGCGGAGATGGAGCAGTATGGCCCGGCGGCCGTTTACCTCCGGAAGCCAGAGAAGGAGAGGATTGAGGCACAAACCATGCCTTTTGATGCCAAAACCGCCTATTTTGTGGCTGAGCCAACGGAGATGTACCTCAAGGGTAAACTTATAAAGAAAGAGGGTGGAAAAGCCACGGTGGAAACCGACTGTGGAAAGGTAAGTCATAAACTATTTTACTTTTTTCAACGAAAGTACTTCCAACTAAGACAAGTTGTATAAACAAAGATAAGATTTACATTTATTTAAATCAATATCTTAGTAAAACATTCAATTAACTATTTGTTTCTCATTGTATTTTAGGCTCAAACTGACACTGTGAACAACCATGTGATCCATGTGTTGAACTGTTCTGTTTGAAATTATTTCTTAGTTAAATACATTATACTGTATTTTCTGTGCAGACACTCACAGTAAAAGAGGATGAGATTCATCCCAGGAACCCTCCCAAGTATGACAAAATTGAGGACATGGCCATGATGACCCACCTCAATGAGCCTTGCGTGTTGTATAACCTCAAAGAGCGTTATGCATCATGGATGATCTACGTGAGTTTCCACACTACGCTAATCTAATATACATGTAAATATGTAGTGAAGTGCCTACATGGAAATCAAACAAAATTTAAACAAAATCACACTATGTTTATTCTTTTTACTATTTCAGACCTACTCTGGGTTGTTTTGCGTTGTGGTGAATCCCTATAAGTGGCTTCCTGTGTATGATACTACATGTGTAGCAGCATACAGAGGCAAGAAGAGGATTGAGGCTCCACCCCACATCTTCTCCATCTCTGACAATGGCTATCAGTTCATGCTCACTGGTAAGATAAAAATATTGCTGTTGGGATCTAAACACACAGAGGTAAAATCTTCCATTGATATTTATTAAAAGAAACTCATGTCAAGCATTTATGTTTGTGGTTCAGATCGTGAGAACCAGTCTGTCCTGATTACGTGAGTATGAAACACATTATCTTGCCATAACTATGTGAACTTAATGATAATGAAGCAAAATCTTGATAATATGTCTCATGTACCCCAGTGGAGAATCCGGTGCTGGAAAGACTGTCAACACCAAGCGTGTCATCCAGTACTTTGCAACAATTGCAGCTATTGGAGCTAAGAAGGCTGAAGGACCACAGCAAACTAGCAAAATTAAGGTGAAATTGGTTTTGTCAAATGAAAGTGTTTGTCAGAGGAAAGTTAATTTGACTGTATAGCTCACATAATTAAAATCTTCTGTTGCAGGGCTCTCTTGAGGACCAGATTGTTGCAGCCAACCCTCTGCTGGAGGCTTATGGTAATGCCAAGACTGTGAGGAATGACAACTCCTCTCGTTTTGTAAGTACTGGAGAAAATATCTTGAGACTTTTTTCGTTCCTACCTTAAAAAAATAAATGATGATATTAATGTTCTGGCTGTCTAGGGTAAATTTATCAGGATCCACTTTGGCACTACTGGCAAGCTGGCTTCAGCTGATATTGAAACGTGTGAGTTTCAACCATCATATTAGTCAATACCAACTTAAATTATGATCAAGGCTCTGATAATTAGCAATTTAAATGTTGTCTTCTTAGATCTGCTGGAGAAGTCTCGTGTCACCTTCCAGTTGTCTGCTGAGAGGAGCTACCATATCTTCTACCAGCTGATGACTGGTCACAAGCCTGAGCTCTTGGGTATGTTACTACCCCAATTTTAAATAAGACTTTAAACAATATCAGAAAACAAAATATCAAACAATATTATGTAATTCTCCTGTCCTGTGACTGGCCACAAGCCTGAACTCTTGGGTATGTTACTACAGCAATTTTAAGCAATATCAGTACAATACTATGTAATTCTCCTGTCCTTATCTAGAGGCTCTTCTGATCACCACCAACCCCTATGACTACCCAATGATCAGTCAGGGTGAAATCACTGTGAAAAGCATCGATGATGTGGAGGAGTTCATTGCAACAGATGTAAGACAACAATTTAGCTAAAGAGATAGTACACAGGGGAAAATGTTTAACATACCAGTAACTTTGCTTAATCTACACTGCAGACTGCTATTGACATCTTGGGCTTCAACGCTGAGGAGAAAATGAGCATCTACAAGCTGACTGGAGCTGTGATTCATCATGGCGGTATGAAATTCAAGCAGAAGCAGCGTGAGGAGCAGGCTGAACCAGATGGCACTGAGGGTAATTTCTGAAATAATACGCTCTTCTCATGCAATGTTTCTGGTGTGCAAGATACTACACAAGTCAGTATGTATTTATAATTCCATGAGGGATGGGTCATGTTAATGACTAAACCCGAAAACAAATTATTCCTTCATTCATTCGTTCTCATAACTCTTTTCATAACTTTTTTTCTCTCAATCAGAGGCTGATAAAATCGCCTACCTCCTGGGCCTGAACTCAGCTGATATGCTGAAAGCTCTGTGCTACCCAAGAGTCAAGGTCGGCAATGAGATGGTGACCAAAGGTCAGACCGTCCCACAGGTAAAAAGAATTTGGGTGTTTGGAAAGGGAAATGTTTACATTTCCAAATATAAAAATCATATGTATGAATCCCCACACTTCAATTCTTATATTTAGGTCAACAATGCTGTCAGCGCTCTGTGCAAATCCATCTATGAGAAAATGTTCTTGTGGATGGTCATCCGTATCAATGAGATGCTGGACACAAAGCAGGCAAGACAGTTCTTCATTGGAGTGTTGGATATCGCTGGATTTGAAATCTTTGATGTAAGTTTTAGAAAATCAACCTTTCTGAGAGATTCAAAAGTTCAGACCAATTTTGGTATGAAACTCAATGCTTTTGTATAACTACAGTTCAATAGCTTGGAGCAGCTCTGCATCAACTTCACCAATGAAAAACTGCAACAGTTCTTCAACCACACAATGTTTGTCCTGGAGCAAGAGGAGTACAAGAAGGAGGGTATTGTTTGGGAGTTCATTGACTTCGGTATGGACTTGGCTGCCTGCATTGAGCTTATCGAGAAGGTAACATACCACTTTGTTAAATAAGTTAGATTCCTCCATTCAAGTACAAATGGTTGCTTCCTCAGATATTTTTTTTTCTTACCATGAAATGTAAATTCTTCTCAGCCAATGGGCATCTTCTCCATCCTTGAAGAGGAGTGCATGTTCCCCAAGGCCTCTGACACAACTTTCAAGAACAAGCTGCATGATCAGCATCTTGGCAAGACCAAGGCCTTTGAGAAGCCAAAGCCTGGAAAGGGCAAGGCTGAAGCTCACTTCGCCCTGGTTCACTATGCTGGTACAGTGGAATACAATATCAATGGCTGGCTGGACAAGAACAAGGACCCCCTGAACGAGTCAGTTGTTCAGCTTTACCAGAAATCTGCAAACAAACTGTTGGCCATGTTGTATGCAGCCCATGCTGGAGCTGAGGGTAAGAAATAAAAGTGAGCAGAGTGTATAGAAACTCTGTGCACCCCGTACAGATGTGTTAACCTCCTATTTTCTACTGTTGAAGATAGTGAGCACTGTAGCCATTTCTTTTTATAGTGATTTGCTGCTTCCTGAAAGTGTAGTGACTTTGTTGTGAAAAAAACAGTATGTCTGTTTCAATTGAGTTGGGCCAAGTAAGAAATTGGTAACTTCTCTGTGGTAATATATTCCTTTAGATACATTTTAAAAAATGAAATCAACATTCCAGAGACAAAAGGTTACTGCTGTGGAATCTAATGCCAGTAATAACATTCAGCATTTTGCAAAACAGAGGCTGCTGGTTGAAATTGAAATTGAAAAATACACATTCAACATGAAACAAAACTTAAACAACTTACTGCAGTGTATAATTATTATTACTATTTGGCACCATTAATAAAAATATCATGTCTTGCAAAATAGAGGCTGCTGGTGGTGGCGGCAAGAAGGGAGGCAAGAAGAAGGGTGGTTCCTTCCAGACTGTGTCTGCTCTTTTCAGGGTATGTATTGTTTCATATTTTTGTACAACTTTTAACAATCTCATCTTAAAATATTGATGAGCTATCATTTTGTGATGCTCATCCACAGGAGAACTTGGGCAAGCTGATGACCAACTTGAGGAGCACCCACCCTCACTTTGTCCGCTGTCTGATTCCCAATGAAACTAAGACCCCAGGTAAGAAGCACATAACCCAGATTTGCGCAATGTGAGTGACATGGTCATGTAAAGAAATGTTTTGATACAGTGAATTTGCAATGTGCAGGTCTTATGGAGAACTTCTTGGTCATCCACCAGCTGAGGTGTAATGGTGTGCTGGAGGGCATCAGAATCTGCAGAAAGGGCTTCCCAAGCAGAATCCTCTACGGTGACTTCAAGCAGAGGTGACTGCAGTTTTTGTTATAAGCAAGTCAAGCTGATTTCCGCAAAGGTATTAGGATGGTAAACACCAAGAAAAGGAAAGTGGGAGGAAGATAAAAGGAACAACACAATCTTCTCTTGTAGATACAAAGTATTGAATGCCAGTGTCATCCCTGATGGACAGTTCATTGACAACAAGAAAGCTTCAGAGAAGCTGCTGGGCTCCATTGATGTGGACCACACTCAGTACAAGTTTGGACACACAAAGGTTTATCCTCAATGACTGCACTAACACATTTACTTGTGTGGTTGTCCTGTTATATCCCTATGCACTGAATACTAATTTGCCCCACTTGACAACATAGGTGTTCTTCAAAGCTGGTCTGCTGGGTACCCTGGAGGAGATGAGAGATGAGAAACTGGCTTCACTGGTGACCATGACTCAGGCTCTCTGCAGAGGATATCTCATGAGGAAGGAGTTTGTTAAGATGATGGAGAGGAGGTAGGATTCTTTTACTGCACCCTAAACTGTACTGTCCAATTATGTAGCTCATATATATTCTTTCAATTGTTAGACTTAGAAGTTCTATAAAATAATGTTTCAGAAGAAGTGACACTTACTACATCTATCTCATTTTCCAGGGAAGCTATCTACTCTATCCAGTACAACATCCGTTCATTCATGAATGTTAAGAACTGGCCATGGATGAATCTCTATTTCAAGATCAAGCCTCTCCTGAAGAGTGCTGAGACTGAGAAGGAGCTGCAGCAGATGAAGGAGAACTATGATAAGATGCAATCAGACCTGGCTACTGCCCTGGCCAAGAAGAAGGAACTGGAGGAGAAGATGGTTTCCCTGCTGCAGGAGAAGAATGACCTGCAACTCCAAGTGGCTGCAGTGAGTAGAAAACAAAAGAAAGGAAAGGAAGTGAAATACAATTACATATAGACCTCAGAGACGGAACACTGTTGTCTCCGTTAGTTGTTTGAATAACAATGCATATCATTAATATTCCTATTAAGGATGTCCCGATCCGATCTGCAGGATCAGGATTGGGGCCGATATTGGGGGGCATTTTTCCACTAATCATGGACCCAAGCCCTTTTTTTTTTTTTGTTTTTTTGGTGAGGGCACAATTTGTGGCCGAATGCAGAGGCGTGCAACATTACTCTGGCAAACCTGTGGATAAAATGTCTGCAGGGTAGAAATATTTTAAATTAGAAAGCGAAAGCAGTCCAATGGTGACATGTAACATCTGCAGTAAGAACCATTTCACGTGGTGTAACAAAAGAGCTGCATTTAATACTTCAAATTTGGTACGATAAAATATTACACAGAAGATAATTTAATTCATTGCTCTGGATAACCAGCTGATCTCCATGGTAGAGGATCAGGGTTTTCTTCATCATCTGTAGTTTTTAAATCCCCGGTATTCCCTATTATCTCGGCAATACATTGGATTGATTCCACTTTCGCGTAACAACATGTCAGTATGGGCACTAGTTTCCTGAGTCTCATACAGCAAAGCATGTAAAACAGGCATTCGAGAAGATGCTGAACAGTGAAGTAGACAAGCCACGTGTCAATGCCATTTTACGTGACAACGTAAGGAATATGAAAAAAGTAACGGATGACATGGAGGTACCACACTTCCACACTTAAGCTGGTTGTACACAAGGGTCTGCTGTCACAGTGCAACATCATAGACTCACCTACTAACACAAAGAAAGTGGTAGGCCAATGTTGTGATAGCATATGCAGAATAAGAAGGAGCCATAAGAAAGAATATACTTTGTTTCAACAAAATAAAAAAACAGCTAGGATGCAGGTACTTTTTTCTTAATGCAGCTGTGTTACCCAGGAAAATATTAGTTAAGGTTAAGTATTGGAATGGGACTCGTATCTGCATTTACTAAATATTAAAGAACTGGGATCAGGATCGGTGTAAATAAACCTGATAGGGACACCCCAAATTCTCATGGTTAAGCTTAAGTGGAATATGTTTTCACATTCATGTTGTAAATATAGGAAGTCGAGAACCTCTCTGATGCTGAGGAAAGATGTGAAGGGCTCATTAAGAGCAAGATCCAACTCGAGGCCAAACTCAAAGAGACAACCGAGAGACTGGAGGATGAAGAGGAAATCAATGCTGAGCTGACTGCTAAGAAGAGGAAGCTGGAGGATGAATGCTCTGAGCTGAAGAAAGACATCGATGACTTGGAGCTCACTTTGGCTAAAGTGGAGAAGGAGAAACATGCCACAGAAAACAAGGTTTGGATTATCGGGAACCCCCGTTCATTTAAATGCAGAAATGCACATGTGTGATGGAAATAATGTGCCTGTCACATCATTTTAGGTGAAAAACCTGACAGAGGAGATGGCATCTCAAGATGAGTCTATTGCCAAGTTAACCAAGGAGAAGAAAGCCCTCCAAGAGAGCCACCAGCAAACACTTGATGATCTCCAGGCAGAGGAAGACAAAGTCAACACTCTGACCAAAGCCAAGACAAAGCTGGAACAGCAAGTGGACGATGTAAGAAAACAATTGTTTCAATTGTGTGTTTCTACTGTCAAATAGCTACTTCTTTAATTGACATTCCATGTTACACATTCAAAATGATGTGTAATGTAACTCATGTGTCTTTGTATTGACACACTCATTTGAATACCTCAACTCGTTTATCATTAACTGTCATGTGATAGCTCGAGGGGTCACTGGAGCAAGAGAAGAAGCTCCGCATGGACCTTGAGAGAGCCAAGAGGAAGCTTGAAGGAGATCTGAAACTAGCCCAGGAATCCATCATGGATCTGGAGAATGACAAACAGCAATCTGATGAGAAAATCAAGAAGTAAGGTTTTGATTTAGGTTACTAATCTTTTTCTCAGCATCTCAAACATTACATCCCAACAACAGTACAGACTGTGACAGTGAAAGCTTTTATTTGTATCCTCATCAAGGAAAGACTTTGAAATCAGCCAGCTCCTCAGCAAGATTGAGGATGAACAGTCTCTTGGTGCTCAGCTTCAAAAGAAGATCAAAGAGCTCCAGGTGACATATTCAACATGCATACGGTATTACATGCATGCAAAACAGACTTTGTAAACGGCGCAATATATTCAAGTCAATAAACCTTCTTTCATCAAATCTAGGCTCGCATTGAGGAGCTGGAGGAAGAGATTGAGGCAGAGAGGGCTGCTCGGGCTAAGGTTGAGAAGCAGAGGGCTGACCTCTCCAGGGAGCTTGAGGAGATCAGTGAGAGGCTCGAGGAGGCTGGTGGAGCAACAGCTGCTCAGATTGAGATGAGCAAGAAGCGTGAAGCTGAGTTCCAGAAGTTGCGCCGGGATCTTGAAGAGTCAACCCTGCAGCATGAAGCAACCGCATCAGCTCTCCGCAAGAAGCAGGCAGACAGTGTTGCAGAGCTGGGAGAGCAGATCGACAACCTCCAGCGTGTCAAGCAGAAGCTGGAGAAGGAGAAGAGCGAGTACAAGATGGAGATTGATGACCTCTCCAGCAACATGGAGGCTGTTGCTAAAGCTAAGGTGAGCCGTTTATTTAAACATGAAGTATTTGCTTGTTGTTATGCTCACAAACATGACCTCTAACCAATAAATATGGCAGGAGATTTAAATTTAGAAAAAAACTCAACATACATTACATTTTGTTGTTGATAGGGCAACTTGGAAAAAATGTGCAGAACTCTTGAGGACCAGTTGAGTGAGCTCAAAGCCAAAAATGATGAGAATGTTCGCCAGCTGAACGACATTAATGGACAGAAGGCAAGACTGCAGACAGAGAACGGTGAGTGTCATGGAATAGAAATTACTCAGGGAGGTTATTTATAAGGATTTTAATACTAAAAAATTGGATTTACACATTGTCATTCAGGTGAGTTCTCCCGTCAGCTTGAGGAGAAGGAAGCTCTTGTTTCCCAGCTGACCAGAGGAAAACAGGCCTTCACTCAACAGATTGAGGAGCTGAAGAGACATGTTGAGGAGGAAGTTAAGGTAAATGAGTTTACATGCCTTATTAGATTTTCATAGGGGAAATATTCTCTTTTTCAAATGTAGACAAAATACGCACCATTACACAATAATAAGATCTAAAAGATCAAAACTCAGCTTTTGACAGATAATGAAAAGAAACATCAACATTACATGATGCTGAGTAGCAAATATGATAGTTGCAGAAGTAGTCTTGAGGATTCAAAACTAAATGGCCACATCAAACTTCATACGTATGACACTAATGTTTTGTCATTGTCAACAGGCCAAGAATGCCCTGGCCCATGCAGTTCAGTCAGCCCGCCATGACTGTGATCTGCTCAGAGAGCAGTTTGAGGAGGAGCAGGAGGCCAAAGCTGAGCTACAGAGAGGAATGTCCAAGGCCAACAGTGAGGTGGCTCAATGGAGAACCAAATATGAGACTGATGCTATCCAGCGCACTGAGGAGCTGGAGGAGGCCAAGTATATAATCCTTTCTACTTTTTCAAAGATAAATCCATTTTTGCTATCTTTGTTCACTCAAGCTCAAATAATTCCTCTCCACTACAGGAAAAAGCTTGCCCAGCGCTTGCAGGATGCTGAGGAATCCATTGAGGCTGTGAACTCCAAGTGCGCCTCCTTGGAGAAGACCAAGCAGAGGCTGCAGGGTGAGGTGGAGGACCTCATGATTGACGTTGAGAGAGCCAATGCTCTGGCTGCCAACCTTGACAAGAAGCAGAGGAACTTTGATAAGGTAAATGGTTAAACTTGTAATCAACACCAGTTTTGTAGCGAGAAACAAGCACCTTAATTAATAAATAGTCATTAAATTAATATATTTTGACCTATATAATTCTAGGTCCTTGCAGAATGGAAACAGAAGTATGAGGAGGGCCAGGCAGAGCTGGAGGGAGCTCAGAAGGAGGCTCGTTCTCTCAGCACTGAACTGTTCAAGATGAAGAACTCTTATGAGGAGGCTCTGGATCAACTGGAGACCATGAAGAGAGAGAACAAGAACCTGCAGCGTATGTCAATCTGACTGTATATAATGTAATGGTCATACTTATTGCATGGGTTCTTCTTAGACCTCTACTAGTGTAGTCTATGAGCATTATTTCGTTGTCAAAGCACTGACACATATTTCCAGAAGTAATCTGCATATGTAGTTCTAACAATATTTGACTTTGTTTTTTCTACAGAGGAGATCTCAGACCTGACTGAACAGATTGGTGAGACTGGTAAGAGTATCCATGAGTTGGAGAAAGCCAAGAAGACTGTAGAGACTGAGAAGTCTGAAATTCAAACAGCACTGGAGGAAGCTGAGGTAAAATTTTGATAACATTTTTAAACCACTATGATAAAATACATCAGTAAAATGTAATCATGTATTCAAGTTTTTTTTTTCCTGCCAAAAATACCTTTTGTTGTGTTTGTAAATTTTTAAGGGCACACTGGAACATGAGGAGGCCAAAATTCTCCGTGTCCAGCTTGAGCTCAACCAGATCAAAGGTGAGGTTGACAGGAAGCTGGCAGAGAAGGATGAGGAGATGGAGCAGATCAAGAGGAACAGCCAGAGAGTGATTGACTCCATGCAGAGCACTCTTGATTCTGAGGTCAGGAGCAGGAATGATGCCCTGAGAGTCAAGAAGAAGATGGAGGGAGACCTGAATGAGATGGAGATTCAGCTGAGCCATGCCAACAGGCAGGCTGCTGAGTCTCAGAAACAACTGAGGAATGTCCAGGGACAGCTTAAGGTGAAGTTTACAATAATTTATGTCAAAAACAAAAAGTAAAGAAAAACTAGTCCTGCAATTTATTGGGTTTCCTTTTTCATTTGCTGTCAGGATGCCCAACTGCACCTTGATGATGCTGTCAGAGGACAGGAAGACATGAAGGAGCAGGTTGCCATGGTGGAGCGCAGAAATGGCCTGATGGTGGCTGAGATCGAGGAGCTGAGAGCCGCTCTGGACCAGACAGAGAGAGGACGCAAAGTGGCTGAACAGGAGCTGGTTGATGCTAGTGAGCGTGTTGGACTGCTTCACTCTCAGGTGTGTTTTCATTAATAATAATTAAGAATTATTCTAATTAAAGATGTGAGACACATACCAATAAACACTGTCTAATCTTAATCTTCTCAATATTCAGAACACCAGTCTTATGAACACCAAGAAGAAGCTGGAGGCTGACCTCGTCCAGGTTCAAGGTGAAGTGGATGATACTGTTCAGGAAGCAAGAAATGCTGAAGAGAAAGCCAAGAAGGCTATTACTGATGTGAGTTTACATCTCTGCTATTTTAGAAAAAAAAAATCAATACTATGTATGATCATGCACTGACACTGATAGCAATAGGTTCATAAGTTGAATTTCAATAATTTCAGGCTGCCATGATGGCTGAGGAGCTGAAGAAGGAGCAGGACACCAGTGCTCACCTGGAGAGAATGAAGAAGAACCTGGAGGTCACAGTCAAGGACCTCCAGCACCGTCTGGATGAGGCTGAGAACCTCGCCATGAAGGGTGGCAAGAAGCAGCTCCAGAAACTGGAGGCCAGGGTATGAACTGCATGAAGTCTAAATGCTTTTTCTGCAATGTGAGTGTAATATCTCTGCTTTATTTGGTACTAAAATTATGTCATACAAGTTTGACAAATAATTTATCATCCCTTTTAAGGTACGTGAGCTGGAGAGTGAAGTTGAGGCTGAGCAGAGACGTGGAGCTGATGCTGTCAAAGGAGTCCGCAAATATGAGAGGAGAGTGAAGGAGCTGACATACCAGGTAATTCATTTCACACAGAAAAACAGTACTTTAAAGTCTCTATTGTCTTTCACTAACAAACCTTTATCTGTCTAGACTGAGGAGGACAAGAAGAATGTGAACAGACTTCAGGATTTGGTGGACAAGTTGCAGCTTAAAGTCAAAGCCTACAAAAGACAGGCTGAGGAGGCTGTAAGTCAGCTATATTTATACATATGACAGATCATTCCATTTTCAATGAATAATACCATCACTGAATGTCTTTTAACAAAACCAATATAACCCAAATCCCTTAACAGGAGGAGCAGGCCAACACTCACATGTCCAGGCTCAGGAAGGTTCAGCATGAGTTTGAGGAAGCTCAGGAGCGCGCTGACATCGCTGAGTCCCAGGTCAACAAGATGAGAGCCAAGAGCCGTGATGCTGGAAAGGTAATCATTCATTCTTTTTAACAGTGTCATGTATCATCCATATGCAAATAATTAATCTATACAACAATGATTTCTACATTCCACTGTGAAACATTTATGTAAAATACCTATTATTACACACACTGACCTTTGAAATTAATAATCAAATGCATAACAACTAAAAAGTTGCTGTAACAATAGCCACGCTTAGTTCCAGTTTTGTTGTTCCATAAAATGTTGCATTGCTTTTTCCACCAATACATACCAAATGTTATTACATTCCTACCATTGCACATTCTTATAAATACTGTACCAAGTACTTATTAACTCCTTCTTACAGGGAGCTGATGCTGAGTGAAGAGCCACCTGAGACAATTTCATGGAGTTCATACAATATGAACCCCTGAGAATGTAAATGTTCAATAAATGTTGAAACATATTTCATGCTTCCTGTTTATTTTTGTTTTACTTCTAAATATATTTAGTAAAAGATATCGCTGGCAGTATGGAAGAAAAACAGTCTCAACTGAACATTTATTTTCTGCATCACATCATCCATAGTGTTACTTTTCCCACTCATTCTGATAAGAAACACCTGGCTATGAAATATAAGTTGAAATTATTTGCCAGAATCTATGCATTGTCTTCACAGAATGATATACACAAGGCCACATAAACAGAACTGCATGTATTAATACTTATATTCAGTTCTGATCAAGCTGTGCTGCACACAAGCCACTTTAACAACTTGAAAGTTGAAAGTAACACATGCCATGTCAGTTGCTACACATAAAACAGAATCTCTAATGCAAAGACGTCAAGCTTTTCTGACTCAATTATACAACCTGGGAGACACAAAATATCTTCTTGGAGGTACTACTGGAGACTCTAGAAGTTTCTCATGTGGATTAATTCTGACAAATGACCCCAGTCTTGCAGATGCATTTCCACTTATTCAGCTATATGGCCTTACCCTCTTGAAAAACATGTACCATCATCAGATAATTTACACATGCCATTTTAAAAATCTGACATTGTTTCACATTAGGAAACAGAAAATGATTCAAGTTAATTGAAACAGACTTTTAAATTGGCAAAAGATGATGGAGCTTAGATCTGAAAATCTGAAATATGTACTTCATCTTTAAGATATTCCAACTACTTTTTACCTTTTTTAAATTAATTATTAAAAATAATACCACAAGTGCTTTGACACCTATGATCATACTGAAATTATATTTTCAGGAGCATACATAACAGTGATCCAGCACTACTGTAGAGAGCTGTTCACATCTCACAAAAGTTTAGACACGATAGAATTTTTAAAAAAAGTTCACTTCTCACATAAAAGTATTATGGTGAAGTTTAGGTTTAGTGTGAATATTGTCAGGGTAAAAATTTGAACAGGCTTTGAACAGTGACTGCCACAATGATTGTGCAACAACTTATTTTCAATCTACTGGTCTCACTGCATTTCCTGCTATAATACCAAGGGATTACACAGACTATCCAGTGTACTTATGTGTGTTTGTGGAGTATCTATGTTTGAGTGTGTCCGCTACCCCAACCTTAAGTAGGAAGAGCAGGTTGGTTATAAAAATGGTGCAAGGTTTCATTGTAATAACACAATCTTATAGTCCAATTTTATTTGTTATTCTTAGATCTTCTGGAGAAATCCTGCGTAATCTCCTTGACAGCATGGTACCCGAATGACATAACTTAAAAGAACAAACTGCATGATCACAATCTTGGCAAGACCGAGGACTTTGAAAAGCCAAAGGCCTGAAAGGGCAAGCTGAGGCTTACCCTGGGTCACTGTGCTGGCACAGTGGACTACAATATTATCAGCTGGCTGGACAGGTTCGGGCTGCACCTTGTCCACCAGAACCAAGGTCTGTATAGTATATTACGCAATAGTAGTCATCACATTTTATGAGGCTGATCCAAGAGAAACAGACACACAGTATACCCGCCACTAAAAACTTGTTGCACCTCTTGTAACATTACCAACCGCACAACAAGCTGCCAATAGCTTATAACGAGAGCGCAATCTCAATCATGTTGCCCTCTATCTTTAACCATTAACATGACTCATTAGTTATAGCTGTAATCATGATGTCACCATTAACCGTCTTCCAACTAAGTCATTATTAAGTATAACCTCAAACCCTTCACAGGAGGAGCAGGCCAATACTCACATGTCTAGGCTCAGGAAGGCTCAGCATGAGCTGGAGGAGGTTCAGGACTGCGCTGACATTGCTGAGTCGAAGATCAACAAGCTGAGATCCAAGAGCCATAACGCGAAAAGGTATTCATTCTGTTGGATGACATTGATAAGATTGGAATTGTACACGTGCAAATACAACTGATGACTTAAGGTTATACTCAGATAACACGCTAATAGTGATATGTCTTACTATTGCCATTTGCAAATCTTATAAGATCTGGCTTTCAGCAAATACCATTTTGCTAGATTGACATTACTCAAACATCTTGCAAAAGGAATTTGTTTAGAGCAATGTTTGATGCTGCAAGGAGCTGTAATGATAACATGAAAGATGTAGGAAGATGGGGGGAGGCTTTTTCCTGAGGACCCTGACCATCTCCATCCCTGATGTTTGCAACCAAAACAGGTGGGAATGTTGTTTTTCTCAACCTTGGTGTTTTGCTTTTTTGGGGGTTTTTTTTTTTTTTTGGTTTGTTTGTTTTTTTGTTTTTTGGTGCCTAAATATAAGCAAAGCATAAACATAGCCGTGTGACAGGAGAGAAATACAAAATTCAACCTTAACAAAGTAAGAGTTGCAACATAAATAAACTTCTATTTTTCACGTATCTATGGTTTAGCAGAAACGTACTACGCTAACATTCATTCTAGACCGGTTTGCTAGTCTGCGAGACAAAAGGGCTAGTTTAGCTTAATTAGCTTGATAAAAGTTAACGTTAGGTCAGATATCGCCATCATTTTGTCATTTATAGCTGATAATAAGAGTAAAGCGTGGTAAGCCAAATAACTTGGTAGTGTACAGAAGGCAGTAAATCGATTTTTCACCCACACTTACCTCTCACAATTTCACAGTCCTTCAGTTTGATGCTCTTTTTCCACAAAACATGTCTCGTGACGACAGTTACCTACACATGCTAGCACATAGCCGTGCTAGCACATCTTACCTCATTTAGCTAGCTAGAACAGTCAGTCAGCTTCAGCAGTAAGTTAATAAAGTACATTTGAATCAAAGCGAACTTTGTCTTGGACTAATTTGAGACTGCTGGTCAAAGAAAGTCACTCTGTTTGAATCTTATTACAGGAATCCACCAAAATAATTCCACTAGATAGCCAAGCCCAATGATTCAACCATAGCTTCAGGTGAGTGTGCCACATACTACACACATGTGATTTTTCTGGGCCTACTCTGTTATTTGATATACAATATTACTAGATTAGTATATGAGCTACTGTCAAGATATATTAAGGGTTGTTATAATAATAATAATAATAATAATAATGATGATGATGATGATGATGATGATGATGATGATTGTTATTATTGTTATTATTTATGGACTGAAGCAGTTTATAAAGTCATATCACACAAATCACTTTTCCAAGAATGTAAAACTGAAACCACTGACAAGCTGTTGCCTGAGATTATGGCAGGACTTAACAGTGAGTCGATGACATTTGTGACAGTGAGACACTCACTGTTATGGAATGACAATTGGCTTGCTATAAGCTCAAAACCACTGCAAGAATTCAAGCACTCCCCTGCAGCTCCTTTGCTGGCTAGAGTGCCTGGTGCTTTGAGTGTTCTAAGAGGTCACAGTGAGTATAAATTAATAGGAATCCTAATAGCACTCTAAATTTATGACCAGCCCTTCTTGTTGCCAACAGGGCCCATTCATACTCATAGTGCTGACTGGCTTAATCAAAAGAAACCAAGTTCTTGATTAAGGTCACATCAGCCAGCAGCAGTAACTCAAGAGTTGCATTATGAATTTAAAAAAATAAAATAAATTGTTCTTTATTTCATTACAGTCTGAGAACCTGATTAAGAAAACATCTGGTGGATAACCTTTTACATTTAGCATTGCAGAATAGTGAGTTTTAAAATAGGCAGTGCTCAGATAGTATCAGAGGGATTTTCCAAGGGCTCTTACCATTAAAAAATTATGTGATTAAAGTAAGAGAAAAACTACAGGATCTACATGGTGCATTCTTCGAAGAGTAGGAAGATTGCTTTCCTATTAATTTACCAATTTATTCAGCACAGCTATGGTAGCCCCTGTAATACAAAACTGCCATTTGAAGAACATGAATAAAGCTATCTATATACTGTATACAAGGTTAAAGGAAGGATTTATTAACAGCATTAAAGGTGCTTTTGTCTTTGTGGAAATTAAACCCTCACAGTCTATATAGGAAAAACAGGTGTTGTTGGAGCTCTGGGTAAACGCTATTTATGATAACAAGGCACATGAACTGGTTGTCTATTTTTGTCCTGAGATATTTTTAGGTGTGGCCAACAAGGCATTTGATGTTTCCTTTGTTTAAAATGACAAGGACAGTATCAAATGACCTTTCAACACAGCTGCCTGTATGTATTTAGTGAATGACTGATTGATGACTCATTTAGCATGAAACAATGAAAAGCTCGAACATAGTAAATAGCTACTGTTGAATGTTGTCTCATGTCTCACATGTAGGAACGTTGCTTCAATTTATTGTCCTAACCACTGTGCTATAATATGTCAGACAACAATGAAGATTATTTGAATGCAAACTATTCTTTGGTTACAACATGCTAATTACCATTAGATTATCAGTGGTCTTCTGCAATATATTTTGCTGAAACACAAACACAAACTTTATTTGGCTAGCCCCTAGTTAGGCTCACATTCTCCAACATTCTCTCCATGTTATCTCTCCACAAATGTGCATTTCATGTTAGACTGCTGAGCTAGGTTGTCAATCTCACAAATCCTGAAGCCTCAACCTCAAAAATTAAGCACACTGGATATCCTTCCCTGTTCTGTCTGTGACCTTCTTTCTGAAAGCAAACACGAGAAAGTAAATCAAACAAAGACAATTAGAGAGAGCTCAACCCGCACCAACGGTGTGTCTCTCAGTATTACTACCCAGTCACAGAGGAGTCTAACACCCTTTTAAACCTGCTAAGGCTCCTCCTCACCAGACATATTTGGCATGTTATATTTCAGTTCAAGGGCTCATTGCCAAGGCCCATCTATAAGCATCTAGACTCAAGGGCGTACAAAGGAGAGGTTGGTAGGGACAGTCTGTCCTCACTGATGTCCATCTTCTCTCCGCCTTCTGAAAAATGCTTGGTCCTTCACTTATAGCCTTTTTAAGGAACTGACTCATACTAAAGTTTACAGTTAACTCTTGCCATAAGATCACAGAACATGAAATTTGTTGCAGCATTTACTTAATACAGGTAATAAACAACAGATTAAATTTTGGCAGCTAGTCTTTGGGGTATGAACCATTACAAACACTGACCCTGTAATGCATTATGTTGACCAATGGCTATAAATCTTGTTATAAGTTGTCATGCATACTTATATAAACATGTCTTGTGAATTTTCTTATAATTCATTATAGATGGGATCCTCATAGAAAGTATTTACCTTAGGCTCAAATTTAAACTCTAGCAAAATGTAATATAGAACTATGATGCTGCATAGTTACAACAGTAATAATTATATGTCAAACTTGGGATGTCTCTGTTGAAGGGTTTAGATACGACTCAAATCAGCTTGTGCATTCTGTCCCCAGAGGTGAGACAGTACAAAAAATGGGTGTTGTGTGCACGCAATTCTCTGTATTCAAGGTGACACAGCATATAACCATACATACATGTAACAAATGTTCAGACTCAGAAAAGTGCTACTAGATGATTGTAATGGAAGTACAGGCTTATCTGAGAATACCAATATTGTACAGGATCATAACAGGAAAATACCTTGTATATTTAAGCACACCATGGCTTCGGTTGAACAAGCTGTCTAAAAAAAACAGCTGAGGACCTCTAACCTCACTTGAATAGCCTGTTTGACACATGCTGTTCAAGCTCACTGAAAAAAACAGAAGACCTTTGAACCCACTTGGATAGTTTGTGTGCAACACATGTTTGCACAATAGCCCACCTACCTTTTGAGGTCATGTGGGTGACATTCCTCAAGGTCATCTCCTTTTTTAGAGGAAGTAGGTTAGGTAACAAAGAAAAAGAATAACAACGTTACTCAGCCATCCAGATTTAAAAATACATAAGTTATTCAGAAAAATTCACATAAGAAATGTATTTTCCCTGTCTTATGAATTCAAGTCAAACTAACTGTGGATACACTTTTGATTCAAGGTTCTATTACAGTTCTGGAATTTCTAACATCTTGTTTATTGGCACAGGACTTATTTTGGGTCTTATCCCAGCCTAGATGGCAACTGTTCGTCCACTCCATTCCAAGGCGATATGTAATCCCTCCTCAGCTTTTATGGAATGGCGCTCAGCCTCAATTTTATTTCAGACATCTGAGATGTCTGGTTGTCCTGCAACTGTATACCAGTGACATTTATATGCTTCTCCAAAACCCCGGCCTGTGCCTGCCTTTACATGCTGCAGTAAGACTTTTGTTACAAACACTCAAGATCATTAAGGAAATTACATTTTGTTATTGAAAGATGTAGATGCAGTATAGTTTTTCTAGTGGACAAACACTGTAACAAATATCCTACAAATGAATGAGAGATTGTTGATGACACACACTTGTATTGTAAAATTATGAAATAGTCGATAACAATTGCGATATATAGTTTTGAAATGTACTTTTTAAGTTATTTCAAAGTGCATAGAAACACTGCAAACATTTTTGTGGGACCTATTATCCCCATTTATATGTGTTGTCTGTGTTATACAACTCCGTTAAAATGGATAATACAGAAGCACATGGGGACCAAGAAGGATTAATAATTTGATTATATATTTCAGAATGGAGAAACGTATGAGCCATAAGTCCTCTAAGACAAAGACATATTTTTATATCTTAAAATCTAAATTTAATGGTACCTTATTTTACAGAATAGTTGACCTTGTTTTATTAGACTACCAAATTTGTGACGTGTGAAGGTCCTGCAACTGTACACCAGTGACATTTGTATGCTTGTGCAAAACTAAAAAGAACGATCCCCCACTAATCATCAGAGTTATATGAAACCATATCTCCATATTTTGCATAAATCAATAAACTAGAGTCATGACAGTAACCATGAAAGATTGAATTTCTTTACAGTTTTAAAATTTGTCACTCTCAACCTCTGCAATATTCACATATATTTGAGTTAGTGTAATTGTCATTTTTCAGTATTAAAGATGAATCTCTATCTATACAGTATTCTATTGATAATCAAATTAAACAAAATGCCAACAACAACAAACCTGCTCTATATTGTAGACATATGTATTAATAGATAGTGTAATGCAATAGCTAGTAAGTTCTATGTTAGAAAATCTAATATATGGTAACAATTATATGCATCTTATTGTCTAAAATACACTGTTACTATTTTAGATAATTTTGCTCACACAATGGTTTTTGACCATCCAGTGTGAGCCACAGGGGGATGAAAAATAGTTACTGCAACAAATGTGGGTACAAGGTAGTATCAATCATTGTGAATGTCAGTGTCAGAGGATTAAGGGCATGACAACATGACAAGAATGCATGACCAAATTGAGCAGGGCACACCTACTGAGGAGACAGTCCTCCCTCTATAAAAGAGTCTGCTTAGGGACTCTCAATAACTGGTAGGCCTCCAACTCAGGTAGGTATATCAGCTTCAATTGATAAGTACTGTGTATGTACTGTGTTTAGATTATTTGTGCTAATACTTGACCATTTTTTAATAGGACCAAAGGAACAGACCTGACTGCTTACATCTTCTGTTGGGACCAAAGGAGGTAAATTATGGTTAATTTCAGGCGACATCCACAATTTCAATACACACCTCACCACTAAAAGAAATACTAAAAAAATGTCATTTGTTTGACCTCTCCTTATTTTCAGTCTTTTAAAGTGCAATCATGAGCACTGATGCTGAGATGGAGGCTTATGGCCCTGCGGCCATATACCTCCGAAAACCCGAGAAGGAGAGGATTGAGGCTCAGAATACTCCCTTTGATGCCAAAACAGCCGTCTTTGCGACTGATACCGAAGACATGTATGTCAAGGGTAAACTCATCAAAAGGGAGGGTGGCAAAGCCACTGTTGAGACAGTGACAGGAAAGGTAAGTTTAATGATGCCATTGCTTTTTACCTCACGGAATCTCTTAACAAAATAGAATTAGAATGATTTAATTAACCTATTATATGAAAGTACTTTGGTAGGTATTTAATTAAAAACATTCATTCATTGTATTTTCACATTCAGACTGTCACTTTGAAAGAGGATGAGGTCCTTCCCATGAACCCTCCAAAGTACGACAAAATAGAGGACATGGCCATGATGACCCACCTCAATGAGCCTGCTGTGCTGTATAACCTCAAAGAGCGTTTTGCATCATGGATGATCTACGTAAGTTTCAAACTTAGTTTATAGAATGCTTATAGTGTATTTTGAAGCCTGTGCATCTAATGTAAAAATGTTTCTTTCTCTCTTGTGACAGACTTACTCCGGCTTGTTCTGTGTTGTTGTGAACCCCTACAAGTGGCTTCCTGTGTACGATGCTCAGGTCGTTGGGGCATACAGAGGCAAGAAGAGGATTGAAGCTCCACCCCATATTTTCTCCATCTCTGATAATGCCTATCAGTTCATGCTCACTGGTAAGATCCAAGTTACCATAGAACCTGAGTGAATTGGACAAAGAAGAATCAGTTTAACTTTAGTATGTTTGCTTAAATTTCAGATCGTGAGAACCAGTCTGTCCTTATCACGTGAGTATGAGACAGCTTGTCTAGACAATTCTCAAAGAACTGAACGGCTATCATGTAAATAAAGGATATCCTTTAAATCCACAGTGGTGAATCTGGTGCTGGAAAGACTGTCAACACCAAGCGTGTCATCCAGTACTTTGCAACAATTGCAGTGGCTGGCCCTGGCAAGAAAGCAGAGCAGTCATCTGGCAAGATACAAGTACAATTAGCTTTCTGTTAAAAAGAAAAGTGTCACAGTTGAATGGTTTTGCTGATTTCAAACAACCTCATAATGTCTCTATTATAGGGTTCGCTGGAAGATCAAATCATTGCAGCTAACCCTCTGCTGGAGGCCTACGGTAATGCCAAGACTGTGAGGAATGACAACTCTTCTCGTTTTGTAAGTATTCACTTCATACATTCACATAACTTTCTGCATATTGTTGCTTAAGGTCAAACTGACATTATCTGGTGAATGTTTAGGGTAAATTCATCAGAATCCACTTTGGCACTTCTGGCAAGTTGTCCTCAGCTGATATTGAAACATGTAAGTTATACTTGTTTCCCCATTGTTGCTGCCAACATAAGTTGTGTACAGATATAGTGTCTTGCCATGTTTGATGCATATTCCTCATCAATTCTCACAGATCTGCTGGAGAAGTCCCGTGTCACCTTCCAGTTGTCTGCTGAGAGGAGCTACCATATCTTCTATCAGCTGATGACTGGCCACAAGCCTGAGCTCCTGGGTATGTTATAACAAAATAAATAAAACATAAGAGAAAAATAAGTGCAGGTCTCCACTCATGCATTTCCGCTACTTTCTTTTAGAGGCCCTTCTGATCACCACCAACCCCTATGACTATCACATGATCAGTCAGGGTGAAATTACTGTGAAAAGCATCAATGATGTGGAGGAATTTATTGCAACAGATGTAAGTTGATAATAATGTGTAGAATTACGGTAGATTTAGGTAGGTACATTAAAAAATGATAGATCTCTAAAATGTTATGTGTGCATAAATTGCAGACTGCTATTGACATCCTGGGCTTCACTGCTGAGGAGAAGATTGCCATCTACAAGCTGACTGGAGCTGTGATGCATCATGGTAACATGAAATTCAAACAGAAGCAGCGTGAGGAGCAGGGTGAACCAGATGGCACTGAGGGTAATTTCTAAAAAAAGAAAATTTTATCATGCAAGTTTACTTGTGTTTAAAATACTACACAGTTAGTATGTATTTGTGACTTTTTGTTTTTCTCTCCATCAGAGGCTGATAAAATCGCCTACCTCATGGGCCTGAACTCAGCTGATATGCTGAAAGCTCTGTGCTACCCAAGAGTCAAGGTCGGCAATGAGATGGTGACCAAAGGTCAGACCGTCCCACAGGTAATACAAACAAAATCTGATGTTTGGAAAAATTAGGGAAATATTTTTCTGTTTTCATATGAACACAGGAAATGTCCCACTCTATAATCCGTTTTTTCTAGGTCAACAATGCTGTCAGCGCTCTGTGCAAGTCTGTCTATGAGAAAATGTTCTTGTGGATGGTCATCCGTATCAATGAGATGCTGGACACAAAGCAGCCAAGGCAGTTCTTCATTGGAGTGTTGGATATCGCTGGATTTGAGATCTTTGATGTAAGTAATTTGGTAAACACTTAAGTCCAGTCACATGTCATCCGTGTTTTTCCACTGGACTGATTATATCTCAAAAACTGCAGTTCAACAGCTTGGAGCAACTCTGCATCAACTTCACCAATGAGAAACTGCAACAGTTCTTCAACCACCACATGTTTGTCCTGGAGCAAGAGGAGTACAAGAAGGAGGGTATTGACTGGGAGTTCATTGACTTTGGTATGGACTTGGCTGCCTGCATTGAGCTTATTGAGAAGGTAAAACAAGTCTATCTGATAGAACCGAAATCCTGTTTTCCGAGGGCATGCTTAATTGTTGATTAACTGTAATATGATTTCATTTCTTCTCAGCCAATGGGCATCTTCTCCATCCTTGAAGAGGAGTGCATGTTCCCCAAGGCTACGGACACATCTTTCAAGAACAAGCTCCATGATCAGCATCTTGGCAAAACCAAGGCCTTTGAGAAGCCAAAACCTGCAAAGGGCAAGGCTGAAGCTCACTTCTCCCTGGTTCACTATGCTGGTACAGTGGACTACAATATCAATGGCTGGCTGGACAAGAACAAGGACCCCCTGAACGATTCAGTTGTTCAGCTTTACCAGAAATCTGCAAACAAACTGCTGGCCATGTTGTATGCATCTCATGCTGCAGCTGATGGTAATATGCTAATACTGTAATGTCTGTGTGGCATTCCAGTTACTTATTTAATTAAAGAATGTGGTTTATTTTAGAATATAAGCCTGAGCAGTAGATAGAGAATTAATTATTTGCTGGCACCTTGTTTTGCAAAATAGAGGGTGCTGGTGGTGCCAAGAAGGGTGGCAAGAAGAAGGGTGGTTCCTTCCAGACTGTGTCTGCTCTTTTCAGAGTATGTATATGTTCCTATGTTTGAATAATTAAGAATCTCATCTTAGAATGTTGTGACATAATATTTATAATATAATATGTTATGCTCATCCACAGGAGAACTTGGGCAAGCTGATGACCAACTTGAGGAGTACTCACCCTCACTTTGTCCGCTGTCTGATTCCCAATGAATCAAAGACCCCAGGTTTAGTGTTCTTGTGCTGTTTTTCGTCTTTTTTCCCCCTCAAATGTAGGCACTATGAATCATCATCTTATTACACTAATGTGCAGGTCTTATGGAAAACCACTTGGTCATCCACCAACTGAGGTGTAATGGTGTGCTGGAGGGCATCAGAATCTGCAGAAAGGGCTTCCCAAGCAGAATCCTCTACGGTGACTTCAAGCAGAGGTGATTTTTTTCATTAGAATGAATGCAAATTGTTATGTGAAAAAATCTTAAATGCTATATAGACATAAAAAACAATACTGTCCTCTCTTGTAGATACAAAGTATTGAATGCCAGTGTCATCCCTGAGGGACAGTTCATTGACAACAAGAAGGCTTCAGAGAAGCTGCTTGGCTCCATTGATGTGGACCACACTCAGTACAAGTTTGGACACACAAAGGTTCATCCTTATCATCCAGATTCTTATATGTTTGTACTGTTGTATGCATGTGTTCTGTCTACTAATTTCCCTAACTTGACAACATAGGTGTTCTTCAAAGCTGGTCTGCTGGGTACCCTGGAGGAGATGAGAGATGAGAAACTGGCTGAGCTGGTGACCATGACTCAGGCTCTCTGCAGAGGATATCTCATGAGGAAGGAGTTTGTTAAGATGATGGAAAGGAGGTAGAATTCTCATACAGTATCATTGATTGCTTTTTAATTAACATGGGAAATCAAACAAAAACAATAGTTTTACATTATTTGATGTTCTGTTTTTAGAGATGCAATCTTCACCATCCAGTACAACATCCGTTCATTCATGAATGTTAAGAACTGGCCATGGATGCATCTGTACTTCAAGATCAAGCCTCTCCTGAAGAGTGCTGAGACTGAGAAGGAGCTGCAGCAGATGAAGGAGAACTATGGCAAAATGCAAACAGACTTGACTGCTGCCCTGGCAAAGAAGAAGGAACTGGAGGAGAAGATGGTTTCCCTGCTGCAGGAGAAGAATGACCTGCAACTCCAAGTGGCTGCAGTGAGTAAAATGAAACAGCAAATTTTATATTTTATTCACTGAAAAAAAAAACTATATCATAAGTCAGATCTTCTTCAGTCAAATGTATTGCTATATCAAAGGAATGCACCAAAAATCATCATGTTTCTATAAAAATCATATCATATGTATATTCAAACTAAAGGAGGGTGAGAACCTCTCTGATGCTGAGGAAAGATGTGAAGGGCTCATTAAGAGCAAGATCCAACTCGAGGCCAAACTCAAGGAGACAACCGAGAGACTGGAGGATGAAGAGGAAATCAATGCTGAGCTGACTGCTAAGAAGAGGAAGCTGGAGGATGAATGCTCTGAGCTGAAGAAAGACATTGATGACTTGGAGCTCACTTTGGCTAAAGTGGAGAAGGAGAAACATGCCACAGAAAACAAGGTTTGGATTATTTCAGACCCACATTAATTTAAACACTGACCATATGAATATAATGCGATGGGAATAATGTACCTCTCACATCATTTTAGGTGAAAAACCTGACAGAGGAGATGGCATCTCAAGATGAGACTATTGCCAAGTTAACCAAGGAGAAGAAAGCCCTCCAAGAGGCCCACCAGCAAACACTTGATGATCTCCAGGCAGAGGAAGACAAAGTCAACACTCTGACCAAAGCCAAGACAAAGCTGGAACAGCAAGTGGACGATGTAAGAAAACATTAATTTTGAAGTTATTAGCAGTAGTATAAAGCAGTCTTAGCAGTTCTTCATATTTATATTCCATTGTGCTGATATAAACTCTTTTATTTAAAAAGCTTGAGGGATCACTGGAGCAAGAGAAGAAGCTCCGCATGGACCTCGAGAGAGCCAAGAGGAAGCTTGAAGGAGATCTGAAACTAGCCCAGGAATCCATAATGGATCTGGAGAATGACAAACAGCAATCTGATGAGAAGCTCAAGAAGTATGTGAAAAAATAAGTTATTAATGATTACCTGCTTTCATATACACGGTCAGAAACTGAGCTGAGCATATCATTTTGTTTTACACATTAAGGAAAGACTTTGAAGTCAGCCAGCTCCTCAGCAAGATTGAGGACGAACAGTCACTTGGTTCTCAGCTTCAGAAGAAGATCAAAGAGCTCCAGGTAATGTGTTTTACATGAGTATTACATTCAGGCAATTAAAAACAGCATGCTAAAGTTAATACTTTACTTATTACTTTTTATTGATATCATCAAATCTAGGCTCGTATTGAGGAGCTGGAGGAAGAGATTGAGGCTGAGAGGGCTGCTCGGGCTAAGGTTGAGAAGCAGAGGGCTGACCTCTCCAGGGAGCTTGAGGAGATCAGTGAGAGGCTCGAGGAGGCTGGTGGAGCAACAGCTGCTCAGATTGAGATGAACAAGAAGCGTGAAGCTGAGTTCCAGAAGCTGCGTCGTGATCTTGAAGAGTCAACCCTGCAGCATGAAGCAACCGCATCAGCTCTCCGCAAGAAGCAGGCAGACAGTGTTGCAGAGCTGGGAGAGCAGATCGACAACCTCCAGCGTGTCAAGCAGAAGCTGGAGAAGGAGAAGAGCGAGTACAAGATGGAGATTGATGACCTCTCCAGCAACATGGAGGCTGTTGCTAAAGCGAAGGTAGATACTGGTTTATGGTTGTTTTTTTAGAGAAAACAAAATTGTTTTTCAAGATTTCAGCAAAAATCCAAATAATCAAAGTGGAGAATGAATAACAATATATCTGATGAGTAAGTTCCATGTTCACTGCATTTTAGTCATGTTAATTACTTGCCAATTACAGGCCAATCTGGAGAAAATGTGCCGAACTCTTGAAGATCAGTTAAGTGAAATCAAGTCTAAAAATGATGAGAATGTTCGCCAGCTAAATGACCTGAGTGCACAGCGGGCAAGACTGCAAACAGAGAATGGTGCGTATCTAAATATGAGAAACATTTGATATTAAATTGCTTTGTGCCTTTTTAAGTTCAGTTTTTGTTTTGTTGGATACAGGGTGATTTGTATAAACATTGTAATTATTCCAATAATTGATGTTTAAATGGTGTAATAACATAATGATTGAGGCCATGTGTTACATGTCCTGCTTAAAGGAAAAAGACAGTGTCATATGTAAAGTACCTTTAATGTAAAGTACTTCATTACTTCAGTACTTTCAGCAACATTTCAGGTATGACAGAAGCCCTCCAAATCCTATTCTAACTCTTACTCATTCATATTCATTCAGGTGAATCTGCTCGCCAGCTTGAGGAGAAGGATGCTCTTATTTCCCAGCTGACCAGGGGTAAACAGGCCTACACACAGCAGATTGAGGAGCTCAAGAGGCACATTGAGGAGGAAGTGAAGGTATGAAATCTTATATTCATAATATCCACAAACAACAAGTTTTTTTTAACAAAACCTGGATGAGAGATGTCTCTCTACATGTAAACCAATGATACAAATTTCCCAAAAAGATGTTTCTTCATTAGGATAACAGATTTTTCATTATCCCCACAAGGACAGTGTATACTTGTTTTAAGAGAAGATTTTGTTTGTTTACTATAGTGTGTTAACATTAATAATTAAGACTTTCATGGTTCTTGTGATGAAATTATAGGCCAAGAATGCCCTGGCCCATGCAGTTCAGTCAGCCCGCCATGACTGTGATCTGCTCAGAGAGCAGTTTGAGGAGGAGCAGGAGGCCAAAGCTGAGCTACAGAGAGGAATGTCCAAGGCCAACAGTGAGGTGGCTCAATGGAGAACCAAATATGAGACTGATGCTATCCAGCGCACTGAGGAGCTGGAGGAGGCCAAGTATATAATCCTTTCTACTTTTTCAAAGATAAATCCATTTTTGCTATCTTTGTTCACTTAAGCAAAAATAATTCCTTTCACTACAGGAAAAAGCTTGCCCAGCGCTTGCAGGATGCTGAGGAATCCATTGAGGCTGTGAACTCCAAGTGCGCCTCCTTGGAGAAGACCAAGCAGAGGCTGCAGGGTGAGGTGGAGGACCTCATGATTGACGTTGAGAGAGCCAATGCTCTGGCTGCCAACCTTGACAAGAAGCAGAGGAACTTTGATAAGGTAAATTGGTTAAACTTGTAATCAACACCAGTTTTGTAGCAAGAAACAAGTACCTTAATTAATAAATAGTCATTAAATTAATATATTTTGACTTATACAATTCTAGGTCCTTGCAGAATGGAAACAGAAGTATGAGGAGGGCCAGGCAGAGCTGGAGGGAGCTCAGAAGGAGGCTCGTTCTCTCAGCACTGAACTGTTCAAGATGAAGAACTCTTATGAGGAGGCTCTGGATCAGTTGGAGACCATGAAGAGAGAGAACAAGAACCTACAGCGTATGTTGACTGATGTGTACATTAAAGGCAAATTGCAATTTTATAACCAGCTGTGAACAGCCAGAGAATGTTTGTCTCACTTACTTACTTATTTACTCTGCAGAGGAGATCTCAGACCTGACTGAACAAATCGGCGAGACTGGTAAAAGCATCCATGAGCTGGAAAAGGCTAAGAAGGCTGTAGAGAGTGAGAAGTCTGAAATTCAGACTGCCCTGGAGGAAGCCGAGGTGAAATCTTTTGTATCTCACTCATTTGTTAATCCAACAGTTCATTCAGTGCTATATGCCATTCGTTCTTTCTAATTTCAAATATGTTTTTGCAGTAATCAGAGAATAGTCACTTTGGTTCTTAACCATACTTTGCTGACTTTTCTTACAGGGCACACTGGAGCATGAGGAGTCAAAGATTCTCCGTGTTCAGCTTGAGCTCAACCAAATCAAAGGTGAGGTTGACAGGAAGCTGGCAGAGAAGGATGAGGAGATGGAGCAGATCAAGAGGAACAGCCAGAGGGTGATGGACTCCATGCAGAGCACTCTTGATTCTGAGGTCAGGAGCAGGAATGATGCCCTGAGAGTCAAGAAGAAGATGGAGGGAGACCTGAATGAGATGGAGATTCAGCTGAGCCATGCCAACAGGCAGGCTGCTGAGGCTCAGAAACAACTGAGGAATGTCCAGGGACAACTCAAGGTAACATAGGTTTGATTTTTGATTAATTGGTGAAGGATGAAATTTAAGTCAGGTTTCACTCATTAATTTTCATGTTGTCAGGATGCCCAACTGCACCTTGATGATGCTCTCAGAGGACAGGAAGACATGAAGGAGCAGGTTGCCATGGTGGAGCGCAGAAATGGCCTGATGATGGCTGAGATCGAGGAGCTGAGATCCGCTCTGGAGCAGACAGAGAGAGGACGCAAAGTGGCTGAGCAGGAGCTGGTTGATGCTAGTGAGCGTGTTGGCCTGCTTCACTCTCAGGTGTGTTTTCATTAATCATATGAAACTATCATGTAGTACTTACATTATAAATATCATATCAATCATGACTTTGTTTAAACATTCAGAACACCAGTCTTCTGAACACCAAGAAGAAGCTGGAGTCTGACCTCGTCCAGGTTCAAGGTGAAGTGGATGATTGTGTCCAAGAAGCAAGAAATGCTGAAGAGAAAGCCAAGAAGGCTATTACAGATGTGAGTTTACATCTCTAAATCACCTATGTTATGGTTTTTGATCTACTTCCATATACGGACTATGTTAAGTCTGTTATAGATCATGAATTAATTAGACACCATTCATCATTTCAGGCTGCCATGATGGCTGAGGAGCTGAAGAAGGAGCAGGACACCAGTGCTCACCTGGAGAGGATGAAGAAGAACCTGGAGGTCACAGTCAAGGACCTCCAGCACCGTCTGGATGAGGCTGAGAACCTCGCCATGAAGGGCGGCAAGAAGCAGCTCCAGAAACTGGAGGCCAGGGTATGAACTGTATATGAATGCTTATAAATTGGTTTAAGAATTTTAAAAATCACACTTGCATTAAATGAACTTTGCCTTTTTAATCCACATTCAGATCTATGTAAAAAAAAATTTGATTATTTATCATTCCATTAAAGGTACGTGAGCTGGAGTCTGAAGTTGAAGCTGAGCAGAGACGTGGAGCTGACGCTGTTAAAGGTGTACGCAAATATGAGAGGAGAGTGAAGGAGCTGACATACCAGGTAAATTTAATTTCACTAAATACCACCACAGTTTGTCTCTGGTTCCGTTGGTGGACAGCAATTTAATACATTTACTTTTACATTTACATAGTACTTTACTGAAATCCAGTGTTGAGGTATTTGCATTTTATGCTGCTTTGTCCGTCTGGTCCACTACATTTCAGAGGCAAATATAGCACTTTTAACTCACGACACTTAACTGGGTAAATTACCCCATCCCAATAGTTGCAATCAACACCACCAAAGTGTGTGCAGCGCATTTAAGATTTTACAAACAAATCATATGGTTCCTTTATGAAGAGTTATTCATTACTATAGATTTTAATTTTAAATTAAACAGGATAATAAGTAGTTTTTGTTCCACATTGACAAGCTACAATATTAAATTGCTGCTTATACTTAAATGCATACCAAATCTTTAATATATAACATTAAAAAAGTCCACTTGGCTCAATTACTACTTTTACTTTTTATTTCTTGTAAAGCCCTTCATTTTACTGATGATATGAATGTACTGGTACTTGAGTAATATTTTGAATGCAGGACTCTTACTATTGAGTATTTTTACACAGTTATTACTTTAAAGTATCTGAATACTTATCTTATAAGTGATCATTCTTTATCTGTACAGACTGAGGAGGACAAGAAGAATGTAAACAGACTCCAGGATTTGGTGGACAAGCTGCAGCTTAAAGTGAAGGCTTACAAGAGACAGGCTGAGGAGGCTGTAAGTCTATGTGCATTGGATGTAACCGTTCTTGCAGTTTAATGATATAACCATTAAAAATTAAATTGATATAACCCCAATCCCTTCACAGGAGGAGCAGGCCAACACCCACATGTCCAGGCTCAGGAAAGTTCAGCATGAGCTGGAGGAAGCTCAGGAGCGCGCTGACATCGCTGAGTCCCAGGTCAACAAGCTGAGAGTCAAGAGCCGTGATGCTGGAAAGGTAACTTTTGAATTCCCTTATGTATCGTAACAATTAGAAGTTGTAGTGTGGTATTCCACAAGAGGCTTAATTTGCATTTTGTCATGATAAAAAATACTTTTTTCATCAATACATGCTGAATGTTATTGTATTTCTACTGTGATAAACTCCTACAAAAACAGCCTACAAATTACTACAAATACTAATTATTTATTTTTCTTTCAGGGAAGTGACTCTGCTGAATGAAATACAAGATCTAGCTGAGGCATTTTAATATGGTTTATACAATATGAACCCCTGTGATTTTTCTCGTGTAAATCTTCAATAAATGTTAAACTCATCTCAAGCGTCCTGTTTTCTTACTCCTTGGTTGACATTTTCTTAGATAACTAAATTCATTGAAACTGCATTAGAACATAGAACACAGTGTGTCAATATGAGGACCAAACTGTCCAATATTGCTCATATCATTGCTGCAGTTTCAGTTGAGATCATCACTTTTCATCTGTGCTACTCTTGAGATACACCAATGATTAATTGAAACAATTGTGCCCAATGTTACAGAATTAATTAATATTGTTATTATTATTACTATTATTATTATTATTATTATTATTTAACATTTGGAATCTCAACTCATTTGTCAATTAATATGGTTCAACTAAATAAGGAGCTAACATGAGTTGGCAATCAGGTTTAATTTAGGTATTTCTTTTTGTATTGTGATACATGTTTGGTCATAGTTTCATACAGTTTGCCAAAGGCCTGGCTTTAATTCCAACCAACCTACAGTTTCTTTGGGTAAGGAGCAATGATATTCAACAAGCAAAGGGGAAAAAACAAGTACCCAACCCAGTCCTAAAAACAATAAACACAATAACAAAAGTTCCTTTCAAGCAAGAGATGCTAATTAGTGTGGAAAATAACAAATACAATTGCATAAACGATGTTCGATCAACATTTCTTTTCAAGCTAAACATCTCACATTTTATCTCAGTTATTTTGCTCAATAGATCATTTACAATGTAGCATACCTGATTATTGTTTATTCCCACCATTCTTCTTGTCTTTCTTTCCACCCCCTTTTCCCTTTCCTTGCTCCCCTTTACATTTGTGTTCTCCTTGAGCCATCCCCTTCTGGAGCTGGGCTGTGTGAACCCTCTCAATCAGAGAGAAACAGTCTTCATCTGGACTGATAGGGCTGGACGCAAGCTTCCCAAGTTCATGTGGACATGAAGTTTCAGGATGTGTTTCTCTGGTTGGTCTCGGGTTGGGAGACGATGGCCTTGAGCAGCCTTTTCTAGGACTTCCATGACTTGGAGAGCTGTGCCTGGACTTCACATCTTCTTTTGGGACAAGATTTAAGTTTACAGACAAGGGTCTGCCAGGCAGTGGGCTCAGAGGTATCACAAGGTTATCTCCAGGGGCTCCTAGCGTGAGGAAGACTTCTGGGAATGTACATGTATCGAGGGTCTTGTGTCCCTTTGACAGATAAGAGTCAAATAACAATCAATGAAGATACACACATTGACTTTGGCCAAAAAGCTCATAATCTACAACCCCTGTGCCAAAAGATTTGGGACACTGTGTAACACATTGCTCCAAGAAGGTGCTTTTGAGCATTCCACAACTATCCCAGTCTTTTGTTGCCCCTGTCCCAACTTGTTTGAAATCTATTGCTCGCATCAATAAGAATAAGCATCCATTTACACTAATGTTGGGCTGATTATACCTCCAAACTGAGGTTAAAACTTATTCAGTTCTGTTTTATTTATGTTTTACACGCCATCCCAACATTTTTGGAGAGGGATTTTTGTTCAGGCTGTCGAACAGCTTACCTGCTGCGGTGTGAAGCTCATGGACACCTTCACTGTCATCTGTAAAGAAATTGCATGTCACTGTTCAGTACAAAGTGTTTCAGTGACTCTTGTTCAGCTATTCATTCACTGATGACAAACAAGTACTTGAAGGACTAGACTTTAAAAATGTCCACCTTATCAGTGAAACTCACACATGGGGTTCCAAGAAAGGAGCCTCTGCTTGATATCTAAAACAGGAAGGTAGGCTATGGCCACTTTATATGCATGATATAATAATGCTAAAATCTCTAGCTCTAAATTGTAACTATTGATTAATCAATTAATTAATTATTATATTCATCGAATAATTATCTATTATTTTAATCAATTTGGTGTCCTCTTGTGCAAATCATAACAGAAAAACCAGATGGATAAATCCATGCAATGTTGATTTCCTTTAACTATAATATATCCAACTGTTTTCTCTCAGCATTAGCACCTGCTTTGAAATCAAAACACTATTATATAAGGAGAAGAATTTACCTGTGCTGGGGAATTTAGCTTCTTCTGATATTCCTTCTCAGAGGTAAATGAAGCAGATTTGGGAATGGCCCTGGGGCTGCCAGATTCTGCAGATTCTGCATAAGCCCTTTGAGGTTGAGCGGTAGGTCTGGAACAGTCTTTCCTTGATGTTGTTGGTGTACTTTCAGCTATAGTGATGTGTGGTGGATAAACCTTGCAGAAGAAAGATAAAAACAAAAGGCAGCTGAGCTGTCATGTATTCCACCACAATAGTTGTGATATACTAAATCCTGATCAAGGATAACTGCCAAGTCTACATATATGTATTATACTAAATAAAATACAGATGGTAAATGTATGCTCCATGTCTATAATTGCATATTATGTGTGCATATATGTAACTTACGGGGATTCCAGCCTTTGAAGTTATACCACTTTCTTTTCTTTCACCATCCCCACCTATCCCTGGCAATTTAGGAAGTGCAACACGCTGATCGTCAAGCCGTCGTCCCTGACTGGAGGAAATTATTTTGAAGAATGCATCAGCATCTGCACCTGTTACAGAGAGTCAAGAGTTATTTCCATGACGCCTCAGAGAGAGGAAGCATACACATGACTATGTGTGTTTGTCCCACCTGTTGGTACATTATTTATAGCACTTCCATTGTGTGTGGGTGTGGCAGGTGTACTGCTGCTGGGCTGCAAAGAACAACGTTGCTCTTCCATACGTCCACTTTGTGCATGGCTTATCATTTTAAAGAACTGTTCCTGCTCAGCTGGAGATGCCTCCTAAAAAAGATTTAAAGAGAAAAAAGAAGTAAGAATTAGGACAACAGCCATAAAATATTCAAGAGGAAAAAAGAACCAGCTACAATTATTTTTTTCAAAAGACTAGAGGAGGGGCCTCCTTATCCATGACTGTTTAAAAGAATACAGGTTAAACGGAAAGTGGGAGTATTGGTAAAACTATAAGCTGTGTATTGTGCAGCATGACATCCTACCTGCTGCTGTTGGTCAGTTCTGGCATGGTTTAGGGAGGCAGACAGTTTATCACATTTATCTGCCATGGGATGATCTTTGTGCTGAGTAGTTGGGGTACCCTGATTTTGTAAGCTACTGGGTGCAGAACATCTCTGTTCGTCCATTCTTGAGCCCTGTTCAGGGAAAAATTAGACATGTTTAGATTGGACATGTCGTTGACATGTTGGATCAAAGTTGTTGAATTTATTGTTATGCTTTTTCTCTATGCAAAAAATGTCCGAAAACTTTCCAGAACTAAATCATTAACTTTTAGCAATAGTCTTCACACCATGCTCTGTATGGGGCCAACCTGGACTCTGGAGACCATGTAACACAAGTAGCTTGCATCTATCTCTGTAGCAGAAGATGGTGATGAGGTTTTTCCATTTTGTATCCCTGGCAATGAAGGAAGAGACACTCGCTGGTCATCAAGTCGTCTGCCCTGAGAGTTCTCCAGCAGGCTGAAGAACTTGTCAGAATCTGGACCTGTCAACGTGGAATCAGTTCAAATATGTATAATTGTAACATTAGAACATTAAAGAGCACTATCATTGTAAAAAAATTACATTTAAAAAAACAGGCAACATATTG
Source organism: Acanthopagrus latus (assembly GCF_904848185.1). NCBI lineage: Eukaryota > Metazoa > Chordata > Actinopteri > Spariformes > Sparidae > Acanthopagrus > Acanthopagrus latus. The sequence continues at coordinate 20,791,804 of NC_051061.1, forward strand.
TATTCTGACCTTTCGGCACCTTGCTCTGACTGGGCTTGTGTGTGGGTGTGGACTTGGGACTAACATTTAAAACACACCGCTGCTCATCCATTCGTCCATGGTGGGTATTACTTATTAAGTTAAAAAAATCCTCCTGATCAGCTTCAGTCAAGACCTAGATGAGAAAAAGGTGTGTAGCACATATTTAGGTCAGTAAATAAATAAGATGAAAAAAAATCATTGTAGTGACTTGATCATATACCTGTTTTTGAGCTTTATCTTTACTCTTCAGTCTTCCTATGTCTGAGTGGGGGCTGAAAGATGCTGAACGTGGAGGGCCTGAACCAGATACAGACTTATCATTTTTTGATGAACACTGGTTCTCTGAGGTTAGGATTTTAGGTAGTGAGCATCTCTGGTCATCCATTCTGGAACCCTGAAAAGGCATTAGGCCAGAATGCTTCAGTATTTTGGATCAGGAGGCACATTTCTTTAATAAATTAGTTCACTAAAACATTGAGTATTTAATGGCTTAGTGTAAGAATGTGTTTCATATATACTGTTCTATGAATTACTAACCTGGACTTTAGAGACCATGTAACACAAGTAACTTGAATCTCCTCCTGCAGTGGATGTGGTACTGTCACTTTGTAATCCTGGTAATGATTGAAGAGACACTCGCTGGTCATTGAGCCGGTTGCTCTGGGTGTTGGCCAAGAGGCTAAACAACATTTCTGAATCTGGACCTGGAAAATTAAATGTGACAGTGAACTTTAAAGATGAAACTTGCTGAACCTGGATCTATTAGGAAGAAAAGGTTAAGGGAAAATTGCAGAAAGTGCAATTTACTTCTGGAAATATTTACAGAGACACAGTTTTATGAAGATTGTGAGTTTTAATTATTACCTGAGTTCAGAGTACTTGCAGAAAGCTTTCTGTCAGTGTGTTTGGGTGTGCAGGGAGCACTCTTGCTAAGATCCAAGGAACAGCACTGGTCGTCCATGCGTCCACGCTGGCTGTGGCTGATTATATTCATGAACTTCTCTTGTTCATCAGATGATTCTGTCTATTGGACAAAAAATGTGTGATTTGACTAGATGACGATCAACATAAGAAATGTATAACTGTTGCACCAACCATAATGACCTAAACAATAACACAGACCTTTCTAGAATTTGAGCAGTCATGCTGAGAGGGAACCTGTAATTGGCTTGCTGGTATAGACAGGAGCTTCCTGTTGCTATCTGGGGTACTCTCTGTCACAGATATCTGAGGTGCAGAGCCATGATGGTTATTCATCCCAGGTTCCTGAAAGAACAAGTCACATTTGGACAGTCATTTAATTATTGAACCACTTGTGCTGGTACATGCACTAAGCCCCTCAAGTCTAGTACCTGGTAGTTAAACCCAGGCAACGACAGCCGCAGGGTATCATGGTGTTGTTCCTGTTTGTTGTTCAAGGTATTGGAAAACTCTTCACAGTGTGGACCTGGGAGGAACAGGGGTCACACAATCAACAATCACTCTACAAATGGACACATACATGTCGATTGCATCTTTTTGTCTACTGAACAGACCTGTATTTTTTACTTGTCGGGTTTTAACAGGACTCAAGGCGCAGCGCTGTTCTTCCATTCGTCCACGTTGTGAGTAACTCATAGCGCTGAGGATTTGCTCCAGTTCTTGGGCTTCCTGTTTCACATTAGGCAAAAGAAAAAGGAATATAGACTATGTTCTCCTTGGCAAAAAACAAAAATTAAACCAAGCATATAAACAATTTTGCTTAATTTTCCAACATAAATCTTGACATCAAAATAATGATTACCAAAAGCACACTCTGCATTATAACAGCAAACATGCCAGAGCCCATGTTAGATATCAATGATCTCTAACATCTCTACTCAATCAACATTGTTTTATGAAATTAAATATCAGTCAACAATAGTAGGAACTGGAACAGAAATTTAACTGATGGACAAATGTACACATACTTTCAAGCATAGTTATGCTCCAAAGGTCTTACCTGTTTTGTGTCATGTGCTTCTGGTTTAGAGTCCATTTCAGAAGATGCCATCATCAAAACTAATACAAAAAAAGGATAATGTCCCAAACTGAAAATTAGATAAAATGTTAATCAGTACAGAAAGTAAACAAAAATACTTCCAGTAATTGAAAGAGAACACATTCAATACTACTTAGAACTACTTTTTGTGCAATGTAAGGACGATCCTGATTGATGCTATTCCAAATATGTACTGGACGTGGCTTGGTGCGAGGCTTTTAAATAGAGTTAAGTCCTGAGTATTAACCATTACCATTAAAACCCCAGTGCCCGATCTTAATATTACCATCTGTAATCCCAGATGAAAACATAATCCTCCACATGGAGGGGGATGATCTTTTTCACTGGTAGGTGTACATATTCTGCTTACTGACCTACCACTGTACTTAGTCAATGTTTGCATTTTAATAGACAGTAGTTCTATATTCATTTGATGCTGTGGGTTCAGTTCAACAGCTAGCAAGGTATAAAATACAAAATTGTTCAGTTTATAAAAAAGTTAAAAAGTTATAAATGATGATAAGATTTACTGCATAAACTGATAAAATAAAAAAAAAAGAAATATTAATAGATGACCATAGAGCATAGCTGTGAATATCAAACATTTGAGACAGATACTTTCAATAGAATAATCTCATATTTGTTGTAAGAATATCAGTTGGGCATGGTTGAATAAGATATATAAAAGACCTCCACAATGATTTAAAATAAATCTCAGCATGGACATTCATTCTTTACTTTGTTATTAGGAAATGCCACACACAAGACACACTTAAAAGTGAATATTATGTTCCTTTTATTAGTCATTTTTAAACAAAAAAGAAACAAACACCCACTACACTTGCTACCAACAATATATTACATTTTAAGTTAAATGTGCAAGATTTCATAAGACAGCAGTTGAGACATGTTGTCTGAGATTACTTTTCCCAGAAAAAAGAAAAAAAAAGGTACCTGGAGAAAAAAAAAGAAAAAGATATCCCATACACGATGTCAATGAATACACTATACATACTTCTACTGATTTAAATACATCTATATTATGCTTGAATAGTATTTTTGAACCAGTTTTGTGGGAATTACAACGTTTTTTAGACAACACAATTATGTAAATCAAATATATATTTTAGTAACAAAAACAAGAATTTGAATGAAAATAGCAAAATAATCAAAATATGAATAATGTCTAATTAAATATTTTAATACAAGTTAAATCACAGCAGTATATAGAACCTAATTTGCAACAAACCATAAAAAGAGAAGTTTACAATAAAAGAGTCACAAATGTTTCCTTCCATGGCTACATCTACATTGTATCTTTATATTTCACTTCAGACGTTAGCAACCAATCATCTCAAATGAAAGACTAACCCCTTAATCCAGTGTAATCTTCTCTGTTCAGACTCAAATTGTCTAAGAATCAGGGTTAGGAACTTGGTCCAGACTCTTCAGGTCATTGAGGAAGCTGGTTGGAGTCAGGATATGAGATGACCCTGTCAAGGACAAAATATTTTTAATCAAAAAAATGTTTTTAACTCAAAACCTCTTGCTTGCTGCACTTTTAGGATCGGACATGGTGCCATCAACTGTGCTTGCTCACCAATCAGCACCTCCCATTTCCCATCAGTGGCTCGAGTGACTTCATAGGCAGAGCGCATTTCAGAGTGTGACACCCCACCAATCACAAATATGATAAGGCGAGGGCCAGTGCGATATTCTGTTGGACTTTTATTTTTGTGCCAGTGTCCAAAACGTGCACTGCTGTTAAAAAAAAAGACAAAGGTTACATGAGCAACAAGTAATTATTTACAATTGACCAGTATCCATTATACAATCCTCCTGTGTTTGACTGAAGTGGTGAACTTCACCCCATCCTTGCTTGTGACCAACTCAGTCTTTAGAGGATGCCATTTTCATGCCAAATCATAATACGATAACTTGTTAGCAAAAGAATGTTTATGTGTGGAATGTTCCAAAGAGATGTTTTTTTAGCATTCCATGACTTTCAGTCTTGTGTTGCCCCTGCAACCACTTGTTTGAAATGTGTTGCTGACATCAAATTTAGTATGTATTTACAAAATCAGCCGATAAGGAAAAACATTAAATATTGTCTTTGTACTGTTTTCACTGAGTATATTTCTAAAGTGATTACAAAATCATCACATCATTTTATGTTTTACACATTGTCCAAGCCATTTTGACCTGTGAAATGCATTGTTCTCCTTGGTACAGAATTCACTTGAAATTGACTCCTTTAGAAAAATGTAAACATGAAAATCCTATACATTTATTACACTCATTCGAAGTATGCAATAACATTCAACTTTTGGTTTAATGGTTAATCTTGCACAATCAGCTGGAAATTGTTTAAGGAATAAGTCAATGCACATGTGAAAGAGTGATAACAGACCTGCTGGTCAAACACTGTGCTTTAGGTTCATACTGCATGTCTATTTTTAGTGTAATGCTTTGCTTACTACCTCTGCTAATCAGTTTCATGATGTTACAAAAGAGGTCAAATTAACCTCTTTTCCAAATGCCATGTCTAGTTTTACATAGCCAGCCTATAACCTTGTGTTAGTATTAATGACTACTCAGTTCTAATTCTGCACTTTGGTAAAAAGGACTGAGACAAGCATTGTGCATTATGCAGATTATGAGTGAACCCAGGTCCATGAGAGTGGTCTGTGTAAGTACTATCATCAGGGATTCCCTGGGGGATTAAAGACTATTCAAAGCAAAGCAAAGTTTCACCTTTTAAAACACTTTGTCAAAAGCTTGGCTCCAACTAAGTTACAGGGATGAAAGCTTTAACTGATAAGGAACTTTAATAACGTTAATCTGTCTGCAACCCTAGTTGATATATCTGTTACCAAACAAAAAGCAAAACAAAGAATTTTCCAGCTGTAATGTTTTTCCTTTACAAGTGTTTTGTTTTCTCATCGCCAACCAACTGCTTTATGTGCATATACTGTGAACTGCGAAATGCGATGGTTATGTTTAATAAAAACATTTTCTTTTCCATTTCCAGCATCTACCTGACTGCAGTCTGGTTTGTTTTGATAGGAGCAGGATCTGAGATGAATGGCCACTGCTTTCTATCCAGTTTGTCCTCTATGGCATTCTGTGATACAGAAACAGATAGTGTAAAAAGCTGGATGCAAAATTGAGTAGGTGTGCCAGCAACATCAGAAGCATAACTTTTCATTACCTCCATGACATCTTTGATGATGGGTGTCCATCTAGAGAGCTGATACGTGCTCTCTGTGCGTGCCTTCCGCTCTGGCAGCGTTTTCCCAGCATTGCGGCCCTAATAAACAACACAAAAAAATGACAAACACTGAAGAAATACATCTATATTACAACATCACTGAGACTATCACCAAACTGTAAATGAGTAATTTACCCCAGCTATAATGTTACAGCCCAAGTTCTGCAGGTTGGTGATGATGTTGCTGTCAGCCTGTATATTTGCATGCTGGATGAGCTTGGCAAGGTTCTCCTCCCCAATGCCTGCATGGATAACAAGACAAGAAAACCTGAAAATGGTGAGGGCAATGATAAAATCTGATCCCTGCTTTTCACTTCATATCACAGCATCTGGTCATATTAACCCATTCAATTAAAAGTCACACAGTGTGTTCTTGTGCACAAAAATGGTTAGTTTAAACATTGTTCTACTAGTTGAATGAGACAGAGCTAGGATAAGGGCACACCTTTTTTCTTGTGAAATATGTACAGCAGTATGATGCGGATTTTGTCATAGGCCCCAATTTCATTGTTGAGGAGCACCGGGACAATGCTCTTCATGGCATCCCTCAGAGGTTCCCCTTCTGCATTTTCTCCCATTGCAAGGTCCTGTGTAAGACACCAGTAGTTAACCATTAACTGCAAATGGAATCTGAATTACTGGTAACAACTTTACTCAGCTGACAGACGACTCTTAAGGCAGCTGACACAGAGGATTAATTCCCTTTCAACCTTATTTCTTTTCCATCCACTTCTTTTCTTTCATGGCTGTACTATGATTTTAAAAATACTGCATTATCATTAGTTCTTTGACCCTTTTACCAAACCACTTTAGTGGTTTTGTAAAAACTATTTCTAAAAAAATTGCTGAATGTAAAAAAAACTCACGTAATGAAAGAAACTGTCATAGATTGCACAGTATATCCAGAGTTGCACTTGCAATCCATTAACTATGTCAAATACGCAGACAAATATTAGCCACTTAACTTGGGCTTTTATACTTACATCTGGCTTTTGAAAGTCCCTGGACACTTTGTGATCTCCCTAAAAGCTCTTGCTAAGCTTTATGATGAATTTGGAGATTTGGCCAATCAACAATAAAACTTTTTGGGAGGAACTGAACCAGAGAGCGGCTGGAGGAGCATAAAAATCCATTACATATTAATCATGGCGTTACACACATATATTTGTATTAGGCAGTCCAAACAATGTACAACACTTAACCAAACGACAACAGCTGACACAGAGCTGTTGCTGTTTGGATCACAGTGCCTGTCTTAGAGCCAAAACATGCCCATTGGATTAAAGAGGCAGCTTTCAGACATGCTGACAATCCATTAGTGCACTCCTGTGATTCAGTCATATAAAAAGGCCCCATTAACACTTGCATCTTATAATACCACAACCATGCATTGCTTATCATTTCCTGTGTGCCTGTGCCTCATCTGCCACGTGATTATCAGGTGGTACACTTCCCCTCAGGGAGACAAAGCATGTCTGGCATACACAAACAAGACAGTGGGGCTCAGCACTGGTATGAGCTATGGTTTTATCCCAGGCTCATGTTGATGGAAGGATTTCTACATTACCAAGTAGTGCACATATGTGTTATTAAATGCATTTACACTCATTAATGACATGACATCTTCTTCTGCATCTCTTTCGACATATGATGTGACGTCCAGGCCCAAGCTTCTTATGCAATATTACGATTACAATTCTCCATTAAATCTCACCGGTTAATGCCAGTTACTTATGAAAACACACCAGAGGAGCTATAAATACAGATGCCATCATGTGTAGTGTTTGGAGAGAGTGTGACAGACTAAATCCGTGTCTGACATTCTCTCAAAGATACTTTCTGTACATGACTAAGGCAGTAGGACATTTAATTTATTTATGGTTATATAACAACTACTGACAGGTTGTTAAGCCAACAATGTATGAGCTGACAAATTCCAAGAACATAAAGTTAAAGGCATCTATGCATGCCTTTCTTTTCAGGAATCAAGAGAACATTATCTTGTTTCTATTTACACCCAACTACCAACCAACATAGATCTAAAGAGCAACCATAGTTTTATTAATTTCTTTGCAACATCACATCAATGAAACTAATGAATGTGTGTAATCTATCAGATGTTTGACAATGATAATGTTTAACTCTGAACCGCATAGTCAAAATGTCAATGACACTGCCAAAAGAAAATGATTTGCTTCAAATCATAAACTCCAGTATGCTTATGATATAGAGTACTGACCTGTTCCACTTCACAAAGCTTATCAAGAGAGGCCTTGAATTTCTTCATACAAGCTTCAGCTAGGTGCAAGTGAGTAGAGTACTGTGAATGAAAATGTGTGAGGATTATTTATCAATGTATAGTTTTAATACAATTCTTATTGATTTATACAACCTAAAAACTGTTCCATACAACAACCACAGTTAACTACAATCTGAGAGGGACATCTTTGGCGCTCCTTTTTTTGGTGAGATTTCTGTCATTATTACACTCAATGTACAGTTACAGTTATCAATTTACAGTCAGAAATGTCTCCTAATAAAATAGTGACCCTACTAAGCAAGAATGTGCTCTGGTCCTAATCTTAAAACATCTCTGAGAGTTCTCCCTTTCCAGTAAATTACCATTAGATGATGATATTCAAAGGCATTCAAGGGTTGACTTTTAATTATCCCACTCACCATGCTTAGCTCCTTCTGATACTGTGGCATCTTCTTTAACATCTGTGAGAGATCTTTTATGTTGGCCTGAAATGCAAGACATTTTAACCATGATTGCAGCATAAGGTATGAATCACCTTCATGTTATATCATGGATATTTGTAATAAGAACTGAACTAACGACTGCAGCAGATGAACACTCACGTTGTCGGTGCACATTCGCTTACTCTCACAGAAGGAGCGAAGAAGCTCTGTCACTTTCCTGCAACAGTGGGTTTTGAAAATGATTAGTTATCTTGTGCAGGACCATATCTAATTAGTTAAATATTAACTAATTAAATATAAGTTAATAATATTACTAAGCATCCAAAGTGTAATGTAGCTGGATTTTTACCCAACTGTTATATACTTCACTACTTTACACTTCATTCATACAGCCGCAGTCAAAATGATGTGTATCAGGGCAGTTTTCAGTTCCACTGATTTCAATAACTCTAAATTATTCCTGTGACAGGAAAAACATTCATTAAGTTTGGTTCAATAATTAATTTATTATTGGTTTTCTGAAAATGTGACCAAATCCGCTGGCACAAAAATATACATATACTAACTTGAAAATGTGCACTTTTCTGGGAAGTCACAGCATTTCTTATACATGTATTTAACGCCATAATGGCACAAAATTCATATAAATGATTGTTGCTGATGAATGGCCACTGCTTTCTGCATATTGATTCTTTTCATTTCTCTCCATATGTATTACAATGTCACAATGTATCATAACACCAAGTGAAAGCAATGACCAGTGCTTGTTGGGAAGGCTGGCAGTGAAACCTAATCACAGGGTATTATGAGAAATACACTGCTAGATTTGTGACAGACTTACTTAGTGACATCTGCAATGTGCATATGTCTGAGCTGAACCCAGAGCTCATCATCTTCGTCCAATAACACTTCTCTCTCCTTTGCGTTCCCAATTCCAGTTGTCTGATAACTTTAAAAAATAAATAAATCAAGAAGAAAATGTGTAGAAAATGTATACCCAAGACAACCCACTCATATGGCAAAACAAATGATCAGCAACCAACAAGATGTTAACTCACCTATAGATATCCTGTTGGATATCTAGCAAGTCGTAGGCCATAGCCTGCAGAGTCAACTCATGAAGAATAGGCGAGATGGGATCATACCCACGATCAACAATCAGTAGCTGGGATCGATCCTTATCTGGGCCCTAAAAACAGTGAACATAGGTGATATCATCTGCTGCCAAGGAAAGGTCTGATTTACTTTAACAGTTAAATAATGAATTAGGATTGAGTCTACAGTACACATAATATAGAAGCAAACCCTCTCATGTTTTGTGAATCTGTCATGCAGTGAGTCTAATCAGCTTATATCTATATGAGTTCAATACTTCAGTAAACTTGTAGTCTTGAGCACAGTAAAATTACAAGGAGTGCTTAAGCAGCACATTATGGTAACCTATGTCAGATGTGTGGGGGCAAACGGTGAACAGTAGTACATGCCTGTTAAGACCCATCCCAGCAGCAAGGAAATGTCAGCTAAGAAAGACAGAAAAGAAGAATAGCAAAGGGGAAAGTTCCAACAAAGTGTGAGAAGAAGAAGCCACCAGAAATAAAACCCAGAAACCACCAAAATGTCACAACCTGGGAAGGTGAAGGGCTGCAGAATCCCAAAGGAAGTGTATTCTCTGAGATGGAAAATTTGATTTTGCAGAAAAAGCAGTAAAAGAATTCAGTTCACCATTTTACGACAAAGACTTATTTGATTGATACAGTAGAGCTCAAAAAAATGGCTAGTAGTCTGCTTAGTTCCTGACCTCTCCCATGCTTGGGTTGTCAGCTTTGTGAGCAGTAAGGCGCTGGTAGACCTCCTCAGCCAGTCTGGCATTCTCTTCTGGTCCCCTTGAAGACAGAGGTATAAACATGAATCAGCAACTTTAGCAGCAAACCACTTTCAATGTACTTTAATGCAAGGCTTTCATACTTGCGGTAACGGACTGCAGGGAACTCCTTAAGTGTGTCACACAGGGTCGCGATCTGCTCTGCCAGATTTTCCGTCATTTTGTCTTTCCCTTCATTTGGCTTAGAACTGTAGAAGGAGTACAAGGAGGTTGGGTCATCCAGGGAGAATACCTGCAGGGGTGAGAAGGATTAAGGCTTGCCTCAGTTTGACCACACCAAGAAGCACTAACACAGTTTTATCTGAACAATGGCAAACAGTACTGTGTGTGATGTGAAAGGTGCAAAACTGTTCCTCTCGGCTCTCTGTCACATTTCAGCATCTTTTAACTCATTGTTTGGTTTGAAGCTTCTAACTTTATGGTTTTGTTTCATTCTTTACTATCTAATCAACTGCTGATAACCCTACTGTACGCTACCAGCCATTCAATACAGAGAAAATTAGTGGAGCATTTTGTACCAGCAGGTACAGTGATTTTCTATACAGTGATGAGGGGATAATTTCGTACCTGAGACTCATATGGCAGGAAAGCAACGTTGATCTCTTTCAAAGTCTTAGTGACCTTGGCAACTCTGGATCGCCCAATCTCTGCAAAGAGACCATCTGGACAAGCTATGGAAAAAAGGAAATACATTAGAAATGGTAATGGCTGAATATAATTATTCTATATATTCTGAAAATTTGATATTTTGAACAGTACATTTAAAAAATTACTGACTGATGAATACATTTCCTTTACTTTTAAAACACTATATTTTTCATGGAATTTCAACATGAAATTAATGATCTATATGTGGAGAGTATCCTGTTCACACACAGACATACTTACTGTCAGTGAAGAAGATGTGGGCTGCTTTGTAAGTGAAGGCAGCATGTTTGAAGTCGTCAATGAGAGCATGGACTGACTATAATTGAAAACAATGTTTTGATTGACAGTCAACGATCACGAGAAAAATCAAAATCAACACAGAACATCTTAAAATTGTAGAGGGAACAATAAAGAAAAAGCAACAGCTAACCTTCTCAACAGGTGAAATCAAATATATGGCCTCCAAACTAGAGATGGGTTCCCTCCTTTTATTGATATCCTCCACAACTGAAAAGGAGAAATCAGAGAGCCTGGTGAACGTCATATGCAACTGCAAATAAATCATTAACATCATCTTGTAAAATGAAATTAGTGAGCACTCTGGAGCCTCAAGGAAATATGTTAAAGTTCTTCACTGTATAAACTAATAGAGTTAGTGAAGGCAGGTAATTTGGCATTCCTCAAAGTCTATCAAGTGGAGACCAAGTATCTTGTTATGTTACAGGGGCTGCTGGTGCGAGGCTGGGAGCCTTCTGCCTTCCCCATGCAATGCTCAGTACAGAAATTAAAAATTAACAGAGTATTTCTTTATTTTTACTTCACCAGCACTTCAAACACTGAGCAATGCGCATATTAAGCCATAACAATTAAATATACAGCAGCCCGCATGATGCACTTAATGTGCACTTTGTGAATTACACTAACCTTCAGGATGTGTTTTCCACAGGCACATGCATACACAGCTGTTCCATACGTTTTAAGAAAGTACACTGTAGACCTATATATTTTCTAAATATAATCCAGTATATTCTATATTTGCTTTCCCATGTTCCTGTGATCATATTTCTCAGGAAACAGGAAATGTTCTTAATGGGTATTCCCAGGGAGGCTGTTTCTCAGGATTAAACCCTAGAGTCCTACCATGTATATCAAATGAGTGTGAAATTCTCATATTTGGTTTTTGCTTTGATAGGGCTGGTGAAAACTGGTAATATATTTTATTTTTGATCCTACATGTCTACAACTGATGCACAGAATGTAAGACCATTAATTATCTGCAACTTACTGGTAACCCCCTCTGCCAAAATATCGGACATCTTGCAGCATGAGGACAGAATTCGCATGCTCACGTGATCCACAATAAGAACCTAAACAAACACACAATGAACACGGGTTATAAATACAGTGTGACAGGGGGAATTCATAATAAAAAATAAAATTCTTATTGTTACCTTCCATTCTCCATCCTTCTTCACACTTTTGATGACCCCATTGAGGATTTCTGTAGAAGAGAAAATGATTTATGCCGTATTACATAACTATCAATAACTTATGAGTAATACTTTGCAATTCTGTCTGTAAACCAGCTGTACCATAACACCAGAGGCTACAGAATAAAAAAACAGATTACAAAAAACGCAACATAAAGGATTTTTTTTATGGAAAGTTTTATCTTTCTAAATAGATGCACAGGGATGTGATCCATCAAATTGAAATGTTGTGACATCCATGCATAAACACAATGCAAAACAGCGGTTACGTGTTAAAACTCACTGACTCACGAAACAGGAACTATCTTGAAACCAAACCATTTTTAGCACAAGTATTTACTAACTCAGTTGATTGTTTGCAACTTCCTTGTGTCAAACCGTTGACATTGCAGTGGATGAATGTTCCAGATTTTCCTGCAATGTTTCAGAGCAGAGCTGGGCTACCTTGGCCAAAATGCCCTGAAATCAAAAATTAGTCCTGCGGATAAAAGACCTCAGTACTTCACAAACCATTATATTAAGTGTGGCTATTGTTTGGGCCATTTACACAACACAATATGTGTGGTCTACCGTCTCATCTTAAGGGTTTAATCCATTTAATTGTGTACAGAAGGAAGGAGAGTGTGGGGATATAAATATGAACAATTACAATCAACTTCCTTGTTTAATCACTCACTCACTTAGAAACACATCAGTGACTCTCCAAGACAAGTGAGTAATTGCTCTTTGACTTGTTACCACATTAATTCTCTAACTGACATGTAAATTGCTTAGTTATGGGACATGGACATGCTTATCATATGGTTTACTAAAAATACAAACACCTTACAAATACTGTAATCACTATGTTATGAAGTGTTTCCAAAATATTGTTTTATGTTCATGAGGCTACTGAATATCTAATGGAATTCTGGAAATCTGTTTGCCTCTGAAACAACCACATAACTTCATGCCCGTACTATTTCCATAAAGGGAACTGGAATAGATGACCACTTGTGACTGGGTGTGTTCATTTTTTTTAAATGCAACAACATACCTGCATGCAAATTGCCCTAAGGATTGTCTTGCCCAAAACAGACTGCTGTATTTGAACTTAACTAAATTGATTGTATCAGTACTCTGAGTTTATAACTTATGAGGGCAGATTTTATTTAATACTATCAACAGTAAGAATGGACAGTGCCTGCACATTACCATGCTTTAACTCAACTTGCATGGACAATGTCTTTGAGCATCAGATCAAGATCTGTCTCCATGCCACCATTCTAACCACTTGTGCCAATTTTCTAAGCCCAAACATGAACCTAACATAAATAATTAGGTTAAAGACCTGGTACAGACAAAAAACAAGTCATTTTGGTTAGTTGTGTTACCCGTGCAGACGAAGATTTCTGCAAGATATAAGAGTGAAGGGTGTGTTCACACTACACTCCTTCTCTGTACAAGAGCATAATTTACAGTAACAGACATCTCCTAACCACCGACATGGTAAAGAGATTGTTAAATGTTATTTTAACAATATTGAGAAACTTTTTCAAAGTTCAAATAAAATATTCGTTAACTTCAAATACCTCCAATTCTAATCAGTTATATAAAAAAGACACCCTGACCTGTAACTATATTGTGAATACTTAATTATGATCAACTTTAGATTTTGTAGAGATTCTGAATTAACACTGTATTAACGCCAAGTAATAACGTCACTTACAGAAATACAAAGCCTCATTTATTCTACAAGGTTATTGACACAATAGCATTTTGTGACAAAAGCTGCGTTTTTGTTCATTTTAAGCTAATTGCTTGACATCATAGCATGACGTTACATGTTATTGCTGATTTAAAGTCCATCACACGTTACTGTGTCACAACTTCCTTTCAGGTTAGCTAGCCAACGTTAGCTTAGCACTCGGACTGTCACAACACTTCTACTCACTATCGACGTCACGTTTCTTTCCTTTAAAGTATGTCAAATGCCAATTAAAGTACCAGCAACTGTTGTTATCAACACATGCAACACAGCAATAAAGCCTTTTATCAATGGCTTGGTTAGCGAATTCGTTCGACTAATTCGGTAATATTAGTATTTTAAATTGGGACTGGACCAGGAAGAAACCTTTGGTGGACCAACGTCCCCAGCAGAACTTTGAGTCGGCGTATAAGTTGAGGCTAATTTTTTATCAAGTTCCTACAAAGAAAGCTCGAATTAAATACCTCTTATTTTGTGGTGCTGGTAAACTTGTGAGAGCAGACAACGTTACGACGAATGTTTCACTTACTTTCTCCAACTACCGCTTTCAGCCCACTCGGTGCCATCTTGACAGCAATCTGGTGGACGGTCGGCTACTTCCTTGTTGTTTAACTTATGTGGTGTAAGCGTACTTCTTTTAACAGGGAAATATTGCCCCCTGCTGTCTGATACTTCTATTGCAAGATCACATGTGCTTTTCACATGTATGCGTTGGAACAAAAATGGTTAGAACGCGGTAGATCTTGGTTAGGTTAAATCATATTTGATGAATTGTGTGGTTCCTTTTCGCCTTTTCTGAGAAAAATGTACTGCATCTAGTGACTATAATAGTTTTTGGGAGTAGGTTATAAGTTGTCCCCTACATTAAAATACTGTCACTTTTCACAGCAGGAATAGTATTTATGAGCCTATCACAGCATAAAAAGTAAATAATTTTTTTCTAATTTTATTTTGATTTTCATAATGAATGGCAGCCATGAAAAAGAAACAGCTGCAAGACGTAAATACACATGTTATTGCCAGTGCTTTGGGGGACAGACTGTAAGACATCCAACTGGCAACTCTTCCTTGCCAGATGCATTTGAGGATATCATCTGTTGAGCCCTGGGAAAAAGGTGTCATCACTTCATCATCACGAATGAGAGATTCAGCTGTTTGTTAGGTGTAGATAGTATCAGGATACATCCAAGGGTGTTCAGCAAGCCATTTTAGAAATGACTTGTGAATTGTTACAAACAATTTATTAACTGTTATTATAACTGTATGTGAGGGCAAATGTTACCTCTTAAAATGAGCATTACCTTGGAACAGCTGCTTCACTCTCACATAATTGTGGTGACATTTAGGGCCAAATTCATCAATAAATATGCAGCCATAAGATGTCCAGCGCATGCGATCCATCATATCCCAACACAAGCAAATGCAAATCCATTAACAAAAATAAATGTTCGTAACACAAATGGTGAAGCAAAACCACCAAATAACTTCAATAACACAACTGCATTAAAATGACAGTGCTCATAGGGTCAATACCCCCGACCCCCTCAACTTCTTCATGTAAATACAATGGATGTGATTAGGCATTTCTGACACTGATAACCTGAAAAAACAGTTAAATAATTTCAGGGCCGGCCATTGCAGGAAGTCATGGGGTAATACCCGGTGTGTAGGCAAGGTGTAACAAGTGATTTTCGATTAAAACAACAAATTATGAACCCAAAGGAACATTCAATGCCTCTGTGCAACAAGTAACCCTACATTTTAAAGAAAGCTACGGTTACATATTCAGAATATTCCAGCTAATGTTTGCCAGAAGAGGTAAGAAGTGACTACAGCAAAGTGGAAAAGAGGTTCAATGACCTGATAAGAATCCTCATAACATCATGCTAACATGTATTTGATGTATAATACAGACATTTAAGAAAAAATATACCCACCGTGAGGCCTGAGGGTAGTGGTAGCATCACATTTGGGGATATGCCCCCCAGATGGTTTATGAAGGCAGAGGTTACAATGAATGCGGCAAAACATAAATAAATCACGAAACATGGAAATAAATACATTAAGTAAAGTAAAGCTACCTGGGTTTTTGGCACAGGCCAAAAGACAAAACATGTTGCCACCAGTAGCTCTCATAAACATGATGAAAATTGTATATATAACATTGAAGGTGACAAATACTTAGATCAGTTATTTTGTTTTCCAGTTTCTACTTCTAATTCAAATTAGTTTAAAGAGAGTTTTTTGCACTTCGGTACTAAGGTCCCTTTCTGTTGATCAGTGTAAAAACTGCCTTATTACAACCACTATGATACAATGTTGAAAAACCCTACACATGCAAAACATCTCCTGGGGATTTCTTTTTATAGGCACTGCATCTCACAACATGAATCATGACAATTATGTTAGATCCAACAAGATATTACTGAAATTATAATTTTATGACAGCGAAATCACACAAGCTTAACTCATCAGGCATTCAAACACAAATAATTCTGTAATTTGAAAAGTCTTACACATGTAAATTAAACTTAATATTAGCTAGATGAAGCATAATAAATTGCTGGAAAATGTCCAGCACAGCCTCAAGATGCGTTAACTTCTCAGATGTTTCCAGTGTGTCTTGCTCCTACATGAGTCCGATCAGTCTTCTTCTGCCAGAAAACACTGCCAGGTAATCCTCCGTTAATGGTGCTGAAAAGTAATTTATTTCCTCATCCCCAATCCTCAGTTCTCAGACTCTGCAGACATGTTTTTTAGTATCCGCCGCTCCTTACGAACACGCATTCGCTCTTTGAAGTCCTCCAACTCCTTCCTCTGAAAATAAATAAGACACAACCATTTAGTGATATACATTGTTCTGTTCAGCAACAGTAAAACACAGTTAAAGCAGCTCTCCATGAAAAGGTACAAAAAAGAAAATAATTTGTGGTTATAGGGTTTGATTGTGATGAAAAGTGAGAAAAAAAAGGATTATAAACCCAATACTTAAACCAGAAAGAGAGAAAGAAAGAAAGAAAGAAAGAAAAATCCTAATAATAGTTACTAAAACTATAATTTGATTTTACAATTCTAACTTGTTTTTTATGGTTTTATTGTTCGTGGATGACGTGGATTTTGTAATCACATGAACTCTCTAGATTACACTTACATGCATTCCCTCGTCGGGGGGGAAGATTTCCCTCTGGATAACATTAAAGATGCCATCATAGAACAGAGAAGGAGACATCTGTTATTATCAGAAGCACACTGACTAGTTGAGTGAACTGACGTGTGATCAAAATTATCAACATTACTGACCTTTCTCTTCACTATATACTCTTCAAAATACTCTGCTTGATTTGAGATCCAGAACATGGTCACGGGAAAAGACAGATACAGCATCATCTGATGAAAACAAACCCAAAAGTACCAGCTAGTGAGTGATCGTGGAAAACTGTTACATGAGCACAACCTATAGCAGCAGCTAGCTAGATCGAACCACGAAACATGGGCCGATTTGTAAGGGTTTAAACCTTACGAACTATACACATTACATGTCATCAGAAGTAGCTTTAAAATATTAGATACTTACTCTAAACACCTCTATTTTAACGCCCATTTTAACAAAGATTCCGGGCTTTCAACTGTGAAGCGTTGTCTGAACTTCAACCATCGCCAAAGACCTTCACATAACTTCCGGGTTTCTCGAAAGTCCAATCACTTTGATGCAAACACGCATGCGCTGATGTTGTTGGCAATGTTTTTTCATTTCATTTCTTTCTTTCTTTTTTTTTTTTTTAACATAGTTGGAAATAGACAATCCAATCTGTGGTATGTCATTCAAATACAATTTCAACGCTTAATGAAATAAAATGTGGAGGTCTCCAAATCTCAGGCTTACTTTTGGGTCGTAGCTGACCCATTATATACGCATTTTGAGCATTGGTTGTCCACGGAGGGGTGCTGCAAACCACTGAATTTGTCAAGATGTCATTCTCTCTGTATATTTAAGAACTGCAATAGTTACTACCAAAAACCTGCACTGGATGTGTTCTGATCTCGTTATATTGACCATCACTGTATTTAACATATTTACAATCAGGTTTGTCTTGACAGGAAGCCAATCTTTAAAATATATATCTTTAAATATTTTACTAAACACATTTCACTAGATCTTGAAACTATTTCAAACTTTTAGGACACACATGTTCTGACAAATATGTTTCTTTTCAAACTGTCACCTACATCCTAACGTTATAAATCAATTAAATCAAAAAATATGTAGGCTATCAAATTGATAACCTTTCGGCCTTCAGATTAGAACAGTGCTATAGCCTTAAAACACCTTTGCGAGCTTTTCATCTATATCGTAATGAAGTTCCTAAATGTGCTGTCGGATTATTCAAAGGAAATCCTTTATGCCAGTGATCCCCTTTTGCACAGGTATAATTTCTCCTCACAGTTGCCGCTGAAGTTGCAGTCCGTGACACGCTCATTACGTCCCACGAAAGATCAACGCGTGACGTCATCGACAACGAGAGGTGTTCAGGATCCTCGGAGAGAAAGATCCCGCGCGCCCTGGCAACCTGATAAACCCAGGTAAACGCCGTTGTTTCAACATTATTCTACCAGTCATGTTGTCTCAGTAAACCGAATGAGTAGACAGCAAGAGACATGGTAACAGCAGTATAAAGGCTTGAGTTGTAGCGCTGATGCCCGGCGCCCACTGAGACCGTTCACTTGCACGGCGGCCTGTTCTAGCTAACTAGCTTGCTAGCTAAAGCTAGTTGGCAGTTGTCTATCAAAAGACACAATAACCGCACCTACATTGTGTGTCTGTATGACATCCCTTGCCTGTCTCACCCACTGTTGGCCACAATTGCGCTACATATAGCCCAGTAAAGGCTGCTACGTCCACGGTGTTGGGCATCTATTGCTAGTTTGCTCGTCGACTGTCTTGTGTTGTTGGAGACGGTGACGCCGTCACGGTGATGATGGCGCACACTCAGACTGAGGCTATTTGATGAGAATGCAGTCAATGGAGCAGATAACACCAAATAGCACTGTAGCCTTATGTTCATTTTCCAAAACTGGCTGCCATGAATATAACAGCTTTATCTTCGTTCGCTTTCACTTCTGCTGTGCACAGAGCTAACGTCCATTACGAAACCCGGGCAATAATCTATGCCCTGTGGCCTAACGTGAGGATCTTGGCTTCTCATCGATGGTCGGTCGCCAGCAGTCATTACTTTACAATTTATCGTTTTATTCACCACATCTAATAACGGTCCCCATATCAGAAAGATGTGTTTAGGTCTGTAGAGTGTATATGGTTGAGTATTAGACACAAAGCAGTGGCATTCAGCCGACTGGTATGTTCAAACAGATTACTCATTCAAAGGCCCGTTATTTAGCACACTGTCCCTGTTTTCCTTATAAGAGGAATCCTGAAATCTACCGGCGTGAACGTGCTTTTTAATGTTTGACAATGGCTGTAATAGTTTGGGGCCCAATGTGTAACAACATAGGGTTGTGTCTAATAAAACACACTAGCCTGCCTGTAGTCACTGCCTGCTTGGATAGACTTCTTTGCCCAAAGGTGTATAAAAACCCAGGCAGTTTAAAGCCCTTGCCCTACTGTTACCAGTTATCAATGCTTTTGCTTTGCCACCTTCTGTTAACAAGACTTTTCTCAGTCTGTTACCCAAACCAGCATATTAGGAATGAATGAAAGACATGGGTTAGTTTTGTGATCAAGGTTTGTGTGTCACTGGTTGGGTATAAAAGTGTTATCACTGTCTACACAGTGTGAGTAAATAAAGAGAACAAATTGGGTCAAGGGGCATGCAGTTACCAAGTAAACAGTTAATCAAACAAACTAAGAGGGATGACCTACTAATTGCACTATTGCAAATTATTTCTCAAAGTTTCAAGCTAGGAAAATGCATGTGTGTTGCATAATCTACAGACTTAGGTCTGGCTGTAATTTTGGTTATCATGTCCTATGAAAAAGAAGACACTTTTTCTCGTCCCTTCCTATTTTTTTCCTTTATTTTTTAGTTTCTCTTTTTTTAAGTTCTGTTCTTTCTAGTTTAGTTGCCATGGTAACACCATCCTTGGCCTAGTTGTGAATGACCTCTGAATGAAAAGGAGTGTGTGGTCAGGGAACAAATGAGCGAGCAAACAAAATCTATTACGATGTGTGAGTGTATGTGCTTCATTTGTCACTTCTGAATCATCTGCAATCATACTGTGGTATGTTGGGAATAAACAATATTGACCTTTTTTCATTTTCTGATGACCTGAATATATATATAGTGCTATTTCAAATATTACATTTTATTTTCTTCTAATCAAGGCTTTAATGACAATAGAAACACCCCATTTAACACCAAGCACTAGTTTCTGCCCTCACTACTTTTCTTTAAAGCCTTTACCAAAATCGTGACAGTTTACTTGTTTGTCATTTACTTTTCTGTCTCCCATCTATTTTTAAACCATGAAAGGTCAGTCATCAGCATATATAGCTGACTAGTGATAGCATCACACAGGGATTTTGAACCAGATTCATAAGAAATTGTTTCTTGTATTAGCGGTTTTTCATTGCAACTTTTATGATCCCAAAGCAGCAGTTTCAGTCTTGTGTTTATATTTGTTTCACAAGTTGGGAAAACAAAATTAAGCAATCGTCATTTTCTAATTTGACATGGTGAAACTAGTCAGAGTATTATTTATTTGGATTTGTGTCTCTGGCCACCTGGAAAATTTCATTCCAAGATTCATCCTTAAGCTCTATTTGGTCTCTGCCAACTGCTTATGGAAACACCTGATGCATTTGTAGCTAAATTCACAGCCATATATGTACTATCTTAGCTAGTTGTTAACTGTGTTAATCTGCTGTTTGGTGCTGTTTGGTAGTTTTCAGTGGGTTTTTGGAGCTTTTCCTTTGAAAATGTTGTGGCTGAAAAGATGTAGTGAAAGTTAACAAAACTATTAAGCTGCCGGTTGGACTGCTAAACAATAAGTTGGAACCTGTTGTTAAGCACGTAAAGTGAAGGAATGCTTAAGATTTGGGTGATTATTTTGTGTAGGTTCATCACTATAAGTGATCCCATTTCATAGTTCTACATTCAAGATTCAAGATTTTACCTGCCTGGTCTGCCAGGTGGGCCAGAAATCCACTCGTCTAAAGTCAGTTTTTACTTGTACCTATACGGATTGTTTTTATTTATTAGAAGTTATCAAATGACTTCAAAAACTAAAGTTTACTGTAAGGTTTAATATTTGTATCTGTATATTATAACAGGGATGCAGTGTGTCATAGATGCAAAGCAACATACATTCTTGAATATTGAAAATTATGACATTCCCTTCTTTTCTCCCCACAGATGGACTCCTGAACTGTGAATGTGTAAGTGAAACAATGACAGGACAGGCTATAGCAGATGTTTTGCATCTAAAAACCCAATGAAATCATTCAAATCAAAATTGCACCTGATGTGCTGTCAGCCCTGCCGAGAGTAATCATTGTACAGCATGCTCAGTATCAAAGTTGACGAGTGCTGTCCAACTTGCCAGATTAGGCAAGAGAGTTGCTAGATGTACTAGCCCAGTGTGGAATTAAGTCTGAAAGTCTAACACAGTTTTCATATACTGTTCAGATCTAATATTTAGATTGGAGCTGCAAGTTTTAAAACTTTCAAGTTCTGTCATTTGGCCCTTATAGCCTGGTGAGTTGAAATGGTTAATTGTGAATGTACTAAGGAGTGTAAAATACATTTCTGGATTGCTGTTTAAATGTGTCTTTGACAGAAGGAAAGTTGAATGGTCATTATCATGGGACAAGGTTTAGAAATGCTTCACATGTAAATTCCTTAACATTATAAAATTCCTAGGTAATAAATTTCAGGATGCTCTTAGGAGAACTTCCATAAAGTTAGAGGATACAATGTAACCGCTTAATCTTAATGGTCAAAATCAAAGCATCAGAGGCCGAAATATTTTGAATCCTAGTATAATTTATCGTCTGTTACGGGCTTGGTATAATAATATCATCAGGGTTTTATTTATCCAAACTTTTGACAGCTTCCATTAGAACCACAAACAAGGATTCAAGTCAAGTTCATAGGCCAAGTATACTCTTTGAAATAAATAAGCCATATGTACAATCATTGGAGTGCCCCTTTAAACTGGTGTGACTTATCGTCAGCCCAATGTGAGATGTGAGAAATGCATAGATTGTGGTTTCCAGTGTGTCAATCATAGGATATTATCTGGGTGTAAAAAGCAAGATTTTATAATTAAAAATCTCAATCATTGTTGTATTCAATTAATGACCCCCCCAAAAACAGAAACGGCTTTGGTAATTAATATTAGCAAGCAGCGCTTTCACCACCCGTCTTCTTTCTATAGTTGTTTCCGACATATAGCTGAATATACACTATTACATTCTACATCATGTCAAGTTGGCAAATTGCCTGTTCCTTGTTTTCTCCACTCTGGGTCCCTGTAGATTTCAGCTACTCCGGTGCTCCAATGATTAATGGAAGTGCCCTCAGACTTTCTCAGATAGTCTCATCTCAGTGTGCACTGCTGCTGCTCCGTCTGACCCAACCCCCAGTCTATATGCAACCCTCTCCTTTGCTTTACCCCTTCTCTTTCTGTCATCCCTCCCGCCCTTCTTCCCTGTCTCTGAATACAATCTCTCCCCACCCTTCCAGTGACTGGGCCATCGGTTTTGCCTCTTCTGAATTGCTGTAGGTTGGAGCTTTGTCACTCTGGCAGCTGCTGTATTGTCTTTTGGAATGGTGCATATGGCACGTGGACAGGGAAGTGGGTCTGTGAGGACACTGTCTGGCTCCAGCACAGATGAGCTGCTGATCATTTCATTTGGTGAAACAGACATTATGCATTGCACTCACCAATCACCTGACAAGTATACATTACACAGGGTGGCTCTTTACTTGCCTGTTTTGACATCTGACTAATTTTGAAATTGTGGGTGTGTGCATGTTTGCATGCACGTGAGACTCAAGATTGGGAGGTGAGTTGTCAGTTAGCCTAAACGGTTTGCATGAAGTCTTAAAATGTTAGCAATATCCACTCACATTCAAACAGCCACCTCTCACTTGCCCAATAATTTGCTCAATTTCTATCTCTTGGGTCATAAACGGTATTTCAAAAGTCTAGCGCTGCTTTTGCAGGGTTAAGAGGCGGCATTGTCGGGTGAGTGGGATGATTAGTGCAGAGTAAACAGGGCCTCTGTATCTCACATCTGTTTCATGAGATTGTTGACTTGTGATTCCTGCATGATAGCTACATGTTTCCTCATTTTAACCCCATACAGAGAGATCCCTCTTCCTTTTTGCATTTTATTGACATTATGCTTATGAAACAGCAATTACCAGCTCTTCTGTATTTACCTGGCCAACTGAGAACTAAATTTTTATGTATGTGAATTATTCATATCATATTTATGTCTCTTTATCTGACTGAGCTAAAAGTATACGGCTGCATTCATATCCAAAGCAGATTATTATCAGAAATAATTAACTTCACTTGATTTAAAACAGCATGTACTTCCTGCCACCAGTGCAGTGTGGCCACTGTAGAGTCATCAACATCCTAACTTGAGGCTGCTCTGCTACAGGAAGGCTCAATGGGTGGGCTCACTCTTTTGCACACTTTCTGTCACACTCTCTGTTGCTTTCTATGATCACCTCAGTTTTCTTTCACTGCCTCACTTTAACTATTACACTACCATGAGCTGTACAATGGGCAGCCCCTGCCCTGATGCACATTGTTGATGACACAGTGGACATACTAATTAACTCAATTTACAGAGTAGGATATTTTTATATGCCTTTGTGATTATGATGAGGTACAAAATTGCTCACTTATAAGTTAAAGTGGCCACAGGGAACACACATTTTACTTCACTTGATATATGTTTAAAAAGTTTCACAATTTATTTATTCATTTTAATTTAACTTATTTCACTTTGTTTGACTGAAGCTTATTTTGTATCTTAGTAGACAAGCAACATAATGAATACAAGTAGTATGGAGTGCAGATAAGGGAGTCCTTAAATTGGTGGGGGAAGGCATATTCAAGATCACTCTGAGGGAAGAGAGTGAGTGGGGGTGGGGCATGATGAGATGGACGGAGGAATAGACAGGAAGGGGGTGGGGTGTTAAAGGTGTAACAGAGAGAGAGGGGAGAGCAAGAACCTCAAGCTATTGATGGGAAAAGAGGGGAGGGGTGGAATGAGCAAGCGCGTAGGAGTGAGAGAGGGAGGGAGGGAGGGTGTGTGGGCTGAGGCTCCCCTGAATGAGGAAGCAGCAGAGCCATTTTTACTGTTGAGTAACTGCATGCTGCTCTCCCTGTGCTAGAGAGAGGGTGAGAGAGTGAGCTAGAGGAATAAAGTGCTCCTCCTGGATCTTATCGGATCCCTCTCTCCCCTCTCTCGCCTTCCCCTCTCCTCCTTGTACACCTCTTGGTTGTGGCTTGTCTCCATTTAAGTTGGGGAGGCCCTGGAGAGGACACACAATGGAGCGAAGAGCCTGTGGCAACTGGGCCGTTGTACTGCTGAGAGGGGGATGGGGTAGAGAGAGGACCGGTTCACACAGCTAACACAGCCTGCCGGCTGTAGGCTTCCTCAGCCTTTCCTCCCTGCCTGGACACACTGTTTCCAGGCTGGGGCCTTTTTTTGTAAAACAGCAACCCTCAAACCCAGCTTGGACTACACTAAGGATTACTCACTGTGTTTTGTGGGATTTACGGACACATACTGGAGCCTGAAGATTAAATCCTTCGTGTGTTTTGGTTAAGAGAGGAGGAAGAACAAACTTCGACATACATTTTTTTGTACCCGTCTTTCGGTTTTTGATTTCTTTTTCTGTTTATTGGAGTTCATAAATGGATTACAAGATGCATGCCAAGTCAAATGATTTACTGGATTTTCAAAAACTGGATGCCCTTCTGGAAAAAATTGCCCATTCAGTCTCTGTGAAAAGGTAAAATTGTCTACTTAGGTACACTCCACTAAGTTTGCAGATATTGAACAAAGTCACATCAGTCTTTTTTACAATTTGAATATCTTCAATCTAAATACACAGTCAAACTCTGAGGAGAAAGTTAATTTAAAGTCAGCCTGGAGTAATGGATCTTGGGACCATCATGTGGGTAGCGCTATCTCTAGTTTTCCAGGCCCAGCACAACAATCCCATTTAGATTTTGTTCTGTGTTTTGTCAAGAATTATATTGTTACCCAGATTTGATTCAGAACCCACGAACCTACCTCCTGATGGGAGAAGGGGGTGTGGGGGAAGGGGGACTTCAGAGGAAGAAGGGGGTTTTTGTGTGTGGGTGTGTGGCAGTAGTAGAAATGTCTCCTGATTCTTGGCAGAGTTTGGCTTGCTTATCCCTACCAGCTGGACGTTGAGCCCGAGAGAGCTGGCATGACTCTGGGCTTTTCCTGGTATAATGTGCTTGACTCATGGTTAATCTATTTGAGTCAGTTTGTGAGTCATACAGTTGATGCTTGGAATCAATACTGGCAGAACTACTTCAATTTTGTCACATTGTGATGAGTGACAGGAAACAACAATTATTGTTTGATTTGATCATATCTGGCTTATGTACATATAGAGCAGATGTAAACAAAGCTGTAGAACCCCAGTTGTACTTCTCCTGCATTTAACTATAAACACTCAAGTGGCACAGTTCATATTTGGTGATTATTGAATTGCTAAGCTTTCAAAACTAGGATCTGGAACCATCCAGAATAAAAATAGAGTACATAGGCCAAGAAGTGGAATGTTACCATAGAAACCACAGGAACATTTGTTTTTCAGAGAGTAGCAGAGTTTCAGAGGTTCTCAAGACAAGCAATTGAATTGGCTACATGTTTAATTTATATTGATATATTACTGACGTTCACTGGCAGTAATCAGACACTGTATGGTTCTGAGAAATGTTGTTGTTTATGTACATTAATGCAGATTGTTTGCCAAATTGGCGCTTTGTTGTGCAACTGTGGATGATTTAGATGGAATCATAACATGATGTAACACTGATAATATTCTTTTTTAATTAGAAATTACATAAATGGCAGATTTTGATACAACACTTGGAGGTTAGTAGATACATTATTGATTTTGCTGGATAAAGCAGAAGTTGCAGTGTCCTTCTGTAGGAATGCACATTTTAAGCTTAACTTGAGCTGTATCAGAATCCCAGGGACTTAATTAATGAATTGCCTTGATTAAAGTTTTATTCACTTAATTCACTTCGTTTTGTGGTTTGAGTAAACTGCTGCTTAAACAAATAAATGGAAAATATTCAAAAGATGAAATGCATTAGTTGCTTTATTACAGAGCATAACATGCCAAGACACATAAGCTGTGTTTACATAGAGCCTAATATTCCAATTTTAATTGGTTTAAAAGCTCAATAAAAAAATAAAAAAACAAAAAAAAACATGCACCATATGTACACCTTAACAACAACGACATTTCAATCAATTGCACAAGGGAAGTTAAAAACTTTTCCTAAAAAAAAAGTCCCATTAAAACAATAATAAACTTTTTTTCTGCTTGCATTCTTTTTGTACCCACCATCTTGATGTTAGTACGTTTCTCCACTTACCAAAGATGGCGGCTTATAAGGTCTGTGGCTAACCACTGTCCATAGTTTTTTTAGCCATTTTCACTTAAGTGCTTATTTCCTTATCACACACTTTTTCCCACACCAGGAGATTGTCTATGACATACTATGTGTATTTGAATGTATCTGCAATATCAACAAAGGAGTGGAAAGCAATATACAAGCAGGCATAAATTGTGTATTAATGCAGTGTCATCAATATGCTGACTTGCCCACTTTGAATTTGTAAGAGGGAGCTGGCAGGGTTAAATTTGCCAAGTGATTCCATGAACACTGCCTTTTCCAGCTTCTGTCTTGGGTGCCAGCACTTTTGTGGAGAGAATTTCTCCATATGCAGCATTGTTGCAGAGTATTTCTCCTCACTTGCTAGTAGTCTCTTGTCATTATAGAAACTGGAAACAATATGGCTAATGGAAAAATATGTATTACAGTAGTAGGATATACCTAAAGTGAGCTTAATTAAATTTAGCGTGAACTTCTTGAACAACATTACTAGCCGTTTTTATACTGGGCAATTTGGCCATCCTTTTTGCGGCTAGGTGCGTGGATTTAGTTAAAGGGCAGTAAATTGGGCATCTGTTTTGGTCTGCTAATTTGCCACCTTGGAGGGTACATTTATTTCTGCCTTCATTGCTATCTAAATCCGAGTCATCAACGTGCCAGCAGTTGCGTTAGATGGACGGAGGTGTCGATGACATGCACTATCGTGCGACCCACAGCCGGGTAGTTTTAAAACCAGGAAACAGCTGATCACAGCAGTCAGTTCATCACTTCATCTGCGGACATCAAGATGAGCAACTGGACAGCCGCTGATATCCGGGAGATGCTAGCATCTCCTCACTCTCTGTAGCTCTTTGGTTGTGGCCACTTGTCATAGCTGCAAGCTACAAACGGTCGCTACTTTCAAATTAAAAGCCCCCTGCTAAGAACCCACTTCTAAACTCCAATTGGGTGCAATGTAAAGCTCTTATTTTTAGGACAAATTTGTTGTCACTGTTAACTGCCCAGCTTCGTGCTTTACGTCACATCACATGTTTACACCTACTCCAGCGACGGCCAAATGGGGGCTTTTGGAAAAGGAGGAATATTACACCTCCCTTTTAGAAAGACAAGGTGGCACATTGCAGCCTTTAACTTGCAGCAAATGTGCCGCCTTTTCTATCTAAGTGGGGCTACTGTAGACAAGCTGGTCTGGTCTGATTGGCAACTGCAGAGCCCTGAAGAGATCTTAAAAAGAATGTAATGGGATGTTCCTCAAACATTGATCAGTCAGTTTACAGGAAAACCTAAAACAGAAACAGTTTAAAACAACAAACACCAATATTCAACAAATTAAAACATTATTAGAATCAATGTATTGAGTATTGGTATCAATGTATTGTTGAATTTTGGTAGACACAGAGGCATTGGAGTAAAGGCGTTTTTTTTTTTATGAAAGTGAAAAGACTGGTGAATATGCCTGGAGTGGTGTTCTTGGCCTTGTCACTATGGTTTCATTAATAATGTATTCCTTTGCTTTTAGCACAAACACAGGCCGTCATTCTGACACTTAGTGAGGGCCTCAAGTGGAATCTGCAGGCCTACAGTTTTGCCTGAAATCGACCCCCACCCTCATACATGAATGATTAATAGTTTACTTTAATGGGGGATGCAGACATGTTTTGCTGTTTCTCTCACTTGTAGGACAGTCACTGTGATGGTGTATACAGAATTTTGTGGTGTGGGATGTGCTTCCCCCACCCTAGTAACCAGAGCCATTTCCTCCCCAGAAAACATTCCACAGCAGTCTTCAGTGATGTATGTCCAGGTCGAAGGTCAACTGTTATTCCAGAGCTGAGAGCAATGTAGGACATGCAGCAACAGGAAGTGGACCTCTTGATTGATCTCTGTGTGGGATTCTGCAGACTAACCAATTAACATATATTTTAAAAAAAAACCCAATTGTGTTATTGATTAATGTCAGTGTTTTGTATAATGAGTTAAATAATCAATTATTTCGTCAAAAAAACCCAAAAAACTATAGAGACAAACATTCAGTAGCATTATTATAAAAACTAAAAAGGCTCTGCAGGTTCCCTTTCCAAATATTTTTTCATCATCTGGTGTACTGTTTTGATATTTTTACACAGAACAAAATTATTCCTTAAACTCCTGCACACTGTTCTACACACTTAAGATTAGGAATATATTT
Organism: Acanthopagrus latus; assembly: GCF_904848185.1. Lineage (NCBI taxonomy): Eukaryota > Metazoa > Chordata > Actinopteri > Spariformes > Sparidae > Acanthopagrus > Acanthopagrus latus. The sequence continues at coordinate 20,820,425 of NC_051061.1, forward strand.
TGATAAGTGTTTCGGTACAAAGCCCAGATAACCTGATGATGCAGATGTAGTCTTCCCTAACTCCATCTGTCAACAAATATTTTATGTTTCAGTAAGTTATTACACAATACTTGCATATTATTATAACAGTTTCAAAGAGTATCCCTATGCTCTTTGGCTGGCGTTTCTCAAAAGAGTATCTCACAAAACTGGTATTTGTCAGGTTAGCCAAGTGCCTTAATTTATCATTGAAGTAAGTCATGCTCTTGATAAGTTAACATGTTACAAGGTGATTGAAGTATACAATCTGATTGCTAAAACCTGTCTTCCTTTTAATGAGGGGTTGTCTTGCAATATTCTTCATAATGTGTTTTTGATGGATGAACAGCAGGACATGAACAGGCAGATCACAAAATGTCTTGGTGAGTTGGAGCTTTCATGTCTGTTCATGCCTATTGGAAGTACTGCCTCTTTAGGTCAATGCATGTGGTTCAAATGCTTGACTCCTACAAGAGGTGTCGTTCATGCACTCTCATTTATTGCATCTGCTTCGGTGTTTCCAGAATTTTGTTTACACTTGTTGTTGCAGTGCTCTAATGTCAATGACTCTAGCTGTGAGTGTGCTTGTAGGTGATGTTAATGAGCTGTTGAGGACCATCTGGCAGTATTTGTGCGTGTCTGTGTGCAATGAGACTTGGCTTCATGCAGATCTGAAGCCAAGCTGGACCACGCTCATTGTGACTACCTCCTTTGAATATGTCTTTGCGCAAGACGTCTGATAGTACTGACTCGTGTGTTGAAAATGTTTAAGTGCCCCCACTCATCTGTACTGTAACTGAGTATTTGATTCAGTATATGATTCAGTTGTACAAAATATTTCCATAAACATTTTCCCTCCAGCTTTTGCCAAAAAGTCAGAATCCCTCCAGATTCTTTAGCAGTGATACAGAATACATCTCCAAATGAAGACATCCTATGACATTCCAAGACATCTCAGCATCAGCACTGATTAGAGGATCTTCTTTTTTTCAATTTACTAGTAGCAGTGTTTTGGTAGAATTATTTAGATCCCACTGTATCCATCACATTCATGTTGTAATTTTCATGAAGGGCTCTTTGCAGTTGACAAAGTCCAAGAAACCATAAGTAAGGCAAAGTGGGAGACAGAGGATCAAAGCATCCAGATCTGTATTCGTCGTTAGAGATGGGTAAAAATATTGATTCATCAAAGCATTGCAATATGATTACCCAATTCAGTATCGATTCAGAAAATCCTCTGAATCGATTCAGGCAAGCAGTGGCCCCCGACCACCTGCTGTCCCTCGCCAGACGCCTTTAGGTTCCCACCTCCAGCAGCTGGAAGCGCCACGCCCGCAACCTCGCTCAAGGGTCGGAGGGTGATGTGCCACGGAAACACCGTCAGAGCTGCGGAGGCTGGTAGCCGATGTCTGACACACCATTCTTTTGGAGACTGTAAACTCCCAACACAGCCGGTCCCACCCTGGCCGCTGCACTGTGCGCCCAGGGATAGCACTCTCCTTTGGGAGAGAGGAGGGACAGTGTCAACGTTTTACCCCCTCGCGTCTAGCTGGAGGGCGGAGGGACCTCCGTTATGTCTATGTTTATGTCAGACAAAAATGTACCATGCAGTTCCAGAAACAATGGCACTTTCTCAGCTTATATGGTTGCACTATTTTACAACTTAACACATCGTGTGCCTTTGTTTACATTTTAATTCGAGCTAGAACTTCTTAGAGGTAAGCATTTTTTTTTTTTAATTTAAAAATTATCTACAGGTACTTTGATTATTAAATGTGTATTACTACTTATTACTGGATCGATATCAAAGCATTTAAATCAATATTGAATCGAACTGATATTGAATCGAATTGCGACCTAAGGAATCGAAATCGAAATCGAATCAAATCGTGAGGTTCTTAACACTACCCAGCCCTAGTTGTCATCATCAAATTATGCAGTGCCTACCTTACTCCTACATTTTTGCTTAAAGAGATATGCCTCATATTGGTTTTACATGTTGGTGTTCATCAGTAGTTTGCTGTGAGAAAGGTACATATGCTATTAAACTTCTACCTCATTAAAGTAATTTGCTCGCTCATCGCATTTCAGGCTGTAATCAACATTGCACTTCTTTTAAATTCTTAAAATAACTTACAAATAAATACAGATCTTATAGTAATTTAAAAGATATTGGATTATTTGATTAAAAAAATCCTTTTGCTTAATCATGAAATAATACTAAATATAATAACTAAACCCTCCTTTTTTACAGTTCCCATGACAAGCTTGTCATGTTGACAGTGAAAGCAGGTTATCTAAGGTCATCTTCTATCAGACTTACTCAGGATTTGTCCAAATGTTGTCATTCTAGTTTTGCTAGGACGGCTATTTTTGTGTAACCTGATGCTCCACATTTTTGTTACACAGAACTATTTGGAAATGTGTCCCTGTAAACTGTTTGGAAATGAGTGAGCAGTTTAAAAAAATACTTTGCAAATGATTGGATGACCCATCATAGGTTAATTTCAAACAATGGAACATACTGCATGACGCAGTAGGAAAGTGCTACCAGTGTTCTGAAGTCAGGAAATGAGTGAAAAAAAATCTTTTTCATTAAGAAAAGCATTCAGTGCCCTCCCTTGTTTTGTTTTTCTTTGATGAAGAAATTCTCGTCTCATTGTTTTTGAATGAAAAGTTCCTTCTCTCTTGTCATACCTAAACCATGGCTATAGCTGCTGGTAACTCATCAAGGTATGTTCATTGGTTCAGCCACTGTGATTCAGCCACAAGCACATATACACTGATATCTACTTATATATTATTAATTTAGGAAGTTCTTCAATTCCCTAAAGGGCATTTGGCTTTCTTCAGCCTAGCTCATTGTAGGTGCTTGTAGAGGACACAAATTTTAGTTCCCATGGTTTACTCACAGGTGCTTTGAATGGGCAAATGTTCAGGTAAATTACTTCCGTGGCAAGTTGGAAAGATGTTTTGAGTTGCCTGCTTTGGAGGCAAACAATATTTTAAGTTAACAATCATTAAGGAGACCTACATTTTACTTGTAATTTTCATGGCACACCAGGTCATCACAATGTTCCTTTTTCCAGAAATCACTTGCGCATCAGAAATGGTGACACATGTAAGTCTAACTTCAGCTTACCACCACAGTTAGTGCCAAATGTAGTTTTAGTGAGATTTACTATGGTTTAAAGCCTGTTGTACCAGTGGTCACATCTCAGCTTGTGGTGGCACATGCTTCTTTAACGGTGGATAAAAAGCACCTTCTGTCATTCACTGCTGCCTGTCACAATGTAATAATTTATTTTTCCTTTAATGTTAATACAGTGGGGGCATGTCAGCTGTAATTGTTTTTGTTCATTTTGTCCTTTCCAGCACAATGCCACACACAGGATGATTTATTAGATATGGGAAATGGCAGTTTTTAAGGATTGTTTAGGCTTTAGGCTTAACAGTGCAAGACTGCAGGTGTCACTGAAGGCCATCAGACTACAGCTGGTTAGCCTAAGATATTTTATTTGTTTATTCTATTTGTTTAGCTAGTTCAGCAAAACTTTGAAGTATTTTTAGTTGAGCTTTATTGAGCTGAAAATGAGCTATGGACTCAAATATGCATATTTGTACCCTGGGCCAAGACAAGTTCTGTTCATGTTTATTTTGGCATTATTTATTTCTGTTTGCTTCTAGCCACAAAAATACCATCTGTGTTGGACCAGTACTGTTTCTTTTCATGTGTTGTCATTCAACATATTGGTCATTTAGTCAGATACTCCACTGTGTTTGAGTGCCTTGGGGCGGCCAAGGCAGTGATCATGTGGTGTACAAACTGTTTCCTTATTCTCAGAGAGTGACTCATCAAGAATGTGATTAGTCACAGATCTATACAGTGGTGTGTGTTTATCTTTAAGGCCCTGTTGTGGGGGTGGATTTCAGTGTGCGAGACATGAAGACTAACATGTCTCTATTAGAGACTTGAATACACAACCTTGTGATCAGTGCTTTTCCCCCCCACATCATCGTTGTTCCACAGTCTATTTTTAGTAAAGCATTTTGCGATTAATATTGGACCGTGTTGTTGTCTTAACAGCCTTTGAGTGTATCTTGAGTGTAATGTCCCTGACTGCCTTAGGAGGACATAATGTAGGACTGAGTGCTGTGTAGTGGAACACACAGTCCCTCATCTGCCAGATGACGCTTACTCCCCGCCACCCTCCATCCACCCCTGTCCGCCCACATCCCTAAACACTCCCAGGTCCTGAGATGGAGTGGGAGGACAAAGATCTACTAAAAGCACACACGCATATGCTAGAGCCAAAACTAAATCTAAAACAATCCCTGAACTCCTCTGAATACAGTGCAGGATCTGTTTATATATGATTTATTTATTATGTAACTCATAAAAAATAAAAATAACATTCATACTTCTGAATGATTTAACAACGCTAGTGTCTGTTTATATATTATTTTGAATTTAAATTATGACCTTTGGTTTATCAGATGGAATCCTGTTAAAATGTATAAGACATGATCAGTCATTTAAATATGGGTAACACTGCACTTTTATACAGTATCTCTTGGAAGGCACTGTATGGATGTGTAAGGAATGAAAAAGGAGAGCTTGGGAAAGAAGGTTGTTTTATCTTCTTCTTCATAACTGTTCTATTTAAATGTTTGTAATATGTTTCATGATGACTGAAATTTCTTGGATTATCAATTACAATATTTGTCAAATGTTTTGTTTTAACCACTTTATAGCAAAAATGACTTAAGGCACCATGAGAGTTTTGGCAGAGTTTTTATTATTCAAACCCATATGGAAATAATTCATTTTGTGCCCAAATTTGTCCATTTGTTTTAACACTAATCCATCGATGAATGGCTTGGGTCTGTGAGAGATGGATTAACATGAGTTTCTGCTTAGACTCGGTCTTGATACCATTAGAACACTGTTCCCCTAGTAGAGCTGGGTGTATAGTGGCTGCTTCAGTGCAAGAGAACAATTATGCTTTTACTTTTTGCAGTGCAATAACGGTATCAGAGGTCTGCTTTACCATGCATTGGGTTATGATTCCAATAAAATGTTGTTAATGACATGACATTTTATTGTAAACTGTTTTTATAGACACACTAATAACAGTATGATATTTCCTCTCTCCAGAGAGTCCAGCGAGGAGTGCAATGGGATCAGTGGTGCTCTGTCAGTGGAGTCTGTGCCGGGGCCAAGACTGAACTGGTGTCCTGCCAACACCACTACCCCTGCTCCAGCTCCAGCTCCCGCTCCGGGGCCCGAGCCCGTGCCCAACCCTGTTAGAATGGGGGACGGCCTGGATGCAGCGCAGATGTCGGGCAGCAGCAGCAGCAGCAGCCAGGGGCAGGCCCAGCAAGGGGGCAACCCCCCACCCCCAGAGTACATCAATCCCAGCAGGCCAAAGCGCCAGACCAATCAGCTGCAGTACCTGCTCAAGATGGTGTTGAAGGGCCTGTGGAAGCACCAGTTCGCCTGGCCCTTTCATGCACCAGTGGATGCGATCAAACTTAACCTGCCTGTGAGTACCAACTTTCACTCCGTTTCGGAGATGGTACTGGACAAATTAGGCATCACTTATAAATTGCCACCAGGATTATCTACATCTACTTATTCCAGCTGTACATCTGAATGTTTTGTTATGGGTAGAGTCAGGGCTCTTTAATCCTTTCAGAATTATATCAGTAATAACTTTAATCCTTTTACTACAACTTTCACACACTTGAAATGTGTGAAACGGAATGCAATTGTCTTGTGTTCTGATCAGTCTTGGTTGTGACATAAGCTCAAGAAAAAAAGAAAAACGCCTTACAAACTTTGTCATGCATTAACATATTTAGAATGTCTTTGTTGGAAAGGACAGCAGTTGATTATTTCGTGCTGTCTCCAAGAATATCGATTTTGATATTAAATTCAAACTTTATTTTAGACTAAGAAGAAGACCCAGAGCAATGAAAAAGATCATTGTAATAAGAAAATAAGATGAATAAGCTGAAGCTTAATCATCATTTAAAAACAAACAAACAAAAAAAACCAGTAGCCTCTATTTGGCTGTGTTCTGACTCATCCAAGCAAAATCTAAAATTGTACATCAAATATTAACGGTTGACTGACACTATCCCATCCGGAAACCTAAAGCAGCAGCCTCACTGGATCATTAAGCATCATGACCATCCGCATACATTTTTTCCTGTAGCTACACAAGAGATAACGGCTTCACATTGACCAAGCACATATCAAAATTATGAATCAACTCATTGCCAAATAGTTTATAACATTGTCAATAAATATCTCTGTCATCATTGAAATCATCATGTAAATGGTATTTTATTTCCTTGCTTGTTATTAAAGGAACATCACACAAGTGAAACAGGAAAAAAATCTAAATGGCTTAATTGAGAGGGACACGTTTTTATTTCCTACTTGGCACTCATGATATATTTGTATGCAAACTTTTCAGGACTACTACACAATAATCAAAAACCCTATGGACATGGGAACAATCAAGAAAAGGCTTGAGAACAGTTACTACTGGAATGCCCAAGAATGTATCCAAGACTTCAACACGATGTTTACCAACTGCTACATATATAACAAGGTAACAAATTTGTACACTGGAGCCATTGTAACTAATGAAGTGCTAAATATTCTGATGTGCCTCTACTTTGGCTAAGAGTGTTTGTCTCCCCCTGCAGCCTGGAGATGACATAGTCTTAATGGCTGAGGCGCTAGAGAAGGCTTTTCTCCAAAAGGTCTCAGAAATGCCTCAGGAAGAAACAGAGATTGTTGTCATGACGGGGAAAGGACGAGGCCGGGGTAGAAGAGAAGGAGGTATGTAATGTTCATGTTCTTGGAGCCTAGCCTCTGTGAGATGGGATATTTATTAAAGTGTCTTGTTCTCTCATCAAGGTTTGAACTTGAAACCAGGGGCCATCATTGATCCTTCATCCACAACTCCTCAAACACGTGGTCTGTCAAACCTCTCAGCAGCATCACTGACCAGAGGACCAGTGCAGGGCCCGCCTTCACTACCTCCCCAGCCTTTGATGCAGGCCCTGCCGTCCCACGTGCCCCCAACGTTATCCAGCCATGCACCACAGCTTGGCGCTCCCTACTCCCTGAGCCAATCGGACTGCGCTCCTCAAGTTCCCATCATGACTTCTGTGCCTCCTCCTGCTCAGACATCCCTTCCCCTGGCATCCATCCAGAGCACTGCCCCCATGCTGCAGAACCCTATAACTATGACCAAAGTGAGTGTGGTTGAGATAGGTAAATCTGCTTTGGCAGATGGGCACATTTTTGACCATGCTTGGGAGCATTAGATAGGTGTGGATACATTTTAACATCTCATTCTCATCACTTATTACCTTGCCCTTTTGCCCAATTTCTTTGCTTTTTTCTGTTTACTTCTCTTTAGCAAAGAAAGAGCCAGAAAAGGAAAGCAGACACTACAACGCCCACAGCGAATGACCAACTGAGTGAGTCTTCACCAGCAGAGTCCAAATCTGGGAAGACACTACCTAGAAGAGAGAGTACCAGGCCTACAAAACTGATGAAAAAAGATGCTCCAGACTCCCAGCATCATATAGGCATGGGGATGGGACCAAGTGGAGGTCATAGCCCCAAACCACAGGATCAGCTGGGATACTGTGCTAGTCTGGTTAGGGACATGCTGTCCAAGAAACACGCTGCTTATGCCTGGCCATTCTACCAACCTGTTGATGTGGATGCACTAGGACTACATGATTATCATGATATCATCAAACATCCAATGGACCTCAGCAGCATCAAGGTGCGTTCAATACTGCAAAATGTATCTAAGTTATTATAGGATATTGAAAAGATTTGTGGAATGGCATGTAATTGATATCCATGGTATGTTTATTAGGCCAAACTGGAGAACAGGCAATACCGGGAACCCCAGGAGTTTGCTGCTGACGTACGATTAATGTTTTCCAACTGCTACAAATATAATCCACCAGACCATGAGGTGGTAGCCATGGCACGCAAGCTGCAGGTAAATACAGTCTAACATGCAGACAATGTTGCTGAGGTTAAAAAAGTGCAGGGAGGTAATTTATGTAGACTTAAATGGATCTTGTAAAGAATCAACCATGATATCAGCCATTGTGATATTTTGTTTAATTCCCTAGGGTTTGGGGTGGGTCGTTTTACATAATTTTATCATTGATACATTTGGATATTTGAAAGTGTTTAAATTATCATAGTCAATATCATAGTGTTTGTGATCCAAGTTTTGTAGTTAAGCTACCAGGTTACTGGCTGCCCTTTTTACTAGTGCAGGAAATACGTCCAATTATTCCCTGTTGTGTCAACAAACTTGCAAGCATCAACATTAAGATGAAAATCTGCTATAATCAGATTGTGTGACTGTTTACATTTCAACAAAAACGACCTTAAAATGTCTGTCGTTGTGTTTTTAGGAGTATTCCTACAAACAGAAATGTTTTGTTTAGGTTGTTGTTTCTTTTCAATTTATAGGATGTCTTTGAGATGCGCTTTGCTAAGATGCCAGATGAACCGGAGAGCAAGCCAGTGGTTTCTTCTCCAGCTCCTACACTTCACCATCCTGCCCCTGTTAAGCCTCAACCTCCTTTGGCCCCTGTCGCCTCGTCTTCAGACAGCTCAAGTGACTCATCCTCTGAGTCTGAGTCATCAACAGATGACTCTGAAGAGGAGAGAGCCCAGAGATTGGCAGAGCTCCAAGAACAGGTCAGTGACAAGAAATGATTCAAGGTGTGTACTTATTTTTTTGTCCAGACCTTCTTACCCTCTATTAAGAATTGTTCTCTTCTCCTGATGCAGTTGAAAGCTGTCCATGAGCAGCTGGCTGCCTTGTCCCAACCACAAGCCAGCAAACCAAAGAGAAAAGAGAAGGAAAAGAAGGAGAAGAAAAAAGATAAGCATAAGAAAAAAGGAGGCATATCTGGCCTTGTAGATGAGATCCAGGATGCTACACCTGTTTCACAGCTCTCTAAGAAGTCTAAGACTAGTAACAATAACAACAAAGAGGTTGTTTCCAAGAAGAAACCCAGGTTAGTATTACATCTGTTACAACTTTGTCAATGTAAGGGAGTTGGTTAGAACAAATCCTTGATATGAGATGTCCCTTGGCCATCAGCTTGCCATTGCATAGTTCAGTATTACCCTTACTCAGTTTTGTGTTTTACCTTTTATAGTAAAAAGGAAGGGATGAAAAACAATCATCCCGCCAACCTGCAGCCTGTTCCCAGTCTGGACGATGACCTTGGGGCAGCTGGATCATCGGCTACAGGGGAAAAATGCAAGCCTATGACGTATGAGGAGAAAAGGCAGCTAAGTTTGGACATCAACAAGCTCCCTGGGGACAAGCTCGGCCGTGTAGTGCATATCATCCAGTCCAGAGAGCCCTCGCTCAAAAACTCAAACCCTGATGAAATTGAGATTGATTTTGAGACGCTAAAACCTTCCACTCTGCGTGAGCTGGAGAGATATGTATCTTCCTGCCTCCACAAGAAGAAGAAAAGGCTCCCAGGTAAGCAACTAAAGCAAATCAGTGAGGGGGGCTGCTAACTCTGAGTGTGGGGTTCTCTAGTTTATTTAGAAATGTGAAATTTAGAAATTGATATGGTGTTCTGGAATTACATGAACAAAAACTTATTTTTTTTATAGTTGAAAAGCCTGTGGAGTTGATGGCTGCATCCAAAAAGACCGGATCCTCCTCGGAGAGCAGTGGTTCCAGCACAGATAGCGAGGCTGAGGGCACAGGTGACTTACAGTAAATTTGACTCATTAAAATGACCATAATCAAAAACATAGAAATTAAGTGCCATGTCTATTTTCCTTAATCAGGATTGATAAAGCAGCAGCAGAAGAAGAAGGGCCAGTCTGTAAAGGAGGGGAAGAAGACGCATCTTCACAATCAGAGTGGACCTCCTCAAACTGGGCTGAATTCCCAGGCTGCAAGCCTTCAATCCAACAGTCAGCTGAAACAGCATCAGCAGCAGCATCAACCATCTCCCGCAGGCTTCATTGTTCCCCCTGTAGCTGCCCTGGAATCTTCTCAGTTACTGGAGACTAGCTTTGAGTCCCTGCCACCTTTCGGCCAGCCCCTCATGCATCTATCCCACCACACAGGCAACTCTTCCTCACCTGCACCTCCACACCTCAACGCTCATTCTGCTGGGCCAGTGTCTCCTGAGACCCACCCCTTCCTCAACCAGCATCCAATCCTCCCATCTCCAGGTAAGACTCAATGCAGGCTGCCAACTATTTCACAGATCCAGTACTAATGGCTACATGGACTCATGTCTGCTGGTGTAAATACAGTCCCTAAAAATAATGACTCGAACAAATTCAAGAGCTGCAATGCATTTTTCAAAAGCAGAATAAAACAGTACCATTTTATATTCATGAATCATAACCCCAACCACCTATAAATGGCCTGTCTACATTGATCTTACTTCATCCAGCAACTTTCCTTTTGAACTTGGGAGTGCTAGCTGTTGAAAAATGGCAATTGTTGTTTTATTTATTTTTATTGTGCATTTGTGCTTTCACTCAGAAGAACACACCACATCGCACTGATATCTTTAATACACTAATGTTTATACTGATTGACAAATGACATACTGGAGTGGGAAACATAGATTTCTTTCTTTCTTTACCAGTTTCCACAAAACAACTGTAAAATACATTAACACATTTTGATCCCTGGATTGTTATTTTTTAAAGAAATTCATCACAGACACTAATATAACTCATGGGAATAGAATATTGAACCAAAAATCCATATTAATTATATGTTTTATTTGTTTTGTTCCTTTCTTGGTACTTTGCATCCATAGCTTTGCACAGTTCCATGCCTCAGCAGCCTTCT